>NC_133126.1:78906574-80149907 GCF_048418815.1 Hemitrygon akajei
GTGGTGAACTCCAAGTCCTGGTCAGGAGGTGTGAGGTGTGCAATGTGCTTTTGCACTCTGGACAAGAGACAGTGAATGAGAAGGTGGTTCATCCAGGAAATTCTTGCATTCCTGCCTTTCTCAAGATAGTGCTGATAAGTCTTTGCGTGCAGTTCCGATGCGAATCATTCATTTAGGACCACTGCAGCTGAAATCCTCAGTCACAGCCATAGGTACTTCAGGAGGCAACATCGTTTTAAGACATTTTAAAAAATCTATTCATCCTCAAAATCAACGAACCTCGGACAGCAGACCCAGGACATGAGTACAGTTCCTCGTTAAGAAAACAGAAGCAGGGAAGGCCTCTGGGTTACAGGTATGATTGAAATGCAGAGGCTTTAGACACCAACTCAGAATCAGAATTAAGAAGAAGAATAGCCCTTAACTCGGCAGCGGAGTTATCAGGGCACCGTCATGACGGTGTTTCCATAGCAAGCTATTCTTGTTTTTATGAGGCCGAGTTGCTAGCTCAACGCTCAACCCGACTTCGATTCAAACTCGGGAACCTTCGCTCCGGAGTCCAGTGCCGATATTATTGCACCATCAAGCGGGACAGAATCAGAATTAGAATCAGGTTTATTATCACCGGTGTGCATCATGAAATTTGGCATAGAAGGCATTGAGTTCATCCGGTAGTGAAGCATCACTGCCATTCATGCTGCGATCTTACTTTGGAGGAGGTAATGTCCTGCAAACCCTACCAGAGTTGATATACATCCGATGTCTCCTCCAACTTCACTCAGAGTTGTTTCTTCACTCTTGAAATAGCCCTCCGCAAGCTTTACCTGGTTTTCTTGTTCAGACTTGGGTCACCAGACTTAAATGGCACAGATCCAACCCTCAGCAGATGATGACCCTCCTAGCTTTTGCTTTGGGAATGTACAGCAAGTTTTCATAGGCACACACTCATCCACGCAGGTTTTAATCCAGATTCAAAGATGAATCCCTGAGTACAGTCCAGTCCACCACTTCCAAGCAGTCCTGTAAGTACTCCTGTGCTTCCCTTGTCCATACCTGGTGCTGCAGTCTTCAGTCTCTGCCTGTACTCAGGGAGTAGAGGTACGGCCAGGTGATCAGACTTCCCGAAGTGAGGGCGTGGACTAGCACGGTAGGCATTCTTGATGGTGGTATAGCAGTGGTCCAGTGTGTTGTTTCCTCTGGTACTAAAATTAATTTGTTGATGGTAATTATTTAGTGATCAAGCTGGCCTGGTTAAAATCCCCAAAAATGATGGTGAAGGTGTTAGGCTGTGCTGTTTTACATAGGTTGATCCCATTGTTCAGATCATTTAAAGACTATTTGACATTGGCCTGAGGTGGAATGTACACTGCTGCCAAAATGATCCCAGAGAACTCCCACAGCAGGGAAAATGGATGGCACTTAATGGTGAGATACTCCAGGTCTGGTGAGCAGAATTGGGACAACACTGATACATTTGTTCTCTAAGAGGAATTGATCATGAGGCATACACCTCCACCTCTGCTTTTGAGAGACTCGATAGTTCTTTCCTGATGGTGCGTAGTGAAGATGTCAATCTGAATCACTGTGTCTGGTAGGGAAAGGGTTAATTAGGATTCCATGAAACAGCACACACGCAGTCTTAATGTCCCTTCGATTCTGCACCCTACTTCTGAGATTTTTGATTTTATTTACCAGAAACTGTACACTTGCCAGCAAGATAGTTAGTATTGGGAGTTGAGAACCCCGTTTTCTTCAACACACCTGTATCCCTGGCAGGCAGCCACATTTCCTACGAGGAGTCCAGTGAGAAGTACGGCCACAATCGGCAGTTGTCCTTCCTTCATGGAGCTGAATCGTGGACCATCCTGGAACAACATCACCAAAGAAGCTTTTGAGGATCAGCTGGAAGGACAGACACACTAGCACCAGCATACTGGATAAGGCCAACATGAACAGCTCCTCCACCACAACAAAGCAACACCAACTCTGATGGACAGGTCAGTTCATTTGGATGTCTAACTTACATCTCACAAATCAGATACTTTACTCCCAGTTGAAAGAAGGTCAAAGGAAAATGCTTTAAGGGAGACATCAAAATCGACATGAGAGATTCAACATTACCTCTAAACACTGGGAAGACATTGGACTCAATAGATAGACCTGTAGGAAATCAGTTCAAGAGGCAGCTGTGAACAGAGAGACTGAGCAACCAAAAGACCCAACCGCTTGCCACAACCACCGCGTACTATGTGGATCTTGGATCAGCCTGAAGACCCACCAATAGACAAGCCCTTTAGAGAAAATTCACTCCACTCGAATGATTGCACTACTGACTCTTGGTTGTGGCCACAACTGTTTGCTGCTCAGCAATCCCTCAGCTTGTGGAATTTCAGGCAGGAATTCGACAAGCTGATCCTTTGGCGTATTGTTCAGCACCCAATGGTGAGCTGGTGAGATTTCAGGATTGGCCTTCTTAAACTGTTGATGTCAGTGTTAATGCCACACATCCATAAAAGCCTGTGTTGTGGATACTGTGGCCAGACCTACATGATTAATAATTTATTCTCCTGTAAGTCTAAAGTAAAAGCCCATCAATGGCAGTAGGCTTAAATTGCACTGAGACCTTTTAAATGTATTGTGTGAAGTAGGTGTCACATGGGAGGGAGGTTGGCTTGTTTGCTGTTCCAGATCCACTGCTGCCATGTCGTTGTTGACTGGCCCGTTTAAAAGTTGAAACCACTCTTTCCCATTGTTTGGCTTGCATCCCATCGTACCGATTTCTGGTTCCAGACACCTCGTGGGCATAAGCATAGCACATGGTCTTTTTTCCTTTGTCCCTAGGGCATGCTTCACAGAACCTTTGGGAAAGTATGCTCTAGACTCACATGCACTCTTAGCTAAGTATCTGTATGCTGAATATTTAGTTTTGCAGTTTGCATTGTACGTTTTCATAAATAAAACAGTGGAGGCATTTTATGTTTAAGAAAAGCCGTACCATCTAAATTTACTAAACACCATGAAAAAACTGAACACAAAGCGCAGTCAAAGTCCCTTATGTAATTGTGTAATCAAATCATACTCTCCTTTTAAAGTGAACCCTGTTAGGATGTTTTTTTGGTGGTTAGTACAAACAGCAAATAGCTTTAGCCACCAGTCTTCAGATTTGACTATGAATTGAGGATTAAATCCAGGATTAAATTGAGGATTAAATCTCTAAACAATGGGTTCATAAGAAGCAAAAACCAAGTTAATTGGTAGAGCAGACAATGCTGCATTAAATTTGTTATTTGGGGGCTCTGTGGTGTGGGTACGAAACAGGAAGTGTGAAGTTTGTGCAAAGTTCAAAGGAAGCATTGTGGATGAATTGTAAATATGGAATTGTCCTTTGATCAAAGTCTTTGACATCCACAATCTGGCAGTTCTTAAGAATGATGAATAGTCCTTGGGCACACAGGAAATGTGCACTGAGCAGAGAGGTCTAGTCTCTTTAGCAAGGCTGAAGTCCCAGGTGTAACATCCCCCACTGAAGCAGAGCATCTGCTGTTATGATCAGTAGGTCTGGATCCTGCTGCCATTGGCAGCCTCCTGTGAGGTTTCATCATTCATTGCCTGCTCATCAATATGTGATGCTGACAGCACACTCACTTGAGCACCCGTGTCACTCAGGAAGCACAACCCTGAAAGGGTGTCCATACGGAACAGTAGATGACCCTGGCAGCTGGAGCCCACAGTGTTCACAGACCTCTGATGCCCCAAAGTGCTGGCACTGTCGAAGCTCTGAGGTGGTTGGGACTTCCTAGCACTTGTGCCAAATCGATCCGTGTTATCTATTTCACAGCCGCGGGTGTCCTTATGTTGGGAGCCTTGCTGACCGGGCATGGTGCCAGAGGACTAGAAAATTGCAAATGTCACTCCACTCTTTAAGAAAGGAGGAAGTCAGTGGAAAAGAAATTATAGACCAGTTAGCCTGACCTCAGTGATTGGGAAGATGTTACAAGTCAGTTGTTAAGGACAAGGTGATGGAGTACTTAGTGACATAGGACAAGATAGTACAAAGTCAGCATGGTTTCCTTAAGGGAAAATCCTGCCTGACAAACCTGTTGGAATTCTTTGAGGAGATTACAAGTAGGATAGATAAAGGGGATGCAGTGAATGCTGTATATTTGGATTTTCAGAAGGCTTTGACAAGGTGCCACAAATGAGGCTACTTACCAAGTTAAGAGCCCATGGTATTACAGGGAAGTTACCAAGATGGTAAGAGCATTGGCTGATTGGAAAAAGGCAGTGAGTGGGAATAACCCTTGTCTGGTTGGCTGCCAGTGACTAATGGTGTTCTGCAGAGGTCAGTGTTGGGACCACTTCTTTTTATCCTGTACATAAATGATTTAGATGATGAAATAGATGGCATTGTTGCTTTGCAGATGATATAAAGACTGGTGGAGGGACAGGTAGTATTGAGGAAACAGGTAGACTGCAGAAAGACTTAGACAGATTAGGAGAAAGGAAATAAATGCTGGAAAATGCATGGTCATGCACTTTGGTAGTAGAAGTAAATGTGGAGACTGTTTTCCAAATGGGGAGTAAATCCAAAAATCAGAGATGCAAACGGACTTGGGAGTCCTTGTGTAGAACGCCTTAAAGGTTAAATTGCAGATTGAGTTGGTGGAAAGGAAGGCAAATGCAATGTTAGCATTCATTTCAGGAAGTCTAGAATACAACAGCAGAGATATGATGCTGAGGCTTTATAAGACACTGGTGAGGCCTCACCTTGAGTATTGTGTACAGTTTTGGGCTCCTCTTCTTACAAGAGATGTGCTGGCATTGGAGAGAGTCCAGAAGAGGTTCACAAGAATGATTCCAGGAATGAAAGAGTTATCATACGAGGAACATTTGATAGCTCTGGGCCTGTACTCGCTGGAATTTAGAAGGATGAGGGAGGATCTCATCGAAACCTTTCGAATGTTGAGAGGCCTAGACAGAGTAGATGTGGAAAGGATGTTTCCCATGGTGGGAGAGTCTAGGGCAAGAGGCCATAGCCTCAGGATAGAGGGGCATCCATTTAAAACAGAGATGCAGAGAAATTGCTTTAGCCAGAGGTGAATTTGTGGAACTTGTTGTCACATATGCAGCTGTGGAGGCTAGGTCTTTGGGTGTATTTAAGGCAGAGATTGTTAGGTTCTTGAATGGACACTGCGCCAAAGGTTACAGGGCGAAGGCCAGGAAATGGGGGTTGTGGAGGTGGGAAAAAAGGATCAGCCATGATTGAATGGCGGAGCAGACTTGATGGGCCAAATGGCCTAATTCTGCTCCTATGTCTTCTGGTCTTATTGAGGTAGATAAGAAGGAGGAATGATGCACTGTTGCCTAGTTGCATGCAGACGATTTGCCATTTTAACAAGCTCCCTATAGTTCTTCATGGGTACATTAATGAGGGCTATATGAACTTGATCGGGCATTTGCTGCATAAAGAGTTCTTTAAAAACAAAACAAGGATGATGATTCCCCAAGAGAGACTGTATGCGGTCTATTAGCTCTGAAGGCCTAGCATTGCTGAGGCCGGACAAAGAGAGCAACTATTTGGCGCTTTAGGACTCCATAGTCCAAAAGTCTGTAAAAGATGAGTTTTCAGCAATAGGTATTTATCATGTTCACACAGGTGTTCTACTTGACTCACTGCTCCTGCAGCTGTGGAATTACTGAGAATAGAAATATTAAGTGTTGTCAGCAGTGAGTTCTCGCAGTGCAAATTGGGCCTCAGCTTGTACAAACCAAACAATGGAATTTGGCTCCCAGAACTCCAGCAGATTTAAAGCAACTGTGTTGGCCAACATATTCAATAACTCTGGACTCGTCCTAGAGCATCAGCGTCACCAATGTAGGTTTTCGCAAATAAAATGGTGGCGGTGTTTTATGTTTAAGAAACATAGTAGCAACTCTTTTATCGAAGACCAATAAAACTGAACACAAAGTGTGGTCAAAGTCCTTTACATAATTGCATGATCATGTCAGACCCAAAGCTTAAAAGTAAACCTCAACCTAATATCGGTGGACGTGAATTCTGTATGTTTCTGCCAATTACATTACCCTACAGTGTAACTTTGGGGGACTTAAATGTTTGAATCTTCTACTGTTTGTAAATCAATGATTAATAAACTTATTTGTAATCAGTGTCATCTGCCTCACTCAACAAAACTGTGAACCTGTTTCTACATTTCAGTAGGCCTATATGGAGAAAAACAGATTGTTTTGTTGGTATTTGGTATTGTCGAAATTCATTGGATTCTTTAACTACAACTTTCAATGTTGTCAGCCATTTTCTTTGTTTGTTGAGGGGTTGGGGAAATAGATAAACGTGCAGCCAGAATTGATTGGAGAAAATGTATCTCTGGGAATGTGGGCTGGGATCAGGAGCCCAGGAATGTGATGGATGTGATAGATTTGCTAGGGACAGATGTAGGGGCAGGGCAGGGACTGAAACATGGGCAGGTATGATGCTGCAGCCATGGGTTGGGAACGTGAACTGGGGCTGTATGCACGGGGCTGGAAACATGGGTGCATGTGGGCTCAGAGCCAGTGGTCAGGAACAGAGCCGGGCACGTTGCTCCAGTTGGGAGTCAGCTTGCAGGGAACAGCCAGGAGTGTGGGCTAGTGGATGAGCAGTGAGGTGGGCAACAAAACTGTGCCTGAGCCCATACTTCTTTGTTGTAAGGTAGCTGCACAAGTTCCCACCAACATGTCAGCATTAATACCCATGCAACAGAGCCTGGTCTCTTCTCATCTCCATCGTTCTTGCCACTGGATCAAGCCCTTGCTCTGTTAAGTCTATTAAAAGAAACCCAAAGCACAGGCAATTCCACTTTACAATGTGAAGTATGGAACTTGAAATGACAGAACTCAAACGGATCATACCTCCAGTGACAGATGAAAATTTAGGAGCTTGGGAGCAACGACGTGGATGATGAATGTGACACAACAGGGAGAGAATGGCAAATGTAAAGAAAATGTTGGAAATCTTCAGTACGGGTAACATCTGTAAGAAGGGAAACTAAGTTCTGAGAAAGAGATTTCGACTTGAAACATTAAGTTTTCTGATGTCATTTGCAGAGGAAGCCTTCTCAGTTCCTTCTGACCAATGGCTAAGGAGCCAGTCCCTAAATGATAGTGTGTAGCAGCACGGTGAACATGATCTTCACCAACCACCGGATCCAGGATAAATGAAGGGAATAACACCAGCCATTGTACAAGACCTTTCACAGGCTCACCAAAGGCATTGGCTTTATCAAGCAGAAAGGACTGTTGTCCATTCTCTTCAGAAAAAGCTCCTCACAATTCATCTGTGTCTAATTTGTTTCCTGGTGCCCTGTAGTCTATAATCCCTAACAACACAACACTGAAGGTCACTGCCAGACAAGATTGTATCAATTCCAGACACGTGGAGATGTCCGTGGAGGAGAATGCCACCGCAAGGGCCCGGTGGGGAAGGACCACAGTCTAGGGTCCTTCTCCCGTGGGAGTTGAGGTGTGGGGGGTTGGAGGTATACCCCCTGAATGTAAATATGAAAGAATAAAGTGCTGCGTGGGTGGCAAAACATTAGAACTTTGAAAATGTAAAGACAGTAATGGAACCAACTATAAAGAATTGAAAGTCTTTGAATGGTTATTGTATATAATTTTATTTTGGAATAAAGTATATTTTGTTTAATAAAAAAAAATCAATTCCTCAATGCCACAATGCTGCACTTCACTTTGAGAAGCTCCCCATGGGAATGGAGCTTATCTTCAGAGTTAATAGGAATCTTCACCCCTCAACAACTGTACTTCAGGACTGTTACCCCGGCTTTATTAATCAAACTGCAGTCTGCCAACGTTGCTTATATTTGAGTATACTTGGAGACAAAGAATATTTTCACTGAGGCATGTGAGAGGATGTGACTTGCACTCAGCTTTGTCCTGTATCAAACTTTGTCTGCTGTATAATACTTATCACCAGCAATAAATGTTTACAGCAAGACCCTGGAAAACATGGATCACTTCTCTCATCCTGGTAGTTTTTTCTCGGCACAGCTATACAGTATTGACAATATTAATTGTTGCCAACACAATTTTTCCTCAGTTTGAGATCAAGGGTAGCTGAAAATCAACACCTCAGCTTTGATACAATCAGAATCAGAATCAGGTTTAATATCACCGGCATGTGTTGTGAAATCTGTTAACTTTGCAACTTTGCTGCAGCAGTACAACACAACACGTGATAATAGAGAGAGAACAAAAACTGTGAATTATAGTAAATATATGTATATAATTGTTATCTAAGTAATTCATGCAAAAAATAGGAAATTAAAAAAAGTGGCGAGGTAGTGTTCATGGATTCAATGTTCATTCAGAAATCAGATGGAAGAGGGGAAGAAGCTGTTTTTGAATTGTTGTGTGTGTGCCTTCAGGCTTCTGTTCCTCTGTTCTAGTGGTAGCAATGAGAAGAGGGCATGTCCAGAGCGGCAGAGGTCCTTAACGATGGACACTGCCTTTCTGAGGCACCACTCCTTGAAGATGACTTGGATACTACGGAGGTTGGTGCCCATGATGGAGCTGACTAATATTACAACTCTCTGCAGCTTACTTCGATCCTGTGCACTAGCCTCCTCCCCATTCTACCAAGAGAAATAACAAAACCAGTTCTTTACTGGATAGCAGTGATCCCTGATCTAATACCTGCTTCTGAGATTAGACTTCCAAAAGCAGGCATTTCAAGATACTGGGGAGATAAGATAACTCTGTCTCTACAGCATACTTGTGTTTGTAGGTTTCTACAAATAAAACAAATTGAGGCATGTTTTATTTAATGAAACCCGAAACACATTTTATTGAACTCCAAAACCTAAACACAAAAGTGTGTTAAAAATTCTTACGTATTAATGCCATCACGTCAGCCCAGCCTCTTGAAAAGAAACCCCCACTATTGTCAGTGGTTGTGAATTATGTGCATTTCTCTCAATTACATTACCCTACAGGTTCACTAGAAGGATAAGATAACCAATGTTGGTGACCTTCTCTAGGTTGGCCTCCCCAGCTTTGAGACCCTCATTATATCAGTCCAGTTGGAGGGTTTTGATTTGAATCACTAACTCCCATTTCTCTCTGCACATGCTGCCAGACCCACTGAGTTCCTCCAGCAGCTTGTTTCTGCTTCAGATTGCATCTACAGTCTCTTGTGTCCTCCTTATTTTCCTCAATGGGCTACTTCAATCGAACCCCATTGTTGTTACTCCAGGCACTGGACTCCCAAAACAAAGCTTTGTTGTGTCGTAGGTAGTGACTACCAAGCAAAGCTTTCCTGAAATGAAGTTAAAATGTCTGCTTAATGCTGGAAACCTCAGGCATGTGAGAAACTGAACATGTCCTTGAACACTCCAGCCAGCTAGTTGGCACAGTTTTTCATTTTCCTGCCAGGTACACCATCAGGCTCTGATGTCTTGTTCACCCTCCTGAAAGACATTCAAACGTCGGCCTCCGAGAGAGATCGCAGAGTGTCAGATGCTATGGGGATTTATGAACAGTATAGTTGCATTCCCCATTTCAAAGTGTGCATATAAGGTATTCAGCTCATCGGAAAGTGAAGCATCGCAGCCATTTAATGTTGTTAGGTTTAGCCTTGTAAGAGTGACCCGCTGTAGCTGACATGCATCCAGTTCTGTCTCTAACTCCACCCAGAATTAGAGGAGATAGACTGTCAACATATGGACCAGAGGTTTCCCAGTTCCCAACAAAGCAGAGAGCTACTTGCAAGGAATCTGCCCATCTTTCCTCCCAAAATGAAAATAAGTAGCCAGTTAAGGCAGTTACCTGCACGTGGGTCACCTAATCAGACCCTCTTCACTGTAACAAATGTGAATATAAAAACAAAATGGAAACCAGAGAAAAGTTTTTAGCTCAATAAGAAAACTCTTAAAGTAAATTATCTGTCACTGATTTTGCTACTGAATTACGGGAGCACACTATTTTTTATGAACAGCTAAGTAGTGAGCTGTTTGTTCCATTTTAATGCTTCATTAATGTACACTTTGGGAAAATTTCCCACAACGATGACTACAGCATGAATCTCTAGTAGTTGGATACATTAATTCATCTTTCAGGAGCTTAATAACTTAATGAGTAAATCAAAATCATCCACAGTATAGTAATTAACAAAACTGATGAATGCTGCTCATGTAAATTAAATTGTTGCAGTTTCCTTTTCCTCAACACCAATGCACACATTCTTTCCCTTTATAGATTGAGCTTTCAAGCATAAATGTTTCTACTGAGCACTATCTACAATTTGATTTGTTGTAAATCATATTACAGCATTAAGAAGTTGTCATAAATCCCAGCTCATGATAACAATTGGTGGGAGATAGGTTGGACAAGCACGTCTGGGTTACTTGCTCCTTTGCTTATATTTCCTTATCAGGTGACTACAGAGTTGTTTAAAGTAACCAAAAAAATCTGAACCATGTAGAGATTAAATCCTTTAAGATTAAATGCACAACTGTTCTTTGGTATGTGAAGTGTATGCCACTAGTAAACGGAAATACGCGGTGGAAAATTGATTGACTTGTCTTGAATGGAGAAGGATTTCAGAAAATTTGTCATATCACACATAGCTGCATATTAATAGCACTTTGACTATTTGTTTGCTTATCTTGTGTGCCGGAAGTTATATACAAATTACTTGCCATATTTCTTCAACCTCCCACATCTCCCTACCTCAGGCATTTAATTTATTCCCAAACCATTTGGTTATTATTTTTCTGTTTGGAAAGCCTTATCACTCTGACGTGTTTTAAACAGTATGCTTGAAAGTGGTGTTCAGATTATGAACCTTTACTATGATGCCCTCGGTTGTTGATGGGTTGAATAATAGGCATGCTCCTACATACCAACACACACACAATGCTGGAGGAACTCAGCAGATCAGGCAGCATCTACGGAAATAAATAAGCAGCTGATGTTTCAGGTTGAGGCCCTTTACCAGGACTGGAAAAGAATGGGAAAGATGCCAGAATAAGAAGGTAGGTGGAGGGAAAGGAGTACAAGCTAGAAGATCATAGATGCAGCCAGGTGGGTGGGGAGGGGGGAGATGAAAGAGGAAGCTGGGAGGTGATAGGTGGAAAAGGTATAGGGCTGGAGAAGAAGGAATCTGGTAGGAGAGGAGAGTGGACCATAGGAGAAAGGGAAGGGGCAGCACCAGGGGAGATGATAGGCAGGTAAGAAGAGGTAAGAGGCCAGATTGGAGAATAGAAGGAGGGGAGGGGAAATAAACAACCAGAAATTGAAGAAATCAGTGTGCATGGCATTAAGTTGGAGGCAAACTGGAGAGAATATGAGAGTGGTCTTATCCTGACAAAAGAGGTCATGGGCTGACATGTCAGAATGGGAGAAGGAACTTCAACGTTCTTCACCTATAGAGAAATGGGAGAAAATTTTCAATTAGTTAATTTTTCTTCTATTTGTGCTAAACATATGTTGATTCAATTTAAAGTAGTACATAGGGCTCATATGTCTAAAGATAAATCAGCTCGTTTTTACTCTCATATAAATCCGATCTGTGATAGATGTCACTCTGAGGTAGCCTCTCTGACTCATATGTTTTGGTCTTGTCCTCTTTCGGAAAAATTTTGGAAAGATATTTTTGATACATTCTCTACAGTTTTACACATTGATTTACAACCTCACCCTATTACTGCAATTTTTGGCTTAGCAATGATTGATCTGCCCTCTGCAGCTCAGCGGATGATTGCATTTGCTACTTTAATGGCTAGAAGATCTATTTTATTGAATTGCAAAGAGATGAATCCTCCAACTACATCTCGATGGTTTTCTCAAACCATATCCTGTTTAAATTTAGAAAAAATTAGAAGTGGTACCTTTGATCCCTCGGTTAAATTTGAAGAAACTTGGAGGCCTTTTATTCAAAACTTTCACAGAATGTAATTTGACCTTTTCCAATTCCTTTATATCATTCATTAATTTGAGTAGAAGAGCAGAGTTGACGACACTAATGATTTTTTTTATGTAATAGAATAGCCCAGCTTTGTTAGTTTAGTTTTAGTTGTGTTTAGTTTATTTTGTTTTTGATTTTTCAATTTTGGGTTTTTTTCCCATTTTTTATTTTTTTCTTGTATCTTGTTTATATCAAGGGTTTGGGAGGTCTATTATATTGGTGTTACCTATAGTTTTTACTCATGTGTTAATTGCCAACAATGTAATCTCACTCCCTTTGTACTATTATGACTGTTATGTATCTGTTTTTGAAAAATTCAATAAAAAGATTGAAAAAGAAAGAAAAAGAGAGTGGTCTTATCCTGGCAAAAGAGGTCATGGGCCGAATGAGAATGGGGATAGGAATTAAATTATTGGCCACTGGAAAATCCTGTTTTTTGCAGATGGAGTGGAGGTGCTCTACAAAACCGTCAACTCAGACCTAAACAGCCAACATGTTATTCTGAGTCAGTGGTGCCTGGTTCCACATTCTTTAGTCAGGAGGTGCATCCACTCACCACCAACCTGTCAAAGCCTGCTAGAATCTTTTATATTCATTCAATCTGCTCATATTGCTCCAAACATTAGAGCATGCAGTCTATGCATTCGCCGGGTCTAATGTGGGGCAGTACAGTGGGCCAAATGTAGAGGTTCTACCTCATGAGAACCAGGTTCAATCCTGGCCTTCGCATGGAGTTTCAAATTTTCCCTGTGACCGTCCAAGTTTTCCCCAAGGTGCTCTAGTTATTTTTTCCATATCCCGAAGACAGCAAGGAAAAATTAGGTACCTGAGGTGTGTAAGAAATGAAAGAGAACTCTAAACGGAGAAATCAGGAGAGCTAAACAAAGGCTTGAGCTTGTTCTAGCAGACAAGGCGAAGGTAAAAACCAAAGGGTTTCTATTGGCGTATTAAAAGCAAAAGGATAGCAAGGGACAATATTGTTGCTGCTGAAGATCAGCATGGCCATCTATGCATGGAGCTGAAATAGGTGAGTGGGGGAATCTTAAATGGATGTTTTGCATCTGTATTTGCTTGGGAGAGGGAAACAGAGTGTATGGCAGTGAAGCTAAACAGCAGTGAGGTCATAACCCATATACAGATGTCAGAGGAGGAGGTACTCGCTGTCATGAAGCAAATCTCCAGAGCTTGACATGATGTTCCACCAGCCCTTATGGGAGGTTAGTGCAGAAATTGCAGGGGCCCTAGAAGAGGCATTTAAAATGTTCTTAGACCTGGGTGAGGTGCTGGTGGATTGGAGGATACCTAATGGTCTTCTATTGTTTAAGAAGGGCTCTAAAAATAAGCCAGGAAATTATAGGCCAATGAGCCTGATGCCATTAGTAGGAAAGATATTGGAAGGTATTCCAGGGGACCAGATATGTAAGTATTTGTAAAGACAGGGACTGATTAGGGATAGTCAACATGGCCTTGTGCACGATAGGTTGTGCTAACTAAACTTATAGAGTTTATCGAGGAGCGTACCAGGAAATTTGATGAGAGAAAGGCAGTGGATGTTGCCTACATGGACTTCAGCAAGTTATTTGATAAAGTTCTGCAAGGGAGGTTAGTCAAGAAGGTTCAATTGCTTGTCATTCTTGATGGGATACTAAACTGGGTTCAGCATTGGCTGCGCAGGAGATGCCAGAGAGAGGCAGTATCTTCTCTGACTGGAGACTTGTCATTAGTCGTGTGCCACAGGGAATGATCTAGATGTTAATGCAGTAAACTAGATCAGCAAATTTGTGGAAGACACCAAAATAGGGGGCATAGAACAGCAACAAAGGCTACCAAAGCTTGCAGCAGGATCTGGACTGGCAGGGAAAATGAGCTGAAAAATGGCAGATAGAATTTAATGCAGGCAAGTGTGAGGTGTTGCACTTTGGGAGGACCAAGCAAGGTAGGCCTTACACAGTGAATGGTAGGGCTCTGACAGGTGCTATAGAACCGAGGGATCTGAGAATACAGGTGCATAATTCATTGATAGTGGCATCACAGGTAGGTAGGATCGTTAAGAAGGCGCATTGGTCTTCATAGATCAAACTACTGAGTACAGGAGTTGGGATGTTTTGTTGAAGTTATGTAAGACATTGGTGAGGCCTGATTTGGAGTTGTGTGCAGTTTTAGTCACCTACCTACAGGAAGGATGTAAACAAGATTGAAAGGATACAGAGAAAATTTACAAGAATGTTGTTGGGACTGTACAACCTGAGCTATAAGAAAAGATTGAATAGATTAGGACTTTATTCCCTGGAGCATTGGAGAATGGGGTAGATTTGATAGCGGTATACAAAATTATGAGGGAATTATATTCCCTACTAAGATCATGGCAGGACTAAGCTTCCATTATTATGTTGACTGATGGATTGTTGGATATTAAAGTGCAATTGAACATCATTGTATAACTGTTTAGTACCTCACTCATGCACTCAGGCTGATACTCAGAAATTTTTAGGTCAGTTGTAATGAAATTTTTAAAATATTTGTTCCTTGTTCTTTTCTGACAAACGTGAAGTATCCACAAACAATACAGGAAATGTATATGAATTCAAGGTTCAAAGAGATTATTAGAGAAATATAACTAACAAATACAGAAAGAAAGAAAAATAGTTTAGATTAAGAGACAAAATAATACTTATCAACGAATCACTAAAACACACTACTGCCAGAGGAAATATCCATCCCTCCTCCTTCTCTCACTCCTTCACTCCATCCATCTCTCTTCCTTCCCCCTCCCTGTCGTTCTCCTTATCTCCAGCTCCAAGCACTAGTCAAGACCCAGACTAGCGGTTAACATGATACTATACATCTCAGGACGTCGGAGTTTAACTCCAGCTTCCTCTGGAATCAGGTTCCTTCCCGTGTCCATGTATGTTTCCTCTGGGTGCTTTAGTTTCCTCCCACAGTCCAAAGATGTACCAGTTAGAAGGTTAATTAGTCATTGTAAATTGTTCTGTGATTAGGCCTGGGTTAAATCAGTGGGTTGCTAGGCAGCGTGGCTTGAAGGCCTGAAGGGCCTATTCTGTGCTGTACTTCTCAATAAATAAATAAATAAATAAATAAATAAATAAATAAATAAATAAATAGATGAATGAATGAATGAATGAATGAATGAATGAATAAATAAATAAATAAATAAATAAATAAATAAATAAGAGAAGATTCCCAATTGCACACAGAAATTGCCCCTGTTTTTACCTTCCAGAGCCTTTTACTCTAATACTTTCCATGGGACAGTGCCAGTTGATATCTGCACCTGCAGCATCATCTTCCTCTTCCCAGATGAACATGTTTTCACCATTATCTACTCTTCTTCTTCGGCTGTCCATTGATTTTCAATGATGACTGAGGCCTGGGCAGGGTTGTATGGAAGACCTACAGTTGCCCAAGCTACGGGTCTCCCCTCTCCACGCCACCGACGTTGTCCAAGGGAAGGGCATTACCAGTGCAGAGCAATGTGTGGTTAAGTGACTTGCTCAAGGACACAACACACTGCCTCAGCTAAGGCTCGAACTATCACTAGACTGACGCCTTAACCACTTGGCCATGCGCCACACATTATCTACTCTCAGAATAGTACTCACACTAAATTCTCAAAACATTGCTGTGGACTGTGCCCTTCTACTTTCTTAAAACATTCCTACATTTCAGACCAACAGCATTTTGTCTTACTAACTTCCATTTTGTGTAACATACAACAAGGAGGAAACTAATTTAACTCTTTCTTTACTTCAATGCATTGAGAAATGTGAATTTGCATTATGAATTATCAAAGTATATAGCACTGCTAAGCCATCAGGACAACCAACGCCTGTTAAATTTAACAATAGCTCCTGCTGCATTTCCAGAAGCATCAATTGTCCTGCTTGGCTATCATTTTACCTTCAGTCGGCCTCAGGGTGGCAATTGTTCCTTGTGGGCAGCTATACTTTGATGAATGGTGTAACAAAGTTTATTAAACATACTCTTGAGAAAGGAATGGCAAGGCAGTTGTGTTCTTTTAAAACACCTCGCACTTACAAATTGTGCCCCAAAAATGTACAAAAGCATTCCTTGCAATGCCTGTAAACAAAATTCTTCCATCAACCCATGTCAGATGACCCAAAAGTATGACAAAATGATAATATCTTAAAGAAAATAGGAAAGAAGAGAGATTAGGGATGGAATTTCAGAGTTTGCAGGCTAGGTAAATAACATGCGATTTTAAACCTTGAAGCAATTAAATTCAAAAGACCAGAAACTAAAGAATGATTGATATCTCTGAGAATTACAGGGTTCAAAAGATTATTGTTATACACAAAAATACAGAGCTAAGGAAGGGTCAGGCCACAGGGATTAAGAATTTTTGAAATGAGGCATTGCTCAATTAGGAACCAAAATGGCTCAGCAAACAAAAGAGAGGTGAAATTATGGAATTATATAAGTTTGGAAATTGAGCAAAGGAGAACATAAACATCACAGCACAGAAACAGGCTCTTCCTCCTATCATGCCTATACCAACCAATCCAAACTAATTCCATTTGCTTGCTTGTGGTCTACACCCTTTCATTCCCTGCCTGTTTATGAGCTTGGTTAAATGCCTCTCACAGTGCATTCCAGCCACCTATCTCTCTGTTTAAAAAGAAATCTTATCCCACACATTGTCCTTTAAGCATTCCCCCTCTGGTAGTGGCAGCAAATTTGAAGCGGATTGAACTCTGAACAATTCCGGACAGGGAATCAGGGAGAGGAGAAGATTTGATCATCAGCATTTGACGATATTGTAGGCAGAACAAAAGACAATTCTCAGAGAAGATGAAACTGGAGGTGCTTGAGGGTAGGTAGCAGGGAAACGGAAAACAATTTCATAAAGTCAGTTTCTTAAGTATGACAGACATGTTGGCTAAAGTAGTATGGAAAATATATTAAAGATGATGGTGGTGGATAAAGAATGGAAACACGTAATTCTTCGGAGTAACGCAAATTCCATTTGATAAAATTACCTTCCAATCCTGCTACGTAAAGAAAATATCAATAATAATTTTTAAAAAGACGCTTTTAACAAAGTTTCAAAGGTTCATTTATTATCAAAGTATGCAACTCTAAAATTCTCTTCTTCAGGTAGTCATGAAACTGAGAAAGAAAAGACAGGTAGCATGATCATCAATGCCCAAATCATTCCTCCCGCACAAAAAAGTAAACAAAAATGTAACAGCTACATCCCCCTCCCCCGCACACAAAAATACAAGGAAGTTCAGGTGGACAACACAGAATACAAAAAAACCATAAGACTGAAAAGAAGTCCACAACCAAAATCCAGAAAACCTGGGCACCATTCTCCCTCTCACCAGCGATAAAAAGGCAGTCTCCCCTCTCTGGCAGAGATCAATCCACCCGCAATAAAAAGGCGAACAATAGATCGGTGAAGTGGGGTTGAACATCCGCTCAGAGCTTTCTCACCATGAGGTTCCCACACGCTGCCTCTACCTCCTGGAATCCCCTCGGAGACAGCAGTGTGCTGAAACACCCAAATGATCTCCAAACTGCAAATCACAGGTCCCAACAGTTCCAGAATCATGTCCAAGACAAAAAAAAACAAATGTAAGAGACATAAAAGAAGTGAAATATATGGTTTTGTGATCTATCCAGAAGATGTTGACCGAAGAAGCATCGTACACAGGTGCCATCTTGAACAGATTGGCATATTTAGTAATAAGTTTGGATAACTTATAAGAAAATTCAAAGAATGTCCAGATAAATTAAAAAGAAGAGGATAGAATATGAATTAATTAAAAAGCAGTTTCTATAAATATGCAGCAAGGAAAAGAATACCATCTATAAATATGGGTCCCTTAACAAGGAATTAGGGAAAGAAGAAGGTAAAGGATTTGGATGAATAGAACATTTGTGATCTGATCTTAAAATAGAACGAAGTTTGGGAACCAAAATCTAATGAGACTGATAAATTAAAAATTAACTAAGAACGAAGTACTGGAGAAATAAATGTGATTAAAATTAGACAAATTCCCTGGATGTGAATTTGATGAGGTATCACATGTTGTACTAAATTAGGGCCCATGAGGATAGGGCAATATATCAGCATGGACAGTGGATTGACTAATGGGAAAGAAAGAAAGAAAAACAACCAAGTTAAATCGGAGCACAGATAGTAGATATTCATTTTCATTTTGGCAGCTTTTTACTTGTGGCAAATGGTCAGTGCTATTTACGGCCTGCTTTAATATTTCAGTCAAGCGATGCTGCACAATACGTCCAAGCTGTAATACAGCACAGAGCAATTCGTTTATGGCCATAAATGGAATGTGTGATTTTAACACTCTTGTGTGCCTTTTACACTGCTTCCAATTCACTCCAGTAAATGGCACCAAGTTTTTGGATGAAGTGTTTGCAAAGTTTTACAAATGAGTGCACAAGATATTAATGGATGTGCAAATATATGAGATTATTTATTCTGGTGGCAATGATGAAAAAAATTGATTATTTCCTAAATTATATGTTCAGAGGCATTAATGCATTAAGCATTTTTGATATATTTATACACTGGCTTATTAAAACTACGTTTTGAATATGATTTTGATCTGGACTTTATAGATGGGATGAAAGTGTTGTTTGATGTGAACAGTTGGTGCTGGATTCCTGGAATTATAAATGCCGATCTCATTGCAATCCATAAGAGGCTGAGAGGGTAGATTCTAGTAAACTGTACATTGGCTGTAGCATCTGAAATTGGGGCACACTCTCACAAAAGTTAAATGCTCACTTAGGACGTGAGGAGAATTCATTATATTCAACAGTTCATTAATCTTTGGAATTGTCCATGCAAAGATCTGCGAAAGACTTCAAAGAGTCTATTCCCACTCCAGAGCAGACTCTTGATGGTACTGAGCACACAAAAATCTGATGCAAAGGTAGAGTTCAGTGCAACGATCTGCCATGAACATATTACACAGTAGAATGTGCTTAAGAGGTCATTTGTCTTCAGCCTGTTCCCATTTCCAATTCCTAAACACAGCCTCTTAAACTGAAAAATCTATTACCAATGGATGATCTGGGTAAAAAACAACTTTCCTGTTAATTTTCCTTCAGATAACATAAGCCTTACTTTTAGCAATTTGCCCTAGGAATAACATACACTGGGAATCAACATTAGCCACAGTTTAACTCATAAGTCCTTAGAGATCTTGAATAATTTTTGCATATGAATCTTAGAGCCATGTAGTAATGACTACATTGAGATCTTCAATGGACAATATTAATATATTCTCCAGGAACTAAATATTCACATCAAATTCTCATTGTCAAATTAAAATGAAAATGGAAATAACTTAATATACTTCAAAATGTTTATCCTCAGAACAACTTGAAAGTTGATGGCTCACAGAAAGGCAACAACAAATCACTGGTGTGGATAAAAGCTAGGTGCAGGAAGACTGGCAAAATGTCCTATCTTCCCCAGTTTTATTAGAAAACTAGGCATAAAATAATGTCCACATTTTCACCAAGATGAGGTAACACTGTGTTTCTAAGGTTTCTTTATATTTTATTCACTGAGTTAACTGTTTAAAAATGTTCCAAGGACAATTACCTTTATTGGTCTTCAACAAAAATATATTATTTCCTTCAAATACATGATTTTGTAAGCCAAACTCAGATTCAATATGGGTAGAAGACTATTCTCAGCTCTTCTGCAATTCAAAATTTAGATCAGTTAATAGCTCCCATGTGAAATGTAAGGTATTTCACATTCTTAGTGAAAATCTATTCCTTAATTAAAAATTCATCACTAGTAGATATACACCCTAATCTGTTTAAAGACCTTATCACTCTGGCATGATCATATATTCAGTTCCATTCTACAGGAAGCCTGCACACAGGAAACATCATTTACTACCACAGATAATGTAACTCTATGTTTTTTCCTTGTATGTAACAAACAGTAGTTCATCCAGAGAGATAAAAATAAGAATTGCTTTGATTGAAATGCTTCAAAGTCTTGAATATGCCTTAATTAATGTACAGTCAACTTCTACATCTGCATGACTCATCAACTGCTTTTAACCTTAAGAAACTCGTGTGCATAAAGACCTGCATGAGTGGAGGCTTTGAGAATAAACCCCAGAATGTTTGCAAAAAGAAAATAAACGGAATAATACCTTAAAAATTCAAGATTAATGGCAATTGCTTCTCCTTTATAGGCTACTCTGTGGTTCTTGAAGCACTGATAGTCTTCTCCTCTTTGTGGGCAGTCCTTCGGGATTGAAGTTGGCTTGATTTCACTCTAATTTTTATGGATGCTAAAGTGATTGTTGAGACCATTGCGAGAACCCTCCTGTGGATGGGGCAAAGGAGTGCTTGAAAGGATGGGTACTTGGATAGATTGTGAGGTGGTGAGTTCCTTTTGCTGTTTGCATTGGGCTTCACATAGTAGTGTGGAAGAACCAAGGGCACCTGGGGTCCAAGTCCCTCAAAATTGTCACACTAGTCGATAGGGTGGTTAAGAAGGTGGGTTGGGGGTTTGAGTTTGAAAGCCATGAGATAATGTTGCAGCTCTGTAACACTCTGGTTTGGTCAGAAATGGAAGCTTGAGAGAGGATTATGGAGGAGATTTACCAGGATACTGCCTGCATTAGAAAGCATGTCATATGAGGATAGACTGAGTGAGCTAGGGCTTTTTTCCTTGGAGCAAAAGAAGATGAGAAGCAACTTGATAGAGGTATATAAGTTTATAAGAGGTATACACTTATTGGCCCAATTTTTTTTTTCGGTACGCCTGCTTGCTAATGCAAATATCTAATCAGCCATACATGTGGCAGGCAAAGAACCTCTACCTCAAAGTCAACAAGACTAAGGAGCTGGTTATTGACTTCAGGAGAATTTGCATCACTCCCAATGCACTTCACATCAGTGGAAACTGCAAGTAGTTTTAAACTCCAGGGAATGCTTATCTCGCACAACCGCTCTTGGTCCCAGGACGCATTCGACACAATCAAAAGCAGAAAATAGGGTTAATGGCAGGATTCGTAACAATATGGAGGAACAGAGGATCTTGAGATACACTTCCAGAGATCCCTTAAAGTTGTCACACAGGTTGATAGGGTGGATAAAAAGGCGTATGGTGTGTTGGTCTTCATTAGTCCGGGGATTCAGTTCAAGAGCTATAAGGTAATGCTGCAGTTCAATAAAACTCTGGTTAGACCACATGGAGTATTGCACTTAGTTCTATTTGCCTTGTTTTAGGAAGGATCTGGAAGCTTAAGAGAGGCTGCAGAGGAGATTTACCAGGATGCTGCATGGATTAGAGGGCCTATGTTATGAGGAAGGGATGAGTGAGATAAGATTTTCTTCTTTGGCACAAAAGAGGATGAAAGGTGACTTGAGAGGGATGTATAAGATCTTGAGAGGTATTGACAGAGTGGAGAGTCAACACATTTTCCCCAGGGTGGCAATCATCAGTAATGGAGGACATCCTTTTAAGGCATATATGTCAAACTCAAGAAACGGAATTTGTAAAGTGAAACACTTTGTAGTTATAGCAGAGACTGAGACACATGAGAGCAGGCTGAAAAAACGGAGGCAACGAAAGCTGCGTTCGCACGCGTCCGACTGATCCGGCCCGCATGAAGCTGCATTTTGCTCAATCCGGCCCGTGACCTAAAATGAGTTTGACACCCCTGTTTTAAGGTAAGTGGAAGAAACTTTTTGGGAGTTGTCAGAGGCAGGTTTTTTTATACGGAGACTGTAGGTGCCCCGAAGGCATAGGGTGAAGGTAGAGGCTGATACCGTAGGGACATTTAAGAGAGTCAGAGATAGATGTGAAAATATGGAGGGTTATGGGCTGTGTAGGAGGGAAGGGTTAGATTGCACAATAGGTTTATATAGACCAGCACAACATCATGAGCCAAGGGGCCTGCACTGTGCTGATCCATGGTCAGTGTTCTCCTAATGCACAGACATGAGGTTCTCCTTCTCCACCTTGATTGAGCATGGTGAAATCTTTCTGGGACTCCTCAAAAAAAGCTCTTCATAGACAGCCTCCAGCCAACCTGATGACTCCTAACCAAGAGGTGCGGAGTGACTAGCAGTATATAGACTGCCCTAAAGTCCACCACAATGGCTTTCCCCATGAAGAAGAGCCGGACATAGTTTGGTGAGAATGACCAGAAGATTGAGGGGTTAACTAACTGCAAGCTCAAGTTGCTCCTGGATTGGAAGCATGATCATTCAAAATTTCTGTTGCCACTGATATTTCGGCCCAGATTAATGGAAATAGAGCTGAATTAGGGTGGTGTTGATAATGTTGACAGCTTTGAAAATAGCTATTAATGTAATTCAACAGGTGCTACTGCTTGGACTAGGGTCCTTACTATAAGGTCTTGTGCTTGTTGCTCTGCTAAAACAAGGTAATGGTTATGAAAGGACCATGCTCCAAGCATATCATCAGGAGAAGAAACCCTTTGGAGTTAGCTTTACCAACTCCTTCCTTGTTAGAAGATTGTATCTTTTCCCACCCTGGTGTACAGGTTATCCAAGAGGATTAGTTTGCCTTCCTCTTGAACAGGGGTTCCCAAACATTTTTTTTTATGCCATGGTCCCCTGCCATTAACCGAAGGGTCTGTAGACTCCAGATTGGTAACCACTGCTCTGGAATATGGATCAGAATTCTTAAGTGACTGAAGTAGAAATGCTCCTCTTATCTCCCTGTAGCTTCCACGTTGAGGTACCAGCTGTATGAGAGTGGTACAATGAGCATTTTAATAGCAGAATTTATTGTAATGGCAGCTGATAGGAATTCAGCTCCCCCCATGGGCAAGCACACAAAGTTCATATAGTGAGTTCTATTGATGATATTAGAGTTTATTAATGCAAGTAAAACTCTGGTTTCATTGGAAAAATTTGGAAAAAGAAGTGTGAAATTATAGTTCTTTGCAAATGTGTTTTGAAAAGACGTTCCTCTGACTATGAGATGCCCTCTTGAACCCTACGTCTTAACAGATGAATATTAAATTTCCCTGCATGTGAGCACAAATATCATTGTATCTAACATTTCATGTAGCTGTAATTTTCAAAACTGACATTGAGCATCTCAAGAAGTTGTTTGGCCCCTCATTTGCATATGTGAAGAGTTTAATATCTGCTTAAAAAATGACTGAACAACTGCTTGTCCTTATCCAGTGTGGTGAATGCCTTTACTGTTCTGTTCAGAGATGTGCCTTGGTTCCTGACAACTGCCTGAGGGAATAGCAGGCTACCTAACATCTGAAAATCTTATGATATGTCGCCCAGTTTCTGAGTTGTCAAGCTGATGTCAGTTGGGAACTTTCTGCTGAGGTTGATGATTTTTTTGTGGGATACAGGCAGGGTGATGTTGCCTTGAGAGTCCTTGACATTGATTTCAGATCTCTTAGAGTTTCATATTGCACACTTGTACATAAAGTATCATTTGTACAAGTTTCATGAGGTACAGATACAATGGAAAACTTGCTTGCAGCAACATCACAGAAACCTGGTTTCAGACAACATGCTGAACATAAACAATAACACACTCAACACACACATAAAGGAACATATGAACACAATGTGTTACATTGTACTTTGCTCCTTTAACCTTCAGTTTATACTAGGTGGCCAGAAATAGACACTGCGTGGATGGTGACCACCATTGCGTGGCCATCTAATGCTCAGGGTGAGTTGGGTATACTCGGGTGAATTGTGCATGGAGATCCCCCATTCAAGTCTACATTGGGAATAATTTCACTTGGAAATTTTAGCTCTTGTGACCTACAGCAGGAAAAGGTCAAGCATGCTAGAAATGCCCATTCCAGGTCAGTGATGGGGCATGATTCCAGTTGCCAAAACACTCTGGGTGGAGATTTTGGAGGAAAAAGAAAGGATGCTGGAAATTAGAAACAAGAACGGTAAATCTTCTGATTCTGTCAATTTGAGTATGTACATTTGTTGATTAGAACAGTCTCATCTACATATGTCATTGAAACAAAACACAGATTGGGGAGGTGCCTTGCAGAATATTTAAATTTGGTCCACAAGGGTAACTCCAAGGATATAACAACCTGTCAATTCCCTTTCTGACTGATCTCATACATTACTCCAGAAGTTCCCAACATAAGCATGAGGAAGAATACTTTGTCTTTCATTGGCCTTCACTCTGTCATGAGTATTCCCCTCTGTCCTCTCCACCTCTCTCATTTTATGAAACTAAAAACGCATTTGTTTGCTCATTTTCCCAATCCCAATGAACGGTCCTTGACCAGAAACATTGACAGTTGCTCTCCACACAGATGCTACCTGACCTGCTGAGTACTTAACATTTTTATTTAAAAACAGAATTTTATTTGATTAGCATCTAAATAAGCAGGCTGATTTGTTCCCAGGAGGAAATTGCTTAATTATGACACAAGGTAAACTGGAGTCAAAAAACAAGAATACTGATGCTGGCAGAATTAAAATCAGCGATGCACATAATCTTTTAGTAAGTGTCTTTAAATGACGAAGTTAAAATTGAGACCATTTCAGAGCTAGAGGAGTTATGATCAAAATAGACATAAAAATTAAATATGATTCTCTTATTATATCATCATCATTATGTGCCGTGTCATATGACATGGGTGATCGTGGTCTCCTAATCATGATTGTTCTTGGTAAATTTTTCTATAGAAATGGTTTGCTATGGCTTTCTCCTGGGCCGTGTCTTTGCAAGACAGGTGACCCCTGCCATTATCAATACTCTTCAGTGGTCACATAACCAGGACTTGTCATATGTACCAACTGCTCGTACAACCATCCACCATCAGCTCCCATGACTTTACGTGACTCTGATTGGGGGTGGGTGGTGTTGCTAAGCAATTGCTACACCTTGCCCGATGGTGACTTGCAGGGAAGGAGCACCTTACACCTCCTTTGGTGAAGACATATCTCCACCTCACCACCCACCTTCTCACATATCTATGGGTACTATTCCAGCAATTTACAATCATTGTACATGCGATTGATTTGCTACTATTTTTCATTTATTATATTGTTTCGCACCACAAAAGATGCAAAATCACTTCCATTTAAATGAAACAGAAAAGCAGCAAACTGAAGGCTTTTGCTATTCAGGCGACAACCCACTGGAATACTGATATAGCTCTAGGCTGATAAGAGGCCTGGAAATAGATCTGATATTAATTTAGCCCTTTTCAAAATCCAATATCCCTTAGCTGAAAGTTTGACCCACAGATGAGTCAGACAACTAAGTGAAATTAATACTGAGAGACAGTGTAATAAGACAGAATATTAATGATAATTCTCTGCATCTTCAAAACGAATTACTCAGGTTGCAGAGTTTTGTTTTTCTTTGGACATGCAGTTATACACACACAACTTTTTTCAACTGTAGTTGTCTCAACTCCCTTATCTTAAAGGTACTCATTTATAGTGATATTTAATTCCAACCATAACTGTCCAAAGCTCAGATATAGCAATATCACAAATGGCCAATTATAGAATAAGCCAGTTCTTTATCTATAACGTCCAACCAAGCAGATTTCCCATCAGGAATAACAAGATGGGTTTTGCCTAACCAGAAATAGCCTCTTTTGACATTCTGCGCTCGTAACAACTGAATTTAACAGTAAAATTCCAAAACTGTGCTGTACTTTGACTGGTACAGAGTTTTTTTCAGAAGTTCTATGCAAGAGATTAAAGGCAGTATAAATTTGGGGAGGAAACTGGAAGAATAGATGAAGAAGTTGCAGAATAATGAGAAATGGCAGTTTTTATTAGAGGTGTGAAGTGGCGGGGATAGATAAAGAGTGTTGTTGATACAAGGATTGTTAATATTGCCTCTATATCTACTTTCAACTTGAATTTGGAATCTCAATGAATTATTAAAAAGTCCCAACATAAAATACCACAGATGCTGGAAATCTGAAATAAAACCAGAAAATGCAAAATATGTTCAGCAGGCTGGGTCTGTGAAAGCATGCAGAATTAACATTTCATTTGACATTCTGGTGAATGGGACATTACCTCCTTTTCTCTTTCCACAAATGCCGTCCGACCTGCTGAACATTTCTTGACTTTTCTGCTTTTAGTTTTAACAAGCTCTCATAGGGGAAATGAGAAGAATGCAGTCTGGTCAGCCTGCTATCAGAAGATGTTGAGGCTTTGTGAGGGTGTAGAATAGGTTTACCAGAGTGCTGCCTGGTTTAGAGGACACGTGCAATCATGTGAACCTGGATAAACTTGGGCTGTATTCTCTGAAGCGCCGGAGGCTGAGGGGAGATCAGAGAGAGGCTTACAAGATTATGAGAGGCATAGATAATGTGGACAGAGTGTACCTTTTCCCCAGGGTTGAAATGTCCAATTATCGGAGGGCATGCATTGAACGTGAGAGGTGGCAGGTTCAAAGGGGATTTGAGGGGTAAGTTTTTCACTCAGAGAGTGCTGGATGCCTGGAATGTGCTGCCTGTTATGGTGGTAGAAGCAAGCACATTAGAGGATTTAAAGAGACATTTGAATAGGCACATGGATGTAAGGAAGATGGAAGGATATGGACATAGTGTCAGTAGGAGGGATTAGTGCTTGGGTGTTTTGCTGGTTCAGCCCAACATGGTGGGCTGAATGGTCTTTCCTGTGCTGTATTGTTCTATGTTTTAAGAAATACTTAGATCTGAACAATAAGCTCCATTACGAAGCAAATGATAAAAATTTATGGGAAGAAGTGGAAGATGAAATTTAGTTAATGTTGTGTATCAATGCTTAATATGGCGGAAGGTTAACTCCTCAAGATTAATAAGTTGTGGATTCAAGTGTGGTTTTGGAAAATCAAAAACACTGTAGAGCCTTTGCTTCAGTGCAATGTTGCAGAATTTCTCCATTGCCCGATAAGGCTTTCACAGAAAGTGGCATAATCCTGTGCTTTGTTCAAAATGAGCAGCGGTTCTCTTCCCAACCTTCCTCCTTCAGAAAGTGCCATCTGAACAAATGAGTCATTCAAGTGTTGACTTTCCATAAAGTGGCTGCCATGAGACAGCAATTCAAAACCAGTAAATTTGCTTTAAGATATATTGAGAAGATGCCTGAGAATGTGGAAGGTCAGTTCTTTCTTGACTCCACGATGTTGTTCGAAAAGCCAAAGACAAAATTAGAAGGGATCTCAGGAGGCTCAGTTCTGAACGTATCCAACAGCATAGTAGCAATATTCAGTGATGCAACTGATAGCTATGGCATTCAACAGAAAGTAAGTCTGAAGAAACACTGCATTAATTATTCCATCTTCTGATCAGGTTACACCTGCATTGTTATGTTCGTCATCACCAAGACATTCAAGGCCTGAGCCTCGAGGTTGATCCTCAAACTCAGACAACTGAGCAATGAGGGATATTGAAAAAACATGCGTATTTTGTCCCTGAACATCATTTGCGACGGAACTTTGAGTACTCAACAAATGAACACTAGTTCAGATTAATAAAAGGCAAATCATTGACTGATATCAGAACCTCCCTTTTCTCACACAGAGGCCTAACAGATAAATAGCCTTCTTGCAAAGAGAATGGAGTCAAGAATCACTTCGCAAAAGCTGAATGCCAGAAGAGTGGTCTGAATGCTTTCAGTGGCTGAGTTAGAGAGGGCTGAATGGTTGTCCAGTTCTGGCTTATTCTGTAGCACCAGTTTCTCTGGTCTATCTTCTTCCTCCACCTTGGAATGTAACAATAATTGTGGAAAACCACTGCTGGCTTGACTGAGCTAAGCTAATCCAGGATGTACAAGGATCATAGCTGGACCTTCTGCTCTAGTTCTGGTTGGAAATGCAAGGAAATCCTAATGTTTACTTGTTGTAAACTACATGTTGTTGAAAACAACAGATGAATGTTTCTAGAAGATCAAGCAGCCTGTAGGATTATCTATGCAGTGTAATTTCATATCTCGTAGTGCTGAGAACCTGATTGTTGTTCGAAGGTCAAAATACATTTATTATCAAAGTATGTATACTATATACAACCTTGTGATTCATCTCCTTACAGGCAGCCAACAAAGGAACCCAAAAGAGCCCTTTAATAAAAAACCACCAAGCACCCAATGTGCAGGAGAAAAACAAATCATGCAACCAATAAAAGCAAGCAAATAACATTCAGAACTGAAGTTGAAACATGAAAGTGAGTCCACAGACTCAAAACCATCTCTCACTGCAGCCAATTCAGGAGCCTAATAGTTTCAGGACACAGCCTCAGTTCAACGCAGAGATGAGTAAACCTGGCGGAGCAGTGAGCTGAACACTGGCCTGTCCCTCGCCTCTCTCTCGCCTCTTGCCCCCAACACCTTGACCTTTTCAATCTGGTCCAGTATTTAGGTCATCCACACCTCATGTCATTCCTCTGTCTGTCAGACCCAAACCCTTCCACTTCAATACACTCTCAGCTGGGCCCCACCAGCTCTACTCAGCCCAAACCCAACCTTTGCAATTCGGCCCAGTGCTTAACTCAGTCATTGAAGTTTCAACCTAGTGTGCAAAGTTTTCAGACCTCTTCCTGCAGTTAACTCCCACTGAAAGAAAAATTGTGTTGCTGTAGATACTTCTGAACTAATGATAATTAGGGCCTTGCGTGAAGGGAAGAATTGTAAGGATGAATGTGCTGAACTGTTCTTGTTCCACACATTATGTTGCTTAAAACTCAGTGATTCATTTCTAAGTCAACAGTTTGTTTGGTGGAGATGGTGGGTTCCATACAAGGCATTAACTGAGGCCTTCTCTCCATTCGAATAGATGTATGATTAAAGTGAGGAATAAGTGGGAGCCTGAGGAAATAAAATTTTACCCTGAGAATGGTTGTATTCTAGAATATGCTGCCTGAGATGATGATGGTTCTGTAATAATAGTTAAAAGAATATGGATGGATACTTCAGTCACCAAGACATAGAAGGCTTTGAAAACAATGCTGATAGAAGGGATTAGTATAGCTGGATAGTTGGTGATTGGCTGGTGGGCTGAAGGGCTAGTTTCTGTGCTGTATAGTTTTGTGTTGTATAAGAGGTTCCTTGGCCTAATTTGAAGAGCAAGGGGCCAAATCCTTGTATCCCATTGCATTTTGTTGGATCTTACTAGCCACAAACTAGCTGTCCAGTTTTATTCATTACCAAAATATTTAATTAGCAGTCAGTTGCTTTGGGCTGTTTTAAGACTGCTGGAGATCCAAACGAAAGGTTAGTTTTTGCTCTCTTTTCCTGGTGACTCCATGGGAATTGAATCAATGGGGAGGGAGATCGAAAATCTCGTTGAATTGAGTAGTGCCACAGAACCTCTCGCTCAGTGTCAGCAGAACCAAAGAGCTGATTATTGACAATAGGTGGAAGAAGCTGGAGTTCCACGAGCCAGTCCTGATTAGAGGACCAGTGGTCAACAGGTTCAGTGGCTTTAAATTCCTCTGCATTGACATATCAGACATCTGTCCTGGGACCAGCTCATAAGTGTCATCACAAAGAATGCACAACAGCACCTCACTTTTCTCAGAGGCTTCCATTGATATGGCATCTCATGATCATCATCATTGTGTGCCAAGTTATATGACGTGGGTGATTAAGGTCCATCCATGACCATGATTGTTCTTGGCAGCTTTCCCTACTGAAGTGGTTTACCATTGCCTTCTTCTGCAGCAGTGTCTTTACAAGACGGATGACCCCAGCCATTATCAATACTCTTCAGAGGTTTCTGCCTGGCCTTAGGGGTGGCATAACCAGGACGTGATATGCACCAGCTGCTGATACGACCTTCTACCAGCTGTTCCCATGGCTTCACCTGACCCTGATCAGGTCCTACACCTTGTCCAAGGGTGATCTGCAGGCTAGGGGAAGGAAGGAAGGAAGGAGTGCCTTACACTTCCTTTGGTATCTCCACTCCGCCACCTATTCAGCATGTCACCAAAAACTTCGACAAATGTCGATAGATGCAGAGTGGAGTGTATCCTAACTGGTTGCATCATGGGCTGGTGTGGAAACAACAATGATCAGGAATGGAAAAGTGCTGGATTTATACCCATTTCATCATAGGCAAAGCCTTCTCCACTAGATAGATAGATAGATAGATAGATACTTTATTCATCCCCATGGGGAAATACAACTTTTTTCCAATGTCCCATACACTTGTTGTAGCAAAACTAATTACATACAATACTTAACTCAGTAAAAAAATATGATATGCATCTAAATCACCATCTCAAAAAGCATTAATAATAGCTTTTAAAAAGTTCTTAAGTCCTGGCGGTAGAATTGTAAAGCCTAATGGCATTGGGGAGTATTGACCTCTTCATCCTGTCTGAGGAGCATTGCATCGATAGTAACCTGTCACTGAAACTGCTTCTCTGTCTCTGGATGGTGCTATGTAGAGGATGTTCAGAGTTATCCATAATTGACCGTAGCCTACTCAGCGCCCTTCGCTCAGCTACCGATGTTAAACTCTCCAGTACTTTGCCCACGACAGAGCCCGCCTTCCTTACCAGCTTATTAAGACGTGAGGCGTCCCTCTTCTTAATGCTTCCTCCCCAACACGCCACCACAAAGAAGAGGGCGCTCTCCACAACTGACCTATAGAACATCTTCAGCATCTCACTACAGACATTGAATGACGCCAACCTTCTTAGGAAGTACATTCGACTCTGTGCCTTCCTGCACAAGGCATCTGTGTTGGCAGTCCAGTCAAGCTTCTCATCTAACTGTACTCCCAGATACTTGTAGGTCTTAACCTGCTCCACACATTCTCCATTAATGATCACTGGCTCCATATGAGGCCTAGATCTCCTAAAGTCCACCACCATCTCCTTGGTCTTGGTGATATTGAGACGCAAGTTTGAGTTGCACCATATCACAAAGTCCTGTATCAGTTTCCTATACTCCTCCTCCTGTCCATTCCTGACACACCCCACTATGGCCGTGTCATCAGCGAACTTCTGCACATGGCAGGACTCTGAGTTATATTGGAAGTCTGATGTGTACAGGGTGAACAGGACCGGAGAGAGTACGGTTCCCTGCGGCGCCCCTGTGCTGCTGACCACCGTGTCAGACCTACAGTCTCCCAACCGCACATACTGAGGTCTATCTGTCAAGTAGTCCACTATCCAATCCACCATGTGAGAGTCTACTCCCATCTCCGTTAGTTTGTGCCTTAAGATCTTGGGCTGGATGGTGTTAAAGGCACTAGAGAAGTCAAGGAATGTAATCCTCACAGCACAACTGACCCCCTCTAGGTGAGAGAGTGATTTGTGAGAACATTTACCTGGAGCGCTGCCACAAGAAAGCAGCATCCACTATCAGAGACCCCCGCCATCGAGCCCATGGCTCCTGTCAATAGCACCACTGGGCAGGAGGAACAGAAGCCTTAGGTCCCACACCACCGGCTTCAGGAACAGTTATTACCTTACAATCATCAGACTCCTGAACGGCATGGATAACTTCAATCACCACTACTCTCAACTGATTTGATACCTCTGAATGGAGTCATGACTGGTATTCGTAGTGTTATTTTTTTATTTGGACAGTTTGTCTCTGATTGCCCATTGGTTGTTTGCCAGTCTTTGTTTGTATATAGCTTTTCATAAAACTATTTTATTTCACTTTTCCTGAAAATGCCTGCAAGAAAATGAATCTCAAGGTAGTTTAAGGTAACATATTAGTACTTTGATAATAAATTTACTTTGAACTTTGAACTTTGTGTTTACTGTGATCAAAAGTACCAAATAATTGCTTTATTAGTTACAGTTGATGCATGATTCAAAAAGGCAGGCAGAAGTGAGATGAATAGGAAAAGAAAATTTCAAAAATGTTTAATTTCAAACCAATTATGTGTCAGGGGAACAAAACTAGACATGAAAGCTAATTTTCCTTTGCTTTTGTATTTTCATCACAAATTATGTTATATTTTCACAGTACGCCTTGAAAGAACCTTGTTACTTTGCTTGAAGTTTTCCCTTGATATGAGCTACCAATGTATGAGATACTAATTTGATAGATTAATAATTAAAGTCCTTACTTAGGGATAGACTCATTAGGCAAAATATGAAAAGGCTATACTGGGTATAGCCTAGTTAATCTGCTTGAGCTACTGACAGGAATGTCTACTCAGAGGCATTCAGAAATGAAGCTGAGTCTAAGACCCGTATTTTCCTGTAATGGTAAAGGCTTTACCTGTGATGAAGCGGGCCATATCCACTACTTTGTTGTAGGAGTTTCCATTCAAAGATATTGGTGGTTCCATACCAGGCTGTGATGGAACCAGTCAGTATAGTCTCCAACGAACATCTATAGAAGTTTATCAGAGTTTTAGATGACATGCCAAATCTTTGCAAATTTCGAAGAAAGTAGAGGTGCTGCTGTGTCTTCTTTGTAATGTCACCTATATGCTGGACCCCAGACAGATCCTCTGAAATTATAATGCCAAGGGAGGTAGAGTTGCCGGTCCTTTCCACTTCTGATTCCTTGATGAGGTCTGGCTCACAGACCTCCAGTTTCCTCCTCCTGTAGTCAATAACATGTCTTTGGTTTTGCTGACATTTAGTGAGAAGTTATTGTTGTGGCATGATTCAGGTGGATTTTCAATCTCTCCAATATGCTGATTCATCAGTACCTTTGATTCGGCCAATGACAGTGGTGTCAACAGCGAACTTAAATATGGCATTGAAGCTGTGCTTAGCCTCACAGTCATGTGTAAAGCAAGTAGAGCAAAGGCTAAGCACAAAGTCTGTGGTGCACCTGTGCTGATGGAGATTGTGGAGCAGCAAACACGAGGAAATCTGCAGATGCTGGAAGTTCAAGCAACACACACAAAATACTAGTGGAATGCAGTAGCCCAGGCAGCATCTATAAGGAGAAGCGCTGTTGGTGTTTTGGGTTAAGACCTTTCATCAGGAGATTGTGGAGGAGATGGTTTTGCCAATCTGAACTGACTTGGATCTACAAGTGAGGAGGCTGAGGATCCAGTTCCACATGGAGGTACTGACGCCTATGTCTTGGAGCTTATTGATTAGTTCTGAGGGGATGATAGTATTGAATGCAGAGCTGTAGTCAATGAAATCTTTGCTGTCCAGATGTTCCAGGGTTGAGTGAAGAGCCAATGAACTGGCATCTGCTATTGACCTGGTGTGACGGTAGGCAAATTGGAGTGAATCCAAGTCACCTCCCAGGCAGGAGTTGATGTGTTTCATCACCAACCTCTCAAAGCACTTCATCACAGTGGATGTAAGTGTTACCAGACGATAGTCATTGAGACAGGTTACCATGTTCTTCTTAGGCTTTGGTATAATTGAAGCCTGCTTGAAGCAAGTGGGTACCACTCACAGGTGAAGTGAGAAGTTAAAGATCTCAGTGAACTCTCCAGCTAGTTGTTCAGCACAGCTCTTCAGTACTCAGCCAAGTACACCGACTGGGACAGATGCTTTCCGTGGGTTCACCCTTCTGAAGGATACTCTTATGTCATCCTCAGAGACAGATATCATAGAGTCATCGGGAGCTGTGTGTGTTTGTGAAGGTGCTTCCATATTTAGTTAGTCAAAGTGAGCAGAAAAGCCATTGAACTCATCAAGGAGTGAAATCTTGTTGTTACCTATGTCACTTGGTTTTACTTTGTAGGAGATGATAGCATTCAAGCCTTGCCACAGCTTCGAGCATCCTTCTGTAATTCCAGTTTGATCCAGAATTGTCACTTTGCATGTGAGAAGGCTTTCCAGAATTTGTACCTGTACATCTTATATTTTACTTGGTCACAAGACTTTGGCCCTCAGCAGATAATGGATCTCTTTTATCATCCAGGGCTTCTGGTTCAGGAAGACTTTAACTGATTTTGTGGAATCACACTCATCCACGACTGACATTATAAAGTCTGTTATAGCTGTGGCATATTTGTTCAGACCGTTTGATGAGTCCTTGAATGTGGCCCAGGTCACTGACTTGAAGCAGTCTGTAGCTGCTCCTCTGCTTCCTGTGACCTTCCTCTTTGTTGTCCTTACTTCTGGAGCCTTGCTCTTTAGACTCTGCCTGTATGCAGGTGAGAGGAAGGCAGCCAGACAATCAGATTTCCCAAAGTGTGGTCTAGGGATGGAACGGTAAACATTCCTAGTGTAGCAGTGGTCAAATGTTTTGGGGCCCCTGGTGCCACAGCTGACATGTTCAATGGTTCAATTTAATATCAGAGAATGTATACAGTGTACAACCTGAAATCCATATTCTTCGCAGACATCCATGAAGATGTTGATGATAATTGGGCAGAGATTTCTTCCAGCAAGCCTGATTAAAATCCCTGGCAATGATTTGAGAAGCGTCAGGGTAGGCTGCTTCTTGTTTAACATATCGAGTGCTTGCTTAATATTGGCCTTTGGCGGTATGTAAGCTGTGGTCAAGATCACAGGGGAGGATTCTCTTGGTAAATACAATGAACAGCAATGGTTGAGTGAACTTGACCTTTTCTCCTTGGAGTGACAGATGATGAGAGGCACTGATAGTGTGGATAGTCAGAGGCTTTTCTCCCAGGTTTGAAATGGCTAATATGAGGAAGCATAGTTTTAAGGTGCTTGGAAGTAGGTACAAAGGGGATGTCAGAGGTAAGTTTTTCACACAGAGAGTGGTGGGTGCATGGAAAATGCACTGCCAGAGAAGGTGGTCGAGGTGGATTCAATAGGGTCTTTTAAGAGACTCTTAGGTAGGTACATGGAGCTTAGAAAAATAGAGGACTATGCGGTAGGGAAATTCTAGGCAGTTTCTAGAGTAGGTTACATGGTCAGCACAACATTGTGGGCTGTAGATTGCTATGTTGTTATGTTTCTATGTAACAGTACTTTATCATTAGATTTTCTCAAACCCGCGATTCAAATTGATTGGCATGTCATCCAAGCACAAAGCCCTACAGCATATCTTAGGTGCTTGTGCATGTGTTATGAAAGGTGGAAATCCATCGCATGCTATGCTGGAGTTTGGTTGCCAGGGCATTTAACTATTTGCTCCACCATTGCTCTCATGATGGAGTGCAGCACTGAACCAAAGATGTACAGTAGAGAGGATCCCGATGCATAACATGTCCAGCCCTTCAGCTCTATGTAAGGAATCTATAATGACCACAGTGATTTGAAGCAGTTCGCAGACCTGGAAAATAAAGCTAAGTGCTTTATTTCATTTATTTTGCTTTAATTGCTCATTGTGATAGAATTTTGCTTTCTTTCTCATGTTTGCTGTGTTTGCTTTCTAAACACAGATGCCATTTGAAAGATCATGAACAGTTGCAAGGAAACTTTCAACCATATTGCTTTGTTTGATTTGGCTTGTTGCAGAGACTCTTAAGTTGCTTAGTTCAAGGAAGTTTGCAGAACAGATGGATAATGTTATTTAGTATGTTAATAACTGCTGTATTTATAAGTTGTAAGGTTTTATGTACTCAGAAGTTAGTTTTACAGCATTAATTATGAATTGTGAACATTAGGCTGAGGTCAATGTCTCCAAAAATGTTCTTAGTCCATTCGTGATAGAAGGGTATCTGAGGAAATATCATATGTGTGAAGTCAACGAAATGGGAGAAAAGGAGCCTAAATGTAGAGAGCAGTTTAGGCCTATTAGAAATGGAGCAAATAACATTCAGAAGAAACCTGGAAGAAACACAGGGTGAGCTAGAATTCATTCCCCCAGGTTTGGATTCTGCAATGAACAACTCTTCTCCGCATCGTGGTAGTTTATAGGAATTGTACCCGTGTCTTTGTGTTTGTGCTTTGTGTTCTATCCTTCATGCTTTATTTTTAAGAACTGCTTTGTGTTTGAGAAATCCTTTTTGTGTGTTAGAAATGGTTTATGTTTTGAAAATCCTCAGTGAGGTTTAAATTTGTTTTAAGAGTGTTGTTTGGATTTAAACATGTATCACTGTAAGTAAATGAACTGTGTTTTAAATTACTTTGTTAGCTGGAAGTATTTTCTCCTTTGTAGAGAGGGGGGACCCACTGCTAGAATGGTGGGGTACTGGCAGCTAGACTCGCTGTGGAGAATAAACAGGGAAGTAAACTAGTCTTTGAAGATTGGGTAGTTACAGTGTAATCTCCCTTCAGTGGGAGAGTACTCATGGCTATTTATATCTGATAGGACTTAAAGTCTTTCTTTGAGTTTAAAACTTCACTGTTATTAAACCCAATATTATCACATCATTAGTTTTAATGCACTTCAGATAAAATATGTTAAATATTCTAGGATCATTTAATTCTACCTGAAGTATTGTTAAATGTCTGTGACTGTCAGACAACAAGTTGCCGAAGGCTATCAGGAATTTCCAGTGTAGGAACTCCAGAACACAATACCTGAGTACTCCACTCCTCCATTGCAGGCACCTAGCAGGGCTCTCTCCATCAGGAATAAATGTTTGGTTTGTTTTTGACAAGAAAGCAACTGCTGGGTCCAGGACCATTTGGACAATTCTTCAGTATGGTCAAACTTCAATTTCTCGTACAGGAGAAAGGGGGAAATCATCCACACAGCAACAGGAAACAGGCAAGGGAGCTCGTCCCTAATCTCCTATGTTTCCATCCCCCTCTCCAATCACTCGATGAGAAAGTCTTCCCCATCATTGATCAGATCTATAACCAGCAGCAGAGGTGAGATCATTGAATATGCCAATTTCATATTAATAACCTCTTCTTCACACTTACTCCCTTCACCACCCCAACACCCTCTGTTCTGATTCACAAGTTCTGGCTGTTTGAATAATGAATCTGCTTTGCTTCTTACCACAAGGCTTTGCTTTGATTTAATTATTCAGGTACTCGGTCGATGCACCTGCAGTAAAGATAAAGACACACCTTTATTCCATTTGACACTTGTGTCTATTGGCTTAGTTCTCATCATGTAGAAATGAGCTCATTTTCAGGACCTACACATGGTGAGTAATTGTACATCTCAGTGGCCGTCAGTTCAGATAGGTTGCAGCTTCTACTACAGGATTCAGTCATCGTGTGGCTTCTGCTTGTTCTGCAGTGGAGTGGAGACACTGCACGATTGTTGGATTTGGAAGTGTGCTAATGGCGATATCCATCATTTGCATGCTTATAGGACTGGGCTTTAAGCTTTGGCAGCCCTCAGAAGGCAAGGCCACCATGAATCCTGCTGTACAGAACTTTGATGGAGCAAGAGAGGGCATAGTGGTTTGCAGAATGGAATGCTTGCTCTGTTGACACACTTAAAGAAAGTCCACTTACAAATTCATGGAAGATGGAGGAACATAGAGCCAGACTTGCACAATCTTTTGCTCAATGGCAAAACACTAAGTATTGTTTCCTGGACATGCCATAAGTGAACTTTAGAACCCACTTGTCAAACTAGGTAGCTCAGTCTGATGCCCAACACCTCAGCTTCCATTCTTGCCCAAGTGAAAGCACTCAAGAGTCTGAATTTAGCACTGGTTGTCACAATTGTAGGTACCAGCATTCAAAAAGGAACGACGAGTGTTATAATGATCCCTTCATCATGAAATTAACAGCACAGAAGGAGAAATATTCCAGGAGCATAAGTCAGCTGCCTTCCCTTTAGATAACACCATTCATAATTCCACCCCCTACCCTCCCATCACTGAACCAGTGCAGCTTCCTATTAGTCTGTTAATCAGATTGCTGTTGCTCATGAGAAGGGATACAATTGCAAGCCAAATGTTCTTGGTCCAGAATTTAGGTCCTCCTGCAAAGCCATCTGTAAAATCACAGTCCTGACATGGCACTGAGTGTGAGTAGTTGGATAGGCACAGATGTGCAGACTTAGTTCTCTCCCCTCTGATGCTGCCTGACCTGGTGAGCACTTCACACATTGTTTTTTTTAATACTGAGCATCTGCAGATTTTTACATCGTAACTTTCATAGTTGGGTGAAGGTTTGGATCCTCACCAGTGGTTAGCAATAATGGGATTCGACAGATACTTGTTCTGCAAAAATTCTCAGCTTGCAGGTTTGGTGATAATATCCTCCTCCACCCCGACTGGCAAGAAGGATCCACGATAATACACAACTTGTTTCATGCCCCATTAGTCACAAAAGCCAGGGAAATGTGCATGTAATGACTGCCATTTCTACCACATGTCACCTCATGAGTAACACCACCAACGTGCTCAAACAATTCTACTGCCTGGAACATCTGAGAGGCACAAGGCAAAGATTGAGACCCAGGTGGGATTGAGAAAAAAAAAACTGCAGTGAATTCCAAAATATGCCAGTAAACTCTCTGACTCACTGCAACAAAGAGAAAGGCAAAACTATGGATTACTGAGAATGTCAAACCTTATGCGAAAGATGCTGAAGGGCATCATTGCTTACTGAGAAGAACTTCATGAATGTGTGAAACATTGTCTATTTGGAGAGGAGGTCAGCCAAGACTTTGGTCTGTTTTCTAGCTTATGACTAACGATGTGATAGTGGTCTTGCAACTCTCTGTTTATTGAGAAATACAAATTAACAAACATCATTGGATGTAGATATTAATGATCATTTGCATCAACTGCACAATGTGGGTGAGGTCCAATGTTATGAAAAGCTTGTGTTTACTAAGATCATGGGCCAATCAAGGACAGAATTTGAAGTCAGGTCTTCCTCCAAATGCTGGCTTTAAAGAAAACAACTAGGTAAAATAAGGAAAGAGATGAGAGCAGCAACTGTCTTGATAAAAGGAAAACCAGGCAGGAAATTATTTACTTAGATGATGAAACAGAACTGTTGCTTGAAGTTCCCACAACATTGATGATGGGAGTGGGGGAGCTGGAGAGGGGTTTAAATCATAAAGACCACAGGTAAGGCAGCAAGAGAGAAGAAAAAGTGGACGTTGACATGAAAAAAAATGGTGAAAAGAAGGTTACACATCAAAGAAATCTATGTATAAAGCAACTCAATATCTATATCAAACAAACAGAAAGTTTTCATGACCAATCATGGAGCTTCTAACCTTGACTTATTTAAGGAAGAAACAGGAAGGTCCCTTACGTAAGGAAGAAACAGATGTGCTTCAAGGCAAATGACTGTTGTAAACAAAACAAAAATTAGTGATATTACAGAATATAGATGCACTGTGAAATAGAGCAAGCTGTTTGTAATCTAATCTGCTCTAAAAAGAACAAAGGAGATGAAAATTACAGGACGAGATGTCAATAAACTGAAGTTCTAAACTACAGTGTTGTTCTGCTCCAAAATTCTTCAACTTGTGCCTTGTACCAGTGACAATCTCACAATTACTGAAAAAGACTCGAGCAGCTCTGACTGTGGAAACTGAAGGATAAGGAATTTTTGAAGAATATTAACAAGATAATGGCAAAATCAACCTCAATTCAAGGCAGATGTTCCAAGTTGCAACAGGAACATTGTCATCTTACAAAATGTCATAACGAGGACTAAACAGGTTCACAAAAATAGCATTAGATTTCTGGGATTTTGCCAAAACATTTGATTTGATAAGGGCACCTTGAAATTTCATCAAGCATTGATGAAAGACATTGCAAGAACAATTGTGCTTGAGGTGATGGAGTCAAAACTGATTGGGATAAATAAAGAGAAATGTCCACGTAGGATCAGAACCAGTATAAGGTTTATTATCGCCGGTATATGCTGTGAAATTTGTTGTCTTTGTGGCTGTAGTACAATGCAAAAATAAAAATAATGAAGTAGTGAGGTAGTGTTAATGGGTTCAATGCCCATTCAGAAATCTGATGGCAGAGGGGAAGAAGCTGTTCCTGAATCATTGAGTGTGTGCCTTCAGGCTCCTGTACCTTCTTCCTGATGTTAGCAATGAGAAGAAGGCATGTCCTGGGTGATGGGGGTCCTTAATGAAGGATGCCTTCTTTTTGTTTCATCGTTCCTTGAAGACGTCCTGGACACTATGGAGAATAGTACCCCAATTGAACAATGGTACTACAGCTATGTTTTCTTGGGGGGGGGGTGGATTTGTCATACAAGCCAGAGGTAATTACCCAAAAAATAAAAGGGGCACCACGGTAGCATATCAGTTAGTGTGAAGCTATTACAGCTTGTGGTGTTGGAGTTCGGAGTTCAAATCCAGCATCCTCTTGTAAGTTCTTCTGCTGTGAGCATGGATTTACTCCAGGTACTCCAGTTTCTTCCCACAGTCCAAAGAGGTACCAGTTAGCAGGTTAATAGGTCATTACAAGTTACCCTCTGATTAGTCTAGGTTAAATCAATGGGTTGCCAGGTGGCACGGCTCAGTGAGATTTTATTCTGAGCTGTATTTCTAAATAAATATATTAGATGGGTATCAGTCAATTGCAAAACACTCCTTCAGCCGAGCCCTTCCAGTTTCAAGTGAGCTGTGACCCCTCTGGTTCTGTTACCTAGATGGATCTTGCAGTATTCGAGTATGAAGGATCAAGAACTGAAATTAGAAGCTGAGAAAATATGATAGACTTGTATGTTGCAATTAACACTGAATTAGTTGTGCTGGCCAAGTGTTCAGTTGTAGCCTTAATGCTTTTGCTTTAGGCACTTTCTTATATCCCTAGCATTTCATGTTCTGTAAAAAGAGAATAAAATTCATCAGACGATGTAACAGACCTCAGTGGTAACTAAAGCGTAATTTCTCAGTGGTCAATGGCCAGCCTTGGTCAATTAAGAAGGAACTATATCAGGTATTGATGGTTATGTAATTGTCACTATCCAATAGACAGATACTTGTTAAGCTTGAATCAAACTTAGACTTCACTCACCGAGAGTACAGTTGCCAGAGTTCATGCATCAGTCTGGAAATGCAAATCAATCACAACCCTCCTCCAGGAACACAAAGATATCCTTTCACACCATTATTCAAGGTAAGAAACTAGTAATTTTAATGAACAGTCAGGGATACTACAGATTTCCCATTACCGCTACCTTCCCACATTATTCCCTGACACTGTGATAGATAGCCTTCCTGTAGATTTCAATAAAAAAAAGTGCTGCTCTTTTAGTCCATTGACCATCTGAATCAGAAAAGCAACATATTCTCTTCAGTTTTGAACATGTCAAGCATAACTTCTGTTTTAACAACTGTCAGCAGTGGATCAATTCTAGCTGCATTGGTGACTTTGAACAAGGGATTCTGTTCTAGAAACTCACCTCAACTTGTGTTTTCTTATTCCTTTATGCTAACTCTTTGTCATCAAAAATTCAAAATCTGCAACACATCTAACATGTGCAACAATCGTTTGCTCAGAACTATCATTCTGATTTTTGGCTTGAGCTGGCCCATGTTGCTGAGTATTTATAAAATATAATAAACCTAGACCTTAAGATGAGGATATTATAGAATTGCAGATGACACAACACTGATTGGTCTAATCTCAAATAATAATGAGGCCGTCTACAGAGAGGAAGTCGTCACCTTGACAGTGGTGTCAAGAAAACAACCTCTCCCTCATTGTTGCAAAAACAGAGGAGCTGGTTGTGGATTACAGGAGGAATGGAGACAGGCTAGGCCCTATAGACATCAGTGGATCTGGGGTTGAGAGGTGAACGGCTTTAAGTTCCTCGGCATAAACTTTACCGAGGATCTCACGTGGTCTGTACATACCGGCTGTGTGGTGAAAAAGGCACAGCAGCACCTCTTTCACCTCAGACAGTTGAAGAAGTTTGGTATGGCCCCCCAAATTCTAAGAACTTTCTATAGGGGCACGATTGACTGGCTGCATCATTGCCTGGTATGGGAACTGTACCTCCCTCAATTGCAGGAGTCTGCAGAGAGTGGTGCGGACAGCCCAGCACATCTCTGGACGTGAACTTCCCACTGTTCAGGACATTTACAAAGACAGGTGTGTAAAAAGGACCTGAAGGATCATTGGGGACTGGAGTCACAAACTGTTCCAGCTGTTACCATCCGAGAAACAGTACCGCTGCATAATTGCCAGGACCAACAGGCTCTGGGTCAGCTTCTTCCACCAGGCCATCAGACTGTTTAATTCATGCTGATGCAACTGTATTTCTCTGTTATATTGACTATCATGTTGTACATAATATTTATTATGAATTACTATAATTGCACATTGCACATTTAGGTGGAAACGTAAAGATTTTTACTCCTCATGTATATGACGGATGTAAGTAATAAAGCCTGTTCAATTCAATTATCACGTGATTGTGTATTCTGTTAATCTAAACTTGATAACTTTGGCACAAGTCTGACGAATTGTAAATGCTGAGACATATTTATTTTTTTAAATCATTTACCTCTACTGTCCATGAATCTAGTAGCAATTGCAATTGCTCATGCAAGCTTTAGAAGTTGGAATTCATAAAGAGTTATAATGTGTCATATCCTTATGGTGCGAATCATGGCACCAAGTGTTATGCTATTACATCAATATAACCTTGTGTGTTGCTAAATACATGTGTACTGCTTAAAGAACCATTCAATGAGTAATCCCTCTAATGTGCTTGGGCAATGCCAATTGTTCCTGTTCGTGGAACTTAATGAGAAATATTGAATATCAGTATTGGCCTTCCTTCTATATCTCTTAGCAGTACATTCATAACTTGCTGTATTCATAACAAGGACTCCTTTAGTTTCCTAACTATCTGACTTTACACCCTTTATGCTTTTATCCTGAAATACTAACTGTTACAGAGATAATTACTGCTACACTACTAGTATTTTTTATAACATTTGCAAAATACTTTTTTTTAATATGAACATCCATTTTATTTACATATATAACATCTTGCATTCCTTGTGTACCCAGTCATTATGGAGATATTATCCCTTTGCATCTTACTCTGGATATGCTTACTGGCTAAGAAAGGTTTCTGTATATAAAACATACAATAAAACAAGACTGAGCAAGGGTTGTGTGCCAATTTCATATAAAGCAGTGAAGCAGTCTGTTATGGAGATAGGGTGCATTCCATTGTGTATGTGATAATTGCAACTCCTAAGCCAAATGCATAGAAATGAGCACAAACCACTCAGTTGTCCTAAAGTCATGAGAATTAATACTTCTTGTAATGGGGCTGCTTTGGCAGCGATGTAATGTGTGCAGGTACCAATTATACCAAATAGGATTCAGAAGAATGAGGGGTGACCTCATTGAAACCTATTGAATGTTGAAAGGCCTCAACAGGGTGGATGTGGAGAGGATGTTTCCTATGGTGGGGAGGTCTGAGACCACAGGGCACAGCTTCAAAATACAGAGGTGTTCTTTTAGAACAGAGACAAGGAGAAATTTCTTTTTTCCAGAGTAGTAATGCGTTGCTACAGGCGGCTGTGGAGGCCAGGTCATTGGGTATATTAAATATATTCTTGATTAGTCAGGGCATGAAAGGATATGGGGAGAAGGCAGGAGATTGGGGCTGAGAGGGAAAAAGGATCAGCCATGATGAAATAGCAGAGCAGACTTGATGGGCCAAATGGCCTAATTCTGTTCCTCTTTCTTATGGTCTTATATCAAGTCACATAGATCAGCACCCAGAGCTGGGATTGTTTTTCTAGTAATAAGGAAGGAATTCCTGGGACTAGAGCAAACAATAATATTACTGAGGACTGCAGATTCAGGTTGGGATAACTTCCCAATGTATATTGGACCAAGCTGCTACTCTCTAATATCTTTCATGAGGTAAGTGTTTGGACCAGAATATCCAAACATCAGCATCAGCCATATGCTGCACGCTGATTGAGGTCACAGATGCATGTCCAGCGAGCTCTGTGTGTAATCCAAAAGTTGAGTCCAGAAAGTGTTGGAATCTGCAATAAAACAAGAACAGACTAGAAATATTCAGTAGACCGGGCAGCATCTGTGAAGGGTGAAAATGGTTTCATTTCATATTGATAATATTTCATCACAAATTTTCATAAATCTTTATAACTGCAACAATGCAGAAGTAGAATCATACCAGTCTTTCTGAAGGTGCAATGTACAAACAGAGTTTATCAGATGAATTTCACATGAACTATTTCTCATGTTTCCACAATATACCAATGATCTAGAAATGGGAACTAGATGGGAAAAAAGTGATATTCAGCATGTATATAATTGCAGCAATAGCTATCATTACATGTAACAATGTTGACGAGTTTGTTCTCTTGAACAAGGAGAAAAAAATATAAGGAATTTGGTATTGAGAATTTGAAATTACTAAGATTTTCCTTCCTCCATTCACACTAATCCACCATTAGGGTTAGTAATTATGCACCACGCTACCGATTAGCTACAGTTTCTCTGTGTGAAAGTTCAAACAGCGGCACGTCTTCTTCCCTGAAGACCAGAAAGGTGATGGTAGTATTGAGCTATATCTTTCTATTGTTTGGTTAAAAAAGAAATGATGGGAAGCAGTTTCCAGGCTGTTGTTTTGCGATGAATTATGCAAGCCGTTTGAAGGTGGACTGCTCCTACAGTGGTTGTAAATGTCCCGATAGCTGATGGATGTGAAATGCTGGTGTTGCCTAGTACTGTGAAACTTCAGGAACTAGTCATAAATTGCTCCACACTTGCACCTAATACTTCAAACTGGAAATAAAACAAACATTGGTTAAAAATAACATCACGCACTGCTGAGTATAGGATATTTTCTGGATTGCTGGGTGTGCAAAGGTACCAGTCAGGGCAGACTACATTCCTTTGTATTTGACAATCAGCAAATAGACATCATATTTTGTGGCACCTCTAATCGTTTTAATGTATTTGATCTTGACCATTCACGAATAAATTGAAAATTTGAAAGTTTATGTTTAAAACGTACTAAAATTTTGTTACATTGAAAAGCCTGGGCTGAATTAGGATGATTTGCAAACTAGCTGTGGGCCCAAGAGGGAGGCAAGTGAGACATTGGCAAATTATCACTAGATGTAACACATCAGATTCTCGGCTTTTCCTTTGGTGAGCCCCATTTTTTGTGCTACTTTATTACTACAATTTATTTGATCTTCTCTTTTTAGTTAGTGTGCCGCTGTTTTGGCACTCCCTACCTCACTTTAGTTTCTAATTGTGCATTCAGGAAGTATGAGCACAGAACATTACAGCACAGTACAAATCCTTTGACCCATGAGGTGGCGCTGATCTTTTAACCTATTCCAAGATCATTCCAACTTTTCTTTCCTACATAACTTCAATTTTTCTCTTGTCTATGCGCCTTTCAAATAGTTTATTAAATGTCCCTAATGTATCTGCACCTACCGTCTCCCCTGGGAGGGTGTTCCATACAACCATTATTCACTGTGTGTAAAAAATATATCTCTGAAATACCTCGTATACTTTTCTCCAATCACTTTAAAATTATGCCCATGGTATCAGCCATTTCTGCTCTGGAAAAAAGTTTCTGGCTCTCCACTCGATCTGTGCTTCTTATCATCTAGTACACCTCTACCAAATCACCTCTCATCTTCTCTCCAAAGAGAAAAGCCTTAGCTCGCTCAACCTCATAAGATATCCTCTCCAATCCTTGCAGTGTCCTGGTACATCTTCTCTGTACCATCTCTAAAGCTCGTACATCCTTCCTATAATGAAGTGACCAGAACTGAACACCATCTCCCAAGTGTAGTCTGTACGGGTTTTATAGAGCTGCAATGTTTCCTCATGGCTCTTGAACTCACTCTCCCAACACACCATACGCCTTCTTGACAACCCCATCAACTTGCATGGTATCTTCTAGAGGTTTATGGATGTGGACCCTAAGACCACACAATTGAGAATCTTGCTATTAACCCTGGGTGATCACCTTCAAATTTGACCTTCCGATGTGAACTACTTCACATTTTTCCAGGTTGACCTCCATCAGCCACTTCTCAGCCCTTGAATGTTCACACAGGTGGAACTATAGCCTCTTGGCTCTTAAGACCCACAATAGGTGCTGTCTGTCTGGAACCTGCACATACTCCCTGTGAGGGCATGTCTTTCCTCCAGATCTGCTGTTTCCTTCCACACCCACAGATACGTGGCTTGGTATGTTGGTTGGTACAATAATTTCCTGCTGTCCTTTACCATTAACACATTGTTGACGGTGGGAGTGTGTGTGGAGCTGATGAGAATGTGGGAGGGAATAAAAAAGAGGATTCATGTGGATGAGTGATTGATGGCTGGTGCAGATTGGTTGACAAGAGGTCTTATTTCTATGCTGTTCATCTCTATTACTCAAGAAGGCTGACAGAAGATGCGGTGCTTCTCTGAAAACACAGGGAATTGAGTAGATGAGGCCTAAGGTGTTATAGCCATGATCATATTGAACAGTGGGGCAGGTGTGAGTGGCTGACTAGCTTACTCCTACTCCATCTTATATTCCATCTGGGTAGCCTCCAACCTGCTGGTATGTGTCAGTCCATGGCTTCCTCTACTGCTGCGAGGAGACCACACTCAGGTTGGAGGAGCAACACCTTACATTCCGTCTAGGTAGCTTCTAACCTGATGGCATCAACGTCAATTTCTCTCATGTCCAGTAATTGCCTCTCCCTCTCTTTCACCATTCCCCATTCCCATTTCCCTCTCACTCCTTCTCTCCTTACCTGCCCATCATCTCCCTCTGGTGCTCCTTCCCCCTTCCCTTTTTCCATGGTCTTCCACCCTCTCCCATCAGATTCCTCCTTCTCCAGTCCTTCATCTCTTTCACCAATCGACTTCCCAGCTCTTTTTTTCATCCCTCCCACTCTCCCAGTTTCACCTATCACCTACCACCTTGTACATCTTCCTCCCCTCCCTTGTTACCTTGACTTCTCAACTTCTTTTTCCAGTCCTGATGAAGGGTCTCAGCCCAACACGTTGACTGTTCACTCTTTTCCACAGATGCTGTCTGACCTGTTGAGTTCCTCCAGCATTTTGTTTGTGCCGCTTTGGATTTCCAGCATCTGCAGACTTTCTAGTGTTTGTTACTGCTACTCCAGTTTATCTTGTGTTGTTCTTATTCAACCTGACTGTGTCCCTCTAGCTACTTTATTACCACAACTCCAACCTGTGGGAATGTTAAAACTCAATTAAGCAAAACTCAATTTGCTGTCGTTTTGTATTAAACATACTGAAGCTAAATTAGAGGAAACTTGGCCACATGCATACATTTTCATGGCCAAGTTTGATGCAAATTAGATAGAAGCTAAAGACCTAAACATCAGATGCATAGGTCAGTTAAAAGTGAGGGATTCCACAAACACTTCCTTAGGTGAATTCTGCTTTCAAACTGGACATTGCAAAGCACGATATTTCAACACAGTACAAACCTATCAAATGTTGAAAGGCCTCGATGGAGTGGATGTGGAGAGCATGTTTCTTATGGTGAGGGAGTCTAGGACCAGAGGACACAGCCTCAGAACAGAGGGATGTCCATTTAGAATGGAGATGAAGAGGAATGTCTTCAGCCAGAGAGTGGTGAATCTGTGGAATTTGTTGTGGCAGGTGGGCTGTGGAGCACAAGTCATTGGGTATTTCAGGCCAAGTTTGATAGATTCTTGATTAGTCGGGGCATGAAGGGTTACAGGGAGAAGGCAGGAGATTAGGCTGAGAGGGAAAATGGATCAGCCATGATAAAATGGAGGAGCGGACTCCATGGCTGAATGGACAAATTCTGTTACTATATCTTATGGCCTTATGAAACAGCTGCACCATATTAGTGAAATGACAAATGTTCTGGACATCTCCAAGTTCCACATGAACTGCAACAAACCACGTCGGGTCATACAAGCCAGGCAGCATCTATGGAAAAGGGTGCAGTCGATGTTTCCGGCCGAGACCTTACGGAAGGACTCTGACTCAATGCTGAGTCCTGCTGAAGGGTCTCGGCCGAAACGTCGATTCTTCTCTTTTCCACAGATGCTGCCTGGCCTGCTGCCTTTCTCCAGCATTTTGTGTGTGTTGTTTGAATTTCCAGTATCTGCAGATTTCCTCGTGTTTGTGATCGGGTCATACAATAAGGTTTCATATATAGCCACCTAATCATAATATATTCTTCATGGCCTTAAACTGCACTTGCAGCAGGGGAAAAAAAGTTATATCAATGATTTAGGGTTACTTTGTTCTGTTTAGGAACGCAGCAGGTGCCGGTTTTAGCTCTGCTTTGTAGAAGAATTTTTTAAAGCTTCTTTAGCAGGCTGAAAAAAACCATCTGTATTTAACATTCAGTGTCCACTCTCCAATTTAAACCCGGGATTAAAACGTTCCTCAAGATTCGGGACAGAGAAGGACGCAGCACTAAGTATCCAGAAAAAAAATAGACGTGGAAAGCTGGGCGCATGGGGGAAAGGAAAATCAAAGGGACCGACAGGACCAACGCGGGGTTTTACGAACCAATTCTGAACCCGACGGCTGTAACAATGGGTCTAAAGAGGAGAAGCGAGCGGGGTGGGGGCGGGGAAGGGGGACGGCTTTCCCGGGATTGCAGCTTCTGTGAGGTGGAGTCCCAGGATTCGCGTCATTCATTGCAGCCTCCGAGCATCCTCCGACACCCTCCCTCGCGTCTCGCTGCGAGGTGCGGGGAGACTCCTCTTCGCGTCCTAACACTCGCATCGCAGGTAGTAGAGCCGCGGAAGCGAGGAATGTGATAACACCTGTTCAAAAAAAAATACTAAAAGTACCCCCAGATAGGAAACAGGAAGGAGGAGTTGGAGAGTGGATAATCACGTTATATTTTTTAAAGAGAAGCAAGCTGCCTGTCCTAGGCAGATATGGGACTGGAGCTGTTTCGAATAGCCGCGATCGGGCTTTCGCAGCGCGGTTAAGCGACCGACTTGTCTGTAGCCCATGAGGACGCACAATGGCCAAACAGTACGATGTGTTATTCAGACTGCTACTGATCGGAGACTCCGGGGTGGGCAAAACCTGTCTTCTCTGCCGGTTCACGGACAATGAATTCCACGCTTCACACATCTCCACTATAGGTAGGAGAAAGAAACTGAGGAAGATGTGTGTGTTTGTGGTGTGTGTCGTTATGTTGCAATACTGTCAGGCCGGCTAATGCATCCAGTTCTCAAGCCTTTTGTCTCCTACACTGGTCAAAAATAGAGCGATTGGCTTCGCCGGGATGGGCAAGGGTCGACAATCTTTTGGAAGTTCCCAGTTCCTGCGTTTCAGATTGATCGAGTTAGTTGTCGAGTTTTACGTTAAAATGTATGCGGATTCCCACAGCTAGCTTTGAACGCACCGCTCCGGCAGTGGGTCGATACTAACTCAACCCGCCCACTCACGGTTGGAGTGTTGGAGCCCGAGTCTTGTAAACAAAAACAATTGAAGTAATTACTAAGTGTGTGTATGTCTGTGTGTGTTGTGGCGGCGGAAGAACTGATTGCAAGGAAAGGTTTGTCTGTCAATAAGGCGAACGTCGTGTTGCGATGGGGGTCAAGTAACTGGAGACCCAGTGGGGCGGAACTGAATGCTAAGGTCATGAAATACCAAGACATTCCCGATGTAAAAGCTTTGGAACAATGGGTATATTTGCAAGAGAACGCTGAGTGCAGATGGTAATTTCAGCATCATGAATCTCAAGGGATGTAAAGTATGAAATTATACAGGGGGAAGGATGGGAGATGGAATGATGCAGCATAACAGCTACCTTGCAAGGATGAAATTGGAAAGGAAATTAGAAAGAGCAGAGAGGAGGCATGAATGAAGAATTGAGAGGTAAAGGCCAAAATTATATGTGGAAAGAAAGCAGTCAACAAAGAAAAAAGCAGATTCTCCCAGAGACCAAAGTGGTAGGTTACCTGGACAAATAGAAGTTCTAAATAAACACTTTGTGGCTGCCCCCTCTGAAGAGCATTATATTATGGTGGAGACATTATCATTAACCAGGCAGAAAGTGCAGTATTACAAATGATAAAGAGAGGGGATATATTAAGAAGTCTAGTGGATAACTTGCCAAGCCTGGATAAAATGTATCGCAGGTTTTTACAGCAAGCAAAGCAGGAAAATGTGCAGGGTTGACTGTTATTTGCGATTGACTTTGGCTACAAACAAGGTGCGGGAACACTAGGGGCTGTGCAATATGGCATGATTGTTTCAGAAGGTGAGAAGGTGAGACTATAGGCCAGTCAATCTAACATCAGTGGTAGGAAAGAGTTTTGGGATGATATTAATCAGCATTCAAAGTGAAACAAAGACTATTAAAAGTCAGTATGCATTTAGTAAAAGAGGCTTTGTCCAAATTGAAAGTATTAAGGAGATAACATCTAAGGTTAATGAGGGAAAATGATTTGATGTGGCTGGCATGGATTTCTGAAAGCTTTTGAGAAAATGATCAGAATTCCATGGGATGCAAGAAGTGGCAACCCAAATTTAAAGCTGGCTCAGTGACAAAAAGCTCTTAAGTTGCAGTGACTGGATGTAGTGATTATCCAGTTCCTTCTGCAAAGATTGTTGGATCTGGAAATCCCTGCTTGAAATGGTGGTGTAAGCAGAAACCCTAGTCACATTGAAAAGGCATCTGTCTAAGTCTTTGAAAACCCATACTATCAGGCTGGAGACCAAGAGTTGGGAATTGGAACTCATGGGCCCAAAACCATGCACTGGTCTGGATAACCCATAAATCTGTGATTCTATTGATTCTTGGGTAATTTTGAGAGGCATAATTAGAAATTGAAGTAAATTGGTAGATATTCTCCAGGAAGTTCCCCAGTTCATTCTTTTCCTGAGGAAAGACCCAAGGTTTGATTGATTTAAGCCCTGAGCCGAATTGGAAAAGTTGGCCTCAGGCCGAATCAAGGTCATGGGGCTCAGACCTGAGAACATATCCAAGTGGCATGGCCTGCGTCCTTGAGGTTCGAATGATTTAGGCGCCGTGCCAGATTGAAAAGATCAGGGTGCTGGGGCTGGAGGGAGAAGGGACAGGCCGGTTCATGTGGCCGCTGTACGAAGTTTACTCATCTCCAAACTGAACTGAGGCTGTGGGCTGCAACTAACAGGCTTCTGAATCAGCCGCAGTGATGCCTGGCTCTCTGTCTGTGACTCACTTTCATGAACTTAAATTCTGAATGATATTTACTTACTTTTATTGTTCGGGCGATTTGTTTTTTTTTGCCTATTGGGTGTTTGATGGCCTTCTTTTGTTTTACTGGGTTCTACTGGGTTTTTTATTTTAGTGGATACTTGTAAGGAAACAAATCGCAGAGTTGTATAATGTATACATACTTTGATAATAAATGTAGTTTGAACTTTGAACTTTTCCACCAGCAGCTGACTAGAGGTCACAGTGTTGGCAAGAAGGGGGTAACACTGGGAGTCCTCAACATTGACTTCAGTCTCCATGAAATTTCATGATCAACCAACAGCAACGAAACCTCCCACTGATGGTCAGACTTGATTATCCTCCTCAGCTGATGAATCAGCACTCCTCCATGTTAGACTACATTTACAAAAAGAAAGTTGAAAGGGCAGAACTTGCTGGAAGTAAACATAAGATCAGCCTGTACCTGTGGGAAGAGTAAACAGGGCCAACATGTCAGGTCAGAGATCTTTTATCAGCACCACGGGTCTGACCTGAACCAGAAACATTGACGCTGTTTCTCTTTCCACAGGTGCAGCCTAACCTGCTGGATATTTCCAGCACTTTTGGTTTGTTTTAGATTTCCAGCATCTGAAGTTTTTGTTTTTATTTTCACCTGAAATTTGAAATCACTGATGGCAGAAATCAACTGGATTCAGCTAGGGTTCCTAATAGCTCCACCACTGACTGAGGTGGCAGAGTTCTGAAGGACATATCTGCCGGATTGTATTGTGGTTGGATGTTAGATAATCAACACAAAGGATAGAACTACTTAACCTTGTCCTGACTGGCCTTTCTGTGAGAAGTGCACTGATACATGACAACTGTAACCTCTGCCAAGTCCATGTGGGGAGAATGTCCTGTGTTCACATCAAGCATGAGACAGAAGTAACAACAGAAATGCATAGCACAATTATCTGTGATGATATCCCACACTTTATCACCAGAGTCAAGCCAATGGTTGAGATCTAGCTCAATTAAAAATGCAGAAGGACACTGCAGGAATGATATGATATATACACCCTAAACGGGATACCAATGTGCTGTGCTGTGATAAATAGCAAGGTTAGCATTCAAAAGGCAGAGCCCCACAACAGATGGACAAGATCAAGGCTATGCAGTCTCGATCCATCCAGTCATGAGTGGTGACTGTTAATTAAACAGCTAATGAGAGAGGGAGGCTTTAAGAATACTCACCAAACTCAACAATAAAGAACCCAGCCTCTGAGTGATAAGTGAACTAATTGCAGCCATGTTCAACCAGATTACTGATTGGATGATCCATCTTGGACTCCTCCTGTGACTCCCACCACCAGGTAAACCAGTCTTCAATCATCTTGATTAATTAGAAGAATAGATGAAGGGGTTGGATATAGCACTGGTTTTGAGACCAATCAGCATCTCAGCTATAGGTCTAAAGACACTGATACAGAACAAACTGCATCTAGGCAGTTAGCATCTACGCAACTCTGTGCAAAACTATGTATACTCGGTTCACAGAAAGCAAGCTAAGTCCCACATATTTGGTTAATTATGTCCCAATTTACTCAGTGTACTCCTAATCATAAAGAAAGTGATGGAGGATGTTGTCTGGCATATCTGCCAAGTGGCACTCTCCACAAGGTGCTCACCCAATCCAGTTTAGGTATTCCCAGTGGACTCAGTCTTTGGGTATACATGGAGCACCAAGAACTGGATACAAGGATTGAGGTGAAAGTGTCTGGTCTTAATAGCAAGGATGCACTTGACTGTGTATGGTGGCATCAAGGAACCCCAGTCAAACGTAAGTCAAATGACATCAGGATGAAAAATATCCAGTTGTTTTACTTTTTAGATATTCATTAATGGTTACTTAATTACCATTCAGAACTCCAGAAAAGTCTATGCCTGCACGCATCAAGACAGACAACAATCAGGTATGGCTTGTTAAGGGACAAATAATCCGTTTGCTATGGGATTATCAGATAGTGGCTTCTCCGGCAAGATTCAGGTGCATTCTTGAAATCAAGACCAGATACTCTCACCTTGATCCTGATATCTAATTGTTTGGTCCAGTCACCTAGCTTCAAAATTCAATTACATTTCACAACTACATTCCACCCCAACCCCAATATTAACATTGTTAACCAAAAATTCAGCTTTCCCAATTACATTAGCATCCTGGCTGTAAAAGCTGGACAGGACTGGGAAGCAATTTGTGTTCTGACATCCCAAGGATTTTCTGCTACCTACAAGGCACAAGTCAGGGGTGTAACAGATTACTCTCAACTTATCTGGATAATTGCAGCTCCAATAACACTCAAAAATATCAACACCATTTCACCACCACAAAGTGGTAGTCATGTGTTAATTTTTGAAAGCAAATACTTGCTTGCAAAAAATTCTTTTAACCATCAGGTATTGCCATCCTTTCTCCATGACTGCTTTCCTCTTGCAACTAATAATGGATACATTTAATGTAATACGAGTGGAATATGGAAGGAAAAATATATTTTCATAAGTAAAAATAACTTTGGACAGTGGATCTATCATTGGAGTGGAATTCCCAATTGACTCAGTGTAACTTTGCAAGGCAATGTGTGTACAAAAGGTTTGCTTTTTTCTCTGAGAAAAGCCATTGGAAATTTACCAGCGTTTGAGTGGTTTGTTAGATACAAACACACCCGTTGTTTAGCATTTGATGAGAAACTGCAAGTACAGTAGTTGGGAAACACTTCTGTATAAAGGTGGAGATGGTGAAAATTAGAATGAAATAAATGTGATTAAAAGAGAATTGAAGCACCTTTGGAAGATATGGAGAACATGAGAAAAGCTGGTAAAGTGGAGCAGAATGCGGCAAGCGATGAGTGAAAAAAATGAGGATTGTGAGATAGTGGGCCCCAGGAAAATGTCGGAAGAACTCAGTGGGTCAGAGTGCAACCATGAAGTGGGTAACTGATGTTTTTAGGCAAGTCCCTTCATTTGGACTTGATTCCAGATGGAAGGCCTTGATCCATAATGCCTTCCTTCAGATTCCAGTATGTGCTATCTTTTGTATCTGTCTTGATAGTCCTTATGCACCTCAAGTTCACTTTCTAGTTATTTGTCATAGGTATACATAGCCAAGGTTCAGATGCCATGAAAATCAGCTTTATGTAGCAGCTGTCTGTTAAATTACATAATCTTAAATCAACATAAATTATACATAATTTACAGGACTAAATAAAATAAATTTGTAACATTACAAGATGTGACAAGATTACATTACAGAAGTCTATAACACTACAAGACTTTGCCACTGCCTCAGTTCATTACCTACAGCTGAATGTACTTTATGACAACGTTATAATGCACTCCTGCCTGGCTCTCTTATAGTATTCTCCATAAATTAAATCATTCAGAGCTCAATCGCTAATGTGTAAACTTGCTCCAAATCCCAGCATTACGTGGTTACAGTTGCTGACTTACAATGGTCCCGTTAAACAATAAACTGACTTCAGAATTATCCCCCCTGCTCAAATTCAAGGTATAATAAAATTGATGGTTATTTATAGAGGACTCAAAGTTTGTCTAAAGACTGAAAATACTTAAGAGCACACAGTCACTCAGGCTGCATCTGAGGAGAGAGATAAACAGTGTTAATATTCTGGTGGTTGGTTTTACGTCAGGATGAATCATTGCAAAGAGGACGTTCCACACTGAGAATAAATTATCTCCTTAGAGCCACATCAACGAAGGATGAGCTTGGCTAGACAGTAACTATCTGTTTATGTACTTCCACCTCTGGCTTTCTAAGTAGCAAACATGCTTTACAGCAACTACCCTTTGTTTTCATGAATTTAACATATTCATGTCAGGTGATAATGCTTACTTTTCGGAAATATCTCCCCAGTGTGCTTAAGTAAAAAACAGAACAAGCTGGAAATATTCAAAAGGTCAAGGACCATTGGTAGATGGAGTAATAGAATTAGTGTTGCAGGTTGATGACCTTTCATCAGATTTACAAAAAGACCATTATGCCCTTGCACCAAGTCCCATTGAATACTAACTGCCTTAACGTCCAGCACATTCCTCCCATCTTTCGGGAAAGGCTGCTGGAAATTCCAGGCTTCAGACATTTCAGATAATCCTAATCTTAGCATTTGCCACTTTTGGACTACTGTGTTTCCTACAGAATTATAGAGACATTAGAGATGAGTTTTATTTGTCACATGTCCAACAAAACATAAGGTGAAGTATGTCATCTGCTTCAACAACAAACACAGTCCAAGGATGTGCTGGGGGCAGCCTGCAAGTGTCATCATACTTCTAGTGCCAACATAGCATGCCCACAACTTACTAATTCTAACCTGTACATCTTCGGAATGTGGGGGTAAACCAGAGTATGTGAAGGAAACCCACACTGTTACAAAGAGAATGTACAAACTCCTTACAGATAGCAGTGGGAACTGAAGTCCGATTGCTGGTGCTGTAAACTGTTATGCTAGCCACTATGCTGAAGTACTAGAAACCTATTAACTGCACCACATACCAACTTCCCCAACACCAGCAACCAACTTAATGCTCTGTGTGTGCATTCCTACCTCCCTTGTTTTGTGGTCATATCAACCATGATTTTTACCAATACTGGTGTGAGATGTTGATAGGAAATAGTAGCTCACCAGATTTTCCAGAGATACTCCATAACCAGCAGGATAGCATTTCCATATTTCTTTCAGATTTCTAGTACTTCTTCAATTGCTTTTTACTGCAAGTTGACAAGCTTCACCATTACAGTCAACCTGTCTCTAGTACTGGTACAACCAAAAAACCTTCTTAAATTCACTGAGGTAATTGTTTTGATCAAAAAGCTAGGAGAATATCAGTTCCATATTGGACGTGAGGGTTAGTGTTCATATGAATTTTATTTTTATGAAGTTTAGAGACACTCACATATGATGTTTTGTTCTTGATGTATCAAATATCTGACTGACCAAGTGAAAATACCTGCCAAACTTTATTTTTGTCCTGCTAATTTTAAAGTTAAATCAAAGGATCTGATTTTGACATTATATTTTTCTGACCTTCAGCAGATTCAGATGATGCTCAGGAGCTGGCTTTTTAATACGTGTGCCTGAGGTTTGAGCAAACCATAGACTCACAGCAGTCTCTGGAGAAGAGTCTAAATTTCAGTCTCTCCGCTGGGTTTAGTCAGTCAACACACTCGCGCGCAGGAAAACCCATGACTCAAATCCATGAGTACCCTTGATGCAATGAAGAATATTAATGTACTGCCTGACACCCTCTCTCAAAAACATCTTGAGTTGCTTCTCACATAAGTAATACTTTGCAGTGCAGTGAGTACTTTAGGTAGATTGCACACTGCAGCTTTTTGTAGATAGTAATCTGTAACAAACAACAAGATCTGCAGTGCAATGAAATAAGACAAGCTATATTTGTTATCTTGAAATCATTAGCAATAGCAATGAACAGTGGTTACCGGGCATTTGAAATACCATTCAGAAAATGGGCTGATCCTTGAAGTATATTAGATAATGAAGGGATCAGGAGGGTAAATGCTGAGAAGCTTCTTTTCTTGTTTGGAGTCTCTAGCAGGGGTGTCAAACTCATTTTAGGTCACGGGCCGGATTGAGCAAAATGCAGCTTCATGCAGGCCGGATCAGTCGGACGCGTGCGAACGCAGCTTTTGTTGCCTCCGTTTTTTCAGCCTGCTCTCATGTGTCTCAGTCTCTGCTATAACTACAAAGTGTTTCACTTTACAAATTCCGTTTCTTATGAAGAAGACTGCCGAATAAACACTAAAAACCCTGAAAACCTGGTACCTGAATAAACTCAGCATTAGCCATATCATACGCCATAGGCGCTTCGATTACTGGGGCCAGCTTTAATAGTAATTAGATATTATCTCACGGGCCAAAGATAATTCCACCGCGGGCCGGATTTGGCCCGCGGGCCTTGAGTTTGACATATATGCTCTAGAGTTAAAATGCACTCAGTTGGGTGACAGGATAAATGTTGGTTTTCTAGCTAGCATGAGAAGTCATGGGCATCCAATTGTGGGTGTGAGAGGCCATTGCAGGCAAGGTTAATTTATTAAAGTCTCCTGCAAAATGGCTATTTGCACCAAAGTGAGTTGCATTCATTGCATGCTAATAACAAAGAAAATAATCCTCCAGGACTGAATAGCATCACAATATTGTTATTTTGTTAAAATTAGTTTATATTCATTGCTTTAATGGCTCAAAGTTACAATGCTCCAAAGCACAGTGGGGAGAATATTTTTGAATATTATCTTTATGTTTTTATTCTAAAAGTGGCTATTTTTTCTGCTTTTTCTTTTCCCAAGTTCCTTATTCCCATCCAAACCTGCCTATAACTATTGAGCTGACCATCGTGATGGGATTTGAAATTGTTATCTTCAATGTGGACAGGTCAGGTCCACATGTTAATGCAGTATCTATATTTGAACCAGAGTCAGCCTTTGATTAACTATTACTGCTGATTTACATCTCAATTATCTACCTATGCTCCATCTGCCTTGAGACTTCGAACTCATAAAGAGTTATTGATCACTCAAACCTTCAACAAAATCCACTGGTTTCATTGGGGGAGCTGGGTGAAGAGGGGTATGGTGGTAGGGAGGGGTCCTTCGGGTATGCAAAAATTCCTATTGAATTCAATTCTAATCGATTTCATTCAAATTTAGAGAATTGTTATTCTCTCAATGAGAAAGGAACTTATAGCAGTAAAGTTTATGTTTAGAAAAGGACATAATTTGAATGTTTGATACACAATTTTGATGGAAAATTGATTCTTATTGTAGCCCACAGCTTGAGATGAATTTTGTGTTACTAAATGATGCAGCTTTATACTTCATTATTCTAGGGAAAGGCAGTCAACATTGGATTTATATTTTTGGAGAATATGTGAGAGTATCCTGAAGCTCTCTCTGTTTTCTTGATTTTGGCCCTGGGAGTCTTGATACTTTGTCAGCTACCCATCTGGGATGGGTGCTGAATTTGATAACTTATTTTTTTAAAAATCTCCAAATGCTGGAAATCTAACAGAAGCACAAAATCATGGAGCACATCAGTCAGAACTTGCAAAGAGATAAAAAGACAAGTAAATACTTTATATAGTCTTGAAATCAGAACTATTTTTATTTGTCTCATAGTTAATCTCTTCCTCTAGAGTGAGGCCCATGCACAAAGCTCTGTTAGGTATTCTTTTTCATTTGATATACGTCTTTTTAAGGTCTGCATTTGCTTTTCAGAGCATCTGGAAACGACAGTTACATAGAACATTACAGCACAGTACAGGCCCTTCAGCCCACAATGTTGTGCCAGCCTTTTAACCTACTCTAAGATCAATCCAAACCTTCACTCTTACATAGTCCTGCAATTGCAGGATAGATATTAAAGAAACATTTTTTTTAGAAAAACCTTTGTGCTTCTCCATGATCTTCAATTTAATAGTGGTCTGGATCTAGTAGTTTTAGTAATGCAGATCTTTGAAGATTCATAATAAATATGAAATAAACTGAAAGCAAAAACTTGCACTGTTGAGCCCAGATTTCAGCAAATTCATCGATATCCCACTTCACCAGAAGAAACACTGTTCTGTAGTGTTCTCTGGCATAATCTGAAGAAATTAATGTGAACTTCAGGTAATTCTGAACAATGATGTTTATAGTAAACAGTTGAAAATTTTAAGCCCTTTTTATGAAGCATCATTCATTGTTCTTTACTATTGTGCTAAGCCATTTAATTTCTCCAGGCAGCCAAAAATCCTCACTGTATATTTATTTGAAATTCTGTGTTTTCAAATTGTTCTTAAAAGTAATTTTTCATATCTTATGTAATATTCAATTTCTACCCTAGGCTCATATTAAGTTTTCTTTCATGTTCCGGAACGGTTAAGAATGGTAGTTGTTAGTTCCTGGTTTACTTTGCAGAAAATTCTTCACTGCAGTTGGAATCACTGTTGCAGGACCATAGTAAATGTGTGGAGCTGGTATGTGGCAGCAAATAATGTAGACAAGGGGACATCTACAACAGCGATGTTGTTGGAACTTTTTGGCCAATGGCAAGCTTTGTTACCGGCCCTTAAATTGTGACAAGTCTGAAATGCATGCCTTTCTTTGCATTATGGATTAGGACAGAACCCCCAAAGGACTGAACACAGTACATTCACATTCATCATTTAAGATTCATCTGCAGTATGTTTGCTGGGACGATGCTGCACAAACTCAGACTGTGGTAAACTCAAATCCAGGGCTGACTCACCACCTATTCTGTCTGTGCTGTCATCTGTTTCATTGAGTCTTGACCCAATTGATGAATGATCTCATTCACAAATTCACCTTTCTCCTGGGATTTGCTACAGCAACTGGAATGACGCAGGAGCCTGCTGACACTGTTAGAAGTTTATCATATGTCAGTGCTAGGCAGAGATGATGAAGCTCAGATGAAGTCTAATGCTGAATAAATATTATGGGAGTGTTATTGGCACTGGTTTTACACCCTGGAATCTTATCCAAGTGGATTATATTTATGTATGAGACTCATAATGAGTGTTGGCAAATCATTTAGTTTAATAGATCATTATAAATTGCCTCAAAATACCTTCACATTGTGCCTTAATTTACATGCAATCATTATACATACAACCATCTAGAGAACACTGACTGGCATATGTACTGTAGGTAGATGATTGCCAAGAAAACTGTGATGAGCGCCTCCCAAAACAGACATTCATCAGCAGTTCCTCTCTAATCCAGGGTTTTGAGGTGAGCTATGGTTAGTCCCCAGCCACAGAGCTGATTGATACAAACTGTTGCATCTCACAGTGCTCCAAGATATGAATGACTGGCGGGAGGGGCTTACTGAGTTGGTATGGCAAGTACAGTTTTGTGCTGTTTGACTTTCCTGCCGTGGAGAAATGAGGCAATGTATTAACATAATTAAACAGCAGTGCAGTTGGGGTGGTGAATGTGAGTAATGAAAGTAAACCTGCATCTTTGAGATGCTGAGAGAGGAGAAAATATAAAAGGGAACAAGAAAAGAGACGTTATTTTATGTGCCTTCAGACTCAAGAGGACAAAAGGCATTCTAGATAATGTAGGGAACCAATAGCAGTGCAGAACAATATATTAGTATTGGAAAAATAACCTTAAAAATTAAATGAACTGTAACTACTTTCACCTCTTCTGGATGTAATGGCTTGTATTTTTAAAAGACACAGCTATAGAGATATGCATTGTTATGGCTACCAAGAACCCCTGAATTTTGGAACATTCCCAACAAATTTGAGCATGATGATGATAGTACAGTGTGTGTGTGTGTGTGTGTGTGTGTGTGTGTGTGTGTGTGTGTGTGTGTGTGTGTGTGTGTGTGTGTGTGTGTGTGTGTGTGTGTGTGTGTGTGTGTGTGTGTGTGTGTGTGTGTGTGTGTGTGTGTGTGTGTGTGAGAGTGTGTGAGAGAGTGATGTTGACAACATTGATTCCTACGCAGGATACTTTCATGCTGGCACACAGTAACTCCTCCGGTAAAGAGATCATGTGTAATTTATCCAGATTTGCAGACGATAGAAAGATAAAATACATTTGGAATGTAACAGGTTCCAAAGGACTATAGATAGGTTAACTAATTGGGTAAATGTAATGAGGACAAATATAAGATTATTCACTTTAGAAAGAAAGTATAGAAACAATATTTTTAAAAGGTGAATTGCTATTAAAACATTGATATTCCGAGAGATTTGATTATCCTCTTAGATGAATAACCAAATGCTGGCATGTGCATGCATCAAACAATTGGAGAGACAATGAGCATGGAGGTATTTATTGAAAGGGGATTTTAATCAAGTACAGGGAGGCCCTTAATCTGAAGTACAGTGTGCAATGTAAGGGGTGGAAGCAGTGCAACAAATATTGACTAGATTAAGTTGTGGGCTGGCAGAGTTATCAGACAAAAAACAGGAATACTGGAAAAACTCAGCCAGGTCATTTTTGTCTGTAGAAAAGAAACCAGTCAATGTCTTGGGTCAGTGACCTTTCCATACTTGTGCTGCAACTGCCAGGCATCTTTGGACTTACTCATTAAGGTCTCTTTGTTTTTCCGTACCTATGCCAACTGCCATAAAAACTCAAGGAAGAAGAAGAAGGAGTAGAGCATATTATTCATTGTGTATTTCCTACCCTCTTGGTCCTCCCAAAAGGCATTACCTTGTAATTAGCAGAATTGTAATCTGTCAGCCATTGCTCTGCTCAATTCACTAACCAATCAGTATCACTTCGTAGCCTAGGATCAACTTACTCTATCACCACCAACACCGGTTTTCTTATTAGCTACAATCTTATTAATCGTAGCTCTGGTATATACATAAATTATTTGGATATGAATATCAATCAGTAGGGACAATTTTAAATATCTAACCAACTTCAACTTAAGGGCCCAGAGGGATGATAGGCCCTTTGAATCAACAACCCAGCTCTCCTACCACCTTTGGCTCCGTTTGTATCAGTCAGTATTGCTTGTTGGGGGTGTGGGAAAAGAGACCAGTGAGTTGACAAGATTTCCTTTAGTGTCTGCTCAAACCAGAGTTTAGGGAGGAGCATCTGCTGCTACCAGGTTTAGCTCCAGGCCTGGGTATGGGCCTTCTTTCTTACATTTGTGACTGTTCTCGGCTTGACTCAGCTTCTCCTAACTCAATAATGATGGGCAGGTTTAGTTGACTCAGTACCAATTTCTTTTGCTGAATCTACTGTGCTTGACTTTGGAACATCTTGTACATTCCCAACACATCATACAATGGTTTTATCTTTTGCCTTTCAAATACTGTTTGTTACTTTTCAGTCCTGTCATTTCTGTTGAAGTCCAACTCAAGTAGATATCTCTGGCTTCAGCCTCTTCGGCAGTCCTGAATCTATTCTGAAAATGTGTCCAAGTGGCTGAATCAGCTATACACTACGTCCTTGGCTTGGTAGTATAATCTTTAATACATTTTCAGCTGGGTTGTGCTGCTGAACCAAACAGGTGGACAAAATATCAAATCTGATATGTGGTCTTTGCTAAAACAGTTGAAGGTTTTCTGCTTGATTTGAGGGTCAGTTGAACTGTGTTAAATCTGAAGTGGATTGAACAAAGAAAAGAGGACAAAACTGCATTAAAAAGCAGTGGAAAGGAGGAACCAATTAGCATTATGTGATAAGTGATGAAAATGTACAGGATGTTCTAAGTGCAAATGACAAATATATAGACTCTCAGCAGAAGTACTTTCTGTGGTGCTGATGCGAACTCATCAAACGTGCTGGTTAAAATACAGATAAGTTGATGGTTGTAGGTATGTAATTAACATAAATTACATATAAAGTGGAGCTGGTGGAAGTGCTTTGCTTATAGAATTTGGGAACATTTGGAGCTCCAATTGATTGAGTGGAAGATGGAAAGGAGGGCAAGAGGCCTGCGGAAGAGCTAAATCTCAAGGTTACAAAACCACGGGCAAGAGTCTCAACACAGATACACAAGGCTGAGTTGGAATCAAATAAACTTGTGTTGGTAGTATGGATATAGTATTGGAAACCCTGCTCAAAGTTAAAAAGAATATCTGAAGAGTTGACGTTCAATTTAAATGGCAAAAGTATGGCACAAAGAGCAAGGCAGACAAAACAAATAAACATTCTGCTGGAAACTTTGATGGGGTGAAGGTACTCGATGCAATAAATGTATAGTGAATGGGGACTACAACTTGCCAAACAGCACGTTGAATGTAAGTAGACACAATACTACAAGGTGAAGGATATCTGTAATCTGATCAATCGTAGAAATAAGGTAGCAAAGGGAGAAGTTGTTGCCACAAGAAGTGTGATTGGACTAAAGGAATATAACAAAATCCACAAATTGTCAACATTTAGGGGAAGAGGATGTATAGAAAGGTCAAAGGAAACATTCCGTATCAGTGACACCACCAGGAATTTAAAGACGTTGACTCTTTAGGAGATAGAAACTTGCAAAAGCTAGTCATAGGTGAATCTAAGATTGCTTAAAATCCCCACTGTTCTAAGCAAAGAGTAAGAGCAGATTTCAATCATCAAGACCAATGGAATAAAGCAGAGTATGGAAGATAAATACATTCCCCAAACTTACAGCGTCAGATTGAGAAAACCTAAATATAAAAATCCTGATGAGATGAATTACAAATACCTCAAAATACACTGGACATCAAAGGTTTTGCTTCCTGAATATATTTGAATGTACCTTATGATTTTTCACTGCTGTTCATGAAAATCACCATGAAATTTTCCTATCATGCACCATCTTTTTAAAAAATCACCTATATTTGTTATTTCAATTCACAATTCAAGTCAATTAAAACAATGTAAGCTGAAAAGTTTTCTATCTTGTCCAGGCATGCCTGGGCATAGTCAGGCAGGGTAGATGATGGATAGTAGGACAGGTTTTAGAAAGGCTATACATTTCTGTGAAGGATTTCGATAATTGAGACAGATATTTTCCCGAATAACTGATGCTCAGATCAAGAAAGGCATTTTGTTGGTCCACAAATCAAACAAGTTATCAAAGACAGGCAATTCAAAGAGCTTCTAATAGTACCAGAGAAAATCACATGGAAGACATTCAAGGATGTTGTTGAAAATTTTCTTGGAAACTACAGAGCACCAAACTACATGCAGCTGGTTGAGAACATGCTTCAAGCATACAAAACCATGAAGTGCAATATGTCAGTAAAGATTAATTTTCTGCATTCCCATTTAGACTTCTTCCCTACTAGTCTTGGCACTGTCAGTGATGAGGATGGAGAAATGGTATCAGGGCAACTGGAATCCATCAATGCTGGCTGATTATTGTTGGACGAGTAAGCAAGAAGCCTCAGACACTGAGTACAAATGAAAATCATCAGAAATTATTTTTAGCTTAGTTAAACTACTGCAAACGTTCAGCACTGTTATGCAATTAAACATATTTTATCCAATAAAAGTTAATTTCTTGTTTCTCCAAATTACTACATGATACAAGTAGTCTAAAATGGTATTTGTATTCTATCATAAGTGGTCTATCATAAACAGAAAAAAGTTCTGAGGAAACAACACTTTCAAAAAAATAAGTTGTCAGTGTTGTTAATTAGATAAGAGGTAAAGGCAATAAAAGATGTACAGGAATAGTGAAGATGAAGTTAAGCATGTTTGAGCAAATGTTTTCAGAGCCTACCTTCTCCAGTTATTCACAGAAGAAGAACTGAGCAACATCTACCCAGCGTCTTCCCATGCAGATTAGAGTCATCATGCATGTTGAGAGCATAATATCCACTCATCTATTCATTGCCCATAGTCCTGCGAGCTGCTTCACTTTGTGTATTTAACAGCTCTCTGTATCTCAATTGAATCTGCTTCCATCGGCCTTTCTCATGTTCTTTATTCAGCAGTTTGTTCTTTCCACATTACTGAAATCTCATAACCCTAATCCTATTTTGTTTGGAACTCTATCCAAGGTTTTGACCTCTTCCCTGGAATACGTGCCCACAGAATGAGCTGAGGGACAATGAGTGTGTTTTTAATGGTCCCTTGCATTTCTGCTTTATTTCTCTTTTAATGAAGCTGAAAACAATGGAAGTTATTCATTTGGCTTCTCAATGTGTCCTACTATCTTCAAAAAGTTAAGCACATGCAATGTCAAGCCTCCCAGTTCATTCACCACTTTTAAAATTGGGCTACTTATTCATAATATTCATCGTCATTCATCACAGGTAAACATATCAATCCCTGTTCATTTGTATCAAATAGGATTTATCATGCATCCATCATTATTAGTCTATTTGCCTTGTCATTTCAGTGACAAGGCAAAGAGACTGATACATTCTTAATTTCAGTGTCATTTGCTGCAGTTTTTATATTTATAATCCAAATATTTGAGTCCAAATCCTGGTCATTATTATATCATAAGGAGCACTGTTGTGTATTGCTCTCCACTCAGGAAAACAACTATTTATCATTCCTTCTTGTTTTCTGTACCCTTACCAATTTTGCATTCATGCCTCTTTAATTGCATTGATTTTAATTTTGCCAGCAAATCTTTAGAAAGGAATACCTTTGAAAATACAGAGAGATCAGCAACTGCTCTTGTTAACCTTTCCCACTTCTTGGTGAATTATCTCAACCAGCTAAATATAACACAAATCTCAGTTGGCTTTTTATATTTGGCCCATTGTCTGTGAAAGCTTCTTCATTGCTAATTTAAAGGATAATTTGCCTATTTCATGATCATATATGCATATTAAATCTGTAATGTATTTACTTCGGACAAATTAAATGAAGTTAAAGTGAAAGCAGACATAAATAGTCCTTTCTCAAGATAGCCATTCAAAAATGGAGAAAATTTGTTTGATGTGGTGTGAGGAAGTGTCAATAGATTGAAAGCAGGTATCTATGTTTTCTCTTTGGAACTGGGTAATAAAAAAGATAATTATTTTATTCCTTGTTTAAAAAGAAGATGAAATCAGTTGTTAGAATGAAAGTGAGGATCAGCATTTTAGGAATTATTTGTTTTTCTGTAATCGGGGAGGATATTGACGGATCAAACCCCGTTTGAAAAATTGGATGCAATAAGCTGTATGACACGATGCAGTTAGTTGATAAAGCTTCACAGGAAAGACTACTTGTTCAATGAGAGTGAATGTTAACAATAATGTTTCAATAAGGTGGTGGTGCGACTTGGAATAAATAGCATTTGCACAGCAAGGAAAACTGATTTCCTCAGAAAGCAGGGTCTGTTTCAGAACCAGTTACAGAAACTCATCAGAGATGTTGGATGATTTCACGAGAAGAAATGCAGCAAATGAGGATAGTCACAATGAGATTTACAGGAAGATGTATCCTGCTGTGCATTTCTGCCTGCTTCACCCCTTAAACATTCTCATTTATTATAGTATCGTAAGCACCAAACTTGAATGATGGGGAATTACTCAAATATCCCCATTCTGTTTGAGAATAGTATTATCACTATAAGTAGCAAATAAAATGACACATGCAGTTGGAATAATTCTTGGAAACTGAGATACGACAAAGTGCAGGAAACAATGATCCTTTCAGAGTTGGGAGATTACTTGATATTGGAAGCACAAGAATTTCACATTTGTATTCATGACCCATTGAAACTACATAGTTTGTTGGTTAAATTTTTACAGAAGATACCAAACCAATAGGAATACAACACTTGGAGAAGGTATTTAAGAAATTGTAGAATGAAATAAATGAGATAAGTTCCTGGGAAGAACAATAACATGCCATATTTAATGTTGAATAAAGTAGTGTACATATTGGAATGTAAATTAGGCCATTTGTGGGTTTTTTTAAAAAATTAGCTTTTAAGTAATTAAGGCTGAAGTTAGAAAAGTCCTGTGTTGTTTTGTGGTCATGATATTGTCATGCTGATCTATTTTGCCAGAAAAAAGACCAGAATTTGCCAGAAGCTCAAACAAAGCTTTCCTTTGATGTGATCAGTCACACTCAATATTCCATATGCTTCTGATCACCATGGAAGGACAAGCAAGTTTGAGAGTGAGGCTGAGGACACCAAGCAAAGCCAAAAAGCTGATTCTGTATTTCATGAGTCTAAATTATGTTTTCAAACCTGGAAAAGAGACACACTGAGAAACAGTTTTACTCAGTTAAAGTTGTTAAGGCCTTCAAAAAGAATCAAGTTTTGGATATTAAACCAAAACAGTGGAAATAAGAGTGTAGTTTTATATTAATGTGCATTTAGGACTGGTATAGGACAATTCTAACAGATTGTGATATATGGAGTCATAGAGGCAAAACCTGAAAATATTTAATAAAGAAACATTTGGATGTTACACTGGATTAATTAATTGAAATTATGATTAATGTCATTCATCCATAATAACAAAATGAGAGAATTGTATGCAGTAGATATTTATGGATGAGGTAAAACAAAGATCTCAAATTATCTACATATTTTACTTACAAAAATATTCCATTAGATTCCATACGGGTGGAATATGTCCTTGTCCTTTTCACAACATTGCTACTTATGTTACAACTGTATTGAAACTGTGAGTGATACATTGTTGAACAAGTGGAAATCCAGTAAAAATGGATAAGCTCATTAATTTCCTTTGGCATTCTGTATACCGTTGTGTGCCACAATATTTCTGAAAGGTAGTACAGGTCAGCCTTCACTAATCCGGCACCACTGGGACCTGCGGAGTGCCAGATTACTGAAAATGCCGAATTATGGAAGGATCACATTAAGCAATAGCTAACCGCCTCATCATACCTTTAAAATACCTTGTAAATCAGTACAAGTTAGATAATATTGAAGCAAATATTAAATGAGTAGCAAATGAAATTTTAATAAAATAATATACTGTACAGGCACAGATAAAATAAAGGGTACAGGTAAATGTACAGAAATTAACTTATACAGAACAGTTGAGCATTTTCACTTCTAAAGTGAGATGTTTAATATAGCTTTAGGCAAAGTTACATGTTTGCAAGTGTGGGGTTGTCAGGATCACCAACATCTTCATCTTGAAAAAAAATGAAGCATCAGGAACTGGTGCTGAAACTGGCTGATGCACCATCAATAACTCTCGGAGACGGGAGGTGAACGATAGGCTTTTATTAGCAGTAAAAGGGAGCACGGCATCTCGGAGACTGAGGGAGGAGCAGTGACTCAATCGCCTTTATCCAGGGGTCTGTGGGAGGAGCCACAGGAGCAGTCAGCAGAGGGGTGTGTCCAGACAGGTATACATACTGGCACAAACAGTTTCTTCAAAAATTGTTGATGTTGGTGGCTGCACATCTGGGTGAGCAGAAGCAGAAGTCAGAGAAAGGAGGTCTTCTATACGCCACATTTCACGTGACCGCCAGGCGGCCGGGGATTCGGCGCTGGGCACTTCCCTCTTCTCTTGCAGTTACTGAGGGAATCCTCATTAGTTTCTTTTCCTCTGCTTAGTAGTATGCTTACATTCAGCAGGTCACCACGTCTGATCTGAGGTCGTAGGCAGAAGAGAACAGAGCGCTGTCTGGGTGACGCCGGAGGGCAGTGCGCGACTGCCAGCAGGCGGGCGAGAAGGTGGATGGACCCACCACTGGCGGGTGAGATGGGCAGGTGCTGGGCGGCCGCGCCTCATGCAAATGATATTAATAAATGCAGGAAAACAAGCAGGATTTGCCTGTCTGTGCTTACAAGAGCGTGCCAACACGTGAACAGACCTAGCGCAACCAAAACAATGCGCAGCAGATTGGTACGGTGGCCCAAGAAATTTGAAATTACATTTGCATGGAAAATTTGATATCAGTTCCGGATTACAGGTAGTCGGATTAGTGAAGGTCGACTGTAGTAGTTATTGAAGACAAAAATATATAGGACACTTGAATATAAGTATGAATGTCATAATTGTTGGACTCCAGTTTTGAAGTTATCCATGTGTTAAAAGAGCACAGATCAGTTTGTCCACATGACTCTGCAGATGCTGACAATCTGGAGTAACACACACAATGTTGGAGAAACTCAGCAGCTAATGCGGCATTTATGCTGAGGAATAAACACTTGTCATCAGGCAATGCACATCAGCATGTACCGTTTGTGTACGTTTATTAAATCCATTGAGCATACATTAATGGTACATCCTTCTGGATTAAATGAATTGAGATTATAGATATGTACCATAGATACCCAGAGTGTAAGTACAATGTATCTATTAGGCAAACTTACAAGATCATATTGCTTTTCTGTACAGAATATACCATACAAAGTGTAGCTTCTAAGTATATGTGTAGAAACATATTCTATTTATTAATATTGTAAATTCTTGTTCAAATATTCCAGATGTTATTCATAACTCATATGAAATATCCAATAAAAAAATCATCATATTAGATACCATGGAAACTCTGGCTAGTCTTACTTTTTCAGCTGTAATATTGTCTAGTGGTGACTTATCGTTGAAGTATCATGAATAATATTTGAAGTCTGTGCAAACAAAGTGAAATCTGGCAATTTTCTAGAAATCAGATCAGGAATTAGGACAAAATTTCTCTTGTATACATCCTTGGTCAAATGTGTTGGAAATTGCATTTGATTTTCAATATATACCTCAGGAAAAGCTTGGAAGGCACACTCTGTTGAGTGACCAGAATGGGTTCTTGGGGTTAAAGGGTTAAATTGAGAGGATGGATTATATCAGTGTTTCCCAGCCTTTTTTAAATCACCTTCATACTTGCCAACACCCTTCTGAGGCACAATATACTTCCCCGCACCCCCATAGTGTAAAAATATGTCTACCATATGCTAACAAGGGAAAAACTATTCTGGTTTAAATCTATATTTGTCTTTAAACCTAGCTTACACAGTACCTGTGCGCTGTACAGCAGCTTTGATATCAATGTGATCCTTGAGCTTGATGGTTTTTAGCAAGAGTTGAAATATCTGGTTCAAGTTATGACTGCAAAAGGCTCAAGTCCCCATGAGTAACAATGTCCAAGAGGTTTCTGTTTTTTGTGAGTATGTGGTTCACTGCACTGAAGCCTCTTTTGACAAGGTAGGAGGATGGAAATGCAATGAAGAGCAGTTTGGCTTTTTTCCAAAGACCAGGAAACTTCATATGACAGTATAGCCACATACCACAAAAGCCAACATTTTTGAAAAGCAATTTTGCTTCTTCATCCTTCTGAATCTCAATAATTTCTTCTTGCAAGCTGTCTTCCTGTTCTTCCACCTTGCAAAGAAATGGGTTAATCACCCAGTCTGGAATTTCCAGATCATTCAAATCCTCAAATAGAGTCTGAAACTCTTTCTTCAGTGACTGTAGGTATAAGCAGCACTCTTGCAAATCACTGTCTGCGAAAGAGAGTGCCATATTTTTCATGCAGGGAAACTGGGAGAACATTTTTCTCCCATTGTGAACACTGCATTTTTTGCCTGCAGTTTCATATTTATAATGTTCATTATGTCATACAGATTGGCTACATATGCCACATCTCCACACAAAAGTTCGATCATTATTTCCCAAGCTCTAGTTGACTTTGAGCAAAAATACAACCACGGTGTCAAAAACATCAAAGAAACATTTTAAGCAGCAGCCTTTTGACAGCCAATGTACTTAAGTGTGAAGAAGCAAGTGTTCAAACTCTTCTTCATTATCTCGGCCTAACTGGCGAACTATTCTGTTATTTAATGGATGAGTTTTAATTTTGTTATCACAAGGGTCAACTTGAAAAAATTCGCTGGCTGAGGTTTTTGGCTAAGAAATGTTGATGATGAATAACACAATAGATTGCAAACAGACTCTGAATTTCTTTTTTCATAAATACCACTAAACCAGCATGGTGACCTGTCTTATATGGTGCTTCATCTCTTGCACAAGAAATCATGTTGCTAATTAGATACTTTTATCCTCAATATACATTTTGAGCTCATAATAGATTGATTCTCCATTGATATTTGTTTTTAAATTTTCACAGAGGAGCACCTCTTCGTAAACTTTTCCATTTTTGATAAACCGTACACATGCCATTAGCAATGCCTCATTGTTTTGCCAAGTTGACTCATCCAGTTGTATCCCAAATTCTGTTATTTGCAGCTCTATGCATAGTTGATACTTAATGTCTTCACTCATTACGTCAATACGAGCTACAGAGCTATTACTCAGAGAAATTGATTTTAAACTACTGGTATCCATTTTGAGATCAGCAGTGAGCACTTCTGATACAGCAGGCATTATTAATCTTTCACCAATTGTATCAGAATTTCACACTTTGCTATCATTTTTGAAATGTTATAAGAAACAATGAGACCACTATCAAGGTCATTTTTAGCTTGCTTGGCAAATGACTCCAGTGTGCTTTTGAAATGCTTCTTTCATCTTCTGAAACTGAGTAATACCATAAGTAGCCTTTTTCAGATTGTCTTTTATGGAAGTGTAACCGCAGTCTTGATGGTTTCATGGCTTCTTTTGACATTACAAATAAGACATGTGGGATGTCTCTGATCTGAAGAGAATGGAATAAAACCATACTCCAGGTATGATGTTCTCTATAGGTTCTGTTTCTAAGCAGGATTAGAATTCAAATCTTCATCGCCTTCAGACTCAGAGATCACCCTGTCCATATTTATTCATCATTAATGGGGCTAAATTAAAATAAGAAATTAACACAAACTGGAAATGCCTATCGGATGTTGATGCCGGCAGTGAGTTGACATGGATGGAACGATGGTAGCAGCAGCCAAAGGAATGGCAAGGTGAAGATGAAGATGATCACAACAGAGAAAATTACATTGACAAGGGTTCAGATTGGAATCTAAATGTTAGTCAGTATCAAGCTGGTGTTTGGCAAGCTACCTTTACACTATTCCAGTTGGCACAATTGACCAATCATGTAAGGTCTCATAATTCCCAAAGATGGTTCTTGACCACACATATGAAAATGAGGTCTCTTTGAATACCTCAAGAGGAATCCTCGGGGTTGACAGTTGACTAATTGGCTCAATTTCACTGTTTGGTTCCAGCCAGCGCCGTATGGTTGCATAACCTGTTTTCTGTAGATCTGTAGGGAAAGTTGAGAGGGTGTATTAACTTAATTGCATGACTCATTCCATACCTCGAGTCAAGGGGAACTGTTGGGCACTCTGGTTGCTAATTTATTCATCCCCAATAACGTCTGCTTGGTAAGGTTGGATGAGATTGTCGAGTGACAATGAGTGGTCACCGCCTGCAGAGCTGTGGTTCTTCCTGTGTTCCAGTGCCTCACTCGTTTTTTTTGGAAGTACCTGCTCTACTAACGGTCGGTCAGGTCTCGTGCCTCAAGTTAGGTTGCCGCTTACCGTCTCCCCCCACAAGAATCTTGAACGCCCTCCTCCCGATGACATCTATTTACCCCTAACGTCACCTTAGGACACGTAGCTGTCCCCTGAGAGGCAGTACCACCCCCATTGGGAATCACTGGGTTATATAAAATAGGTTCAAGCTTTCTTAGATTTACAGGGTAGCAGAATAACCTGATTGAGAAACTTAATAGAGAAATAGGTAAACAGCTTCTGGTGGGAGACTAGAAAACAAACGAGAATATCAAGGACTGACTTTATTGACCACATGCATTTACATGCAACATACAATAAAAATGTACAATAAATATAATTTAACAATTATAAAGAATTATATAAAATTTGGGGGAAAATGTGCATAAATACCAGCACATACTTAGAATACAAACAGCTTTATAAAAAGTGGTTTATTCAGTTGAAAATACACATTGAATGAATTCATCTACATCACCTTGGCAGTGTTTGTTTGAAAAAGAGAACGTACTTTAAAACTTGTGACAGCCCAGTCAGGACTTCAGTATTGTTATTTGTTGATTTTATTTTGTACCTATTTGATGTTGTTCTGGTGACTTTGAACAAAAGTTGAATTACCCAGTAGTGAAATCATTTCTAGGGTAATAGGCACTTGTGATCAGTAAATTCATTTCTGTAGGTCCCAAGAAATATGAAACGAAAAGGTGAGTAAATAGATGAAACACAAAGTTGGGCTGTGATCTAAATGAATGACTGTACAAGCTTAAGGGACAATGCGACTTCAACTTGTTTATTCTGGAAGATGGCAAGCAGCTCGTCTCTCAAGAAAAGGAAATGGGTATTTTTTTACCGATACGATATGGAGATAAATAATATGTAATAATTTACTGTGTATGTTCACCATTGACATTTTATCCTTGATAAACAGAGATACTTTATAAACACCAGCTGGAGAAAATCTGGTACAAATCAGCTCATGCAACATTCTGCAGTGGGAGGCCAAGAATACTGGTGACTGATGTTCCACTGAATTAATCAATATTACTTAGCTGGGACAGTTGGCATCAACCTGTGCCAGTGACTCTTTGCTGTGAACTGCAGAAAATGCAAAACCTTTAATATCTGCTGCGGTAGTCATCAGTGCTCTTTGGTAGAAATGCTTTTTCCCTCTCACTGCCTTGAAGCAGCAGGAGATCCAGATAAACAGCAGTAAGATTCCAGTGATCAATTGGAAGTACCGATGGTTGAGCAACTGGCTCACCAGGTGTTGTTTGCTGTAGTGCCAACCTTTTCAACCTGTCTAAATAAATAGATAAATTATCATATGTCTGACATTTTTTAAAAGTGTGTAATGTCCTGGTTAAGATTTTACTGCTAATGTTGTAGGATGTTTCATTTAATGGCTTTCTGTAGAAGCAGTGTGCTCTGCTGGTACTGTTTGGGTTACCATTAAAGATGAGGAGTTGTGATGTCATGTTAGGAATGTTGTGTCATCCAATCAGAATGGTGGAATTGGGAGAAGGTTCTAGAGAACACTGGGCAGAGAGGTTTCATGATGGACACTAGGGTGGGTCGAGGTCTTTTTATCAAGAGATGGAGAAAGAAGAAGCTCAAGAGAACTGGCTGTAGGATTCGATCCAAGAGGGAAATCCTACTACAGATCAGTGAATAGGAGTTGATGCCGTGAGTACTTCGGACATAACAGCTTTTGGAAGATTTGAGCTCCAACCTGTGCAGATTTGACTGTTTTAGTTATGATGGGCCCTTTTGTTTTTTTCTTACTGTCTTCTTTAATAACAGTTTGGTTAAGTTAACATTCATAAGTATACTTTCTTTATAATCGTATGCAGTGTACGGTCTGTTATTTCTTGCTGACAAGCGATGGCACGGGGGCAATATTCACACAGATCGGGGTTCGGGTGGGCGAAGCGTCCCAGTCTCCCGGGTTTAGTGGGATTCAAAGTCATATCGACCCTAGACATATGGAGTCTGAAAAGTGGTTTTCTCACCACTGAGTCAGTGGCGATGGGCAAATAAGCTGCATCTCTAGAGATGCCCAGTAAAAAGGGGTTTCAAGTAAATTTAAAGAGTTTGGATATTATTATAAAGAATATCAATAGGTCAACAAGGTCAGCAAATACAGTATCAAGTGAGCTGGCTGTATAGTACATTTTAATATATGTCCTTTTTTAAAAAAACAAAACTGATGATGGGGATGTAGGTGACTTAATTTTAGTGTGCACTTGCAACTGAATAGAAGTTTTGTTTTGTAAGTGTTCCCATCTCTCCTGAGAACACTTCCTATAGTGGTGTAAGGGCGGAGTTCTGGACTCAAGGTTGCCACTTGCCCTTTAGTGGGGTTGGTTGTCCACCATGTCTGACCATAACAGGAACCCTGTGCGGGAGAGTTCTTTTAAAGTGGAAAAGGCATTGCGCTGGGCAGTACCACACTCTTGACCTCAGAAGTCCAGGTCCAGTGATATGAACAGGCATCACAAACTGGAGCCTTCCTTGGTTGCAGTGGATGACCATGACGTCTCCTGTGCCTCTTTGCTCTCCACGGAGCTTTGCAGAGCCCCCTTCCTGGTCATTGGATCTCATCCTGACTTCGCAGGTTAGGACAGGCATGTCGCTATCTCACCGGGGTAGGAGGCTGCCGGCTATTCTCACCTGGTTTAACCAGCTTGTTGAAGCAGTGTACCAGAGTGTGGCCACTGCCGCACGTGAACAGCTGCTTGGAGCAACAGGTGAGAGTTGAGTCTCCAGTGGGGACCAAATGTGAGTGAACTGTCGCGGAATGGTCATGATAAGCTTCCTCACCAGAGGTGTCACCACTCCCTCCTTGGACACCCCTTCCACCCTTTTAATAATACCAATCCAGTTCTTCAAGTGTGCTGGATAAATGACAGCAGCTTGTCCAGCATTAGTATCTGCTACATCATCAGAAAGAGCTTATAGAGAACTGATTTTTTCACTCTGAGATCATTGTTCATTCTCCATACCACTTATGCCAATTCTCCCATCATAGCCCATGGCTACAAGGGGCAGTGCCACTTTGGGGAGGTCAGATATGCCTGGTATGATTTTTTCACAATGGAAATATAACCCAGTCCAATGAAGTAAGAAGAATTTCTTGACTGTTGTAGTTTGTGTTATCTTGAAATAATTTACTGTATTTCATTAAGCAACTGGATGTTTGTTACTATTTCACATGGCTTATGGAAGAGGAAGGGCAAGCAAAGAGCTTGATACAACATGCAAACAAGACAGAGGATAGGGGGCAGTATGGTTTAACTCCATTTCCCACTGACTAATTTAGTCTGACTAGCTGATACAAAACAGGTATATCCACTAAGAGATTCCTCTGTAAACTCAACTTTGGAGACCATGCTGACCACGAATATATGTGGTACTCTTAGAAGGTCTTCTCCTGATCCAAGCTAAGATAGCAACTATCTATCTAGCAGTCATTTCACTGAAAGCTGTCAGATCTGGATGTGGTCCAGGTGAATCTCCGATCTTACTAAGAACTTCCTAAGAAGGTTGACGTCATTCAATGTCTGTAGTGAGATGATGAAGATGTTCTATAGGTCAGTTGTGGAGAGCGCCCTCTTCTTTGTGGTGGCGTGTTGGGGAGGAAGCATTAAGAAGAGGGACGCCTCACGTCTTAATAAGCTGGTAAGGAAGGCGGGCTCTGTTGTGGGCAAAGTACTGGAGAGTTTAACATAGGTAGCTGAGCGAAGGGCGCTGAGTAGGCTACGGTCAATTATGGATAACTCTGAACATCCTCTACATAGCACCATCCAGAGACAGAGAAGCAGTTTCAGCGACAGGTTACTATTGTTACGAAACCAGTAACCGGTTTCACTTACCAGCAAAGATAGATATGTCAGTTGAAGTCCAATGGTACTATTTTCAAAAGTTTTATTAATAAAGGGGCACAAAAATTAAGGTTAATACAAACATTCAGATAACATGCGTCAATACTCAACCTAAAACGCAGGTACATTAATAATCACTCAGAAATAAGCTCTTTCGTTGTCTAGGGTATAATACTGAGTCCAATTGGAAATATAAAGAGTCACTCTGAAGTCTGCAGGCTTTTCCCTTTTGGTTTCACGTGTTGGAGAGAGAGAGAGATAAACGGAAAAACTTGCCCGAAATATCCGTGGAATCAGGGGAGCGATCTTCCCCGTTGTTAGTTAAAAGCGATCTTCCGTTGGTTCCAGCCACAAACCCCGCATTCGGAATTTAACGCACGTGGCTTATTTCAAAATGGCTTCCCGTTCCCACGGGAAGCGTTATCGTGCTTCTTGGTGTCTCCTTGGTGCGTCTGAGGGTCGTCCTCTTTCAGACCCTTCTTTATACTGCCTCACGGGATCTCAGGTGTCAATCAGGTTGCAGGTGATGCAACCTCTCTCTCTCAACCAGCCCACTTTGCCCGAGGGCTTTACAATGTCCCTGCGAGTTGGCACGTCTGCAGTTCCCAGGTGTCTCCTGAGAACAATGCCACAGTCACCAGCTTTTGTCCCAGTGGAATGTCTTTCCATTTCCTGTGTCCATTCAGCCTGTCTCTCTCTCTCTCTTGCTCTCTCTCTCGGGTCATTGACCCCCCTTAACTAGAGTTCTTGCAATTCTCACAAAGGAGGGGGCTGGTATCATAACACCTCCCCTCTTAAAAAGGTTTTTACCAGCGGTTAAAACCCAGAGTGGTACAGTCTTACAGAAATTTTGAATCTAATACAATACAGAAGCTTTTCTTTTCACTACAGAGTAATACAGTTATACATTCAAGTCAGCATCTAAACAGTTAACAAGTACAGTGCCCCTTTAGTTAATATCTTAACATCTTAATATCTTAAAGTCTTGTAGCATCAGACTTCAATTCAATAACCACCTATTTATTTATTGTTTTCAGCCACAAAACTGCGGAGGTGTGATCTTAGCTTAGGTGCATCTACAAAAGTTTATGCGAATACTAATCGTTTCGGTCGGTTTACTTCGCCGGCAGGTCTCCAAAGGTCTGTCTTTATTATTCACAGGCTTTAGCGCAACCCGTAAAACCTGCTTTGCTGTTTATAAAAAAAATGGCATCCCCCATTAACCGTCACCTCTTTTCTGGCGAGTCCCCCCGTTGGGACTTTGAGTAATTTGGCGTGGTGAACTCCCGCCCGCCTCGTTCATCGGGGCTATTTTTTCAACACCATGCCCCAAACTGTCAAGACCCTTCAGGCTATTTGTTTTTAATTCCAACTCCTCTTTCAGGTAGCATTTCGAATGCAACCTCTTCACACCCCACCCTGGCGTAACAATAGAGTGGGGGGCCCCGCTATTTCCCGACTCACTCTGTGAGCGATCTGCCAGGTTTAAAATTTCTTCCTTCGACTTGGGAACTACAGACCCTCCTTCAACAACAATCCTCATTCCCCCCTTAAATTCGGCATTAACCTTGGCCCCACTCTCGAATACAAACACCGTGGAACTCACACTTCCCACGGTTACCAAGGTTAACCCTTTTCCTACTGAACCAACCCTATCTGATCCACAAAGACGGCCGCCCCGTCCCCCTGAATCAAACACCTCAGACTTCCCCTGAGCTCTGTTACCAGGTTCAGCACCACGTGCGCCCCCATCTTGGACACACTCAAACGGGACATTGGCCCCTTCCAGGCTTTCAATACCCGTACCTTTTTCAAATTCTAACGTCCCCCGATCCTTCCAGTTACTCTCTAGGCAGCCCCCCGTTGGGGAAGGCGCAACCCTGCGAGCTGAAACAACCTCCTCGGCCATTTCAGCTGACTTCTCCACAGCAAGGATACCCTTCCTCTCTAAGACTGCCCTCATTTCACTCTCGGGACAATCGAGAACACCTTTAGAACTCTGAACTTCTTCAAACAATTCTGCCAAACCAGACAGATTAACCATGTCCAACTCTGGACATTTTAACAACTTTATCCGTTTCTCAACTTTAGTTCCTACCTCTAGGACCTTTCTCTTCACTAAGGGCAGGGCTATTTCCTCTCCCTTACCCCCTTTTACTATACTGCTTTCTGTTTTACCACCCTCGGAACCCTCATGGTACAGGGTCGGTAAAAACCTCTTGGCCAGATTACTGCTGGCCCGATTTAAACTGCTCACTGCTTTTCTGGACAGGCTGCGTGTGACCGCGCATGCGCGAAAGCTTTGGTACTCCAGGGGCGGGGCCACCGCACTCGCTGGTCTGCGGGTCCTCCCTCCTGCTAACACACTTTGTAACAACGCGACCCACTGCTCCCCCGGCCACTTCTGATTCTGGTATATAGTAATGAAATAACTATCAACATCCGTCTTTTCGAACGGAGGTACTACTCTCAGCTCCCGACTAACATTAAACCGCTCTCTCCTTAGCTCCTCCCTCTCTCTTTCTCTCCCCGCTGCCGCTCTCTCGGCTGCTGCTAACTCTCTGATCCGAATTTCATGCTGTCTTTGCCTCTCAGCTTGATTCTGCTCGTTTTCCATCTCTAACCCCTTCGCCAAATTTAACAAGTCTGATTTGGTGCTCACCTCTAGCACCGCCACAGTCGCGTTTTTCATAAATTCACACACGTCCATCTTTGCTGGTTTTTCTGTCTGGCTACCTGCGTACCAGATCCAAATTATTTTTTTTTGACTTATAATCCCAATTGACTGACCTCCCCCTTTTTGGTGTCAAATCCCGAGACGAGAACCCCACTTGTTACGAAACCAGTAACCGGTTTCACTTACCAGCAAAGATAGATATGTCAGTTGAAGTCCAATGGTACTATTTTCAAAAGTTTTATTAATAAAGGGGCACAAAAATTAAGGTTAATACAAACATTCAGATAACATGCGTCAATACTCAATCTAAAACGCAGGTACATTAATAATCACTCAGAAATAAGCTCTTTCGTTGTCTAGGGTATAATACTGAGTCCAATTGGAAATATAAAGAGTCACTCTGAAGTCTGCAGGCTTTTCCCTTTTGGTTTCACGTGTTGGAGAGAGAGAGAGATAAACGGAAAAACTTGCCCGAAATATCCGTGGAATCAGGGGAGCGATCTTCCCCGTTGTTAGTTAAAAGCGATCTTCCGTTGGTTCCAGCCACAAACCCCGCATTCGGAATTTAACGCACGTGGCTTATTTCAAAATGGCTTCCCGTTCCCACGGGAAGCGTTATCGTGCTTCTTGGTGTCTCCTTGGTGCGTCTGAGGGTCGTCCTCTTTCAGACCCTTCTTTATACTGCCTCACGGGATCTCAGGTGTCAATCAGGTTGCAGGTGATGCAACCTCTCTCTCTCAACCAGCCCACTTTGCCCGAGGGCTTTACAATGTCCCTGCGAGTTGGCACGTCTGCAGTTCCCAGGTGTCTCCTGAGAACAATGCCACAGTCACCAGCTTTTGTCCCAGTGGAATGTCTTTCCATTTCCTGTGTCCATTCAGCCTGTCTCTCTCTCTCTCTTGCTCTCTCTCTCGGGTCATTGACCCCCCTTAACTAGAGTTCTTGCAATTCTCACAAAGGAGGGGGCTGGTATCATAACACTATCGATGCAATGCTCCTCAGACAGGATGAAGAGGTCAATACTCCCCAATGCCATTAGGCTTTACAATTCTACCGCCAGGACTTAAGAACTTTTTAAAGCAATTATTAATGCTTTTTGAGATGGTGATTTAGATGCATATCATATTTTTTTTTACTGAGTTAAGTATTGTATGTAATTAGTTTTGCTACAACAAGTGTATGGGACATTGGAAAAAAGTTGAATTTCCCCATGGGGATGAATAAAGTATCTATCTATCTATCTATCTAAGTCAATGATCTTGGAGAGGACTGCCTAAGCCACGTTAAATAGTGTAATGAATTATCAGCTTATGATCCTCCTGCCCATAGATGAGTGTGATGATATTCTTTATGCAGCCTGACATTCTGCTTTCTGAAAGCTTAGCTTTGTTACACTTCCACCAGAACTGGGCTGATGCAGTCCTGCAGAGACATGTGCAACTCAATTAACAGGCCTTTGTTTCCAAGCTTGTAATAAACTTCTAAGGAATAGGTACACCTTGTCAGAATATCTAGAGTTAATGGGTGATACAGTTACAACCACATCTTCTAAAGGCTCAAACAGCAGGTTCTGGGCTGTCTGGTTGCAGCATGCAAAATGCATAGGGTGGCACACTTCAATTTGCAGATTAATGTCGGGATACGTGGACATCCTCTTCCTTCAGTCTGATGATCACAGAGCTCTGTGAGGGTTTCATGGAAGAAGTACAAGTCTCATACTGCTTCACAGAGAGAGCACTGAACCTGAAGGTAATTCAGGGTGAATGTGGCTCTCCACTCCTTGGAGATTCTTCTCAACTTACAGACTGCGGCAGGAATGGATTCTGTATCATTTCTGGAGGCTACACATTCCCTTTAGTTCTCTCTCACTTTCTGAAAACCTTTGAGGACAAAGAATTGCTTGCTGCTTTCCCTCATTGCTTTCTATCAGTCTAGCAGGGAAACAAAGAGGAATTTCATTATGATCCCTTTATTCAGAATCATCAGTTTCGTGTTCGGATTCCATATTCCCAATAGCGGGCCAGGAATGAAAGGGTTACTGTATGAGGAACGTCTGGCAGCTCTTGGGCTGTATTCCCCGAGTTCAGGAGATTGAGGGGGGAGCTCATAGAAACATTCTGAATGTTAAGAGGCCTGAACAGATTAGATATGGCAAAGTTACTGAATTTCCCATGGTAGGGGATTCTAGGACAAGAGGGCACAACTTCAGGATTGAAGGACTTCCTTTTAGAACTGAGATGCAGAGAAATTACTTTAGTCAGAGGGTGGTAAATCTGTGGAATTTGTTGTCATGACCAGCTGTGGAGCTAAGTCATTTGGGTGCATTTAAGGCAGAGATAGATAGGTTTTTGATTAGCCAGGGCATCAAAAGGTTTGGGATGAAAGCAGGGGAGTGGGGATAACTGGAAGAATTGGATCAGCCCATGATTGAATGGTGGAGCAGACTCGATGGGCTGAATGGCCCACTTCTGCTCCTATATCTTATGGTCTTATGGTTAGAGAAGAACACCATGGTAAATTGGACGATGACTGCCTGGAACACAGCAGGAGAGCTATCTTAGACCCAATTGATACATCTGCCTTGACCAGTTATAATTGTGCTGTTCTCTCTGTGCAAGGTTGTTAATAATTACACAACTTGGCAGCTTCTATTGTTTCATCAGGAATTTAGCTTGCTGCAGGCTCAAATTGGATCACTGGAGCTACTGGAAGGTTTCTTATACAGTACATTTCTTTCTATTGTGTTATTTGCATGTGTTACAAGCAGAAGACCAACAACTGCATCCTTCTCTTCATTACTGGTGAAATTTCCTTGCCACAGCAGAATACCCAGACCAGAGGAGTTATTGTCTCTTGACCAGATTGGGTATTCAAAACAAAACCACCATTCTGACCATCAGCAACAGTTGCAGAAATACAGTAAGCCAAACTCCCAGAAAACAGGTTGGCTTTGACCTTGTCAAGACTTCCAAGTCTACAGGATATCATGGTGCTTTAAATACTGAGCATGTACTGGATACCATCCTCTTTTGTTTCAGTATTGTCACACGTAGCAAGATACAGCGAAGAGCTTTTGCTTGTATTTAGATCATGTACAGTACATTGAGATATTGAAAATAAAGACAGAGAATGTTGCAACTACAAAGGAAGTGCAATACACATAGATCATTATTAGTAATCCTTGTAGTCTCCAAATTAAGATTTAAAAGAGCAGAACAATTACATTAAATTTTGGAATTGCATAAGCTTAGGACAATTCATCAGGATTCGTGACTTGCATAAGCTTAGGACAATTCATCAGGATTCGTGACTCTCTACTTCTATCTTGCTAATCTTGCAATGCATTATATTTCCAATATCCATTACTTAACCACATTTCAGCGGTCAATTACTTTGTCCCAGCGCAGTGTTGATGTGCATAAAATGCTGTACTTGCCTAGGCTGCAATACAAATGATTTCCCTCCCCAGAGACTCATTTTTGCTGCAGTGGAAGAGGAGATAGTTTTGAAAGGAGATGCAATTGGTTACCGATCTGAGATGTCCCCTCCTTCAGACTTTCATCTTCTGGTTTGCTCCCCCTCATTTCTAAGCTTAGTGTGCATTTGACACTACACTGCCCTCAACTTCCAAAGCTGCCTTATATTGCCTGCAACATGCTGCTGGTTTCCTGGATGTGACATGCACTGATCTCTGTTTTGCCTCCTTGTTTTGGAATCTTATTGCTTGTTCTTCATGTTGCTACTCTTAACTTGCCCCCTAAGTGGAGTGCACCAATGCTGCTATTGAACTTTAACTCTTGTTAGCTCTGCTTTGAAGTACATTGATAATATGATGCTTTTCATCCCATGGCTTCACTATTTCTCTTGCCATTTTTTGATCCTCAGAAGAGGTGAGGTCATTGTTATTTGAGACTCCAGGGATCTCCTGCTGCCTGTGACACCATGAATATCGACATACATGGACGTCCAAAGCTACCTCTTTTTCCATCCCTTGCAGTCCTTCTCCACCTTTGGCTGCTGTCATCTTTGCTGTCTGTGGCTGGGTTTCAGTGATGGCCAAGGGCTCATTATTGCTCTCATTCCAGGTCACCCTCCTCTTCAGTGTGGCTTTCCAGGATGGCTGGCAGAGGAGGCTGGAATTCTGGAGTTGGAGCAGTTGCCAACCTTCTGTCCTAGCACGTCCTCTCATCTCTCTGCCTGAGCGTATCTGCGCACGTGGTCTTGAGTAGATTTTGCAGAGGTGACCCTTTCCACACAAGTTGTAGCCTCTGGCCTCCTGACATTCAACATCTGGCAGCCAGCCTTCTTGCAGTGCTGGCAGACCTCTGCTTTATGCAGCCCTTTCATTCTCTGGTTTGCTATACATTGAGCTCATCCTTGGTTATCACAGATATGCCATATACCCAGGGCTCGTGCTGATTGAGTTGCATGAGGACAGGTGGATCACGGCCCTGTCCTTGTCTGTCATAGGTTCACCTCGATACTTCTTCCACTAGTTCAGACACCATGGATATCTTCAATGGCAAAACTCATTTCTGCTCTATCCATGTATCATTTCAAGATCATGTTATCTTCCAAGGTTGCCGCATATGGATTAAGCATCAGCTTTTGTGCTTTCTCATGTGGAGAGGAGTGAGAGGGAAAAGCTCTCCAGGGAAGGGTGACAAAGATGCTTCTTTTCTTCTGTCCTTCAAAATCATTAGGCATCCCCTGACGTTATATCCACTGAGTAACATGTTACAAGGCAAAGAAAGCTTTTAGTTTGAAACTGTGCCCCTTGAGTTTCTTCTTTGCAAACATGTTTTCCCCCATGGCCCATCTGCTCTAGAAAGCTTCATGTGCAGCCTGAGCCAGGTTTTTCACATGATTGTAGCCTTATAACTGTTACAAGAAGCAAACTATCATTGCTGGAAAAGAAAGCTTTCGTTCAGTCATTAATTAGCATTGAGATTTTGGTAGACAACAGCAAATAATATGGGCTGAAAGAACAACAGGAAGCTGCTGAGCTCTCAGCACAAACCCACAGACTCATTCACAAAAAGAACTTTGTGAGGTTATCAACATTTTGTACAAGGAATACATGAATCTTCTTTTCCCATCCATCAATATTTTCTGTGTAAAATTTGTTTTTCTTATTTTAAGTGATGTTACGTGTCATGTCAGGCAGTGTTGTGGTCAATACACTTTCCTCCAAAAGGCTGAAATAGGTTATCAGATCGTTATCAGATTGCTGTTTTTAAGAACAAACAGCTCACTTGAATTTCAGGCCAGAGAAAGGATCTGGGTGAAAAGAGTGACTGATCAAGAGACCAGTCAGTGCAGACCTTCTCATTGCCACACCTCAAGGACGTGTGCTTAGCCCACTACTCTACTTTCTCAACGATCAGGACTGTGTGCCTTAAAGCTCGAGTGCCATATATAAAGTTGCAAATGTTGGCAGAATCGGAGATGATAATGAAGAGGCATACAGAAGCAAAATAGGTTGGCTGGTTGAGTGTTGTCGTAACAACACCCTTGCACTCAATGTCAGCGAGACCAAGAAATTGATTGTAGACATCAGGAAGGGGAAGTCATGAGAACATGAAGTCCTCAAAGGGCCAGCATTGAAAAAGATGACACAAGCCTCTCACCATCAAGGACTTCTTCAAAGGGCCATGTGTTAAGAAGGCAGCATCCATCATTAAGGACCCTCACCATCCCAGACATCCCTTATTACTACCATCAGGGAAGTACAGGAGCCAGAAGACCAACACTCACCATTTTAGAAACAGCTTCTTTGCCTTTGCCATCAGTTTTCTGAAGTCTATGAACACTACTTCACTATTTCACTTTTGCTCTATTTGTTCATTATACACTCACTGGCCACTTTATTAGGTACACCTGTACACCTGCTCATTAATTCAGATATCTAATCAGCCAAATGTGGCAGCAACTCAATGTGTAAGTGCACACAGACATGATCAACAGGTTCAGTTGCTATTCAGACCAAACACCAGAATGGGGAAGAGATGTGATCTAAGGGACTTTGACCATGGAATAATTGTTGGTGCCAGACTGGGTGGTTTGAGTATCTCAGAAACTGCTGATCTCCTGGGATTTTCACCCACAAACATTTTTAGAATTTACAGCGAATGGTACAAAAAAAACACAAAACATCCAGTGAGCGGCAGTTCTGTGGGCAAAAAAACCTTGTTAATGAAAGAAGTCAGAAGAGAATAGCCAGACTGTTAATGCTGATAGGAAGCCAAGAGTAATTCCAAATAACCACACATTACAACAATGGTGTGCAGAAGAGCTTCTCAGAATGTACAAGATGTTGAACCTTGAAATTGATGGGCTACAGCAGCAGAAGACCATTACCATACAATCAGGAGGTACGTAATGAAATTGCCATTGACTGATTTTTTAAAAAAAGTCTAACAGTAATTCTTTGTCTTGCTCTGTACTGCAGCTGTGAAACAACAAATTTCACAACATCTCAGTGATAATAAACCTGACTCTGGGGATTATCACTATTTCCCTGTACATGGATGACTTTTACACCCTTCTGCTTGGATCCACTGTAGGTATAGTGTCTCCAACCAGTTTGAACTTGCCTTGGGGACACAAGTAAATTGCAATGATATAATAAACAGGAGAGATGGTGCAGATGCTGGAATTCTTGAGCAACACACAAATTACAGGAGGAACTCAAGGGAATAAGCAGTCAATGTTTCAGCTGAGATCTTTAGCAAGGTCATGTTGTTTGGCTGGAGATTCTAAGCAGCAGCAGTGGAATGCCCTACAATCACAAGCAACAGATAAGGAGGAAATCTCCATCAGTTCTGAGCTGGGAGGGTCTAAAATGAAACAAGAATTTTAAACTAGATTAGAGGAGGGAAATGCCCAAAATTATATCCTCATGTTTGGTAAAAAGTTGACTATTTTCAAAGCAAAGTCATGCTGTTTTATTAAAAGTTATTCTTTAGACATTGCCATTGTTTTGGTGAGATGAGGTAGCTCCAGCCAGCATTTCGGATGCCTTGTGATGAGCACTATGTCAAACTCTGCTGGACTGAGATTGCTGGAGTCTCAGAGAATATGACATGATAGGGAGATCAAACAGAACCAGCTCATCATTTCTACCCTTCCCTCACCTGGTTCCACCTTTCACCATTCAGCCTATGACCCACCCTCCCCCCACAATGCTGGTAATCTTCCCTTTCCCGAGGCAGGATTTTGGCCTGAAACGTTGGTGTACACATTTTTCCTCCACATACGCTGCTTGACCCACAGATTTTTTTTCCAAGATTCTGATGTTGTTTGTTCCATCATCTGTGCCAGGTTAGAGAGAAATCACACAATTGCCACGGTTACAAGTACGCAAGATTCTCAGTGATTAATCATGGTGGACTTGCCTATCTCAGGGATACTTGTAGAACAAGAATTAAAGGATGCATGTTTTTTTAATTTAGTTTTCACAAAGTGGTCAAACTTTCATTCCATACATGTTCCATGATTCTGGCTCCCCTCCGTTAAGAGTCATTCCAGCACCAGGTTTCATAAACCTCAATGACGGTGGCACAGAAAGAAAGGGACTGGTGTTAGAATTTGACCATTACTTCAAGTACCTCCTGTAGTTTTCTATGAAATTGAAAAATAACATGATCTCTAACTGATTTAGTGTAGATTACTCACTCCATATACAATAAAGAATGAGTTCAGAGGAACTGCCTTTAATGTCACTCTGATCTAATATTGGATTTAGAAGATAAAAATAAATCTGAATTTTATTAGATTCCCAAAAGCTCACATTTCAGTATTGTATTTCCATTAGATTTAAACATATTAAGAGGACAACGAGATCTTTTGTTTTCAAATCCCCATCATTACTATTGTCTGGCTTCTTCATGTTGTCTTACTTTTATACCCAAGCTAGAGAGTGGTGGATTCGAGCACATAATCCATTCTGAGTCAGCACTGAGATTGTTCTGCATTAAAAAATGGCATTTGCCAACTCAAGTGTGGAGACCCAGAGTGATTCTGCACCTGCAGTGCCCTGGCACTGACCAGCTGAACTTTGTAACAAAACAGAACAAAACTCGGCATCTGTGAAGGAATAGGACAGTCAAACCTTTGTGTCCAGACTCTTCATATGGACTTTGTGCCTGTCATAGGAAGGGAATCCCCAATCTTCTGACCCTGAGTTTTTTCCATTTCTGCATCATTTTGCTGGAGTATTTACCCTCAGTTTAGGTATAATATGGGAAAGCTGTAGAAAATGTTTCCTTTCTTCCTTAAGATACATTTCGAAGTGGAAATAACTTTAATCCATTTTTGGGGTGGCAAGTTGCCTCAATACGGATAGTTTGCTGCCATGTTGTGAGCTCAGGCTGAGGATTCACTCCATGTTGCTTAAAATAATTTTACTTTTATTTCCTCAGAGTCACTCTCAACTCTGCAATCCAAACTTAAAGAAACACGTTTCTGGAGATTGAAGTCTGTATGTGACAATTACCTCTCCGACAGATGTAGGATATGTGAAATCTTTTTCTTTCTCTCCCTCTCCAACCTGGTATGGAAATATCAATACTATTGAACAGACAATCCTGCAAAAAGTGGGGTATATGACCCAGTAAAGCCCTCCCCACCACTGAGCACATCTACACGAACTGCTGTCATAGGAAAGCAGCATTCATCATCAAGGACCCCTACCATCCAGGCCATGCTCTCTTCTTGCTGCTGCCATCAGGAAGAGGAACAGGAGTCTCAGAACCCACACCACCCGGTTCAGGAACAGTTATGACCCCTCAACCATCAGGCTCTTGAACCAGAGGGGATAACTTCTCTCAATTTCCATATATACAGGATTCTGACCTGTTAAATATTATTTTTAATATGAATCCTTCATATTTTAATATAAAATCCTGAAGGGTTTTATTGGGAAATTTTATAATTTATTGTTACAACAGTACAATTACCCTTCACTTAAGATTAAGCAAGATTGGGAGAGAGAGCTTAACATGACCTTGTGGTTGCGGATTTTGAAGTTGGTTAACTCTTTTTCGATCTGTGCCAGTCACTCTTTAATTCAATTTTAAATTGTACATCGTTACTATTTGACTAAGGATAGACTGTCTAAAACATTTCCTAATGTTGATAGTGTGACAGATGTAAAACCAAGACAGCCACATTGACACATATGTTTTGGTCGTGTTCTGTATTAAAACATGTTTGGAAGTCTATTTTCTCTACAATTTCTAAAGTTTTAAAAATTAATTTACAACCTAATAAATTGACAGTTTTATTTGGTATAATCCCTCAATATATTCATGGTATTTCTCCATCAGACCAACATGTAACTGCATTTGTTACATTATTGGCCAGAAGGGCTATTTTGTTGAAATGGAAAGATGCTTCTGCTCCTACTTTGATACAATGGTTCTCTCAGGTGATGCTATGTCTTAGTTTGGGGAAAATCAGAAGTTGAACTTTTGATCCTCGATTTGATTTTGAGAAAAGGTGGGGTTCATTTGCGCGCTGATTTGAGTTAATTAATACGGTTTCCTTCCGATTTTTCTTTAAATGGATTTGAGTTGGTGGATTGATGTTTTTCTTTTATGGAAGCTTGTATGATGTATAGATACAGGGTTGTGCTCCCAATGGGTGTTTTCGGGTTTTTTCAGTTAGTAGGGTTTTTTTCTTAGATAGTAGGGGTACTTTTTTTTTCCTTTTTTCATAAAATAATTCTTAACACTTTATTTTTTCTTCTTATTATTGATATATTGCTTAGCTTTGTTAATCAGTTATTTGCTAATTTAATTCTTCATTGTACATAATGACATATTGACTTAATGTATCTTTTTTGTTGATCTTCAATAATAATTAATAAAAAAGATTTTAAAATGAACTTCTCTCTACTTTACTCGCCTCATCACTGAACTGTTCCCACAACCCATGGACTCACATTCAAGGACTCTTCAATTCATGGTCTCGATATTTATTATTTATTTATTATTTTTTTCTTTTGTACTTGCACAGTTTGTCATCCTTTACACATAGGTTGTTTATCTGTCCTATTGTATGCAGTCTTTCATTGATTCCAGTGAGTTTCTTGGACTTACTGTAGGCCAGTATGCCCACAAGAAAGCAAATCTCAGGGTTGTATATGGTGACATACGTGTACTTTGATAGTAAATTTACTTTGAACTTTAAACCTGAGAACTGGTTTAAACACATTGCCCTGTTCTCTAGTAGGTCAACTCTACCTTCAGAGGTAGAGATCCGGTTCAGTATGATTCTGTGTCCAATCATTTATTTCTCTTCAACCTTCCCCCCCCCCCCACTGACCCCAACTACTTTGTAATAGGAGGCTAGGGAGCATCATAAAACACTGTCTCCCCTGTAGGTCACTGCACAAGATGCTCTTCGATTATTCTGACCCCAAAGTGAGCTCAGTGGAATCTTGAACCAGTACTTTGTTAGGGAATAATACAATCGCAAATGCAATTTGTGCTCTTATTTCCCATCTGTGCTTAAAGATTGAGTTCAGTCTCTTGATGTAGAATTTTTAATTTGCTCTATACTGACAGTTTAAAACTTTAAACTCTCCAGGAGTCTGAATCAGGCTATGTTCAGGGCATTCTTTTAAAGTGGTGGGTGCCTGGAACATGATGCCAGGGATGATGGAGAAAGCATGCATGTCAATGGCGGCAAGGGGGTATTCAGTCACATGGATCATGTGCAGGCTGGTGGGTTGGCAGAGGCATCACGGGCTGAGAGGCCTGATACTGTGCCTTATTGTTCTGTGTGTTTATCCCAAAGCACTTTCATTCAAGTGAAATACTATTGAAGTAGTTGCAGTGTTAAGTGCGAGATACTTCGGGCAGTTTGCCTTCAGCAACACACAAAATGCTGGAGGGATCTCAGCAACTCAAACAGCAACCAAGGAGAGAATTTCACTTGGGACAGTGTCAGTGAAGAAAAACCTAATGAACCAGGATTTCCAACAGAGTTGCTGCGTGACTTGCTGAGTTCCTCTCTCAGTGTGTGTGCTGCAAGATTTCCGGCATCTGTAGAAACCCTCGTGTCTGTTTTGCTCTCAGCAAATTCCCACAGACAGCAGTGTTACAATGACTCAGGAAATCTGTTTCTGAAATTTTGATTGAGGGATAGATATCAGCCAGGATACGGAGGAGGCCACCTTTTTCTTCAAAAGTATGGACAGTAAAAAATTGTACTCAACCTGAGAGAATGGATGAAGCCATAGAGCAGGGATGGCCAATCTATGGCACATGCGCCAAAAGTGGCACATTGGATGATGAAAAGCGGCGCGTTGCACCCCAGTGATAATAATAAAAAAGTAAGCCTACTCATGCAAAAAGTATTAACCAAAAACCAATTTGTAGAAAAAAAATCTATAACAGGAACTCAGGTAGCTTAGAGCTAGAAATGGGTTTTACTGAGAATAAATCTAAAACTTAGCAATTATTTTTAGCGATTTTATTATTTCGTGCACATCTTTTGGCGAATGTTACCTTCTTCCATATTAATCTGTTTTCAATTTTTAAAAAATATTCAATGAGTCATACTAGGAAAGAAGGACTTTTGTTCTGCAGTCATTCCATAACTGTTCAATGCATGTTTGATACTTGTTTGATCCTGGGATGCCAGGCATCTGCACCAGCAATGCATCGCAGGTTTTTGCCAGTCAGTTTACAATTGACACTCATGCGCTATGGAGTTGTGCTTTGTTCGTCCTTTGTGAACTTTTGCATTTTGTTCTTTTTTTGAAAATTAAGCCTTGTTTTTATATTCAGTTACCCATCACAGTGCAAAAGAAAATGAACAAAAGAAAAGCAGAAAGTGATAGTAAGCGTGAATTCAATGAACAGTGGGAAAATGAGTTCTTATTTATAGCGGGTCTGTCAGGAAAACCATTGTGCATTGTTTGTGAAAACACTTTCTCACATAATACAGGTCAACCTTCCCTAATCCGACTACTTGCAATCCTTCGATAATCCGGCGCTGATTTCAAATTTTCCAGGCAACAGTAGTTTGAAATTTCCCGGGCCACCGTACTAATCTGCTGCGCATTGTTTTGGTTGCGTTAGATCTGTTCACGTGTTGGTGCACTCTCGCAAGCATAAACAGGTGATTCCTGCTTGTTTTCCTGCATTTATTAATATCATTTGGTCTCTTTTAGCCCCAATTATGGCCCCAGTGAGTAAAGGAAATGCACCTCGTGCTGTGAGGTGAAAACACTGCACATTATTCATTAAAGATAAGGTTGAACTCTTGAAAGAACTGGACAGTGGTGTAGCAGTGAAAAGCTTGTGCAAGTGTTACAACATTGGCTCTTCCACCATGTACGATTATAAAGAAACAGAAAGAAAAACTGCTACATTCTTTTGCTGACAGTGACTCAAAGAAACAGATGTGCATAAGAAAAACAATGGAAAACGGAAGAAGTTCGGAACTAGATGAAGTGCTAATAACGTGGTTTAATCTTCATGAAAGTGACGGTGTTGAACTATCTGGAGATATGGTGAAGGAACAAGCAAAAGTTCCATGAAGAACTAGGACTAGATTATGAGTGTGACTATACTGAAGGCTGGCTTCATCAGTTCAAGCAGCATCATGGCTTACAGTTTCATGCAGTGTGTGGTGAAAAACATTCATCAGACAAGGAAGCAGCAGCAGAGTTTGTTGACGAGTTCGCCAGGTTAGTCTCTGATGAAAAATTAAGTGCCGAGCAGGTGTACAATGCTGATGAGGCTGCTTTGTATTGGAGATGTACACCAAGAAGATCACTAACAACAGCAGATGCAGAATCGCCAACAGGGTATAAGGCATCGAGAGATCATGAAGAAACTGTTGTGCCAGTTTCAGCACCAGTTCCTGATGCTTCACTCATTTTTCAAGAGGAAGATGTTGATGATCCTGACAACCCCACACTTGCAGACATGTAACTTTGCCTGAAGGTATATTAAACGTCTCACTTTAGAAGCAGAAGTGCTCAACTGTTCTGTATAAGTTAATTCTTGTACATTTACCTGTACCCTTTATTTTATCTGTGCCTGTACAGTATATTACTTTATTAAAATTTCACTTGCTACTCATTTAATATTTCTGTTTCATTATTATCTAACTTGTACTGATTTACATGATATTTTAAAGGTATGATGAGGCGGTTAGCTGTTGCTTAATGTGATCCTTCTGTAATTCGGCATTTTCACTAATCCGGCACTCCTCAGGTCTCAATGGCGCTGGATTAGTTAAGGTCGACCTGTAGAAGACATGATCTTAATAGACACTATAAAACACAAATCAGACTGAAATAGAAGAAAAACTGAAGCTAATGCTTGGGTCTGAGTTACGGAAAGAATCTGTGATTAAGAAAAAGGAAGAAATCAAAAGAAGACAAAATATATTTGTTAAAAGAAGTTGTGAAAGTTTGGCAATGACAGAAGTGTCCTACGAAATTGCTTTAGCATTGGCCAAAGAATGGAAGTCTTCCTCTGATGGAGAAGAAATTGTTAAGCCGTGTCTCCAATATTTGCAAGATGTCTTGGTGATAAAAATATCGAAAGGAAAGTAGACGAAATTGCTCTGCCAAGGCAAACAGTTACAAGATGCAACAAAGAATTCTGTCATGATGTATCCGAGCAACTGAAAGACCTTGTCCATGCTTGTACTTTCTTTTCTTTAGCTTTGGACAAATTTGCTGACATATGTGATGTAGCCCAGTTAAGCATTTTTATAAGCGGAATTGATGATAATTTTAGCGTCTTTGAAGAACTTAGCGGTCTTGAGTCACTTCATTGAAAAACAAGAGGATCAGACATATCTGACAAAGTAAAATCATGTCTAGAAAATCTACAACTAGATCCTAGTAAACTCATCGGTGTTTGCACTGATGGTACTGTCAATGATAGTTAAAGCCACTGGGACTACAACTTTGCTTGAAAACTTCTTAGGTCATCCTCTACTAAGATATCACTGCATTATACACCAAGAATCACTGTGTGGAAAAACTTTAAATTTGCAGCATGTTATATTACCGGTTGTGAAATGTGTGAATAAAATTAGTGTAAGAGGGTTAAACAGGCGAGAATTCAAAGAATATTGTGAAATGCTAGATTTGGAATATGGGGATCTCATCCTTCATTGTGAGGTGTGCTGGCTTTCTAGAGGGCAGGTTCTGAGTAGGTTTTGGAAACTGAAAAATACTGTTTATAATTTTCTGGAAGAGAAAAATGAGCTACCTGAGGAAAGAGCCCTTTTATGTGATGACAATTGGCTATTTGATTTCGCATTTTTAGTTGATGTTACCAGCCATCTCAATGATCTAAATTTGAAACTCCAGGGCAAGAACAAATTGTTTCCTAGCTTAGTAAATGATATCAATGCATTCAAGATGAAGTTAAAACTGTTCACCTCTCAGTTAGAAAATGAGGATTTGAGCCAGTTTCCGCACTTAAAAGAGTAGAGTGAATGTGCTGAAGATAATGGCAATTTTACAGAATATATTGGAAAAAAATCAGGTTATTGCAAGAGTCATTTGAAAATGACTTTCGTGATTTTGCTAAAGAAGATGGCATACTTGCATTTATAAACCCATTTTCACTTAGTGAACAAAAAATCATGAAGATGCCTGGTAACATTCAAATGGAACTTATTGACTTGAAAACAAATTCATTATTGAACATGAAATTTGATGAGTTTCCCTCAGTCCCAAATGCTTCTGACGTGATTAATTTCTGGTGATCATTACCTTGTGAACATTTTCCAGAACTAAGAAAATTTTGCCCAGAGTTATATCTGTCGTTTCGGAATGACGTACAGATGTGAACAAACATTTTCAGCCATGAAATTGATTAAAAACAAAACGAGGTCGCGATTAACTGATTCAAATTTGAAGAATTCTTTGCTGCTCTCAGTAACTAATTTAACTCCAGACATTAAAAGCTTGGCGAAATCAAAACAGACTCAGAAGTCTCATTAAGGTAAGTAATGTTTATTTTGTTTTTATATTAAATCAATATATCATGTAAAAATGCGAACTATGCCTATATTAACATATTTTTACAAGAATTGAATGGGCTTACAAGAGTTGTATGGCACATCTGAAGTAATGTGTGAAAAAGTTGATGCATGGAATGTCAAAGGTTGGCCTCCCCTGCCAGAGAGCAACCTTTTGTGTGACAGACTGCATCTCCAGCAGTGCAGTACTCCATTTTACCATTGAAATGTCAGATCTGGTTTTCTACTCAGCCTTAGAATGAGCATGAATCTATAACTGTGGCTTGGGGCTATACTTAACAACTAGATTTTGAGAACAAGTTCATTTCAGGACCTCTAATCAAATGAAATTAACCCAATAAAACAAAAGATAAACTCTTCTGCACTTCACCTGCTTGTTATTAAGGCAGGGAATTTTAGTTCATTTGAAATGCTTATCATGATCATGCACAAGAGAAAATATTGCAGAATATGTGGGCAGGAACAAGGATTAGGTCTGATGAAGTCAACTGTGATTTTACTCAGACTTGCATCATATTTCCACTGGAAAAAAAATCAAAGTCACAAAGGACTGTTGAAATACGTCATTTTAAAATGAGAGGAAATCTGTACTGTGTACACAGTGAAATCCCTTGATATCAGAGAGGGAAGAAGAAACAGTTATAGTTATTGTTTTGGTAGTTAAGGGCAGTTACAAACGGATGTGTAACTAATGAATCAAGAGGCATTGCTATTGACTGGAGTCTGGAGATGCTGTTGTGATGAACTTCACTTGGGACAGTATCAATGAAGAAAAATCTGATGAAGCAGGGTTTGGTGAAGTGGATCAACTTGCTCTGTGTCCTGTAAATTAGATTTTTCTTCTATGGCCCTTAATCTCCAGTTTTATTTGAAGTTAAATTGGTGGAATGTGGGCTGAAGGGATTGTGGCCAAGTATCACAATTCTCATTGAACAGTGGGCCGACAAGCTATCTCATCATCCAATAAGATATAAAGACAGAAAAATAACAGGAGGAGGACAGGGAACGAAGAAGAATTGCTCCCAATTCTGGTGTTGCAAGGAAAAATAAACAGGCACGAAGCAGTGGGTGTATTCTGGAAAAAGGTTAGATTGAGAAAGGTTCATGAGCAATTATTAAAAATACTGTTAAACCATGTACTGTAAATGATAAGTTACTAGCTGCAAACTTCTGCAGTGATTTAAATGCTCAATTTAGCATTTTCTTAAAACTGCCAGGCCAGAGGTGAAAATTTGTGGGATGAACTGACTAGAAAATGTTGACGATTAGATCATCAATAAAAACTCTTACTTTTCCCTAGTTTCCAGCTGAAGAACAAACTTCCAAGGGATTTGCTTTGATTGTTCCCAATTGCCGAGTTCTTCACCTTAAACGGTCCTCTATAGCCAGGTGGCAAAATGGAAGAAAGACTGAGTTAAGGAGAAAGAAAAATACAATAATTTTCCAGTGATTTAAAATATAAGAACACTGTGGGAATAACAAATATTAACAGCACTGAGGGGTCCAGTCTGTTATAATTAAACTAACTTTGAAGTCTCGCACACCAGCATCAGGAACAGCTATTTCCTTATAACCATCAGGTTCTTGAACTGATCTGCCCAATGGCTTGGTAGTGTAGTGGTTATCACAACGCTTTCCAGTACAGGTGACCAGGGTTCATTTCCTGTGGCTCCTGAAAGAAGTTTGTACGTTCTCCCTGTGACTGGGTGGGTTTTCTCCGGGTGTTCCAGTTTCCTCCACAGTCCTAAGATGGTTGATAGGTTAATTGGTCATTGTAAATTGTCCCATGATTAGGCTAGGATTAAACTGGGGAATTGCTGGCTGGCTTGGCGGGCTGGAAGGGCGTGTTCCATGCTGTAGCTCAATCAATAAATAAAACAACAAATAAACAAATTAATTCCTACCTTACTTCAGTGATGGAACACCTCCTGTTGCACTACCAGAGACTTGTCTCTGATTATGTTTTTTCACATTAATGTTTGTTTTGGCACTCTCATCACTGTCTGGTGTAACTTGTGTTCAATGTGTTGTCTGAATCTACATACCTGTGATATTGCTACCAGCAAGGTTTTCATATCCCTTAGCATACTTGTACATTTGACAATGAACCTAACTCAAGAACTCCTTGTCATTCCTTTGCATAGTTATGATATATTTAGCAGTAGTATTCATGCAGTAAATGTGGTCATTATTCCACCCTGGATGCACTTTAGTATCCTAGTAGATTGAAGGAAATCAATTTCAGTGAAATACAGCTGGTGACTTACACTTTTTGTTCCAAACCATAATATTTATTCAAAGAACCTTACCCAGTATGGTAAGATATTCAGTGCACAGGATCACAGTATGTGTTTAGGATTACTTTAGCTTCTATATTGCAAATATAACAAGTTCAGTTTCATTTGTTATGAAATAATTATCCAAAAGCTACTTGTTTCAAATCCTCCAAAGCAAAAGAGGCCTTGTAGAATCATTACTATTTGAAACAGCTGTATTATCAAAGCAAAAATAGAACAGCTTCCTCTGAAATTGCAAATTGATTTAAGCCAACAATGTGAATTTAGCAATTCAATAGACTTTGAAAGATCACTTAGCTAACTAAATTGGGGTGAGAGGTGAAAAGTATTTATCATCCCATTTTGATTGTTATTCTTCCACCATGTTCAGCCTTAATAGTGAAACCTTTGTATTATTTTAAATACTCATCATTGGACTGGACCCAAGGGAGATCCAGTCTTATGATTGGTTAAGGATATGAACGAGGCTTACCTTAAAATCTACTCTGAAATTATTTAAAATACTACAACGTATTTAATACATAAAAACCAGAGCTATTGAAGGATGTCGTAAAAGGAAATATGAATCTTTTTTAAAAAGCAAATGTTGAAAATTCTCAATAGGGTAGGCTAGATTCTTAGAGAGAAGAATAGTTAATATTTCAGGTTAATGACCATTTGGATGCTCCTATAGGGCAACAAATGACAAAGTTTTGGTCCCAGATGATCTCAGTGCCTTCAATGCTCCACTTGACCAACAGAATACAGAGGAACCTTCTCAAACCCCCACAGCCCCCAATGACTCTGTCACCTGTGTCTGAAGCTGATATGCAAGCATCCTTCAGGAAGATGATACTACAGAAAGCATCTCACCCAAACGGTGCACCCAGCTGCGTACTGAAGCTCTGCATTAATCAGCTAGCTGGAGTATTTACAGACATCTTCAACCTCCCACTTTGCCATTTGGATGACAGACCTGCTCCGAGCAGGCTTTTCATCACACCAGTGCCCAAGAACATTGCAACTCTCATAAATGACTATCATCCAGTAGCATCTACATTCACTGTGATGAAGTGCTTTGACAGACTGGCCAACTACTGCCTGAAGAGTGACCTTGTTTCACTCCAACTTGCCTCCCATCACAACAGGCACAGCAGACCCTATTTCATTGGCTCTTCACTCAGTTTTGGAACATCTTGACAATGAAGATGCATGCATCAGGATGCTCTTCATTGGATACAGCTCAGCATTAAACACTATCATCCCCTCGAAGCTCATCACTAAGTCCTTGTGCATTTGGATCCTTGATTTCCTCACTCGCAGATCCCAGTCAGTTTGGATTGGCAATAAAATCTCCTGCACAATCTCCATCAGCACAGGTGCACCACGAAGCTGCATGCTTAGGCTCCGCTCTACTCACTTTATACCTATGATTGTGTGGCAGCTCCAAAGTCATATTTGAGCTTGCTGATGACACCACTGTTGACCGAATCAAAGGTGGTGAGGAATCAGCGTATAGGAGGGAGACTAAAAATCTGGTTAAGTGGTGCCATATCAACCCCTCACTCAACATCAGCAAGACCAAAGAACTGATTATCAACTAGAGGAAGAAGCAGCCCTGTGTTCCATGAGCCAGTCCTCATTAAGGGATCAGAGGTGGAGTGAGTCAGTTCACTTTAAATTCCTTGGCATTATCATGTCAGAGAATCTCGCCTGGAACCAACACACAGGTGCCATTTCAAAGAATGCATGACTGTGCCAATACTTTGAGAAGTATGCATAGATTTGGCATGTCACCAAAAACTTTGACAAACTTCTATAGATGCATGTTGGACAGAACCTTGACTGGTTGCATCACTGCCTGCTATGGAAACACCAATGTCAGAGACCCCCACCATCCCGACCAAATGCTCTTCTTACTACTACCACTGTGCAGGAGGCACAGGACTACCAGGTCCCATGCCACCAAGTTCAGGAACAGTTATTACCCTGCAACCATCAGGCTCCTGAACCCCGCGTGGATGACTTCGCTCAACTCTGACTTGATTCTAAACCTACGGATTTACTTCCAAGGACTCTGCAACACATCTCAGAATCAGGATGAACATCACCTGCATACAGTGTGTTGTGAAATTTATTAACTTAGCAGCAGCTGTACAGTGCATTACAAAATAATATAGAAAAAATCAATTACTGTAAGTATATATGTGTATATTAAATAGTTAAATTAAAAAATATTGCAAAACAAATAATAAAAAGTGAGGTAGTGTTCATGGGTTCAATGTCCATTTAGGTGTTGGATGGCAGAGGGGAAGAATCTCAGTTTTTTTTATTTGTAGTATTTGCTTTTTTTTACACATTGGTTGCTTACCAGTCTTTATCTATGTACAGTATTTCATACATTCTATTGTATTTCTTTATTATCCTATAAATCCCAACAAGAAAATGAACCTCATTTTCTCTGGTAAATATTCTATGTAAATATTGTGAGATATATGTATTTTGATCATAAATTTTACTTTAAACTTTGACAGTTAAGATTTGTTTTAAGGGGAAGAAAGGAAAAGTGTGAGGGTGGAAAAGAGGCAATATTAGTAAAAGGGATTTTTGATGGAAGGCACTAGTCAGTGATTATGGCATAGTTTCGAACAAGAGATGCGTCTGGAGTAGCTGTAATTCAGAACAGTAGAGTTGACAGCTACATTAAACTCAATAGTGAATCCAGACACCTGCAGTGTACTCAGTCATGATGCGAGGAGAGAGACTTCAGAGTGGCACAGGATAGAATTAAGATGACATGTCCAGAAGCTTAGAAACTTTGTGTTATTTCAAACTTGTGGCTCATTCTATATTTAGTGTGCTCAAGACAAGAAAGAGCCTGTTACTTCTGAAATGTCCGCCCTTTTCCTCAATCAAGTGTTCCTTCCTCCCCATCCCCAACTACTGTTAATCTGTATTTATTTATTTAGAGATATAGCATGGAACCAGCCCTTCCCACCCAACAAGCTACACTGCCCAGCTCAACACTGGCCGAAACACAGGGCAATTAACAATGAACTATTAACCCACTAACATGGGAAGAATTCATAACGGAGACCCACACTGTCACAAGAAGAACATACAAGCTCCTTATAGACAGTGTTGGAATTGAACCCCAAACTCCCTGAGCTGTAATAGCGTCACTCTAACCGCTATACTACCATGGCACCCTTGTCTTACCTATAACTAGCCTGGTAGAATCATTCAATGTCCGATGTGATGAAATCAAAGTTGTGTGAAAAAGATGAGCTGTGCATCTTGTTTCTAGTAACAGAGGACTGGATAAAGGTGCCCTGAGGGTGTAGTCTATGTAATGTCTGATATTCAAAGGTTGCAACACAGTTTGAAGCAAGGTGCCCCAACATATGAGAAGCAAAGCATAATTGAATTATTTGATGTTGGAGTTGAGATGGACATCAAGGTTCTGCAGATGGCTGCCTAGGTTTGGAATAGTGCCTTGTCACTTGAATACAAATGGTCAACTTTCTCTCGAGTCAGCATTCTACTGGCTATTAGAACTTCATGATTTAATTTTAGCACAAGCCAAAAGCAAGTTTTTTGAGAACTTTTGCAAGTCAGAGTGCTCCTACAGTGGGAGACTTAAGCAATTCCTTTTGGACGCTGGTTGCTTTCTGAATGTTTGTATGCACTTGTCTATCTGAGTGTTACATTTGGAATTTCCTCAGGAAATAAATCATTTTGTTTTGTCTTATTAATAACAAGAAAATTGAAGAAACGTTTGTTACCATTTCACAATGAAGCTGAGTGACAGATTGTGTTGACAGCTAAACAAGTTGGTAAATCGCTCAAGGGGGTTTCCAAAATGCTCAGCCACATTGTGCAAGAGTGGAAGGTGTGTGGGAGAGGGAAGCTATTAAAATGCAGAAATCTAGATTTTGGTTAACGTTTAACTTGCCCAGGCAGCAAACTCTACATTGTTCAAATGGTTTTAGTCATGCCAGTGCCCTTGTCCTCTTTATTGGATCACATAGCAGAAACTAATCTAGTTTCTTCTGTTACTATTCATCAGTTATGTTTGCACACTGTTTATCAGATTGCTTTCTATATCGTCAACCTGTTGGACTGCAGCAGACTGAAAAATTTACCATGGGCCTTGTTAAACCTTATCAGCTTAAATACTAACAATGCAGCAAAACACTTGTCAGTAAGGGCTTCTGAACTCATGTGAAAATGTTAGTCAGCGAGCAGTACGGCACAGGTACAGGTCCCTCAGCCTAATGAAACCATGCCAACCATTGGATTAACTAACTAATCCTAATTTCCTGTGTTTAACCCATCCCTCTTAAACCCCATTTTGTCATGTACATATCTAGATATTTCTTAAGTGATATTATTGTACCTGTTTCAACCATTCTCCTTGACAGCTTGATCCATAAACTCACTCACTCCCCTCTGTGTAGAAAAAGTTGCCTCAGGTCTCATTGAAATCTTTCATCTTTCACCCAAATCTATGCCCCACTGTTTAGTTCTCCCCTACTGTGGGGAAAGATTTACGATTCACTTTAACTATGCCTCTCAATTGTAATAATTTCTGTAAAGCCCTCATTCTCTTGTATTCCAAGGAATAACTAGCCCGGCAAACCTCCTCCCTATCACTCAGGCCCCTTAGTTACAGCAATATCTGGTAAATCTTTTCTACATTTTATAGTTTAACCACCCCTTTCCTATAATGATGTGATAAAAACTGTACACTGTACTCCAAGTGCAGCCTCACAACTGTAACATCATGTCCCATCTCCTGACTCAGTGCCCTCACTGATGAAGGCCAGTGTGCTAAAACCCCTTTTTCACCTCCACTTGTGCCACCACTTTCACAAACTGTACCTGTAATTGTAAATCCCCTCCCCACATTCCATTATCCTAACTTGTGGCCACCATTCATAGTCCAAATCTTACGCCGGTTTGACTTTCCAAATTGCATCACCTCACACATACCTATATTGAAATCCACTTGCTGTTCCTCATTCCACTTCCACAAATGGACAAGATCCCCTTGTAATCTACAATAACCTTCAATGTCAACATTTACATATGTTTTGCCATCTGCAAACTTGCTGATCAAACTTTGTAGATTCACATTCAAATCATATCATTTATACAATTAATGACTGCAATCATTCCCAATATTAACTCCTCTTATACTCTACAGGTCACAAGTCTCTATTTTGAGAAAAAAAGACTTTGGCCACCCTCTACTTTGTATCTTTGAGTCAAATTTGAATCCAGCTAACTACTCTCCCTAGATTCCGTGGGACCCAACTTTCTAACCAGCCTCTTATGCAGGTCCTTTGGAAAGGCCTTACTCAAATCCAAATAGACAACGTCCACAGGTCTACCTTCGTCTATCTTTTTGGTTGCTTCCAAAAAAAAAGAGAACAATTTCTCATACCCAAAGTCCTGCTGACTCCCAGTCAGACCATCTATCCAAATGCTGATAGATTCTGTTTCCCAGGATTCCCTCTGGTAATTTCCTGACAAGCCTATAGTTTCCTAGCTTGTCCTTGCTATCTTTTTTATGGGATATTAACCACCAGTAAAGTTCCTGAAGACTGGAATGTGTCTAATAATGAAACAAATATCTCTGCAAGAGCCTGTGTAATTTTTTTTCTCAAGCCTCCCACAAAGTCTAATGATGCATTCAATCAGGCCTTGGGGATTTATCTACCTTATCGTGCTGCAAGTACCTTCTTTCTGGTAATAGGAATGTCCTCCAAAACATTTCCACTGGTTTCCATTGTACTGAGCAACCATGATTTTCTTCTCAGGAGAAATATTTGTCAAAAATCCCATCCATCTCCTGTGGCTTGACACATAGGAGGCCTGGCTGATTGCTAAGAGAACCTACTCTATCTCTAGGCATCCTTCTAATATAGCTATAGAATCTCTTGATAGTTTTGTCAACCTTACCTGTGCCAGATCCATCTCATCCCCTTTCCTTGTCCTCCTGATATCCCCCTTAATCTTATTTATAGTCAAAGGGTTTTACTCAATCCCAACTTCCAAACTGCATGCATGTTTCCTTCTTTCTCTTGACCAGAACCTCAGTCTCTTGCCAGCTGTAAACTTGCTAGGTTGACACACCACCCTGACAGGAACATGTTCCTCCGGGATGCTTGGTATCACAGTCAGAAGACTTCAGCTTGCTGTTTGTTCCTTTTCTCTTCAAATAGGTTTGATACAGCTAGATCCTGCCTAATTGTACCAAAATTAGCCCTGCTCCAGTTTTGGACCCAAACTTGTGCACCTGCCCTGTTCTTTTTCCATTGCTATATTAAAACCAATGGAGTTATCGCCACTGGAGCCAAAGTACTCCTTGTCTGCTACTTCAATTACTTGCCCTGTCACCTTCCCTAAGAGGAGGTCCAGTATTGAGCCCTTCTATATATTGACTTGGGAATTTTTTCTGGACATTTCATAAATTCCAAACCATGTGAGCTCTTAATGCTCTGGGTAACACAGGTAGTACTGGGGAAATTACTATCTCTCACTAATACAATCCTTCAAAGTAAAACTGTTACGTCCTCCCTTATCAAAAAGGCTATGGCCTCTTCCTCACTTACCTGTATCTCTGCCATGCCTGTATCCTGGAGTATTGAGCTGCCAGGCCTGCCTTTCTCAGTCATGTTTCTGTTATGCATATGACATCCCTATCCTCAAAGCAAATCTGCAATCCAAGTTCATCTGTCTTATCTTTCGAGCAACTTAACTGAATATTTATTCCTTTCTCTTCCTTTACTCTGCCCCTGGCTATCACGATTATCAAACTTGCTATCGCTGACTGCTGCTTTATTCAATGACTTGCTATTGTTCAGCGTCCGACCATCCTCCCCACCCACCAATATAGTTTAGCAAATTTCCCTCCAAGGTCCCACTTTGGTTCAGGTGCAACCCATCCCTGTTGTACATGTCAATTCTACCCCAGAAGAGATCCCAATAGTCCAAGAACCTGAATTGCTGCACCAGCTCCTCAGCCACAAATATATGTTTCCTATCCAATTTCTGACCACTTGCACATAGTACAATGAGTAATCATGAGATCACTATCCTTAAGGTCTTACCCAACTCATCCCTCATTCTATCCAAGTTGTTTGTACGATCCGCATGACTGTTCACTCTTCCCCTCAATAATTTTCTGGAGCTGCTCACAGGCATCTTTTACCTTGACATCTAGGAGGCAACACACTACTCTGGTATCTCTTCTCCATAGTTAGAATCTGCTGACTGCCCCCTTACTGTTCAGTCTACTTTCACTATTATCCTGTCTAACTGCATCCTTTTCCTGTAAGTCTCAGACCCAGGTACAGACCTGACTACTGCTGCTAGCCCTTGAAAGGACAGCCCTCTCAATAATATCTAAGGGAATATTCCTGCTACTGAAGGAAATGCTTTCAGGGAAACCTTGATTGACGACCTACTCCCCTTGCTTCACCCATTTGTTGCCCATCTATCTGAAAATTGCCCCAGCCATAGGCTCTCAGCCTCCCAGATGGTCACGAGTGCATCCAAATCCAACTGGATCAGCACTTGGGGGGACAATGATGTGCCACACATTCCCACATTTTGCTGGAGGAACAATCCACTGCCTAGTTATCAGCTTTCCTGCACAGATTCAAGTGCAAACTGTCCCTGTTCTCCTTTGCCAAAACTCTGTGTTCTTACACTGAGTCACTCTTACAACAACTGGTCCCAAAATGGCCATTCTACTCTTCTTCTTCTTGTAAAGTTTACTATCAGTCGGCAGACCAACATAAGGTGCATCATCACCACTTCCTGAACTAGAGCATGAAGAAAAGAGACACAAAGATGGCCACTCTGTTTGGCCCAACCTTCTTTTTATTGGCTACTGATAATTAATTAACCAATCACCTATTAACTAACAATTAGCTTGCTTCTCTCTTTTAAATTTCTGTAAAGTACAACTCACACGTAAGCCTGAGGCCCACCTCTGTTAATCTCTCCTCCACTTGCTTCAGGTCTTATTTCCTGTGAAGTGAAACTCCCAAGCAAATTCTAAGTGTTACCTTTTGGATGAGGAGTCAGCTATTTGGACAAATTTCTTCTTTCTGGTTCTTCCGTTTAAACTGTGATTTGTAAAGGGCACAAAATGTCCTTTCTTCCCATTGCAATATCACTTGTCATAACAGTGATAATGATGATAAGTGAACAGAAAGGAATACAAAGTGAGCAGTTGCAAAATCATTCCAACAATTGTTAAGTTCTTAAAGGTGTTAGTCCTAGAATTTACTCTCCCTGCTTGAAGGCAGTAGGCTATTGAAATAAAGGAACAAACTGCCAAGTCGTAAATAAACTGTTTGCCAGTTTCCATTTTCAGACTATCAAATACACAGCCCAGTTAACCCACTAAAGTTCTCCCCCTGAAGATTTAAATATCTATGCCAAAATAGGAGTCATTCTATGCCACTAGTTAGGCAGCAACCTAATGTAGATGAATATATACTTACAGATGAATACTTAACATCCACTGTCCTTGATTCATGCATGCGGCTGGTTTTAAAGGGAAGAACAGCCTAGCAGAGATGGTACCACAATGATCTCCATTGTGGAAGCAGTGGCGAGGGAGCCCTCAGAATTGACCAGGTGCCATTATAGTGTCATGACAACAGATACAACAAGCAGGGAAATCTCATTAATTACCATTTGTTGCCCTCCCATAGCTGAGGACTCAATGCTTCATCAGATGGACGTCACTGAAGGTAAACATGACAAAAATTGGACCCTAGATTCTGGTTATCTCCCCTCTATGGTCTCAGTCCTGCTGCAGGTTTTTGACTCAAAACATCGGCCATCACTCTGCCTCCAAAAATGCTGCTTGTCCTTTGCTCCATTTTTCAGCATCTGCAGTCTCTCGAATCTCCATGAGTAAAAACGGACTTACACGCTATAAAAGCAGCATGTTTTTAGGAGTTCTACAGTAAGAGATCAGACAATTTGAAGATCAGGTCAAAACTTTGCGGTCCCGCCATATCCAGTCATGAATGGTGGCAGGCAGGTTAACTAACAGTAGGAATAAGGTCTTTGAACATTTCCAACCGCAGTGATGGCAAAGCTCAATCTGAAATCAAAAAATGCAAAACTGCAGAATTTACAATCATCTTTATCAAAGTTTCTGATCCTTCCCAGGATGATAGTACCATCATAAAAGCAAGAGCTCATCTTAATTGATTATAAGAACTGACCAAATTTACTGGACACAATGAACCAGTCATACCTGTAGCAAACTTTTCCAGTACAATTACAAAACTGTCATCTACCTGAAACGGAAATTTGCTTATATAATGTGCACAACAAGCAGGAAAAGTCAAATATGAACCCCCCCCCCCCATCACGCTACTATCAATCATCAGTAAAGCTATGAAAGGTTTTTCTGAAAATGCAATCAAATGGGAAGTATTCATGAATAAATTGCTCTCAGATTTAATTCTTGTTCCACTGAAACTACTGAATGTCAGATCTAATTACAATCCTGTTCTATAAAGGTCTGAGTTCCTAGACATTAGGTAGGAACGTAACCTGTTGACATCAAAGCAACATTTGATGGAATTTGACATCTAAGGTTGTCAGAAAGATTGAAGTCAGTTGGAGGCTAGTGGGGTAGGTGGTGAAAACACCCTCATTGATGTGAGTTGAATATAGTGCAAAAGAATTTAGACAAAATTGTTGAAGACTAGTTTCACTGCTAGGACTTTGCTACAGAAGTAGGGTCTGCTTCTTCAGTTACCTCATCTAAAGTTTTCCATCAATCATAACAGGATATGGACATGGTGCATATGATGTCCTGTGGATTTTATCAGATTTGTTTTTGAGATCACTTCATATTCTACAGGTGATCCCACTTTTAAAATTCTTCAGTCCTATTTGGAGTTAAATAATTACTTTCAATTAAAATTCAGAATGTATAGTATATTGAAAGGAGCTCATGAGTCATTATATCTCATTGATCGCTTGGTGGGTGGCATAATTCTTAGTTCAATAGTCCAACTTCATTACTCACCTTCCATAGAACGACTACTGTGCACATATATCATATATTGATTTGGATGATGCCCATATCAAAAGGACAAAGAGGAAGAATAAAAATTGATGCCATTTTCCCCATGACTCCAGTATGACCAGGTGGTTTGCTGTTGGATGGGGCAGATTTCTTTCAATGGTTGATGACTAGAAATGTCTAATTTAGATTCTGGAAACCAAGCAAAGTAATATTTTTCTGTGTGTGTTGTGTGGAGATGGATAGCACAAGCATTTTAATGTTTTTTCTAACCATACATCCTCGTCACAGTCAACAATGCCATTCAAGCCTTGCTTCCATCTATCCTTCCTCTCAATCTGTGCAATCGAAACTCTGACCTGTGCCGCTCATCAATCAGTAAAATCCATACAAGGAAATTAGAATAATCCTTAAATAACTACCTTCACCTCCAAGAGGACCACAACCTTGTCGGAGCGTTTGGAGGCTTGCGTGCCTCAAGGACCCGGAGAGCCACAGTATATTGGCTGGAGTCAGGGCCTTGTGCTTTGGCTTTGGTAGGGTCACCCATGTCGAACAAGCTAAAGAGTAGAGGCCAGACTAAGAGTGGTCCACCGGTCCTCCATGTTCGAGGGTTCAGCTCAGGATTAACAACCCTGAAACAGCAATGAAAACTCCTATACATTCAGAGTTGGAGGACCTTCACTGCTGCCCTAAATGCCAGCGGCATAACCAGCAATATGTAACTAATTATCTTCAAATTACAAGTTTTGAGATTAGCAAAAATGCTCCCCACCGTGATCCTACAAACCTCATGAAAATTCATAGGGTTTGAGTGCTGATGGTTAGATAAACAGCCAATTTATCTGTAACACCCTTACAAAGATGAAAACCAGAGATTTAACTGGTACAAGAAAGTTGCTGAAATGCGCCCTCAAGATTTGTGGATTCAGTGGAAAAACCTGATGTATTGAACTTTGTTTAATTTGTTGTATTGCATGTTGGCCTCTGTCTTATTGCTTGGGATGCTTCCTGTGAGGGAGTAAATACCTGCTGACTTATTGAAATCATAAAGACTGCACAACTCAGAAGAAGAGTACTTAGTTATTTATGTTGATATTGATTGGAAAAGATCTATCCAATTAAATCCTACCTTCCAGACAGATCTTGGCTCTTCTGGTTCACATCCAACTACTTTCAGTTGAGACAATTCAGGATTTATTCAGTTTAGAAATGGGGTTTTTTGCACACAGAATCTACCCTGATCATCAAGCACCCATTCACACTAATCCCACTTTACTCTTCCTTCATTTCCCTCTCGACTGCCCCAAACTCTACAGCTCGCCCGCACACCAGGAGCATCGATAGTGGCCAATCAATCAGCACACGTTTAGGATGTTGGAGGAAACCAGAACAATTGGGGGAAAAAATCAATGCAGGCATGGTGAACGTGCGAACTCCCCACAGACAGAAACTGAGGTCAGGATTGAGCCTGGGTCGCTAGAACTGTTAAGCAGCAGCTGTACCAACGAGGCATACTTGAGAGCTTCTGCTTCTGCACCCAGAGTGAAAAGTATTTCCTTCGTCTGCCCTTGAATCCTGTTTTAAATTGCTGTCCTCCGGTTTTTGCCCCTCTCATTGTTTCTTTCCTATTTACTTTCCGTGTCTCTCATAATTTTATACATTTGATTAAGTCTCTTATCAGCCTTCTGCTGAAGTGACAGAATGCTGCAAATATCTCTATGTGTGGCAAAGGAGCTGTCAATCAACCTCTCCCTAGAGACATGAACATTACAAAAATATTCTTCACCATTAGGCAAAGTTGTCATTCATAGTAAGGTTTGCTGAATCTATCTTAAAGAAAAATAATAAATTTCCAAGACAAATTAGAAAAACAAAGTTGCAGTCAAATTATTAACACATTTAAGATACTTGTGTGCTAATTTTCTAATAATTTCAGCCTTAATTTTTTTTGTGAACTTCTTTAAAATAATACTACTAGAAGTTTACACTGCTGTTTCTTCACAACTGATTATAATCTATGTTGTCTTGGAATTGAATTAAATCCAATGGATAATTTGATATTTTATTATTAACTAAAAGTATTAAGGAATACAATGATGTTAGGTGGTCTTTGATCTCATTGAATGGTGTACCAGGTTTGAGGGGCTAAGTGTACAATTGCTATGTTCCTTACTACCAAATTCTATATACATAGAAACATAGACAACCTACAGCACAATACAGGCCTTTCGGCCCACAAAGTTGTGCTGAACCTTAGAAATTACTAGGCTTACCCATAGCCCTCTATTTTTCTGAGCTCCATGTATCTATCCAGTAGTCTCTTAAAAGACCCTATCATATCCGCCTCCACCACCTTTGCCGGCAGCCCATTCCACGCACTCTCCACTCTCTGAGTAAAAAACTTACCCCTGACATCACCTCTGTACCAACTCCCCAGTGCCTTAAACCTGTGTCCTCTTGTGGCAGCCATTTCAGCCCTGGGAAAAAGCCTCTGACCATCCACATGATCAATGCCTTTCATCATCTTATACACAATCATCTTGGAAAAACTTTTCACAATTTCCCCCATTCACAATTTTCACACGTGTTATTTTGGAATTATAGCCTGTCTTTTAGGCTTGGGGTTGAGCCTTGAGTTGAAGCATTTTGGAAGACAACGGTCTATTATTTTAATCCGACTAATAATTTAATCACTTTTTCAAAATAATAGTGGGAGTAATACTTACCTCACAGTTTTCATGTACCAGTCCCTTCCATGGTGATATTTTGGGAGGAAATGGGTCAGCGTTATTTCAGAGTTCAGAGGCTTGATTGTGAAGTATTGGAACTGTGTGTTCATGTCTTACCCTGGAGACTTTCATACTCAGTCTCAGTTGCTAATTAAGTGAAGTATTTTTGGTGTACTGCACTTTCAGACGAGCTTAAAGTCTTTCTGTTTCCTAGAACATTCACATTGTGGTCTCTTTGGTTAAACTTCCAGGTTTTGGATTGGTTTCACCATGGACTAAAAAGAGGCCGGAATTACTCAGACTCAGTTGATAGATTCACAGTGTTGTACAGCATGGAAACAGGTTGTTCGTTCCAACTTGTCTGCATGACCAGTATGCCTATCTAAACCAATCCTTCTGAACCCTGTACCCGTCCCAGTGTCTCTTAAATGTAATAATTATGCTTGCCTCTACCATCTTCTCTGGCAGCCCATTCCACATGCCCACCATCTTCTGTGTAGAAAACCTTGTCCCTCAGATTCTCTTTGAATCTTCCTGCTTTTATCTTAAACCAATGCTGTCTAGTTTTAGATTCTCCTACACAGGAAAAGTAGTTTCTCCTCATCACCATCCTAAATCCATATCGTGAAGAATGAGAGAGGATCTCATAGAAACGTTATGAAAGGGATAGATGAGATAGAGACAGGAAAATGGTTTCCACTTGTAAGAGAGACAAGAACTGGGGGACATAGCCTCAAGGTTTTATTTTGAGAAACAGCATGGAATAGGATCCAGCAGCCTTTTGTACCATGCCGGCCAGCAACCCCCAGCAACCGTGATTTAAACCTAACCCAATCATGGGACAATTTACAATGATTAATTAGCCTAACTGGTGTATCTTTGGACTGTTGGAGGAAACTGAGTACTCTGAGAAAACCCACAGATTCCACGTGGAGGACAAACAAACTCCTTACAGAGGATGCTGGGATTGAACTCCAAACTCCCAGGCCCCGAGCTGTAATGGTGTCGCGCTGACCGCTACACTACCATGGCATCGTGAATCTGAAACGCATCTGCTAGAACTTACACCTTTTCTCTCAATACCCTGGATGCATCCCATCAGGACCAGGGGACTGGTCTACCTTTCAGTCCACTACTTTGCTCATCACCACCTCTTTAGTGATAACGATTGTATCAACATCCTCACCTCCCGCCACATCTCTCTGTGGAATGCTAAACATATCCTACTCCATGAAGACTGACGCAAAGCAGTCTTTCAAGGCCATGACCATTACCACTCCATCGTAGGTCAGATCTGGAATTTCCAGTTGGTGGGCGATTTCCCTCCACGCCGTTCTGACATATCAGGAAATCACGTTTGTGGCAGGTTACAGCAGGGGTTTGCCTTTGTCTTCTGCCGGGTGAGTTTAAAGAGATCACCACCTCTTGCAGTGGATGACCAGGACATCTACGTGTTTTGTCGTGCTCTTAGCGCTCCACCAACGCCTGCTGGCCTGCCTTCTTGACCGTTGGACCATTAATCTGCCAGGGCCAGACTTCACACACTGGGATAAGCAGATCCCCTACCTCGCCGAGGGTCAAAGACCCGTCGGCCACCCTCATCTGGTGTGGCCCGTCTGCCGAGACAGTTTACCAGGGTATAGCCGCTGCACGTGCTATAGCTGCTTGGAGACACAGGTGAGAGCTGAGCGCCAGGTGGGGACCAAAGGTGGACGAGCTGCCCTGAGAAAGGGCACGCAGGCCCCCCCCACCAGAGGTGCTACCCCTCTCTAGACACCCCATACACCCCACTTTACCCAATATTAATTCCCCTGTCTCAAATCTGCTTGTTTGTGATACACGCTTCTGAAGGGTATGTTAATCAATTGATCAGAAGTAAGTTGCTAACTTGTATGGACTCATATAGCTCAGAGACTTGGTGACTGACAGATGCTCTGCTGTTGAGCTCCAGATATCGCTTTTCAGATCCTTAGGTCACAATAGATATATAATCCGATATTTTATGTGTCTCTTGGAGATTCTCAGCTATGAAATGTTAAATGTGCTTTGGTTTGTTAAACTCTATTTTATATCAAATTTGATAGTAATAAAGTGTCTCTGAATGTTAGAGATATTTAACAGCAGTTTAAAAAAATCTCTATAATTTTAGCTCCTGTTAAAAGACACCAGGGACAATTTGTTGTCAGGCCTCTACACAGTCACCCGAGACGTAGTTGTCTTTGGGACTTCACGGCCTGATTTGAGGTGCAGTGAGCCAAAAGGCTTTGCCCTATACATCCTGACAGGGTAAATGTGTGCCGACGGAGGCCGCGGGCATTCAGTGTGAGTGGTGACTGGGCTCAGGACGTTCTGACCTATTGGCGTGTCATCGCTGGATAAAATTATTCGGCATCCACATATATATCCAGAACATGGAATGAGATCTGACACCATATAAGCAAGCTACAGTATTATTATCGATACACCTGTTCTAGCAACCTTTGCTAAATGTAAGTCTGCAATCAAGCTGCTAGGTGAGGCAGAATTAGTGATTAAATTAATGAGAGTAAGTCAGAATTTTAGCAGGAAAGCACATCCCCCTGAAATGTTAACTTTTTATCCACAAGTAATTTTGTTATTGAGAGGATTTTGATGTCGCTGGCAAGGTCAGCTTTAGTTGTCCATATCTGACTGCTGTTAGGAAGCAGATAATGAGCTGCCTTCTTCAACCACAGAACCTGCTGAAAACATTTTCTAATTTTATCTCAAACTTCTTTTGTTATTTTCTTTATCAGGATATCTCAGAACCATTTTAGTTATCTCTGCAGGAGAGTTAACCAACAAAATGAATCAGCAATGTCCTCCTTCTTCGAAGAAAGGGGTTACCCTTCCTCCAACATTAATGCTGCCCTCACTCACATCTATTCCATTTTGTGCACATCTGCCCTCACACCGCAATACCAGTGAAAGGTTCCACGTATCCTCACCTACCACGCCATTAGCCTCCGTGCCCAGCACATAATTCGCCATACCTTCTTTGCCACGTCCAACGGGAATCCATCAGCACACACACCTTTCCCTCCCTCCCCCCCCACTTTGTTTTCTGCAAGGATCGCTCCCTATGCGACTCACTTGTTCACTCGTCCCTCCCACTGATCTCCCTCCTGGTACTTATCCATGCAAGCAGAACAAATGGCACACTTGTCCCTACACCTCCTTCACTGCCATTCAGGTCTCCAAGCAGTCTTTCCAAGTGAGGTGACACCTCACCTGTGAATCTGTTGGGGTCATCGACTGTACCTGGTGCTCCTGGTGTGGCCTCCTGTATAATGCTGAAACCCGACGTAGATCAGGAGACTGCCTCACTGAGCACCTTCACTTTGTCTGCCACAAAAAAGCGGAATTATTCGGTGGCCATCCATTTCAATTCTTCTTCCCATTCCCGTTCAGATATATTAGTCCATATGGCCTCCTCTGCTGCCATGATGAGGCTGGAGGAGCAAAACCTGCATCTGAGCAGCCTCTCAACCTGATGGCATGAACATTGATTTCTCGAACTTCTGTCAATTGCCCCTCCCTCACCATTCCCCATTCTTGTTTCCCTCTTACCCCTTCTCTTCTTACCTGCCCATCACCTCCCTCTGGTGCTCCTCCCCCTTCGCTTTCTTCCATGGCCTTCTGTCCTCTCCTATCAGATTCCCCCTTCTCCAGTCCTTTATCTCTTTTACCAATCAATTTCCCAGCTCTTTACTTCATCTCCTCCCCTTCTCCTGATTTCACCCGTCACCTGCCATCTTGTCCTTCTTCCCCCCAACCGCCCACTTTTTTATTTTGACTTCTCCCTTTCCTTTCCAGTTCTGATGAAGGGTCTCAACCCTAAACGTTGGCAGTTTATTGTTTTCCATTGATGTTGCCTGGCCTGCTGGGTTCCTCCCGCATTCTGTGTTCATTGTTTAGGATTTCCAATATCTACAGATTTTCTCATGGATCAGAAAGATTTTAGTTATATTTAGTTATGAACTATACATCCTTGATCCTAAATTACATACAGAAAATGCTGGAAATACTCAGCCAGTTAGGCCTTCTCTGTGGAAAGAAAAATGGAGTTAATGTTTCAGACCAAAGAACCATCAGCATGTGATGGATCTTCACCATCCAAGGCCAGACGGCCTCTCCTTTTTTCCAAGCTCAGATTCCTAAACACTGCAGCTGTGAGCTTCTGGAGATCAAAGAGTCTTTTTGAGTAAGTTAAACTTCCAACCAGTATTCCTTGTTTTGCTTCTTGTAATGAATGGGACCAGCCTTCAGTTCTTAATGTGAATTGCAAGGAATAATCAGTCTGAAGTTAAAGGCACAGCTTTGCAAACAGCTCTGTCTATAAAGAATAATTTCTGACCCACAGCGTGAGGCTATCTGCTCAAGAGATGCGGTGTAAGACAATGGTTTTATGTTATTTGGGCTTCTCCTGAACCAGACAACATTAGCTAAGTTATTTAGTTCAAGGAAATTTGCAGACCTGATTCATACTATCACTTAGAGAATCAGATAGCTGATCTATTGATAGTTGGGAGGTATGTATACTCAAGAGCTTCAAAGCACTAATTGGGACTGTTTGTGATTTCTGTCCCTAGAAGCTTTTAAACCACCTGTGTGAAAAGGCGCCTGAAAAAATATCACGAGTGTGAAGTCACCCAAGTGTAAGAAAAGCAGTGTAAATGTTAGAGAGCAGTCAACCTTAGATTAGGAATAATTAAAGAACATCAAGAGAAAGGACAGAAACATGGGGTGAGCTAGAATCCATTCTTCTGCCTTTGATTTCTGTGATGGGTGATTTGTTCATCTGCAACTCATAGATATGTCTTTTTTAGCTTATAGGAATTGTACCTGTGTTTTGGAAATCCTTGGTGTTTGTAATTTTGAAGTCTTTTATAAGGTAGATATCCTCTGTGAGTTTTAAATGTGCTTTAGGGATGTTGTATGAATTTAAACATTTATCACTGAAAATAAATGAACTGTGTTTGAACTACTTTTTTAGCTGAAAGCATCTCCTCCTTGGTAGGGAGGGGAGGAACCTTCCATTCAAATAGTTGGTTTTGGTAGCTAAGCTGGCTGTGGAGAATAAACAGGGAAGTGAACTAATCTTTGAAGTGTAGGTCGCTGCAATATAACCTCCCTCTAGTGAGGGAGGGTACCTGTGACTATTTATATTGGATAAGGCTTATGGACTTGCTGTGAGTTTAGAACTTCGCAATCTGCAAGCTCGGTGTCATCACGATCAGAATTAGGAATGAGAGAAAATAAGTTTGTTAAGCCATAGAAAGAATGAGGGAAGGAACAGTTTATTGTAAAACAAGAGTGACTACAGCAGTAAGTTGCAAACAAGGTTATCTGGTCAATCTTAATTTATATCCCTGCTCTTGTTTGAAAAGGAGGGTTTGATATGTTTACAAACATTGCAATGAGTCACACACAAAATACTGGAGGAACTCAGAAGTTCAGGCAGCATCTATGGAAATGAATAAACAATCAACGTGTCCAGCTGAGACCCTTCTTCAGGATTCTGCAATTGCAGTGTGTACCTGCTAAAATTACCTCCAAAATACAGTGCTTGTGAAGTGACCTAAATATTAGACAGCCTGTGGTATTAGCAATGACTTGCAGGCTGTTGACAGAACCCCAGTGCTACATTATTCGACATTAAATAGATCTTGGCAAAATGCCTGAAATAATCAAGAGCTATATGTTATACTCACAGATGTGTTTTCCATCTTTGATACCTAACAATTCATTGTTAAGCCTCTATTTAACAGTATGTCCCATTTTGAGCAGAATCTTTAAGTCACTTCAAAAAGAAATATTATTCATACAAATATATACAAAAATACAATGTAGTACACAGTGTCCTTTACATTCTTAGAGTAATTAAGTCTATGCATTAGTAGTCCCTTCCAGTTAATAATCCCATGTACAAATCACTCAGTAGCCTCTGGACAATATGCCCTTCAAGGGTTTGCAAGGCTGTTTCACTGGATCCAGGTCCTCACTGTCTCAAGACCTAAAGATTGTAGTCCTTTGTATTGTTGCTTCAAGTTTCAGTATGTTCCAGTGCAAAGGCTCCTGGAGCCTGGAATATGCCAGCCTGGCCGCATCCTTTAAGGATGATCCATAAACGTTGGCCTTGCCATTGGTGCTCACATCCAAAAAGCACTCTGCCTATTTGCATGTTTACAGCTCCATTTGAATTCTAAATTCCTCAAAGGTACGTGGCAGCTGAGTTTTTATCCACAGAGCTTTGAATCGAACAGATATGAAAAGAAGCAGCTGTGAATCATTCATCTGGCCCCATCTGCTTGATTCAGTTCCCCAATTTTGATGAATGCCTGATCACCCTGCATGTGGATCTGGAGATGGATGCCATAAAATGGTTGCTAGTGCTCAGTATCAAGGCTCCTACCTGGACAATGTCCTCTTGGTTGAGACAGTGGAGAACATGGATTCCTGTAAATGATCTACAGTTTCTATACTGAACAAATAAAACAGTATCAAAGCAGAAAGAAGACTCTGACCAGCTGATAGCCGATGTTTATGCAGCCCATCTGTGTTTCATAATGTTGGCAGGTAACATTATGGAGAAGATAAAAATGCATCCTTCTGATTCATTTTGTTAGTTAAATCTCCTGCAGAACATACATGTTTTTACTATAAGCAGCACAATTTTAAATCTAGCATGTCTAAAGTGGCTAATATAAGCTGCAATCTCATAAATGAACCTGTGCTGGGAATCAATGGAGGTTATAACACTGAAGATAAAGAAAATCATTAACAAATCAATTTTACATGCTTTGGCTCTCTCCTGCAATTATCTGTTCTATTATTTATCATCTTGGCATTTATCAGATACCTACTATAGCAATTCATGGCTTATCTTGAATTGACTTTATTTCTTAGATTCTTTATATACACGAGGAGTAAAAATCTTTACATCACGTCTCCGGCTGACTGTGCAATGTACAATTTATAGTAATTTGTAATAAGTAGTATGTACAACAGGATAGTCAAATAACATGGAAATACAGCTGTAGCACCATCAGTAAATCAGTCTGATGGCCTGGTGGAAGAAGCTGTCCTGGAGCCTGTTGGTCTTGGCTTTTATGCTGCGGTACTGTTTCCCGGATGGTAGCAGCTGGAACAGTTTGTGGTTGGGGTGACTTGGGTCCCCATTGATCTCTCGGACCCTTTTTAGACACCTGTCTCTCCCTCTCCCAGTGTAGAGTCCCCTCCTGCTTCAAAACATCCACCATTATCCCTGAATGACTGGCATCCTGTTGCACTCACCTCAGTGATAAGCAAATGCTTTGAGATGCTGGTCAAGGACTGCCATCTGCAGCTTGCTACCATCCACACTGGACCCCCTACAATTCACCTACCGACACATCTGATCAATAAATGATGCAATAGCCACAGCTCTGCACACCACTCTTACACACCTGGAGAAAGAGGGATGCTGATGTGAGAATGCTGTTCCTGGACTACAGTTCAGCATTCAACACCATCATTCCCACCGGGCATGACAGGAAGCTCAGAGACCTCGGACTTCACCCTGCCTTGTGCAGCTGGATCCCGGACTTCCCAGATGGTAGCAGCTGGAACAGTTTGTGGTTGTGGTGATTCGGTTCCCTAATAATTCTTCGGGCCTTTTTATGCACCTGTCTCTCCCACTCCCACTTCGAGCTAAGAAGTAATTGGTATGGTATCAATTAATGGTATTAATCACATTATATATGTAATAAATATGCCAGGCTAGCGTAACAGTTAGCAAAATGCTTCTACAGATTCAGAGTTCAGAGTTCAATTCCGGCACTGACTGTAAGGAGATTGTACGTACCCCAGGAACTGTGTGGGATAGAAGACAGACAGCACAAATATCCATGAGCAGAATGTGGTGCAAGAGGGAAGCAGGAAGTAAGAATAAAATCAGAGTCTGCATGAGATTGTCAGCATTAAGAATACTGAAGCAGAGAGTTTACTCAGCAGTGCTACACAGTGGAAATAAGTGGTATATGACAAGGAGGGTTTGTAGACGGAGGCTTCACTACAGCCAAGCCAATTCAGGTCAAGCTTTAACAATTTTGTAACCTGAACAATTATCAATGAGCTTAGTGACTTAGTGACAGTCAGTCATCCCCCAGTATCCACACAACTAACAGGAGTCACCTGCAACTCGTTTCCAGTGCAGCCTATTTAAACCCATCTGTCATTCACAGTCAGTTGTTCACCCATCAAACTAGTCAGTGTCAACCACTTACTCTTAGCTTTCAGACACCAAGTTGCCTTGTTGTATTAAGTACCTGGCCTCTTTTGTGGTCCCATATGGCCTGTCATTTTGCTTTTCACGTATAAAGAATTGTTTACTGCTAAATCATTTTCACTGTTCTGCTTTTAGGTCAAGCCTCCTGTACAATTCCTGACAGGATGAGTAAACCAATGATTGGCCCAAAAGAGTATACTCACCTAAAGGAAGTTGCCTGTTGACAGGAGCACATGATCCTGAAGCAGCAGTAAACCACTGACCAAATGTTCACCACTCTTAACCAACTCTCTGTCTCAGCAATCCCACAACAGTCAACCTTCTCCATTTGAGCTCTAGATTTCAGTGCCCAAATACGTGAACACATTCCCAGCCCAATGCTGCAACTTCCCGTCCCAGTGTCTTTCACACTTAGAGTTCCAACCATCTCTGTATTTTACAGACTGGGCCAAAATTGCTTTTGTCATCTCTGTCCTGCCTGGATGAGCACTACACTTGGACTTCTGTCAATTGGCAGAATAAAGTACCGTTTGCAATAAATATGAGGAATTCACTGGGGTTTCGGGAAGTGAAAGGTGGGCAACGGACTGGATGCTTCACCTGTGTCAGGGCTTACGCTTGGTGCAGGAACCTTGTGGCGGAGTGCAATTGGAATGCAGAAACCCTGCTGACCCATTCCTACCATGGGCTGTCAGAGCATAAACTGTCTACATGGGAGGTGGCCACTGACTTTGAAAGCCTCATCACTCTGGCCCTCCAAATTGAGAAGCACCTTATGGAACAGCCCTGCAGATCATCAGCAGCTGGAGTGCAGACACACTGCTGGCCCACTACCATCTCTTGGAGTTCTAGAAAGACGAGCTGTCTACCCGGGAGATGCCTACTGACCTCGAAAGGCTCATTGTTCTGTCCTTCCGAATTGACAAGTGTCTTATGGAACGAGCCTTCAGATCATCAGCTAGGACACCAGTTCTGTTCCCAGAACCATCTCAGACTGCAGAACCACGTGCAATGTCCCTGGAACACATGCATATAGGGAAAGCTCCCTTAACTCCCTAAGAGCGTGAGCAACAACTTGTGCGCTTACTGTGGAACCACCCATCACCCACCTATCAAATGCCCACTGTGTCTGGAGAAACGGCATCACCAGATAGAGACAAGGGGCCTTCCATCTGGTAAGCTCACCCAGCCTCTCGTTCCAGGACCATAGCCCGACTCACCATCTCTGTCTTCCTCCGAATCTCAGCGGCTCTGTGCACACAGGAGGCTCTGGTGGATTCTGGCACAGCAGGTACCTTTCTGGATTGGACAGTGTGTGTGCAGCTTGGACTCCCTACCAAGCCTATCTCTCAGCAGTTCGCCATCACGGCCATCCAATTCACTGCTGAGTTTTGGACCCACCTGCTAAACCCCCAACCTGCAATTTCAGTTGACTTTACCCCACAAATCCATGGAGACATAGGAAACTCTCGGCCTCACCAAACTCCCACAGGAATACCACGACTCATTAAAAGGGAAACTACCACCTTGCTGCCTCATAGACCATATAACTGTGCAATTGACCTCCTCCCAGGCACTACCCCTTCCTAAGGTCATCTGTTCTCCCTCTCCCCTCATGAGACCCAAGCCATGGATGACTACATTATCGGAGCGCCATGGCATGGCTTATCTAGCCATCTCAGTCCCCAGCCAGTGCAGGATTCTTCTCTGTCAAAAAGAAAGATGGGGTTCTCCATCCCTGAATGAGTACCATGGACTTAAAATCACCATTATGAATGCCTCTCCTATCCCTTTGACGGAAAGTGCACTGGAAGCACTCAGTGGGGCCCAGATCTTCACCAAACTTGATCTACGGAGCGTGTACAATACAGCTATTGTGTGTGACAAACTCGTGCTGAACCAGCAGCTTTGCCAGCTGAAAATTAATTAATGCATTGCCCTGATAAGAGGGAGTTATTGTGACAGCTCCTTTGGGAGTATGTCAATCCCTCATCTCATTCCTTGGATTATCTTCCACATTGTAAATGCAACTGAAACTTCTGGAAAATTAGGTGAGGGTGACAGGGACTTTGCAAGATTATATTGTGCAAACACATCTCCCTCCCCATAGAAAGCAGCAACAAGCTTTCAGCCTTGCTAATAATTAATGTTCCCCTGAACAGCTCAGTAGGTTGTAACTTGGTGATATTATGAAGGAAATCAGAAGTAAAATGTCGGGGGAAAATTATTCTTAATTAAATTTATAGCTGCCAGCAGGCACTTTTTTTTAATACATAAGAACTGCCTCTTCAGCAATCGCCACTTACTTGCCTTTTCATATTATTTCTCTTGACATTTTCTTCATTCTCATGTGCTTTGCTCTCTAAAGTTTATTGGATGATTTGGGAACTGGTTACATTATTATATAAAATGGTTGAATTTGTACTGAGTCCAGAAGGCTGCAAAATGCACAGGTGGAGTGTCAGGTGCTGTACCTTGAGATTCCATTGGGTATTGTTGCAACAGATTAGGAGGTCGATGACAGAGGTCAGAGAGCAAATGGGACAGAGAATTAAAGCGACAGGTGATTGACATCTATGTTTGTCCTTGAGGACTAACTGAAGCAGTTACACAATTTTCATTTGGTTTCTCTATTGTAAAAGAGATTGTGTTGTGAAAACAATAAAATCCCAAAAAATTTGAAAAGCTCTTCATTCCTCTGAGCTTGTTTTTCTGTGCATCATCTCCTCCACCTTTTAGCCTTCCTTGCTATCTGAAGACCTGCAATCAATCCACCTGATTTTCTAAATTGTCCTCTAACATCCTATTTAAAGTACACATCTTTGATGAAGCTTTTTGGCTACTCTTCCTAACATTTCATAGGTCAAAATATAAAAACCAATATAAGGTTTTAAAACCTGAGGTAAAAGTACAAAATGCCAGAACTATTCACCTGTTCTGGGTTTATCTCAACAGATAAATGAGAAAAAACAGTTAACATTTTAGGCTGATGCTCTCCATCCAATTGGCTGAGCATAGGTTTGTTTGATTGTGAGTTCTCTTTGAAAACTTCTGTGTTAAAGATGCCATATTGATATACAGTGCCATCAGGAAGATAACCATCACAAACTAAGTAGAGAAAAATTTTCATCCAAGCTGGCAGCTGAGGGAACCCTCCAGGTTCACTGATGCAGCTGAAGAGATGTTGTTGGAGATTGTCTTACTCAGGGTAGAGACACACATTGAGACAGAAGCGAGTGGCCAGTGAAGTCAGGTCTAATGAAAGCACTGCAAAACTCAGGCCTGAGAATCTTGACAACTTAAGCAAGGCGAGAGGAGCCAATTTCTCCCATGAAGAGTGAACAGCCCTGCCATTGAAAATGACTTGTATATTGTACTTGAAATGGTCGTAAATGAGGAGCAGTTAGATACCTTTTTGCATTGCTGCCTATCAGCTGGAAGTGTTTCTACACTCACAGGTTTCTGTACAAAATTTCATCATTACATCTATTACGGGTTTGCAGCAGAAGCTTTTGATAATTTAATTGTAATTAGATGAAGACCACGTTGGCACAAAAAGGATCTTGCCTTCTCTCTGAGCTGTACACTCAGGGAACTAAGATCAAATTTAAGGATTCACATCATGTACCAGGACACAAGCCCAAATCACTGTGATGGAATTGGCTTTGCTGACTGCAAAGTTCTAGACTTAGGCCGTATCCAATATAAATTGCTACGGATATCCTCACTGAAGCATGTTATACTGTAGCTACCTACTCACCAGAAACTAGTTCACTTCTCTGTTTATTCTCCACGGCAAGGTTAGTTGCCAATACCCACTATTTGACCGGAGGGTGCTCCCTCCCTACCAAGTGGGAGGTACTTCCAGCTATCAAAGTAGTTTAAAACACAGTTCATTTACTTTCAGTGACGCATGTTTAAATCCAACAACATTCTTGAAACACGTTTGAAACTCACAGAGGATTTCTACCTTATAAAGGAATTCCAAATTGCAAACAATTTCTAAAACACAATGTATTTCCAAAACAGAGGTAAAGTTCCTACAAGCTGAAAGGTCATAGTCACAAATTTAAGTTCAAGTTTAATTGTTATTCAGCCATACATGAATACCCATGCATACAGCCAAGTGAAACAATGTTACTCCGGGGCTAAGCTGCAAAACACAATGCCAATAGCCATACACAGCACAAAGCACATACAGTACATATAAGAAGCAGTAAGCATACATTCACACAAAAGATATAATATAGCCCAAATCACTAAGTCCATGAATGTTGCCAGCAAGAACAAGCCCATAGCGTTCTGCAGAAGAATGCATCCAGCTCGTCTTCAACCAAGCAAACACCAGAAGGCAATACCAGTGCCAGTATGTGATGCACCATCCATAACTCACTCTGAAACGTAAAGGCGAGATATCGGCTTTTATTGACTGGAAGAAGGAACAAGCAGTGAGTGACCACCATACTACATCCTGGAGACAGAGAGGCCGGGCTCAGACCTCCATCACCTTTATACAGGGGTCTGTGGGAGGAGCCACAGGAGCAGTCATCAGGGGGCATGTCCAGACAGGTATATGTAGTTTACCACAGTATGGACACCGCTGCACACTGCCTCCAGCATCACCTATCTGGGACAGTTGCAACAGGCAACATCCCGGCATGAGGCCTAGTCTGTGCTACAACCAAGGCCTCACAGCTTCCCCACTGCTGGTCCCACCAATAACCCAGTGAACCGGATTTGCAGCATTTTGTGTTAGCAATATCCAACAGGCTCTTGCGATTGAAGGAAAATGACTAAGGCATCACTCGCTGTTAGACTACACATCGACTTTGTGCACTGATGCCGATGCCTCTCTGTAGCATTTAGCAACATGGTACACACAAAACCCAGCTCCCCTGACAGCGAGCAACTTGCTGATGGAGTAGATCCACAGTATTTGAAGTTCTTAATGTCCAGCAGTGACTTGCAATTGTAAAAAATATGTTTAATAAGAGACAGTAACAGCTTTGACTGGCCCTGTAGAGGCCACTTCAACCACACCACTGTCTTACCAGAAGTGAGAATTTTCTCAGAGAACTCGTAGGCAGAAGAATGGATTCTAGTTTGCACTCTGTTTCTGTCATTCTTCTTGATGTTCCTCTGAACATTCCTAATAAACCTTGGACTGCTCTCTACATTTATAGTGCTTCTCTACCACTTGGATGACTTCACATACATGTGATATTTTTTCAAATATCCTTTTTACACAAACAGTATAAAAACTTCTGGAGACAGACGTCCCAGGTATCCACAATTAATGCAGTGAAGCTGACTCTTTTGAGTACATAAACCTTCCAGTATTAACAGATTACGTATGTGATGTGCTATGTGATAATATCAATCTGGTCTGCAAGCTTTCCTGAACTAAACAACTAAGCCATCATTGTCTATTTTAAAGGAAGCCCAATTAAAATACCCCATTGTCTTACACTGCACCTCTTGAGCAATAAGCCCAGGAGTAATGGGGCAGCAAGTCTGTTCTATAGACAGAGCTTGTTTGTAAAGCTGTCCTTTTAACTTCAAACTGATTACTGTTTGCCATTTACATTAAGAACTGAAGTCTGGCTCCCAAGAAACTAAACAAAGAACTATGGTTGGAAGTATAGCTTACTTGAAAACAAGACTTTGATCTCTGGAATTTATAGCTACTGTGTAGAAGGCTGAGCTTGACAAAAAAAAAGCCCCTGGCCCTGGACAGTGAATATCCATCATGGAACCGCATATAGCATCACACCATTTGTGCAAAGCAACACACCACTGAACCTGTGCAGATAAGTGGGGATGGGTTTTATCAGGCAGTGTCCATTGAGCATTAGATTTGCTTCATGCATAGGATGGCCTGTAGAGAATGGTAATGAAACAGAAAACCATACTTCTCTTTTGCAGATCTACTTGGATCTAGATGAAAAATCTCCTGAAATGGAATTGCATACATCTCTTACAAGTTTCCTTGCATTTCCTTCAAGCTCTGATGCCTATTTACAAGAAGAAGTTATACAGCAAACATTGCATTAGTCCGATCATTGAGGGCATTTATAAATAGGAAATTACATATGCAACCTTGACTTTTGCGTAACACGGCATTAATCCATTGTTCAGTTTGAAACACATGAAGGAAACAAAACTCGTATAGCTTACAGGAACAAGCACATCTGTCAGTCATACTTGGGCACAAGAACCCGTGCTTTTACAGCACCAAAATGTTTTAATGTATGAATGTACTATAATGATGTTCCATTCACACTCACACTCAAGTGGATTGACACTCTGATGATGTGCATTGCGTATGTATTTTCCACTGTGCAATGAAATGCACAAGTTGACAAGTCACTTGCTGTTATCTGGAACATCTGCCTCGGCGTGAGCTGCCCCAGTAAGCCTGCTCCCAGGCTTAGTACAGTAAGGAACCTAATCAGTCATAAGCAGTGACGTCCATGCACCAGATATCACCATGACAGCTGGTTAAACATTGCTATCAGGCTGAACAGTTGTCATGGCCCACAATGAAATCGGAATATCTAATATTCACAAACACTCAAAATCCACTGCCAAAAACAAATTGCCGGAAGAACTCAGTGGCCTGACAAGTATCAGCAGGGGTTACAGAATTTTGGATTGCGATACTGCATCAGAAGTGAGGAACAAGAGGGAGAGTATAAAGAGGAGAGAGAGCATGGTAAGAAAAAGGGGCAGTCGATCATAGGTAGACTAAGGAGAGGTAGGGAATGAGGGCAGAAGGAGCCAGGTATGGAGGGGCACAGGATGGAATAGAGAGGCAGGAGCATGTAGACCATAGGTGGAACCAGGCAAGGAAAAGCAGATGGTGGAAGGGGAGGGTGAAAGTGGACAGTGATCAGTGGAACCACAAAGGCTACGTACTTGAATTATTCCCTTGGTCCTGATACAGGGTCTTGCCCCAAATCATCAGAAGTCCTTCCCCATGCTGCTTGATCAGTTCTTCCAACATTTTGACTTTCATTCCGTAACCCAGGATCTGCCTTCTCTTGTCTCTATTCAGAAACTACAAAGATTTACTGCCAAAAAATTATTTTCCTTAAGATAGTGCATTTGAACACCAGAACTCAATTAAATACACCAAAAATAATTAACTATAAATTGCATCCTTTCCTTGCAGCTAATCTTCCCCATCTCAGTGCACTGGCTTGCTAGCCCCCGCTCCCCCACCATCCTGATTGAGGTTCAGTTGGACAAGCTTCCCAGCGTAGTCTGGAATTCGGTAGTCATCTACTGGAATATAAGAAATCGAACAAAGGATCACAATTTTGAAACCTGTGGCTCAGTTAATGGAGAAGATCCACTTTTGCGAGAGAGTTCAGAACCCCGAACTTCTGGATAGTTACTGACCACGTGGAACGGCTGGTATTTCTGTATAGATTCAGGGTAATGATTAAAACCAAATAATGTATGTCAAAATGTACATCAAACCAAGAGCACTCTTTCAATGGCTACCTTGTTAGCAGCAGCTTGACCCATTAAACTCATTAAATCACATTACTTTCATGCATGAAGGAAATGACTTTGTGCTCAGCTGCAATAAACTCAATTGACTGTTGGAATGGAAGTTACTATTTAACCTCCAAACTCCAGTTGTCCCCTTTAACAAGTTTTCTTTTATAATTAAAAAATAACACCTTAGAGCAGGGATCATAATGAAAGATTTTCCCATTCAGATTTGATCTTTAGTAGTAATTTTCCCTTTATCTTTCTCTTGTTTTTAGTGTGCCAGCATTTACATGAGGCTATAAAAGATGACAGAGAGAACTTTCCACAGTTTGACAAATTTTGCACTGCAAATTTGCATAACGCAGTAAAGGCAGTGCTTTACCAAGGATACTTCAGTTTAGTTTGCAGTCATTGAAGAACTTCTCAAGTGTGGTCTCTTCTGTAATGTAGAAAGCAAGACAACTAATTTCTAAATTCAAAGAATGTGATAATGACTAGGTATCTTTTAATGTACTGTGCATTAAAGAATAAATATTAGTCAAGACATCGATAATAGTTCTTTTTCAAAATAACATCTTGGTACCTTTTCCATCTGCCAGAAAGGAGAGACAGGGTTATTTTTCAGCATCCCAGCTGAGAGATGGTGCATCTCTGTTGGAAGGTGATAGATTCCTGATTTGGAGGAGCATCAAGGGATATGGTGAGAGGGCAGACGTATGACGAATGGGATCTGGGATCAGCCATGGTGAAATGGGGGGTCAGACTCAATGGGCTGAATGGCCTAATTCTGCTCCTATGTCATATGGTCTAATCCCAACAGTACACAGGAATGGGAGGTTAATTTTTGAATTCAAATTCTAATTTTGCATTTGAGCTTACAACCATTTGAAATGAGGCAAATATTCCAGCAGCAGTTCCATTACTGAAAAGCTATTTGTCTGCCATAGAGGCAGTGCCAGTCACACCTGGCTTTTATGTGAACTATTACCATATTTTGTTTTTCCTCAAATTTGTCACCTTATTCTGTTTATATTCTCATTTGATGCAACATTTTATTTGTAATTGAGGAGCTGTGCTCTTTCATATAAACCTCATATGTTTCCCTTATGTATTTGTTACATTGCCCTATAACGGTAACTGATTGAAAAATGAAAATTTATTTACAGACCCATCCACTTCCCATCACCGCCTCCTCAAAGCTGTATATTAAAATTTCCCAGAATGTCCTTTTTCTGGACCGTCTGTTTTAAGCACAGTTTCTCACATGCCCCTTAATCTAGCAGTGCTTTCATTCTATACCTTGCTGTGTTACCCTGGCAACAACCATAGCAACACACAGCCAGCAGAGAATCATAGGTAAAGATGTTAAAAGTAACAGAAGCAGTAAGTGTCATTTAAAAAGGAACACACATAAAACATGCTTCAGCTCTGTCAAATTTTACAAGAAGGCTCAAAAGGTCACTTTAAAGAAATAAACATAAAATTATGCATATGTATTGATCATTTAAAATGCATTTTGTATATTGGCGACACCGGCCAGCCTGTATAAGAATGCTTCAGAAGGCATCATCTGTTAATGTTGTAACGTGAAACTCTAGTTTAGATGTTGCTTCCAGAAACTAGAGGTCACAATCTGAATCAGATGTATTGTAACTGACATATTGTTATCTATTATCTATTATCCATCTTACAGTTTGATACTGCATAAATTGGGTAAAATTCTAAATGCAGCACACATAAGCCATTTTATAAGACAAATGAATATTTGTATGGTTGAGCCAAAATTAGATAGGTAATAAACAAACACCTGAGAAACAGGGTTTAAGACTCCACGTCCTAAAAGTCCATGTAAGGTCCCGTCTTAAGTAGCTAATTGTGAAATTTGTTCATTTGTGACAGAAGTTCAGTGCTGCATGTCTTCATCTTGATCACATCAATATGGTGGCCCAAGATCAGTACATTGACGGTCGTCATCTCAGTAGATTATCAAACGTTTCATTAGACTGTTCTAGCAATAACGAATGCCTCACACGCTCGGAATTGCCTGGCTTTAAAGAAATTAATTTGTATAGCACCTCGCATCCTACACCATGAAGCACCACGTAGTGATGAACACAGCGACCGGCATCGTCTCATTAGCATCACTGAGAAGATAAACTGCTTCAGTGATACTTGTTGGGGATATCGACCTTGACTGGAACCGTGAATAATTGATTACTTTTATATTCAAAGCGCATCTTGAAATGACATTACATTTACCTGAAAAGGTAGAAGGAACAGGAATTTAATCACTTCTTTCAATCAGAAATTTGCAAGACTGTCCCCTTATGTAAGGAAACATAAATTTGTTGCCTCACATTTTTTCGTGACAGTGAGTTGCAGTGATTGAGCCAAGTGAGGCAGACTCACTCACTGTGAAATGAATTGCTTGCTGATTTGTGTCCAGTCTCATTTCACCTGATCCACTTGGTGTACCTTCAGAAACCTGAAACAAACCATCTTTAAAAGAAGCATGTATCTACAATTCAGATCACAATAGGCTTTTATTGTTGGACCATTTGTTGGTATCTTACAGTTAGATACTGCATAATTTGGGTAAAATTTTAAATGCAGCACACATAAGCCATTTATAAGACAAATTAATATTTGAATGGTTGAGAGAATGTCTCAGCCAAAATTAGATAGGTAATAAATAAACACCTGAGAAACAGGGTTTAAGAATCCACATCCTAAAAGTCCATGAAAGGTCCTGTCTTAAATATATAATTATGGTAAAAGAATTCATTCTAAAACATTTCATTTGCTATAGATTTCCAAATTTTATTTCAAGTTTTCAGCATTCTCAACAAGAAAATCTGCAGACAACACACACAAAATGCTGGTGGAATGCAGCAGTCCAGGCAGTATTTATTGGAAGAAGTACAGTCGACGTTTCGGGTCGGGACCCTTCATCAGGACTCGGCCTGAAACGTCGACTGTACTTCTCCCTATAGATGCTGCCTGGCCTGCTGCGTTCCACCAGCATTTTGTGTGTGCTGCTTGAATTTTCAGCATCTGCAGGTTTCCTCATGTTTGCGTTTTGAAAATCTGTAGATGCTGGAAATCCGAACAACACACACAAAAAACTGAAGGAACTCAACAGGCCAGGCAGCATCTATGGAAAAAAAAGTACAGTCGACCTTTCGGGCCAAAATGCCAACTGTACTTAGGGCTTACTTCAGGGCTGCGTGACGGGCTATCATGGCCACTATCTATCTGATTGCAACAACACCTGGCAAAGCTCTTAGCAATCCAAGTTACTTCATACTTGTGTTCCTATTCGTTAACTGTACAATTTAGAAGTGGTTTGGTCTACCTTCAGCCATTTCAGTGAAGGTATTAATGAAAAGCTGTTGGAAGACGTACTTTTGAGAGAAGTACTTTATGAAGTGGATGAAAGTAACTTCAGACATTTTCATCAGTTAACTGAATGCCATTCATACCTGTGAATGTATCACTCATAATTTAAATAGTGGCTTGAAAACTGTTATTTCATCAACCAACACCACATCAGCTGTTCAATACATCTACTTTAAATAAATGAATATTCATAGGACTATGTTCAGAAAGTTAAATGTGGCTGCTTTGGAGGGCCACTTAAATACAAACATATGATTTAAGCTGACTTGGGGAAAGTAAACATATATTTATTTTTTAAAAACTTTTGAGAGAGGTACTTGAATGTTTCCCCTCTAACTGACAAGCTTTTGTCACAAATGAAGTGGAAAATTGATATGAAATCACAGAATAAATTATATTACAGAAAATAAAATACTGCAGATGCTGCAAGTCTGAGTTGACAACAGAAAATACAAGAAACAATGATGTAAGATTAAAATGTTGGCATGCATTGAACTGGATAGAGAAGATATAGTTTAAGGAAGAAAACGTGTGTTGCAAAATTTGAGAGGAAAGGTTTGCCTTGGAAAATGAAAAATCCTTGTAAGTGCATGAAAAAGTAACTTGGATGTGTCTGAACAGCTTGAGCTATGGATAATTAATGTAATAGCAAGGAATTCTGAAAGTGCCCTAACAGCAGGAAGAATAAGCACATAGAAATTTACCTGCATATTTCCCCATTCTTAAGGAACATTCATCATCTTTCTGTAAAACTCGGTAAAGGTGATGAAATATGTAACAACTGTTTATAAACAACAGAATTGGGTGACATTTTTTCAGTCTTGAAATGACATATGGTTAAATGTCTCTCATGACTAGCTGGCATCCTCAAAGCACTGATCTGGGAAAGCAGTTCCCAAGGGGGGATCACACCACAATATATAACCAGTGCTTCAGTGCTGACATGGAATAGATGCATGACCCGGTAATGGAAGGGGAGTGTCAAGGGAACTTGCACAAGTTGCCGACTAACAGTGCACACAGCAGGTAGCTTTGTGGTGTCAGGACATCTCTGTCAGGAAGCTTCTGTAAGGACATGAATATCCTCCCTGACTATTTGCTCCGGGAATTCTGCAATACACAATTGCACAAAATTGTGATGAACATGATTTTTATCTGTATGATATGAGCAGACATATCAGCCAAGGATCCAAAAAAAAACCTCAAGAATAGACAATAAATTAAATTGAACTTTAAACGATTAGTATATTCAACCCCAACTCAGTTACAAGAGGTTGCTAAATGTACTGATGATACTAAATAGGTAAGAAAGCAAATTGAGAAGATGTAAGAAGATGATAAAGCATAGGTAAGTGAGCAAAGATCTGGAAAATGGAGTACAATGTGCTAAATGTGAACTTCACCACCTTGCCAGGAAAAGCAAGTTGAAGCATATTATTTGAATGCTAAGAGATTCAAGAAGTCTGATTTAGAGAAGGATCTGTTCGTGCTAATGAATGATTCACTAAAGGCTAGAATATAGGCATTAAGTGGGCCAGGAGGTTTCTTGCAAGCTCTTTGATTTGCATTCAGACAACTGGTGAATATTACATCATCTTGCTAATATGTGCCTTGCGCGGGTAACCACCATCTGATAAGCCTTTGTAGCCACGCTATTTATTTGGCTGCTCAATTTGGGTTTCTGATCATTGGTGATCTGCAGGATGTAGATAATGGGGAAGTCAACGCTGGTAATGTCATTGAATATGAAGAGTGGGTGGTTAGATTTTCTCTTATTGCTCATGGTTGCAGCCTCAAAACTTTCTGGTCAAGTTACTTGCAGCTTCTCAGTGCACGACTAATTAATACTGTGAGACATGGGAGCAGAAATGGGGCATTCAGCTGATTAAATCTGCTCCACTAGTCCATCAAAGCTTATTTATTATTCCTCTCAACCCCATTCTCCTGCCTTCTCCCTGTAACTTTAGACACTCTGGCTAATCAAGAATCTATCAACCTCCACTTTAAATATATTCAATTACAGTGGCAATGAATTCCACAGATTCACTGCCCCCTGACTAAAGAAATTCCTCCTCATCTCTGTTCTAAATGGATGTCTCTCTATTTTCAAGCTGTGCCCTCTGGTCCTAGACCAATATTTGATAGGTTTCAATGTCATTCTTCTAAACTCCTGTAAGTACAGGCCCAGAGCCATCAAATGCTCTTCATACGTTAACTCTTCGTTCCTGGAATCATTCTGGTGAACTTCCACTGAACCCCCTCCAATGACTTTTAAAGCCTCAGCATTACTTCATTGACCTTATACTATGGTCCTCTCAAAATGAATGCTAAGATTGCATTTGCATTCCTCACCGTTGGCTCAACCTGCAAGTTAAACTTTAAAGGAATCCTGCACAAGGATTCCCAAGTCCCTTTGCAGCCCTGATTGTTGAATTCCCTAACAAGGGAAAATCTGCAGATGCTAGAAAACCAACGCAACACACACAGAATGCTGGAGGAACGCAGCAGGCCAGGCAGCGTCTGGTGAAGAGTCTCGGCCCGAAATGTCAACTGTTTATTCTTTTTCGAAGTTGCTGCCTGGTCTGCAGAGTTCCTCCAGCATTTTGTATGCGTGTTGCTTAGAATCTCCTCCTCATTTAGAAAATAGTCTATGCCTTTACTCCTACCAAAGTGAATGATCATACACTTTGCAACACCATATTGCCTCTGCCACTTGTTTGCCCATTTTTCCAATCTGCCTAATCTCTTCTGCCGACTCCCTGCTTGCTCAGCAATACCTGCCCATCCAACTATCATCTGCAAACTTGGCCACAAAGCCTTCAATTCTGTCATCCAAATCATTGACATATAAAGTGAAATGAAGCAGTCCAAACACTGACCCCTGCAGAACACCATGAATCACTGGCAGCCATCTAGAAAAAGGCTCCTTTATTCCCACTCTTTGCCTCCAGCCGGTCAGCCAATCTTCCGTCCATGCTAGTATCTTACCTGTAATATAATGGGCTCTTGTTAAGCAACCACACATGCAGCACCTTGCTGAATCCAAGTTATGACTAAAGGTTTTGTTACCCAGATAACTGGAGTTATAAGAGTTGCAAATGGAATTTGATATTTTACAGTCTTCAGTGAGCATCCCCATGATGAAAGGAGGTCATTGACGAATTAACACACACAAAATGCTGCAGGAACTCAGCAGGTCAGGCAGCACCTATGGAAATGAATAAAGAGTCGAAGTTTTGGGTCCAGGCCCTTCTTCAGGAGGGGAAAGAAGAGGGAAGACGCCAGAATTAAAAGGTGAGAGGAGGGAAGGAGGATAGCTAGAAGGTGATAGGTGAAGCCAGGTGAGTGAGAAAGGCAAAGGACTGGAGAAGAAGGAATCTGATCGGAGAGGAGAGTGGACTGCGGGACAAAGGGAAGCAGGAGGACACCCGGGGGAGGTGATAGACCGGTGAGAAGAGCTAAGAGACTGTAGTGTAGAAGAAGAAAGGGGGAGAAGGGGAATTATTTTTTTACCGGAAGCAGAAATTGATGTTCATGCCATCAGATTGGAGGCTATCCAGATGGATTAAAAGGAGTTGCTCCTCCTCCCTGAAGGTGGCCTCATCGTGACACAAGAGGAGGTCATGTCGGAACGGGAATGGGAATCAGGATTAAAATACTTGGCCACCAGGAAGTTCAGCTTTTGGTGGATGGAGCGGAGATGCTCGACAAAGCCGTCCCCCCAATTCATGACGGGTACATCCAGGAATACGAGTCCGTTGCTACTTTTTCTTTCCATTGTAAACTTGATGTTGCTGACTTGGTTAAAGGTATTGTCTAATCATTTTGTTTGAGTATGACGAAGATATCATCTACGTATTGTACCCAGAGTTTGGGTTTGAGGGCTGGAAATGCTATCTTGTCTACTTTTTGCATAATAGCCTCATCAATGAAGCTGAATATTGGTGATTCCAACACCACATAAATACTGAGAACATTTTCCATGAGGCCGGATGGCGAAGGTTGGGATAAAATAAAGGAGAGTGTGATACTTGGAAGGGAAGAGGGCAGATGGAAAAGCAGGGCATCAAAGGAAAGAGGGAGAGAGGGGTGTTTGGAAAATGGAGAAGGAGAAAAGAGGTAGGGCGTGAGAGGCAGAGTAAGAGTAGTTTGCAGATGGGAACATTAAAGGAAGGGAGATTCTGTGGTGGGAGGTTTTAAGGGTGAGAGGGATGTAGGAGAGAGTGTGAGTGTGAAGAGTGGACATTCTCTGCAATCAATGCTCATAGTACACCATTCCAAATGTCATGAGATCCTTACTAACATTAATGCTCAGAAATGAAATCAAACTTTAAATGGCATTCAACCCGGAGTTTTACATGACCTTACTCCTCATTTGCCACACCTAAAGACCTGTGCTGATCAACTGGCTGGAGTGTTTGTCGATATCTTTAACCTCTCCCTTCGGCTTTCGGAGGTACCCAACTGCTTCAAGTAGGCTTCAATTATACCGGTGCCTAAGAAGAATGACTACCATCCAATCACACTTGCACTCACTGTGATAAAGTGCTTTGAGAGGTTGATGATTAAACATATCAGCTCCTGCCTGAGATCTGCTCTGGTAGGTGAGAAGTGGATGAAGTGTTATTAGGCTGTAGTTTATGTAACATTTGATATTCAAAGAATTGTACATAGCTTGAAGCAAGATGCACCAGCATATTAGAAGCAATGCATAAATTTGCCTACTGGCACAACAGATGACATTTCACTGGCTCTCCATTCAACCCTGGAACATCTGGACAGCAAAGATGCATACATCGGGATACTCTTCATTGACTACAGCTTGGGATTTAACTCTTATCATCCCCTCAAAACTGAACAATAAGCTTCGAGAACTTGGCTTCAATAACCCCCCCCCCCCCCGCTTCCCATAGAATTGGATCCTGGATTTCCTCACTTGCAGACCCCAGTCAGTTCAAATTGGCCACAACACCTCCTGCATAATCTCCATCAGCATCTAAAGGTTGTGTGCTTAACCCTGCTTCTGCTCGCTTTATAATTATGACTGTAAGACGAAGAACAGTTCCAATGCCATATTTAAATTTGTTGACAACATCACAGTATTTGGCCAAATCAAAGTCATGACGAATCAGCATATAGGAGGGAGATTGAAAATCTGGCTGAGTGGTGCCACAACAACAACCTCTCACTGAATGTCAGCAAGACCAAGGAGCTGATTATTGACTTCAGGAGGAGGAAACCAGGGGTCCATGAGCCAGTCCTCATCAGGGGATCACAGATGGAGAGGGTCAGCAACTTTAAATTCCTCAGTGTTATCATTGCAGAGGATCTGTCCTGGGCCCAGCACATAAGTGTCATCATAGCAGCACCTCTACTTCCTTAGAAATTTACAAAGATTTGTCATGACGTTTAAAACTTTGACAGGTTTCTATAGATGTGTGGTGGAGAATGTATTGACTGCATGCATCATGGCCTGGTACAGAAACACCAATGCCTTTGGATGGAAAACCCTACAAAAAGTGGTGGATACGGCCCAAACAACACATACAAAATGCTGGAGAAACTCAGCAGGCGAGGCGGCATATATGGAAAAAAGTGCAGTCGACATTTCAGGCAAAGACCCTTTGTCAGGACTGGAGAAAAAAAGAGAAGTAGATTTAAAAAGTGGAGGGAGGGGACTGAGAAACACAGGGTGATAGATGAAACTGGGAGGGGAAGGGATGAAGTAAAGTGCTGGGAAGTTGATGGGTGAAAGAGATACAGGGCTAGAGAAGGAGGAAGAAAAGTGGGGGAGCACCAGAGGGAGGCGATGAGCAGACGAGAAAAGGTGAAGGAGGCAAAAGGGGGTGGAGAATGGTGAGGGGGGAGGCTTTACCAGAAGTTTGAGAAATCGATATTTATGCGATAGGGTTGGAGGGTACCCAAGCAGAATATAAGGTGTTGTTCCTCCAATTGATGAATTGGAAGAATGGAGAAAAAAGTGGCAAATGGAATACAGTACAGTCAGCCCTCCTTATCCGCGGATTCAACCAACTGCGGATTGGGAAAACCCGGAAGTTCTCTCTCCAGCCCTCCTTGTTTGAACATGTACAGACTATTTTTTCTTGTCATTATTCCCTAAACAATACAGTATAACAATTATTTACATAGCATTTACATTGTATTAGGTACTATAAGCAATCTAGAGACGATTTAAAAGTACAGGCAGTCCCCGGGTTATGAACGAGTTCCGTTCATCTTTAAGTCGGATTTGAAGTCGGAACAGGTACATCCGGTATTATTTAGCGTCAGTTAGTCAAACGTTTGTCTTATTATATAGTATATATTTTACCTTTCTATGCATATAAAACACTTAAGAATCTATGTACTTCAATAATTAAACCACTGCATTGCTTAGTAATAATTGTAGCTTTCATCGAGGCAGGGCCTTGCTCATGCACCATTAAAATTGTTCCGATTGTTGACCGACGTAGCCTAATGTTTTTCCAATGACTGATGGCATTTCACCTCTTTCCGATTGCTTTATTACTTCCACTTTATTTTCAATCATGATCATGATTAATTTCGTGAACAGAAACACTGTGGATTCAGAGCTCCAGTGCCCGGTCCTAATGTCCACCTCACTGAGACAGGTTATATAAGGTCTGGGGTTCCGCTGGATCCTGAAGACCGCCTCACTGAGACAGGTTAAATAAGGGACTTGAGCATCCCTGTTTTTTGGTATCCGCTGCGGGGGGGGTTTGGTCCCGGAACCAATCCCCTGCGGATAAGGAGGGCCGACTGTATTGGGAAATGTATGATAATGCATTTTGGTGAAGGGAACAATAGCACAGACTGTTATATAAATGGAGAGAAGTTTCAAACATCAGAGGTGCAGAGGGACTTAGGAGTTCACATGCAAGACACCTAGAAGGTTAATTTACAGGTTGAGTCTGTGGTAAAGAAGGCAAATGCCATGTTGGCATTTATTTCAATGGGAATAGAATATAAAAGCAAGGAGATAATGTTGAGGCTTTATAAGACACTAGTCAGGCAGCATTTGGAGTATTATCAACAGTTTTGGGTTCCGTATCCCAGAAAGGATGTGTTGTCATTGGAGAGAATCCAGAAGAGGTTCATGGGGATGATTCCGGGGATGAAAGGGTTAATATATGAGGAGCATTTGCCAGCTTTGGGTCTGTACTCACTGGAATTTAGAAGAATGCAGGGGGATCTCATTGAAACCTACCGAATGTTGAAAGGACTAGATAGGGTGAATGTGGAGAGGCTGTTTTGTTGGGTGGGGGTATCCAGAACTAGAGGGCTCAGGCTCAAAATTGAGGGACGACCTTTTAGAACAGAGCTAAGTTGGAACTTTTTTAGCCAGCTGGTAGTAAATCTGTGGAATGCTCTGCCACAGACTGTGGTGGAGGCCAAGTCCGTGGGTCTGTTTAAGGAGGAAATTGATCATTTCCTGATTGGTCAGGGCATCAAAGGATATGGCAAGAAGGCAGGCGTATGGGGTTGAGTGGGATCCGGGCTCAGCCATGATGGAATGATGGAGCAGACTCAATGGGCTGAATAGCCTAATTCTGCTCCTATGTCTTATGGTTTTACATGGTAACATACAGCATATGTATTTGATAATAAATTTCCTTTGAACTTGGAACTTATCTGAAACAAAGGTTAATAATCCATGAAAGATTTTAGCTTTTTAAAAAATTTGTCTATTAACTTGGAGTTTTAAATCTCTATGTTCCTAATGTCTGAACATTTAATGACAAATGTACTGTATTCTATGTTTCTTGGTTCAAAAGTGGATGAACTCATTAACACTTTCACTGAGTTTGACTTGTCATTGTTTGTCTCAGTCTGTGAATCTACTATAGCTCCTCTGCCAACCTGTCCTCCCAACAGCACTCTATACAACCTGGCATTGCCAGTGCATTTATTGTTTACCTGAGTCTTACTGTTCGGTCCTTCAAACATTAACCCTGGTTTACTTGGGAGTGCATAAGGACATGTTGGAAGTGTGACCCAGTAGGCATCGGAGGTCCATCTATCTGCTGACAACTGTGTCATGATTGGGTACTGCAGCAGTGTGATAACCATCCAGGTCTCAAAAACTCCCAGACCCCTCAGACTAAGGGCAAAAAATGGGAGCGGTTCAAGTGTTCAATGTCACTTCCAGTACACAACTGTACAGGCAAACAAAACAACTGTTACTCTGGATCTGATACAGCACAAAAAAACACAATAAGATAAAGAACACAATAAATATAAATACATAAGATAGTTTAGATACGTAGGCTGATTGTATGTTCATAAAGTACTACTAGGTACAGGAGTCTGCACTTCAGGTGACTTTGACATCAAGGGATAAAGTAATGGTGGTGGGTTAGTGGGTGAGGTGTTGGGGCAGTTTTACTGCCTGGGGAAAATAACTGTCTTTGAGTCTGGTGGTCCTGGCATGGATGCTATGTAGCCTCCTCCCTAATGGGAGTGGGACAAACAGTCCATGAGCGGGGTAGGTGGGATCCTTCATGATGTTACAGTTCCTTTTCTGGCACCTTCCTTTACATATATGTGCTTGATAGTGGGTAGGCTGGTGCCAGTGATGCATTGCAATTTTGACTGCCCATTGTAGAGCCTTCCTGCCTGCTGCAACGCAGTTTCTGGAGCATGCAGTGATGCAGCACGTCAGGATGATGTCTATTGCGCCACTGTAGAAGAACGTGAGTACAGGTGTGCAAAGTCCAGCTCTCTTCAGCCTCCTCAGAAGGTACAGGAGCTGTTGAGCTCTCCTGACTGTGTAGGATATGTCCTGAGACCATGAGAGGCTGTGTAAGATGTGCACTACCAGGAGTTCGAAACTGCTGTGCTGCCAATATAAAGAGGGGTGTTTAGAATCCAAATTCTCCTGACGTTGATAACCATCTCCTCTGTCTTGTTGACTTTGAGGAAGAGGTCATTTGCCTGGCACCAGGCCTTGAGCTCTTCCACCTCCTCTCTGTAGACCTTCTCATTGTTGTTGATGATGGGCCCCACCACTGTCGTGTCATCAGCGAACTTGACAATGTGATTTCTCAGATGTTTGGCCATGCAATCATGTGTAAACACAATGTATAGCAATAGGCTCAGCACATAGCCCTGGGGGCGCCCATATTGGGGATGATGGGGAGGAAGGAGCGATTGTGCATCCTGACTGTCTGAGGTTTGTTGGTTAGGAAGTCCAACACCCAGTTACACAGTGGTGTATTTGGACCAAGGAGTAGGAGTTTACTAAAGACAGAGGCTCATGTTTGCCGGAAGGAATTCTTTGATCAACTTCTCAACATGGTATGTTCTAAACGTGAGTGCCCTTGACTCCATCCCTGAGCAAACTCTCTAGTCCAATCTCATTGCTGACTCTGACTGACATGCAGAAGAGGCTGGATGCTGACACAAGCAGGTCTTGGCAGCAAACATTATACTCAGAAATTTCAGGCACAAATTCTCATCCGTGAAGAGAGGGAAATTTGTGCCTTGCACTAAATAGCTGCACAACAAACTACCTAGCTTACACTGTGCAACTCTCTCTGGCAATAAAGGCCCACAATATAGTGATAGTAGTTTTAGCAGTTCTGTATTTTGTTGCAGAAACATTGAAAATACCACTTTTTCTGTGGGGATATTGCTCTTTGACTAGTGTACTCTTGAATTAGTGACTTGTGCTGTCTAATTGAAGTACAGAATATGTCAGGTGCATGAGCCTGGACGTTTATTGTGTGCTTTTTCAAAAGTTGTAACTGATGTGTAAGCCATTCAGTGAACCAGTCCCAAAGTAGCTCCTTCAACTATTCTACTCTTTGCTAAAGTCTGTTTTTACAAATGAGTCCAAGTAGGTGACTACAGAAGCAAACAAGCCCCAAAAAGGTCAAATTGACTTTTCAAAAGATGAAACCAGGCCACTTAATACAATTTCACACAATTTAACGAATTTTGGACAGCAGTCTCTGGTTGCTGGTGTAATTCCCCTTAAAGACAGTGAAAGAGAGGACGCTGTGCTGGTTTAAAAGTTCATTCATGGAGATGAGGCTTCCAGCTTCCACTACTGACTGTCCTGCTGGCAAAGGTACGCCCTCTCGTAAATAAAACTGATGATCTTAGAGCAGGATTGGTGTAGCAGAAGGACATTAGGACCTGTTGTGTTTTTTTGCTTCATGGAGTCTTGGATGTCCACCGCCATTCCGGATGCAGTGATACAGCTCACTGGCTTCACAATTCACCGCCAGCGTAGGTCCGCTGAGTCTGTCAAAGGCAGAGGAGGTGGAGTACACTATATAACCAATTCCTTATGATGTACAAACATGGTGGTGCTGTCCAACCCTGCTCACCTGCTCTGGAACATCTTGTGATCAAGTGTCAATCACCTTTTCTGCCACAGGAGTTTCCAGCCTTCGACTTGGTACATTCCACCTCAGGCCGATGTCAAACAGGCTCTAGACAAACTGAGTGACATAATCAACGGGCGTGAAACAGCGCATCCCAATGCCTTCCCCATCATTTGGGGGGATTTTAACCCGGCCAGATTGAAAAAGTGTCAAGATAATTATTACCAACATATTACTTGCAGAACCAGTGAAGCCAACACACTGGACCACAGTTACACTACCATCAATAGTGCTTACCCTGCCATCCCACACCCTTTCTTTATAAAGTCTGGTCAACTCCCTGAGTATAGGCAGAGACTGAAGACTGCGGCATCCATAGTGAGGACCAAGAAGGTATGGACAAGGGAAGCACAGGAGCACTACAGGGCTGCTTTGAGTCAGTGGACTGGAATGTGTTCAGGGATTCATCTTTGAGTCTGAATGAGTAAGCCACAGTAGTCACTGACTTCATTAAAACCTGTGTTGATGAGTGTGTGCCTACGAGAACATATTGTACACACATACCCAAATCAAAAGCCATGGATGAACCAGATTAATAGTCCGTGGAGGGTAGATCTGTGATATTCGTCTAGTGAGCCAGGACTGTATAAGAAAGCCAGGTACAACTTACAAAGGGCCATCTCAAAAGAACAATTCAGAACGAGGTTAGAGGCAGTATCGGGTGCATGTCAACTCTAGTAGGATTTGCAGACCATTACTTCCTACAAGGTGAAACCCAACATCGTGAATGGCAGTGATGCTTCACTCCCAGATGGGCTCAGTGCCTTTATGCACGCTTTGAAAGGGAGAATAAAATTACAGCTATGAGGAGCCCTGCAGCACCATGTGACCCTCTCATCTCTGTCTCAGAAAAGTAATCAGATTGTCCTTCAAGAGGGTGAATCCTCGCAAGGTGACAGCCCCCTATGGGGTACCTAATAGGGCTCTTAAAGCCTGTGCCAACCAACTGGTAGGTGTGTTTAAAGACATCTTCAATCTCTCATTACTGCAGTTGGAAGTTCCCACCTGCTTTAATCATGCCAATGCCCTACAAGACCAGGGTGAGCTGCCTTAATGACTATCGACCAGTAGCACTCACATCTATGATGATGAAATGCTTTGAGAGGTTGGTTATGGCTAGAATCATCTCCTGCCTCAGCAAGGACCTGGACCCACTGCAATTTGCCTATTGCCACAATAGGTCTACAGTGGGTGCAATCTCATTGGCTCTTCCCTCGGCCTTGGATCATGTGGACAATGCTAATACTTATGTCAAGCTGCTGTTTATTGACTACAGCACAGCGTTTAATACAATTGTTCCTACAGGTCTGATCAAAAAGCTCCAAAATCTGCAACTCCTTCTGTAACTGGATCCTCAACTTCCTCACTGGAAGACCACAGTCTGTGCGGATCAAAAATAACATCTCCACCTCTCTAATAGTCAACACTGCCGCACCTCAAGGATGTGTGCTTAGCTCACTGCTCTACTCTCTGTACACCCATGACTGTGTGGCTAGGCACAGGTGAAATACCATCTTTAAATCTGCAGATGACGCAACTATTGTTAGCAGAATTTCAGATAATGCCGAGAAGGCATACAGGAGCAAGATATATCAGATAGTTGAGTGGTGTCACAGCAACAACCTTACACTCAGCATCAGTAAGACCAAGGAATTGATTGTGGACTTCAGAAAGGGTAAAACAAGGGAACACACCAGTTCTCAGAGAGGGATCAAAAGTGGGAAGATTGCGCAATTTCAAGTTCCTGAGTGTCAGTATCTCTGAGGACTTAACCTGGACCCAACATATTGATGCAGCTACGAAGAAGACACGATAGCGGCTATATTCAGTTCAGAGTTGGAGGAGATGTGGTATGTCACCAAAAACACTCACAAATTTCTAATAATGGCCTGTGGAGAACACTTCAACAGATTGCATCACTATTGGTATGTGGGGGATGCAATGCACAGGATCAAAATAAGCTGCAGAGAGTTTTAAACTCAGTCAGCTCCATGATGGACACCAGCCTCCCCAGCATCCAGGACAACATCAAGGAGCGATGCCTCCAAAAGGCAGCATCCATCATTAAGGACCCCCATCACCCAAGAGTGCCCTCTTCACATTACCACCATCAGGGAAGAGGTACAGGAGTCTGAAAGCACACATTCATTTGTTCAGGACAGTTTCTTCCCTTCTGTCATCAGATTTCTGAAAGGACATTGAACCCACGAACATTACCTCACTATATGTATATATATATATATATATATAGAGAGAGAGAGAGAGAGAGAGAGAGAGAGAGAGAGAGAGAGAAAGAGAGTAAAAAGGTATATATAGTGTAGTAAAATATGTGTATATATATATGTGTGTGTGTGTGTATATATATATATATATATATATATATATATATATATATATAAATAATATAAATCAAATTTCACAGCAATTGCTGGTTACAACAGATTCTGCTTCTTTTGTCTTTCTGGTTACTTCTTTGACATTAATGCTCTCTGCTGCCCCATAGTGGTTAGACAGATTGATGACGATGTCTATTAAACTATGTTGATCTCAATGAACTTTTTACCCCTATTTCAATACTATTTATGGTGAATACTCACTCCCTCTTCCAACTTTCCTTTCCTACCATCCTGTTATTTCCTTTCCTTACCTTGAATATATTTATGCAATTATAAGGCAAACACAGTCAGAAAAAATATTTAAAATGTATCTCAGGATAAATCCCAGCAGAGGAGCAGGAATTGAAAGATGCACTGGCATTCAGTAAAATGATGAAAAAGGATGTACTTCAAGCAAAGTATTACTATGTGCGTATATAGCCTTTCTGTGTGTAAAGTCTATTTTCAGTGAGTATTTTATACAGCAATATGTACTGTATTACACTCCCATCTATAAAGAGTAATAAAGTCATGAAAGTTATTAAAGTAGTAGTAAAAGTTATAGCTGTTAATTTAATTCATCACTTTCTGCAGAGTTAACAGTGATGGAAAAGGGTAGGGCAGGACTTTGTAACGCTATCAAGCCAAGGTTCCAGATTTAAAAAATGATGCACTTTGGGAATGCAGGGCAGCAGTTAGTTCTGCTGCCTCATAGATTGAGGATTCTGGGCTCAAAGTTCGTGTGCTCTCTGTCCGGAGTTTAAATAATCTCTCTGTGACGGCATAGGTTTTCTCCAGATGCTCTGGTTTTACCCCAGGTTAGTGGTGAAAAGAATCAAAGAGGAGTGATGGGTGTGTGGAAAAGTGTAGAATTTGCTGATGGAGAACGAGAGTGCTGGGGTTGCTCTTCTGGCAAACTGGCATGGACGTAATTGGTTGAATGTTGTAATAGGTGTAAAGTAATTCACGGCCAAGTACCTCCTTATTTTGATATTTACTCATGTTTTTCTTCTGCGTCCCTATCCGAAGCTGTGCAGGTGTTTGCACCATGTTGAGTTGATCTAGTTTCTCTCCTTATGAGAGGCACTAAGGCAGTTGTATTGAATTCCTGGCAATCAATCAGTCTTCTCTTTTATTTAACATCCTCAAAATGACTCTTCCTTTGCATACCAGGGATGAATTATTAGGGTTAAATTTTTACTCCAGCCCCAGGATACCTATTGTCACTGTAGAGTCACTCAGCAGTTCAGGGAGCATTTTCTGAAAATAGTTGGGGCTTGAGGTCCGGAACCCTTCATCAGAAGTGGGAATGAAAAGAAACAGTTAGCTTTCAGGGACAGTAACTTGGTTTCTCTTTTTCCCAGCTCTGACAAAAGGTCCTATACATGAAACATTAACCGCTCTCATCAATTTATTGAGTGCTTCCAGCAGGGTCTGCTTTTATTTCAGTTGTCCAGCATTTGCAGGTTATTTGATTAACAATTGAAGAGTCCCCTTACTATCATCCAAGCTAAGATCATTTATCTCAGAGCATGTGGAGATCTTATCTTCTGTAATTATTACTCTTTAAAATAAATGTAAATTGTTCTGAGCTTTCCATAATATTTTTTTTAAATTTGTAATTTATTTTTTATTGAAGTTCGTCATCAAACAAACATTTCCATAAAATGTATTTCAAATATTGTGTGTGTATATATATATATCATATAGTCATATTTGCCACAAATCTCCACATAATATTTATCTGAGGTATACACTGATAGAAAAGAGAGAAAAGAAAGTTTTCAAACTACTAGCACCAAGCCTTCAGGAAAATAGTTAAACACCATCACAAGGGCAGCTTCCTGCATTATCTAGGAAAATGGGTACATTAAAGGTGCTGCTACAAATTTAGTGTGTCTGTTTTCTCACATAATGTAGGATACTGATCTTGCATGTATCGGAAACATTTATTGACAGCACCTTGCCAATTTAATTGCACTGCTGATATGAATCAGTCTCCAGAAGCGTATGCAATGAGGAGCTACTTAAAACTGGTCAAATTTGTTTCTATAGTGGCCATTCCCACAGGGAAAGGTTGTAATAAAATCCGTGTGTGCACTGAGCTGCTTGTTGTATTATTTTGTGCTTCCATTTTCCTCGGACATCTTTAAAGGAATTAGGTTCACAAAGCACAAGTAAAAATGTTACTTGCGATTACAGAAGCAGCACATGGCATGCTGAGGAAAGGTCACTTTACAGTACAGTTATCCTTCCCACCCCCTTCACATTAAAAAAGGGATTTTTCTCATAGACCAAAAGCCTGTTGGTTGAGCCCCTCAACCATTAGATTCTGGAGCCAAAGGGATAACTTCACTCAACTTCACTTGCCCCACTATTGAAAGGTTCCCACAACCTATGGACTCGCTTTCAAGGACTCTTCATCTCAAGTTCTCGATACATTGCTTATTTATTTATTATTATTGTTTCTTTCTTTTTGTATTTGTGCAGTTTGTTTTCTTTTGCAGGCTGGTTGAACACAAGACAAATGATCTTTTATTGATTCTATTATGGATTTATTGAGTTTGCCAGCAAGAAAGTGAACCTCAGGGTGGTATATGATGATGTATATGTACTTAGATAATAAATTTACTTTGAACTTTGTACTTTGAGTTTTGAGATATTTGAACTTTTACAATTGCCAGATTTACAATTGCCAAATTTACAATTGACAATACTTATGAAAACTCTTCCAGGTTTTGATAAGTTATTAAGTTCTAATTTGATCTGTAATTTTTTAATGGTCATTTTTTTCTGTGGTCAGATTACTCAGTGTCTAAAATTAATTATATTCATGATACAATCCATAGTTCCATGTGAAGACTGGTGTGGTACATCAGGAAATTGTCCAAGTTGTGCTTCTGCTTGCAGTGGCCATCAATTGCCAACAGAGGCTCTATTTTCCAAGAATCAGAGATGACTTTTTTCTTTGACATGTTTAGTCTGTTACCTGGAAGGTTTAGTTCTTTAACATCCTTGGATGCCACTTTTTGAACTTTCACCATGTTTTATGATTTGGTGAGCAGAACCATCCACAATAGTAAATGTGTCACCAGACCAGAGCCTCATACGGGTTTGACTTGCTTCACCTCTTCTCAGTGCCATACCCCGAGAAATAAATCTCAGTAGCTGGTAAACTTTAATAATTGTTTTGCAGTGTTATTCCATCTCTACATCTGTGAGAAGTATTAAATAATCTGTGATTACTGAAATCATATTGTGATGATGTTGGGTTTGCCATCTGTAAAGTTGTAAACTCAAACAAAGATCTTAAGCCCTATCCAATATGGACAGCTATGGGTACCCTCACTAAGGGAAGGTTATACTGTAGTCACCCAATCTTCAAAGACTAGTTCACTATCCTCCATGCTGAGTTTCACTGTCAATGTCCATTAGTTGAGCAGTAGGCCTCCCTCCCTAACAAGTAGAAGATACTTTGAGCTATCAAAGTTGTTTAAACACAGTTCATTTATTTTCAGCGATACACGTTTACATTTAGATAAAATTCTTAAAACTCATTTAAAATTCACAGAGGATTTCTTTCTTACAAAAGATTTATAGATTACAAACCATTTCAAAAAAGAACAAAAGGTTTTCCAAAACACAGCTACAATTTCTATAGGCTAAAAAGACATGGCAACAAGTTGCAGAAGAAAGAGTTGTCCATCACAGAATTTGAAGACAGATGAATGGATTCTAGTTTATCTGGTCTTTCTGTCATGATATCCATGGACCATTCCTAATAAGCCTGGCAGCTCTCTTAGATTTATACTGGATTTTTTGCCACTTATGTGATGGCACATCCATGTGATATTTTTTTCAGGTACCTTTTCAGACATGAGGTCCAAAATCTTCTACAGACAGAATTCCCAAATGTTAGACAGTGCTATGGAGTTATGTGGATATAGCAGATATTAATTCAAACAAGAACCAGTCTTCAGTTCTTACTGTAAATGTAAATAAGTTCAGGATGCTTGCAATTCACCTTTTTTTTGTCAATTGCAAGCAGTAAATTGAAGTTACAAGCAGTGGCTGCTCCATAGATTAGAAAGTTGAATATGCATCAGCCATACATTAAGATAATGGGGTTGTGTTAATTGCCATGCATTAACTGTGTTTAAGGGACTTGCATCATTGTGTAAATTCAGGTAAGTGCCCTAGCCATTTGAACATTCATGTCTCCCATTGTAGACAGGCAATTCAAAGGAAACGGCGTCAACCCAAAATATTCAAGTAAACAATGTAAGTGTAGCTATTGAAGCTGTATTGAACTGTAGTGTTAACATTGTCCTAAGGGTATTAAAAATGTGATGTACTGTACTTTTGAGTTTGTGAGCCTCATTCTCTAGAATGATGCCTGCTTATTGTGCTGAATAAAGTCTTCTATTATCACCAACTTCAGTTTATCTCCGGTGTCTTCGATCACGGTCACAACATTTGAGGGCTCGCCTGGGATAAGTTTAGGATCCACTGAGCAGCCAGCGACTTATGCAGTCACAGGGTGTGTTTTTTAGAGTAGTTCCCAAACAGATCTGTTCAGGTCAGTGACCACGGGCTCACAGAGTATCAAAGAACGTGATGGTGAGCTGAATTAGTAGATATAAAAGTGTGGTGTTTGCGCATGTGTGTTTGTTTAAGGGACCAATTATCAGATAGCTTTGGATAGCTTGGTGAGACAGTTGCAAAAGGTGGTTACTGACCATTTGGGACACCAGTGGGGTCTGTATATATTAATTCTGGGGAACTATACAGTGGCTTACTTCTTTGTGACTGTGTTGGTGTGTTTCAGAATAAGTTCGAAACATTGGTAACAAGGGTTTTAAATGCAAGGGAATACAACAGGCATCATGAGCTCAGTGGTACAGAAGTGAAAGATTGCAGAGTACCTTGTAAATCCAATTGTGTTTTGAGTGTATACTGTTGAGTTTTTATCCAGCATTTATATTTTGCTTAGTATGGGAATTACTGCAGAAATATTAAAGAGAGAAGTTATACACAGGTACATATGTTAGGATGGCACCCTTGGAGGTCAGACAATGGAAGGTCGAGAATCCTGATGACCCCAGCCAGCCCCTGAGCCTGATTACCAACATTCACAGAACCTTCACTCCAGGGGAGAAGCAGAGCATTTTGGCATAGCTGCCCTCACTTAAAGTTGCGTATGTGAAATAATTGAAGTTTGCCTGGTGCACCCAAAAGATACACGCATGTTGGTTAAAACAAAATGCCCAAGGAATAAGGGATAGCATGGCCCAGTGATAGCAGGGTGGTGCATGGGCAACTACTGGGAACGCCAGTAATGAAGAGAGATTTTGCTGTTTTAAGGGGAAGTGCGGCAGTGATGAGAGATTTGAGAGTAACTGGGGAATAATAATGTCAGCAGTTTAGAGAGCTGATGAACCCTCCATGGATTATGCAGAGAATAAATATCGAGCATATGAGGAGTATTCACGGTTGGACAATCCAGGGAGGGATGATCCATTCTTCCTGAAAAAGCTGAAGTGCACCAGGAAGTTTTAGATTTGGGATAGTGGGATCGACCTACCCAATGATAGTATCATGGACCGTGGAGGGAGATGAGAAGCTGTAAAGTGCCTGTAGTAGATGCACTGCTGTGGACTTGCTTGGTGTGCCAACAACCAGGGCACATAGCAAAGGAGTGCCCACATAGACATAAAAGGGTAAAGCAGATGATAGGTCATAGTTGTGTCAATTGGACCCTTTTCCACGACTGGAGTGGTGGTTTATCTTACCAGGCAGAGAGAAGTCAGCTTCAGATACTTGAGACTGAGGAAGTGCAATGTCCTGGAGACTTTTGGGTATGCCCAAACAATTGAGGTACTGTCTTGGGGATAGACACATGAAGTAAGACAGTTGCTATCATCGAAGAAGAGAAATAGTATGGACAAGACAGAGAAAGCAGACATGTGTGATCCCCAGAGCAGGCAACATGGCTCACAGAGACAGCAGCCCCAAGCAGGGACAGGAGGTGGGACACTGTATGTGAATCATGTCAGGAGGTCCCTAAGGTTAAACCCGGTCAGCTGTTAAAAGCATTGCAGCTGCCTGCAGAGGCAACAGCTGTGAAAGCAGAGACACACCAGAAAGGGGAAAGTAAGGAGTAGAAAGAGAATAAGTGTGCAGGTCACGGGGTAAAGAGAGAGAAGGAACACAAGTCAAAAGAGTTCAGGAAGAAATTTAGTAAGATTATATGGGAGTGTGAAGGACTAACGTAACCAGGTTAATATGTTGAGAAACCGAGCAGCAGCAACATATTGCTGATTGGAGAGAGCCTAAGGGAGAGAAGGTGATCCTCCCACAGCTGGGTGACCAAGTCAAGGTAAGGGAGCTGCATGAATTCAGCATTCATTCCCAGATGGATAGGACCACAGGTGGTGCTTCCAACAACTGTCACCTGTGTCTGGATGCAGCCCTGGTGAGGCAGTCAGTGGAAACACTGAGCCCAGGTTTCAGAACAAGGGATCAAGTGTCATTCCCGAGAATTGAACTGGTGAACACCAGCCTGCTGTATCATACCCGACCATTCCTGATGGAAGCAAACTTGCGAATGAAAAGGGATGGGAACACGAATGCAGAAGGCAGAGAAAGTCTGTGTCAGCAAACCCGGAATAAAGTTTAAAGTAGTCGGCCCCCCTTATCCACGAGGGATTGGTTCTGGGACCCCTCGCGGATACCAAAAAGTGCAGATGCTCAAGTTCCTTATTTAACCTGTTTAGTACGGTGGACTTTAGGACCCAGTGGAACCCTGGACCTTATTTAACCTGCCTCAGAGCTGTGGTCTTTAGGACCCGACGGAGCTCTGAATCCGCAGTGTTTCTGTTCATGAAAATAATCACAATCACAATTGAAAATAAGGTGGAAATAATAAAGCTTCAGAAAGAGGTGAAATGCCATTGGTCTTCGGAAAAGCGTAGCCTACAGTTGGTCAACGATCGGAACAAATTTAAAGGATAAACTGAGAAAGGCCCTGTCCCGATGAAAGCTACAATTATTACTAAGCAACAGAGTGGTTTAATTATTGAAATACATACCTTTCTTAAGTGTTTTATATGCATAGAAAGGTAAAATATATACTATTTTCTAAGGCAAACGTTTGACTAACTGACGCTAAATAATACTGGATGTAGCTGTTCCAACTTACTTCGTAAGAGAACTTCTAATTTCTTTCGATCCTGATCCATGATAACCTATGAACATCCTCACGTATACTTTAAATCATCTCTACATTACTTATAATACCTAATACAATGTAAATGCCATGTAAATAGTTGTTATACTGTATTGTTTAGGGAATAATGACAAGAAAAAAAGTCTGCACATGCGGAACTCGCGGATAAGGAGGGCCGACTGTATAACAGTAACTATACATTGTAATCAAGGCTGGCTCTTGATGGTAGATGATTTGTTGTAAAGATAAGAATAGAAAGATATTGGGAAAATGGATGAGAAAGGATCCAAGTTACAGCAGTGACATCAAGTTCCATAACCTTAGCAGACTGAGAAAGAGAGAAGAGGAGTGGCTGAAGGTAACCACCTTAGCTCAATGGGGAGTGAAATATAAAAAGTTGCACCAGCGATCAAAGGATAGACAGTGGGGGGGGGGGGGGCAGTATCACCAGGGTGAAGTCCTTGGAGATATTCCAATAGAGACTACCCCAAGCCCTTCTACAGATCGATCAAAGGGTCTGAGAGACTTTTTGTCAGATTATTCTGATAATTTTCTGCCAAGGCATGGAGTGTGAACTGTTGCCAGTAAACCCAAAACAAAGTTACCTTGATGGTGCCCTGGCCCACAGTGCAACTGTTGACAGACACGGCTGATAGCTTCAGTTATCAGAAATTGAAGGTCAAATTTCTGGAATGTTTTATTGCTATCTCTACTCAGTGTTGTAGATAGCCAGTTAGGGTTGTTAGATGTGTAGATGTAGATACACATAGGGACATGATAGGTTAGTCATTGGGGAAAGGATCTGAAGTGACGGGCATTTCCACTGCCCCTCTTAATCAGATCATCTTTAAAGTTTGGCCTTCCTGGGACAGATTTCTGTTAAGTCATCAAGAGGAGGGTATGTTAGGAAGAATTCTAGAATTATGTGGATATAGCAGATATTAATTCAAACAAGAACCTGTCTTCAGTTCCTTATTGTAAATGTAGACCAGTTCAAACACCAGTTCAGGATGCTTGCAATTCACCTTCAGTATTTTTGTAAATTGCAAGCGGTAAATTGATGTTACAAGCACAAACTACTCCACAGATTAAGTAATTGCATATGCATCAGCCATACTTTTAGACAATGGGGTTGTGTTAATGGCCCTGCATCAACTATGAGTTTGCACCATTGTGTATATTCAGGTAGGTGTTCCAGCCAAGGGATTTGAATGTTCAGAAGAGTCTCTCGCTGTAAAGCAATTCAAAGGAAGCATTGTCAACCCAAAGTATTGAAGTAAATGATGTCATTGTAACTAGTGAAACTGTATTAAATCACCTATTATTACCTTTGATCTTAAGGGTATAAAATATGTGATGTACTTTGTGAATCTCTACCCAGTGTCTCCAGAATGATGCCTGAATAAGGAGTTCTCTATCACCAGTTTCAGTGTCTCTCCAGTGACTGTGATCACAGACACAACACCAGACATCCAAAATTAATGTTGTGAAGCTGATTCTCTGAGCACACAAACCTTCCAACTAATAATAGATCAATTGTTTGATGTGCCAAGTGATACTATCAACCTAGTTTGGAAACTTACATGACTAAATAACTTCTTTGAAACCAGCTCAACTAACATAACACCATTGTCTTATACTCCATCTCTTGAGAAGACAGCCTGGTGCTGTACACCGACAGCCTGCAGCTCTATAGACCATGATGGTTGTTTGCAAAGCTGTCCTTTTAACTTCAGATGGATTTTTGCTTGCTGCTTACATTAAGATTTGAAGACTGGCTCCTGTTTATGACAAGAAGCTGGACAAAGAATATTGGTTGGAAGTTTCTTTTGATCTCTAGAAGTGTCAGCTACTATGTTTAGAAAGCTGAGCTTGGCAAAAAAAGAAAAGTCTCCCAGTCCCAGACAGTGAACATCCATCACAATATACCTAATAAATGTGATTTGAAGAAAGGTTCCTTAGTGCTGCCGGTGGCAAGGGGTGGGTAAGGAAGAATACAGAATAAAGTGTAAATTTCTGGGTTGTTAATAACCACCATATCTAATTAACTCTATGGTACACTATTAAAACATTATCAGGACTGTAGATAGGGACACTTGTCAGAAATGCCAAACTTATGATAGCTTTACTAGTGCAAGTTAATGACTAATAGTTCACAATCATCTGAAATGTTACCAGAGCTCATTGGGTTAAATAGTGCTGCACATATAACCTTTGATATGAGACATTTTTAACACCCTGTACAAGACATATATCAGTGTTCTTGGATTCTGTTAGTTGCTTTGAAACAGTGACTAATGGTTTTACAGCATAAAGTATTTTCTTTATTGCAGCTTAGATATTTTTCCGTTTACTCAAGGGGTAAAGGATGATATTGATTTTTTTAGTATTTTATTTTAAATATATCATGGATTATATTCAAAATGAAGCTTATTTTACTTGGACCCAACGATGTACTTTCATTCGACCAAAGGCTTGACATCTAATATCAGTGAAACAACCCCTTCTGAAAGAGTGTGAATTTTCTCAAGCGTTTGATAGTTTGATCAAGGAATTTGGAAGTGTGCAAAAAGACCTGATATTTCACTAAAGTTGTCTGTTGCACAGAAATTAAAGAAGTATTATTTTTCATATCTATGTGCTTTGGGGTGCATGCATGGTATAAAGCTAGATAAGTACTTTTTTTAAGTGCAGGCAGTGTAATACTGTAGAAAGCTAGAGTCTTCTCCCTACAGACGGTGAGGTTTAATAGTACCAAATTCAGATCAGAACTGAATTTCAAAATATTATTCCAGACCAATCCATTGAATTCAGTCTAGAAATTATATTGTGATTTATGACAAATTCTGCATTCTTATACCAGATGGAAAGACATTGTTGAACATGATATATACATATGACGTTTATTTGAACCATTTCTTTCAGGGACAATACATTAGGAAATAATGATTAGAATCGAGTGGTATTTGACCTTCCTGTGCTTTCCAATTGCCCTGCCTTAATCCTTACATAAGGCTGAAATTTTATTAATCTTAATAAGATACTAAATTTTTCTTTGCTTTATGAACTTTTAGACTTAAAATTCTTCAGTTAGTTGAAGAAAATTTTTTGTCATAGAACAAAGAAAAGGTTGGACTGTTTGCCTAATAATTACGACACGTGCTTTCAATGCTTGTCTGCTGCGCCAGCCTCCACACCTGGTGCAACTGATAATGAGATATGATGGTCACATGGGGAAGAATCAGCTGAAGGGTTTTGATGTAATTGGGAACATGAACAGCTCAATACATACAAACATACATCTAAATAAAGAAAGCAGCTATAGGTCACTCAGCTCCTCGAGTCTCTCCCCAAAGATCGTGGCTGATTAGTATGCACTTCCCTGTGGAAAAAGCTTGCTCTGCTTTTCACAATTACCTACTGCTCATCCAGAAGCCAAACCAGCCACGAAAATTAGATATTAATTAATGATTGCAAGAAAATATCAAAAACTAGGTTGATGTGCCTGAATACATAATAGCTGGGAATCCTAACAGAAACACACTTCAACATTCAACAGTCCATGATTGTATCAAAAGATGTCCAAAGTGGCAGCTGCTAAACCCAACAGATGTCATTGCTCCAAGTCTCATTTCCAAATTAATAAATGTGTAATTGAAAAGCGACACCTGACTCATCACAGCACATTGTGATCCCCACTGAGAATGTATGGAGTACTTCATTGGCAGAGGCCTTAGAGCAGATCATGTGTTCATTCTGTCTGTACTGTGCTGACACCGTTGTTGATGATCCTGATTCGAAGTCAAGGATCATTGAATTGAGGGTATGCTTTGCAACTGAATCGCACAGTTCATTGCACAGATTTTCTTTGAATATACTAGCTGCACTGACATACTGTGCAGCAATTCTCTTTGTTTACGTAAACTTTAATACTAAATTACGACAATTGCTACTATGGCTGTTCTAATAGCTGTTAATTAAGCAGCGGTCCTGGCCTTCTCATTGTTACTACAGTGATGAATTAGCTTTAGGACTCCCATTGATAGTTTTAGGAATCTGCCCACTTAGATGGGGTATTCAGGCAGCCAGCCAAGAGCTAAGAGTAGTTATTCCTCTCTGCCGGTCTGTCCCAGTACAAACTGCTGATACAGTCCAGAAAGCATGCCTACCAGGGCACTGTACTCCAAGTGTTGCATCACAGGAAGTGCACTAGTCAATGTGTTCACAGCAAATACTGCAAACAGCAGAGAATAAATGATCAGATTATTTGTATTAGAAGTTTGCTAAGGGATAATTGTTAAACACCCTAAGTGGGAAGAAAGCCCTTGGTTCAAAGTTCTTCTCCACCAGGGAAGGCACATGAAATGCACCCTAGTTTTATGCAAGGTCACTGCCCCACTCCTACTGTCAGTCCATTTCTATTTCCCAGAAGGCAACGTGTAATAGAATAAACCTAACACACTAAGTCTCATGTAATGGCTGTGGAAATGAAGTAGGCCCAGGATTTCAGTGTTGGAGGGAAAGGAACAGGCCTGGAGTTGGGAGGGTGGATAGGAAGTGTAGGTGGAAAGCAGTATTGGCTGATGGAGAAGCATTGGTAGTTAGCACAGTGTGTGGAAATACCAAGGAATGTATTTAAAGGAGGATCTCCAAAGAAGATAAACCATTCAGACCCAACAAAAGTGGAGCAGATAAGTGTGGATCCCCTTTAACTCATGCTGAAGTAGGCGTCCACATTCCAGCTGATGTCCACTTCATTATAAATGGTCTGAGTTGTTCACAGACTTCAAATTTGTAGGAAAATTTGGTGCGAGTTACAACAAAATATGTGGTGGTCCCCGCCGTATGTGCAGTGGAGCTGAGGCTAATTTAGAGAATGTACCATGTACACAAGGTTGAGCTGCAGCTGGGTTTTAGAGTAAGTTTATGCCAGTTGTATACAGCATCTTAGAGATGCCCACTATCTGAACCATGATATCTTCTTGTAGCTACAGTCATTGTCGATAATAAAATAAAATGACTGTGCCCAGAACACACACACTCTTTTGACTCAAACATACTTTATTTAACTTGTGCACAAGGAGAACAGCATGGCCCCTGTCACCCACACTGATCTGAACCAGGACAGAAAAGTGCTATTTTTCACAGAATTGGCTTACGTTATGGATGTGGACCTCCTTACTTGCAAGATCAATCGCTATTTAAAATAGAGATGTGAAAGGTCAATAGAAACTACAAGATGGCAACCAAAGACATTTTCCTGCAGTAGTTGGGTGTGTTTCGCATCTTTCTGTTGCTCCTATCTTATCTATCTCCAGCAGCCCCTACAGTGCAAAGGGAAGCTGTGTTCTAGATTGATTGTACACTGCCACAAACATTCTCACTTACCTCATCTGCAGTAAGCAAGGTTGTCGCTGGTAGTTTCACTTCAAAAATCTGGGATGACTATAACTGCTCCAGGCTATGCTCGCCTGGAGATTGTCTTTTAACCTAGCACTACTTCTACACTCCCCACTTTTTGTCCTGTAGAGGTCAACATAAATTTTACTGAATTTCAATAGCACAGAGTCTCTGAAACTCCATGAGATTTTCAACAGGGACACTTGGTTGTTGAAATCAGGGACTAATAATAGACATCCCTGGCTAATAATGCCAAAAGTACCACCTCTCTTAGACAACAGAAAGTCTAGTGCTATTCGATTTTGAAGGGCCATAGAGTGGATTGCCAGTATTTCAGCAGCAATGTCATTGATGCCTTGACTCGTGCCATGCTATGTTAGTAGCCAGTTTCTCCAGAAGTGCTGATGTCATGTTAATGTTTTCACGAGCCAGCCTGGCAGGTCCACAGAACACAAACACCACGATCCAGAAATGCCCACTCTCCATCGTGCTCCTTTGCCACAGAGTAGGATGTAAAGAGAGAGTAGGCAGGTGTTACATCTATTGTACTACTTAGGCCAGATAATAACAGTCCCTCCATGGGGCCAAATATCCCATTTTAAGGGGTACTCCTTGCAGCCAATAATAGACCTGAAAAACCATTAACAGGATTCAGAGTGTCACCAGTAGTACAGACATTACATGCACAGTTACCTGAGTCTAGTCCTGTCCCTAGATAGCTATAGTAACATCCTCCACCCCTATCCCCAGGAAGCAGCTTAGGAGCAGGTGGTGGGGGGTGTGGTTACACAATTGTTGTAGATGTGTTGATACTATCCCTCAAATCATTTGCATTTGCGAGAGTCATTCCAATGGACAGTACAGTGCTGTGCTCCCTTTACGGTCCTAATTTCATTATCAAAGTAAAACACAAAATCAAGCTCGCTATGAATCAGGGAGATGAGCCACATTGGCAAGCCACCTTCTGAATGTATGGATGCACTCCCAACAACCTGGCCAGTTAGTATGCGACACATATTCATAACCAAGGTGAGGAGAAGTGTTAGCAGTGCTGGTATCATGGGATACTTCTGCATTTAGACAGACAACAGATGTTCAGATGACCCAAAACTTACAGTGCATAGTGATTACCTAAGGTGGCAAACTGCAAAGATGAGGAGTTCTGTCCGTCAGTCCTTTATCATCAGCGTTCTTCCGGCCACCTGTCACCCGGTCCTGATGCACTGCTTGCTTAATGCTGTGAGGCTTGTATCTACGTCAGCTCCCCTAGGAGGTATATGTGGTCAGTAACACCTGGAATGGACCTTCCCAGCACACTTGAGGCAGTTTTTTCATCGGTAGGCTCTCGCCAGTACCCGATCCCCTGGCTGGTAGGTGCGACCCTCTGCAGCCTGCACGATCTACTGAGCTTCAGGAACCTCTTGATGGCAACCTGTAAGAGGTTGTGTTAGTGCAGTACAATACTGCAGCATGCTTCCTCTCATAATATGGATGTCCATCTGTTTAATTAAAATGACATCCATATCTGAAACCATCTTTTGCAGAGGTAGGCCTGTACGCAGTTCAGAGCCCAGCGCATTGTCACGAGGGCCAGTGGAAGTGCCCCTGACCACTTTAACTTGATCTCATTGCACAATTAAGCTAACCTGCATTTCTGAACTCCATTCTGCCTTTCAGCTGCTCCATAAGATTGACGATGGTAGGGCGGGTTAAATTATGTTTGCACAACAAGGCTTTTGTCAACTCCTATATAACTCTACGTGTAAAGTGAGCACCGTTATCACTTGAGATTTTCTCAGGAATCCCAAACCTAGGAATAAATTCTCATAGTAAAAAATTAGCAACATTTACAGCATCGTTTATCTGAGTTGGATAAGCTTTTACCCATGGAGATCATAAACAAAATAACAAGAACATAATCACAACCCATGCATTTAAGAACTGCATAAAGTCCATTTGGAGATGCAAGGTCCCAGCAGCAGCAGATACTGGCAATGTCTTTCAGGGTTATGTCGCTGGCAAATCATACAGGTGCTGCTACTTTCCTTGCTAGGGTCGAGAATCTCTCATTTTTGATTATACACATTATCCTTTTTGGTCTTGCACATGGGGTGTTTAGTTCATAAGATCTTTTTCAGCTGCTGATGCATCACACTGTATTTGTACTAATTCATCAAAGAATTTGGAAAGTATTGGCAGCCCAATCACACTGGACTGCGATGTAACCATAAAGATTTGCTGTTGCTGCCTTAGCAAAGGAATCAGCCCATTTATTTTCTCTAGTTATTTCATCCTTCCCGGTGGTATGAGCCACATAGTTTATAACAGCAATCGGTGATTGAAAAGCAGGAAAAGGTTCGTAGTTAATTCACCATGTTTTATCGAAGTTCTGAAGGGGTGAGAAACCCACATAGCTTCCATAATTATCCCCTGTCATGTGCATGGTGAGATTTAGTGTAAATGTTTAGAGCAGCAACCTCTGCAAGGATGCAGGCTTTTGTTGAGGTAATGAGGCTCAGCTGCTTGATCAGAACAGGAGGGAAGGTGGAGGTGGAAGAAAGCTAAAGGAAATGACATCTGGGCTTACATCAGGTGCCATCTTACAACGGGCAGAATTAAAATTGTACGAGTACAGTTCTGGAATGGATTATTCAAAGTAAACTGTACAGCCTATGGTGCTGGTGCTGGTGGAGGCAAAAGCTGCAATCAAAGTTGTCATAGCCTGAGGGCATCTTTAAGCTCAGTGGCCAGGCTTTCTGTAAATAAAAGCATACCCTCGCGGTCATCCCCATGTTTTACCCTGATCATGTCTGCCGTCCCACTTCCACGTTTGTTGATGTCAATCAAAGGACTATAGAATAATACATTCAGAAATGCATTATCTAAAATATATCTGCGCAACTCAAAACATAAATGTTACCAGTCGCAAGTGGCTACATGAGCCATATGTGTAGAAAACAGATAATGTTAAAACTGAAATTTATGGTGAAATTTTAAGCAGACAAATTACCAAATTTTAATCTGGTAATGATTAGCCAAAATTTGGTTAATGTCAACCTGGTTAAATATAAATCAAAGCACATTGCATGGGGTAGCTCTCTCAATACATCTAAAGCAATGTACAATATTCCCCAGAGGCTATATTGGCGCAGTCGGCAAGTCTCACACAACTATTAACACAAGGAAATCTGCAGAGGCTGCAAATCCAAAGCAACGCACACAAAATGCTGGAGGCACTCAGCAGGTCAGGCAGCATCTGTAGAAAAGAGCAAACAGTTTACATTTCCGGCCTAGACACTTCTTCAGCACTGAGGAGGAAGAAGTGGGGAGATGCCTGAATAAAAAAGTGAGGGGAGGGGAAAGAGGCTAGCTCGAAGGTGATAGGTGAAGTGAGGTGAGTGGAAAAGATCAAGGGCTGGAGAAGAAGGAATGGGGACACAAGTATTGTCCCAATTTCCTCTAATTGCTTTAATCCTTTGATGTTGTAATTGCTATTGACAATATTGTAAAACACACACAATTTTACTCAACTCTTTTCATCTCGCACAAGTAACAGTAAATAGTTCCTTTAACCTAGGTTGCAACATATTTACAATAACATTAATTAGGCTGGGCATTGCCACATCTAGATTTAACCAGGAATACTTCTGAAAATATTTATGCACGGGTTCTGCATATTCATTGTCTTTTATATGACATTGTGTATTTTATGCTAATCTACAGTGCAAGGGAAACACTTTCTTAGAATTCCTACCAGAGTAGTTATAGAGTCATAGAAAAGTACAACACAGAAACAGGCCCTTTGGGCCATTTAGTCCATACCGAACTCTTTAAACTGCCTATTCTCAGCAACCTGTACCGTGGTGGACCATAACTCCCCACACCTCTGCCATCCATTTCAAGCTCACATGCTCCACTTGCACTGGCAGCTCGATCCACACTCTCACCACCCTCTGAGTGAAGAAGTTTCCCCTCATGTTCCCCTTAAACGTTTTACCTTTCACCCTTAGCCCATGACCTCTAGTTTTGGTCCCACACAACCTCAGTGGAAGAAGCCCGCTTGTGTTCATCCTATCTATACCCCTCATAATTCTGTATACCTCTATCAAATCTCCCCTCAGTTTTCAACGTTCCAAGGAATAAGGTCCTAACCTACTCAATCTTTCCACAGAAGTCATGTCCTCCAGTCCCAGCAGCATGCTTGTAAGATTTCTCTGTGCTCTTTCAACCTTATTTACATCTTTCCTTTAGGTAGGTGACCAAAACTACACACAATACTCCAAATTAGGCCTCATCAACATCTTATACAACTTCAACATAACATCCCATCTGACGTTCTCAGAACTTTGATTTACATTGTACAGTTCAAGAAGCATTTAAATTAACATATGGCTCATCCTCTGTGTGCTCCGCTGCCTCCCTTCTCCCACCGTGCTAATGGGAACTGCAGCCTGTGGCAGGATGCTGTCCTCACCAAATACTCATGAGGCATCACTTGGCCTGGGCCTTGTTGAAACTGTCTGGGGAAGGAAGGGATAGGAGTTCATCCTCAGACTCTGGTGCTAATGGTTTCTTATCAAACACTGAGGTAGACACTATTATAGCTTACCTGTTCTTTCCGTCTTTACCTTCTTCAACTTTTGCTCACTTAGTCCAGTCCACCCCTACAATACACAATACTTTTCACCAGACTTAATGCTTTCAGATACAAACACGCCACTACCAGTGTCCTTTAGAGGTCCGAGACAGGGGACTTTCACGGTACCATTCGTGCACACACAATCAGGGTGTTTATACACACACACACACACACACGCACGCACGCACGCACACACACACGTGAGCATGTACACAGACACACACATTTAAGAATTACTTTTTTAAACATACACATTTTCTGAGTTTCCTGCGGGACCTGAGCAAGACCAGTGCAATTTTGTGCAGGACCTGATCCAGACCATGACAATTCTGTGTGGGTCCCAACCTGGACCACAAAATCTTTGTGCAAGCCCTGACCTGGACCATGGCAACTTTTTCTTTTACAGCAGGACCTGACCTAGACCAGGATAACTTTTAATGCTGCAGCTTTCCTGTGTCAGTGACTAAGGTGCTAGTGCACATTGGACTACTCCAAACAGGAGGAATTTGCGTTCCAGCTCCAGACTTAGTGCCTTGCTCAAATATGAGCAGCCGGGGTTTTGGGGCGGATCAACTACTGGGTTAGACTTCCTTTCTCCATTATAACAAAGTCAAGCATTAACCATCTCAGTGGAACCTCCAAGTAATTCTCATCACCAGTAATAAATGACTGTGCCCAGAACACACACACTCTTTTGACTCAAACATACTTTATTTTACTTGTGCACAAAGAGAACAGCATGGCCCCTGTCACCCACACTGATCTGAACCAGGACAAAAAACTGCTATTTCTGTACAGAATTGGCTTATCAGTTACAGATGTCGACCATTTATTAAATTGGTCCCGACGAAGGGTCCTGGCCCGAAACGTCAACAGCGCTTCTCCCTATAGATGCTGCCTGGCCTGCTGTGTTCCACCAGCATTTTGTGTGTGTTGCTTGAATTTCCAGCATCTACAGATTTCCTCATGTTTGTTATTTATTAACTTGAATATGTTTGAATTTCTTACTTGCAAGATCAGTTGCAATTCACACTAGAGATGATAGAAGTCAACAGAAACTGCGAGCTGAAAACCAATGATGCTTTGGAGTTAGAAAAGCAAATGTCCCTGGTTGTTGGCTTTGTCTTGCATCTTTCCATTATTCTTATCTTGTCTGTCGCCAGCACCACCTATCGTGTAAAGAGGAACTCTATTCCTCCAGACTTATTGCAGACTGCCACAGTCATTCTCACTTACCTCATCTGTAGTAATCAAGGTTGGCTCCAGCAGTCTCACTTCAAAAGTCTGGGTTGACTACAACTGCCCCAGACTATGTTTGCCTGAACATTTCTTTATTCTTGCCTTACCACAACTTCTACACTACCACAGAACCATAGAACATTACAGCACAGAAACAGGCCTTTTGGCCCTTCTTGGCGGTGCCGAACCATTTCTCTGCCTAGTCCCACTGACCTGCACCTGGGCCATATCCCTCCAAACCCCTCGCATCCATGTACCTGTCCAAGTTTTTCTTAAATGTTAAAAGTGAGTCTGCGTTTACCACTTCATCTGGCAGCTCATTCCGCACTCCCACCACTCTCTGTGTGAAGAAGCCCCCCCAATGTTCCCTTTAAACTTTTCCCCCTTCACCCTTAACCCATGTCCACTGGTTTATTCTCCCCTAGCCTCAGTGGAAAAAGCCTGCTTGCATTCAGTCTATCTATGCCTATCATAATTTTATATACCTCTAACAAGTCTCCCCTCATTCTTCTACGCTCCAGGGAATAAAGTCCTAACCTATTCAACCTTTCTCTGTAACTCAGCTTCTCAAGTCCCGGCAACATCCTTGTAAACCTTCTCTGTATTCTTTCAACCTTATTAATATCCTTCCTGTAACTCGGTGAACAAAACTGCACACAATACTCCAAATTCGGCCTCACCAATGCCTTATACAACCTCACCATAACACTCCAACTCTTATACTCAATACTTTGATTTATAAAGACCAATGTACCAAAAGCTCTCTTTACGACCCTATCTACCTGTGACACCACTTTTCGGGAATTTTGTATCTGTATTCCCAGATCCCTCTCTTCTACTGCACTCCTCAGTGCCCTACCATTTACCTTGTATGTTCTACCTTGGTTTTTCCTTCCAAAGTGCAATACCTCACACTTGTCTGTATTAAACTCCATCTGCCATTTTTCAGCCCATTTTTCTAGCTGCAATTTTTTCCTCTGCAAGCTTTGAAAACCTTCCTCAATCCTCCAATCTTTGTATTGTTACGCCTGTGCCCAACTCTGAGGGGCCGAGGGGTGCAGAGTGGCCCCCTCCTGTTTGAGGATCGCAGGATCACTATTGATTCGGGTCAGGAGACCCAGGAAATGAGAGAAAGACATGCAGAATCCACAAAGGGGTTTGAAATGTCCTGGCCCTCAGCGATACAAAGCAACGGGAAGCGGTCATTGTCTCTTGGAGACGGAATTGTGTATTGAGTACTGTGCTTCGTGGAAGCCCTCAGGCAACGTGGGCTGGTTGGGGGATGGCATCATTCCACCCTGATTGACATCTGAGACCCCGTGAGTGGGGATAAAAGAGGGTCTGGGGAACGGCCCCTTCAGACGCACCAGAAGAAACGCTAGAAATCCTGTAACAGCGTAATAGCGAAAGCTGGTGGAAAGTCCACGTGCGTCCTTTTCCATTTGCCTCGGAATTGGTGGGCCTTACCACGGAAGAACGCCTTTAGCTAACACAAAGGAGAAATCAGCCCCAACGACTCTCGAAGGATTGACATCATAAAAGGAATGGGCAAGTTTTAAACTCTCTCTCTTGACTCCAACCAAAGGCTGCAGTCTGCAGCTTGAATGAACTTGAGTGACTTTTATATTTCCATCGGACAATACATTATCCCCTAGACAACGATAGAGTTATTTCTTATTGATTATTATTATACCCGCGCTTTTAGATTTAGTATTGACGACGTATATTATCTGTATGGTTGCATTGATATTATTTTTGTGTATTTTTATCAATAAATACTGTTAAAAATAGTACCATCAGACTTCAACAGACCTCTCTATCTTTGCTGGTAAGTGACCCAGTTACGGGGTACGTAACAGTATCATCAGCAAATTTGCTGATCCAATTTACCACATTTACCATTTACCAATTTACCTATTTACCACAGGGATATTGAATTGGGTAAGGTGTGGGAAACAAATAAGGAAGTTATGGAACCTATGACAATTAAAGAGGTGAAAGTACTGGCGTTTTTAAGAAATTTAAAAGTGGATAAATCTCCAGGTCCTGACAGGATATTCCCCAGGACCTTGAGGGAAGTTTGTGTAGAGATAGCAGGAGCTCTGACGGAGATCTTTCAGCTGTCATTAGAAACGGGGATTGTGTCGGAGGATTGGCTTGCTCATGTGGTTCCATTGTTTAAAAAGGGTTCTAGAAGTAAGCCTGGCAATTATAGACCTGTCAGTTTGACATCAGTGGTGGGTAAATTAATGGAAAGTATTCTTAGAGATAGTATTTATAATTATCTGGATAGACAGGATCTGATTAGGAGTAGCCAGCATGGATTTGTGCATGGAAGGTCATGTTTGACAAACCTTATTGAATTTTTTGAAGTTACGAGGAATGTTGACGAGGGTAAGGCAGTGGATGTAGTCTATATGGACTTCAGCAAGGCCTTTGACAAAGTTCCACATGGAAGGTTAGTTAAGAAGGTTCAGTCGTTAGGTATTAATGCTGGAGTAATAAAATGGATTCAACAGTGGCTAGATGGGAGATGCCAGAGAGTAGTGGTGGATAATTGTTTATCGGGATGGAGGTCGGTGACTAGCGGGGTGCCTCAGGGATCTGTTTTGGGCCCAATGTTGTTTGTAATATACATAAATGATCTGGATGATGGGGTGGTAAATTGGATTAGTAAGTATGCCGATGATACTAAGGTAGGAGGTGTTGTGGATAATGAGGTGGGTTTTCAAAGCTTGCAGGGAGATTTATGCCGGTTAGAAGAATGGGCTGAACGTTGGCAGATGGAGTTTAATGCTGAGAAGTGTGAGGTTCTACATTTTGGCAGGAATAATCCAAATAGAACATACAGGGTAAATGGTAGGACATTGAGGAATGCAGTGTAACAGAGAGATCTAGGAATAACAGTGCATAGTTCCCTGAAGGTGGAGTCTCATGTAGATAGGGTGGTGAAGAAGGCTTTTGGAATGCTGGCCTTTATAAATCAGAGCATTGAGTACAGAAGTTGGGATGTAATGTTAAAATTGTACAAGGCATTGGTAAGGCCAAATTTGGAATATTGTGTACAGTTCTGGTCACCGAATTATAGGAAAGATATCAATAAATTAGAGAGAGTGCAGAGACGATTTACTAGGATGTTACCTGGGTTTCAGCACTTAAGTTACAGAGAAAGGTTGAACAAGTTAGGTCTCTATTCATTGGAGCGTAGAAGGTTGAGAGGGGATTTGATCGAGGTATTTAAAATTTTGAGAGGGATAGATAGAGTTGACGTGAATAGGCTGTTTCCATTGAGAGTAGGGGAGATTCAAACAAGAGGACATGATTTGAGAGTTAGGGGGCAAAAGTTTAAGGGAAACACGAGGGGATATTTCTTTACTCAGAGAGTGATAGCTGTGTGGAATGAGCTTCCTGTGGAAGTAGTAGAGGCCAGTTCAGTTGTGTCATTTAAGGTAAAATTGGATAGGTATATGGACAGGAAAGGAGTGGAGGGTTATGGGCTGAGTGCAGGTAGATGGGACTAGGTGAGATTAAGAGTTCGGCACGGACTAGGAGGGCCGGAATGGCCTGTTTCCGTGCTGTGATTGTTATATGGTTATATGTTATATTATCATCCAGATCATTGATATAGATGACAAATAACAATGGACCCAGCACTGATCCCTGTGGCAGACCACTAGTCACAGGCCTCCACTCAGAGAAGCAATCCTCCACTACCACTCTGTGACTTCTCCCATTGAGCCAACGTCTAATTCAATTTACTACCTCTCCAAGTATACATAGTGACTGAATCTTCCTAACTTACCTCCCATGTGGGACCTTGTCAAAGGCCTTACTGACTTACTGAACCATGGTACAGAAGCCTGAAGTCCCACACCACCAAGTTCAAGAATTGTGACTATTCTTAGCTTCTTGAACCAGCATTCACAACGTTAATCACTACCTCAGCCTAGCGACATGATGGACACTTTGATCAGTTTGCACTACATTTGACTTTGCTTTCTCTTGCTCTGATTCTGCTCTCTTGTGTAAAAATTGACATTTTTGTTGACTGTATTGACCTTGGAAGCAGTTGTGATTCTTAGCTGTAGCAGGCTGAAACGAGAATATTTAATCGTACCCATTGAGAGTACTGCTGTACTTGAGTTGCCCCTAAGTGCCCCGGAAGTTCAAGTTCAAGCAGTACCAGCAGGATTCTGAGGAGAGTTGGCATGTCAACAATTACACTCAAAAACTTCTATAGATGTACTGTGGAGAGCACTCTGACAGGCTGCATCACTGTCTGGTATTGGGGTGGGTGGGGGGGGGGGGGGGGTGGCTACTGCAAAGGACCGAAAGAAGCTGCAGAGGGTTGTAAATTTTGTCAACTCCATCTTGGGTACTAGCCTACAAAGTACAGGCAGCCCCCGTTTTTCGAACGTTCGCTTTACGACAGCTCGTTGTTACGAAAGACTGACATTAGTACCCGTTTTCGCTAACCAAAGAGGATTTTCGCTTTTACGAAGAAAAGACGTCTGCTTTATACGTGTGTATACCCTGAGAAAGACTACCATGACCGTGAAGCCTTGTGCGAGTAGTTGTGTGTGCATCCGTGTACGTGCCGATTTTTTTATCCAGATCAATTTTGGCTCACTGTCTTCCCCATTCTGATAAGTGAAACTACACCGTACATACAGTATTTCTACTTTATATAGGCTGTATATTTATCATATCATTCCTGTTTTTACTATATTTTTGAGTTATTTTAGGTTTTATGTGTTATTTGGTTTGATTTGGTAGGTTATTTTTTGGGTCTGGGAACACTCAAAAATTTTTCCCATATAAATTAATGGTAAGTGCTTCTTCGCTTTACGACATTCCAGCTTACAAACGGTTTCATAGGAACGCTGTACCATCGAATAGTAGGGGAAACCTGTACCTAGGACATCTTCAAGGAGCGGGGTCTCAGAAAGGCAGCGTCCATTATTAAGGACCTCCAGCACCCAGGGCCTGCCCTTTTCTCACTGTTAACATCAGGAAGGAGGTACAGAAGCCTGAAGGCACACACTCAACAATTCAGGAACAGCTTCTTCCCCTCTGCCATCCGATTCCTAAATGGACATTGAATCCTTGGACACTGCTTCACTTTTTTAGTATATAGTATTTCTGTTTTTTTGCACAATTTTTAATCTATTCAATATACATATTCTGTAATTTATTAAGGTATTTATTATTATTATTATTTTGTTTTTTTTCTTCTGGATTATGTATTGGATTGAACTGCTGCTGCTAAGTTAACAAATCTCACGAAACGTGCTGGTGATAATAAACCTGATTCTGATTCTGAAAAGTTGTATATAATTCATGTTTAATTTACATTTTTCTAGTGAATGTTGTATGATGTAGAAGTTTTTCACTGCACTTGTGTGTATGACAATAAACTTACCTTTGACTGCAATACACAGAGAATTTCTATACCAATGCCGTCCTCTTTCACAGGCTTTTTATCATCCATTGAAAAGGCTCGATGGAACATTGGTTTAACATTTCACCTGTAAACACGGAACCTTCAACAACGTAGCTCTTGCACTTGCAGGAATGGGACATGGAATCATAATTTTAGTACAATAATGTTTCCAACTGAGTCAAGACTGACACCAAAAGGAAACGAATAATGTCAGTGGATTTATTGAAAGTATTTTGTACAATGAACTATTGTGCTGGGTAGTGAAGTTTAATACTCAGAAATACTGTGCCTTTCTTTGCTGGCTGAATTGAATCTAGAGGAGTATTAAAAGAACAAGTCTGGACTTGCTATTGTATAAGACATTATAAAAACAGCATTACCACCACACCTTCTCAAGGGTAGCAAGTGATTGCCAGTAAATATCGACCTCATCCTGAAAGATGCCCTCAACCGAAAAATGGATAGAGCATTCACTCTTACACACTCTAATAGTTTTTCCTCAATGCAGTGATATAGGAAGCAGTAACCTTCAGGATCCTTGCAGAACTAGTGTGAGGGGGTTAAATTATTGTTGCTATAAACCTAGAGATGGTTCAGAATCAATTGTGAATATCCATTCAGCTGCTGTTTCGTTGGTCTCGGCAGGCAGCATGCTCATTTTTATACTTCAGCTTTCTGACTTTCACAGTTGCTATGATCAGCAGTGGCAAACCAGTCTGAGTCATGGATGTCAGTTTGTATTAGAGGCTTCAGCATGAGGTCTGGACTGAAACTCCTGTCTGCTACTGATCAAGTGTTGCATGGTTTCAGCTGCTGTTACATTATGCCGGATAACATAGGATTATATGGCATCAAAATTGGACATTCAGCCCCAAAATTCCATACTCTCATTTTGCTCCACTAGTCTCAAGACTTAGCCTGACTTTTCCTATCTAAGTAGATCAGCTTAAAGCTCTCTTTCCTACTTTCCCATTCACTTTTCCTAACTTCCCTTAAATGTACATTCCTATACTCTTCAACTCGGCCATCATTTGTGTGGTGAGATTTAAATTGCACCACTCTTTCAGTAAACAAGCTTTTTCTGAATTCTTCTCTCAGCTGGGACGGATATAGATATAGCAGGATATAGATCAGTCATGTATTTGGTAAAGAAATGCCAGGTCAAATGTAAAGGAGAAGCATATAGCTAATAGCGGCTACATACTTCCCTTTTGGAGCTGAGCTTTTGAACCACCTGAATGACTTGGCATTTTTGTGGTTTGAACTGAAGTCTTGAAGGGTGTGGCATGGTGTGTGCGGGCTGAATTGAGGTGGCGGGGCCCAGGCCCAAGAGGAGGGAATGACTATTGCTGGAGCAGACTTGGAGGCAATCCGATGTGTCAGAACCGAGGCGAGGCAGAGTCAAGGCCCAGGCAATAGAGCGAAGAAAGACCTGATTTTTGCTCCATTTAAGGTTGGACTGAATTGGAAGGATCGGGTACAGGCCAAATCGACACGGCAGCGTCTGGGCCAGAGAGCATATCAAAGTGGCAGGGCCTGGTCTGACAGCGAGGAGCAATCCGAGGTTTGGATGACTTAAGCGCTGGGCCAGATTGAAAAGGTCTGGGTGTTGGGGCTGGACGCAAGGTACAACGGTTCAGCCTGCTGCTCTGCAAGGTTTAGTCACCTCCGTGCTGAACTGCAACTAACAGGCTCCTAAATCAACTGCAATGGTGACTGGCTTTGTGTTGTGGACTCAATTTCGTGAGCTTCAGTTCTGAATGTTATTTGCTTACTTTTATTGTTTGCTCAATTTGTTTTTTGCACACTGGGTGTTTGACAGTCTTCTTTGTACTTAATGGGTTCCTTTGTTTTGTGGCTGTCTATAAGGAGATACATTTCAAGGTTGTATAATGTATACATAACTTGTTCATTAATATATTTTGAACTTTAATGGCAGGACTCTAACAGTATTAATGTGCAGAGGGATCTTGGAGTCCAAGTCCACAATTCCCTGAAAATGGCAACACAGGCAGACAGAGGAGGAATGACATCAAATGGCATGCTTACCTTCATCAGCTGGGACACTGAAAAGGAGTCAGGACCTGATGTTGCAGTTCTATAGTTAGGCCACACTTGGAGTATTGTGTACCTCATTCCAGGAAGGATGTGGCGAAGAGGGCACAGAAGTGGTTTACCAGGGTGCTGCCTGGATTAGAATGTGTTAGTTATAAGGAGAAATTGGACAAGTTTAATTTGTTTTCTCTGGAGCGTCAGAGGCTGAGGGCAGACCTGATGGAAATTTATAGAATGATGGACAGTCTGGACAATCAGAACCTTTTTCCCAGGGTAGGAGTGTCCAATATCAGAGAGCACAGCTTTAAGATGAAGCAGAAAGCTTCAAGGAGAAACGTAAATAATTCTTTTACCGAATGCAGTTCTGGATCTGGTGGTGAAAGCAGATGTGATAATGGCGTTTCAGACACTGTCACCTGAAGCAAATGAAGGGATTTGAATCATATGCAGGCAGAAGAAATTAATTTAATTTGGCATCACATTTAGCACAGACCTCGTGGGTCAGAAAGGTCTGTTCCTGAGTTGTATTGTTCCACGTTCTGTTTTCTAACTGGTCACAAAATAAAACAATGTGAACAGAGGAGTGGTGTTGTGCTTGACACTGATCTTGAAGCAACATAATTAAATCACTAGACTAAAACTTAAGAGGCAGAGCACAGAAAACAGTCCTTTATCCCACTACATCCTACACCAATCCCATTTGTGTAGTGTCCTTACTAATTCAATAATATCTGAGCAATATTGGAAATATATTGTTTGAGTGTTCTTTGTTTGTTTACGTAGTTCATTATGGGTTATATATAAGGAGCACAGTAGTCTTAGGCACCTTACATGAGCCGAAGACTTTTGCACAGTGCTATACATGACTGGCATATGTCATTACCCCACCATGTCAGATTTGAGGGCCTCATTAAAAAATAACTAAGTAGACAAATCTCCCGGCTCCTGTGTATTCCATTCAATTCATTTTTGGAGTTACAGAACGTAACAGTGGTGATGAGGAAGTTTTAAAATGAATCTGAGATGACTACCTACTTGTAGAAATGCAGAAAGGAGAGAAATGTTAGAGTTTTTAAAAAGGCAGGAAATGGACAAAATGAAAAAGTACTGAGAACGGCCAAAGATTCATAAACATTGAATACCAGGTGATAAAAAGCCAAAATGCAGTTTGAAAAAGAGCACTAATCTGCATACTGTTAATGAAAATTCTGATAATGATGAGAGTAGCACAGGACCGGGTTTTACAGTGTAAAAACTAACAACTGACAAGCAATATGGCTTACACCAGATGTGAACGGCAAATTAATTAATATGGAGTTGGACAGCGGCTCAGCTGTTTCAGTCATTCCACAAGATGAGTTTGAATGGTATTTCAAAGATACTGAACTGAAGCCTGCAGATATCCAACTAAGAATGTATACTGGAGAAAAGTTAACTCTTGTGCGAATAACATTCGGAACAGTGAAGTACAACCAACAAGCCACATGGGGCTTGCATATGGTAAAAACGGGAGGGCTAACATTGTGGGACCGTGATTGGTTGAGACAACTACATCTTCGTTGGAAATCCGTTCGTCATTTGCATACCACATCCACTGCAAAGATGAGTTAAGGAAGGTACTGGATGATGCCATAGCCGTGGTCAAGAATGGCATTGGAAATATCTAACATATCGAGGGTAAAATAGTGTTAAATGAAAATGCCACACCCAAGTTTTGCAAAGCGTGTCTGGTAAAGTACCCAGTGAGCTAGATCACATAGAGGCTGAAGGAATTATTTCCAAGGTTGAGTAGAGCACGTGGGCTAAGCCCATTGTCCCAGTAGCTAAGAAGAATGGGTCTGTCAGGTTCTGTGTGATTTTAAGGTCACCATCAACTCAGAACTGAAAGTAGATCGATACCCTCTGCGCAGGATAGTGGATATCCTTCCAAACCTTTCTGGAAGGAAACGCTTTAGCAAAGTGGACTTAGCTGAGGCCTACCTAGAGATGGAGATGGGTGAAGAGTCAATGGTTCAATTTAATATCCGAGAATCTATACAGAATGCAGCCCGAAATCCATACTCTTCACAGACATCCACGAAACAGAGAGAAGGAAAAACAAAGAATGAATGACAGAAAACATTAGAACCTTGGAGACGCCCTCCCCCTCCCACGCACAAGCAGCGGCAAAAGCACCAACTCTCACCCCCCCCCCCCCCCCTTGCTCCAACAAAACCACCAGCCCTTCCACTAAGCAACGGCAAGTCCCCAGAGACACGGAACTAGAGTCCATCGAAAACTACTGTCCATCCCAGCCCTTCAACATCTCAATAGGCCCTCCCGCTCACTAGCGTGGAAGAGAAAGATGTGTATCATAACTCCCACGTTATGATCCACATCATCCAGTGAAGCTCTTTTTTGATGCCTCTCCTTATGATATGGGTGCAGTCATGTCACATGTTATAAGTGATGGAAGTGAACGCCCCATAGCCTTTGCATCACGTCCCCTTACTGCTGCGGAGAATAATTACACACAGCTTGACGGGTCTTGAGGTGAGAAACGTTTAAACGGGCACCCATATGGGAGAGCGTTTACCCTCATTACTGATCATCAGCCACAAGCGACCATTTTCAATCCACATAAGGGTGTTCCACTAACAGCAGTGGCACAAATGTAGAAATGAGCTCTGTTTCTTGGAGGAAACAACTACAAGATTGAATTCAAGAAGACAACTAATCTTGGAAATGCTGATGGATTCTCCTGTTTACCCTTGGAAAAGGAAATGCCTGAAAAATTTACAAAAGAGGACACTCCTCTTGACACATTCTTCCCGATGCAAATCAATAGTCTCCCTATTATGGCAGAGGTAATTTAAAAGGGAAACCAAAAAAGACCCCATACTGTCTCAGGTCCACATGCAACCCAAGATGGCAAGAATGTGAAAGAGAAATTTCAGTTACCCCAATTTTTTCAGCTCTGGGATGAACTTGGTAAGTGTTGGGGGAGCTGCATGCTGGTATCTAGTTGTGGTCAAAACTAAAGCATTGGCTTGAAGCTTTGTCTGCTGGCCAGGGATAGATCGGCAGATCAAGCAGCTTACCATGCACTGTTTGTAATGCCAGAATGTCTGGATGATGCCTAGAGCAGCACCTCTCCATCCCTGGGAATGGCCTGCGTTGCCCTGGCACAGGACTCATGTGGATTTTGCCGGACCATTCATGGACACAAATTTTTTTGTAGTAGTGGATGTAGCTACAAAGTGGCCAGGAGTGTTTCCAGTAGCCTCCACTACTGCCTCGCACACTGTCGACGTGTTGAGGAGCCTCTTCTCGTGGACTGGTGTTCCAGAACACTAGGTCAGTGATAATGGACCACAGTTTGTCATGGAACAGTTTCAGTCATTCCTGAAAATGAGTGGATCAAGATACATTGCACTATACCACCCATCTACAAGTGGCTTGGTGGAAAGGTTTAATCGCACAACAAAAGAAGATCTGCAGATGCTGGAAATCCAAGCAGCACACACAAAATGCTGGAGGAACTTAGCAGGCCAGGCGGCATCTATGGAAAAGAGTACAGTCAACGTTTTGGGCTGAAACCCTTCATCAGGACTGGAAAAAAAATGTGGAGTCAGAAAGAAAGTGGGGGAAGGAGAGAAAGAAACACAAGGTGATAGGTGAAATCGGGAGGGGTGAAGTAAAGAGCTGGGGAGTTGACTAGTGAAAGAGATACAGGACTGAGGAATGGGGGAATATGATAGTAGAAGACAGAAGGCCTTGAAAGAAAGAGAAGGGTGTACCAGAGGGAGGTAATGGGCAGATAAGAAGAAAAGGTAAGAGAGGGAAATGAGAATGGGTACTGGTGAAGGTGGGGGTATGACTTGGACGTTCGAGAAATTGACGCTCATGCCATCAGGTTGGAGGCTACCCAGGCGGAATATAAGGTGTTGTTCCTCCAACCTGAGTGTGGCCTCGTCGCAACAGCAGAGGAGGCCATGGACTGAAATGTCAGGATTGGAATGGGAAGAGGAATTAAAATGGGTGGCCACTGGGAGATCCCGCTTTTTCTGGGGGAGAATAGACTGACGTGTCGGAATGGGAACCCATTTTAGTTCCACTCACTTTAATTCCACTTCCCATTCCCATTCCGACATATCAGTCTACAGCCTCCTCTACTGTCGACATAAGGTTGGAGGAGCAACAGCTCCTCCTAGATAAAAATGGCATTAGGGGATACGGTGAGTGAGCAGGTAAGTGGACATGAGGCTAGGTTTAGATCAGCCATGTGATCTCCTGGACCAGTTTTCGATAGCCTGGGTGGGTCGGAGAGGAATTTTCCAGATTTTTTCTCCTCAATTGGCAAATCGGTTTTTTTTCCCCAGGTGATCACATGGGTTTGGGCGGGATGAATAATAAAATAAAATGGGCGGCATGGTGCCCTGTTGGTTGGCACTGTTGCCTTGTGGGATTCGGTGAAAACTAGAGTTAAGATTGGATCAGCCATGATCTTGTTGAATGGCGGAGCAGGCTTGAGGGGCCGATCGGCCTACTCCTGCTCCTATCTCTTATGTTCTTATGTATGTTCTGTCTGGGTAGCCTCCAACCTGATGGCATGAACATCAATTTCTCAAACTTCCAATAATGCCTCCCCTCAGCTTCACCATTCCTCATTCTTCTTATATGCCTATCACCTCTCTCTTATGCACATCCCCTTTTCTTTCTTCCATGGCCTTCTGTCCTCCTGTATCAGATTTCCCCTTCTCCAGCCCTGTATCTCTTTCACCAATCAACTTCCCAGCTCTTTACTTCGCCCACCCCCCCAACCTGGTTTCACCTATCACCTTGGTTCTTCCTCCCCTCCTCCCACTTTCTTACTCCGACTCCTCATCTTTCTTTCCAGTTCTGATGAAAGGTCTCAGCCCGAAACGTTGACTGTACTCTTTACCATAGGTGCTGCCTGGCCTGCTGAGTCCCTCCAGCATTCTGTGTGTGCTGTTTGGCAGAAAGGTTTGTCTAGAGCAGGGGTGTCAAACTCATTTTAGGTCACGGGCCGGATTGAGCAAAATGCAGCTTCATGCGGGCCAGATCAGTCAGACGCGTGCGAACGCAACTTTCATTGCCTCCGTTTTTTCAGCCTGCTCTCATGTGTCTCAGTCTCTGCTATAACTACAAAGTGTTTCACTTTACAAATTCCGTTTCTTATGAAGAAGACTGCCGAATAAACACCAAAAACCCTGAAAACCTGGTACCTGAATAAACTCAGCATTAGCCATATCATATGCCATAGGCGCTTCGATTACTGGGGCCAACTTTAATAGTAATTAGATATTATCTCGCGGGCCAAAGATAATTCCACCGTGGGCCGGATTTGGCCCGCGGGCCTTGAGTTTGACATATATGGTCTAGAGTCTTTAAAACACACAGCGGAACACACAACACAGAATCTGAAGCTTACCAAATTTCTCTTTGTATATCACAATGCAGCCTGCTCCACAACCAACAGCTTGCCAACTACACTGTCCCTAGGTTGCCCCTTGCGCTCTCAGTTTGATCTTCTCAAACCCAATCTCAGATGGAGTATGCAGGACAAGCAGCTGAGACAGATTGAGGGTTTCTCAGACAAGGAGGTTCGATGTTTCACTCCTGGACAAGCAGTCCAGTGAGGAACTACAGAGATGATTAAAAGCAGGTAGTTGTAAAGGTTAAGGATAGAACTGGACCACTTTCCTACACAGTGGAGATTACGTCTGATGTCATCTGGAAACAACATATCCATCAGTTGAGTAGAGCAGGGTCATTTGTCAGAGAAGAAGGGTGTCCAGAGCTGTCAGAAACACTTCCTGCAGTCAGATTCATCTCCTACAGTCACCACAGAGGAGGCCCCAGAACCAGAGATTGTTTCACAGCCACGAGTCTCACCTGCCAAGCAGAGTGACCCCCTCCCCCCTTGTCGGGAAAGACGTTGTCCCACAAGAGTAAGAAATTCTCTACAGCAATTAAATCTTTGCGCCTGAATGGGACAACTTAAAATCTACTATGCTTTGAAAGTGTATGTATTTTTGTATTATATAATATACTCTGCTATAGCTATCTGTACTGAATATATAAAAGATGACTAGAGAGTTGAAATGCATTCTATATTGAGTTAAAAATTTATAGCTAAGCAGAAATGAGTGTAGTGCATTTAATATTGCAGTCATATTTGTGTAATTTTTAAATATAATGTTTGATTCTCTGTTTACATGATTCATAATGGGTTATATGTAAGAAGTATGTGAATGGCATATGCCATTACGTACCACATAATATATGAGTGCCTGACTTTAAAAAGCTAGGTAGACAAGTATTCTAGCTCCTGTGATCTCCCTTTAATTAGTTTCTGGAGTTAAAAAGCATAACAATTTGCTTATACTTGATTCTGATCCTCAATGCCTTGCCTATTCCAGTGTCTATTTAAATCTCTCTGAATTGGGCTGGTTTTATCACATTGCACCCTCTCCTCTGGCAGCAGGTTCCACACATCAACCACTCATTGCGTAGAAAAGTGTTCCCTTCAAATCTCCTTTAAAACTTCTACCTCTCAACTTGAACCAACGTCCTCTTGTTTTATATACTTCATTGATGGACAAAAGGTTCTGACTGTCTACCCTATCAATTCCTCTTACATACTTCATTTCAGCACTCAAGCTGCTTTGCTGTAGGGCAAACAAGCCCAGTCAATCCAATATCTCTCCATATCCGTCCTCTATTTGAAGTCAAGCTTATTATCTTAAGCACAGATGTACAGTATGCACATACAGGTATAATGAAAAGCTTACTTATTCCAGGCAACATTCTGGACACTATCTTATTTTTGATTACATAATGAAATATTTTCTGCACAAATGGAAAACAAGTGAAGGGAAACTGTGGCCATGGTTTCCAGACACAGAACACATCACGTCGTATTGCTCATTAACACTTCCTGCAGGAGGAACCTCAGTTCTCTTGAGACCTGAAGAGATTGATCACCCCAGTGTGAGTCTTCTCACTTTATAGGAGAGATAAAGTAAATGATCGCTTGTCACAATTGCATAATTATGTAATGTCACCAAGAACTATTTTAGGACATTTGGAGATTATGAAAGATGCTTCACAAATGCAACTTCCTTCCCTCTGCTTTTCAGTAGTGGTACCTTTAAGTAGTTTGAATGGATCACATGGGCTTTATCTTTTATGCTTCCACTTAACCAACGATAGCAGTATAAGCAAAGACTGAGCCATCATGGTAGGCTTGTCCATTGTATTTTAACACTATAACTTGAGCAACGAGATATCTGCTGATTGAACCATGCAGTCTTGAAATGTATGAGGAGCACCCTCCGTCAAATCCATTGCCGATAAGAGCATCTGCATTTCCTTCTGAAATACATTTAATTGGCCTCTGGCTTTGCAACATTTTGGAATTAAGCATCTGCTGATGCCTTCTTGACACCCCATACTGTAACTGCAGATTGTGTTGTAGCTGAGTGAATTAATGCCTGGAGACTGGAAATTACAGCTCACAGAATTCTCAACCTCTGCAGTTGGGAATAGAGCACAAGACAGAGCCAGCTTCAAATAGTTGGATAAAAAAAGAACAATCAGTTAATATTATTTAATTAATATTATTAAGCTCTAATGAAAGGTCACTGACCTGGAATGTTAAATTTCTTTCTCCTGCCATAAATGTAGCCTGATTTGTTGAGTGTCTTCTATTTTTTTTATTTATTGGCAGTGATTTCTATTGGATTAAAAGATCCCTCTTGGTTAGTTTGTAAAAGCTAACCAGTCTTAAGAATCAAATAATGTTGATAGCAGTGAGTAGAGAGTCATGAGCACACTGTGCTCTGTGAACTTCATTGTCAATGATGTGCTTGTGAAGTTCAAGTGATGTTTAATATGAGCTTGGAAAAAATCTGATGCCAGAGTTGAGTAATATAACAATACTCGGTCAAGTTGACACCCCTTTTCTCGATGTAATTTAAAACTAAATATCTAATAAAATGAATTGTTTTGTGTTTGGGACATTACAAGTTTTAAAAAATACTACTTTTCTGATGTTTCTGCACACCCTGTAACTCAATCTTTAATATGAGATCAGCCATCTTGCATTATTAATAATGCTATGGGTTTCAGAAGTGTTTTATCTGTCATATTGAAATCTCAGGCTGATAAGAGATTGTTTGAATCATGTTTTCAAGGCAGAAATCTTTTGTGGAAGAGTGTTGTTGGCCACAAAATTGATGAACCCTGTGAACTTACAGGCTTTGTCCCGTTGGTGTATCAGGTGATGAAACATTCATGATATCTTGAGCACCCATAGAGAAAGCCGATGTTTGAAAGCAGAGATCGATTTGTCACGGCATCATGGAAATCTTCACTTCATTTCTTTAGGGAACTTGTTCTGGAAGGTTTATTTTTCTAAGCAGTCAACCCCGCTGTTCGCTAATGATCATTTGTACCACCTTAATTTATTCCCAGAGAAAAACCAGTGATGCAAAATTTTATTGCATACAAAATACTTCTGCCCTGCTAACAAAATTTAATTATACTGATTGCACTTCAGTGAGATCTTGATCACTGCCTTGTAAAACTTAAATATCTTAAGGAAGGAAATGGAGTAATGTAATATCATTAAAAAATTGAAATCTTTTAAACCAATAGAAATCACTGGCAATAAATTTTAAAAAATAGAAGAGGAGAGGAAGCAGAAGTGAGGCAAGTGGGCAGGGGTCCGTGCCAGGCAAAAAGCAAACCCTAGCCGGCCAGCAGGAACCATCTCTGCTCTTCAAGACTGCTTTGAGCACACTAACTGACACATGTTCAGGGAGGATGCAACCGATGGTGACTCCACCAACTTAGAGGAGTACACGGCATCAGTGACGAGCTACATCAGCAAGTGCATCAATGACGTTACTGTGTCCAAGACCATCACTACACGCGTTAACCAGAAGCCATGGATGACCGCGGAGGTGCGTGCACTGCCCAGGACCCGTGACTCCGCCTTCAGAGCAGACGACAAGGCAGCCCTAACAACAGCGAGGGCCAAACTGTCCCGGGCCATCAGAGAGGTAAAGCATGCACACGCCCAGTGAATCCACAGCCACTTCCAGGACAGCGGCAAAACGCAGCGCATGTGGAAGGGCTTCCAGGACATCACCAACTACAGGACAACATCACCTGACTGTGCGGGTGATGCATCCCTCCCAGATGCACTGAACAACTTCTATGCTTGTTTCGAGGTGGAAAATGATGTGACAGTGAGGAAGTCAACACCTCCTCCAAATGACCAGGTGCTGTGTCTCACCGTGGCTGATGTGAGAAGAACCCTGTGCAGGGTCAACCCACAGAAGGCTGCTGGACCAGACAATGTTCCTGGTAGAGTGCTCAGAGGATGTGCAGACCAGCTAGCAGATGTTCTCACTGACATCTTCAACATCTCCCTGAGCAGCGCCACCATTTCAACATGCTTCAAGGCCACCACCATTGTCTCCGTGCCGAAGAATTCTTCAGTTTCCTGCTTCAATGACTACCGTCCCGTTGCACTCACATCCATCATCATGAAGTTTTTCGAGCGGCTCGTCATGAGGCACATCAAGACCCTGCTGCCCCCTTCACTGGACCCCCTGCAGTTTGCATACCGTCCCAACCATTCAACAGATGATGCCATTGCCACCAACCTCCACCTGGCCCTAACCCACCTGGACAAAAAAGACACGTACGTTCGGATGCTGTTCATAGACTTCAGTTCAGCATTCAACACAATCATCCCTCAGAAACTGATTGGAAAGCTGAGCCTACTGGGCCTGAACACCTCCCTCTGCAACTGGATCCTAGACTTCCTGACTGTGAGACCTTAGTCAGTCCGGATCGGGAGCAGCATCTCCAACACCATCACACTGAGCACGGGGGCTTCCCAGGACTGTGTGCTCAGTCCACTGCTGTTCACTCTGCTGACCCATGACTGTGCTGCAACACACAGCTTGAACCACATCATCAAGTTCACCGATGACATGACCGTGGTGGGTCTCATCAGCAAGAACGACAAGTCAGCTTACAGAGAGGAGGTGCAGCAGCTAACAGACAGCTGCAGAGCCAACAACCTGTCTCTTAATGTGAACAAAACAAAAGAGATAGTTGTTGACTTCAGGAGGGCACAGAGTGACCACTCTCCGCTGAACATCGACAGCTCCTCGGTAGAGATCGTAAAGAGCACCAACTGTGCCTATTGTCTTGTTTATTATTTATTGTAATGCCTGCACTGTTCTGTGCACTTTATGCAGTCCTGGGTAGGTCTGTAGTCTAGTGTAGTTTTTTCTGTGTTATTTTTACGTAGTTCAGTGTAGTTTTTGTATTGTTTCATGTAGCACCATGGTCCTGAAAAACGTTGTCTCGTTTTTACTGTACCAGCAGTTATGGTCGAAATGACAATTAAAAAAAAGTGACTTGGAATGTTAGTATAATTGAGCAGAACATTTGGATTTTGTGGTTGCTGGGTCTCATTTATTGATGGGAGCGTAGGCAATTTAGATAGAGAATAAAATTTCCTTTAAATCTCCTTCAATGAAGTGCCTTGGAACAAAAGTATTCCTGCAACTTTCCGAATTTCTCTATAACCCACATTTGTAATGCTTGAGTGGAACTGCCAATTTACTACTGACTCTCTGCTGAATTTGTGGTTATCTCTGCTGTGGCTTTCTCACTTGCACTTTTTATGAGATAGTGTCGAGTAGCAACACTGCTATCTATTGTCACTGCTATCTGTTGTCACTGCTATCTGTTGTCACTCGTGAATCAGATTCACAATCAGGTTTATTGTCACTGTCATATGTTGTGAAATTGTTTTTTTGCAACTGTGCAATACAGAAAATATACCATAAATTACACTAAGAAATACATATGAAAAGAAAATTAAATTGATATAAAATAGTAAACAAGAGAAATTCTGCAGATGCTAGAAATCCAAAGCAAGACACACAAAATGCTGGAGGAACTGAGCAGGTCAGGCCGCATCGATGAAAATAACCAGTCAACGTTTTGGGCTGAGACCCTTCTGCAGGACTGGGAAGGAAGGGGGGAGTTGCCAGAATATGGTGGGGTAGGGGAAGGAGGTTAGTTAGAAGGGGATAGGTGAAGCCTGGCAGGTAGGAAAGATAAAGGGCTGGAGAGGAAGGAATCTGATTAGAAGGGAGAGCGGGGCATAGGAGAAAGGGAAGGAGAGGACCCAGGAGGAGGTGATTGGCAGGTGAGAAGCGGTAAGAGGCCAGAGTGGGGAATAGAAGAAGAGGGGAGAGGGAGGGAAATTTTGTTATGGGAAGGAGAAATGGATATTCATGTCATCAGGTTGGAGTCTACCCAGATGGAGTATAAGGTGTTGCTCTTGCCTTGATGGTGGCCTAATTATGGCACAAGAGGAGGCCATGGATTGACATGTCGGAACAGGAATAGGAAGCAGAATTAAAATGTTTGGCCACCAGGAAGTTATGCTTTTGGTGGATGGAGCAGAAGTGCTTGATGAAGCAGACCCTCAATTTATGGTGGGTTTCTCCAATGTACTGGAGTATGCATTGGGAGTGCCGGACACAGTAGATTACCCCAGCAGGTTCGCAGATGAAGAGTTGCCTCACCTGGAAGGACTGTTTGGGGCCCTGAATGGAGGTGAGGGAGGAGGTGGATGGGCAGGTGTCGCATTTTGGCCACTTGCAAGGATAAGTGACAAGAGGGAGATTAATAGGGAGGGACGAATAGATAAGGGATCGTGGAGGGAGTGATTCCTGCAAAATTGCGGGGTGGGGGTTGGGAAGTAAAGATATGTTTGATCACTTTGGAGGTGGTGGAAGTTGCGGAGAGTGATGTGGGGAGGGGGCTCATGGGGTGGTAGGTAAGGAGAAGAGAAACACTATCACTGGTAAGGCAGTGGGAGGAGGGAGTGAGGCCAGACATTCAGGAAATGAAGGAGATGTCGGTGAGGGCAGCATCGAGGTGGAGGAAGGGAAACCCTGTTCCTTGAAGAAGGAGGACATCTCTGATTTCCTGTAAAGGAAAGCCACATCTTGAGAACACATTGGCGGAGATGAAGGAACTGAGAAAAGGGAATAGCATTTTTACAGGAGAAATAGTGGAAGAGTCATTGTCAAGATACCCAGGCGAATTGGTAGGTTTATAAAAAACATTGCTTAATACTTTGTCTCCAGACATTACCATGGCTGGCTTGGAACTTAGTCTGTTTGACGAAGCTAACAAAAAGGCAGGCATAGCTGGGACTCGTGGTTATTTAGAAAAGACCATGTTCCCTGCCCTTAAATTCATAAATCTGATGGCGGAGAGGAAGAAATTAGTCCTAAAATATTCAGTGTGTCTTCAAGCTCCTGTTTGTACTTCTCTGATGGTAGCAATGAGAAGAGGGCATGTCCTGGGCGATGGGAGTACTTAATGATGGATGACGACTTTTTGAGGTTCGCCTTTTGAAGATGTCTCAATGGTGGGGTGGCTAGTGCCCATGACGGAGTTTACAACCCTCTGCAGCATTCTCCAATCCGGTGCAGTGGCCCCTCCATACCAGGCCATGGAGCAATGGGTTAGAATGCTCTCCACAGTACACCTGTAGAAATTTGCTAGAGCTGTGGTTTCATGCCAAGCCTTCCCAAACGCCAAATCAAATACAGCTGCTGGCAGACCTTCTTCATAATTGTATCAGTACGTTGAATGCAAGAGAGACCTTGAGAGATGGTGATAGCCAGGGACTTAAAACTGCTCACCCTTTCCACTGCTAACCCCTCGATAAGGACCCCTTCCTGAAGTCCACAGTCAACTCTTTGGTCTTACTGACACTGAGTGCAATGTTGTTATTTTTATTTCATCATTTCTCGGGATCTGGGAATTCCTGACAAAATCTGCAACTGATGTCCAACCATAACTGCTCTTGAGAAGATGTGGCATTCTCTTGCCTGGTACAGTTGCAGTCCCGTACAGCCACAGTGCTGTTGGGTGGGGAGTGCTGAGGAAGTATGGGTAATGTTCTTCCAAATCAAGATGGTATGCAATTGGGAAGTGGAGGACCATGGATCAAGGATCAACTTCATTCACCATATATATTTACATGCATTAAAAATTTGCTGTGGTATGTTGGTGCAACATGCAAAAAAACCCACCAATATTCACCAATTATACCCACAGGAAGTGGTAATACTCCTATGGGCTGTAGGCTTGGAAGGAGCCTGATGGAGTAATTTCTCAGTATTTTGTTGATGGCAGCCACTGTACACCAACCGTGAAGGCAAAGGCCGTTTAGGATGGTGTGTGGGTTAACCAAGCAGACTGTTTTGTCCTGGATGGTGAGGCTCCTGAGCTGGATCTGTGCTCATCTGGGTAAGCCAGGATTATTCAGATTCAGATTCAGTTTATTGTCATTTAAAAACCACAAATGCAAAGCAGTTAAAAAATGAGAAAACGTTCCTCTAGAATGATATCACAAAAGCATATAACAAAACAGACTACACCAGAAAATCCACATAACGTTTGGCAATCCCCAATCCAGAGTCCGGAGAGGCTGCTGCGTATTAATATCGCGCTACCGTCTTAGCACGTTCCCTGGAAAGGAGCTCCAAATCCACCAGACAAAACAAAACCAAAAACTAAAGCTACAAGACCTGCACAAAACCACATAGTTACAACATATAGTTACAACAGTGCAAACAATAGCATAATTGATAAAAAAACAGATCATGGGCACAGTAAAAATAGTCCAAAGATGTTAAAAACTGTAAATTCGAAAGAAACCACCACACAGTTTCCACAAGGTCCTTAGGGTCCCGATAGACTCATCATCCCACACAGGCGGCAGAAGGAAATACCCCCGCTAAGGACTTCCACGGTGCCACCCGACTCAGCCTCGCAGACGCAGCGCACACCGAAAGCGACATGACCGCAGCAGACTCCGAGTCCGTCGAACCTCCGAGCCGACGACCATCCCCTCCGGCACAGCTTCTCCAAGCACCATCCTCTGCCAAGCGTATTAAGACGGCCCTGCCAACGGCCATCGGCAACACGACCCCGAGGACTGGGGGCCTGTTCTTCTCAGCAGAGACCCGGACTTCACAGAAGCAGCAGCAACGAAGGCCTTCCTGGAGATTTCCAGATGTTCCTCCGTGCTCCGTGCTCCCACGTCCATTTTTCATTAGATTAGGATTGCACACGGCACCCCGCTTAACAAATAACATCAGCTCCGGAGTGGCCGCTGGAAGCTGCGTCGCACTGCCATCTTGAATCCCATGAAATTCATGAATTCCGTGAAACCTCTGACTTCTCCAGTGTAAATAATAGAGAGGTTTTGGGATATCAGGAGTGGTGTCAATTGCTGCAGAATATACAGCTTCTGACCTGCTCTTGTAGCCATGGTATTAATGAAGGAACTGCCTTTGATATTCTGGTCATTGATCGAGTTTAAGTTTATTGTTCTCATATACCCTGTGTTCATAATTCCCAGGGTGCAAAAGCCATTAAAATTAGTCTCCGAGCACCTACACTCCGGCCGCCAGAAAAAGCGGGATCTCCCGGCAGCCACCTATTTCATTTCCACTTCCCATTCCCATTCCCATTATCAGTCCATGACTTCCTCTTCTGCCATGATGAGGCCTCACTCAGGTTGGAGGAGCAACACCTGATATCCTGTCTGGGTAGCCTCCAACCTGATGGCATGTGACTTGACTTGACTTGATGAACATCAATTTCTCAAACTTCTGGCAATTGCAACCCCACTTCACCATTCCTGTTTCCTTCATCTTTTATTTTAGCTGCCCATCACCCCTCTCTAGTGATCCTCCTTCTCTTTCTTCCATGATCTTCTACCTTCTCCCATCAGATTCCCCCACTTCCCGCCCTTGATCACTGTTCAACTTCCCAGTTCTTCACCACTCACTCACCCCCTCCCCTGGTTCCACCTATCACATACCACTTGTACTTCTTCCTCCGCTCCTCCCACCTTCTGACACCGACTTCTCATCTTTTATTTTCAGTCCTGCTGAAGGTCTGGGCCCAAAACGTCGACTGTTTGGCCTGCTGAGATCTGTGTGCGTGTTGCCATGAGATTAGACTTCTGCAGCAGTAGCACGTTACTGTATGCTACAAAATGAGAAACCACAACCAAAGGAGTTGAATGACTTCAGACCTGTTGCCTTGACGCCGCACGTTATGAAGACCATGGAGCGGCTGATAATACAGAATCTGAGGCCACAAACCAGGCACGCCCAGGATCCTCTTCAGTTTGCGTATAAGGAGAAGGTGGGAGTGGAGGATGCTATCACGTATTTGCTGCACAAATCACTCTCTCACCTAGAGGGGGTCAGTTGTGCTGTGAGGATTACATTCCTTGACTTCTCTAGTGCCTTTAACACCATCCAGCCCAAGATCTTAAGGCACAAACTAACGGAGATGGGAGTAGACTCTCACATGGTGGATTGGATAGTGGACTACTTGACAGATAGACCTCAGTATGTGCGGTTGGGAGACTGTAGGTCTGACACGGTGGTCAGCAGCACAGGAGCGCCGCAGGGAACCGTACTCTCTCCGGTCCTGTTCACCCTGTACACATCAGACTTCCAATATAACTCGGAGTCCTGCCATGTGCAGAAGTTCGCTGATGACACGGCCATAGTGGGGTGTGTCAGGAATGGACAGGAGGAGGAGTATAGGAAACTGATACAGGACTTTGTGATATGGTGCAACTCTAACTACCTGCGTCTCAATATCACCAAGACCAAGGAGATGGTGGTGGACTTTAGGAGATCTAGGCCTCATATGGAGCCAGTGATCATTAATGGAGAATGTGTGGAGCAGGTTAAGACCTACAAGTATCTGGGAGTACAGTTAGACGAGAAGCTAGACTGGACTGCCAACACAGATGCCTTGTGCAGGAAGGCACAGAGTCGACTGTACTTCCTAAGAAGGTTGGCGTCATTCAATGTCTGTAGTGAGATGCTGAAGATGTTCTATAGGTCAGTTGTGGAGAGCACCCTCTTCTTTGTGGTGGCGTGTTGGGGAGGAAGCATTAAGAAGAGGGACGCCTCACGTCTTAATAAGCTGGTAAGGAAGGCGGGCTCTGTCGTGGGCAAAGTACTGGAGTGTTTAACATCGGTAGCTGAGCGAAGGGCGCTGAGTAGGCTACGGTCAATTATGGATAACTCTGAACATCCTCTACATAGCACCATTCAGAGACAGAGAAGCAGTTTCAGCGACAGGTTACTATCGATGCAATGCTCCTCAGACAGGATGAAGAGGTCAATACTCCCCAATGCCATTAGGCTTTACAATTCTACCGCCAGGACTTAAGAACTTTTTAAAAGCTATTATTAATGCTTTTTGAGATAGTGATTTAGATGCTTATCATATTTTTTACTGAGTTAAGTATTGAATGTAATTAGTTTTGCTACAACAAGTGTATGGGACATTGGAAAAAAAGTTGAATTTCCCCATGGGGATGAATAAAGTATCTATCTATCTATCTATCTATCTAAACATAAATTGTACAAACAATGATCACTTTAGGATGTCGCTGGTTGATAAATTTGTGATGATAATGCCATTGAATATCAATTATAAGTGCTTAAGACCCTCTATTGTTGATGACCATCTCTGACAATAGAGAATGGGGCTCATTTTGGTGTGACTGCTACTTGCCAATTATATGCTACTGGCCATGACTGAATCTTGTCTAGGTTTTGCTGCAAACTGGCTGCTTTGTTTGCTGAGGAGGTGTGAATAGCATTGAGCACCATGTAGGAATCAACAAATATCCATGGTGGAGGGTAGTTGCTGATGAAGCAGCTGAAGGTGGGTGGAATTTGGACGATACCCATGGCTGCTTCTGCACTGATGTCGGACAAACACTGAAGTGTCTGCAATTAAAAGAGTTTGGGATAGCTGTCTCTAATTCTTGAGTTGGCAGCGCCTGCCTATAGAAAAATTGGCACCAGATTGCCTCAGAAAGGCATTAAAATTGATAAGTAGTTAAAATGTTAAAATAGCCAATACCAGAGCACATCTATTTCAGGTGAGTAGGGGAAAGTTCCAAGGTTGTCAAGCCGAGGGGAGGTAGTGGGGACAAGCTCCCACTACCTAAAAGTGCTCCTCACGGCATGCGCCTCAAATAGCCTCTGACAACCAAGTCCAACTCCTGGCCTTCTCGTGTGGCTTAGCCTCTAAGCCTGGCGGAACTGTTTCTGCTGACAGGAGAAGGGGTAACGGCGGGTCCTTGTGCCTTAAAGTCAGTGCTTTGGGTAGACAGAGCTCGTCAGCCTGGGAAGGCAGTCCAGCTAAGAGATGGAAAACTCTGAATTCAAACCCCCGCTGCCTTGCGGCCATACCCACTCATGGGAAAGGCTTCGGGAGTAAATCCTGAGGACAAATCCGGAGCTGGAGTCCCTAAGGCAGTCCGACGTTGCCTTCAACTTGGCTCTGTCAACTCCTGTGACGACACCGGTGCCAAGCTGTATCGGCCCTTGCCCTTCCCTTGGACAACATCGGTGTTGTGGAGAGGGGAGACTTGCTGCATGGGCAACTGGCGGTCTTCCATACAATCTTGCCCAGGCCAGCGCCCTGGAGAGACTGAAGCAAGACTTTCCAGGTGCAGATCCATGGTCTCACGAGACTAACGGATGCCACCCAGGGGAAAGTTTAGTGGAGATGTCAAATGTAGATTTTTTTTACAGAAAGAAGGTGGGTGCCTGGGATGTGCTGCTAGGATAGCGGTAGAGGCTGATACATGGATGAAATCTAAATAGAGACATCGATGTAAGAGAAATGGAGGGTTATGGGCTATGTAGGAGGGAAAGGTTAGGTTGCTTGTAGAGTAGGTTTATATAGGTCAGCACAATACTGTGGGCCAAAGGGCCCATACTGTGTTTTATTGTTTTATGTCGTAGTACAAAAATGCATTGTTGTGGTAATGGAGACTCTTAGAGATGAAAAGAAGGAGGTCTCAGTTATGTTTACTTTTACATATTTCAAAATACACCTTAGCAAATCTTACGTTTTAAAAAAGGTCCAAATGACTACAAAATTTAAAGTAACGTGTATCCGCGGACGTTTGAGTGGACACAAGGTGAATGAAACATCAAAGAGATATGCTGTTTCACAGCATGGACAAATATGGAACGTGTAGCGGGAGACGTCAGAGAATGTAGGGTGGGTGTTCTGTACACAGAATGGTTGGTCCATGGAATGCCCTTCCAGGGGCAGTGAGAGAAGCAGATACATTTAGGGGCATTTAAGAAACTATCAAATGGATGATAGAAAATGGGGTCTATGTCGGAGAGAAGGGTAGGTTTGATCTCAGAATAGGTTAAATGCTGTAACATTCTATGTTCTATGTCCTTTGTTCAACTACAGACCTGCTCTGGAGTCTTGAGTAATCAAAAGGGATTCTGCAGATGCTGGAAATCTTAAGCAACACACACACAAATTGTTGGAGGAGCTCAGCAAGCCAGGCAGCATCTACGGAGGTACTAAACTCAACTGCCTGACTTGCTTGAGTTCCTCCAGCATTTTCGGTGTGTTGCTGGCTCTGAGTGAACTTGTCATATTGATCTTATCTTCCATTTGTTCTTGATACTTAATCAAATCCATATACCTTTTTTCTGATTCACAGGAGTTGACTTCAAAATGAAGACAATAGATGTGGATGGAATCAAGGTGCGAATACAGATTTGGTAAGTCCAGAAACTATTGTCAATTCTGGGCACTTTATTTCAGGGGACTGCTATGTTAACTAACTGAAACAATTTCCTGATTTGGCTTTCGTGTCACGTTGCTGTGATTTTGCTGAAGCCAGTGACTACTAGTGAATTTCTTGTTTTGTGGCAGCAGTACATTGCAATAAATAATAATAATAAAACTTTACAATATATTAAATTTAATAGGTAGAGAACAACAAAAAAAAGCAGTGAGATGTTGCACACAGGTTCAATGTCCACTCAGAAATCTGATGGCAGAGGGGAAGAAGCTGTTCCTGAAACGTTGAGTGCCTGTCTTCAGGTTCCTGTACGACTGCCTTGATGGCAGCAAAGAGAAGAGTTAATGTCCTGAGGAATGGGGCCCTTATTATTGGATGCTACCTCTTTGAGGCATCACCTTTGAAGGTATCATCAATGCTGGGGAGGCCAGTGATATCTGGGAACTTGAAACTAGTTACTCTTTCCACTGCTGGCTCCACGATGAGGGCTGATGTGTGTTTCCTCAGCCTCCCCTTCCTGAAGTCCACAATCAAATCCATGGTCTCACTGACATTGAGTGCTATTGTTGCGACACCACGCAACCAGCTGATCTATCTCACTCCTGTACACCTCCTCTTCACCATCTGAAATCCTGCCAAAAATAGTTTTGTCATCAGCAAATTTATAGATGCCATTTGAGCTGTGCCGTAGCCACATAGTTGTGGGTTTAGAGAGAATAGAGCAATGGCAAGAGCACGCAGAGACACACAATGGAAGAAAACTGTGTAGAATTATGGGTGCAAACTCGAGGAAATCTGCAGCTGCTGGAAATTCAATCAACACACACAAAATGCTGGTGGAACGCAGCAGGCCAGGCAGCATCTATAGGAAGAAGTACAGTCGACGTTTCGGGCCGAGATGCTTTATCTGGACTAACTGAAAGAAGAGGTACTAAGAGATTTGAAAGTGGGAGGGGGAGGGGGTGATCCAAAATGATAGGAGAAGACTGGAGGGGGAGGGATGAAGCTAAGAGCTGGAAAGTTGATTGGCAAAAGGGATACACAGCTGGAGAAGGGAAAGGATGATGGGACGGGAGGCCTAGGGAAAAAGAATGGAGGAGGGGAGCACCGGAGGGAGATGGAGAGCAGGCAAGGAGTGATTGTGAGAGGGGCAGAGAGAGAAAAAAGAGAAAAGAGAAAGAAGGGAAAAATAATAAATAAATAAATACATACATACATACATAGGTAGATAGATGGATAAGGGATGGGATAAGAAGGGGAGGAGAGGCATTAACAGAAGTTAGAGAAGTCAATGTTCATACCATCAGGTTGGAGGCTACCCAGACGGAATATAAGGTGTTGTTCCTCCAACCTGAGTGTGGCTTCATCTTGACAGCAGAGGAGGCCATGGATAGACATGGCCTCCCCTTCTTACCTCATCCCTTATTTATCTATCTATCTATCTATCTATCTATTTATTTATCTATTTATTTATTATTTATTTATTATTTATTTATCTGTCTATCTATTTATTCTCTTTCTCTTTTTTCTCTCTCTGTCCCTCTCACAATCACTCCTTGCCTGCTCTCCATCTCCCTCTGGTGCTCCCCTCCCCCGTTCTTTCTCCCTGGGCCTCCCGTCCCATGATCCTTTCCCTTCTCCAGCTGTGTATCCCTTTTGTCAATCAACTTTCCAGCTCTTAGCTTCATCCCTCCCCCTCCAGTCTTCTCCTATCATTTTGGATCACTCCCTCCCCCTCCCACTTTCAAATCTCTTACTACCTCTTCTTTCAGTTAGTCCTGATGAAGGGTCTCGGCCCGAAACGTCGACTGTACTTCTTCCTATGGATGCTGCCTGGCCTGCTGCGTTCCACCAGGGTTTTGTGTGTGTTGCTAAGATTATGGGTGTCACTTAGTAGCCATCTATATCTTAAGTGGAAAGTTGAAAGCAGTCAGGGTGATCAATTCTGTAAAATGTTGAATGATTTTACAGGGAAGGAATGTTGGATCAGTTTATCAAAGAAGTCCCATGGCACAACAAGCTGTTTCTATGCTGAAAGCATCTTTTATTTCACCTGCTTACAATTCCAAAGGTTCAAACGTTCATTTATTATCAAAGTATGTATTCATATACAACTCTGAAATACTCCCAACAGCCAAGAAACAAAGAACGACATGACAGTCATTCAGAGAGAGCCAACTTGGGAATTGCATCAAATTCAATGATGCCTTAATGTCTCCCCTGGCCCACCCAACCACTGTCTTAAATAGTTAATCTTGTATGCTCCATGTAAGATTCCAAGACTGGCCACTCAGAGATAAATTCCATTCGGGATTTTTCAGCCTGCACACAAACTGAAGAGCACCTTTCTTTGCTCAGCATGCTTCAAGCATTGGATCTGTCTTTTGAAAAGCAGGAAAAAAAAACACTGCAGATGCTGGAATTTTCAATTAAAAGCAGAAAATGTCGATGATATTCAGAAGATGAAGCATGAAACAAGAGTTGACATTGCAGGTACTCAATGGATCGAGCATCATTTCGAAAATGAAGAAATCAGTGAGGAATAAGGGAAGTCTACAGGGTTTTGACCCAAGTTGCCAACAGTCCCTGTTGCCCTACAGATGCTGTTTCACCCACTAAGTTCCTCCTGCAGGAAGTTTGTTTCTCCAGGTTCCAGCATTAACAGCCTCTTCTGTAAGTTTTGCACATTGTTGACCTTTCTTGAGCAATCTAATTCCACAAATCCCTTCAGCTCCTTCACATCTCCAAAGACTGATCCATTCCAAAAGGAAACCAGGAAATGCTAGAAACCCGCAGCAGCTCGGAGAGTGACTGTGAGAGAGAGGCCATTAACCCTCCAAACTCATGAACACTTGTTCCACAGCTGTACATGAACTGCTGAGTATTTCCAGATTCCAGAATTGCTGAAGACCTGTTCATTATTGAGCTCCTAAACTCTGTCCCAGGCTAATTAAGTCTAAATTTGTTTTCTTCGGTGAGCTGAAATCCAGAAAAAAATTGGTGAGATATTGCATTTGTTACATATTGTTAGGAATACAAAAGTCCATTGCCAGTGTTGGATGGATGCAATCAATGCACAATGCCTTTGTGGAGAAGATAATGTAGGCTGTTTTGAACACTGTCTCAGCTTGAGTTCATGTGGTAAGAGCTCTTTGATTTTCTGAATATTAGAAAGTCAATGAATAGATTAAAGACCTTAAAAGCTGGTTACCTTGGTGTCTAGCTCTGATGTTATAAACTCTGTGGATTCTCTGTAATTTTTGGGGATCAAATAGCTTAACGAGATTGTATACACACTCTCCCTCATGGCATTGAGGCATTGTTCAGGACGTTTTGATTATAAATGAACATGTTCAATATCTTTAATGATTCGTTGTGCCTGATCACAATCCCCATTGGCAAATACGCCCATTTCCAATTCCACTCCTAAGCCAGCATTAATTAATTCCAAAATTTAAAAAATAAATATATATATTTAACTATATAACCATATAACAAATACAGCATGGAAACAGGCCATCTCGGCCCTTCTAGTCCGTGCCGAATGCTTACTCTCACCTAGTCCCACCTACCTGCACTCAGCCCATAACCCTCCATTCCTTTCCTGTCCATATACCTATCCTATTTTTTTTTAATGACAAAATCGAATCTGCCTCTACCACTTCTACTGGAAGCTCGTTCCACAGAGCTACCACTCTCTAGGTAAAGTTCTCCCTCGTGTTATCCCTAAACTTTTGCCCCTTAACTCTCAACTCATGTCCTCTTGTTTGAATCTCCCCTACTCTCAATGGAAAAAGCCTATCCACGTCAACTCTATCTATCCCCCTCATAATTTTAAATACCTCTATCAAGTCCCCCCTCAACCTTCTACGCGCCAAAGAAGCGTAGAACTTCTCTGTAACTTAGGTGCTGAAACCCAGGTAACATTCTAGTAAATCTCCTCTGTACTCTCTCTATTTTGTTGACATCTTTCCTATAATTCGGTGACCAGAACTGTACACAATACTCCAAATTTGGCATCACCAATGCCTTGTACAATTTTAACATTACATCCCAACTCCTATACTCAATGCTCTGATTTATAAAGGTTAGCATACCAAAAGCTTTCTTCACCACCCTATCCACATGAGATTCCACCTTCAGGGAACTATACACCATTATTCCTAGATCACTCTGTTCTACTGCATTCTTCAATGCCCTACCATTTACTATGTATGTCCTATTTTGATTAGTCTTAACAAAATGTAGCACCTCACACTTATCAGCGTTAAACTCCATCTGCCATCTTTCAGCCCACTCTTCTAACTGGCCTAAATCACTCTGCAAGCTTTGAAAACCTACTTCATTATCCACAACACCACCTCTTTATTTCTGGAAATGTTCAGCAGATCAGGCAGATTCCGTGGGTCTGTAGACCTAATGCTTCATCTTGAGAATTCTTCTGTACTGAATTGCTAAGTATTTCCAGCAATTTTTTTGTTTTCTATTTAGAATATGACATTAATGGTAAGACTCTTGGCTGTGTGGAGGATCAGAGGGATCTTGAGGTCCGAGTCCATAGGACACTCATAGCTACTATGCAGGTTGACTCTGTGCTTAAGAAGGCATACGGTGCATTGGCCTTCATCAATCATGGGACTGAGTTTAAGTGTCAAGAGGTAATGTTGCAGCTATATTGAACCCTGGTCAGATCCCACTTGGAGTACTGTGCTCAATTCTGGTCGCCTCACTACAGGAAGGACATGGAAACTATAGAAAGGGTGCAGAGGAGATTTACAAGGATGTTGCCTGGATTGGGGAGCATGCCTTATGAGAATAGGTTGAGTGAACTTGGCCTTTTTTCATTGGAGTGACGGAGGATGAGAGGTGACCTGATAGAGGTGTACAAGATAATGAGTGGAATTCGAAACAATAGTGTCTTTTAAGAGACTCCTGAATGGCTGAATGACTCCTGAATGAACCCCAAGAAAGGGAGTTTGTGGAGTGCCTCTGAGATGGATTCTTAGAGCAGCTTGTACTGGAGCCTACACGCGAGAAGGAAATTCTGGATCCATTGTTGTGTAATGAACCGGATTTGATAAGGGAACTCGAGGTAAAGGAGCCATTAGGAGGTAGTGACCATAATATGTTAAGTTTTAATCTAAAATTTGAGAGGGAGAAGGGAAAATCGGAAGTGTCAGTATTACAGTTGAACAAACAGGACTGTGGAGCTATGAGGGAGGAGCTAGCCAAAGTTGACTGGAAGGATACCCTAGCAGGGATGACAGTGGAAAAACAATGGCAGGTATTTCTGGGAATAATACGGAAGGTGCAGGATCAGTTCATTCCAAAGAGGAAGAAAGATTCTAAGGGGAGTAGGGGGTGACCGTGGCTGACAAGGGAAGTCAAGCACAGTATAAAAATAAAAGAGAAGAAGTATAACATAGCAAAGATGAGCGGGAAGCCAGAGGATTGGGAAACTTTTAAAGAGCAACAGAAGATTACTAAAAAGGCAATACAGGGAGAAAAGATGAGGTACGAAGATAAGCTAGCCAAGAATATAAAGGAGGATAGGAAAAGCTTCTTTAGGTATGTGAAGAGGAAAAAATTAGTTAAGACCAAAGTTGGGCCCTTGAAGGCAGAAACAGGTGAATTTATTATGGGGAACAAGGAAATAGCAGGTGAGTTGAACAGGTACTTTGGATCTGTCTTCACTAGGGAAGACACAGACAATCTCCCAGATGTAATTGTGGCCAGAGGGCCTAGGGAACAGAGGAACTGAAGGAAATTCACATTAGGCAGAAAATGGTGTTGGGTAGACTGATGGGACTGAAGGCTGATAAATCCCCAGGATCTGATAGTCTGCATCCCAGGGTACTTAAGGAGGTGGCTCTAGAAATCGTGGAAGCATTGGTAATCATTTTCCAATGTTCTATAGATTCAGGATCAGTTCCTGAGGATTGGAGGATAGCTAACGTTATAACACTTTTAAAGAAAGGAGGGAGAGAGAAAACAGGGAATTATAGACCAGTTAGCCTGACATCAGTGGTGGGGAAGATGCTGGAGTCAATTATAAAAGATGAAATAGTGGCACATTTGGATAGCAGTAACAGGATCGGTCCGAGTCAGCATGGATTTACGAAGGGGAAATCATGCTTGACTAATCTTCTGGGATTTTTTGAGGATGTAACTACGAAAATGGATAAGGGAGAGCCAGTGGATGTAGTGTACGTGGACTTTCAGAAAGCCTTTGATAAGGTCCCACATAGGAGATCAGTGGGCAAAATTAGAGCACATGGTATTGGGGGTAGGGTACTAACATGGATAGAAAATTGGTTGGCAGACAGGAAACAAAGAGTAGGGATTAATGTGTCTTTTTCAGAATGGCAGGCAATGTCTAGTGGGGTACCGCAAGGCTCAGTGCTGGGACTGCAGCTATTTACAATATACATTAATGATTTAGATGAAGGGATTAAAAGTAACATTGGCAAATTTGCAGATGACACAAAGCTGGGTGGCAGTGTGAAATATAAGGAGGATGTTAGGAGAATGCAGGGTGACTTGGACAGGTTGGGTGAGTGGGCAGATGCATGGCAGATGCAGTTTAATGTGGATAAATATGAGGTTATCCACTTTGATGGCAAGAACAGGAAGGCAGATTACTATCTGAATGGTGTCAAGTTAGGAAAAGGGAAAGTACAACGAGATCTAGGTGTCCTTGTTCACCAGTCACTGAAAGTAAGCATGCAGGTACAGCAGGCAGTGAAGAAAGCTAATGGCATGCTGGCCTTCATAACAAGGGTAGTTGAGAATAGAAGCAAAGAGGTCCTTCTGCAGTTGTACAGGGCCCTGGTGAGACCACGCCTGGAGTATTGTGTTCAGTTTTGGTCTCCAAGTTTGAGGAAGGACATTCTTGATATTGAGGGACTGCAGCGTAGGTTCACGAGGTTGGTTCCCGGGATGGCAGGACTGTCACATGTTGAAAGATTGGAGCGACTGGGCTGGTATACACTGGAATTTAGAAGGATGAGAGGGGATCTGATTGAAACATACAAGATTATTAAGGGATTGGACACGCTTGAGGCAGGAAACATGTTCCTGATGTTGGGGGAGTCCAGAACCAGAGGCCACAGTTTAAGAATAAGGGGTAGGCCATTTAGAATGGAGTTCTAGAAAAACTTTTTCACCCAGAGAGTTGTGGATCTGTGGAATGCTCTGCCTCAGAAGGCAGTGGAGGCCAATTCTCTGGATGCTTTCAAGAAAGAGTTAGATAGAGTTCTTAAAGGTAGCGGAGTCAAGGGATATGGGGAGAAGGCAGGAATGGGGTACTGATTTTGGATGATCAGCCATGATCACATTGAATGGCGGTGCTGGCTCGAGGGGCCGAATGGCCTACTCCCGCACCTATTGTTTATTGTCTATTGGCTACATGGAGCTTAGAAAAATAGAGGGCTATGGGTAAAGCCTAGGTAGTTCTAAGGTAGGGACATGTTCGGCACAGATCTGTGGGCTGAAGAGCCTGTATTGTGCTGTATGCTTTCTGTGTTTCTATTTCCTACAGCTGCAACATTTTGCTTTTGGACTGATTCTTTAATCTCTGATTAGTTTTATTTGTCACATGTACATTGAAACATACAGCGAAATGCATTGTTTGTGTCAAATCAGTTCAGTGAAAATTGTGCTAGAGGCAGCCTGCAAGTGTCACCCCACTTCTGGCGCTAAGGAAGCATGCCCATGACTTACTAACCCTAGCCTGTACGTCTTTGGACCGTGGGAGGAGACTGGAGCATGCAGAGGACACGTACGCAGTTACGGGGAGAACGTACAAGCATCTTACAGACAGTGGCAGGAATCAAACCCCTGTCACTGGCTGTGTGATTGACTATGGTGTCCTTCACCTCATACCCGGCTTATTTCAGACATCAGAGGCTTTGCATATACACCAGGCAATTTCTGTCCTGCTATTACTGTAACTCTGATTGCCTTCCTTTTAGTCAGGTGACCAAAAGGGATAATAAATCTCTTTACTGACATACTGTACCAAACAACTCCTGACTCTTATGCTAATTTCAAGACTATACTTTGATACCTGAGATCATTAGACCCTTTTCCACTTCCAAACTCCTGCACCTGGAAAGTACTTCAACTTTTCTTCTTGTTCCAATTGCAACTCACGCTGTTGCTCCCATGAAACAGTGAGAGCTGAAGCCTAAACACTTCCCCGAAGGCTCTGATGCTGGTATTCAGTGTGCAGTTTCGTATACTGTATGAGGCTTTAGTTCCATTATTTGCGTGTTTTGCCACTATCCCCATAGGAGTATAAGAAACCAGGAGCAGCACCAGGCCATCCAGACTGCTCCACCATTCAGTTCCATCTCATCTCTGTCTTAACCAGCATGCCAGAACAGACAGTGGAGAGGTTGTGGGGAAAGATGTTAAGCCTATATACAAAGTTAGGCATCAAAAGGTCGAGTATGCTGGTGCTGATTTCTAAGGTGCATGTATTTTAAAGCAAGAAGTACTGTAGGAAAGGTGTATGAGCTTAGAGCACATAGAATTATGAGTTTGTAGCCATTAGTGAGACTCGGTTGCAGGAGGAGCAGGACTGGCCACTCAGTGTTCCGGGTTCCGTTGTTTTAGATGTGACAGAGCCCGAACGGGGAAGGGATGGCATTACTAGCCAGAGAAAATGTCACTGCAGTGCTCGGTCAGGACAGACTGGATAGCTTGTATAGTGAGGCTTCATGGGTAGAACCAAAGAATGAGAAAGGTATGATGGGATTATATTACAAACCACCCAACAGTCTGCAGGATTTAAAGGAGCAAATTTGAAGAGACTATTGCAAGAAACATAAGGTTGGGATAGTAAGTGATTTTAACTTTCTACATATTGACTGGGACTCCCATACTGTAAAAGGGATAAATGGGAAAGAGTTTGTTAAATGTGTTCCAGTTAGAGAGTGTGATACTAGATCTCCTATTAGGGAGTGAGACAGGACAGGTGACAGAAGTTTGCGTAAAGGAACACTTTGCATCTAGTGATCATAATGCCATTTGTTTCCTGGTAATATTGAATAAAATTGGTCTGGTCTTCAGGCTGAGATTCTACATTGGAGAAAGACCAATTTTGATGGTTTCAGAAAGGATCTAGCAAATGTGGATTGGGACAAAGTGTACCTCGTCAGTGGGAGGCCTTCAAAAGTAAACTTTTTGAGAGTACAGAGTTTGTATGTGCCTGTCAGAATAAAAAGCAAGGATAACAGGTTAAGGGACCTTGTGTTTCAAGAGATATTGATCCTGGTTAAGAAAAAAGAAAGGAGGTGCATAGCATGTATAGGCAAGCAGGAACAAATGAGGTACAAGAGGGGTATAAGAAATGCACCATCAATAACTCTCTCTGAGATGTGAAGGCGAGATATCGGCTTTGATTGACTGAAAGAAAGAACAAGCAGTAGTTGACCACCATACTACATCCTGGAGACTGAGGGCTGGGCTCAGGCCTCAATCGCCTTTATACCGGGGTCTGTGGGAGGAGCCACGGTCAGTGGGAGGGACCACAGGAGCAGTCAGCAGGGGGCGTGTCCAGACAGATATATGTAGTTCAGCACATTCACCCCCCCTTTGTTTTCAAAGAGAGTCCCCATGTGGCGAAGTTTCCTACAAATATATTTACAGGTTAAGTCTATCAGGTGGTGGAATCTGTCGCTGCGATCTATGTAGCACCGGCTGTGATTGCACAGATGCCGGTGGTGGTGATTGCACAGATGCTGGTGGTGATTGCACAGATGCCGGTGGTGGTGATTGCACAGATGCCGGTGGTGGTGATTGCACAGGTGCCGGTGGTGGTGATTGCACAGATGCCGGTGGTGGTGATTGCACAGGTGCCGGTGGTGGTGATTGCACAGGTGCTGGTGGTGATTGCACCTGAGACGGTGGTTGTGCTGGTTCTGGCCCAACTGGAGGTGTCAGCCCACTAGGCGTCAGTGATCCCTCACGTGTGTGCGAGGCGCCTGGTATATACGCATACGAGACGCCCGGTATAGGAGTGTCGTGAGGGATCAGTGTAGGGCTCGGTGTGCGCAGTGTCACCTCGGGTACAGGGTTCATAGTTACTGTGGAGTGTTCGGGGTAGTGGTCTGCTGCTCCTGCGGGCGCCAGGTCGCGGACGGAGACCGTGTCCTCCCACCCATCAGGTAAGACCACGTAGGCGTACTGGGGGTTCGCATGAAGTAGGTGAACCCTCTCGACCAGCGGGGAGTATTTATTGCTCCTCGCATGTTTCCGGAGCAGCACTGGCCCTGGGGATGTCAGCCAAGCCGGTAGGGTGGTCCCAGTGGCAGACTTCCTGGGAAAAGAAAAGAGGCGCTCATGAGGGGTGGCATTGGTGGACGTACATAACAGGGAGCGGATGGAGTGGAGTGCCTCAGGGAGGACCTCCTGCCATCGAGAGACCGGCAACCCTTTTGACTTAAGGGCTAAAAGTGTGGCCTTCCACATTGTGGCATTCTCCCTCTCCACCTGTCCATTTCCCCGGGGATTATAACTCGTGGTCCTACTAGTAGCAATGCCCCTAGCCAGCAGGTACTGGCGCAGCTCGTCACTCATAAAGGAGGACCCTCTATCACTGTGGATATAGCAGGGATATCCGAACAGAGTGAAGAGCTGGCGCAGGGCTTTTATGACGGACGTGGCAGTGGTATCGGGGCAGGGGATGGCAAAGGGGAACCGCGAGTACTCGTTGATGATGTTGAGAAAGTAGACATTACGGTCGGTGGAGGGAAGGGGGCCCTTAAAGTCAACACTCAGTCGCTCAAAGGGGCGGGTGGCCTTGATAAGTTGCGCCTTTTCAGGACGGTAGAAGTGCGGTTTGCACTCAGCGCAGACTTGGCTTACTCAAGGGAGTAAGGCAGGTTCCAGGCTTTCACGAAATGGTAAAATCCCCGGGTGGCAAAGATCTGCATGGAGGGCATATAGCTGGTCGAGCTGCATGCTGGCACACGCTCCCCGGGATAGGGCATCAGGGGGCTCATTGAGCCTTCCAGGCCGGTACAGGATGTCATAGTTGTAGGTGGAGAGTTCTATTCTCCACCGCAAAATTTTATCATTTTTGATTTTGCCCCGCTGTTGGTTGCTGAACATGAACGCAACTGAGCGCTGGTCGGTCAGCAAGGTGAACCTTTTGCTGGCGAGATAGTGCCTCCAGTGCCTAATAGCTTCCACTATGGCCTGGGCTTCTTTCTCCACCACGGAGTGCCGAGTTTCAGAGCCTTGAAGGGTACGAGAGAAGAATGCTACTGGCCTGCCTGCCTGTTTGAGGGTAGCAGCCAGCGCGAAGTCGGAGGTGTCACTCTCTATTTGGAAGGGAATGGTCTCGTCCACCGCATGCATCGTTGCTTTGGCGATGTCCCCTTTAATGCAGCTGAAGGCCGTGCAGGCCTCGGCAGAGAGGGGAAATGTGGTGGTCTTGACCAGGGGGCGGGCCTTGTCTGCGTAATGGGGGACCCATTGGGCGTAATAGGAAAAGAAGCCCAGGCACTGTCTGAGGGCTTTGAGGGTGGTGGGAAGAGGGAGTTCTAACAGGGGGTGCATACGGTCGGGATCAGGGCCAATGACCCTGTTTTCCACGACATACCCAAGGATAGCGAGTCGGGTGGTTCCGAACATACACTTGTCCCTATTATAAGTAAGGTTCAGGGCTTTGGCCACTTGGAAAAATCATTGGAGGTTGGCGTTGTGATCCGGCCAGTCGTGACCACAGATGGTGATGTTATCCAGAGAGGGAAATGTGGCCTTCAGTTGGCACTGGTCCACCATCCGGTCCATTTCCCTCTGGAAGACCGAGACACCATTTGTGACACCGAATGGGACGCGCAGGAAGTGTTAGAGCCTGCCACCCGCCTCGAAGGCGGTGTAGGGGCGGTCCTCCGGGCGGATGGGGAGCTGGTGATAAGCGGATTTCAGATCTATTGTCGAGTACACCTTGTACTGAGCTATCTGGTTGACCATATCCGCGATGCGGGGTAGGGGGTACGCGTCAAACTGCGTGAACCTATTGATAGATAGATAGATAGATAGATAGATAGATAGATACTTTATTCATCCCCATGGGGAAATTCAACTTTTTTTCCAATGTCCCATACACTTGTTGTAGCAAAACTAATTACATACAATACTTAACTCAGTAAAAAATATGATATGCATCTAAATCACTATCTCAAAAAGCATTAATAATAGCTTTTAAAAAGTTCTTAAGTCCTGGCGGTAGAATTGTAAAGCCTAATGGCATTGGGGAGTATTGACCTCTTCATCCTGTCTGAGGAGCATTGCATCGATAGTAACCTGTCGCTGAAACTGGATGAAACTGGCTATAGTCCACGACCATCCTATTTTTCTGCCCGGTCCGAACAACAAGCACCTGGGCCCTCCAAGGACTTGTGCTTGGCTCAATGATCCCCTCCCCGAGCAGCCGCTGCACCTCCGACTGAATGAAGGCCCTGTCCCCCGTGCTGTACCTCTTGCTTTTAGTTGCCACCGGTTTACAGTCGGGGGTCAGGTTGGTGAACAGCGGTGGGGGAGGGATCTTGAGGGTGGAGAGGCTGCAAGTGGTGTCAGTAGCGCAGCTGTCGGCATGGTGCTGGGTGGGATGTGTGGTTCGGTGTGTGTGGGTGGTCAGTAGTGGGGTATATGGCGAAGTCCCACAAAACTGAGGATTCCTGACAGTGAGTGATGGGAGGGGCCCGTCATATGCCATAGTCACACTTTCGAGGTGGCTCTGGAAGTCCAACCCCAATAGCACAGGCACACATAGTTGAGGCATGACCAGTAGCGCAAAGTTCCGATGTTCTGTGCCCTGCACCACCAATATCACTACACAACCCACCCGGATGTCTGTGGAATACGACCCAGAAGCCAAGGTGACCCTCTGGCTTACCGGCCGTGTCACAAGTCCGCAGCGTTGCACTGTGCCCAGGTCAATAAAACTCTCAGTGCTGCCCGTGTCAAACAGGCAGCTAGTCCTGTGCCCCACCACCAGGATGTCCATCATTGACCTTGCAAGCTGGTGTGGGGCGCTTTGGTCGAGGGTTACGGAGGCCAGAGTTGAACTGCCGTCTTGGTGCCTGGTAAGCACTGGTGGGTAGGGGGCGGGGCATGTTGGCGCCGACAAAGATGGCCGCCCCCATCCGGGCATGCAAGATGGCGGCCCCCATGCCTCGCACGAGGCGGGCAGGCAAGATGGCGGCCCCCATGCCTCACACGCAGCGCTGCCTGACCCCACTCGTGGTTTAGACTTACAGACCTTGGTGAAATGGCCCTTCTTCCCGCAGCTGGAACAGGTCGGGCCGGGCAGCGTTTTCGGGGGTGCTTTTCGAGTCCGCAGAAGTAACACTGCGCGGGCTTGCGACGGGCAGCAGCTGTGGTCAGGTTCGGGGAGTTTGTGGAATCGCGACTGGCAGCGGCGTTGGCGAATTCGCTCGTGGGAACTGGCGGCGGCGGGGTCTGAGGTGTCCACGGAACCGGCGGGGGATCGCGCGGCTGGACAGCGTCAGCGTTGTGCAGAGCAGCCTCCAGCGTGTCGGCCGTCTCGATCGCCGAGTGTAAGGTAAGATCGGCATTTTCCAGCAGCCGCTGGCGCACGTACACTGACCTGATCCCTGTAACAAAGGCATCTCATACGAGGAGCTCCGCATGCTGTTCCGCCATGAGAGTTTTGCAGTCGCAAGTTCGCACGAGTGTCTGTAGGGCTCGGAGAAACTCGGCGCTTGACTCTGCAGGCCGCTGTCGTCGCGTAGCTAAGCGATGTCTTGCATAGACAGTGTTCACCGGCCGCAGGTACTGTCTTTTGAGGGCCTCCAGTGCCCCTTGGTAGGTCAGCAGGCCTCTGATAAGTGAGTAAACTTTCGGGGTGACCCTCGAGTGGAGAATTCGGTGCATAACAGCGGGTTCAGTTGCACTAACCTCCTTCAAGTATGATTGGAAGCATGCAAGCCAGAGTTCAAAGGCAAGAGCTGCTTCAGGGGCTTGGGGGTCCAAATCCAATTTTTCCGGATGTAAAATGCTTTCCATGTTTTAAAACTTCCAGTCAATAAAATTGATGCACCATCAATAACTCTCTCTGAGACGTGAAGGCAAGATATCGGCTTTTATTGACTGGAAGAAAGAACAAGCAGTAGTTGACCACCATACTACATCCTGGAGACTGAGGGCCGGGCTCAGGCCTCAATCGCCTTTATACCGGGGTCTGTGGGAGGAGCCACGGTCAGTGGGAGGGGCCACAGGAGCAGTCAGCAGGGGGCGTGTCCAGACAGGTATATGTAGTTCACCACAATAAGAAATGCAAGAGAACACTTAAGAAGGAAATCAGGAAGACTAAAAGAAGACATGAGTTTGTTCTAGCAGACAATGTGAAGGAGAATTCTAAGGCCTTCGACGAAGAAAATCAAAAGATCTGCAGAAATGACCTATTAGGCTATTCATTAGATCCATCTAATGTTGGTTCATTATTTTTCTTGCTCCGTGGGTAAAACCTGGGTTTCTTCACAGTCCTGCCATCAGCAGTACATCACCGGACATCTCACTGCCACATTAGTCCATTTGGTCTCAATCCTGCTTTAGTGCATTTAAAATAGAACCATGTCTGTAAGTGGTCTGCTTTTTTAGCACTGAGATCTCTGATCATGGTGATTGATTTCACAGATTATATTAAAATGTTAAACAGTGGAAAGTTCTTCATTAGCTTTTTTAAAGTTTCGTAGTTTTCAGCCTATTGAAGATGAGGGTGATAAGTTTCCAGGCTTCAGTAGGACCTAAAGAATTCTGCAGGACAAACGGAATTTCTGGGTGAGCTGACAGGAACTAACGTTTTAGCGTTATGTTCTATGAACAGTGCTTCTCATGATGGTACAGCTGGTATCAGCTGATAACAAGAATTTGCTCTGTAGGGAGTTAAGTTAACCCACTCTCATTCAATGTTAGGAACATAAAACAACAGTAGGTCATTTCGTCCTTTCAGCTTTACCAATAAATTCCCAGTACTGAAATCTTCGTCTGCTGTACTTCATGAAACCCCTGCTTTCTCGGGCTTCTCTGGAAACGGCTCGTAGCCCTCACTAGCGTCCTTCAAACTCTGCGCTGGAAGACCCACGGTTCTCAGGCCGCGTAAATCTATGGAATACACACTACGATCCCGCCAAATCTGTGAGATTAGGATGTCTCCCACCCAAACCCCAATTTGTGTGAATGCTGTGCAACTTGCTACTCTGTTACAACTCATTGCCAACAAATAACAGACAGCACACTGCGTACGATTAAAGGAATTATATTTATGAATATTAACTTAACTAACTTAAGGGTTAGTAAGGAAAAGAAAGGGAGAAAAGAAAGGGGGGGAAAAAAGCAAAAAGGGCCCATCATAATTAAACAGTCAAATGTGCACAGGCTGGAGCTCAACTCTTCCAAAGTCCGATCCTCAGTAGACTTCCATACCTTACTCCATCGAATCACAGTCCCCACCCGGTCGAATCCTACAACTGGTTCTCTCCAGCATCCTCTCTCTTCATCTCCCACCAAACAAAGACGAAAGCTCACACCGGTGTCAGGCACACAAAAAAACACCCACTTCCCTGATTGAATAGCTCATATTCTGAAGTACCCGTTATCTCTAATCATAACCCAAACCCTGCTTCTTCAGAAAGACCATTGCATGAAATACCCTACAACGTTAGCAGTGAAACCTTTACCAGGGCATTTTGATAGCTTGAAATGAAAATATTGAATTTAAAGTAAATATTTGATACAACCGGCCCTCCTTATCCGCGAGTTCCGCATGCGCAAATTCAACCAACCGTGAATCAAGAAAACCCGGAAGAGCTCTTCCAGCATTGTTGTTCGAGCATGTACAGACTATTTTTTCCTTGTCATTATTCCCTAATCAATGCAGTATAACAATTATTTTACATAGCATTTACATTGTATTAGGTATTATAAGTAATCTAGCGATGATTTAAAGTATACAGGAGGATGTGCGTAGGTTATTTTGGATTGGGATTGAAAAAAATCTTAAATTCTCTTATTAAGTAAGTTGGAACAGGTACATATGGTATTATTTAGCATCAGTTAGTCAAACGTGGGTCTTAGTATATATTTTATCTTTCTGTGCATATAAAACACTTAAGAACGTATGTTTCAGCGCCAGGCTTGGGAACAAAATTCCCGAGTTTGATCCAGTGACAGATCACTCCCGAGCCCGCTCTCCTTCCGTGCCGGGTTGATGTGGAGGATCAAAAACCCAAAACCCCAAAACCCAATAATTAAACCACTGTGTTGCTTAGTAATAATTGTAGCTTTCATCGGGGCAGGGCCTTTCTCACTTTATCCTTTAAAATTGTTCCGATCGTTGACCGACTGTAGCCTAACGCTTTTCCAGTGACCGATAGCATTTCACCTCTTTCCAATCGCTTTCTTATTTGCACTTTATTTTCAATCGTGATTATTTTCGTGAACAGAAACTCTGTGGATTCAGAGCTCCGCCGCCGGGTCCTAATGTCCACCACACTGAAACAGGTTAAATAAAGACTGGGGTCCCGCTGGGTCCTAAGGTCCACTTCATTGAGACAGGTTGAATAAGGGACTTGAGCATCCGCATTTTTTGGTATCCGCGAGGGGTCCCGGAACCAATCCCTCATGGATAAGGAGGGCAGACTGTATATACTGTATTAGTGACTTCTGCCTAGGAATTTAAAACATTATCCCAAAGTCTATTGATGATATGAAACCAGGAAATGGAATAGACAGTGAAGAAATGAACATACATACTTCCAAAGGGCATAACCAGATTCATAATTGGCTGATGGCATTTATTGCAGCAAATCAAACTACTTTAATAGAAAAATATGAAAAGGACATATAAGTAACATGCACAGTTTAAACAACAGAACATATACAGTTCAAAATATCCAAAGAAATGTAATACATCCCATGATTTGCAGTAATGTGATATTGAAAAGAGAAGCAGGTGATTAGGGATATGATGAATGAAATTGCAAAGAGGAATGTTATCTGAAGATTTAGACCATTCAATCTGTCAACAGTGAACTGTAGTAAAAGGGTGTATTTGTCCCAGCACCTGAGATATTTTCCTTCTATATATGTTGTAGGTGTAGTTTTCCTCCTTTTTAAGGTACAGATCTGAACTTCAGCATATAAAATTTTTAGATCTGTATGCTCATGTTGCTTTTAAAAGTACTTTGACCAAACAGTAATTGAGATGACCAGGATGGAATGTCAATTAACGCTGAAAGACATTAGATGTACAAAATAAATTATTTGTAAAAGTAACAGCAGTGAGACATCTGTGCTTCAGCGCAAGATGCCATGATAGGGAGTAACACAAGCTTTTAAATTCCTGGACTTTGTTTCCACTTTTCTCCTAAAAGCATTGATTGTTCCTTATTTGGATTACATAGTGTGCATCTGAACCCAATATTGTTTTCAAGTGTTTATTCATAGTCCTCACTTTATGGCAGACATTACTAGCTGGTTATCAAGAATACAAACCTGGTTATTTCATCAGGTTCTCAGCAACCCCAAAACTTCAATTGGATCATTTGCATCAAGTGCTTTTTGATCTATGGAAGGGAATGTGGGGCCAGCAAGCAAAATAAAGGAGACAAATTATAAGTTTTCTAGTGACTTACGATATCTAGAAAATATTTTCCAAGTTGCCACTTTATTAGGTACCTCCATGGTCTTCTGCAGCCGTAGCCCATCTACTTCAAGGTTTGATATACTGTGCATTCAGAGATGTTCTTCAGCACACCACTGTGGTAATGCAGTTATTTGAGTTACTGCTCCCTTCCTGTCAGCTTGAACTAGTCTAGCCATTCTCCTTTGACCTTTCTCATTAATAAGGCATTTTCACCCACAGAGCTGCCGTTCACTAGATGTTTTTTTCTCTGTTTTCACACCATTCTCTGTAAACCCTAGAGCCTGTTGTGTGTGGAAATTGCAGGAGGCCAACAGTTTCTGAGATACTCAAACCACCCCATCTGGCACCAGCAGTCACTCAATGCTCAAAGTCACTGAATCACATTTTTTCTTTATTCTGATGTTCAGTCTTAACAACTGAACCTCTTGATGATGTCCACATGCTATTATGCATTTCAATTCAGCCAAATTAGAGGTACCTAACAAAGAGGTCACTGAATGTACATCTACTTTCCTCTGATAACACATATGGTTACAACGGATGAGGCCGACATAAGTGCAAAACTGTTTGGCATTTGGACAATAAATTGCACTGAATGTAACAGTTCAGCACATGCATCACCTGCAGAAATTCTATTGTTATGAAAAGAAACATGTCCAGCCTAGTTAGAGCCATCAACATTTATGTTCTTTATCATGGAACACCAATAACTTTTAATTAATGCCCTTGATATACAGTAGCATTTTTTTGCATGGTGAGCGGAGGTGGCAAAGTGCTATTAAAGGAAATAAGTTTATAAGAGTTTATAAACTGACTTGTGTCTTCTGTAATACTGCAACAACCTTGTTTTACTCCCGCTGACAAAATGAGTAGTGCAGATTTGGTTCAGCAGAATTGATACCTGATGAATTTCTAAGGTAAATACAGTAGTAATGATTGTGTAGGTTATAAATCAAATCCTCTGTTATTCACTTCCTCCTGCTTCCTCCCCAAAGCTGGGCTTCATTACATTCTGACAAGTAAAAATTCTCCACTGTCCTGATTTCTTTCTCTTCATTACTATTATATCCATTTACAACCTTTAACATGTGAAGCTCGTGGATCTACTATCTGTTGAAGCAGCAGAATTCATGAATGTCATTAATTGGATAAGAGTGGCTGGACCTGGGGCTGAGAATGAAAAACAAACAAATGTCAGGCCCATTTAAGTGCCAAAGCAGTTTAAGAGGATCGACGCATCAAGGCCAGGGGCAAAGGACAAACTGGAGTTCAGCTCACTACTCTGCGGGGTTTACATCCCTCAGCAGCTGTGGCCTGCAACCATCACCACTCACCTCAGCACTGAACTGGCTCTGTGCCTGTGGCCTGCAGCCATCGGGCTCCTTGACCATCTTCCCTCGCCTCAGCACTGAACTGGCTCTGTGCCTGTGGCCTGCAGCCGTCAGGCTCCTTGACCGTCTTCCCTCGCCTCAGCACTGAACTGGCTCTGTGCCTGTGGCCTGCAGCCGTCGGGCTCCTTGACCGTCTTCCCTCACCTCAGCACTGAACTGGCTCTGTGCCTGTGGGCTGCAGCCGTTGGGCTCCTTGACCGTCTTCCCTCGCCTCAGCACTGAACTGGCTCTGTGCCTGTGGCCTGCAGCCGTCGGGCTCCTTGACCGTCTTCCCTCACCTCAGCACTGAACTGGCTCTGTGCCTGTGGGCTGCAGCTCCTTGACTGTCTTCCCTCGCCTCAGCACTGAACTGGCTCTGTGCCTGTGGCTTGCAGCCGTCGGGCTCCTTGACCGTCTTCCCTCGCCTCAGCACTGAACTGGCTGTGGACTCACTTTTGGGGACTCTCCAGTTCATGTTCTGAGTGTTATTTAATGTTTGCACAATTTGTTGTTTTTTTCCCCGCACATTTGGTGTGTAATGGTCTTGGTTGTGTGTGTGTGTATTTTTAAGGGGTTCTATTGTGTTTCTTTGTTTTGTGGCTGCCTGCAAGAAGACAAATCTCAAAGTTATATACTATAGTATGCAATCACTGATAATAAATGTACTTTCTATTTGAACTTTGAATTTGTCTTTATGCAGTCCATACTGCACTCCTCTCCTTCTTTTCATTAAAGATTTTAATCAGGTTTGTCAAAGGAGATGTCTTCCTTTTTTAAACAAAGGGGCTTCCCTTCTTCCACCATCAACTCTGTTCTCAAACGCATCTCTCCCATTTCCCGCACATCTGCCCTCACCCCATCCGCCTGCCACCCCACTCAGGATAGGGTTCCTCTTGTCCTCACCTACCACCCCACCAGCCTCCAGGTCCAACGTATAATGCTCTGTAACTTCCGCCACCTCCAACGGGATCCCACTACCAAGCACATCTTTCCCTCCCCCCCCTTCTGCTTTCCGCAGGGATCGCTCCCTACGCGACTCCCTTGTCCACTCATTCCCCCCCCCATCCCTTCCCACCGATCTCCCTCCTGGCACTTATCCTTGTAAACGGAACAAGTGCTACACCTGCCCTTACACTTCCTCCCTCACCACCATTCAGGGCCCCAGACAGTCCTTCCAGGTGAGGCGACACTTCACCTGTGAGTCGGCTGGTGTGGTATACTGCGTCTGGTGCTCCCGGTGTGGCCTTTTATATATTGGTGAGACCCGACGCAGACTGGGAGACCGTTTCGCTGAACACCTACGCTCGGTCTGCCAGAGAAAGCAAGATCTCACAGTGGCCACACATTTTAATTCCACGTCCCATTCCCATTCTGATATGTCTATCCATGGCCTCCTCTACTGTTAAAATGAATCCAAACTCAGGTTGGAGGAACAACACCTTATATACCGGCTGGGTAGCCTCCAACCTGATGGCATGAGCATTGACTTCTCTAACTTCCGTTAATGCCCCTCCTCCCCTTCTTACCCCATCCCTGACATATTTAGTTGTTTGCCTGTTCTCCATCTCCCTCTGGTGCTTCCCCCCCCCCACCTTTCTTTCTCCCTAGGCCTCCCATCCGATGATCCTTTCCCTTCTCCAGCTCTGTATCACTTTCGCCAATCACCTTTCCAGCTCTTAGCTTCATCCCACCCCCTCCTGTCTTCTCCTATCATTTTGCATTTCCCCCTCCCCCCACTACTTTCAAATCTCTTACTATCTTTCCTTTCAGTTAGTCCTGACGAAGGGTCTCGGCCCAAAACATTGACAGTGCTTCTCCTTATAGATGCTGCCTGACCTGCTGTGTTCCACCAGCATTTTGTGTGTGTTGTCAAAGGAAATTTGCCTTTATTATGACTGTCACTGACATGTCCTCCCAGTGATAATTAACTTAGTCCCAGACTGTAGATGTCACCATTGTCACTTTTGATCACTTGCTCACAATTCAGGATTTCCTACTCTCAGCAGCAGCTAGTCCAGTTACCAGAGATTTGAGTATAAGGCTGATTTTTGTGTCCTGATCATGGTTATTTCTTTCTGTAAAAAATGAGCTTGAGTTGTAGTTAGCACTGAATTTCATGAGTTGTCACAGGTTAACACTCAACAAAATTTGTTTTCCCACATAGTGAATCATTTTTGTTCCAGCTGGTTTGATACCTTGTGCAGATAGATAAAGAATAAAGTATTATTTATCATGAAGGGTTCTGGTTAAGTTATAATTATGAGCTGGTTGTGAATCTGTTACATCAACTCTTTGACACAAAGATGATGTTTCCTCCTTCCTCTCTGAATACACTTTCAATGGAATGATAGTTCCATACTAGAATTAAAGGAAAGGTTAGTTAGAATTCACTTATCTCTGAAGCAGAAGGCTGTGAAATTAATTCCTGCTGCAGAGTCTCAATCAGAACCAGGTTCAGTATCACTGGCAAATGTTGGTAAATTCGTGAAGTTTGTGGCAGCAGTATGATGCAATACATGATAATAGAGAGACGAAGAAAACTGAATTATGGTAAATATATATATATTACATAGTTAAATAAGTAATGCAAAGAAATTGGAAATAAATAAAAGTAGTGAGGTAGTGTTCAATGTCCATTCAGAAATCGGATGGCAGAGGGGAAGAGGCTGCTCCTGTGCCATTGTGTGTGTGCTACAATGATATGAACATAACAATTTCGTTCAACTTCACTTGCCCCATCACTGAACTGTTCCCACAACCTATGGACTCACCTTCAAGGAGTCTTCATCTCGTGCTCTATTTATTGCCTATTTATTTATTTATTTATTTATTTATTTTTCTTTTAGTATTTGCACTGTTTGTTGTCTTTTGCACACTGGTTGAACTCCCAAGTTGGTGTGGTATTTCATTGATTCTGTTATGGTTATTATGCTACGGATTTATTGAGTGTGCCCTTAAGAAAATAAATCTCAAGGTGATATTTGGTGACGTAAATGTACTTTGATAATAAATTTACTTTGAACTTTGAACTTTTATAATGATACTACAATGCAGCAATGAATGAAATGAAACCCTGCCTGCCTCGAAGCTGGACGTAAGGATTCCATGCAGCATTTTAAACACGATCGGTGAGCCATCTGCCCCTCTGCAACTCTTCACCAACAGCAAATACATTGCTCTTTGTGGGAGCTTGCGGGATCAGTGAAATATTGCCCAGAGTGGTTCTCAAAAAAGAAGGGAATTGAATTGAATTGACTTTATTACTTACATCCTTCACATACATGAGGAGTAAAAATCTTAACGCTACGTCTCTGCCTAAATGTGCAATGTGCAATTTATAGCAATTTGTAATAAATAGTATGTACAACAGGATAGTCAGTATAACATAGAAATACAGTTGTGTCACCATGAGTTAAGCAGTCTGAAGGCCTGGTGGAAGAAGCTGTCCCGGAGCCTGTTGGTCCTGGCTTTAACGCTGCGGTACCGTTTCCCGGATGGTAGCAGCTGGAACAGTTTGTGGTTGGGGTGATTCATGTCCCCAATGATCCTTCAGGCCCTTTTTACATACTTGTCTTTGTAAATGTCCTGAGGAGTGGGAAGTTCATATCTACAGATGCGCTGGGTTGTCCGCACCACTCTCTGCAGAGTCCTGCAATTGAGGGAAGTACAGTTCCCATACAGTGATACAGCCAGTCAGGATGCTCTCAGTTGTGCCCTGTAGAAAGTCCTTAGGATTTGAGGGCCCACACCAAACTGCTGCAACCGTCTGAGCTGAAAGAGACGCTGTTGTGCCTTTTTCACCACACAGCTGGTGTGTACAGACCACGTGAGATCCTCAGTGATGTGTATGCTGAGGAACTTAAAGCTGTTCATCCTCTCAGCCCCAGATCCATTGATGTTGATAGGGGCTAGCCTTCCTCCATTCCTCCTGTAGTCCACAACCAGCTTCTTTGTTTTTGCGAGATTTGCAGAAGTGAAACTTACAATTGTAAGTTGTCTTTCAGTCCCTTACAAAGTGGTTTCTGAGCAATTAAATAATATGGAAACAGAGCAGTATTTCCAGTGGCTACTGGGGGTCTGTAATACAATCCCATCGGTGTGATTGCACCATTCCTATTTCTGAGTTCCACCCAAATGGACTCAGTGCCTGACCTCTCCATTTTGTCTCCCCTAAGTTCAGCTGTGATATTGTTCCCTGATTAGTAGTGCAACCCCACCCTTCCCCCCACCTCCCACCTTTTTTATCTCCTCTTCTATCTTTTCTAAAACTTCAAAACATAGAAACATAGAAAATAGGTGCAGGAGTAGGCCATTCGGCCCTTCGAGCCTGCACCAACATTCAGTATGATCATGGCTGATCATCCAACTCATAACCCTGTACCTGCTTTCTCTCCATACCCCCTGATCCCTTTAGCCACAAGGGCCATATCTAACTTCCTCTTAAATATAGCCAATGAACCGGCCTCAACTGTTTCCTGTGGCAGAGAATTCCACAGATTCACCACTCTCTGCGTGAAGAAGTTTTTCCTCATCTCGGTCCTAAAAGGCTTCCCCTTTATCCTTATACTGTGACCCCTCGTTCTGGTCTTCCCCAACATCGGAAACAATCTTCCTGCATCTAGCCTGTCCAATCCCTTTAGAATTTTATACGTTTCAATAAGATCCCCCCTCTATCTTCTAAATTCCAGTGAGTATAAGCCTAGTCGATCCAGTCTTTCTTCATATGAAAGTCCTGCCATCCCAGGAATCAATCTGGTGAACCTTCTTTGTACTCCCTCTATGGCAAGAATGTCTTTCCTCAGATTAGGGAACCAAAACTGCACACAATACTCTAGGTGCGGTCTCACCAAGGCCTTGTACAACTGCAGTAGGACCTCCCTACTCCTGTACACAAATCCTTTTGCTATGAATGCCAACATACCATTTGCCTTTTTCACTGTCTGCTGTACCTGCATGCCCACCTTGAATGACTGGTGTACAACGACACCCAGGTCTCGTTGCACCTCCCCTTTTCCTAATCGGCCACTGTTCAGATAATAATCTGTTTTCCTGTACTTGCAACCAAAGTGGATAACCTCACATTTATCCACATTAAATTGCATCTGCCATGAATTTGCCCACTCACCTAACCTATCTAAGTCACCCTGCATCCTCTTAGCATCCTCCTCACAGCTAACACCACCGCCCAGCTTCGTGTCATCTGCAAACTTGGAGATGCTGCAATTCCCTCGTCTAAATCAGTAATATATATTGTAAACAACTGTAAACAACCCAGCACTGAGCCTTGCGGTACCCCACTAGTCACTGCCTGCCATTCTGAAAAGGTCCCGTTTACTCCCACTCTTTGCTTCCTGTCTGCCAACCAATTCTCTATCCACATCAATACCATACTCCCAATACCATGTGCTTTAAGTTTGCACACTAATCTCCTGTGTGGGACCTTGTCAAAACCCTTTTGAAAATCTAAATATACTACATCCACTGGCTCTCCCCTATCCACTCTACTAGTTACATCTTCAAAAAATTCTATAAGATTCGTCAGACATGATTTTCCTTTCACAAATCCATGCTGAATTTGTCCGATGATTTCACCTCTTTCCAAATGTGCTGTTATCACATCTTTGATAACCGACTCTAGTATTTTCCCCACCACCGATGTCAGGCTAACCAGTCTATAATTCCCTGGTTTTTCTCTCCCTCCTTTTTTAAAAAGTGGGGTTACATTAGCCACCCTCCAATCCTCAGGAACTAATCCAGAATCTAAGGAGTTTTGAAAAATTATCACTAATGCATCCACTATTTCTTGGGCTACTTCCTTAAGCACTCTGGGATGCAGACCATCTGGCCCTGGGGATTTATCTGCCTTTAATCCCTTCAATTTACTGAACACCACTTCCTTACTAACATGTATTTCCCTCAGTTCCTCCATCTCACTAGACCCTCGGTCCCTTACTATTTCCGGAAGATTATTTACATCCTCCTTAGTGAAGACAGAACCAAAGTATTTATTCAATTGGTCTGCCATGTCTTTGTTCCCTATGATCAATTCACCTGTTTCTGACTATAAGGGACCTACATTTGTCTTGACCAATCTTTTTCTTTTCACATATCTATGAAAGCTTTTACAGTCAGTTTTCATGTTCCCTGCCAGCTTTCTCTCATAATCTTTTTTCCCTTTCCTAATTAAGCCCTTTGTCCTCCACTGCTGGTCTCTGAATTTCTCCCAGTCCTCAGGTGTGCCACTTTTTTTTGCTAATTTATATGTTTCTTCTTTGGACTTGATACTATCCCTAATTTCCCTTGTCAGCCATGGGTGCACTACCTTCCCTGGTTTATTCTTTTGCCAAACTGGGATGAACAATTGTTGTAGTTCATCCATGCGATCTTTAAATGCTTGCCATTGCATATCCACCGTCAACCCTTTAAGTATCATTTGCCAGTCTATCTTAGCTAATTCACGTCTCATACCTTCAAAGTTACCCTTCTTTAAGTTCAGAACCTTTGTTTCTGAATTAACTATGTCACTCTCCATCTTAATGAAGAATTCCACCATATTATGGTCACTCTTACCCAAGGGGCCTCGCATGACAAGATTGCTAACTAACCCTTCCTCATTGTTCAATACCCAATCTAGAATGGCCTGCTCTCTAGTTGGTTCCTCAACGTGTTGGTTCAGAAAACCATCCCGCATATATTCCAAGAAATCCTCTTCCTCAGCACCCTTACCAATTTGGTTCACCCAATCTATATGTAGATTGAAGTCACCCATTATAACCCATTATAACTACTGTTCCTTTATTGCACGCAATAAACCTGGTACATTAATCACCCATTCCTGCCCCTCTCTCAGCCAAGTTTCAGTAATGGCCACATCGTCAAGTACTGATCCATGCTCTAAGTTTATCACCCTTACCTATAATACTCCTAGCATCAAAATAAACACACTTCAAACTATCCAACCCAACTTATTCCCTTACTGACCTGAAGTTCCGGTTCCCTGCCTCCTATAAAACTAGATTAAACTCTTCAAACAATGAGGAATTGTTCAAACAACAATTCTTCAAACAAAAAAGAATAGAGGACATGATTTGAGAGTTGGGGGCAAAAGTTTAAGGGTAACACGAGGGGGAATTTCTTTATTCAGAGAGTGGTAGTTGTGTGGAATGAGCTTCCAGTAGAAGTGGTAGAGGCAGGTTCGGTATTGTTATTTAAAGTAAAATTGGATAGGTATATGGACAGGAAAGGAATGGAGGGTTATGGGCTGAGTGCAGGCCAGTGGGACTAGGTGAGTGTAAGCGTCGGCACAGACTAGAAGGGCCGAAATGGCCTGTTTCTGTGCTGTAAGTGTTATATGGTTATATGGTTATAAACTCTCCCAAGCAGCATCAGCAAACCTCCCAGTCAGGATATTGGTTTCCCTCTGGTTCAGGTGCAACCTATCCCTCTTGTACAAGTCACCCCTTCCCCAGAGAAGGTTCCAATGATCCAAGAACTTGAAACCCTGTCTCCTGCGCCATCTCCTCAGCCACTCAATTTACAGCAGCTTAAGAAGGGAACAAGGGTAAATCCTGGGAGTCTCACGTCAGTTGTAGGGAAATTGCTGGAGGAAATGCTTAGGGATAGGATATATACGAGCATTTGGAAACCTTTGGCCTAATTAGGGAGAGTGAGCATGGCTTTCTGTGGGGCAGGTTGTGTCTTACTAACTTGATTGAGTTTTTTGACAAAGTGACGAGAGAGATTGATAAGAGTAGGGCAGTGGATGTTGTCTACATGGAATTTAGTAAGGCATTTGACAAGTCCCTCGTGGGAGCTTAATCCAGAAGATGGGATATGCGGCGAATTGGCTGTTTGGATTTAGAACTGGACTGTGCATAGAAGACAGAGCAGAGAGGTTGAAGGTACTTATTCGAGCTCAAGAAGTATAATTAGTGTTGTTCTGCAGGGATCTGTGCTAGGACTTCTGGTGTTTGTGATGTATATAAATGACCTGGATGAAAATGTAGATGAGTGGGTTAGTAATTTTATGGATGATACCAAAATTGGTGGAGCCGTGGATAGTGTAGAAGACTGGCAAAGAATACAGCACAATATCAATCAGTTGCTGATATGGGCAGAGAAATGGCAGATGGAGTTTAACCCAGATAATATGAGATGTTGCACCTTGGTAGGGCAAATACAAAGAGACAGTACACTGTTAAAGGCACAATCCTTAACAATGTTACTGAGCAGAGAGATCTTGGGATCCAAATTCGTAGCTCCTTGAAATTACCTACAGAGGTTGATAAGGTGGTTAAAATGCTTATGGAAGGCTTGGTTTGATTAGTTGAGGCATTGCGTTTAAAAGTTAAGAGGTTATGTTGCAACTTTATAAAACTCTGGTTAGGCCACATCTAGAACGTTGCATACAGTTTTGGTTGCTCCACTATAGGAAAGATGTTGAGGCTCTAGAGAGACTGCAGAAGAGGTTTACCAGGATGCTACTTGGTTCAGAGGACATGTGCTATCACGAGAGGCTGGATAAACTTGAGTTGTTTTCTCTGGAGTGCTGAGGGGAGATGTGATAGAGGTTTACTAGATTATGAGAGGCATGGATAGAGTGGACAGAGAGTATCTGGGTTTCCCATAGTTGAAATGCCTAATACCGGGGGAGGGGCATGCATTGACGGTGAGAGGGAGTAGGTTCAAAGGGGATGTAAGAAGTACCGGTAAGTTTTTTAATCAGAAAGTCATGGAAACCTGGAATACCCTTCCTGGTATTGTGATAGAGGTATATGTATCGGAGGCTTTTAAGAGATGCTTGGATAGGCACATGGATGTAAGGAAGATGGAGGGATATGAACCTGGTGTAGTTAGGAAGGGTTAGTGTTTGGATGTTTTTGATTTGCATTTTAGCTTGTTCGGCACAACGTTGTGGGCCAAATGGCCTGTTTCTGTACTGTACTGTTCAGTGTTCTACGAAGTATGTGGATACGAGTTCAGTGGGGTAAGAGCAGACAAAAACAATAGGTTGTCACGGTCCTGATCAGTAATCCCCGGTTCCTTTAAATTTCCTTTGTATCACAATCAGGACCGTTGACTCCTTGTTTTCCTTAATTTATTGTTTCCCCGTGTTCCTTGGGCTCTTTAATTAAAGGCACTTGATTCTCAGCTGAACCAGCAGTATATAGTTTCAGGCTTACAGCTACTCGGGGTGAAATCGTCGCCAGACGTCACCTTACATCACCGAAGCAAATGTTGAGCAAGTGACCTTGCCAGAGTGAGCCAAGCCACATCGCAAGTCAAGTCTTCTCCCTGATGCGAGTGCCAGTAAGTTGCCCCTCCTTGCCGGAGTCAGCCTGTTAAGTTACCCCGCATGAGCGAGCTGCTAAACTACCTTGCCGGAGCGGGTCTGTCAAGTTAACCCGCCGGAGTGAGACAAGAGCCGCTGTCTGTAGTTCCTGGGCTGCGTCAAGGGTTTGCCATTACTTGGAGCCATTTTGTGTCAAGATAAAGGACTGTATATCATTGTGTGGTTTTGTCTCTTCGTGTCCTCTTTTCCACTAGGTAGGTCTGGCCGTTTGCCGCTACCTGGAGTGGGGAACTGTCTCTTCATGTTCTGCACCCTGTGTCTAAGAAGAGTCCCAGCTCTATGTCCTGTGCCCAAGAAGGAGCCCCGGCTCAGTGTTCTGAGTTTCGAGTTCCAAGTCCGTGTCTGGAGTTCCTAGTCCTAGTCCAAGTCTGTGTCTGGAGTTCCTAGTCCTAGTCCAAGTCCGAGTCCCTAGGTCCTATTCCAAGTCCAAGTCCGGGTCCCGAGTTCCTATTCCTAGTCCAAGACCGGGTGCTGAGTTCCTATTCCTAGTCCAAGTCCGGGTCCCGAGTTCCTATTCCAAGTCCAAGTCCGAGTCCCTAGGTCCTATTCCAAGTCCAAGTCCGGGTCCCGAGTTCCTATTCCTAGTCCAAGACCGGGTGCTGAGTTCCTATTCCTAGTCCAAGTCCGGGTCCCGAGTTCCTATTCCAAGTCCAAGTCCGAGTCCCTAGGTCCTATTCCAAGTCCAAGTCCGGGTCCCGAGTTCCTATTCCTAGTCCAAGACCGGGTGCTGAGTTCCTATTCCTAGTCCAAGTCCGGGTCCCGAGTTCCTATTCCAAGTCCAAGTCCGAGTCCCTAGGTCCTATTCCAAGTCCAAGTCCGGGTCCCGAGTTCCTATTCCTAGTCCAAGACCGGGTGCTGAGTTCCTATTCCTAGTCCAAGTCCGGGTCCCGAGTTCCTATTCCAAGTCCAAGTCCGAGTCCTGAGTTCCTAGTCCAAGTCCAAGTCCGGGTCCCGAGTTCCTATTCCTAGTCCAAGTCCAGGTCCCGAGTTCCTATTCCTAGTCCAAGTCCGGGTCCCGAGTTCCTATTCCAAGTCCAAGTCCGAGTCCTGAGTTCCTAGTCCAAGTCCAAGTCCGGGTCCCGAGTTCCTAGTCCTAGTCCAAGTCCGGGTCCCAAGTTCCTATTCCTAGTCGAAGTCCGGGTCCTGAGCTCCTAGTCCTAGTCCAAGTCCGGGTCCCAAGTTCCTAGTCCTAGTCCAGGTCCAGGTCCCGAGTTCCTATTCCTAGTCCAGGTCCGGGTCCCGAGTTCCTATTCCTAGTCCAAGTCCGGGTCCCGAGTTCCTATTCCTAGTCCAAGTCCGGGTCCCAAGTTCCTATTCCTAGTCGAAGTCCGGGTCCCAAGTTCCTATTCCTAGTCGAAGTCCGGGTCCCGAGTTCCTAGTCCTAGTCCAGGTCCGGGTCCCGAGTTCCTATTCCTAGTCCAGGTCCGGGTCCCGAGTTCCTATTCCTAGTCCAAGTCCGGGTCCCGAGTTCCTATTCCAAGTCCAAGTCCGGGTCCCGAGTTCCTAGTCCAAGTCCAAGTCTGGGTCCCGAGTTCCTAGTCCAAGTCCAAGTCTGGGTCCCGAGTTCCTAGTCCTAGTCCAGGTCCGGGTCCCGAGTTCCTAGTCCTAGTCCAAGACCGGGTGCTGAGTTCCTAGTCCAAGTCCAAGTCTGGGTCCCGAGTTCCTAGTCCTAGTCCAGGTCCGGGTCCCGAGTTCCTATTCCTAGTCCAGGTCCGGGTCCCGAGTTCCTATTCCTAGTCCAGGTCCGGGTCCCGAGTTCCTATTCCAAGTCCAAGTCCGGGTCCCGAGTTCCTAGTCCTAGTCCAGGTCCGGGTCCCGAGTTCCTATTCCTAGTCCAGGTCCGGGTCCCGAGTTCCTATTCCTAGTCCAGGTCCGGGTCCCGAGTTCCTATTCCAAGTCCAAGTCCGGGTCCCGAGTTCCTAGTCCTAGTCCAGGTCCGGGTCCCGAGTTCCTAGTCCTAGTCCAGGTCCGGGTCCCGAGTTCCTAGTCCTAGTCCAGGTCCGGGTCCCGAGTTCCTAGTCCTAGTCCAGGTCCGGGTCCCGAGTTCCTAGTCCTAGTCCAGGTCCGGGTCCCGAGTTCCTAGTCCTAGTCCAGGTCCGGGTCCCGAGTTCCTAGTCCTAGTCCAGGTCCGGGTCCCGAGTTCCTATTCCAAGTCCAAGTCCGGGTCCCGAGTTCCTAGTCCTAGTCCAGGTCCGGGTCCCGAGTTCCTAGTCCTAGTCCAGGTCTGTGTCTGGAGTTCCTAGTCCTAGTCCAAGTCCGGGTCCCAAGACCTAGTCCTAGTCCCAGTCCAGAGTCCCTAGTTCCAGTCTCAGTCCAGGGCCTGAGCCCGAGTCCACCCACACTTATTCCCACTTCTGCTTTGTTCACTCCTTGATTTCCCTCTGAACAATCCTTGTTTCTGGCTTCCCTTGTAACTATTAATAAACTCTATTCTAGTTAATGCTACAAAACGTCTTTCTGTCTTGCATTAGGGTCCACCCGTGTTCCACACTTGTGACATAGGTCTCCCTCGACAGTAGTTTGTGGATCTTGGGTAGGAGGTAGAAACAGGAACTGAGGGTTAAGGGAACTATGAGGTTGGTGGCAGTGGATTGGAAATCCCCAGAGTCCATGAGCTTGGTACTGGTGTGGAGTCAATGGCCTGTTGCTCCTTAGTGGGGTCGTGTTCGAGGGGTCAGTAAGAGGAGGTGTCTGACAGTTATCGCCTGGCCTCAACAAAGTAGAGGTCGGTCCACCAGACTACTACAGCACCCCCTTACCTGCGAGTTTGATGGTGAGGTTAGGATTAGTGCGGAGAGAGCACACTCAGAGGGAGTGGTAAACTCGAGACGGTTGATGTAGTGCAAAAAGAGGGAGGAAAAGGAAAAACAATACTGAGGTAGTGTGGATCGTTTCATTGTCCATTTTGCTGTGCAGTGGCCCCTCCATAACTGACAGTACTGCAACCAGTTAGAATGCTTTCCATGGTACATCTGTAGAAATCTGTTGAAGTCTTTGGTGACATCAAACTCCTAATGAAATATAACTGCTGTCATTGCTTCTTGTAAACACATCATTAAGTTGGACCCAGGAGAGATCGTCAGTGATATTGACACCCAGGAACTTGAAACTGCTCGCACTTTTCACTGCTGATGAAGACTGGTGTGTTTTCCCTCAACTTCCCTTTCCTGAAGTCCTTGGTCTTACTGACGTTGAGTGCCAGTTTGTTACTGTGACACTACTCAACTAACTGATCTATCTCACTCCTGTACGCCTCCTCATCATCATCGGAAACTCTGCCAACAACAGTTGTGCCATTGGCAAATTTATAGATGGCATTCGAGCCGTTCCCAACCATAGAATCATGGGTGTGGGCTAAGCATGCATCCTGAAGATTATTTCCAATCCTCACTGACTGTCAAGGAAGTCAAGGATCCAGTGGCAGAGGGAGGCTTGTTGATTCGAACTGAGAGTATGATGGTGTTGAATGCTGAGCTGTAGCCAATAAACATCAGCCTGATGTAGGTGTTGCTGTTGTCCAAGGCCAAGTGGAGGGCCAGTGAGATTGAATCCACTGTAGACCTATTGTGGTGATCGCCAGACTGCAGCAGGTCCAAGTCTTTGATGTACGAACAATAACATTCTACAGGAGAGCAGAAGGGAAAAAGGGCACAAGGGGGTTATAATCCACTTTTCTAAAGCAAAGTATCTTTTGAAGAGCAATTTGATGAAAAAGTATATCATATTAAAACTAGTTTGTGATTAAGAGTTTAAAGAGTTTACATAAAGTTTATTTATAGGGAAGGCACGACTATTATTTTGGTCTGCATCTTCTTTGTAAAACATGTTAGAGACAAATTAATTCATCTTTTGTGGCAGCAGAGAAAGAGATAAAAATTGGTCAAAACTTTACATCTATACATTTCTCAAGCATGATTTTTAGCCTTTTGAATATTTTGCTAATAATGCAATACATCAAGATTTTTTAGACTACTCACACAGCCAAAGAAGAGGAAGAATAGATTAATCCAATGATGGTCCTTCACAGGTTTATTCTGATCATCAGCAGCTGAACCATGACTTCCTGTCCGTGTTTGTAGGTTTACTGGCATGAATATTAATACCTCTAGACAATAGGTGCCAAGGTTTCTTTCAAATTCATTTATAATTCATATCCTTTTCTCTTTCAGATGAGCCAGCTGAATGATCATGCTGTCATTGATATGTCTTGACAATGAGTTGAGATCTCTGTGGAGGGATGAGATTAAATTTCTTGATATATTTTCAGAGTTTTTGTCAAATTGATCTGCATGTAACACATATATATTTAGCTACATAACGGAGGGGGAACACACGAAAATGCTGGATAAACTCAGCAGGTCAGGCAGCATCTAAGGAGGGAAATGGACAGTCACCCCTCCAGTGTTTGTGTCTGCTGACTTTTCCAGAATTTTTGTGCGAAACATCAACTGCCCATTTCTGTTCATAGATAGCTGAGTTCCTCCAGGATTCCAGCATCTGCAGCCTCTTGTAGCTACATTATCGGTGGAGGTCACTGATCTTTAACAATTCATTCACACGATGTTGCTGCTAATGGAAAGGCAAACATTTGTTTACCATCTCTATATGTTCTTATATTGAACGGTTTGCTGGGGCTGTTCAGGGGTTTGTTGACCACAGCTCAGTCAGTTTGGAATCGTGTATTGGTCAAGCTATGTAAAGACAATAGGTTTCAGTCCCCCCGAGTAAACCAGACAGATTGTTGCACTGGTCTGAGAAATTCATAATCATCATTGCAATTAAAATGTTACTCATTCAGAGAGTTTGCAAATCTTCGCAATTCTCTGCTCCAGAGAACTGTGGATGCTCAGTCACTGAGAATATCCAGGACTGAGATTATTGGTGATGAAGGGTTGGACGTGATTCAGGAACCATGTGAGCTATGTCTGTTTCCTTATCTCCTGCTCTGAACACTGATGCTAGTTCCTTCATCCCAGATGTAGTTCAGGAATTTAAATTCAGCATCAGGAGTAGTGAGATGTGAACTTGTGTCACAAGATTATTGATTCAGAACTATCAGCTACTATCCCAGCAATTAGCGTTCCGTTGCCATACCCCTAAATTACTTCTAAGTTGTAGAAAACCCAGTGTAATTCAAGCATCTCACTCAATGCTTTCAGATTCTTGATAAGGGAATTCAGTCAGTGCACGCTGACTACATTAGGTCAGGTGCTGGAAATTTGAACCATTTACTCTCATCATCTGTCGGTTTTGTTGACCTGCCCTGAAATTAGTATATAACAACTGGAATCGGCCTAGTACATGATCAAGCTTGTCAAGGTAGCGTAGTGGTTAATGCAACACTATTACAGCTTAGGGCATGCCGGAGTCCAGAGTCCAATTCCAGCTCTGTTCTGTGAGGAGTCTCTGTACATCCTCCCTGTGGATTGTGTAGGTTTTCCCTGGGTGCTCTGGTTTCCTCCCACAGTCCAAAGTCACACTGGGTAGGTTAATTGGTCATTGTAAATTGTCTCCTGATTAAGTTGGAGTTAACCGGGGGTGTGGAGTTGCTGGGGCTGGCGAGGCTGGAAGGGCCAACTCCACACTGCATCACTAAATGAATAAATAAGTTCCCACAAATTTGTCTTTTGGGATTGAGCTCCACGTGAATCAGTGAATGACAGGTGCTTGAATGTAAACTAAATTGACTTCAATGTATTGTTGAAGCTCAAATTCCAAGTTATTGTCGAGAAACAATTTCACATTGTACAGATCATGCTTGTCATGAGAAGTTTAGATTTTGTGGTATTTGAAATGCTGGATAATTGTATCCCCAAAACCCGTGCAGGAAACTGACAGAATCAGATCAACACCACCATTTTGTTGGCAAAAGATATTTCATATCCCATCCTTTGGAAATAGATTTGTTTTGATTGTATGGTCTACCCTAAAACTATCCAGAAGACCACTTTCACCATCACCCTGAGCCAAGTTATGTCACAAACATAAATGAGCTTCCTTCAGTGTTTCAAGCCAGATTTGAAAGGATTGTTAAAAGTCCTTTGAAGAGTTGGCTTCACTGCTGTCACTACAGAAAGGCCAAAACATGTAAGATTTCTTTTGATAAATGTTATGACAAACAATCATGAATCTTGAATGAGTGATGCTGATGGATTATTGATGTCCAAGTTGTTTTTTGCTACTATTGAAGGTTTCAACATTACCTTTTCTTTGATCTATTGAATTCAGTTATTTTAATTCCCCAGTCGTCAATGATGGGATTTCAGTGAGTTTCAAACCTTAGGTCCAGGGCTTTGGATTATCTCTTCCAGTAGTGAGGACAGTGACAAATAGCATGTTGCCCTCAGAGTTTGTTTTTGAATTTATGGTTTTCAAAACTTTGAATTATTCAACCACTATGACTTAAATCTTTTCTCCTTTTTGTTATTCACTTTGCTGTCCGTGAAAGAATTAAAGACAAAAGCTAACCGCAGGCAGCTGGTGCTGAAGTCAGGCAAATAGTGGAAGAGGAAAATGAGACTGTATCACTAACATTTCCCCATTCTAAAAATACAAACAGACATGGCCAGAAGTTCTCAGTAGATCAACACACATCTGTCGGAGGAGAGAAAAGAATTTGAAGCTGCAGGGTGGGTGGGGAGGGGTGTGGAAAATGTCTCTGACACAGCATAACTGGGGTGATGATCCCTATTGTAGACTCCTTCTCACTAATCTCACTGCTGCTTAACCCACTGTCTCCTTTTCTCTCTTTCCTCATTCTGATGAAATGTTAACTGTCTTTGCACAGATTTGGCATCACCTGTTCTGTATTTGCTGCTTCTGCTCTCTTTATTTTAGATTTACAGCATCTGCAGGCTTTCCTTGTTCAGCATCAAGCACTAATGTCTTGTTTCTGAAATAGACAGAGACTTCCATTCCTGCCACAGAGAAAGATTGCTCTGTCTTGTCAATCCAGCAAAGATGTTTCACTCTATCTATTTATGAGATACAGTGTGATAACAGGCACTTCCAGCCCAGTGAAGCTGTGACATCCAGTTACACCCATGTGACCAACTAAGCTATTTATTATATGTCCAGCATTAAATAAGTTTATCTGGCATCGAAATGAAAGTGGTTATGTGATCTGGACTTTCCGGACTGAGTTCGATTCCGGTGCTATTCTATAAGGAGTCTCTGTACATTATCCTGCGGAGTGTGTGGGTTTTCACTGAATCCTCTGATTTCCTCCCACAGTCCAAAAGCCATACCGAGAAGATGAAGTGGTCGTTGTAAGTTGCCCTGTGATGAGGTTAGGAGGTTGCTGGGCCAGCAGGGGCTACTCTGCGCTATATCACTAAATGAATAAATAGATGATGAGTCGAACGAATTGTTGCCAATTTCTTTCAAAGGGGAAAGAAGGACATGTGCATCTGTTGAATCCCACAGTCCTTCCCATCCTTGTTGACTGCATTAGCATGTCCATGGCTCACTTTAAAATTTCAGCCACCTTGGTTTGCAATGTTTTGTGTCACCTCTGCTATTTTCTTACCAATATTTATTCTCCTGAATTGGAATTGGAATGTGTTTATTATTGTCACTTGTACTGAGATACAGTGAAAAAGTTTTGCTTTCATGCCATCCAGCCAGATCATTCCATACAGAGATAGTGAAAAGAACAAAATGTCAAATATCATGTTACAGTTACAGAGAAAATGCAGTGCAGATAGACAAAGTGAAAATGCCATTGCAAGTTAGGTTGGGCGATCAGGAATTAAGTTTTTGGCTTTAAGGATCTGGTAACAATGGGATAGAAGTTATCCTTGAGCCTGGTGATATATGCCCTCCAGCTGTTGTTTCATCTGCCTGATGGGAGTGGGGAGAAGAGACGGTGACTGGAGTTGAAGGTGTCCTTGATTATCTTGGCCACTTTCCTGAGGCAGCAGGAAGTTTAGGCGGAGTCACTGGAGGGGAGGCTGGTTTACATGATAGACTGGTGTGTGTTCAGAACTTTTTGCAGTTTCTTGCAGCTGCCATACCCAGCTGTGAAGCATCTGGTTACAATGCTTTCTATGGTGCATCTATAAAATTAGCTGAGTCATCAGGGACATACCAAATGTACTTAACCTTCTGAGTAGAAGCATGGTTTACTTTCATGACCATACTATCCTCGTGGCTTGGTCAGGAAAAATTGTTGGGAATACTTATACTAGAAACTTGGATGAACTATCTGTTGCATCACAAATCCCTGCAACGAGACTATGTCTTCATCCAGTATGCCTCCATGATGTTTCCAGCATATTCTTCAATACATTTCATTTATTTCTCAGGCAATACATTATATTCTCGAAGTCCTACAGTTTCTGACAGTGCAGTCTTAGTTATTTATTTATTTATTTGTTTGTTTATCTATTTATCTTTTTTTAATTTAGAGATACAGTGCAGAACAAGCCCTGGCAGCCCAACGAGCCACACTGCCCAACAGCCCAGCTCTTTAACAATAGCCTAATCACAGGACAGTTTACAATGACGCATTAACCTACTAACGGCTACATCTTTCGACTGTGGGAGGAAACCGGAGCACCCAGAGAAACTCACGAGGTCATGGGCGGCAGCGGAACTAAACTCTGAACTCCAACACCCCGAGTTGTCATGATAATCGCTACCCTACCCCGGTACCATGAGATATCCTAAATCTAATTATATATGGCTAACAGTTCAATGAGCCACTAAAAAACGCTGCCACTAGAATTATTGCCCAACTGCGAGCTGAACGATAATCTTTATTATGAAGAAACCAAACAAGATGTCCAAAGTACATTTCAAAATTTCCTTCCACTTTTCAGATTCACTTCTTTTGTTTAGCCACTGTATGGATATTTTAATCATTTTTAAGTTTTGTCAACTTTTCATTTTATATTGCATTTCTTAAGTCCATGAGTGCATTTTATATAAACCAGGATTCATTAATATAATTGGTGCCAGCTGCAACCTGCATTCCTTGTCCACCCAGCCAGCACAGCTAAAGTTGGACGTAAAGCTAGAGTTGTTAAGACATGGAATGCAGTAAACAGCATAATACTGTTGGTATTCCTTTACTCTCCATTAGAACGAACGGAAAAGTGAAGTGGCGTGAACATCGATTGCTCCGAATTTTGGTATATTATAGCCCCCTCCCTCCTCTTTTTTTTTCAATTCCCCATTCCAGTTACCCTCTCACCCTTTCTTTTCTCACCTGTCCATCAACTCCCTTTGATACCCCTCCTCCTTCCCTTTCTTCCATGGTCCACTGTCCTTCCTTTTCATATTCCTTCTTTCTTCAGCCCTTTGCCTCTTCCACCCATCCCGTCCCAGCTTTTCACTTCAATCCACCCATCCCCAATCCACCCACCTTCCCCCTCACCTGATTGCATTCATCACTTTCCAGCTTGTACCCCTTCCCCTCATTCTTATTTTAGTTTCTGCTGTCTTCCTTTCCAGCCCTGATGAAGGGTCTCGGCCCAAGATGTCGAGCCTTTATTCCTGTCCAAAGATGCACCCTGACCTGCCGATTTCCTCCGGTGTTTTGTGTGTGTTGCTCAAGATTTCCAGCATCTGCTTTGCATTGACGTGCCTTTCCGTTTATATCTATGTTCTGGGGCAGAAGTCACTCTGCTTTTGAAGGGATCTTAGCATCAAAATTCAAGGTGTCCTTTATTTATATTTTTCTCTTTATTATTTGCCTTCACCAAACCTTTGCTTGAATTTATAAACAATTAATTACAGTTTCAGTGGCTACAATTACCTCTTAATTTTAACAATTTGGATGCAGCAAGTAACTTTTGCAGAATTACATATTTACAATGAGATCTGAACCCATAAGCCCACTTTGAATATTCACGTACTGGTGGCAGGTCAGAGAGCTACTGCTACTCTCAGCTCCCCTCTATCTTTCACCATCCTTCTCCCTGCCTCTCTAGTACTTAAAAATAATTAAATTCCGATGAAAAGTCCGTGCTTTCTATCTTCACAGAGGCTGCCAGAGATGTTGAGTATGTCCACATGTGATGGGTAATGGTTTTGCTGACCACGAAGTTCTGAACTCAGACAAAAACCTCAAGCCCTATCAGATACAAAGACCCACAAGTGCCCTCACTAAAAGGAGATTATACTGTAACTACCCAATCTTCAAAGACTTGTTCATTCTCCACGGTGAGTTTATCTGCCAATACCCACCATTGGAGTGTGGGTCCCTCTCCCTATCAAGGGGAAGATGCTTATAACTAACAAAGTAGTTTAAAACACAAATCATTTATTTACAGTGATACACGTTTAAATTACACATTTACATCAAAAAATCACCCTTAAAGCAGATTTAAAACTCACAGAGGATTTCTATCTTAAACATTTCTAAATTACAAACCATTTCTAAGACACAATCCATTACCAAAGCAGAAAATATTTCTTAAACTTGAAGCACAAAGGACAAAAGATTTCCAAAAGGCAGGTATAATTCCTGTAAACTAAAAAGACATAGCAACAAGTTGGAGACAAACAAGTCATCCATTGCAGAAACTGAAGCTGAAAGAATGGAAGCAACACACACAAAATGCTGGTGGAACGCAGCAGGCCAGGCAGCATCTACAGGGAGAAACACTGTCGACGTTTCGGGCCGAGACCCTTCATCAGGACAAAGAATGGACTCCAGTTCACCCTGTTTTTCTTCCATGTTTTGTGATGTTTTTTTACCCCATTCCTAATAAGTCTGAACAGCTGGGTCTTGGCCTGAAACATTGGCTACTCTTTTCTCACGGATGCTGCCTGACCTGCTGAGTTCTTCCAGCGTTGTGTACGAGCTCTTTACCTTGATGTCTTCCCCCCCCCCCCCCACCCATTTGGGAGTGACTTCACTCATATATGATATTTCCTCAGACATACTTTTAACACAATCCATCTAAAAGCATGTTTTGGAGACACAGATCTCAATTAATGCTGTAAACCTAACTTCTGAGTACATTAATCTTTAATTATAAGCACACCATTTACTGATATGCTACATAAGATAATCCATTTGTACTGCAAGCTTCCTTGAACAAAGCAACTTAAAAGTCCACTTGTCTGTTTGAAACAACCCAAATTAAACACACCTTTGTCTGACCACTTGAGCAATAATAAAGCAGGTGTAGTGAATGAGCAATTGCTTTCACAGATTGGGTGTCTCCTCTCTCTACAGTGCTTGTTTGCAAAGCTGTTCTGTTGAAAATACTTTTTAACTTCAGGCTGATTACTGCCTTCCATTTACAGTTTAAGAACTGAAGACTAACTCTCGTTTACAACCAGAAACTGAACAACTGTCAGCTGGAAGTTTACTTACATCTGTTTATGATCTTACAAGTGGCAGCTGCTTGTGTTTAGAAAGCAAGCTTAGAAAACATGAGGCTACCAGCCCATTCATTACACATAACCTCCTTAATTCATAATATTCCAAAAAGGAATCATGTAAATTGTATTTGTATTCCTTCCACTATAATGTTGCCTTTTGGTGTACTCTGGAAGTAGTTTTCGGTTCTTTCTCTCTCACTCGTCCTTTGAACTAATTCAGTGATTATTGTGAAATATCAGTATAAAGTAACACACAAAAAATGCTGGTGGAATGCAGCAGGCCAGGCAACATCTATAGGAAGAAGTACAGTCGACGTTTCGGGCCGAGACCCTTCGTCAGGACTAACTGAAAGGAAAGATTGTAAAAGATTAGAAAGTAGGAGGGGGAGGGGGAAATCCGAAATGATAGGAGAAGACCTGAGGGGGAGGAGTGAAGCTAAGAGCTGAGAAGTTGATTGGCAAAAGGGATACAGAGCTGGAGAAGGGAGAGGATCATGGGGCGGGAGGCCAAGGGAGAAAGAAAGGGGGAGGGGAGCACCAGAGGGAGATGGAGAACAGGCAAAGAGTGATTGTGAGAGGGGCAGAGAGAGAAAAAAAAGGAGGGGGGAATAAATAAATAAGGGATGGGGTAAGAAGGGGAGGAGAGGCATTAACGGAAGTTAGAGAAATCAATGTTCATGCCATCAGGTTGGAGGCTACCCAGACGGAATATAAGGTCTTGTTCCTCCAACCTGAGTGTGGCTTCATCTTGACAGTAGAGGAGGCCATGGATAGACATATCAGAATGGGAATGGGATAGAAACATAGAAAATAGGTGCAGGAGTAGGCCATTCGGCCCTTCGAGCCTGCACCACCATTCAGTATGATCATGGCTGATCATCCAACTCAGAACCCTGTACCTGCCTTCTCTCCATACCCCCGATCCCTTTAGCCACAAGGGCCATATCTAACTTCCTCTTAAATATAGCCAATGAACCAGCCTCAACTTTTTCCTGTGGCAGAGAATTCCACAGATTCACCACTCTCTGTGTGAAGAAGTTTTTCCTCATCTCGATCCTAAAAGGCTTCCCCTTTATCCTTAAACTGTGACCCCTTGTTCTGGACTTCCCCAACATCGGAAACAATCTTCCTGCATCTAGCCTGTCCAATCCCTTTAGAATTTTATACGTTTCAATAAGATCCCCCCTCAATCTTCTAAATTCCAGTGAGTATAAGCCTAGTCGATCCAGTCTTTCTTCATATGAAAGGACGTGGAATTAAAATGTGTGGCCACTGGGAGATGCTGCTTTCTCTGGCAGACAGAGCATAGGTGTTCAGTGAAACAGTCTCCCAGTCTGCGTCGGGTCACGAGTGTCTTTTCTCATGCAAACTTATCAGACCCTCCTTTCTGGGAACTCCTCCAAGACACTGTGTGCTGGGACACTGAGGTTATTCAGTGATGATAGATTCAAACTGTTCTAATGTGCAGCTAAAAGCAGGAAGCAAAGCAAAATTGATTGAGGCCAGAAGAGAGGAATTTCCATAGTAGATAGCTTCCAGGCGTACAAGTTACTGAAACTATTTTCATTTTTTACTGCAGAATAATTTATTAAGATTTGCCACGTTTATATAAACAACATTTGTGTTGTTTTACAGCCTTCTTTTCCGAGTGATAAAGTTTAGCAGAGAAGAATAGGATTTAGAAAATGTGTGTAAAAAGAACTACAGTCAGCCCTCCTTATTCACAAGGGATTGGTTCCGGGACCCCTCGTGGATACCAAGAAATGCGGATGCTCAAGTCTCTTATTTAACCTGTCTCAATGCAGTGGACCTTAAGGCCCAGCGGAATCCTGGACCTTATTTAACTTGTCTCAGTTCGGTGGACACTAGGACCCAGCGGTAGAGATCTGAATCCGCAGCGTTTCTGTTCACGAAAATAATCACAATACCGATTGAAAATAAAGTGGAAATAATAAAGCAATTGGAAAGAGGTGAAACGCCATCGGTCATTGGAAAAGCTTTAGGCTATAGTCAGTCAATGATCAAAACAATTTTAAAGGATAAAGTGAGAAAGGCCCTGCCCTGATGAAAACTACAATTATTACTAAGCAACGCAGTGGTTTAATTATTGGGTTTTGGGGTTTTGGGTTTTTGATCCTCCACATCAACCCGACACGGTGGAGAGCGCACTAGGGAGCGATCTGTCACTGGATTTCCTGGTGCTGAAATATACATTTCTTAAGTGTTTTATATGCACAGAAAGGTAAAATATATACTATATACTAAGACAAACCTTTGACTAACTGACGCTAAATAATACCGGATGTACCTGTTCCGACTTACTTACCTATGCACATCCTCCCGTATACTTTAAATCATCTCTAGATTACTTATAATACCTAATACAATGTAAATGCTATGTAAAATGGTTGTTATACTGCATTGTTTAGGGAACAATGACAAGAAAAAAAAGTCTAAACATGCTCGAACAACGAGTGCTGGAAGAGCACTTCCGTGTTTTCGCGGTTCGCGGTTGGTTGAACTCGCGGATGCGGAACTTGCAGATAAGGAGGGCCGACTGTATGTTGCTATAATCATGGGGGGATTTCAATATGCAGATAGATTGGGAAGATCAGGTCGGTGCTGGATCCCAAGAGAGGGAATCAGTAGAATGCTGACAAGATGGATTTTGAAGCAGCTTGTGGTTGAGCTCTCAAGGGGAAAAGCAATTCGGGATTGAGTGAGCGAGGCCTCTGTCAGTCAGGGTCAACCATGGATGTGACATCCTAGCTGTCTAGATATGCAAGCCTGGCAAGTATAAAGAGCAAGCTGTTGTCCATCTTCATGCATCTGATGAACCCAAAGCAACGGCAGAGACTGATACTGTTCGGTACCAGCAGCATTGTAGGAGTTGCCAGTCAGCATTGAAGTCAACAAAGAACTGCCTTAGGGGGTCCAGCTCCAGATTTTTCCCTCGGGTTTGCTCCCAAAGCCCTCCCCGTGAGTTGGTATAGCCACAGGGAACGGAGGTTTGAGATTAGAGTTTTTCCTACATGAACTGCCAACCATGGCTGAAGAGCCTCATCTACACGAAATGACTGGTTTTAAAGTGCCGGTAACCCACCTTTGCCTCTTCTGTAGCGAAGCCACAGTGAAGAGCAGGAGCTGAACTTGGTTGTCAGAGGCTATTTAAGGAGCACTCCATTGGGAGCATTTAATAGGTAGTGGGAGCTTGTCTCTATTACCACCCCTGGCTATAACAACCTTAATGAACCAATTCTGGATTGGGTTTTATGTAATGACCCTGATATGATTCGTGAGCTGAAGGTAAAGGAACTCTTCAGAGGCAGTGATAATAATATCATATAATTCATCCTGCAGTTTGAGAAGGAGAAGCTAAAACTGGATGCATCATTATTACAGTGGAGTAAAGAGAATTACAGAGGCATGTGAATACAGCTGGGAAAAGTTGATTGGAAGGGGGCATTAGCAGGAATGACAACAGAACGGCAATGGCTGGTGGTTCTGGGGGAAATTTGGAAGGCACAGGAATAGTACCTCCCAAAGATGAAGGAGTATTCTAAAGGAAGGATGAGGAAACCGTGGCTAACAAGGGAAGTCAAAGACAGCATAAAAGCAAGAGAGAGGGCATGTAATATAGCAAAATTCAGTAGGAAGGTCGAGGATTGGGAAGCTTTTAAAAACCAACAGAAGACAACTAAAAAGAAGCTATAAAGAGAGAAAAGTTGAAATATTTAGGTAAATTAGCCAATAACATAAAGGAGCATACAAAATATTTATTCAGATATAAGGAGTAAAGCAGAGATGAGAGTGGATATCAGACAGCTGGAAATTTATTATGGAGGGGTAGTATTGGGGGACAAAGAAATAGCAGGCAAACTTAATAAGTATATTGATTCAGTCTCCACTGTGGAAGACACCAGCAGAATGCCAGAAATGTGAGAGTGTCAAGGGACAGAAATGAGTGTCATTACGATTCAGCTGCTCGGTCTCCTGATCTACCACAGACCACCGGACAAAGCTTCATATTGACCATGTCTAGATTGGCATGCAGATCCTCCAACACTCCAGCTCTCAGCTTGGATGGTACAACTACCCTCAATCCTTACGTAAGGCAACCTCCACCAAGGGCAAGTTCATCTCGGCACTGGTAACAATAGTAGAACTGGTCTTTCTGTGGCACATTCCATCCATTTTGGGCCACAATGTAGACCTGAGACAGTGTGGCGTCTTTTCTAGTATCTCTTTGGATCACCTCTACCATAATAGGGAGACTTTCAATTTGCATTAGGGAGAATGCATCAAGAGGAGACCCTTTCATAAATTTTCAGGTGCTTCCTTTTCTAAAGATAAAACAGGACAATCAATCAGCATTTCCATAATTAGTTGTACTCTTGGATTTGATCTTGTAATTGTCACCTCCAAGAAACAGAGCTCATCTTTGCATTCATGCTGCTGCTGTCAGTGGTACACTCTTCTGTGGATTGAAAATAATGAGCAGTGATTAGTCATCATTAATAAGGGTAAATTCTCTCACATACAAGAACATTTTACGCCCCAAATCAGACTCAAATCCTGTCAATCTGTGCATAATTTTTTTCTCTGCAGTGTTAAGGCAATGTGATGTAAAATCTATGGGACGTTCACTTTCATCACTCATAACATGTGACATGACTGCTCCTGTACCATATATACCATGACTCTACCATATACCTATGCCATGACTGCATCGCAGGCAGGGTTCACCGGACAGTGTGGATGATAAAGTGTGAGTACAGTGTTTGACATCACCATTTCCCTGATAATTTAGAAAGCCACCTCACTTTGCTTTGTCCATTACCATTTCTTCCCAATCTGTAGTACAGGTAGTCCCCGAGTTACGAACGTCGGACTTACCGACAACTCGTACTTACGAACCAAGGAAGGAGAACGCTGTCCTCCATTTTAAGTCGTTGCCATTGACACTGTGTTGAGTGCTTAACTTTGTATTTGGCTTAAAATTCTCTTAGTAAGATTCACTCTGACCCCACCCCCCCGCCCCCCGTTCCGGTTGGCTGGTGGCGCAGTGAGAACGGCGCCGGGCTGGAGAACGGAGGTTTCCGTGCCGGAATAATGTCGATCCAGTGACTCCCGTACCATCCGTGCCGGTTGATATCGACCTCACAACTCGACCTCGTAAAAGAAAACACTGCCACCTCCAGTTTAAATTCCCACGCAGAATATTGTGGATGATCAAATACACAAACCCAGCACAGTCCCCACTTGTCCCATTCAGCCTGTCTCAGTGCAGTGGTCCTTAAGACCCAGTGGACCTCGGGAGCCAGTGGAGGTTGGGACCTGATGCCCACAGTGTTTCTGTTCTGTTGACAGTGTGCGGTGATCCTTAAGACCCAGCGGACCTCAGGAGCTGGCGGAGGTTGGGACCCAACGCCCGCAGTGTTTCTGTTCCATTAACGGGAAGTGATCACGATTGAAAATAAAGTGGAAATAATAAAGCGTTTGGAAAGAGGTGAAATGCCATCGGTCATTAGAAAAGCATTAGGCTACAGTTGGTCAACGATCGGAACAATTTTAAAGGATAACGGATAAAGTGAGAATAATGGAGCATTTGAAAGGCCCTGCCCTGATGGAAGCTACAATTATTACTAAGCAATGCAGTGGTTTAATTATTGGATTACATACATTTCTTAAGTGATTTATATGCATAGAAAGGTAAAATATATACTATACACTAAGACAAACGTTTGACTGACACTAAATAATACCGGATGTACTTGTTCCGACATACGTACAAATCCGACTTAAATATGGACTCAGGAATGGAACTCGTACGTAACCCGGGGACTGCCTGTAATGAGTTCAAGGGGTGGAGTACAGTAGCCTGATTTGGCAAGAACCTATTAGAGTGATTGAGAAATCCTAAAACAGACTGCAACTGTGTCACGTCCTTTAGCCATGGGGCGTGCACCACTGCTTGAATTTTCTCAGCATGCTTGTGTAACACTTGTATGTCAGTGGTTTGACCACAATAAGTGATGCTTAGTTTAAAGAATTCACACTTGTTGCATTATGTTCTGATCTTCTAATCTTCTTAACACTGTCTTGAGATTTTGGAGCTGTTCCTTGTCGTCCTTTCTGGTAACAATGATGTCGTCCAGGTAACACTGAGTACCTGGTCCATCACTTTTTGCCAACGTGCAGGTGAAATGCTACTCCAAAAAATAAGCCTCTTATAGCAATACAGCCCTTTGTGAGTGTTTACAGTGAGAAACACTTTGGACTCTCCTTCCATCTCTGTCTGTGGGTGGACCTCAGCCAAGTCCACTTTGCTGATGTGTTTCCCACCAGAAAGGTTTGCAAAGATATCCTCTATTTGGGGCAGAGGTTATTGAGCTACTTTCAGTGTTGGGTTGATGATGACTTTGATACCAATGATCCTGACAGACTCATCCTTCTTGGCTACTGGGATCACTGGTATTGCCCATGGGTTCCACTCATCCTTGGAAAGAATTCCTTAAGCCTCCATGCAATCAAGCTCACTGTCTACTTTATCATAGCTGTTATAAGGAACCAGACAAGCTTGTGTGTGGCATTTTCATTTTGCCATTTTACCCATGATCTGTTTAACTTTTCCAATGCCATTCTTGAAGACTGCTGCAGTATCCTCCGGTTCCTTTCTTAATTTGCATTCAGTTGACTTTGTTGCAGAGGATGCGGCATGCAAATGGTGGATGGATCTCCATTCAAGTTGTAGTTGGCTCAGCCAATCATGGCCTCAGAATGCTGACTCTCTCCTATTCTTGCCACATACAAGCCCAATGTGGCTTGTTGATTGATGTATTTCATTGTAACTAATGTCATTTTCAAGGGAGTTATCTTTAATCCAGTATAAGCTCTTAGTTGGATATCTGCAGGCTTCATTTCAGTAACTTTGAAAAGCCATTCAAATTCATTTTGTGGAATGCCTGAAATACTGAAGCCAGAGTCCAATTCTATTTTAATTAATTTGCCGCTCACTTCTGATAGAAGTCATATTGTCAGTTTTTACATTGTAAATCTTAAGGCTACACAGTCCTGTTTCATCCTCATCATTAGCAGAGTTTTCATTAACAGCATGCTGATTAGTGCTCTTTTTGAAACTGCAAGTTGACATTTGTCTTTTTCTCTGTCCTATGCAGTCCATTTATTTTTGTCTGCCCAACATGCTCTTGATGTGTGTCCTACTTTGTTGCATTTTCTGCAAGTTAGCCTTGAAACCTGCATTGGACTGATGTATGTAAGCTCCTGTCACAATGGTAATACAATTTGTTTGGCCAGGCCAGATGCAATTTGTTCATGCTCACTTCCATTCCTGACCGCACCTCATTTGTGTCTTTGTTTGCTATTTCCATTAGTACAGCGATTTCAATTCCTCTTTTAAATGGGAGTTGTGTTTCAGCTCAGAGCTGGTTTTGAATGCCTTCTTGTAAGATTCCACAAACTAAACTATCTCTCAGTGCATCATTAAGCTCATGATCAAACTGACAATGCTCAGATTAGCTTTTCAATTCGGCCATATAAGTTGAAATGGGCTCCCCTTCCTTACGTTTCCACTTATAGATAGATAGATAGATAGATAGATACCCTAAATTCTGCAAAATATAATGGTTTTAGTTCTAAATGTAACCACATTGATTTTATGATATCAACAAGGCTCATTTTGGCTGTGTTGTTTAGAGCAATTAAATTTCTAAGCAAATTGTATGCTTTTACTTCTATTTCACCCAACGAAACTGGCACTCACTTTGCATTGGCTTTTCATTCGCTTCAAGATACTGCCCAAGTTACTCAGCATACAATATCCAGTCAACTGTTGTGCAATCTAACACATCTATCTTTCTGATGTAGCCAGCTACTTCTGGTTTTTTAATTATTATTATTATTATTATTATCATCTGGAACTCACTATTTAAAACCCATGAATTTCATCCATTATCTGTCATTCTTTTAATACAGCTGACTCTGTCCCCTTGTAAGGGAAATGAGCTGCACTCTGTCTTTTTATAAATTCGAACATATCACTGCACTTCAACATGTAGATAGTCATCTTGGGTTCATTTTAAATCCCATCCTCATCACCACTGTTATGTTTTTTAACTCCAAAACTAATTGAAGGGGAAAAACACAGGAGCCTGGGAATGGCATGTGTACTTCACTATTTACGTAAGTGAGTGGCACATTTATGAAGTGATGCCATAAAGACATATGCCATTCACATACTTCTACATATAATCCAAATGAGTAATCTAAACAACAAAGAATGCTTATTCAAACAGTACATTTACAATATTACCAATGTATTACTGAAATATTAAATAACCAATGAATTAGCTTGGTAAAATAATGGTTTCCATTCAACTTTTGACATTTATAGACATGTTACCGTCTATATCATCGTTCATAGACGATGGGGTAAACTGCTTCCTGAGGAAATATATATGAAGGATTTGCTTTCTGCATTGTTTCCAATGTTAGTTATTTAAATAATTGTCTAGACTGAGAATTGGATACGCAGAAGCCTTTACATTATTTATGACAGCATGTTGAGAATTGGGGTACTTTAATTTTTCTTGCTTCCCTCTGTAATGTTGCTATTGACCACTTTGCTACAGGGTGGAGTACACAATCTGTGAATATTAGAGTTGCTCATTTGGATATCCTTTAATTAACTTGATAGTCATTCTCTTCCACAGTTAAACATTCACCATTTGACTCTACTCCTATAAACATTGCATCTGTCATCATTTAGCAACTGGACAAAGAACTTCACAAACAGGACAGGTTAGATTTCCTCTTTCATAATTCGGTAACAGCATTGGGGGTTGGGGGGAAGCCACTAACTCCCGTTTCAACACAAAATACATCAGCAGTGGCAAAGTTTCAAATGCAGGGCAATTTTCCCCTTTTGATCAATTACTTACGCTCTTGACTGCTCTTCATCTCTTCAGAAAATGCTTCCACTTCGAATCCATCCAGCAGATTAAACCTGTCGAGTTTAAAAATTGGAAACAAAGTTGTAGGAAGTGTGAATCAAATTTCTGTAAGAATGAAAGGAAACTATTTCTCAGACATCAGAATCAGTTTTGTTATCACGGGCTTAAATAGCATGAGATTTGTTGTTTGTAGCAGCAGTTCAGTTCAAAGGCATAAAATTACTGTAAAATTTTATATATGGAGAAATATAGGGGAGGATCTCTAGTTTTGCCTGATTGTCTGTAACTCCAGTAAAAAGTTGACCATAAAATGCAGGCAAACTTTCCTTTTACCTCTGAGTGATAGAGAAGCAAAGAGACACCCAGGTATTCGGCTGCCTTTTATGTTACTGTCTGTGCAGGAAAATATTGTGGGTGGGCAGACTGCGTCCCACCAGCATTTTGTCTGCATCTCCTTCAGTTGGTTATGTAGAGCTGGACGAGCACTGCTGCTTCTCCGACCATGTTCCCATCATTCCTTCACAGATATTCTCAGATTTATTTTGCTAAATCCAGCTGCTCCATCACCTGTGGAAATGCACGGCATAAATACCAGCTACTTTCAAACACCACTGACAGCAAGTGTTCAAGGAATCCTATTTGCTTTTCAAAGGATGCTTCCATAATAATTCAAAATATTATCTCACCTTTATTCCTATTCTGTTGGTGGGATTTTGTATCCACTTTGGCTGGACTGTTCCCTGCATTATCCCAGTGACTATACTTCAAAGATCATAACCCACAAACTGTAAATTCCTGAGGTAATGAAAGCTGCTATGTAATTGCAAGCTATGCATGGATGGAGAAATGGGACAAGCTGGACAGCTGCCATGTAGAGCTAGCATGAACTAACTGGACAGAGTGGCCTCCATCCGGCTTTTGTCTTCTGTGATTCTGTGAAGGCTTTTTCTTTGCAGGTGCAGCAGACAAGGCTATGGTCACCTGCTGACAGACCCATACCCAAACAAATCAAACTCAAATAGTGATCTTAATGTGACTGTAAAAGGATCAACATAGTTTTGAGGCTCATTTTACTCTATTAATGTTAAGTGTAAAATAATCAGTCATATTATGTAAGAAGTCATTAGGAAAATGCCAACATATACTCGGATCTTTTAGTGTGAGTTGACAGCTTAATCAATTTTGCTTTACTTTTTATGGAAATGAAGTTCTCTCAGATTGGGCTATATAACACTCACTCACACATACGGGTTTCCCCCGCTATCTGAAGATAGAGCGTTCCTATGAAACCGTTTGTAAGCTGAAATGTCGTAAAGTGAAGAAGCAATTACCAGTAATTTTTATGGGAAAAATTTTTGATCGTTCCCAGACCCAAAAAATAACCTACCAAATCAAACCAAATAACACATAAAACCTAAAATAACACTCACATATAGTAAAAACAGGAATGATATGATAAATACACAGCCAATATAAAGTAGAAATATTGTATGTACGGTGTAGTTTCACTTATCAAAATCAGGAAGACAGTGAGCCAAAATCGATTTGGAGAAAAAGAATCGGCATGTACACACCTATGCACATACACGCATGCGTACGTACACGCATGCACACACAACTGCCCGCACAAGGCGTCACGGTCATGGTGGTCTTTCTCGGGGTAAACACACGTATAAAGCGGGCGTCTTTTTTTCATAAAAGTGAAAATCCTCTTTGGTTAGCGAAAACAGGTACTAATGTAGGTCTTTCATAACAGCGAGCTGTCGTAAAGCGAATGTTTGAAATACGGGGACCACCTGTATCATCATCGTTATGTGCTTTGCCATATGATGTGTGCAATCGCGGTCTTTTGACCATGATTGTTCTTGGCAAATTTTTCTACAGAAATAGTTTGCCATTGCTATTTTCAGGGCAGTGACTTTACAAGAAGGGTGACCCTGCCCATTATGTATACTCGTCAGAGATTGTCTGCCTGATGTCAGTGGTCACATAACCAGGGCTTGTGATATGCATCAGGTGCTCTACAACCATCCACCACCCGCTCCCATAGCTTCATTTGACCTTGATCGAGAAGTAAAGCAGGTGCTATACCTTGCCCCAGGGGGATCTGCAGGCTAGTAGAGGGAAGGAGCTCCTTACACCTCCCTCGTTCAGAGACACAGTTCCAACCTGACACCCAACGCCCATATATATAACAATGAAAACTTTGTAAATGTTCTTGCCTGAAGCACAAACTTCCTAAAAGAGGAATGAAGTCAAACTAGCTTAGTAAGACACCGGTGCTGCTTATTTGAATTAAAAGGCAAAATTGATGGCTGAATATTCATGGCACACAAAGGAAGTTTGAGTTATGCTGATCCACACACGTAATCTGCATATCCCCAACACATGCTAGGTATACAGTTTTGAATGACATATGATCTTGCTGTTCTGTCACATACACTACAAAGAAAGCAGCCCGCATGTGTAAGAATAAGAGGTGTAGGACCACTTTATCTTTTTTTCTATCCCAACTAACTTCAATGTGGTGAGCTTAACCACAATGGAGGAATTTGTTTCTGATCATTACTTAGGTGAAGCCTGTTATTTCCTATGTCGAGTTGTATTCGGCTCTGTGGAACCGGATGGACCCTGACCTGCTGGAAGTGTACAACGCTACGCTTCTGGCGGGCAGCATGTCAGAATCCATGAGGAAGGGCAGCATGTCAGAATCCATGAGGAAGGGCATCATCACCCTCATCTACAAGCAGAAGGGGGAGAGGGAGGACATTAGAAATTGGAGGCCCATCTCACTCCTGAATGTGGACAACAAAATCCTGTCCAAGGCTATTGCCAACAGGGTCAAGTCTGCACTGGAGCAGGTGATCCATCCGGACCAAACCTGTGCTGTATCGGGCAGGAAGATTTCAGACAGCCTCGTGCTGCTGAGGGACACCATCGCCTACGTGCAGGACAGGGGGGTGGACACCTGCCTGGTCAGCTTGGACCAGGAGAAAGCCTTCGACAGGATATCGCACACGTACATGGCGGATGTTCTCTCCAAAATGGGATTTGGGGAGGGAATCCGGAATTGAATCAAACTGCTCTACATGGACATCTGTAGTGCAGTCCAGGTCAATGGGTTGGAAACAGGCAGCTTCCCCATCAGGTCTGGAGTCAGGCAGGGCTGTCCTCTCTCCCCTGTCTTATTTGTGTGCTGCATAGAACCCTTTGCTGAAGCCATCAGAAGGGTTGAGGGCATAAGAGGGGTGACGCTGCCAGGCAGTGGAGGGACCAAAGTCAAAACCTCCCTGTACACGGACGATGTCACCGTCTTCTGCTCTGATCCGAGGTCAGTTCACAGGCTGATCAGCATCTGTGAACAGTTCGAGCAGGCGTCAGGGGCCAGGGTCAACCGCACGAAGAGTGAAGCCATGTTCTTCGGCAGCTGGCCCGACCGATCCAGCGTCCCCTTCACCATCAGGTCTGATCACGTGAACGTGTTGGGGATCTGGTTTGGAGGGGCCGAGGCGTGCAACAAGAACTGGCAGGAGCTGACTGCCAAGGTCAAAAAGAAACTGGGACTGTGGGGAGGGTGGTCCCTATTGATAGCGGGCAAGAACCTGGTCATCAGGTGTGAGGTGCTCTCAGGGCTGCTGTACTTGGCGCAGTGTGGCCAGTCCCCCGCTCCTTCAACTCGGAAATCACCCAGGCCGCCTTCAGATTCGTCTGGAGATCCAAGATGGAGCGGGTCAGATGGACCACCATGCACAAGTCCCTGGACAATGGGGGCAAAAACGTTCCCAATGTCACCCTCACCCTGATGGTCAGCTTCGTGTGTGGCTGCATCAGGTTGTGTGTGGATCCCAGGTACGTGGGCACCAAGTACCACTATGTGCCCAGGTTCTACCTGTCGCCCTGGCTACAAAGGATGGGTCTGGCCCTTTACCGCGCAACACCCTTGTCTGCTGGTCGTTGCCGCCGTACCTGTCCTTTGTAGAGAAGTTCTTTCAGGTCAACGCCTTTGACCACAGGGCCATCAGGCAGTGGTCCTGTGGTCCTGAGGAACTGCAGGAGAAGGACATGATGGACACAGTGGGGCGGTTCCCTGAGCAGACCGTCCAGTTCATCTGGCAAAATGCCTCATCGCCAGACCTCACCAACAGGCACCAAGACCTCGCCTGGCTGGCAGTGAGAGGGGCCCTTCCAGTCCGATCTCTTCTGTACGCCCAGAACGTCGTCTCCACACCCCTCTGCCCATGGGAGGACTGCAGTGAGGAGGAGTCGGTGACCCATCTCTTTGCACACTGTGGGTTCGCCGAGGTGTGGAGGAGGATGGAAGGGACAGTGTCGAGGTTCATCCCCAGCAGCTGCGTGACAGAGGACTCTCTGATCTACGGGCTGTTCCCGGGGACGCACACGGGGACCAACATCCGGTGCTGCTGGTAGATCATCAACTCGGTGAAAGACGCTCTTTGGTCGGCCCGAAACTTAATGGTCTACCAGCACACGGAGATGTCCGTGGGGGAATGCTGCCGACTGGCACATTCTCGGCTGCAGGAGTACGTGCTGAGGGACGCACTCAAACTCGGTGCAGCCACCGCAAGGGTCCGGTGGGGAAGGATCACAGTCTAGGGTTCTTCTCCCGCGGGAGTTGAAGGGGGGCGGGGTGTATACCCCTCAACAAGTGTATGTAAATATGAAGCAACAGAGTACCACCTAGGGGGCAAAAGTGTGAAAACGTAAAGACTGGAATGGAAACATTTGTAAAGGCTGAGAGTCAATGAATGGTTTATTGTATATAACTTTATTTTTGAATAAAGTATATTTTGATTAAAAAAATGTAATGTGATCCTCTCCCTAGCTGTCAACCTCTGCCACTGCAGTCACTTTTTGCTCCACCAAAAAAGTTTTATTTGTTTTGCATATTGAGTACAATTGGAGCATGTCTTTCTCTACATTCATTGGCTTGTTAATTCATTACAGTATTCTACAATGTTTCAAAGCCATGCATGTTTCCTGCTTATGCACCCATTTAAAAGTTTGTTACACTGTCTGCCAGCAGCAGTACCCTAGACAAAAGTCTTGTCCAGAACATAGAAATCCACAGCACATTACAAGCTCTTGGGCCCATAAAATTGTACCAACCATGTAACTTACTCTAGACACTGCCTAGAATTTCCCTACCGTATAGCCCTCTATTTTTCTAAGCTCCATGAACCTATCTAAGAGTCTCTATTGTATCTGTTTCCTCCAATGTCACTGGCAATACATACCATGCACTCACCACTCTGTGTGAAAAACTTACCTCTGACATCCCCCTTGCACCTACTTCTAAGCACCTTAAAACTACGCCCTCTCATGTTAGCCATTTAAGCCCTGGGAAAAAGCCTCTGGCTATTTACACGATCAATGCTGCTCATCATCTTATACACCTCTATCAGGTCACTTCTCATCCTCCATCACTGCAAGGAGAAAAGGCCGAGTTCACTCAACCTATTCTCATAAGGCACGCTCCCCAATCCAGGCAACATCCTCGTAAATCTCCTTTTGAGGAAGCTTCACTGAGGTTCAGCGCATCTTCAAGCATGTGGTCCTGCAGCTTGCAAAGTACCACTCTGGCACATTCACTGCATCTCTGAGGTTGAGTGTCTCCTGCCACTGCCACTCCTCTGAAGTCATTTAATGATTTCCAGAACTGGTTGTATTGCCACTCTCTTTAACCAGGTCCAGCGTTGACATCAAGGAGCACAGGTTAAATTACTTGTTGTTTTTGTGTGCGTGCGCAAACACACACACACACACACACACACACACACACACACACACACACACACACACACACACACACACACACACACACACACACACACACACACACACACACACACACACACACACACACACACACACACACACACACACACACACACCATGCAGATAAATGTTTCTCCAAGAGTGAGTTGGTTTGAGCGGTCCTTTTTCGGGTATTTGTATGTATTCATGCAGTTTTGAACATCTTCCTTGTTTTCTTTCCCATCTATAGTGTTTGCTTTGACATTCAAACACTATAATGAAAGTCATTTGATGCAATCAGTGAACTTATACCATGAGAAACCTATTGAATATGTTTTAAGCCTTGCACCAGAAGAGGATAGAATTCATTGTTTCTACTATCTGGCCTTCCATTATCCCTCTGTCCCTTTTGTGAGCTATCTGATTTTTTCTGCTTTTAGAATCTTTCTGATGCTTTAAATGTCTTGACCACTGATATATGTGCAGTATTGATTTTTAAAAAGCCTTGCCTTCTGTGATTGGCAGTGATCTTAGAAATCGTATCAGCTTGATGTTTCTTGAATGACCAGATATTGCTGACAAATAGACTACTGTTTAAACATTTGCAAGACCACCCTTTGCACATGTTACTCACCTCTTACCTGCCTGTTCCTCCAGTAAGGGAAGCTAAACAGTGTATAGGTTGTCTTGAAATTAAGCATCTTGGAACATACAGCATAGGCAACAGAAGTCAGATATTATGATGCCAAGCCTGGAAAAGTAGCACATGTCTGGCAATTGTCACAGATTTCAACAAGGTTTTACAATGGCCACTGGAGATGAGCATTCAGGTGAGGGGAAATTTAGAAAATTAAAGAGAAAAGGACAAGAGAAAGTGCAGGATAGCGAAATGAAGAATCTTTATCTGAAATCACGGTATTCATATTAAGACAGATTAATTGATTATGCAAATAGAAATAAATTATATCCACTACAGAGATATGGTTATGAAGCAGCAAGATTGAGAATGAAATATTCTAAGATATTTAAGAAAAGAAATAAGAGATAAGCAAATGTACAGTAAAAGAAGGTAGGGTAGCCCTGTTAATGAAGGATGAGATTAAAGGCTGAAAGGATATTACTGAGGAACATCAAGATATAGAATCAATTTGAGTCAAGCAAAGAAACTGCAGGTGGCAAAAGCAATAGAGAGAATTATGTATATGCTGCTGAACACTAGTGGCAATTTTTGGCTCTATGCATCAGGAAGCTGGTGTATTATCGAATAAATGGAGAGACATGACTTCTGTACATTATCTCCTCAATTTACAAGAATGAATGAATATATTCCTGAAGATCATTTTGGTAGCTAAAAATTCATAAACTGAAACAATTCGCAAAGTGCATTTTGGCCATTGTTTTGCAATGAATTCTAACACACAGAGAGTGGCATTATTTGTTGCAGAGAAAAATGGCTCGAGAAATCCAAATGTTACAGGGATTTATCCCTTATTAATAATAATCAGTTAGGCACGGAGAGAATCTGTATGTACTGACAGTACCTTTATTGGCTCAGTTCACAAGCAAGTGAATTTACACAACCTGTGTGCACACCTACTAAGTTTTCCTGACCCTTCATGAACAGTCAAAGAATAGAAAATGTAATACCTAGGAAAGGGGTCTACGCTGGCCAGCTGCTCCTCTAATCTCCACATGTCCGACGTGGGCTCCTCCACAGCCGTGATGGTTGATCTCCAGAGAGCTGCTGCTGCCTGTGTCAGTTCTCATTGGATGTAGCTATGGGCGTATTGTTCTATGGGCTTTGCCTTCAAATTTGTACCTTCTTTTGTTCCATTCAACTCCAACTGGTTCAAACCAATCAAACCAGGTCACCCAGACACTAAGCCTAACAAGATCACAGATTGTTTCCTCACCCCTATCATTTTACACAACAGTTTATTGGAGGATGGTCTCAGGTTTAGCAGGTAATTAGCAGAAACTCCTTGCGTCCACTTTCAGTTGCTCTGAATGTTATCACAGCTCAGGAATCAGTTCATCAAACAGTGCACACAATGGCGGCTGGAAGGAGGTTCTCATGAAATGGCCAGTTCCATTCCTGTTCACTGATTGTTGTTCTTTCTAGACAACTAAAGGTAATCAGAAGAATCAAAACCATTATCATTAACCTTTATAAACTGAATATCTATAAAACTGAGGAAGAAAAATGCTAAAATCTATTATTTAGAAAGTGGCAGCAGGGCATTTGAATCATAATAAAAGGACTGTGCAGAGTTAACATAGATTTATGAAAGGGAAATACCTGAGGTTGTAGCCATCAGAGTAGATGAGCGGGCTGCAGTGGAGATTTTGTATTTGAATTTGAAAAGGTCTTCAATAATGTGCCACTTAAAGTTATTCAACAATAAACCAAAATCAAAGATAATGCGGATGCTGGAAGTCTGAAGTAAAAACAGGAAGTGTTGGAAATATTCAAGCCGGTCAGGAGTTATATTCATAAAGAGGAATAGAGTTTACGTTTCAGGTTAACAGCTTACCTCACCTCACCTGCGGAAGAGCGTACATAAGTTAACCCTTAAATTGCAGAGAGGTCACCCTTCTAACCCGTTCTGACCTGCCTTCAAAGTAGGAATAACCCTTGTTAAATAAGGAGATGAAAACTGCACGGATGTTTCAAGACTTTGTGCTGGGTACTCCACCCCTCTCGCAATGGAGACTTACATTCTGTCTGACTTCCTAATTGCTTGCTGTATCTGAATGCTAACTTAAATAATTCTTGCAGCAGATCTCTCTGCACACCAGTGAAGTTTGAAGTTCAAAGTAATTATATTATCAAAGAACCTATATGTCTCCATATACAACCTTGAGGGTTATTTTCTTGCAGGCATTCAAGTAAACATAGAAATGTAGAAAACCTACAGCACAATACAGGCCCTTCGGCCCACAAAGTTGTGCCAAACATGTCCCTACCTTAGAAATTACTAGGCTTACCTATAGCCTTCTGTTTTTCTACGCTCCATGCACCTATCCAAAACTCTCTTAAAAGACCCTATCGTATCTGCCTTCACCACCGTTGCCAGCAGCCCATTCCACGCACTCACCACTCTCTGAGTAATTAATAACTTACCCCTGACATCTCCTCTGTACCTACTCCCAAGCACCTTAAACCTGTGCCCTCTTGTGGCAGCCATTTCAGCCCTGGGAAAAAGCCTCTGACTATCCACATGATCAATGCTTCTCATTATCTTGTACACCTCTATCAGATCACCTCTCATCCTTTTCTCCAAGGAGAAAAGGCCAAGTTCACTCAACTTGTTTTCATAAGGCGTGTTCCCCAATCCAGGCAACATCTTTGTAAATCTCCTCTGCACCCTTTCTATGGTTTCCATATCTTTCCATATGGCAACCAGAACTGAGCACAGTACTCCAAGTGGGGTCTGACCAGGGTCCTATATAGATGCAACATTACCTCTCAGCTCCTAAATTCAATTCAATTCCACGATTGATGAAGGCCAATACACCATATGCCTTCTTAATCACAGAGTCAACCTACGCAGCTACTTTGAGCATCCTATGGACTTGGACCCCAAGATCCCTCTGATCCTTCACACTGCCAAGAGTCTTACCATTAATACAAAAAAAATGATAGATTCAAACAGAAAATACACACAAAGACTGATAGGCACCAGAAGCACGTCAAATTAAGTAAATAAGTAATATTAAGGACTTGAGTTGTAGAGTCATTGAATGTGAGTCCATAAGCACAATCACCACTTAAGTAATGAAGAGTCTTAATGAAAGGTCTCTGCCCAAACTGTTAACTGTTTATTCCCCTTCATAGATGCTGCCTGACCTGCTGAGTTCCTCCAGAATTTTGTGTGCATTGCTTTGGATTTCCAGCATCTGCAGAACCTGTACTTGATAAAAAGGAGTCTGGGACAAGGCCATAGAAAATTACAGGCACAGATCCTAGGCTGCATGCATTGTGATAGTTCATGTAAAAAGACATCAGTATATCAAAGAGGTACGTTATGGATCAGTGCAGACTACACAAGCTTTCCAAATGTGCAAACCTGATCATGTGTTTGACTCGATTGGGGTACTGCTGGTTTTATCAAAGCTGCAGACAGAGAGGGTACACATAGGGTATGTTTATTTTTAGCTTTTCAATTTTCATACATTAGAATGATCCGTACTTTTGACTGTGTCAGAAATAGCTAAGCTCAATTTTTGCCCATCAGTTTAAATAGTAGACATATAGAAGTGTAATCCAAAGTTATTATACTCATGGGTCTTATAAATCTGCTACTATACCTTTGTAACATTGCAATAAAGGATGGGTAAGATGATGGCCAAGATGAATAACTTCATTGACCATAAGACAATAAGATACAGGACCAGAATTAGGCCATTTGGCCCATCGAGTCTGCTCCGCCATTTCATCATGGCTGATCCAATTTTCCTCTCAGCCCCAATCTCCTGCCTTTTCCTCTCATCCCTTCATGCCCTGACCAATCAAGAATCTATCAGCCTCTGCCTTAAATTTACATAAAGACTTGGCCTCCACAGCTGCTGTAGCGAATAATTCCACTGATTCACCACTCTCTGGGTAAAGAATACAGTTCATGTCGAACTGGCGACTCGCAGTCTGATAACAGTGATCTCATTTTTGAGGCTCAACTATTTGTAACAGTAACTTTTAAGTTGCTGGATTGTTGTAAGAAACTAATTATTCTTTAGTAGTCAGTGCACTGCCTGATTCTAATTAGCGTAGTTGATTCTTATTTGTTATTAGTTGTTTCCTGCAACATTCTCGTAAGTTGTATCGAACTTCTCCATCAGATAACTTTGAGTGAGCAATAAATGTCAGTAATGCCCACATTGCGAGAGTGAGAATGATCATGTTCTGCATGTGATTTAATTGTGTGGGTTGAAATATTAACTGTGTAATCATTTCAAGTACATACCAATGCTTCAGTATTCAAAATTAATTGCTTACTAGAAGAAACAGTTCAAAACAATAAGCAAGAATACGTGGAATCATGTTCATATGACAGGTAAAGTAATTTGACTACAAGCAGATTATTGAAGACAGGAGACACAAGAGACTATAGAGGCGAGAATCTGGAGCAACAAACCAGATGCTTGAGGAGCACACTCGATCAGGCAGCATCTGTGGGTGAACACGGGCATCTGATGTTTCAAGACGAGACCTTTCATCTGGACTTGACCCAAAACATCTATTGTCCATTTCTCAAATAATAATGAGGCAGCCTACAGAGAAAAAGTTATCACCCTAACACGGTGGTGTCAAGAAAACAACCTCTCCCTCAATGTCACAAAAACAGAGGAGCTGGTTGTGGACTACAGGAGGAATGGAGGAAGGCTAGCCCCTATTGACATCAATGGATCTGGGGTTGAGAGGATGAACAGCTTTAAGTTCCTCGGCATAAACATCACCGAGGATCTCACGTGGTCTGTACATACCAGTTGTGTGGTGAGAAACGGACAACAGCATCTCTTTCACCTCAGACCATTGAAGTTTGGTGTGGGCCCTCAAATCCTAAGGACTTTCTACAGGGGCATAATTGAGAGCATCCTGACCTGCTGCATCACTGCCTGGTATGGGAACTGTACTCTCCTCAATTGCAGGACTCTGCAGAGAGTGGTGCAGACAGCCCAGTGCATCTGTAGATATGAACTTCCCACTATTCAGGACATTTACAAAGACAGGTGTGTAAAAAGGGTCCGAAGGATCATTGGGGACACGAGTCACCCGAGCCACATATTGTTCCAGCTGCTACCATCCAGGAAACGGTATCGCAGCATAAAAGCCAGGACCAACAGGCCGGGACAGCTTCTTCCACCCAGCCATCAGACTGATTAACTCATGGTGACACAACTGTATTTCTGTGTTATATTGACTATCCTGTTGTACATACTATTTATTATAAATTACTATAAATTGCACATTTAGACAGAGATGTAACATAAAGATTTTTACTCCTCATGTATATGAAAAATGTAAGTAATAAAGTCAATTAAACTCCTTCTATAGATGCTATCCTGCTGAGTTCCTTTAGTATATTGACAACAGCACTGGTAACTAGTACATTGACACATCATTCACTTGTATGTGCAGGAGTGTTGTGATCCTGTTGTTTCAAGGGTCATGACAAATATTATTAATTGCAAGTAGTTTACTAACCAGCTGAACAGCCCCTATTTCTCCTCCGTTTTTGTCTAGCATGTACTTCCGAACTTTTATTGCTCCCTGGATCCCAATGACAGCAAACCCAATACAATATCAGAGAATTAAGAATGAACAATAAATGCTGCCACAGTGATGACTTTGTGAGCTGTGAATGAATTGAAAGAAAACTGGTAAATTCAATCAAACCTGCAAAGTCCAATTTACATTTCCTCAAAGAAAGGAGTGCAACTGTAGAACAAGGAGTTCTAAAAAATCCTTGTAGCATGTCCTTTATAACTTGCTGAATGAATATTTCTAGTTTTAATTTTCTTTTTGTATTTTCATAACTCCACTAATAGAGTAATAGTGTGCTTCACAGGAATGGTCTGCAGAAAGGCAGCATGAAATCCTTTTGGATGCATATTTTAGTAAATGTTATGCCCGCACAGCCCATTGCAAAATTAAAAGTTAGAGTTGCAGATGAATGAATTGTCCATCACAGAAATCAAAGCCAGAGGAATGGATTCTAGTTCACCCCATGATTTTTCCGTTTCTTGATGTTCCCTAACCTATTCCTAATAAACCTGAACTGCCATCTATTTACTATCCTTTTTCTATCTCTTCGGTGACTTCACACGCATATGGTATTTCCTCAGATACACTTTTAATATAAAAGCATTGTGCAGACATAGATCTGAGCTATCCACCATTAATGCTGTGAAACTAACTTCCTTGAAAACATAAAACTTCCAATGTTACTAGATTACAGGTGCATCACAGGGCTGTGTGCTTAGCTCCCTGCTCTACTCACTTTACACTTATGACCCTATGACTAAGCTCAGCTCGAATGCCATATTTAAATTTGCTGATGACACCACTGTCATTGGCTGAATAAAAGGTGGCGATGAATCAGTACCTAGGAGGGAGATTGAAAATCTGGCTGAGTGATGCCACACAACAGCAATCTCTTACTCAGTGTTATTAAGACCACGGAGCTGGATATTGCCTTCATGAGAAGGAACCCAGAGGTCCATGAGCCAGTTATCATTGGGGGATCAGAGTTGGAGAGGATCAATAACTTTAAATTCCTCTGTGTTATCATTTTGGAGGACCTCTCCTAGGCCAAATACATAAGTGCGATTATGAAGAAAGCATGACAGCATGTCTACTTCCTGAGGAGTATGTGAAAATTTGGCATGGCATCTAAAACTTTTGACAGTCTTCTATAGGTGTGTAGTGGAGAATATATTGACTAACTGCATCACAGCCTGGTATGGAAACACCAGTGCCCTTGAACAGAAAATCCTACAAAAGTAGTGGATACAGCCCAGTCCATCACAGGTAAAGCCCTCCCCACCATTGAACACACCTACACAAAGCACAGTTGCAGGAACTCAGCATCCCACCACCCAGGACATGTTTTCTTCTTACTGCGGCCAGCAGGAAAAGGGTACAAGAGCCTCAGGACTGATACCACCAGGTTTAGGAACAGCTATTACCCTCAACCATCAGGCACTTGAACCAAAGGGGATAACTTTACCCAACTTCACTTGCCCCATCATTGAAATCATCATACAACCTACTGATTTAATTTAATCTCATTTCATCTCACCTCATCTCATTTTATCAATATTTATTGCTTATTTTATTATTAGTAGTATTATTATTAATAATACTAATAATAATAATAATAATAATAATAATAATAATAATAATAATAATAGTAATTTACTTTTGTATGTGCACACTGGTTGAACAACCAAGTTGGTGTGCTCTTTCATTGATTCTATTATGGATTTATTGAGTATACTCTCAAGAAAATGAATCTTAGGGTCATACATGATAACATATAAGTATTCTGATAATAAATTTACTTTGAACATTGATCAGTTATTTGAGCTGGTCATCTGGTCTGCAAGTTTCCTTGAACTAATCAACTTAGTCAATTTGTGTGTTTTGAAACAAACCAAATTGCCGTTTTCAAAACTCTCAAGCGTTTTAAACCAGGTGCAGTTACTTACTACAAACAAACATTTTCAAAGCTGCTCTATAGACAATACACACAAAATGCTGCTTGGCCTGCTGTGTTCCACCAGCATTCTGTGTGTGTTGTTTGAATTTCCAGCATCTGCAGATTTCCTCATGTTTGCTCTATAGACAATACTTTGTTTTAACTGCAAACTGATTACTGCTTTCTATTTACATTTTAAGAACTGAAGACTGACTGCCATTAACTACCAGAAGTTATACAAAGCAATATTAGTTGAAAGTTCACTTACAAATGTTTTGTTCTCACAAGTGGCAGTTCTGTGTTTAGAAAACAAGTTTTGTAAAGAAAAAAAACAGAGTGAATATCCATCACAATCTTCTGGTCTTATGGCTCATGTTCCCCCTCCTTGCCCTTTTTTAGGGCAACAGTCAGCTCTTTAGTTTTGCTGACATTGAGCAAAAGGCTGTTGTTAGCTGTGAGTTGTAAAATAATCTTTACTCAACACAGCAGATCTTCTGGAGAATCAAATTCTCCTCTCCACATACTCAAGTAGTGTTTTATACTTTTTAAACACAAATTAAACAGTAAATGATTACTTATTTAACTTTACATTTTGAAAACAGACTGGTAACTTTTTCCAGATGTACATATTTTCAGTGGGAGCACACTCAACTGGCAGAACACCTTTAAATATTCTAATGCTGGTGGCTGGCCTGAGAGTCTCCAAGCTCAAACTGCAGACTCCTTTAGTTACAGTGTTGAAAAATGGCTTCATGAATATACAAACAGCCAGAATATTAAGTGACAAAGCAGACATTTCCCACACTGTGCATTGGGAAATCACGGGGATATGCCTCGTTAATACAGCAGGTGGCCACTTAGTGGCCTTTTTTATCTTAATTTGAAGGCTTCAATTCCGAAAGATAACATGAGGACTATTTTCAACAAATATTTCCTGAAAACTGGTTCTCATTTTAATTAATACTGCTATAGTAACACAATTTTACAACTTTTAGTTCCATAACACTAGTCACTTCTCACACTGAGATGCACAGGGTGACACAGTAGCGTAGTTGTTAGCGCAGTACTTTACAGCGCAAGCTGTAATATCAGGATTTAATACCCACCATTGTCTGTAAGGAACCTATATATTATCCCTGTGACCAAGTCAGTTTCCTCTAGTGCTACGGTTTCCTCTCACATTCCAAAGATAATAGAATTAGGATTAGTAAATTCTGGGCATGCCATGTTGGTGTTGAAGGTGATGCTATGGTGACACTTGCAAGCTGCCCTAGCGTATTCCCAATGCAAGCTATGCATTTCACTGTATGTTTCAGTGTAGTACATATGTGACAAATACAGTTGGCCCTCCTTATCTGCGAGGGATTGGTTCTGGGACCCCTGCGGATACCAAAATTTGTGCAGTCCCTGTTCAACCTGTCTCAATGCAGTGGACCTTAGGACCCAGCAGAACCCCAGACCTTATTTAACCTGTCTCAATGCGGTGGACATTAGGACCCAGTAGCAGAGATCTGAATCCGCAGTGTTTCTGTTCACGAAAATAATCACGATAATGATTGAAAATGAAGTGCAAATAAGAAAGCGATTGGAAAGAGGTGAAATGCTATCGGTCATTGGAAAAGCGTTAGGCTACAGTCGGTCAACGATCGGAACAATTTTAAAGTATAAAGTGAGAAAGGCTCTGCCCTGATGAAAGCTACAATTATTACTGAACAACGCCGTGGTTTAGTTATTGGGTTTTGGGGTTTTGGGTTTTTGATCCTCCACATCAACCCGGCATGGTGGAGAGCACACTCAATAGCAACCTGTCACTAGATCGACTCGGGAACTTGCCGAGCCCGGCGCTGAAACATACGTTCTTAAGTGTTTTATATGCATAGAAAGGTAAAATATATACTATATATGAATGCAAACGATTGACTAACTGACGCTAAATAATACCGGATGTATCTGTTCCAACTTAATTAGTAAGAGAACTTCCGATTTTTTTCGATCCCGATCCACGATAACCCACGCACATCCTCCCGTATACTTTAAATCATCTCTAAATTACTTATAATACCTAATACAATGTAAATGCTGTGTAAAATAGTTGTTTTACTGCATTGTTTAGGGAATAATGACAGGAAAAAAAGTCTGTACGTGCTCGAACAACAAGTGCTGGAAGAGCACTTCCGGGTTTTCGCGATTCGCGGTTGGTTGAATTCACAGTTGTAGAATTCGCGGATAAGGAGGGCCGACTTTAAAAGCTAATCTAATCTAAAACAGACATTTCCTTCTTGGCTGGTGTTCAGCTGAGTTCCTTAATAAGGTTATTTTATTGTTCTGTTTGGAATTGAATTAAGAGTTGTAAGAACCAACACTTAGTAGTTAAGTAAAGACAATCTATGGTGTGATCAAAGAAATAAATACTGAGTAGCTGTGAAACATTGCATGATCTCTTAAATTTGAATTGTAATTATTTATTAACAGACCAAGCATTTTTAAATGAAAAATATTACAGATGCACTCTTCTATCAATCGCTGCTATTGCTCAGGTTATCAGATGCCGTAAGCTACAAACGAACAAAAACATACTGTGTGTATGATGAAACACAGTTATTAATTTTCAGGCCACCTGACATGTATTAGGCATCAAGCCAGGCACACCAGGGGAAAGTGTTGTGCAATTCAAAACCATAATCTACCTTTCTTGTGTATATAAAGAGCTCTTAGGCAGTCATCTGAAAGAATGTTTTATCTTGCCATGAATGCACAATAAAAAATCATTTTCCCAGTCTTTTAAGTATTTCTCAGTCTTCATCTTCTTCCCCTCTGCTGTCAGATTTATGAACCAGAGACCTCCTTCACATACTCTTCCTAGTTCTGTTGCTATATCTTTAATCCTACCTCTTCCAGTATTGCCACTATAGCATTTATTTTTTACACTTATCACAGATTACATTTCTTTTTTGCCATCTCATCACTGTATTTTGAATATGTGGGAAAGTTCTGAGGATGTGAAAGGCACTATATAGTCATAGATTTGTTCCTCACTCTGCTTCCACCATCCACATATTATGCCCGGCATGCAGATTTCAAGTGACATGATACAAAGACCTTAGCAAACACAGAGATTTGTGGCTTTTACAAGTTATCTACCACAGCCATTACATTCAATTAATTTGAACATTGCTACTGTGACCAGGAAAAAATGCACTGAATTCTGTAGTTTTTATAAGCAGTTATTGGAGACATTGGTGCAGCAATGGCTCCGGAACTAACTAATATGTTTATTTCAGGTTTTCCAACATTTCTTTCCCTGAAACTGGTGTCAGTTGATCCAAATGACTGCAGGGAGTAGAATGTCTACTCTGAAACAATTCTCTTTGTGACGGGACTCGTAAAGGCCATTAACAGACGGCATAGCTCGCATACCTGGTAATCAGAAAGAAGTGAGGGTAACACAGCAAGTGTTGGGAACATTCTGCAGGTCACACAGTGTCTATGAAAGGAGAAGTAGAGGCAATGTTTCAAGGCCATGACATTTTGTCGGAAGGAGAAGTTATCAGAGATATTATACATTTTGAGCCAAAGCAGAAGAAATGTAACATCAAGATCCCATCTCCTCCACTACCTCATCTTCTCTGCACACACATCTCTAGCCAGTCAACTTTCCTTGCTTTGTACACTTGCTCAGAAACCTTTAAGTTTCAAATACCTCCAAGTTCTGATAAAAGCTCACCGAACTGCAATCTGCCCTACTTCTGACTTGTCTGTTGTTATTTCAGATTTACAGTATCCTCATTATTTTCATTGAAGAAATGAAATTTTTATCTGGCAAAGAACATCATGTAGCTTTCACCCGAAATTCTTTGAGAGAACAAGAACTCCATTTGGTTTTCATTCTTAGGACAATCATAAAGTGCATTGTAAAACTGGGAAGTATGTATAGCTTTTTGTTATCTCTCCTATATTACTTTAGTTATTATCCAGAATGTGGCTTTTATGTGAAGAATGACAGTCATGCTGGCCAGATTGATAGAAGGGTAGATCTCTGGTCATTCTACAATGAACCATTCATGGTAGTACAGAGGTATAGCACAACGCTTTACAGTACAGGCGACCAGGGTTCAATTCCTGCTGCTGCCTGTAAGGATTTTGTACGTTCTCCCCCATGACTGCGTGGGTTTCCTCTGGGCGCTCTGGTTTCCTCCCACAATCCAAAGACATACGGGGTTGGTAGGTGAATTGGTCATTGTAAATTGTCCCATGATTAGGCTGGGATTAAATCGGGGTTGGCTGGACGGCACAGCTCAAAGGGCTGGAAGGGTCTATTCCAAGTCGTAGCTCAATAAATAAATAAATATGAGTGTTTGTAGTCAGTGAGTAACGTGTAGTTTCATCCCAAATGACTCCACAAGCCTGTTTTTCATTCACTGTTGACTAATTATACAGTTCTGGTAATATTAGACACACAGATAGGATGTTACACGGTGTCTCAAGCCAATTTACTGCAAACCTAGTCAACTTCAGATTGAGAGTCTGCCCCATTAGTTATAATGACTTACAGGAGATTCCATGCAGCAGAATAGTTTATGAAGGTTTGAGAGAATATTTGAAAAAAGATTTGGAAAAAATAGATATAAAGGCACAAATTTTTTAATTACCATAAACCTCTGCAATCCTATGATTACACATGGAATTCTAGCCTTTCGAATTGCTGTTGTATAGTTACATGCACATGCAGTTCAACCCTTTGAGTGATTATGCAGAAAGTTTGAAGTTAATAACTTATCAGTTAATAACTCATCGGGGTGATTGATAAGTTTGTGGCCTAAGGTAGAAGGAGATGAGTTATTAACTTCAAATTTTCTGCACAATCACTCAAAGAGTTGACCTGCATTTGCATGTAATGAGAGCTATATAACTCATCTCCTTTTACCTTAGGCCACAAGCTTATCAATCACCCATCTGTGGACACTTTCTGGAGGTCCAAGATCTGTATGCTCCATGACCGCTGGACGAAGTGTGTAAATGTAGGAGGGGACTATGTTCAAAAATAAATGTATTAGGTTTTCTAAAATTGACTCCTTCTACCTTAGGCCATGAATTTAACAATTGGACCAAATGGCAGGCATACCAGATTCAGATTAATTTATCACATGTAAATTGAAACATACAGTGAAATGCATCATATGTATGAACAACCAACACATTAAATATGTGCCTGGGGTCACTGCACAATGCAGTGCCAACATAGCAGGCCCACAACGTTCAGCAGATCATCGCAAGCAGCAACTACAACAGAACAAGATGACAACAGCAAATCAAGTCTTTTCCACCTACACACACGCACACACGCATTCACACACTCTCACAGACACACACACACACAGATACACACATACACAGACACACACACACACACACACACACACACACACACACACACACACACACACACACACACACACACACACACACACACACACACACACACACACACACACACACACACACACACACACACACACACACTCCTCCAACCTCAGGGCAAGCCACTTCTGGGTTCCAATCGGTGTCGGACTCTCAGACACGCAGACATCCAACCTCTAGTGCCTGGCCCAGGCTCACAGACCACGAGCCTCTGATGTCCACACAGGCCAAGCCAGGGGCTTTGACCTTAGCGCTTCTGTCTCTGAACTCACTGACCACCGGACTTCGACCTTTGGCTTTGTCATCTGGACCTCAGTGACCTCTGGGTATTGATCACAGGACTCACCGAACACGGGATGTTGATCTTCAGGCCTCGACTTCCAGACTTGCATAGAATTCTGACCCCAGTGACTTGCAGGACTAGCAGCTCACATAGACCTCTGACCTAGGACTCACCAACCTGGGGAATCTCTGATCTCCTCAGTGCGTGCTGACCCAACCTACGGGATTGCTGACCTTTGACCCTGGAGCACTCCTATGTGGAATCCAAATATTAGCTCCTGGCCCTGACTCATCATTTACTGCCCCTGACCTCGAACTCTCTTCATCCCTGTCCTTGAATCATAATCTGACCCCTAACTCCCTGCACTGTCCCCAAAAGCCATTCTCACCAACCTATGAAGCAACTAAGTCTGAAGCACGAGTTGGATGGACGTCACGGCTCGGTGCCATCTCGACCAGAAGCAGAGGAATAGTGGAATCTCTGTGGAACTGTTGAAATCTTTTTGCTTATGATGACCAAAGTGATGGAAGAATCCTTTCATAAGTATGTATCCATATTATTTTGAATTTAATTTGTTTTGTGATCTTTCACAAGATTCTAAATTAATCAACTAGGAACTAAGTGAAAAGGGAATGGAATCACCTGCTTTTGTGTGAATAACCTGAGCCAAATCATCTCTAGTGTTTCAACCTTGTCATTAAGTAGGTTGTGTTTGCTTGACCTTTACTTTTTCATTGTTTATCCCTGAGTCACGTGCTGTTTATGCAGACAATGCAAAGCTCCACAATGATTGTTTTGTAGACAAAAGGATCAAAACAAAATCTCTTCACAATAGGAAGGAACCCATTGACTTTAAAATATGCTTTGGTATTCTGAAAGCAAAGTAGCTTATGGGTGTATTCATCGGAGGGGCTTCCATCATCAGTCCCTGTGCCATTATGCATTGGGCCTGTGGGGAAGGGATAGGAATGAAAGTGTGCCAAGCCACACCTACTTAGGTTCATGAGAGAATTGAAACAGAGAGGCTGTGCTTCAGAGGTGCCACAGTAAAGCTATAATCTGAAAGAGCCTTCTGTAAGTATTGAGTGAAGGTCATGATGCAATGAGCAGTAAACCTGTAGTTCTGGTTTGTCGCTCGGAATTCAAGACATTAATATTTGCAAGAGACAAGAGACCAAAATTAATGGCACCAGTAAAGAAAATGTACATCTTCATTATGGTAAATTGAAGTGGTCTGGGGACTTGAAGGGGATAAATGAGTTAGTGCTTCCATGATCCTCCTAACTATAGCAGGTGCACATTTAGAATCCTACTGCATTTGATGGTTGTCAAAGAGGAGATGACAGAAGGGAAAATAAACACATAGATACTCGTGAAGTGAGACATCAAAAAGAGGTGGTGTCCACTTTGTCGATGGCCTGTGGAACATTGAGAACAACCATATGATCAAAGTTCAAAGTGTTAATACTTTGAAATTCATCTTCTTGTAGGCAGCCACACAACTGAGAAATGCAATAGAATCAATGAAAACTCCCTCACAACAAAGACCGTCAAGCATCCAATGTGCAAAAAAAACAAATCGTGCAAACAATAAAAATCTGTAAACAATTAGTACACAGAACATGAACCACAGAGTCTCCAAAAGTGAGTTCACAGCCATGGAGCAAGTTCAGTGCTGCAGCCAGTCCAGGAGCCCGGTGGTTACAGGCCACAGCCACAGAGCCAGCTTAATACAACAGTGAGTGCCAATGGCTGCAGCCACAGAGCCAGTTACAGCACTGCAGCCAGTCCAGGAGCCCGGTGGCTACAGGCCATAGCCACAGAGCCAGCTTAATACTACAGTGAGTGCCAATGGCTGCAGTCCACAGCCACAGAGCCAGTTTACTACTGTGAGTGCCAATGGCTGCAGGTCACAGCTGCAGTCAGTTTAGCATTGAGGCTAGTAAAGCCTCACAGAGTAGTGAGCTGAATATCTGGTTGTCCTTCCCCCACAGCCTCAACACCTTACTTCAAAACATTAAGTTAATCCGAAGAAAGATACAGGAGTCTGAAAATACAGGTGTAGTTCAAGTTCAAGTGCGACACGCAAGTAGCACGTGGTAGCGTGATGACTTATGCAATTAATGTATTTCTACATATAACCCATACTGAATTATTTAAATGAACAAGAATGCTTAATCAAACAATATATACACAAGATCACTCAAATATTATTGAAATATTAAAAACACAACACTCCTCCCTACTTAGCCTTAAACTCCAACTCAATATAAGATGCATCTCAACTGTATACACAGTATGCTTTATAATACAACTACACTATATATAGACATCCACAGCATAGTAATTTTTAAAATTGTGCCATCCAGGTCTAAAGATTTAATCACTGTGGGGGATGTGTTACTCTTGTGGGATAGCATCTTTACTGACAAGGGGAATCACTCTAATTGCTAGGTGAGAATGGTGGCTGTGAAACAATCTCGGGGTCTGGGGTGGTTTTAGACACAGAGACTGAGAGTCCAGTCAGTGGTTCTGCCAGCTCTGGGCATCTTTATTCTTTTTTTTCTCTTTCTGGATCTGCTTTGAACCCTTTTCCTTCTCACATTCCTTCTCCTTTTCACACCATTCTCTTCCTTGCTCACATTCTTTCTCGCCAACTCTTCCTTCCATTTTCTTCTTCTAGCTTATGCACTTTGATCTCGGGAAGGTCCATCTAATTCACTGAAATTATTCTCTCATCAATGCTTCTATTGCTCCTTTTACTATCCGATCACTCCTCTTGGTTTTCTCATCCGTTTGGCCTTCTGTTCATGCAGCCTGGCTTTGGTCTTTGCATCTAGTTTTACAAACAGCTTTTTTGCAGATTCTGGTTCTTTATACCAACAAAAGCCAAATGCTTATAACTTCCTTGAAGCTCCTTGAACTCTCTTTCAGCTGAAAACCAGCCACTTTTTGCAAGCAACTTCCTGATTAACATACCAGAAGCTTTCTCAGATATGTTGGCTATAAAAACTTTTGTAGTCAGACCACTCCTTTTGTCACTTTGAGCTTCCTTGGAGCAGCATGGTCCATCCTTAGCCCAAGACACTCAGAGGTTGGCAACAGCACCTATTGGTCCTCTATTTGGCAATAGTTCATGGTTTTCAGCATGGAGACAGTTGTGGCATCCTACAGCACCTTTCTTAATTCATTTTCAGATGGCTTCATTGCAGGGAATGTGGTGTGCAAATGAGAATGGATCTCCAATCACTTTGTAGTTGTTTTAGCCAATCACATCCCCACAATGCTTGCCCTTCTGTTTTTACCACATTGGAGCTCAATGCGACTTGTTGGTTGTTGTATTTCACTGTTATGAATGCCATTCCCACAGGAGTTAGCTTTTCTCCAATATAAGTTCTTAATTGCAGGCTTCAGTCTGGTATTTTTGAAATGCTTTTCAAACTCATTTTGTAGAATGGCTGAAACAGCTGAGCCAGCGTCCAAATCCATTTTAATAAACTTGCCATTTACTTTTGGCATCAGCCACATTGCTTGTCGGTTGTTAATTTTTACACTGTAAATCTCAAGGCTAAACAGTCCTGTGTCACTCTCATCATTATCAGAACTTTCATCAATAGCATACAAATTAGTGCTTTTTTAAAAACTTGACTTTTTAGCGCTTTCTGTTCCCTATGCAGACCATTTATTTTTGTTGCCTGACATACTCTTTGTATATGTCCTACTTAGTTTCATTTGTTGCATTTTCTGCAAGTTTTCCTGCCTCACTGAACACACTCATGTCTGCATACCTCGACTCTATTTTATCCGCCTTGGTTCAGTCCCTTCTTACCTACATCCATGACACTTCACACGCTCTCAATCTCTTTAATAACTTTATGTTCCCTTCCCCCGATTGTCACATTTTCACTATTGATGTCCCGTACCGATTCACTTCTATTCCCCATAAGGAAGGCTATAAAGTCCTCTCCTTCTTTCTGGACAACAGACACAAACAGATCCCCTCCAGCACCACTCTTCTCCGTCTGGTGGAATTTGTCCTCATCCTCAACAATTTCAACTTTGGCTCCACCCACTTTCTTCAAACCCACGGTGTAGCCATGGGCTCTCGATGGGTCCCAGCTCTGCCTGTCTTTTCATTGATTTCATGGAACAATCCGTCTTCCAAGGCTAACCAGCATCGCTCTCCAACTCTTCCTATACTCCATTGACAACTGCACTGGTGCTGTTTCCTGCGCCCGAACTGAGCTTGTCAATTCCATCAAGCTGCCTCAAATTTACTCGATCCACTTATGACACTTTCTTCCCTTTTTCGATCTCTGTGTCTCCACCTCTGGAGCCACTCGGTCTACTGTTATCTTTTAGAAACCAAGTGACTGTCACAGCTATGTTGACTATTCCTCTTCCCACCCTGTCACTTGTAAAAATGCATTCCCTTTTCTCAGTTCCTCCGTCTCCGCCACATCTGTTCTCAGCATGAGGCTTTTCATTCCGGAACTGAGATGTCCTTCTTCACCAAGAGGGGTTTCCTTTCCTCCACCATCAAGGCTGCCCTCATCTGTGTCTCTTCCATTTCATGCATATGTGGCCTCACCCCAAACTCCCACTGCTACATCAGAGATAGGGTTCCTCTTGTCCTCCCCTACCACTCCACAAGCCTTCATGCCCGAATATAATTCTCCATAACTTCTGCCATCTCCAATGGAATCTCACCACCAAACACATCTTTCCCTCCCCTCCCCTACGTGACTCCCTGGTCCACTCATCCCTCCCCACTGATCTTCCTCCTGGTATTTATCCTTGCAAGCAGAACAAGTGCCACACCTGTCCCCGCACCACCATTGAGGGCCTCAAACAGTCCTATCAGGTGAGACGACACTTCACCTGTGAGTCTATTAGGGTCATCTACTGTATCCAGTGCACCCGTTGTGGCCTCCTGTATACTGGGGAGACCCGACGACATAGATTGGGAGACCACTTACCCGAGCACCTTTGTTTCATCCACCAGAAACAGTGGGATCCTCTGGTGGTCACCCACTTCAATTCTACTCCCCATTCTGATTACGACATGTCAGTCCATGGCCTCTTCTACTGCCGCAATGAGGCTACAGTAGGTTGGAGGAACAACACCTTAGATTCCATCTGGATAGACTCCAACCTGATGGCATGAACGTTAATTTCTCGAACTTCCAGTAATTGCCCTCCCCCCACCTTTCGCCATTCCCCTTTCTTCTTTCCCTCACACACCGTATCACTTTACCTGCCCATCACCTCCCTCTGGTGGTCCTGCCTCTTCCCTTTCCTCCATGGTCTTCTGTCCTCTCCTTGTCAGATTCCCCTTTCTCCAGCCCTTTATCTCTTTTCACCGATCAACTTCCCAACTCCTTATTTCATCCCAACCCCCCTCTCCGCATTTCATCCATCACCTGCCACCTTCTACTTCTTCCTCCCCTCCCCCACCTTCTTATTCTGATTTCTTCCCCCTTCCTTTCCAGGCTTGATGAAGGGTCTCAGCCCGAAATGTTGACCGTTTATTCCCATTCATAGATGCTGTCTGACCTGCTGAGCTCATCCAGCACATTGTGTGTATTGCCCTAATCTTTTCAATCTGGCTCAGCATTTAAATCGGCTAAACATCGGTTTGTTTTCCTCTCTCCGGCCTGAAATTTCATATACTTAAACACAGGTCCTTTTGGAGTTACTGGGTAGCCAGTAGCAGAGGAACCTGCTGCATGTCCACAGAATAGGCATGGCACTGTCCCAGAAGAGATCATCAGTCATAATGCCCAAAACGTCAACAATATCCCACCCACCAAATGCTGCTCAACCTGCTGAATTCTTCCAGCAGTTTCTTTTCGCTCCATCACCAACTCATTTTGCTTCTGTGTTGTTCCGAAGGATCAACAATCACCTGTAATGTCTGTGTTCGCAGCTTTGCAGCAGCTGTTGTTTCAGTTTAGAGTGCCAGAAACACAGTGCCTTTGGCACTTATCAGTCAACTTGTGACTACAGAAGGATGGTTCTCCTGACTGAGGGGCCTTACACCACTGGGCCTAATTTGAGAATGAGGGATAGACTATTTAGGACATTGAACCCATGAACACCACCTCCCTATTTTTTTTCTCTCTTTTTACACTGTTGTCGCATGGAGGAAGTCTCCAGAGAGAAGTACTGGTAGCTATGAAGTGGTCTCTTTATTTGGCAAAATAAGATACAGTAGGCACCAGATGGAGACGTCTTCAGTGAAAGAAGGTTTGCCTCACCCAACATTATATGACATTTTATGTTAAAGGTCAAAGGACAATTCAGGCTAAAGATCAAAGGACAATTCCTTATTTACAATGCTTCCTTTGTATTCACCACTCTCAGACTTCCCTCTTCGCACCCACGTGACAGGAATCAAATGACACCCAAATGCCGAGTTTAATCAGCATTGTCTGGTCTTCCAATTAACTGTGTGGTTCATGGTTTTAGGAACGCATTATTCAGAGCTGTGTTTTAGATTTAATCCAGAGTTTATATTCGAATCTGAAGACTGGTGGCTGAAGTCAGTTGCTGAAGTTATTTGCCATTTGTACTAGCCCCAAAAAGCACCCTAACAGCAGCATTTAATTTAATTGAGGGTTCGACGCAGTATCTTTGCTGTTCCTAGTAGCGCACTCTTCTGGACCAAGATCTCAGGTGTTGTTCCCGGGATTTGTTGGGGCCACTCCCAGTCCAGGTGTCACAGCTCCAAGTTCTCTGATCACCACTGGAACTACTCTGGCTTTAACCTTCCACATCCTTTCTATTTGGACATCCCGTGCAGTGGCTTGTCCTGCCATGGTCTCTGGTCCTCTGGCTCAGCTTCACCCACCTCCATTTCCATATCCCCTGCCTGCTTTCTGAGGTATTCTCCTAGCAGGTCATCGTTAGGGGTAATCTTCTTGACATATTCAAGGATGTTTCGCATTTCTTCCAGGACTGTGTCCTTGACACCTCCAAGTACCCGTCCTCCTTTGTATCGGTGCTTGACACTGTACAGTTGCTTAACATTGGACTTTGGATGGAATCCTCCATGCATTGTTAGCAGTTTCTGGGTCTTAATGTCAGTGGCTTCCAGTTTGTTCATTGACCAGCACACTATTGTGACTGGGTATCCAATGACCGGTAGGGCAAATGTCTCTTGCCCATACAGCTGGCAAGGTTGGATCGCTCTGGGTGCCAAAAGGAGAAATCGGGGCCTGGGCAGAGGTGATTTAGTGCCTGTACAACCGGCCCGGGTATGAGGTGAGAACACTCTGGGTGCTTAGTTGATTTGAATAGCTTGAGAGCGGCTTCAGGCTGGGAAACAAAATCTTGGCCCAGAGAAAGTCACTAGGCAGTGTGGCCTAGATCTGGAGCCTTCCAATGCAGTGGTGCCTGGGTCCTAGTGCGAGGTACAATATGTTGTTTCGACAATTTAAACATCAGCACAGAACAGAGGAGATAGTAGATTTTGCTTGTTCTCTGCAATCTTCACTCCTCTCTCCAGGGCGCTGGAGCCTTTCACTTTTCCACTGTTCGGTCAATTTAAAAGCCAGCCTAGATAGACTGAAGAGAAAGGGTCTCGGTCAGGATGAGAGCTGATTTCACTTGTTCTCCATGGTGATCATCTCCATGGCACTGATGCTATGAAGACTGCCCCGGCTGCTGTGCTCCATGCCCGCTAATACGGTGAACTGATAAGTGAGGCTTTGGGCCTACTCCAGGCTGCTCCGGGGTTCGGCTCTGAGGACTCAGTTTGGTTCAGAATGCTGCTGCTCACTTCAATTGTTTGCATGATTTGTATTTTTTTCTCTTTCTCTTGCACACTGAGTGTTGGTCTTCTACTTCATTCTTATTTTATTTCTTTTTTATTAAATTGGGTTCTTTTGGGATTCTTGCTTTGTGGCTACCAGTGAGCAATCAAATCTGAAGGTTATATAATTTATACATTCTTTGATAATAAATGTACTTGAAATACTGTAGGATTAATACACACACAAAATATTTTCTGAAAATATTGTATTAATATTTATTGAAAGCATGCAGAGAAGATATGAGGGTATTGGCAGGACTAGGGTTATAGGGAGAGGTTGGGCCCGCTTGTACTTTAATCCTTGGAAGATAGGAGACTGAGAAATGTTTAGGTTATTGGGGAATAAATAGGATGAATGCACTCAGTCTTTTCCCCAGGGAAGGCTGAGGTACAAGGAGAGGGCTAAAAGTTTTAAAAGGGACAGGAGGGGTAACTTCTCCATGCAGAGTGGGGTGTATGTATGATGTCTCCAGAGAAAAAGTGGTTGAGCTCCACTTAAAAGGCTTTTGAGTAAGTATATAGAACAGAAAGGTTTGGAGAGATATGTGCCAAACATGGGCAAATGGGGCTTGCTTGGTGGGTGCCATGTTCAGCATGGACCAGTTGGTGTGGTGGGCCTGTTACCACTCTAGAACTATGACTCTAAGTAAAGAAGACACATAGAGCCAAGGCGACATTCTCACTGTGTGGAGACATGAGAGGCTGCCAATGCTAGAAATATAGAGTAACATACAAAGAAGGTGGAGGAACTTGGTCAGCATCTATAGTGTGAAATGGCAAGTCGACGTTTCAAGTCAAACCCTTCATCTGGACTGGAAGGAAAGAGAAGATATAGCCAATATGAAAAAGGTTTGGGCAAGGGGGTTGGGGTGGAAGAGTACTTACTTCACAGAGGCAGAAAGTTCTGGTTAATACCACACAAAAAAATATATTTTCAACACAGGGAAAAATTAGTGACATGATACACAATAGCCACAAAAGTTAGAGTCAGGGTTGTCTCTGATTCTCACCCACGACTGTTAGGGTACAGTGCCATTCTCACCTCTGCATTAGCATATTCAAATACCATATAAAACCTTGAGCACACACTGTTTGAGTGCAGTATTGAGAAAAGGCCGTTCTGTCAGAGATGAAATATTAACTCAGACCCCTGTCAACACGAGATCACATAGCACCATTCACAGCAAGAACAGAGGCGTCATCCCTGGTGACTCGGCCTATATTTGGTTCTAATTCAACTTAAATACGAAAGAATTACAGAACATGTTCTGACTCTTGTGAATGTGGGGTCGCAGTCTCAGAATAAGCGGGAAGTCACTTAGTAGGGAATGTGGAGATGTGTTTTCACTCAGAGGGTAATGAATCATTGGTGGGTTGTGCAGGCTCATTAACTGAGTTTGCTCAAAGCAGATTGATGGGTTAAGAGTATCTTTACTGCTTGTCACATGTATATCGAAACGTACCGTGAAATGCATCACTAACATCAAATCAAATCAGCGAGGAAGTGCTGGGGGCAGCGTACAAGTGTCGCCATGTGACTTCCGTTTAAGATGGCGGTAGCTTAAGTCGCTAAAACTATTGTTCCGCTCTATTTCATATACCTGCATTTATTTCTTACTCTTCCTCCCACTATTAAAGTTGCTGGCTGCACAATGAGTGTTTCTAAGCCTACTAAATTGGCAAAAAAAAAGACACTCCATCGGGAGCAACCTTGAGTGAAATTGTGTCGCTGTTAGAACAAACCCGACAAGATATGTAAATAAAATATTTTTTTTTAAAAGTGTCGCCATGTATCCGGAGCCAACAAAGCATGCCTACGACTCGGTTTCACTAACTGTACGTCTTGGAATCTGGGAAGAAACCAGAGCATCCAGAGGAAACCACTCAGTCATGGAGAGAAGATACAAACTCCTTACAGACAGTGGCAGGGATTGAACTCTGATCGTATTAACGGTGCTGTGCCGACACTTCTCAGTGCCAAGGGAAGAAAAGGATTTGGGGATAGTGTAAGAAAATGGAGCTCAGTTGCTCAGCTGTGATCTTATTGAATTGCACAACAGATTTGAAAGACTCTTGCTCCAAATTTTTAGTTTCCTCTATTCTCTTAGGGATTCCTCAGCTGTAGATCAGGAATTAAAAACAAAATTCATTCACATTAACTTGTTACCATGTTTAATTATTCATTTGTGTTTTTATTGTTCCATCATTAATTTTATTACTAAGATCATTTAGGTCCATTACAATCGTTCTTAAGTGATCTTGTCAGAAATATTCAAAAGTCTTTAAATTACAGCTTCAGCCTTGACAACAGGCAAAGTTTCCCTTCGAGCCTGTCTTCTGACAAAGGCTGCTGGGGACGTGGATTCAGCAGTAAATCCCCTGACAGTTGCTTGTAGCTGAGGTCCTGCAACACCTCACCAGATGCTTCCTTAGTCAGGAGGCTCATCCCAGATGGTTCAGGTGGCGAGCACCTTCGAGGCGAGGAGTCTGTGACTCTATTAAGTACAGAAATATAGAGTAACATACAAAGAAGGTGGAGGAACTTGGTCAGCATCTGTAGTGTGAAATGGCACGTCGACATTTCAAGTCAAACCCTTCATCTGGACTGGAAGGAAAGAGAAGATATAGCCAATATAGCTGGCCCCATTTTAATGTGGCCACTGAAAGCTCCAGCAGTAACCCTGCATCTGATCTGTACACTCATCCTGCGTCCGAGGTTTTTTACAGAGCAACTCGGATGCATGAAAGTCTCCACAGAAGGGCCACTTGGGAAACTTTTTATTGTTTTATATTTGCAGATCTTAATGATGAGAGTGATGAAAATATCTTGGCCACTTTTATTAAAGGCAAAGGTGATGAGCTTTTAATGAAGAAATTTCTTTTCCAAAAGAAGAAGCTTTTATTATTGCAGCTGGGATATTATTCCATTGATTGCAATGGAGCATTGCATGTCTTAAAGTACTTGTGTATTGGTGATGGGAAAAATTGTGCTGTTGAGAACATTGGGAGTTACTGACTGTGGACCAATATGCAGATCTATTAATATGAAATGACTGACAATTACTATTTCACTATTTATTTTTAAATTATCTTCTCAGGGATACTGCAGGACAGGAACGGTATCAGACGATCACAAAGCAGTACTACAGACGAGCCCAGGTGCGCACTGTTCTGTTTCTCTCTGTCACGACAATAGTGCAGATGGCTTTGAGACTAACTTTAATCTGAAGTAAACGAGTTTGAGGCTGTACTCTTCCTTCCAAATGAAGCTGCTTGTAGCTTGTGCATCAGGCTCCAGCCAGGCCCCACAATCCCCCTTAAAAACAGGGCATGGTGGCAAGCTTGGATAAACGTGACGGGAATTTGTCAGGAGATGCTGCAGTCCATGAACCGCACTTAAAGTCAGGATGGGACTGAAATCATGGGGGGGATAAAAGACTAACAAACCAGCTTGGTATTTATTCAGGGTTGAATTTATTGTGTTATTTAAAAATCAGGACTATAGCTGCCTTCACTTGGAGGATTTTAACAAGTCTTGGCCAATGCATTATGAACTATCCAAAGAGATGAAATTGAACCCAAATTCACTAGTTTGATCATTATTCTGTGCTACCTGTTTCAGAGCTGAGCTTTGTTACTGCAAAAGAGTCTGTTATCATAAATAACGACTAGGCACTTGGCTGGTACCTGGAGGGAAACTATCTCTTGATGTCCCCTCACCCCCTATGAACAATGATGAAAATTGCATCATTGAATAGCAATTCAGCTGTCACTTTAAACCTTCATCCCACTTCCACTCTGATCTCTGCGTTGTTCCAACAAAGCCAAATTTAAGTTTTATGAACAGATACTCCTCAACTGACACTGGATATTCCAGGCTCAGTAATTTCAGATTATCAGCCCTTTCCAGCCTTGAATTTCACAGGTCTGGCACTTTACTCTCTTTCCCTCCCTGGTAATTTCAGTTTTATTGCTCAATTCCTCTTTACTCCATATCCAAACACACCTTTCTGATTTAACAGCCTGAAATCAGCACCATTGTAACTTGTGTCACTCAGCCTCTCATGCCCTTTTGAACCCAACCTTTCGTTCTCTCTGCCACTCCCTCCATCTTCTGCCTTTTCCGGTTGTAACTCTCTATTATCCTATGCTCCTCCTGGCACTAAAGGAAGGTTATCAACTCGAACTCCATTTCTTTGCAGGAGCTGCTGAGCACATCCAATGCTTTCAGTGTTTTTCGCAACTAATTCATCGCTGGCAATGTTTACTAACTGTGCTAAATACAAGTAGAAAGGTACAGCAACTCAAAAATGTTAATCGGCAGGTCAGAAATGTAAGCCATTTAATGAAAGTCTTAAACTAAACCAGAGGCAACATCTCACAATTTAAAAATAGCTTTAATTATATTCTTAGGGCATAGGCCTCTTTACAGTTCAACACTGGTCTAGACTGAATCCAAATAACATTTGTGGTCCAGACAGTTTAGAAGAATTCTGGATATACTGGAGTTGAGTGTCAATGGTTTCTCATGATGCTTTGTAATAAAAAAAATGTATTACCTTTTATTTATAGGGAATCTTTTTGGTATATGATATCACAAGTGAACGCTCCTTTCAACATATTATGAAATGGGCTAGTGATGTTGATGAGGTAAGGGAGTGACATTGAATCATTTTACCTTGAATTAATGTTACTCAAATTTTGGCTCATTACTCACAGTGAATGGTTCCTCCCCAGTATGCACCAGAAGGGGTTCAGAAAATTCTCATAGCCAACAAAGCTGATGACGAACAGAAAAGGCAAGTGGGTGTAAAACAAGGTCAAAAGGTATGTACTTGATGCCTAATGCAAATATTTATATAGTAGGTTTAGAAAAATGATGTTTTTTTATCGATGGTATTGTAGTTCAAAGGTCTGGAACAATTCCAAAGTAAAGATTAATGTAAAATCCTGATCATTTACAAATCACAGGCTCATAAAAAGTTGTGTTGGTGTTGCTGAACTAAGGCGCTCAGGTTTTGTGGTCTTTGCTGGGGAGTTTCTGCAGTGACTGCATCTTAGCAATATACTGTATTTAGCACAGCTGATGGCAACATTTTCTGAACCTGTGAGATGGAAATTGCCATCACTTTTCCGGGGAGTTTCTTCAGTGATTGTCTTGGATTTTAGTGGTGAACCCTTAAGAATAATTGATGAGAAGAAAGGCCCAAGCTTGATTGAGATTTAGAAATGGGATGCCGTTTCACTTTGCATCACTATATGACGTACATGATTGCTGTTGTACAGTAAAACAAGTGCAAGATTAAATTCAATCATGTCAGACCAATTGTATTATTGAGGTAATACTCTATCTAGAGCACTGTGTACAATTTTGATCCACTTTCCCAAACAACAAGGATGTACTTGCCCTAGAACAAGTGCAACAAAGATTCACCCAGGTTGGAATCCTTTATCCCAGAGGGCTGCAGAGGCCCAGTCATGCAATTCTTCAGACCAGAAGTTGATATTTTCCATATATTAAGTGAATCAAGTGATGTGGGGATGTGTGCAAGAAAATACAAGCTCAGCCTCCATCTTGTTGAATGGCAGAGCAGGTTCAAATGCCAGATGGCTAACTAATACAGTAAATCTTAGGTTGTTGACCTTATCAGCAGGAAATTCTGCAGCATTATGGTATCTTTGACAAGCAAAAGTGACTGTTTAATGATGCATCACAACCAAGCAGCATCCAGTTATTAAAATAAAAGAGCAGGAAATCCATTGTATTTTGTTGTATTTAAAGGAGAATGCTAGTTATGCTGTTTTTTTTAGTCACTCTTTAATCCATTGTTACATTTCCTTTCACTGTTTCCTTTCAAAGCTTGCAAAAGAATATGGAATGGATTTCTTTGAAACAAGTGCCTGCACCAATTATAACATTAAAGAGGTCAGTGGAAACATTATGTTTGAAGAACTGCAAAAGGGCACACTACCGAGTATAGCCATATGACAAGTTGTGCCTTTGTTGTCACTGTCCTAGAGCAGGGCAAAATTAATATGTCAGACTGGGGATTCAATTCATTATGCCTATCTGCACTAACCTTTACTGCATCAAAATGAATGTTCTCCACCCATTATCCAAAGAGTCATGTGTCCAATTGACATTCATGTCAACTACACCCTGGTTTACTGTAATGGTAGACTTAAATCTGTAACATTATCATTGAGACCCATTACTAGTGGACACAGGTCTGTAGTTTAATGTAAAAGGAATAGGAGCTAAAATAACCAAACAAAATTACATAAAATGTTTTTCAAATGGGTGATCATTGTGACAAGCTGGTATTGTTCAATTTCTAAAAACGTTTTATTTTCTATTTAATTCACATAAAATGTTACTTTGTATTTTGCTTATTGTGTCCATTAACTATGTGCCCAATGTGTCGATAGCTCTGGACCTATGGAACTTCCAACTGACCAAGTTTTTGTTATAGTCAACTAGTAATTGTCCTTACTAAGCTCTGTTGGTTTGCGTAGCATGCAGAATTCCCTTTTGTCCTAGGTTTTAGAATGTATGTGAACTTTCAGTAGAAATGTGTTAATTGTTTGCAGAGTACATTTTGAAACAAACCATTAAGTAAAAAGTCATTGGCGAATACAATAGGATTAAAGAGGATCCCAAGGCATTCTATACATTCATGAAGAGTAAGATGATAACTATGGAGCAGATAGGACCACTGAAGGATAAAAGCGAGAACATGTGCATGGAGACAGGATGTGGGTGAGGTCCTAAACGAGTACTTCACATCAATATTTACTAAAGAGAGGGACGAAGAGGATAGGAAGATTAGTGAGGGGTGTCCAAATTTGCTAGGGCAGTTTGATATAAAGAAGGAGATGGTGCTGGGTATCTTGAAGAACATTAGGTGCATAGGTCCCCAGGGCTTGATGGGATATACCCCAAATGACTGATAGAGGAAAGTTATGAGATTGCTGAGGTCTGTGCATCTTCACTTTAAGTGATTTATTTATTTATTTATTTATTTATTTATTTATTTATTCATTTATTTTCTACATTATCATGTATTGCATTGTACTGCTGCCACGAAGTTAGCAAATTTCCTGACGTATGTCGGTGATAGTAAACCTGATCTTGATTCTGATTCTGAATTAGAATCAAGTTTAATATCACTGGCATATGTTGTGAGACTTGTTGTTTTGCAGTACATTATAATAAAAAACTATAAATTACAATAAGAAATATGTTTTTAACATTAAATTAAATAAGTAAAGCTAAAAGGGCAAGAAAAGAAAAGAAATATTGAGGTACTGTACATGGGTTCATTGCTCATTCAGAAATCTAATGCCAGAGGGGAAGAAGTTGTTCCTAAAATGCTGAGTACTTCTTCAGGCTTCAGTAGCACCTCCTTGATGATATAACTGAGAAGAAGGCATGTCCTGGGTGATGGGGGTCCTTAATGATGGCTGCCACCTTTTTGAGTCATCACCTTTTGAAGATATCCTCGATGCTGGGGCTCATGATGGAGCTGGCTGAGTTCGCAAACTTCTTCAGCTTTTTCTGATCCATAAACATACCAGATGGTAAAGCAACCAGTTAGAATGCTCTCCATGGTACAGCTGTAGAAATTTGTGAGAATCTTTGGTGCCATGCCAAGTCTCCTCAAACTATAGCTGCTGTTGTGCCTTCTATGTAATTTCATCAAAATGTTGGGCCCAAGATTAGATCTTCAGAGATGTTTGGCACCAGGAACATGAAACAGCTCATCCTTTCCACTCGATAAGGACTGGTGTGTCAACTACCCTTTCCTGAAGTCCACAATCAATTCCTTGGTTTTATTGACATTGAGTATAAGGTTGTTATTGTGACATCATTCAACCAGCAGATCTACCTAATTCCTGAATGCCTTCTCATCATCATCTGAAATTCTGCCACAATAGTAAAAGTAGGGGTCCATGGCATAAAAAAGGTTGGGGACCCCTGGTCTAGGGAGTGGAGAACAATTGGCGAAGAATGAATCATAGAGATGTGCCAGTTTTGATTGTTAGCGAGGAGGAGATGCTATTTCTGATCTGCACTGACAGATGTGGACTGCTGTGTGTTCCTTTGACTTCCCCTTCTTGAAGTCCACAATCAATTTCTTGATATTACTAATGTTGAGTGAAAGGTTGTTGTTTCAAGATCACTCAGCCAGCTGATTGATTTCATTCCCGAATGCCTCTTCGTCACCATCTGAAATTCTGCCAACTATAGTTGTTTCATAGGCAAATTTATAAATGCCATTTGAGCTGTGCTTAGCTAAGCAATTATGGGTGTAGAGAGACTAGACCTGAGGGCTCAGCACAAATCCTTGAGGTTTTGATTGTTGATTGTCAGTAAAGAGGAGATGTTATTTCCGATCTGCACTGACTGTGGTCTCCCAATGAGGAAGTCAAGGACCTAGTTGCAGGGGGAGATATCAAGGCTTAGGTTTTAGAGCTTGTTGGTTAAGACTGAGGGTTTGATGGTATGAACACTGAGGTGCAATCAACAAACAGCAGCCTGGTGTAGGAATTGCTATTGCCCAGGTGATCCAAGGCTGACTGAAGAGCCAGTGAGGTTGAATCCCAGTAGACCTTTTGTGGTGATAGGCAAATTACAGCTGGTCCAGGTCCTTGCTTAAGCAGGAGTTGATTCTGGCCATGATCAACCTCTCAAACCACTTCATCACAGCAGATGTGAGTGCAACTGGGTGATAGTCATTGAGGCAGCCCACCCTGCTGTTCTTAGGCACTGGTGAGACTGGTGTTCTTTTGAAGAAGGTGGAAATCTCTGACTTCAGCAGTGAAAGATTGAAGATGTCCTGGAACACACCCACCAGTTGATTGGTTTGATGCATTATCTGAAACTGCAAAATACAGCAGCAATCCCATGTGCTGTGAGGCCAGCAAGTCTGCTGCATAGAGAGTTCTTGTTTACATAACTGTCATTTTAATTTCAGACTGATTACTGCTTGCAATTTACATTAAGAGCTGAAGACTGGCTCCTGTTTATGACAAGTAGCTAAACAAAGAATATTGGCTGTAAGTTTAATGTACTCAAAAACAACACTTTGATCTCTAGAAGCTCACAGCTGCTGTGTTTAGAACACTGAGCTCGGCAGAAAAGTAAAGACCCCTGGCCCAGAAACAGTAAGTATCCTTCACAGTTGGGAATTTATCTAGAAGATTATGATGTATGGGATTTACAGTAAATTGGTCCTTTGATTTCAGAATCAGCTTGCCCATAGAAAACAGGGTATTGATCAATGGGACTTTTTCTAGCTGGAAGTCTGTGTCTAGTGGCATTTTACATGGAAATCTGTGATAAACAAATGATCTGCATGAAACTGTAAATGGGTGGTTAGTAAGTTTTGAGGTTAAATGAAGATTGATAGCTCATGGGCTATCAAAGAGTAGTAGCATACACTCAACAGTTCAGGAATAGCTTCTTCCCCTCTGCCATCTGATTTCTGAATGGACACAACCCATGAATGCTACCTCAGTACTTTTTTATCTCTATATTTTTGCACTACTTACTTAATATAACTATTTTAAATATATATATTTACTGCTAATTCACATTTTTTATTATTATGTATTGCATGTTACTGTTGCAGCAAAACAACAATATATGCCGGTGATATGAAACCTGATTCTGATATAGATCAGTTGCAGATATGGGCAGAGGTATGGCAGATGCAGGTTAACCCAACCAGATAGGAAGTGTTGCACTTTGGAAGACAAATGTTAATGGCAAGACTCTTAATAGCTACCTAAGGTGGTGGTGAAGGTAAACATGACAGGAGCATTTATGAGACTCTTAGATAGGTATATGAATATGCAAGAATTGGAAAGATATGGACATTGTATGGGCAGAAGGGATTAGTTTAGTGGACCTATGATTACCAATTTTATTAGGCTGAACCTAGATTGTGGGCCAAAGAGCCAGTGCCTTTGCTCTACTGTCCTATGGTCTCTGTTCTAAGTGCTGGTTGAATTTAAAAACATACTTATTTTCATTATGGACCAAAGAATGTTGAAGAGAGATGAAAAGTTATTTGGGGAGAAATGTTTGACATTCCTCTAAATGAGTGCAAAGTGCAAAGGTCTTGGCCACCATTTGGGCTTCATCTCTGCACATTTGGATCCATCCCAATTTGTGCAGAAGATGCAACAAGTGAACAGCCCTGACCCACACAGGAATTGCCAGGAACCAGAGATGAATGACCAAGGATTATTTTCAGATCAGTCCCAAAATTAAAAATTGTAGTTAGTATGGAACAAAAACTGAAATTACTGGAAACACTCACCAGGTTGGCCAGCATGTTCAGAAGGATAAACAGTTAAGATTTCATGTTTGTAAGTCTTGGTCAGAACTGTACTAAAATGTACAGTAATTAGATGAAGGATCCCATACCTAAAAATTAACTGATTCTCCTTCCACAGATGTTGCCTGATATCTTGAGTGTTTCTAGCATTTTCTGTTTTTATTTCAGTTTTAAAACATCTGCAGTTTTATGTTTTTCTCTTATTGGCATTGGGTTTTCACTCTTGTAACTCAATGGTATTTTGATGTGCTTCTCTTCCACAGTCATTTACTCGACTGACAGAGCTAGTGTTACAGGCCCACAAGAAGGAGCTTGACGGACTTCGACTGTCAACTCCTGATGAACTTGGCATTGCTGATTTAGAAGAAGATGACAGCAAAACTGAAAAGATGGATAGTTCACAAAAAGCTTGCTGGTGCTAGAAGCATAGCAAAGATGAAGAATCCAATTTAGTTGTCTGAGTCATGCCTCAAAAATTCAAGACCTGGTTGCCTGCTCCTACATTGTGTCATCTTAAATATTCATCTGAATCCTGCCTCTTCCTTGAGTTGGACTAATTCTTACATTGATTCTTATAGGTGTTGTATTTTTGTCCCGGCTCTGTGATTCACCAATCTCTTGGATCAGGCTTGTCTGCTGTGCATTTTGTACAGTTCCTGTGATGTAGTTCATGTTCAGGTCATCAACTGATGATTCAAGTAACCCAGTTTTTACAAGACTGCTGTTTCAGTATTTGGTTTGTTTGTGAATGGCCCTTCAAAGTAATGCATTTCAAGATCAGTCAACATGCCAACTTCCTGAAATATCTCCTTTTGTGCAATTAGTTTCGGCAAAATGCTTTTAATATTTTTTGGTCATGCTCAATAAAAGTGTTCTGTTTGTCACTCCTTTGTCCAATTACTGATTTCTAGGCCGAAGGTACAGCATCTCCATGTACCTGGCTCCTTCTTAGAATTTTCAAGTTTGAAATTATTGCATAAATCCAAAGCAGTGCTTTTTGAGGGCAAAATCAGAAGGTGGCTTTATCAATTCAAATTAGCCTTTAACAATATTGTGAATGTTCAGGTTCTTTATCCTGCTTATTTTCTCTCTCGTGCTGTGAATTAATAGCTTAGAATAATGGCTATGACCTATTTGTTATAATGTCTGCAAGCTACCTTGAATTTAACTGCATATTTTGCTATTTATTTCTTGTCATCATTGGAATATTAAAAGAGGGATGGCATTGTTGTTTGGAGTAAGTATCACTGTCCTACCAATGGGCATGGCAGAACGAAAAATTATATAAACTTTGCTGAGCAACTAAGTCTGTAATTGAGTCCATTCAAATTACAGCATTATCGTTTTAAATTTAGAATCCGTTGTGAAATTATGTTTATTTTTAACTGAAATACAGAAGGCTATTTTTAAATGTGAAAATTCTACATTGTTCTATAATTCTGGCCTTTCCTTAAATTCCCTTTTAATATTTAGATCAATTTTTTTTTAAAAAAAAAGTTATGCAGCTGTGTATAGATCATTGCAGTTTGAAGTTTTAATGAGTGGAAACACACTTCGGTATTTTAATCAATCTGTACGAGGCACTTCTTTTCCCACTTTGTAATGAATAACTCCAGCAAAGTGATGTTCTATAAAACTGAACTTTTGAAATTAGTAACCTAACAATTTTGTTCAGCAAGTCATAATTTTGAAGAAAATGACACATTCTCTTGTTTTGGGGCAGGCATTTGGAACTGGAAATGATTTCCTCCTGCCAGGAGATTAGTTTTAATATTTCTTCATTATTGTGACCTACAAGGATCAGTTGATAGTATGTGTAAATTACTTTCCTATCAATGGTAGAGTGCAAAATTTTAAAAAATGGTTAAGTAATTCTGTGGTTTGCTGAGAGTTTTGGTTTGTTTGAACCTGACAGTGTGACCTATGTGTGCTCTTTAAGCTTTTTCCTATTATAATCAAAGTATATATCAACATATTGGCGTTCTGACCTTATTCACTTGGCCTAGACAAGTTAAATGAAATGGTGTGCTAAGTATCTACAGGGAGAAATATTTTGCCAATAATTTCCTCTAATCAGTTGATCAATTCCTTTCTAAGATTTAAGAGTAATATGCTTATATTGGATTTGTTGAACACTGAAACAAACATTTGTCATCCCAGTAATTTTCTTTTCCAGCGTGTTCCAAACTTGGTCCGCTTGGTATTGTGTGCACTGAGAGTGCCATTTACACACTTCCGTTGAAGGTCAAACAATTTCACTGTACAGAACAATGTAATTTCTGAATTGTACTGTGGTGATTTAAGAGTCAGGCCTCTGAATCAGCGCACTTCAATATTTTAAGCACAAAATATTAACACTTAGAATTGGAAGCAACAATATTTACATCTAATTAATACACAGATTTTAATTATTTTATATCTTTCAAATTTAATATCTTTAAAATATAAAGAGAAAATGTGCCCTGCATTTAATAACTAGCACTGAATTCTTTTTAACTTTAAACAATTCACAAACAAAATTATACCCCAAGGCCAACCTGAAAAACCTTTTTTATAAAATTTGAAACTACCACTAAAATGTTCATGCAAGTGAAAGGCTGATAGACAGAACTTGTATTTTTCTTTCAGAATGCTGAAGATTCTTTGAAAGCATTCACATGATTTACAGACCAGTTCAATTTTACTGTGTAACTGTTTGGTCGGTGTAATGCTGGTGGAATAGAAATGCACAACCACAAATGGGTAGAAAACAGTGGAAGGTATGCACAATTAAATCCTTCATCTGTTCCGGTTCAGAATTAGTTCTGAGTTCGGGCGTTCAGATATATTCATGGTAAAGGAAACCTGTAATGCAAAGCAAACATGCCCTGATGAAGGATTCTGATCCAAAACATTGACTTTGTATTTCCCATCATAGATGCTGCCTGACTCACCGAGTGCATTCAACACCTTTGAATTCTGTTAAACATTTTGACTGAGTGTTTAGTGCCTGTTTCAGCTTATAAGTAAGTTGAAATAAACCACCAACATGAAAGACAAGTAAATAAAGTCAAGGCCTGTCTTTAACACCATTTTGCGACAAGTAGCAGAGTTCTCACAAAAATTATTCTTCTATGATCACAGTTACATTTTTGACTTATAAAGACTGATAAGTGACTAGAAGTCAATACAGTTATGATGCTAAGATGCATATTAGTTTGCGCTGGGACACATCATCACTGATGTAACCTGGGGTCATCAGGCGTTTCAACATCAGACGCTCTCACCCAGGCGACCCAGCCGGGGATGATCAGGCCCCAGCCTGTGTCACAGCAGCATTGGTCTACAGGTCACTCCTTTTGATTCTCAGCCATTTGGAATCTCGCTCAGCAGCTTCTGTGGTTTTTTTCTTTGCAGCCGCCATAATACCAAGGGTAATACCAAGTAGGTTCTGCACAGCGAGCATCCAGCAGCACTTCTACATGCCACCTCTAGAGACTCACGTTGTACCCTCTACCTCTGTCTTTGGCACTGCTCTACCAGCTCCTGGCATTTTGCTTTTTTTACGCTGAAGTGCTTCCTCAATCCGGTCTTCCCAAGGAACTGTCAGTTCCACCATGACCACCTGCTTGGAGGTTTCTGACAGAATGACCATGTCGGGCCTCGGTTTTGATGATGATGCAATGAAGTCAGAACACTTTAATTGCTTGCCAAGATTGACTTTCAGTTGCCAGTTAGGTACTGTGGTCAGCAAGCCTGCTGGTGATCTGGGCTGAGGGTGTGGTTGGTCTGAAGTCTGACAAAGGATTTCTGGGTTGGCAGAGGTGCCTACTGTTGTTAATGGCTGAGGAGATACCTTCTGCCACTGCCTTCAGCACCTGGACATGGCACTAGTGGTAGCAGCCTTTTCCCACGGCTTTTGGACAGCTCCTGAGGAGATGTACCAGGGTCCCTCTGCTAGGGCAGAGAGGACATTATGATGCTTCATTTTTGCCCAAAGCAAAAAGATTGGCTGGACTTGGCAGGATGTTGTACACAGTCTGGATCATGGACTTGATGCGCTGGGGTTCTGCCTGTCAGAAGCTGAACCAGGAGATCTTCCATTTCAGCACACCTTCCCACCTCCTCCAAGCTCCCTGCTGCCCCATTCCTACCATCCCAGTGGTACACACCTCCTCGACAGTTGCTCACACTTCTTCCTGTACAAGATTGCATCTGAGCCTGCCCTGGGACCTTTTGAAGCGGATTGAAGGGAAAGTACCCAACCCCACCTGACCAGACACCACTGTCCCTACCAGATCCCTATGCCTCAGAGTGACTCAGCCATCTCCACTGCATCCTTGGCCTTCCATTTCCCATCTGTCCAGACCTCAATGCCTGCTTAAAGAGACTTTGGGATTGCTGGAATCTCTGTACAGCAGCAATTTTCATGTACGGGAAACCACAAACTCGTCATTAAGGCTGATGAAGGGAAGCTGCAGTTTATTCCCGTTCCCATACAGAGCAATGCTGCTTAGGTTATGTGGGAGGCCCAGCCAACTTCGAAGGTAATCATTAATTTTTCTTTCAAAAGCTTCAACTGTTGACATTGGTACCTCACATACCAGCATTTAAGTTCTTTTCAGAAGCCAAAATTAACTGATTTTGTCAAAAAGTAATAAAAACTGAATCAAAAACACCCCTGATCAAAAACAAATATAAAAGGCAAAAAGTTCAAGCCTTTGACATAACAGCCTAAATTTTGCCCTCACCACCCGGCAGATGGTGACTGACCTAGGACGATTCAGAAATGTCATCTTTTCCAGTGGACAAAACCTATTTTGTGTTGCAACAGTGATGTTATTGAACAGGCTGAGCAATCTGTCATGCTGATGATTCTTTACATCTCAAACCAGAAAGTAATTTTGGAAACATTTTACAGAGAGAAAAAGTTCAAGTCACATGCTGTATGAAAGATCAATGTCAAAAGTGAAAAGATAGAACTATTTAAAATTCATGAATAACATGCTCAAATTGCTGGAAAAATTCAGCAAGTCAGGCAGCATTTATGAAGGGAAATAACCATTCAACATTTTGGGCTGAGATCCTCTTCAAGATTTACATTTTTTGGAATTTTTAAAGTAATTATTCAAGGAAATTATAATCTGCACATTTGGAATTATTTTATGATTGGATATATTGTTAAGCAGTAATAAGGACCTAGTACACCTTTCAAAATTAAGTTACATCTCATTCAACAAAGCATAAAATTTTTATTATTTTTCATAACAGGAAAATTGTGTAAGCACTTATCGCTGATGATGTCCACTGACTTTTGTAGGCTAACTGCAAAAGTACTGCAGCTTCACACATTGTAAAGGAACAGGGAATCTTGACAACATAAACATTTAAAATAACTTTAATGCTTTTGTAATCTAGGCATCTATTTCTAAAGGACAGGATCTTGTATGGTTTTTTAATCTGTACATTCTCCTGTCACCATCAAATATATACTACAAATTATATATTCGCAGCAGCTAACCATTATAGCATATAATCTCTGCTGTCAATCTCTGCTTTAAATACACTCAATGACCTGACCTCTACAACCACCTGTGCCAATGATTTCCACAAATTCACCACCCTCGGACTAAAGAAATTCCTTCTTATCTAATCTCTGTTTTAAATTACAGCATTACATCCTTGCTTTTATATTCTAGTCCTTTTGAAATGAATGCTAACATTGCATTTGCCTTCCTTATCATCGACTCAACCTGCAAGTTAACCTTTAGTCCTGCACAAGGACTCCCAAGTGCCCTTCAGCCTTGGAGTTTTGAATTTTCTCCTTGTTTAGAAAATAGTCTATCCTTTTTATTTCTTCTACCATAGTGCATGACCGTGACCTTCCTTCTATTTGCCACTTCCTTGCCCTTTCTCATAATCCAAGTCCTTCTGCAGTCTCCCTGCCTCCCCAAAACTACCTGCCACTCCACCTACCTTTGTATTGTCTGCAAACGTAGCCACCAAGCACTCAATTCCATCATCCAAATCACTGACATACAACACAAAAAGAAGCAGTCCCAATACCAACCTCCGTGGAACACCACTAGTCACAGGCAGCCAATCAGAATAGGCTCCCTTTAATTCCCATTCCTGGTCTCCTGCCAATCAACCAATGTTCTATCCATGCTAGTATCTACCCTGTAATTCCATGGGCTCTTCTCTTGCTAAGCAGCCTCATGTGTGACACTTTGTCAAAGGCCTTTTGAAAGTCCAGGTACACAATATTCACCAATTCTCCTTTGTCTATCCTGCTTGTTATTTCCTCAAATAATTCGAGCAGATTTGTCAGGGAAGATGTTCTTTAAGAAAACTATGCTTACTTTGGCCTATCTTATCATGTAGCTTCAAGAACCTTGAAACCTCGTCCTTAACAATTAACTCCAACACTTTCTGAACCACTGAGGTCAGGCTAACTAGCCTATAATTTCCTTTCTTCTGCCTTCCTCCTTTCTTGAAGAGGGGAGTGACATTTGCAATTTTTCAGTCCTCCGGAACCAGGCCAGAATCTAGTGATTCTTGAAAGAGCATTATTGATGCCTCCACAATCTCTTTGGCTACCTCTTTCAGAACCCTCGGTGTAGTCTACCTGGTTGTCCAGGTGATCTATCTACCTTCAAACCTTACAGCTTCTCAAGCAACTTTTCCCTAGTTATAGCAACCGCACTCATTTCTGCCCCTTGTCACTCTCGAACATCCAGCAGCTATTGTCTTCCAAAGTGAAGACTGATGCAAAATACTTATTCAGTTCACGTACCATTTCTTTGCCCTCCATTACTACCTCTCCAGTATTATTTTTGAGTGGTCCAATATCTACTCTCACTTTTAGTCTTGATACATCTGAAAAAAAAACTGTTTGCATCCTCTTTGATATTATTGTCTAACTTACCTTCATATTTCTTCTTTTCACTGCTTATGGTTTTTTAGTTGCCTTCTGTTGGTTTTTAATAGCTTTCTAATCCTCTAACTTCCCATTAATTTTTGCTCTGTTATGCCCTCTCTTTTGCTTTTATGTTGGCTTTGATTTCCCTTGTCAGCCACAGTGGTGTCATCTTGTCTTTTGAACACTTCATCTTTGGGATGTATCTATCCTGCACCTTCTGAATAGCTCCCAGAAGCTCCAGCCATTGCTTCTCTTACCATTGTCCCTGCTAGTGTCCCTTTCCAATCAACTTTGGCTAACTCCTTTCTCATCCCTTTGTCTCTGTAATTCTCTTTACTCCATGGTAATACTGATACATCTGACTTTAGCTTCTCCTTCTCAAATTCCAGAGTGAATTCTATCATTTATGATCACTTACTCCTAAGGGTTCCTTTACCTTAAGCTCCTTAATCAAATCCAGGTCATTATGCAACACTCAGTCCAGAATAGCTGACTCCCTAGTGGGCTCAACCACAAACTGCTCTAAAAAGCAGTCTCATAAACATTCTACAAATTCTCTCTCTTGAGATCAAAAATCTGCACCAACCATATTTTCCCAATCTACCTGTATATAGAAATTCCTTATGACTATTGTACCATTGCCCTTTTGACATGCATTTTCTATCTCTTGTTGTAATTTTGTAGCCCACATCCTGACTGTTGTTTGGAGGCCTGTATGTAACTCCCATCAGGGTCTTTTTACCCTTTAAGTTCCTTTGCTCTAATCACAACAATTCTGCATCTTGCGATCCCATGTCACCTCTTTGTAATGGCGTGCTTTCACTTTTTAACCAACAGAACCATGCTAAATCCTCTGCCTACCTGTCTGTCCTTCCAATACAATGCATATCCTTGGATGTTAAGGCTCCAGCTATAACCTTCTTTCAACCATGACTCAGTGATGCGCACAACATCATATCTGCTAATCTCTAACTGCACTATAAGATCATCTACCTTATTTTGTATACTGCATGCATTCAAACATACCATCTGGTATGGGGGGGGGGTGGGGTGGGAGAGTAACTACACAGGAATGAAATAAGGTGCAGAGAATTGTAAATTTAGTCAGCTCCATCATGGGCATTAGCCTCCGTAATATCCAGGACAATCTTCAAGGAGTGATTCCTCAAATAGGTGACATCCATCATTAAGGACCTCCAGCACCCAGGACATGCCTTGTTCTTATTGCTTCCATCAGGAAGGAGGTACAGAGGCCTGAACACACGTACCCAATGAATCGGGAACTGCCATCCAATTTCTCCAATGAACTCATGAACTCTACCTCCCTCATTTTTTTACTTTTGTTTTTGCATTACTTATTTAACCATTGTGTGCGTGTGTGCATATGTATGTGTGAGTGTATACATATATACACACTCACACATATATATATTCTTACTGTTAATTAATTTTTAAATTATTATGTATTGCATTGTACTACTGCTGCAAAGACAACCAATTTCACAACATACGCTGGTGATATTAAACCTGTTTCTGGTACCGATGACACCTTCAGTCCTGTATTCATCACCCTTGTTGATTTTGTCCCTGTTACACTGCAACTCAATACACTGACTTGCAAATTTTCCCTATCATCCGCCTGTCCTTCCTGACAGTCTCACTACACATTGGCTCTGCATGTACTGTATACCAACTGCCTTATCCTCAACCCTATTAATCAGTTTTCTGTCCTCCTGCCAACTTATTTTAATCCCCCCTCCAAACAGTTCCAGCAAACCTGTCTGCAAGGCTATTGGTCTCCCTTGGGTTCAAGTGTAACCTATCCCTTTTGTATAGGTCATACATTCCTTAGTGGAGATCCTAATGATCCAGAAATTTAAAAATTTGCCCCCTGCATCAGTTCCTCAATCACACATTCATCTGCCAAGTCATCCTATTCTTATCCTTACTGGCACGTGACACAGGAAGCAATCCAGAGATTGCTACTCTGGAGATTCTGCTTTTCAGCTTTCTACTTAACTCTCTAAATTCTCCTTTCAAGTCCCCCTTCCTTTTCCCATCTATATCTTTGTTGCCAATATATACCAAGACTTACGACTGCTCATCTTGACCCATTAGAATGCAGAGGACCTGATCCAAGTTGTCCCTGATCCTGGCACCAGGTATCTCTATCACATACACAGAATCTCATCTCTAACTATGGAAACCCCTATCGCTGCTGCAGTTCTCTTCTCCCACCTTCCCTTCTGAGCCACAATGACAAACTCAATGCCAGAGACCTGGTTGCTGGAGCTTCCCCCTGTTAGGTCATCACCCTCCCACCAACATAATCCAAAGCGGTGTACTTATTATTGAGTGGAACGACCACAGTGGTACTCTGCAATGGCAGCCCATTTCCTTTCCCTCTCCTGCCAGTCGTCCAGATACCTACCTCCTGAAATTTAGGGGTGACCACCTCCCTGAGGCTCCTATCTATCACCTCCTCACTTTCATGTATGAGCCAGAAGTCATTGAGCTACAGCTCCTGTTCCTTAACACGTTCTCTGAAGAGATGCAGATCAGTGCACCTGGTGCAGATGTGGTTATCCAGGAGGCTGGATGTCTCCCAGAATTCCCACATCTCACACATCTGCCCCTGGAACCAACTTCATGCACTAACTATGTACTACAGGAAGAAGGAAGAAGAAGAAACTTGCCAGATACTTACCTTGCTCACGCCTGTTCTTGCCAAAGCTTGATGAGCCAAACTTTTCCCACTCCAACACTTGTCCACTCACATAATAGCCACTGTACTTGTCCTTGTTTTATTTTTACTTGCCCTTGCCAATGAATCATAACTTGATTAGGCCACCAAAAATGCCAAAAGCTCTCAAATACTCCTTTTCAAATCTCACTCACAGACCTGTGAGTTGTTTCTCCTCTTGCTCCCAATTTGATATAAACCTTAACCATTTTGTCTGTCTAATTAAAAAGTTCAATTATCATTTAAGCATGATTTAGCCTTAATGCTGGCCTTCCTTATTAATTCATACTTACCTATTAATTTTCTATCAGATTGTTGCTTCTAGTAACTTTGCGCTGAAAAAGCTTTAATTGGATGGCTTGTCGTTGCTGAGTTTATACTTGCATCCTTTTTGAACATGAGCCGGATATTCATTCTCCTGTCCTCTGGAAGCACCCGAAGGTCTAATTAATTTCAATGCTACTAATATGCTCATTAATAGGCTAATGATGACTGGAAGATTCTGGCTAATATCTTTGTGCTTTTCATTTTTACAGTGCCTTAGTTATTTTCAATGAATTCTACCCAGCCTTATCTACTTCTAGGGCAGAAAGCCTTTTTGGTACAGTACATCCGCTTCATAATTTTAGAGCCTATCTTTATTATCTCTTTCACTGTAACTTGCACAGCAATTTCCTCCTTTGTAAGGACAAATGCAAATTCACTCTGCTTGCACTGGTAAGAATAAATTCTCAACTGAGCTTTCAGTTCCATACAAATCAGCTTATGTCCAGATTGATAACATTTGCTCGAACAGTCAACACAAGGTGAGGCTTTGGATGCAGACCCAGTCTAACACGTAATGTAGCACTTACATCAACAGTATTGAAGGGCTTCAAGAGGTTGGCTATGGTATGAATCAACCTGACATACCTCAGTGGTGACCTGGATTCACTCCAATTTGCCTACCGCCACAACAAGTCAAAAGCAAATGCAATTTCTCTAACTCTTCATTCTGCTCCATACCATCCAGACAACAGGAACTCATACGTCAGTCAACTGTTTTATTGACTGCACCTTCATTACAGCTCGGCAGTCAACACAACCATCACATCCAAACTCATCATCAAGCTTCAAGACCTCGACCTCTGTACCTCCCTCTGCAACTGGATACTCAACTTCCAGGAAAACAAAAGAGCTGATTGTTGACTTTTGGAAAGGAAAGGAAGGCACATATGTATCACTTTACACTGGGGGATTAGCAGTAGAGAGAGTCAGCAGTTTTAATTTTGTGGCCATGTCCTGGGTCGAGTGTATAGATGCAATAATAAAAAAAGTGCACCAGTGTCTTTCTTTAGAGATTAAGGAGGTTCGGCTCGTCATCAAACACTCTTGCAAATTTATTCAAATGTACTGTGTAAAGTTTCCTGACTGGTTGCATCACAGTCTGCTACAGCAATTTGAATGCACAGGACTATCAGAAGCTGCAGAGACTTGTAGATTCTGCCCAATACATCATGGACACATCCTTGCCTATCATCTATAATATCTACAGAAGGACTGCCTCAAAAAAGGCAAGATTAATCATTAAAGGTCCCCACCATCCAGGTCATGCAATTTTCTTGCAGCCACCATAGAACAGAAGGCACAGAAGCCTTAATTCTCATACCACCAGGTTCGAGAACAACTACTTCCATTCAACAATTCAGTTCTGGAACCAACCATTAAAACCTTAATCACTACCATTTGGCAAATCTATGACCACTTTGGCCACTGTACACTACAATTAGCTGTGTTTATTTGTTCTAATTATGTTCCTCCTGGTAAAAACTGTGTATTTTTTTGTAAAATTCTGGTTATATGATGCTGCAAATGTTTTAATTGCATCCGTGCATACATATACCTGTGCATATGACATTAAACTGTCTTTGACTTTGAATTTAGCTTCATTCTTCTGCAGGGTTGACACATTTTTAGCTGCGGCTCAGAAATCTGAGAAGTGAAGGGATACCTACCCGTGTACTTCTGTTACCAATCTAATCTTTGCTGGTGATTTACATTTGGTTTGGTGTACTCTCAGTAGATACAATGACTGGTGTAGGAAGAGTTATACCTCTTCACTCAATCATAAAGAAAGTACAAACTAACTTTGTAACAATAGTTAATGTTTCAGAGCCACAACCCAACAGCAAAATCAATTATTTTAGTTTAATTGAGGATTATCAATTTAATCACTCCCTAAGCGAGCTTTCAGATTTTGTTATGACGCATAAGGCAGTGCAGTGGCATAGCTCAACGTTGCAGCTTCAGTCCCAGTGGCCTACATTCAATCCCGACCTCAGGTGCTGTCCGTGTGGGAGTCTGCACGAGCTCTCTGTGCTGCCATGGGACCCACTGCTCCAGTCTCTTCCCACATTCAGGTTAATTGGTCACTTTACTGCCCTGAGTATGTAGGCGAGTGATAGAATTAATAGGGAATTGACGAGAATATGGGGAGAACAAAATATAGTATCTCAAACACGAGAAAATCTGCAGATGCTGGAAGTGCAAAGCAACGCACACCAAATGCTGGAGGAACTCAGCAGTTCGGGCAGCATCTACGTAAAAGAGCAAATGGCTGACGTTTCGGGCCAAGACCCTTCATCAAGATTGGAAAGTAAGTCAGGAAGAAGATGGGGGAGGGGAGAAAGAAGTACAAGGTATAGATGAAACCTGGAGGGGGAGGAGTGAAGTAAAGAGCTGGGAAGAGTGGTGAAAGACATAAAGGGCTGGAGAAGGGGGCATCTGATAGGAGAGAACAGTAGTCCATGAAAGAAAGGTGGGGGGGGGGGGGTGGGAGCTCCAGAGGGAGGTGACGGGCAGGTGCAGATAAGGTGAGAGAGGGAAACAGAATGGGGAATGGGGGGGGGGGGGTCAATTACCAGAAGTTCGAGCAATGGTTGTTCAAAACATAGCTCATGTGGGATCAGCTGCAGGTAGTATGCATGGTCTGTGTCCATGCTATGTGACTTCATGACTCCAAGGCAGCTAAACAGTTCATCGAGTCTGTGCGACCTCTCAGCATTCCAACTCCCCCACTTAATTTCACTCTTAACAAATGTCTATCAGCTTCCGGCATGCACAGATGGGACAAAAGATGACAGTGGCTGAGAGAGTACTGTGAAGGTATATTATTTACATTTGATCAAACTGGAAAAGAAATTAATACGAGTTGAATCAGCACAAAGGAATAACTAAAGTGTTAGAAATGTGTCCGAATAGGTGTCCGAGTGTCCGAGTTCAAAGTAAATTTATTATCCCCAAGTACTGTACATATAAATCACCATATACAACGTTATGATTAATTTTCTTGCGGGCATTCAGTTAATACAAAGGAAAGACGATGGAATCAATGAACATTGATTCTTTTACAGGCCAAAGTTAGTGATTTCAAAAGATTCAAAGTACAGTTATTATCAGAGTATGTATGCAATATGCAACCCTGAGGTTCGTCTTGCCGCAGTCAGCCACGAAATAAACACATGGAACCCGTTCAGCGAAAACATCAAACGCAAAGCGCGCATAAAAGAACATATCGCGAAAATGACAAAAAGGAGCGAAAAACAGTATTTAAAAAAACCATTGAAATAGTGTAGGAATGTCCATAAAGTTTAATTCAGCTCAATTTGTAATATCAACTCTGTGCTCTCTCCGCCTGCCTTGGTATTACCTGATTTATTTCAGATTTTCCAATTTTCCAACAACTGCTGAGCTTTGGATCTTATGTATAGTCTCCTTTTACTTCATTCATTGACCACTTTTAATTTTCTATTAGCTGCGCATCCTCCCTCTGCTGGCTTTTGTTGACCTCCCACTTCTCAGCACCTTTAAAACTTTCTCCTTTTCTAACTTTTGTGTAGTCCTGCGAATTGTTCGTGATTTCCCAGTCGACTGATGCTGCCTGGCAGAGCAATGAATATTTGTTTTTTTTTATATATAATTTATCGTTACTGCTGAAAAATTCCTTTAACAGAAAAATAAAGGGACATAAATGTCTTCTCTCTTCCCTCTTCTCTCTCTCTCTCTCTCTCTCACTCACTCACACTTGGTACTCTACATTATGTTATATTGCCCAACGAAAAAAAATGAGGTTATCTAAAGGTCTCCTCAAAGAAGAAAAACTACCCCACCCAGCACAAGCAGAAACCAACAGATTAATCCTTCTGAAATAACGCTGGAGTTGTCTGCACACCACCCTCTGCTCATCTGTGGGATGGATAAGTGCCAAGTATTCACTGGGTGCAGGGTCCGTTTCCTGCTGTTGAAGAGGATTATGTGCAGGGCTCTTTTATGCAAAGTCATTGCCGCGTAGTCAGAATCCTTTGTTCTGATCAACTACAGAAATCCACACCTTACGAGTTGAGGACGCTGTGAGCGCCTCACTCCCTCTCAGTCGGCGCACACCATGGCTCAGACAGTCAAGTCCTTCTACGATCTCAGTGCTGTTACCTTGGACGGCGAAAAAGTGGACTTTAATAGCTACAGAGGTAGGGTGGTGTTGATCGAGAACGTCGCTTCTCTCTGAGGCACGACCACGAGGGATTTCACCCAGCTCAACGAGTTGCAGAGTCGCTATCCGCGCCGCTTCGTTGTACTGGGCTTCCCTTGTAACCAGTTCGGCTTCCAGGTAAATAGAAAGTTGCGGAGGGCCACAACTTTTATTTTGCGTCCGGTTTAGTTTCGGAACTCGACGAGGTGTGGATATGTGTAAAATTCGGGGTGTAAGATTGTGGGCAGACAACGTGAAGACACATCCAAACTAAACGAATTCAGGTCCTCCATCACTTACGGGCTGCTGTGTAATCTAATCCATGCACTTTTATTCCTTAACTTACTTCATAATGTTCCCAAATATCACAGATTTGAAATTAAGAAATGTTCGGCATTAATTGCGTGAGGGAGTTGTAAACTTTTACCGCCCTCTACATGTGGAAAGATGGCCAAACTACAGTTTTTCGCGTGTGCCGTCTAGTTCTATGTAACAAAATAACTTTTTCCTTCAGTCTAGCCGAAGGGCCTCGGCCCAAAGCGTCGACTGTACTCTTCTCCATAGATTATTACTGGCTTGCTGAGTTCCTCCAGCATTTCTGGAGATTTCCTCTTTTTATACAAAATAACTTGCTCGTTCATTTCCACCAGCTCTTCACAGTTTCCACAGTTCATGTCACAGTTCACATTTGTTAATTTGCCCACCTACTTCTGTATCTTTTGAGATGTGGGTAGAAACTAGGGCACTTTGGGTCAAGCTCTCGGGGATCGTGCAAACATCACAGTACAGAAATGAGATTTGAACCCTATTATCAGGGGCTATGAGGTAGCAGCTGAACTACCAATACTAACTAATCCGGGCTTTGAAGCGATATGGGGTCATTTATGTCCCGTTTACAAGGTTTAAACCCCAACATTTAATTAGTCTGTTTTCTCTTTCTACGTCTGTTAAATCACTTGCTCAGATTTTCCAGCGTTTCTCCGTTTTTATACAACTAGCCTCCTTTATTGCATTATTTCTTGATAGTCCGACATTTTATGATCGGTGAATAGTTTCAATAGAAACAAGTTTCTGACTCATAATTGCCGTCGGATTTCAACGTTTGCAAAGAACCTGTTCAGAACGTTACTGTAAATTCTTGCCTTTTCATTGTTAGGTCGCCAGGCCTTTACTGAAGTCTGTGTCATGCGTTGGATTTTTGTTATTTTTTTTAAAATCAGGAATTAAGTTTTTTCATGCTTTTTTCTATAGAGTAATTTTTGTGAGGCAGAAATTATGATAGCATCGATGTACATTGTACTGCTGACGCTCTCCACAAATCATGACTTTATTGAAAATAGTTGTTTTGAAATCCACCCATGCTATTCCAACATATTTTCAGGTCACCATGAAGTTTGGTTGAAACTTTGAAGTCGGAAAATGAGGATAGGCAATGTGGAGTCCCATTGGTTTGTGCACGTGTTCTTTTTGTGGTTTGCAGTCAAAAATTAAGTCAGCAAGATTAATCTGGGGTCTGGTGGAATAATCTTCTTTACATCTTTAAAATGATGTGAACACTTAACAGATAAATTCATTAAACATTGGTAAATATTCAGTAGGGTATTTTGCACTTTGGAACTTTCCACATCAAATATTCAATAAAGGTCCTGTAAGTTTTTTTCCACATCTACTGTGCTGGCTTATGTCTACTACTTCAGCCAATAAAAATTCTTTAGACTTCCTTTATCAAAAAAGTTTCAGCTAAAAATGTTTTGACAGGAAGTAATTTCTTCTCATGACCTTCACTGTATTTTAATGAGTTTTAGTGGATTTTATCTTGAAGATTTAGTTTGATAGTTGTTCTATTAGCAAGCCATGTTTTGGTCAGAAATCTTTAAAGTTTCAAAGAATTATCATTGCATTTTCAGCAGAGAAAGTTATTGGCAAGATATAAGATACATCACCTCTGCTTCAACTCTTGAATCTGATGGTTATTCTCCAGTTTTGAAAGTGCTTTATAATTTCAAGTTATTGTTGAAATTAATCATTTAAAAATTCCAAAGGGGATAAAACAACTTTATAAAATATTTGGAAGGTACAATACAACTTTTATTTTAAAAAAGTCAATGTATCTTGTATCTGCAGATATTTTGTGCTCCCTGTTCATACTAAGTAAAGCATAATCTAGTTATTGAACAGTAAGACTACATGTGGTAGTTTACTTATACATACAAGTATTTTGGCTTATAAATTAATGATAACAATTGCAGTATCATTGCTTGTGCTGAAAAGTTAATCTTTGGTTTGTTGGCCAAGATGTGCAACCAATTATGCCTTTTCACAATGTTTGTTGTTTGAGACAGTAAAACTTGTCTCATATGGTCTGTATATTTTCCTTCAACAAGACCCATATTTCCAGTTTGCTTCTATGGTTTATTTTCACCTTTTATGTCTCTTTAAACATTTTTTAGGAAAACTGCCAGAATGTGGAGATACTTAACAGTCTGAAGTTTGTCCGACCTGGAGGTGGCTTCGAACCCCAATTTACCATGTTCCAGAAATGTGAAGTTAATGGTGCTGGTACGCATCCTGTCTTTGCATTCCTGAAGGAGAAGCTGCCTATTCCTGATGATGATCCGACATCCTTAATGAAAGATCCCAAATACATAATGTGGAGCCCTGTCTGCCGATCAGATGTTGCCTGGAATTTTGAGAAGTTCCTCATTGGACCAGAAGGAGAACCTTTTAAACGCTACAGTAAAGCATTTGAAACCATCCAGATTGAATCTGATATCAAAAGATTACTGAAAGTAACCAAGTAGAGTTATAGAGAACCCAAGTAACCAGATTTCTCCAGATTTACATTTTACTACTCAAGAGAAAGTTGCATATTTCCAAATTGGCCTAAACTTCTACAAACCTGAAATGAAACAAAATTTAGACTTTTTACACATTTTTTAAAACTGCACACATACCTAAGAGCCAATTCCAGAGCAGAATTCTTCAAGTTTGCCTTTCCCTCTACTGCAGGATTGATGACTGATTATACTTGTGTTCTACTTTCTACGCTGCAGTGTAGTTTTTGAAAAACGCTTTCAAAACAAAACTTCCTGAGGGCTCAGCTCAATGTTAGAATGACATGTTATAATTCTTTGTATCATGTTGATTATTGGGTATTTTTACACCATGACATTCTTGTAATACTTCCTCACTTTTCATCTGGAATTCTCAAAAGGCTCTTTAGCTGACCTAAATATAATCTGAGATTTAGATTTGTGCATTCCTAAGTGTGCAGTCACAAAACTTTAGTCACCAAAGGCTTAAAAATTACCTTCAACGCAAAATTAATTTAGATCTCTGAATATTTCCTGTCACTAATTAGCCAACCACTGTGGCATTTACAAGTTGTTCTTCAAAAGTAAATTGGGACTTTTTGTCTAAATTTGTGGATGGTTTTGAGAAATCTGTGCGGTTAAACGTTCTTGGAAGTTACCTGAAACAGTTCTTCTGGTCTTCAGAACTTTACAGAATGAAGATGTTCTCCTAAACCTTATCGGGAGGGTATCAGATAACATAGAAAGTTGCTGAATTTGCTGGCTGTTACTGTTTGTGACTTCTTGGAATTGTATCTCAAAAATCAGTAATAAAAACTGCCTGAAAGCAAACAAAATGAATCTACTTTGTCTTTTAAGTAAACTTGATTTTATCAATAAGGATGGCAAATAAACAACCCTAAAAAAAAATCAGTGACCACATTGGTTTATACACTCTCTCAAGTAGATTTGTGAGCACAATAGAACTTTACATTGACATTTCACATTATGCCCGTGTCACTACTAGCTCACCACCAATGTTTAATCCATTTACTCCAGTTGACCGGAATGCTGAAGCTATGTCCTCTGCAGGATTAACGTTCCTAGTACTAAGGCCCCCAGATATATTCAATCAGTTACAGTGGCTTGCAAAAGTTTGGGCACATCTGGTCAAAATTTGTTACTGTGAAATAGTTAAGTGAGTAGAAGATGAACTAATCTCCGTAAGTCATAAAGTTAAAGATGAAACATTCTTTTCGACATTTTAAGCAAGATTAGTGTATATTTTTTGTTGTGTACATTTTTAGAATGAATAAAAGGAAAGGTGCACCATGCAAAAGTTTGGGCACCCCAAGAGATTTGCACTGTCAGATAACTTTTACCAAGGTCTCAGACGTTAATTAGCTTGTTAGGGCTATGGCTTGTTTGCAGTCATTGTTAGGAAAGACCAAGTGATGCAAATTTCAATGATTTATAAATACCCTGACTCCTCAAACCTTGTCTCGACAATCAGCGGCCATGGGCTCCTCTTAAGCAGCTGCCTAGCACTCTGAAAATTAAAATAATTGATGCCCACAAAGCAGGAGAAGGCTATAAGTAGATAGAAAAGCTTTTACAGGTAGCCGTTTCCTCAGGTTGTAATGTAATTAAGAAATGGCCCTTTCCGTCATAAAAGAGCAGAGATGTGGTTTTCATCAGTTTTGTCCTTCATCCAAACCCTAAAACCATGACCTCAAAATTTATTTAATCTCTGTGAAATGACATGTTTATGCATTGGCAGATATATTTCTGTAATTTACTACTGTGATCACAGTTCAAAGTACTTTTTTTTCATCAAGTGCTTTGACAGAAAAAAGAGAAAGAAATGGCAGTTAACAGGAACAGTTGAGGTCTGGAAGACCAGGTAAGCTTTCCAGAGAACTGCTCGTAGGATTGGTAGAAAGGTGAATCAAAACTTCCATTTGATTGCAGAAGACCTTCAGGAAGATGTAGCAGACTCTGGAGTGGTGGTGCACTGTTCTACTCTGCAGTGTAGCCTGCATAAACATAGCCTTCATGGAAGAGTCATCGGAAGAAAACCTTTCCTGCATCCTCACCACAAAATTCAGCATCAGAAGTTTGCAAAGGAACATCTAAACAAGCCTGATGCATTTGGAAATAAGTCCTGTGGGCTGATGAAGTTAAAATAGAACATTTTGGCTGCAATGAGCAAAGGTATGTTTGGAGAAAATAGGGTGCGGAAACTTCATGAAAAGAACACCTGTCCAACTGTTAAGTACGGGGGTGGATCGATCACGTTTTGGGCTTGTGTTGCAGCCAGTGGCAAGAATGAATTAAATAAAATACCAGCAAACATCCGTCTGTAAAAAAACTGATGGAAAGAGGGTAGCTTCTACAACAGAATAATGATTCTATACACACCTCAAAATCCACAATGGACTACCTTGAGGCATGAGCTGAAGGTTTTGCCATGGCCCTGATGGTCCCCCGACCTAAACATTATCGAAAATCTGTGGATAGACCTCAAAAGAGCAGTGCATGCAAGACAGCCCAAGAATCTCACAGAACTAGATGTCATAATGGGGGGCATTGGGAGTGGACCCAAAAGCAAGACACAGACACTGAACTACCAGCAACAGGACTAGGCATGAGAAGGAAGCAAGGAAAGTGGGGAAGAAAGGACGCTGGACATGACACAGGCCCGGGACGAGACAAGGATACTGGACCTGGGCTAGGACTTGACAAGGACAGCGGAACTGGGGACTAGGAGCCTGGGCTTGGACTCTGAGCCAGAGACTGGACAAGGACTCAGAACCTGGGTCTTGACTAGGACTCGGACTCCAGACCCAGGCGAGGACAAGATGTGGCTACCAGACGAGGAGAGGAACTGGACGTGAGACTCCTGGACAGGACAAGGAAACCCCAGCATAGGACGAGGGAACCCCAGCACTGGGCTGGGCAAGGCACATCGATAAGATGAGAACACAGAGCCCTGGGTCGAGGGAGAACAGGCGCGCAGAACACAGAGCCCTGGGTCGAGGGGGAACAGGTGCACAGAACACAGAGCCCTGGGTTGAGGGAGAGACAGGAAAATGGAACACCGAGCCGAAATCCCTCCTTGGGTACAGGATGTAGGGCCGGGACTCAATACACAGAACACAGAGCTAGGACCACTTCTTGGATACAGGACGTAGGGCCGGGACTCATTACACAGAACACAGAGCTAGGACCACTTCTTGGATACAGGACATAGGGCCGGGACTCATTACACAGAACACAGAGCTAGGACCACTTCTTGGATACAGGATGTAGGGCCGGGACTCATTACACAGAACGCTGAACACGACGAGACAGTTCCCAATGCTAGGTAGCGACAAAATGGCCGGACCTACCTAGTGAAGGCGTGGACATGGAGAGGCAGTTCCCAACGCTAGGTAGCGGCAAAATGGCTGGACCTACCTAGCAAAGGCGTGGACGCAGATAGACAGTTCCAAACAGGGTGAGGCTCCAGACACAGGCAAGGCGAGGCAGGGCTCCAGGCAGAGGCGAGGCGAGACAGGGCTTCAGGTAGAGGCGAGGCGAGGCAGGGCTCCAGGCAGAGGCGAGGCGAGACAGGGCTTCAGGTAGAGGCAAGGCAGAGGCGGGGCGAGGCTCCAGGCAGGAAGGGAAGGGATGGGATACAGACAGGGGCTTTGGACAGGAACAATCCAGCAGCCAGAGCCTGAATCCAAAGCTATTTATGAAGCCAGCCTGAACAAGAATCAAAACACAAAATGCTGGCAGAACTCAGCAGGCCAGACAGCATCTATGGGAGGAGGTAGTGACGACGTTTCGGGCCGAAACCCTTCATCAGGAGTGAAGTAACATGGGATGGTCGAGGGGGGATAAGAAGTGGGGGGAGGGATGAAGTAGAGAGCTGGGAAGTGATAGGCTGAAGGGAAATGGGCTGGGGGGGGGGGAAGGTGGAGAATTATGGGAAATAAAAGAGAAAGAAAGGTAGGGCTGGGGGGAGATTATAGTGAGGGGGAAAAAAAGAGACAGAAAGAGAACCAGACTAAAATTATAGATAGGGTTGGGGTAAGGGGGTGGGGACAGGGGTATCAACAGAGGTCTGTGAGTTGAATGTTCATGCCGGCAGGTAGGAGGCTACCTAAGCGGGAGATAAGGTTTTGCTCCACCACCTGCGTGTAACCTCATCTTGACGGCAGAGGAGGCCATGGACAGACATGTCGGAGTGGGAGTGGTCTGTGGAATTGAAGTGTGTGGCCACAGGGAGATCCCGCCACTGCTGGAGGACTGAGCGCTGGTGTTTGGCAAAACGGTCTCCCAGTCTGCGGCGGGTCTCCCCAATGTATAAATGGCCACATCGGGAGCACCGGATACAGTATATCACCCCAGTTGACTCGTAGGTGAAGTTGTGCCTCACCTGAAAGGACTGTCGGGGGCCTGGGATGGTGGTGAGGGAAGTGTGGGGGCAGGTGTAGCACTTCTTCCGTTTGCAGGGATAAAATAAGAAATAGTAGGTTGGGAGCAGAGCAAAAAAAGATGTAAAAGATGGAAATAAAAAAGTAATCTTGCTTAAAATATTAAAGAAATGTGTCATCTTTAACATTATGCCTTTTGGAAATCAGGTCATCTTTTACTCACTTAGCTATTCACAGTAACAGAAATTTTGACCAGGGGTGCCCAAACTTTTGCATGCCACTGTACATGCAGCAGGCCATGTCATTCTCTCATTAGACGTGGATTCTTGTCAATAGGAGATTGAGGAAGATAGAGGAGAAGATTTGAGATTGCACTCAAAGCCTCCTTGAAGTGCAACAACCTGGCAGGTGTCTTGACCTTGTCGGTTCATAATGGAGAAGGAACATTCAGCACAGCAGAAGGCGCACATCACCTTTTGACCCACCATCCAGATATTACAAATAGCAGAATAACAAAGAAACTTCTGTGCTTGATGCCACTCAGGCCTTGAACTCTCTGCATGCTAATGGCTCTGGCAGTTTTAATTTCCTGTGGGAGAATTACTCCAAATCCATAGACACTTTTTTATAAAATGCCAGATAATCAGAGAGGGATCTGGAAACCTCCCAGGTCCAGTCAATTTGAGTTAAGCTAGAAGAACACGGAACAGTGCAGCACAGGAATAGGCCCCTTGCTAATGACACCTAATTAAAATAATCCCTTTTGCCTGTACATTTTCCATAACACTCCGTTCTCTTATGCCTATTTAAGAGCATCTATTGCCCTTGCAACGTGGATGTACAGAGGTATGCAGTGAGTTTATTTCAAACACAAGGAAATCTGCAGATTATGAAAATCCAAAGCAACATACACAAAACGCTGGAGTAATTCAGCAGGTCAGGCAGCATCAATGGAAAAGAGTAGAGTCAAATGTTCCAGGCTAAGACCCTTTGAAGAAAGGTATCAGCCTGAAATGTTGACTGTTTACTCTTTTTCATAGATGCTGTATGACCTGCTGAGCTCCTCCAGCATTTTGTGTTTGCCCCAGTGAGTTAATTTATTTGAAGATACAATGAGGACCCTTTGAGCCATGCCTCCAACAACCGCTGATTTAGCCATAGCCTATCACAGACAACTTACAATGACCAATTAACCTACTAACCAGTACATCTTCGGACTGTGGGCGGTAACCCATGCATTCCACATGGAGAACATACAAATTCCTATTGGAGGATGCTGGGATTGAACTCTGAAGCCCCGAGTTGTAACAGCATCATACTAATCTCTATGCAACTATGACACCTTCTCAAAAATCACTTCAGACAGCGGTTTCCTTCAGGTTTTTAATGAGATCTTATTTGTGAAAAGATCTGCTGTTTCAAGAGCAAATGGAGATGGAGGTCTTTCCCCTGTGTGCATAAAATTGAAATCCAAATTAACCCATGTAGGAAATAATATACAAAACAGCTTAAGTGATGTTCATACAAAACAAAGTGCATATGAAATGAACTGCACCTCTAGAGACCAGAACACTCTCTGCCTGGCATCCATAAGATGTCAAACTTAACTATTGAAAGAAAAGTTCAATGATCATTTTACACATCATTTCACCATGTCAGTGGTAAAAGAAGGACAAAGACTGGTCTTGAAAACAATCTTAGTACACATTCTTTAACCATTCTGACTTTGAAAATATTGAGCCATTTAACCATGAGGAAAGGGTGAACTGATTAGCTTGGAGCCCTGTTGCAGCATGATCAGCTGGGTTGAGATCAGTAAGAACATAGTTCCATTGGCTTTTCTGGGTTGTAGATAGTGGAATTGTGTAAGTTCTTGGAGTCTTCAAACCTTTAAGATTTTGAAGGGAAGAATACCACTGCTCACGTTTCTCTTTAATGTGTGGAATATCCCATCTGCAGATATCCGAGGTCAACTCTCTTAGCATGTACTGACTGGAGCTGCAAATCCAAGAGGGTCAAACAGGCTATTGATAGTCAAAAGCATGCCACAACATGCCAAGGGACTTTCGATAAAAGCGGCCTGGACAGGAAGGGTGTCGGTAACAAGGTCCCATCCAAGGCCCAGACTGTGCTGCATAGGAGGGAGGTCATATCCAAGATCAAGATTCTGTACACCTTTGGCCAAGTCTTCAGACAGGAAACATTGCCTGACCTCTGCACTCTTGGACACAATCTTACACAGTCTGAGCCTTATGCGCCATTATGTCTTGTGCCACTTTCAGCACTCTGATTGCTTCTTCTGCATTAGAAAATGATTTAAGATCACCCTCAACATAGAAATGCCTCTCCGTGTGCCTCCATGCTTCAGTCCTGAATTCCTTCTCTCCCTCGATAGCTGTCCTCTTAAGACCATAGATTTCCACAGCTGGCAAGGGGCAGTTACCAAATGCACAAACTCTCATCCAGTACTCATGAAACCACAAGAATCTGAAGGGGTTGATGATCCTCTTTCACTAGGAAGCTGTGGAGCATTTGTTTGATGTCTGCCATCACTGCGAGTGACTCAATTCTGAAGCACATGAGGACTCCGAGCAGACTGTTATTGAGGCCTGAACCCCACAAGAACACATTGTTCAGTGATACACCTTTTAACTGCGTACTTGAATTAAAGATAATTTGTAATTGCTCAGGCTTCTGGGGTGGTAAACACCAAAGTTAGGCAAATAGCAGTTTTCTTTGTTGGGATCTGGTGGCAGAGCTAGCTCAGCACGCTTGTTTTTGAAGCATCTCTCCACGAACCCTGTGTATTGATCTTTCATTTCTGATTTCCTTCTCAATGTGTGACTGAGAGACATGAATTGACTAAGGGCCAGCTCTCTGTTGTTTGGTAGGAATTGTGGAAAGTGAAAAGGAAGGGGACCTACCCAACAGTTTGACTCGTCTTTGTTAAACCCTTTGTTCATGATTTGAAAGAAGACCTCATCTTCAATGGAAGGTGCCAACTTGTGATCATCTTCCAAGTTACAGAAGATCAGCTTGCCCTGGTTTACTTATCTGCAATCTTCCCAATCATATAGATTCTACTCTCACATGATCTGAATTGACTTGGGCACCCGTTCTCCAGAACATTAGTCTTAAGTGTGCTGACAGTGGGCTAATGAACAGCATCAAGGCAGACTTCATCCACTATGACCCAACCCAGGTACAGTGGTTGGGCATAAGGTTCATCGTGCTGACCACCGCACTTCACATATATGACGTACGTGGATGGTATCTCTGCTATGCAGCAGGAGAATCTTAACAGAAGAGTCAAGTGGGAGAATCTTGTCAGATATGACCTTGAAATGTGAGTGACTGCATGCAGCCTCCAGAATTGTGATTCCATCCCAGGTGTTGGGAGTATGGTTGCACTCAATGAAGGTTGGCAGTGGTAAGGAGACCTCCCCTCCTATTGACTCCACGACAAATCCACTGGCTTTTCTTCTAGCAACTTCTGATGTTCCAGATCATGTCTTTAGAGCAGGCGTTCCCAACCTTTTTTATGCCATGGACCCCCTACCATTAACAGAGTGGTCCGTAGACCCTATGTTGGGAACTCTTGCTTCCAGTGTATGGGAGTACAGAAACTTCAATATTGAATGTGTCAAAGGATGTTAATTTTGCCAAATATACACTACTCTGATCATCCAATATCACAAATGACTTTATTGTTTGCTCAGGATGTCATTTTGGGTAGATATTGGCTAGACCTATTTTAGAGCAGGATTTGCCTTAGGACACTTATTGCATACATCTGTGCATGAGGAAGTAGGTACATCTGACGGATGTTGAGCTAGCTCCCTGCTGTGCCTATGATGGAACCTGTAGTAGCTCAAGGCGCTGGCCCTGAATGAAGTGCTGATACATGCTGATCACTTCACAGTCCTGCTTCGTGCTCTGGTGAAGCGCGTAGAGTGCTCCAGTTTGCACCCTCTGCATTTCCTTAAGGGGTGAGATTATTTATTGTCCGAGCGTTGTCTGTCGGGGTTCATGATAGAGTTCTTCACTTCAGTTTTGCTTACTTGATAGGGGTTCTGGCTTCCCAACCTTTCTTTAAATGAAGTGTTGCTGGAAGTTCAGAGCATAAAACAAGGGTCATTTCGCATTTCTGCATGATGACAGACAGATTCCACAAAGAATGAAAATGGCGGATAGTGGACATAATGCTTCAAATTATACTTGAACCCTTTAGTAATCCACTGTTCTTGCATATTCTTTGGTAGTTTTTATACTACAGGCTTCATTGCTTTTGCTGTGCCCAGGAAACTCAGTCCTGGTGGATAACACTTGTTTTTTGTGGCTTGCATTTCTGACAACAGAACCGTTACTCCAGTAACTTCCACTGTTCTCTGTGTGAGAGCTTGGAAAATAACCATGTCTGCTGAAGAGAGATTCTTTGATTGTCTCTTGGGAGCCATAGCATTTGTTCAGCCTCTGCCACAGCATTTGTAAACCCATAGCTGGATTATTAATGTGAACTGCCCTAACCCTTCGTGTATGTTGCAGTGACGCCCCATCAAGCCACTTACAGAGAAGGCCAGACTCTTCACTGGGTTTGAGACTTTGTTCCTCCACAGCATTGCGAAAGCTTGACTTTCAGAATAGGTAACTGTCAGACAGTTTTAGTCCTGCCATGAGTAGGTCTTGATGGACTAGATACTAAGCCAAATCTAGTGCACCTGCGGCTCCTGAATTAGGGCATTGTGGAGACTGGTTTGCCAAATGTGTCCTGGGATAAATGGAAGCTCAGTCTGTTCAGATTGGTCTCGTATTGACTGAGGTTTTTGCCTTGATGTAACTGCAGAAAGGGGTGTTGTGGGCCTTAGCTACTGTAGGCCTTGACAGTCAACATCTGGACTATGTGAATGGTATGTTGGCTGTGTGGTATGGACAGCTTCTTGTAGAGCTGGAGCACTGTCTTTTATAGCTAAATGCATTTGGACATATGCTTTAGTAAGCAGCATTGGCTGTTGTGACACCAAGGCATGATGATTCTGGTTGTAGACTCATCTGGATGCAACTCCTAAGGGACCGTGTTAGGGAACTGGAGCTGCAGCTCGATGACCTTTGTCTGGTCAGGGAGAGTGAGGAGGTGATAGAGAGGAGTTACAGATAGGTGGTCACTCCGGGGCCACGGAGTAGAAAGAAATGGGTCACAGTCAGGAGAGGGAAGGGGAAGAGTCAGGTACTAGAGAGTACCCCTGTGGCTGTACCCCTTGACAATAAGTACTCCTGTTTGAGTACTGTTGGGGGGGGGGGGGGACAGCCTACCTGGGGCAAGCGACAGTGGCTGTGCCTCTGGCACAGAGTCTGGCCCTGTGGCTCAGAAGGGCAGGGAAAGGAAGAGGAAGGAAGTGGTAATAGGGGACTCTATAGTCAGGGGTTCAGACAAGCGATTCTGTGGACACAGGAAAGAAACTCGGATGGCAGTTTGCCTTCCAGGTGCCAGGGTCTGGGATGTTTCTGATCACATCCAAGATATCCTGCAGTGGCAGGGAGAACAGTCAGAGGTCGTGGTACATATTGGTACCAATGACATAGGTAGGAAAAGGGAAGAGGTCCTGAAAGAAGTCTACAGGGAGTTAGGAAGGAAGTTGAAAAGCAGGACCTCAAAGGTAGTAATCTCGGGATTACTGCCTGTGCCATGCGACAGTGAGAATAGGAATAGAATGAGGTGGAGGATAAATGTGTGGCTGAGGGAATGGAGCAGGGGGCCGGGATTCAGATTTCTGAATCATTGGGACCTTTTTTGGGGCAGTTGTGACCTGTACAAAAAGGACGGATTGCACTTGAATCCCAGGGGTCCAATATCCTGGTGGCCAGAGCTATTGGGGAGGGTTTAAACTAGTTTGGCAGGGGGGTGGGAATCAGAATGTGAGTGCAGGGATTAAGGTAGAAGGACAAGGGCATGATGCTAAGAGTTCTGAGTTGATGAGGAAGGACAGGTAGGGGACAGAACATAATTGTACCCAGTTAAAGGGGTTGAAATGTGTCTATTTCAATGCTAGGAGTATTAGGAACAAGGAGGATGGATTAGTACGTGGAATTACGATGTTGTGGCTGTTACTGAAACTTGGTTGGAGGAAGGGCAGGATTGGATGATGCAGGTCCCGGGGTTCAGGTGTTTTAAAAGGAATAGGATGGGAGGTAGAAAAGGGCAGGGGGGAGTGGCATTGCTGGTCAGGGATAGTATCACAGCTACAGAAAGGGAGGACGCTGCAGAAGGAGTGTCCACGGAGTCAGTCTGGGTGGAAATCAGAAATAGGAAGGGATCAATCACTGTGCTGGGAGTAGTCTATAGGCCCCAACATAGCCCTCAGGACACCGAGGAGCAGATAAACAGGCAGATTTTAGAATGGTGCAGGAAATACAGGGTAGTAGTTATGGGTGATTTCAACTTCCCTCATATTGACTGGCACCTTCTGAGTGCAAGGGGGATAGATGGGGCTGAATTTGTCAGGTGTGTTCAAGAAGGATTCCTAACACGGTATGTGGACCAGCCGACGAGAGGAGAGGCTATACTGGATCTAGTTCTGGGTGATGAACCTGGTCAGGTCATAGACCTCTTGGTGGGGGAGCATTTTGGTGAGAGTGACCACAACTCCCTTAGCTTCAGCATAGCTATGAAAAAGGATAAAATCAGATGAAATGGTAAAGTGCTTAACTGGGGAAGGGCTAACTTTGAAGGGATGAGGCAGAAACTAGCGAGAGTAAATTGGAAACAGATGTTCAAAGGGGAAAGCACAGAAGTAATGTGGTAGAAGTTTTGGGACCACTTGAGCTGGGTTCAGGATACGTTTGTTCCACTGAGGCAAGGAAAAAATGGTAGGAAAAGGGAACCATGGCTGACAAAACACATGAGGCAACTCGTCAAGAGGAAAAAGGAAACATACATTAGATATAAGAAGCAGGAAGTAGGAGGGGCTCTTAAGAAATATAGGGTAGCCAGGAAGGAGATAAAGAAAGGACTTAGGAGAGCTCGAAGGGGGCATGAGAAGGCCTTGGCATGTAGGATTAAGGAGAACCCCAAGGCATTCTATGCATATGTGAAGAATAGGAGGATGACGAGAAAGAAGGTGGGACTGCTAAAGAATAAAGAGGGCAACATTGGCCTGGAGGCGGAGGAGGTTGGGGAGGTCCTAAATGAATACTTTGCTTCAGTATTCACAAGTGAAAAGGATCTTGATCAGGATGAGGTCGAAGTTGAGCGGGCCTGTGTGCTGGACAATGTGGAGATTAAGGAAGAAGAAGTGCTGGATCTCCTTAAAAACATTAAGATTGATAAATCCCCAGGGCCGGATCGCAGGAACATTAGCTATGAACTTTGAATCCTCTTTGGCTACAGGGGAAGTGCCGGAGGACTGGAGAATCGCAAATGTAGTTCCCTTGTTTAAAAAAGGTAATGGGGAGAAACCTGAGAACTATAGACCGGTGAGTCTTATGTCGGTGGTCTACAAACTATTGGAAAGGGAGGATCTACGAGCATTTAGAGAAGTACAGTCTACTCATGGATAGTCAACATGGCTTTGTGAAGGGAAGATCATGCCTCATGAGCCTAATTGAGTTTTTTGAAGAGGTAACAAAAGAAATTGATGAGGGTAGGGCAGTGGATGTGGTCTACATGGACTTTAGCAAAGCATTTGACAAGGTCCCTCACGAGAGACTCATCCAGAAAGTCATGAGGCATGGGATAACTGGAACCTTGGCTGTTTGGATAAAAAATTGGCTTAAAGGAAGAAAGCAGAGGGTAGTTGTGGAAGGAAAGTATTCTGCCTGGAGGTTGGTGACTAGTGGAGTGCTGCAGGGATCTGTCCTGGGACCCCTGCTATTTGTGATTTTTATAAATGACCTGGATGCAGAGGTGGAAGGATGGGTGAGTAAGTTTGCGGATGACACGAAGATTGGAGGAGTTGTGGGTGGAGCTGTAGGTTGTCGAAGGTTACAAGAGGATATAGACAGGCTGCAGAGTGGGGCAGAAAAATGGCAGATGGAGTTCAATCCGGACAAGTGTGAGGTGATGCATTTTGGAAGGACAAACCAGAAGACTGAGAACAGGATTAATGGTCAGTTACTTAAGAGTGTGGATGAACAAAGGGACCTTGGGGTTCAAATCCATACATCGCTCCAGGTCGCTGCACAGGTTGATTGGGTAGTTAAGAAGGCCTATGGGATGCTAGGCTTCATTAATAGGGGAATTGAGTTCAAGAGTAGAGAGGTCGTGTTGCAACTCTACAAACCTCTGATGAGACCGCACTTAGAGAATTGTGTTCAATTCTGGTCACCTCATTATAGGAAGGATGTGGAAACTATGGAGAGGGTGCAGAGGAGATTTACCAGGATGTTGCCTGGTTTGGAGAACAAGTCATATGAAGCAAGGTTAGCAGAGCTGGGACTTTTCTCTTTGGAGCATAGAAGAATAAGAGGGAACTTGATAGAGGTCTACAAGATTATGAGAGGCATAGATAGAGTGGATAGTCAGTACCTGTTTCCCAGGGCATCAATAGCAAACACAAGAGGGCATATGTACAAAATTAAGGGAGGGAAGTTTAGGGGAGATATCAGGGGTAAGTTTTTTACACAAAGAGTTGTGAGTGCCTGGAATGACTTGCCAGGGATGGTGGTGGAGGCTAAAACATTAGGGGTATTCAAGAACCTCTTGGACAGGCACATGGATGAAAGAAAAATGGAGGGTTATGGGGTAGTGTGGGTTTAGTATTTTTTTTAAGGATTATATGGGTCGGCACAACATGGAGGGCTGAATGGCCTGTATTGTGCTGTAGTAAAGAAAAAAATCACTGTTTAAGTCAGCTGCTTCTTCATACACCTTTGTCTTTACTGAGGCAGCCTCACCTTTATGCTCTTCCCTGAGTGAACTTAATATAGGCTTTACACACATCCTCTCAATGAGCTTTCTCCGTTTGCATCTCAACTTCGCGTTTAGCATAAGCCGCTCTTATTCACGCTGCTTCGCCTCTGTTGTGGGCTCGTAATGCAGCTATGTTAATTGTGGATTCGCTCGAGTGTTGTGACAATCCACAATCTGACCTTACTTCCAAGTCTCAGCAACCAATGTTGTTTGGGTCAAAAGCTGAAATTGTTGTGTACGGCATACATACGCGTCTCCCGTCCATGGGTGACATCTTTGGAAAAGGGTTATCACTTCACCCTACTGCCCTTGCAGTGCGGATATACAAAGCTATGCAGTGAGTTAAACACCATCTCAATAATCACCTGAAACAGAGGCTTCATTCAGTGTTTTTAATAGAATATTACTTGTGAAAATATATTACCGTGTTAAAGGCAATTAAAGAGTGGATGAAGGTGAATATATCTTTCCACCATGTACTTCAAATTGAAATCCAAATTCATCTGCGCAGGAAATGATATAAAAACAGCTTACTTTCAGGAGGTGATGTTCATACAAAGTGAACTGCATATGAAAACAGGCAACTTAAAAGCCTCTATCATATCTGCCTTCCCCATTACATCAGGCAGTGCAAATTCCAGGCACCCACTACTCTCTGTGAAGAAACATGCCCTGCACATTTCTGATTTTCCCCCTTCTTACCTTAAATACATACTCCCCGGTAAAAGACATTTGACTCTGAGTGAAAAATAGCAGCTGCCTCTCATAATCTTATAAACCTCTATCAGGTTTTCATCATTCTCAGCCACTCCAGAGAAAACGACCCTAGCTTGACGAACCATCTATGTGGTAACAGGAGCTGAATGAACTCAATGGCTGAAGTAGCATTAATTGAGAAAAGCAGTTTGCATTTCAAATTGATATCCTTCATCAGGATTGAAGAAGTGGGGTGGAGCAAGAGCTGGTGGGTGAGAGGGGTCTGGTAGGCAGGTGAAGAAGAGAGGAGAGGAAAATGATGCAAAAAGCTGGGAGGTGATGGGTGGATGAGACAAAGGGCTAAGGATGATAGACACTGATATGAGAGCACAGGGAACCATGGAATAAAGGGAAGGTGGTGGGGACTGTAACCATGGTAAACCTCTTCTGTACCCTCACCAAAGTATCTCCATTCTTTAGATAATGGGGGGGGGGGGGGGGTGGATGCTGAATTGAATGCAATATTCCAGATACGGCCTATACAGTTTCATAAAGCTGCAACATAACTTCCTGACTTTTGAACTCAGTGCCTTGACCAATAAAGGCAGCATGCCATATGCCTTCTTTAACACCCTTCTACTTGTGTGGTCACTTTCAGGGAGCAATGGGCATGGGCCCAAGTTCCCTCTGTCCATTAAAGCTGTTCAGGGTCCTGCATGTAACTGTGCACTTTATCTCTCAAAGTCTCACACTTGCCATGGTTTCTGCCGTGGTTTTCATCTAGTTGATCTATATCCTACTGTATCATTTGGCAATTTTAAACATTATGCACAAGCATCACTAATCTTTGTGCCATCTGCAACCCATGACATTTTTATCTAACTCATTAATACTTATCACAAACAGCAGAGGTTGCAGAATGGATCATGCAGAACACTGTATGTCTCAAACTTATAGCCAGAATAAGGGTCATCAACCAAATCCCTCTGCCTTCAAAGGACAAACCAGTTCTGAATCCAGTCAAGTCACTGTGGATCCCTTGTATATTAATCTTCTGGATGAGCCCAGTCAGAGAATTTGATTATATGGAAGCAGGCCCTACCACCCAACCCATCCATACTGTCCAAATTGCTTACTTGACCTAGTTCCATTTGCCTGTATTTAAATAGTCCATTCCTTTTCTATCCATATGCTTGTCCAAATGATTTTTTTTTAGACATTGTAATGGTACCCGCCTCTCCCACTTCCTCTGGCAGCTTGTTCCAAATATCCATCACTCTCCGAGGAAAAAGTTGCCCATCACATTCACTTCAAATGATTCTGCTCACCTTTGCCCTTACCCCAGACTCCTTTAACCTGGGGAAAAGACTGTGACAATCTGTTCTGCACCTTTTCAAGCTTAATGGCATTGTTCTTGTCGCTGGGTGAGCAGAAATTCGCGCATTGTTGGTGAAAGCGCACAAGTGCGGTCTCACCAATGCTTTGTAGAATTATAATCTGATGTTCAAATGCTTATACCCAGACTCCAGGCTAATGAAGGCAAGCGTTCCTAACACCTTTTTTACTAGCCTCCCTCCACTTTTAAGGAGTTGTGCATATTTGTACCCCGTGGTTCCTCTTCAACAATCTCCAGAGCGCTACCATTTACTGTGTAAGTTCTTAGCAAAATGGTGTACGTTGAAGGGCAGGGATTTCCTCACATTGTGTCATAAATTACCTGGTATAATATTATAAACAAAATGTTCATCGATTTTTAAAAAGAAATAAGCTGATTGCTGAGAAGGGGCGATGTCTCCGGATGGCCACAGTGGACTCCACTCAGCGCGGGGCTGGAGCCCGCGGCGTGCGGACGTCGATTGGCCGCCCCCTGATTGAGGTCACTAGCATGCGACGGTCGCTCCGAAATCGGAAGCCCGCGGCGCCCGGAGCCCGAGAAGCGCCGGTGATGTGTGTGGGTTGCGTGCTGAGGGAGTACCCGGACCGGGTGAGAGGCGACGGGAGGGGCGCGGGGGAAATGGGGAGGGGTAGTACAGTATCCCCACCAAGTGGGGAGACGGGTGAGAGGATTGCGCTGCTCTGAAGAGTTGAGGTGGAGTCTGTGGGATCAGGACAGGAACCTGGATTGTCAGTGAGAGATGACTGCCTCCGCCCCCCGCTGATGATTACTATGTTAATGATGAATTTGGGGTTAATGTACTGCCAGCGTGCTCAGAAAAATGGAGAACAGGTTATGTTATGACAAAAAGAGTGGTTGCAGCTGGTAATTTAGTTTTAAACCTTCCCATGGTTCACTGACAGGTCTTAAAACTCTCTCAGGTTGAAAATTGCGAGTAATCGTTTATGTCAGGCTCATTGTCAATGCAAGGTTATTGGCATTGACTTACTATTTGGATTTGGAAACATCTGCGAAGACTATTTTAGTGTTATCCATTCAGATCCTTGATATAACTGTTTTAGCTAGACCAAGACTCAGAACCATGTCAGCAGCCAGATCACTTGTTGCATCTGTTAACTATTTTATTGAACTGTCACTTTGTGACAGAGGCATGATGTGCTGTCCTATATGGATTCCTGAGGGCAATGTGAATAGAAATTCAATCTCATATACTTCAGTGACCTGGCGAAGGTTCTGTGGTTGTCAGATCTCTCTATAATTGTGCAACTTTGCTGCAGATTGTTTAGTCGTGTGTGTCATCACAGCTCAGTATGACGATCTGCTCTGTCAGCCACAGACTAAAGTGGTTGGTTTTGGCATTAATAATAGCAGTAGTCCTGCCTGAACTAGTATGAGTAATAGTGCATTGAACTCAGCTTTGGATCATTTTTGGTTTAATCATAGAGATTTTAAATTAATTACTTTTGACAGTGCTCTGAAGTCACACTGCACATTTGTGCACATTCTTCTTTTTTTGAATGTGGAGATGGTTGAAGACATTAAGAGTACTGATGAGTTGTGCATTCTTTCCACCTTTAGGATTGGCCTCAATGCCCTCTGAAATAAGATGGAAGTATATTGCATAGAATGATCTTAAATACCTGGTCACGAGTTTCGCATCAAGTGGACACAGCATAAGACCATCCTTGATTCAGGATAAATTGATAATCTCACTCAGCAAATCATGAAGCTGGAAAGTGGGGAAAAACTTATAAGTATGCAGTTTGAGAATTAAGCTAATCATGGTCAGTTTCCCAACTATAATGGTACCCAGTTTCATGATCATGAAACAAATTATAATGGCAGGATTGAAGATGACTCAAGTGTTTGTTGAAGTAGGGTTTAGTAGTTAATGTACTTCATAACTATGAATTGCAAGTATAAATCAGAGTCAGATTTATTATCAGTGCCTTATGACGTGAAATTTGTTTTGTGGCGGCATTACAATGTGAGTTATAAAAATTACTATAAGTTACAATAAATAGTGCAAAAGATGAATAAAGAGGTAGTGTTCATAAGAACATAAGAAATAGGAGCAGGAGTAGGCCAGTTGGAGTTGGCTGGCCTGCTCTGCTGTTCAATAAGACCATGGCTGGCTGACCTGACCATGGACTCATCTCCACCTACCTGCCTTTTCCCCACAACCCTTAATTCCCCTACCATGCAAAAATCTATCCAACATTGTCTTGACTATATTTACTGTGGTAGCCTCCACTGCTTCATTGGGCAGAGAATTCCACAGATTCACCACTTTTGGGAAAAGCAGTTCCTCCTCATCTCCATCTAAAATTTACTCCCCCCCCCCCCCCCGAATCTTGAAGCTATGACCCCTAGTTCTAGTCTCACCTAGCAGTGGAAACAACTTTCCTGCTTCTATCTATCTACCCCTTTCATAATTTTATATGTTTCTGTACGATCTCCTCTCATCCTTCTGAATTCCAGTGAGTACAGTCCCAGGCGACACAATCTTTCCTCATAGTCTAACCCCTTCATCTCTGGAATCAACCTGGTGAATCTCCTCTGCACCACCTCCAAAGCCAGTTTTTCTTTTATCAAGTAAGGAGACCAGAATTGTATGCAGTACTCCAGATACAGCCTCAGTAGGACCCTATACAGTTGCAGCATAACCTCCCTGCTCTTAAATTCAATCCCTCTAGCAATGAATGCCAACATTTCATTTGCCTCTTGATAGCCTCGGTCCCCTCTTCCGGATGGTTAACGTATGTCGTGGACAGTTGCACAGTCCACGGCACCAACCCTGTGGCACTCTGCTCACCACTGATTGCCAACCAGAGAAACTCCCATGTATCCCAACTCTCTGCTTTCGATTAGTTAACCAATTCTCTATCTATGCTAATGCATCACTCCCAACTCTATGCATCCTTATTTTGTGGATAAGTCTTTTATGTCCTTATCGAAAGATTTCTGGAGATCCAATTAAATAATGTCTATCTGTTCCGCTCTATCCACTGTGCTTGTTATATCCTCAAAGAACTCCAGTAAGATTGTCAAACAGGACCCTGCCTTTGCTGAATCAATGCTGCATCTGCCTGATGCATCCATTTCTTAATAGATGCCTCGCTATTTCTTCTTTAATGATAGCTTTAAGCACTTTCCTAACTACAGATATTAAACTAACGGGTCTATAGTTACTGCTTTTTGCCTACATCTGTTTTTGAACAGTGACATGTCATTTGCCGCCTTCCAATCATCTGGGGTCTGACCAGAGTCCAGAGAATTTTGGAAAATTATCACCAAAGCCTCAACTACAACCTCTGCCATTTCTTTCAGTACCCTGGGATGCATTCCATCAGGACCAGGGGACTTGTCTATCTTTAGACCGACAAGTTTGCTCAGCACTACCTCTTTAGTGACAGCTATTGTATCAAGATCCTCACCTCCCATCACATCCATAATATCTCTCTTCAGTGTTCGAAACTACGGCCATTTCCTCATTTCCCAATATCAATTCCCCATTCTTGTCTTCCAAGGGACCTGTGTTCACTTTGGCCCCCTTTTTCCACTTTATATAATTATAAAAACTTTTACTGTCTGTTTTTTTATTTTGTGCTAGTTTATTTTCATAATCTAGCTTCCCTTTCTTTATTGTTCGCTTAGTGGTTCTTTGTTACTTATAAAGTTTTCCCAATCTTCCAGTTTCCCACTACTCTTGGCGACTTTGTACACACGAGCTTTTAGTTTGATGCCTTCCTTTATTTCCTTAGTTATCCAAGGCTGGCTCTCCCCATCCTTACTGTCCTTGCTTTTAACTGGAATATACGTTTGTTGAACATCATGAAAAATCTCTTTGAAAGTCTTCCACTGTTCCTCAACTGTCCCACCATATAGCCTGTGTTCCCAGTCTACACAATCCAACTCTTTCCACTATCCATTGTAATCTCCCTTGTTTAGGCATAATATACTGGTTTAAAATCGAACTACTGCACCTTTCATTTGTATGAGAAACTCAGTCATACTGTGATCACTCTTTACAAGAAGATCCCTAACTACAAGATTGCTAATTTTACCTGTCTCATTGCACAGGACCAGATCCAAGATAGTATGTTCCCTTGTAGGTTCAGTAACATCCGGTTCAAGAAAGCTATCATGCAAGTACTCTATGAAGTCCTCCTCGACTGCCTCAACCAACCTGATTCACCCAATCTATGTGCAAGTTAAAGTCCCCCATGTTAACTGCTGTTCCATTCTTACATGCCTCAGATATTTCTCGGTTTATTGCCTGTGCCACTATAATGTTATTATTCAGTGGCCTGTAGACAACAACCACCAGTGATTTTTTTTTCCCCCTTTACTATTCCTAATCTCTCGCCAGATGGATTCACCATTCTGCTCCTTAGATTTTGATATTGTCTTCCACTATCGCCCTGATCTCATCTTAATTAAGGGCATACCCCACCTCCCTTACCTTCCTGCCTATCCTTCCGTATTACCTGATATCCTTGCCACATTGCAACCATGTTTCTGTGATGGCCACTAAATCATACCCTTTTATACTGATTTCTGCCACAGGTTCACTGACCTTGTTATGAACTCTACAGGCATTCAGATAAATTGCCCTTCCATTCATCGTGCCTTTAAAATCTAGTAATCTTTGTCTCCTATGCACTTGACTTTTCTGCACTCCACCCTTACTTTTCTCTTTTTTAACTTTTGCCTTTACTTTATCTTTATCCAGACTTCTCTCTTTTACTTTATCCCTACTTCTCTAATCTGTTGAACCCACCCCCCACCGCTCGTTTAAAGCCCTGTCCACAGCCCCAGTTATGCAATTCACCAAGATCCAGGTCCCATCATGGTTCAGGTGGAACCCATCCCAATGGAACAGCTCCCATTTTCCCCAACACTGGTGCCAGTTTCCCATGAATTCAGACCCTCTTCTCCCTCATAAATCCTTGAGCCATACATTTACCTCTCTAATCTTCTTAACCTTGTGCCAATTTGCAAGTGGCTCAGGTAGTAATCCAGAGATTACCACCTCTTTTGGTTCTGCTTTTTAATTTAGTCTCTAGCTGCTCAAATTCCCTCAGCAGACCCCCTTTCCACATTCTACTTACATCGTTGATACCCACGTGGACCACGACAACTGGATCTTTTCCCTCCACTGCAAATTTCTCAGCAGGTCACGTAAGATGTCCTGAACCCAGGCACCAGGCAGGCAACACAGCCTTTGGGACACTCTATCCCTGCAACAAAAAACTTTGTCCATCCCCCTGACTATACTGTCCCCAATTACCACTACATTTCTCTTCTCTGCCCCCTCTTGAATGGCTCCCGGAACCATGGTGTCACAGTTAGATTTGCTCATCCTTCTGACAGCTCCCACTCTCATCCACACAGGGAGCAAGAATCTCAGAACCTGTTGGACAAACTCAAGGGCCGAGGCTCCTCCAACACTGCCTCCTGGATCCCACTATCTGCCTCACTTGCAGTCACACCCTCTTATCTTTGACCACAGACTGAATTTGAGGCAGCTAATCTAATGGGTGTGACTTCCTCCTGAAACAGAGAATCCAGGCAACTCTCCCCCGCCCTGATGTACCACAGCGTTTGAAGCTCAGATTCCAGGTTATCAACTTTGAGCGTGAGTTCCTTGAGCAGCCAACAAAATGGGGAACCACAATGGGGTCTACCAGCTCCCAAATCATGCAGCTACAGCTCATCACCTGATCCTGCATCTCCCTTACTTTATTTAATTAGCTGTAGTTTGGTGACTTTTTATTCAACCACTACAAAAGCTTTACCCACTACTCAGCTGTGCCTCCTCGCCAAAGTTAGTAAACTCAGCTCTCTCCACTGGTAAACTGTACCGTGAAGCAACTTTTAGTCCCGCCTTGTTGGGCTTGCAGCAACTGTGCCACTATTCTAATTATCAGTTCGCTTTTTTCTTTGAACAACACGCTAAGCGCCTCTGTTCCTGCTAGTGTTAGCGAACTGCTTCTGCAAAGGCAAGAAAACCAGCCGCCCAGAATAAGGGATAAGCCAGAAAAAAATTCCTTTGTGGCCCCTGTAAGGCAACCAAACACAAGTTATATAAGCAGCCACGACCAAAATTTAAAATAGGATAAAAGAATGTTACAGGCCAAACCAACTAAGTGTCTTTCTCACACTCACACTCACTTAATCTCACACACTCCCAAACAACGTACACAGTCAGACCGGAGTCTGCTACACCTGTACCAGCTCAACCCAGAAGTTCACCAGCTCATGGATGTTCAGTGCAGATGAACTTTCCCAGTACCAGAATGTCTGATATGTACTTCTTTTTGAATCTATGTGCTCAAGAACATTTTGAGAACACTACTGGTGTCACCAGCTTGCAGCTGGCAGAAATGAATATGAAGTGTCACCCAGGTTGTCTATTGCCATACCGATGGAGGAATATGTGTGTTTGGCCTGCACCTCAGTGACAATTTTGCACTGTACAGCTACAAGACCAAAGAACTGATTGTGGATTTCAGAAAGGGGAAGTTCAGAGGGCACACAGCAATCCTCAGCAGTCGAAATGATCAGAAGCTTCAAGTTCTGGAGTGCCAACATCTCAGAGGATCTATCCTGTGCCAACATGTTGATAAAATCACTAAGAAGGCACACCAGCAGCTATATTTCATTAGCAGTTTGAACAGATTTGATATGCCACCAAAGACTGGTTGATCACAACCTAATATGGAGACTCCGTTTTGTAGAATTGAAAGAGGCTGCAGAGGCTTGTAGACTCAGATGGTTTCATCATGAGCACAAATCTCTCCACTATTAAAAATGTCTTCAAATGCAGTGCTAAAGAAGGCAGCATCCCCGTCATTAAAGACCCTCACCATGCAGGACATGCCTTTTTCATGTTGCTACCATCAGGGAGGAGGTACAGGAGCCTGAAGACCCATACTCATGTTTCAGAAGCAGTGTCTTCCCCTCCTCCACCATAACGTCCATGGGCACTGCCTTGTTATTTGTCTTTTGCACTATTTATGTTTTTAAAGTTGAAGTAATTTTGTCTTGCACTGTACTGTGGAGAAAAAAAAACAGATTTCACAGCACAAGGAAGTGACAATTCTCATTCTGATTCCCTTAATTTGGTTTTCAATTGGAACCCAGTTGCCTTTTTGTTGGTTCAGATTGGGACACCACACAAAACTCTCTCGACAGTGGCGAGATTCTCAACAATTGAGACTTCACCTTTATTTGCCACACAGCCACTTCCCCCCCCCCCCCCTTTTCCATTTATAGTGGTGTCTTTCTGTTGTGACTCTGCTTATCTTATCAGTTCTCCTGTGCAGCCTGCTTTCCAAGTGCATTTTGTTTTATCTGTGCTCCTGCTAGCTATGTCGTACAGTTTAAACTCTTCTCAAGCTCTTTTAAACTACCTTCAATATTGGGCCTGTTCCCCATCGTTCTTTCCCAATTTGCATGGCAACTCAGCTTCATACCTATTCTTCATATCTCAAAGTTCAAAGTAAATTTATTATCTAAGTACATATACATCATTATATATAACCATGAGATTCATTGTCTTGTGGGCATTCACAGTAAATACAAAGAAACACAAAAGATGCAGTGAAAGACCACACACAAGATGAAAAAACAACTAATGTGTAAAAGACAACAAACTATTTAAATACTAAATCAATCAATCAATCAATAAGCAATAACTATTGAGAACATGAGATAAAGAGTCCTTGAAAGTGGGTCCATAGGTTGTGGGAACATTTCAGTGTTGGGGTGAGTGAAGTTAACCCCTTTGGATCACAAGTCTTGTATTTCAGGGATAATAACTGTTCTTGAACCTGATGGTGTGGGTTCTGAAGCTCCTGTACCTCCTTCCTAATGGCAGCAGCAAGAAGAGAGTATGGCCTAGATGGTGGGGGTCCCTGCTTTCTTGTGACAGCGCTCCAAGTAGATGTGCTCAATGGTGGGGAGGGCTTTACCCATGATGGATGGACTAGACTGTATCCACTGCTTTTTGTAGGCATTTTTGTTCGAGAGCGATGGTGTTTCCCTATCAAGCCATAATGCAACCAATAAATATACTCTGTACCACACATCTATAGAAGCTTGTTAAAGTTTTAGATAACATGCCAAATCTTTGAAAGCTTTCAATGAAGCAGAGGTGCTGTCATGCTTTCCTTGTAATGGTACTTACATGCTGGACCCAGGACAGATCCTCTGAAGTGATAACACCAAGGAATTTAAAGTTGCTGACCCTCTCCACTGCTGATCGCCCAATGAGGACTGGCTCATTGTCCCTCTGTTTCCTCCTCCTGTAGTCAATAATCATTTCTTTGGTTTGCTGACATTGAGTGAGAGGTTATTGTTATGGCGCCACTCAGCCAGATTTTTGATCCCCCTCCTATATGCTAATTTCAGAATCAGGTTTAACTTCACCAGCATATATCATGAAGTTTGTTAACTTTGTGGCAGCAGTACATTACAATACATGATAAATATGGAAAAACCTGAATTACAGTAAGTATATATGTATATTAAGTAGTTAAATTTTTTAAAAAGTAGTGAGGTAGTGTTCATGGGTTCAATGTCCATTTAGAAATCGGATGGCAGAGGGGAAGAAGTTCTTCTTGAATCACTGAGTGAGTGCCTTCAGGCTTCTGTACGTCCTTTCTGATGGTAACAATGAGAAGAGGGCATATCCTAGGTGGTGGGGGTTCTTAATGATGACACCACCTTCCTGAAGCATTACTCCTTGAAGATGCCTTGGATACTACAGAGGCTAGTACCCATGATGGAGCTGACTAATTTTACCACTCTCTGCAGTTTACCTTGACCCTGTGCAGTAGGCCCCCCCTCACCCCATACCAGACGGTGATACAGTCTGTAGAATTTGTCACCACCTTTGATTCTACCAACTTAACTATTGCATTGGAGCTGTGCTTAGCCTCACAATCATAAGTGTAAAGTGAGTAAAGTAATTAATACATATTTGTTCCTTCAAGCAATGTTATCTTTCCAATCCATTCCTTAGGTCATTGTACATGAAATGTTCTTTTACCCTCTCAGTCCCTTTGTTCAATTCAGCACCTTTGACTCCAATGGTTTTCTCTCACATAGTCATTACAATGTTCATTCATTGATTAGGCAATATATTTCAGCTTTCTCAGTACCTGATTTTAAAAATTAATGAATATTATTAACAAACTAAACCATACTTGGATGTGTGGATGTGCTAAATACTGCCATATTATCACAATATCTCCCCTTTTGATCATGAAACATTTAATCTTGTAGAGGTCACTTTAAAAAGATCTTTATACAGAACAACAATCTTCAATGCAAATGCCCCCATTACAAAAAATACAATTACTCAATGACTCAGAGGCAGAATCAGGTTTAATATCACTGGCATATGTTGTGGAATTTGTTGTTCTGCAGTAATACATTGCAATACAAAAGAGTAAAAACTAAATCACAGTAAGTATATGTAAAATATAAAATTAAATAAGTAAAAAACACAAGTGGACAAGTACTGAGGTAGTGTTCATGGGATTACTGTCCATTCAGAAATCTGATAGCAGAGGAGAGAAAGTTGTTCCTGAAGCCTAGCGATTTCACTCAATGCTTCAGTTACCTCATGTGATCTTCTGTGTCATTCTACTTTACCCTCAAAGTTGATGTTAAGTTTAACAAGAAAGAGTTCCCATTTTGTTCCTGATAAGTCAATAGACTGAGTTCATTTGTGAATCATGGCATTATTACACTGTTGGTAGTTTGGTAAAATTTTTCATCCTCCCAATAAACCAATTCCATTGATGTTACATGTGCACATTGTTTTCCATGATCCAATAGTCTAGTTTCATTCCTATTGTTTCAATATCAGTGGCGTGACTTGTATCCAATCTTGTTCCAACACCATCCAATACAGTGTCCAGTAAATCTTTCTTAACCCTTCCCTGTTCACTTCTTCATTAGAAGTACCTCCAGAATTCTTCCATCACCTCCTCTTTGCAAGGTGGAGCCCAACACAGTGAACTTGAAAAACAGTCTGTGGACTCTCACGTGCATTTCACCAAACGCTCAACTCCAAACGCATTGCATTTTATTTATCAGGAAGGCTGTGTATGCAGGACTCTTAGCATTGTCAATGATCCCTCCCATCTGTCCAACAATTCCTTTGACCTCCCCCACCCAACCATTAAGCAAGGGCTTCCGTAGTACAGCTTCTAACCCAGGCCGTAAGACAACTGAACTCCCTGCCTCCACCCAGGTCTCATCATGTATGAAGCATCAATAGCATTATACTGCTTACTTTTTAACATGTATTTTATGTACACCCTATTATTTGATAATTTATTTGTGGTAATATTACTTTATGTGTTACGTGTTTGAGTTATGTGTACTGTGTTGTGCACCTTGGTCCAGATTGTCTCAGTTAATTGACAATAAACTTGAATTTGAGTTTGAACACTTACATTCCAGGAGACAAGAATCCTGGCTACTTATTTGCATTTTAAAAGACAAACTCTGAGATTACATTTAACGAATTTCCACAAAGTAATTTCAAATAACTAAATCAAAAGTGTTGAGCAAAATCAACACCCGGAGAGCTCAACTATGCTCTACTGACTCAAAAACTTCCAGCAATTTATAGTATTATGTTGCAATAGTTATGTGCAGATTTTACAAGTTCACAGTATTTCAATGGCAATTTTCTCTGTGGAAGTTGCCTTTCATTTCCTGAGAGCTGGGACTTGTCCGCCATTTGCTTGATAGCCACTTTCTCTGTTCTCTCTGCTCTTGGGTGCTGTACTGTAGGACCTTGTGTTTATGTCATGACTCCACTTACCTGATGATCAGCTCTCCTACACTTCGCCTGCATTCAATTGCTATTTGTCTCTGCTCCTCCAGCTTGCTATGCCTTACAGTCTAAACACTTCCTAAACCTAATTAATGCTTTATTTCTCTTAACATGACTTCAAGCTGTCTTCACCATTAGCCCAATTTCCCATCATCCTTTCCAGTTTGAATGGCACCTAGGCTGACCATATAAGAAACTTTTCCAAATTTTATGATGCTAGACGATTCCTTCATGTACCTTAACTGTTTGGATATAGTGGGAGGGTAGAATGGAGTTTATGGCCTGTGTGAGAAAATGTCAAGGACAACAAAGATTGATTTCTCAGATGCTAGCTCTCTCTTAGGCTGTTAGTGTTGCCCAATGTTGAGTTACAGTCATCAGAATGGAAATGAACACTCCTGCATAAAAGGAGAAGCCTAACATCCATTGTAAATGATAGCATGAAGCATCATTGCTTTTTGAATCTCTCTTTGTCATTTTCAGTGACACTTGAACCATCTAGTTGTGTCACATAATCAGTCTAAGTTATAACTTTCTTTGTGTTTAAACCTGCTGCTACTGGAAAGCAATTTTAACAACTGTAGGGTAAATTTACTTTTACCTGTGCATCCATCAAAAATAAAGTAAAAGTGCTGTGTGCGCATAGAATTTGATACCACATTTGTGGATGGCATAGTCAAGGTAACAGCAGGTGACAAATTGGAAACAGTGATGTGTCAAATAATGTTATGTCATTGCTGCAAGGCCATCTTGAGTGCATTTACAAACCAAGTGGAGAAAATGGCAAAGCAAAGATGACAGTAAAAGCCATTTTGTTTTAGGTAATCAAGGAAACTTTTGACAGTTGTAGATGGGGAAAATTGTAAAATGACAGATTGCAATTGACACAAATAGATCCTGGATTCACCTCCGCCCAGAGCAGTAAATTGTAGATTATATACACTGTCAATCCATCCTCTCTCTCTCTCCAAAAGTTCTGACCATGTACTTGACAGTGAGGAACACAGCTTTATAGATGGCATGGTTAATTGAGCCAAAAAAAAAGGCAAATGGAATTCTTTCCAGTGAAATGTCAGGTACATCATTTGAGAGGGTGCAATAAAACAAGGAAATGTACAATACGTAGGAAATTGAGTGGTGCGGTAGAGGAAAGAGATTCTATGTCCACAACTGCTTAAATAAAACAGGGTAGTTGATAAGGCGCTGAAGTAAACACCAGAGGGATTCTTTACTAGTTGAGCTATAGAATATATGAGCAGACAGGTTGTGGTAGAATTATAAGCAAGACTAGCTTAGCTAGAATATTGTTTGTACTTATGGTCATCATATTGTGCTGGAGAGGATGGTGTTAAGATTTTTTAGGACATTGATAGAATTGAATAAATAGATCAACTTCCTTTAGCAGGGAGTTAAAACCCATCAGCCAATCCTTTAAGGTAACACACACAAAATGCTGGTGAAACACAGCAGGCCAGGCAGCATTTTGTGTGTGTTGCTTGAATTTCCAGCTTCTGCAGATTTCCTCGTGAATCCTTTAAGGTGTCTGAGTAAAAGATTAGAAGAAAGTGAGGAAAGGGTTTTATCACACAGGGTACCTGGGATCTGGATCTAACTGCCTGAAGAGGTGGTAGAGGCCGAAATCTTCATTACAACTCTGTTCACCGTATGCTAGCTGAGATTTCTGTGTTTGCTGCTGGAATTTTGGATGGGAACTTGTACACTAATTTTCAAATTATTTCCTAACCTCATCTCTCAATCTGTCCCCCTCCCCACATCATTTTACAATTGCCTTTCGAAGACTAGTTCTGTATCAGCTTATTCCCCTCCCAACAAATCATCCTGAATTTTTATGAAAGCAATTAAATTGAACCTGGTTGTTCATGTGCAACACTGCATACAAAACAACTGGTGGCTGCAAATTAAATCTTTTTTTTTAAACAGAGGATCAACCACAGTCTGGTGTTCGCTTCAAATGCATCAGGTTTTACTCCCCAGCACTGTACCTAGTGATCCACTTTATCACCTTCACTCTCATCCATGACAAGTGTATGGCCAATCACTTGTCAAAATCTAACTGGTCTTCATGGCAGCTTTTCAATTAGTCCCAGTCCCCTGCTATTTCCCCGTGGGCGTCATTTGTTTAATTCCGTATTAAATACTTCATCACTTAGGCAGGGCATTCTACTTTGTAAAAATAAAGTTTTTTTAAGCTCACATCATACCTCTGGTTCATTTGCCTACCTTCTACTTTTCATACCAATGGAAATCGTTTTACTTCCTGCCTACCCTCACAAAACCATTATTATTCTGAAAATGTTTGGTGATTCTGCTCTTCTTATGCTGGAAAGCAGAACCTCTCAGTCTTTTCTGGGGTCTTCACTTAACTGGAATCCCTCATCTCCTAATAAATTTCCTGCGCACCCTCTCCAAGGTCTAGATAAGCCTCATAAAAGTGGGAATGCAGTTTAACTGTTGATTCATAATCTAATTGGAATCCAAGAATCTCTGTTACTTTGTTTTTATCAACTTTCTGCTTTCAGTGGTTTGCATTTGTTAAACTGATAAATGTGTTACCCTGCATCCACTTTGGAATTGTGACAGAATTAAGTATATTTATTTTTGTTAGTTTTAGCCATGTTATTTTCTCCTTTGAGTCCGTACCAATAACAATGACATTGCTGTGGAAGTTCTTCATTCAAGCAATGGGCTTATATGAGTTCTCTTCCTTAACCTGAATCCTTGACTTGCTGTCTCAGACTTGTAGGCTTGTAAGCTTAACAAAATTGTTATCTCCTTTGTTTCACCTTCTTAGTAGCTGTTAGTGGAATGGAGTGACAGTGTTCTGTATAGTTTTTCCGATGGAGAGCTGCATGTAGCAAAGATATTTATAATGAGACAACAGTTAAACTTATAAAAGGTCCTTCTGTAAGCTCACTCTGTTTTCTTTCCAAACAGGGTAACACATGCTTAGAGAATGGCTCCTATCTACTGAATTATGTGGGTTGTGCTAAGTGCAGCAAAAGAGACTTTGTGCTGATTACTAATAGAACCCAGGATGATGATGACGGAGAAGAAATTGTTACATATGACCGTAAGTTACTGGCTTGTAAATCTTCAGTTCAAGTTGAAGTTAAATTTTCAAACATTGAAAAAGATACACAAAAGTGGCCAAAAGTATTTGAGCGTTATGCTTAAAAAGTGCAATTCTTATGCAATAACACTAGAAACAGGTTTCCCTTAAATTTTCCTTTTATGAAGAAGAATTAAAGAGGGTGGAGAAAAATGTTTGCAATCTTTACTTGGGAACTTTAGTATGGGAACTTTAGTATCCAGTGTACTCTTGTTAAATTCTTGCTATTACAATGTACTCTCAGCAATCAGTGGGGAGTGGGGGTTGCAATACTGATCGCATGAGAATTACTCGAAGAAATTCTGGTGGACCATTACACTAGTATGCCATGCATCAACCTTAAAAGTGCTGTACATCATTTACTTATCCTTTTAAATAATATTTTACACTGCAATTCTATATTTTTTGTGAAACAATATAAATATAAAATGCAATGAAAGTAAGTGGATGACTGGTACTTACTATTACATGAAGGGCCAAATCCTCAGAGAGTATTGCTGCTGAACATGCTGTAACTGTACACCCAAATGTGTAAATGAAAATAAACTGAAAGCATCTTTTCACACTCCTTTTGCAGAATGCTTGAAATAAAATTCTCTGCTAAGCTCAGGTTGCATGAGTATTCCAGATGAATGAATACAGGATAAGCGAGAATTTGCTGTATTGAATGCATTATATACATTTGTCTGGATTTACAAAATGGAATTTATAGATCCAGAGCACTGAAATAATAGAATGTAAAGGAATGCTGATGTAGCTGTTCGAGATTCCACCTGTTTGAATTGAGATAGTAACCTGTTTTAAGCTTTTGTTGAATTAGCATTGGTGTCTTATTGAAGATCCCAGAATTAGCTGAATGACATAAACTTCGATTTTTCATTGCAGATTTCTTTTTACAGCTTGAAGCGACATTGGAGAGAAAAATATTGATCTAGAAATTGTGAAATAAATTAACATTTTCCTGTAATTATTTTTGATTGACACTCCGTGAAAACCATTATATTCTTCAGTGGCTATTAACAGTTCTTTAATAGGTGATCTGTATTATTTGTACTTACTGAAAGTGTTTAATATATCATCACCTGCAAAAAGAAAACTCAAAATAGTAAAATTATTGTGATGTTCTCAGCAAGTAACCAGAGAGATTCCAAGGCACTAATTTGATCCTTAGATATAAAACAATTGTTTATGATTTGCCTTTGTAATTTACTGATGCATATAGAGGCCCTTATTATACAGTTATTTATTTATCTATTTAGTAAGTTATTTATATATAATTAAATAATGCATATAGAGGCCTTTATTATATATCATCCTTAACTGCACTGCTGAACAACCTCCGTTTGCATCATTTGTGTTCTTTCAGACGTATGTCAGAATTGCCACCATATTATAGCAAGACATGAATACACGTTTACTGTTGTTGATGAGTACCAGGTAAGAACTAGTCCCTGTTCATTAAACATTGTAAATAATAACACAATTTTTTAATAATAGCATACCCATTGTAGTTTTGTTTGCAGAAAATGTGATAGGTCATTCTGAATCTATATCAGTGATAGTAGGAAATTAGGAGGACATAAAGGGACTGTGAGATATCCCTTATAGTTAAGATTAGCAATAATCCTAAAAGATTATGTTTATTAAAAGCGAAAGGGTGATTAGAGAGAAAGGATGTTCCGTAAAGGTCAGTGTGGTAATTTGTGTGTGGAGCCAAGGGAAATGGGCAAGATCTTAAATGAATATTAACTGTGAAGAAGGACATGGGTGTCAGTGAGTTCAGGGGAAGGCACAGTGATATCCTGGAGCATATTGACATGACAAAGGAGGTAGTGATGGAGGTCTTGAAACCCATAAAAGTCGATAAATCACAGAGCCTGGTCAAATGTACATGAGGATATTAAATGAAGGATCAAAGGGGTTGGCAGAGATTTTTGTGTCTTTGTTAGCCACAGGTGAGGTACGTGAAGAGGAGGTTGGCTAATATTGTTCCTTTATTTAAGAAGGGCAGCAGAAATAAACCAGGAACTTCAGACTGGTGAGCCATTCACCATGGGGTGGGAAAGATATTGCTAGGGATTCTGAGTGACAGGTTTTATTTGTATTTGGAAAGATAAAGGCTTATTAGGGATAGTGAGCATGGTTTTTACACAAGAACCCAAGAAATAGGAGCAGGAGTCAGCCATCTGAGAAAGTTAGATAGAGCTCTTATAGATAGCAGGGTCAAGGGATATGGGGAGAGGGCAGGAACAAGGTACTGATTGTGTATGATCAGCCATGATCACAGTGAATGGCGGGGCTGGCTTGAAGGGCCGAATGGCCTGCTCCTGCACCTACTGTCTATTGTATCTGGCCTATTGAACCTGTTCCATATTCAATGAGGTCATGGCTGATATGGCTGTGAACTCAGCTCCAGCTATGTTGCCTTTTCCACATAATCGTTAATTACTCTGCTAAACAAAACCTAGCTAACTATGTTCTAAATATATTTAATGAGGTAGTTTCTACTGCTTCCCTGGGAAGAGAATTCTGCAGATTCACTGCTCTCTGGAAAAAGCTGTTCCCCTTCATCTCCATCTTAAACCTGTTCCCCGGAATCTTGAGGCTATGTCCATAATTCTAGTCTCATCTACTAATGGAACCAACATTACTGCCTCCATCTTTTCTATCCCTTTCATAATTTTAGGATCCTCTCTCAGTCATATGAATTTGAGCAATTATAGTCCCAGGTGACTCAGTGTCTCCTCATATGCTAACCCCCTCATCTCCAGTGAACCTTCTCTGTGCTGCCTACAAAGCTAGTATCTTTCATCAAGTAAGAAAACCAGAATTGCACACAGTACTCCAGTGGCGGCCTCACCAGTACCCTGTACAGTGGCAAGATAAGCTCCCTTCTCTTAACTTTAATCATTCAAGCAATATAGACCAACATTTTCCTCCTCCTCCTCCCCCCCCCCCCCCCCCCCCAACTGCTGGGGCATGGGCCACTGACAGCAGCTTGCTAGAGTTCTCTGTCCTGGGCCAGTCTTTCAAGGTGCAGCCCATCAAAGATCCTTCCTCTCCCAGGGATGAGGTCTTTGGAGTTTCTGTAGCACTGAGTTTTTACAGAATGTGGCTGAGGAACTGGTGCAGGGGGCAGGGTTTCAGATTTATGGATCATTGGGCTTTCTTCTGGGGAAGGTAAGATATGTACAAAAGAGATGGGTTACACCTGAACCCAAGTGGGTCCAATATCCTTTGGGGCAGGTTGGGTAGAGTTGTTTGGGTGTATTTAAACTAATTTGGCAGAGGTATGGGAACTGGAGTGATAGTACTGAGGCTGAGATAGTTGGTTTACAACAGAAGCAATGTGTAATGAGATCTCTAGCAAGGAAAAGCTGATAATAGGCAAAATTGCAGTCAACAGGATGAGTTGCAACATAAAAGGCGGACAAAATCAAAAGATTAATACAGGACTAAAGGTGTTATATTTGAATGTGCGCTATACAGTATATGGAATAAAGTCGATGAACTTGTAGCATAGTTACAGATTGGCATGTACGATGTTGTAGGCATCACTGAATCATGGCTGAAAGAAGATTGTAGCTGGGAGCTTAATGTCCAAGGATACACATTATATTGAAAGGATAGGCAGAGGGGGTGGCATGGCTCTGTTGATAAAAAATGAAATTAAATCATTAGAAAGAGGTGACATAGGGTTGGAAGGTGTCGAATCATTGTGGATAGAGCTAAGGAACTGCAAGGGTAAAAAGACCCTGTTGGAAGTTTATATATACAGACCCCCAAACAATAGTAAGGATGTGGTCTACAAGTTACAACGGGAGATAGAAAATGCATGCCAAATAGAATAGTCATGGGGGATTTCAATATGCAGGTAGATTGGGAAAATTAGATTGGTGCAGTATTCCAAGAGGGATTTTCTAGAGTGTCAATGAGATGGCTTTTTAGAGCAGCTTGTGGTTGAGCGCACTAGAGGATCAGCTATTTTGGATTGGGTGTTGTGCAACGAACCAGAATTGATTAGAGAGTTTAAGGTAAAACAACCCTTAAGGGAAAGTAATCACAATATGATTGAATTCATCCTGAAAATTGAGAAGGAGAAGCTAAAGTCAGATGTACAGTATCAGTATTACAGTGGAGAAGAGGGAATTACCAGATGCATGAGGGAGGAGTTGGCCAGAATTGACTGGAAAAGAACAGTGGCAGGGGTGATGGCAGAGCAGAATGGCTGGAATTCCTGAAAGCAATTTGAAAGGCACATGATATATACATCCCAAACAGGAAGAAATAATCTAAAGGCAAGAAGAGACAAAAAAGCCAACATAAAAGCCAAAAAGAGGGCATATAGTGGCATGCAAAAGTTTGGGTACCACTGGACAAAATTTCTGTTTCTGTGAATAGTTAAGTGAGTAGAAGATGAACTGATCTCCAAAAGTCATAAAGTTAAAGATGAAACATTCTTTTCAACATTTTTGTACAATTTTAGAGTGAAAAAAAGGAAAGGAGCACCATGCAAAAGTTTGGGCACCCCAAGAGATTTGAGCTCTCAGATAACGTTTACCAAGGTCTCAGACCTTAATTAGCTTGTTAGGGCTATGGCTTGTCCACAATCATTGTTAGGAAAGGCCAGGTGATGCAAATTTCAAAGCTTTATAAGTACCCTGACTCCTCAAACCTTGTCCCAACAATTAGCAGCCATGGGCTTCTCTAAGTAACTGCCTAGCACTCTGAAAATTAAAATAAATGATGCCCACAAAGCAGGACAAGGCTATAAGAAGATAGCGAAGCGTTTTCAGGTAACCATTTCCTCAGTTCGTAATGTAATTAAGAAATGGCAGTTAACAGGAACAAAGGAGGTCAAGTTGCGGTCTGGAAGACTGAGACAACTTTCTGAGAGCACTGCTTGTAGGATTGCTAGAAAGGCAAATCAAAACCCCCATTTGACTGCAAAAGACCTTCAGGAAGATGTAGGTGACTCTGGAGTGGTGGTGCACTGTTCTACTGTGCAGTAACACCTGCATAAACATAGCCTTCATGGAAGAGTCATCGGAAGAAAACCTTTCCTGCATCCTCACCACAAAATTCAGCGTCAGAAGTTTGCAAAGGAACATCTAAACAAGCCTGATGCATTTTGGAAACAAGTCCTGTGGACTGATGAAGTTAAAATAGAACTTTTTGGCTGCAATGAGCAAAGGCAAAGGGGGTGGATTGATCATGCTTTGGGCTTGTGTTGCAGCCAGTGGCACGGGGAACATTTCACTGGTAGAGGGAACAATGAATTCAATTAAATACCAGCAAATTCTGGAAGCAAACATCACACCGTCTGTAACAAAGCTGGAGATGTAAAGAGGATAACTTCTACATCAGGATAATGATCCTAAACACACCTCAAAATCCACAATGGACTACCTCAAGAGGCACAAGCTGAAGGTTTTGCCATGGCTGTCACAGTTCCCCGACCTAAACATCATGGAAAATCTGTGGCTAGACCTCAATAAAGCAGTGCATGCAAGACGGCCCAAGAATCTCACAGAACTAGAAGCCTTTTGCAGGCAAGATTGGGCAAAAATCCCCCAAACAGGAATTGAAAGACTCTTAGCTGGCTACAGAAAGCACTTACAAGCTGTGATACTTGTCAAAGGGGGTGTTACTAAGTACTGACCATGCAGGGTGCCTAAACCTTTGCTTCGTGCCCTTTTCCTATTTTGTTATTTTGAAACTGTAAAAGTTTGAAATAAAAAAAGTAATCTTGCTTAAAATATTAAAGAAATTTGTCATCTTTAATTTCATGCCTTTTGGAAATCAGGTCATCTTTTACTCACTTAGCTATTCACAGTAACAGAAATTTTGACCGGGGTGCCCAAACTTTTGCATCTATAATAGAGCAAAAATTAGTGGAAAGTTAGGGGATTGGGAAGCTTCTAAATACCAACAGAAGGCAACTAAAAAAGTCATTAAGAAGGTAAAGATGGGATACGAAAGTAATTAGCCAGTAATATTAAAAAGTATATGAAAGTTTCTTCAGATTCATAAAGTTTAAAAGAGAGGCAAGAGTGGATATCAGACCACTGGAAAACAGTGCTGGAGAGGTAGTAATGGGGACAATGAAATGGCAGCTGGACTGAATAAGTATTTTGCATCTGTCTTCACTATGGAAGACACTGGCAGTATGGTGAAATTTCCAGGTGTCAGCGGTAATGAAGTGAGTGAAGTTACCATAAGTAGAGAGAGGGTTTTTGGGAACTGAAAGTTCTGAAGGTAGATATGTCACCAGGTCCAGATGGTGTACATGCCAGGGTTCTGAAAGAGGTGGCTGAGAGACTGTGGAGACATTAGTAATGATCTTTCAATAATCACTAGATTCTGGAATGGTTCCAGAAGACTGGAGAACTGCAAATGTCACTCCACTCTTCAAGAAGGGAGAGAGGCAGAAGAAAGAAAACTGTAGGCCTGTTAGTCTGACCTCAGTGGTTGGGAAGATGTTGGAGTCAATTATTAAGGATGAGGTCTCAGGGTACTTGGAGGCACATGGTAAGATAGATCATAGTCAACATGGTTTCATCAAGAGAAAATCTTGCCTGACGTACCTGTTGGAATTCTTTGAAGAAATAACAAGCAGGATAGACAAAGGAGAATTGGTTGATGTTGTGTTCTTGGATTTTCAGAAGGCCTTTGACAAGCTGCTTAACAAGCTCCGAGCTCATGGTTTTACAAGAAAGATTCTAGCATGGATAAAGCAGTGGCTGATTGGCAAGCAACAAAGATTGGGAATAAAGGGAACCTTTTCTGGTTGGCTGCCGGTGACTAGTTGTGTTCCACAGGGGTCTGTGTTGGGACTGCTTCTTTTTACTTTGTATGTCAATGATTTGGATGATGAAATTGATGACGTTGTTGCAAAGTTTGTAGACGATATGAAGATATGTGGAGGGGTAAGTAGTTTGAGAAAATAGGGAGGTTACAGAAGAATTTAGACAGATTAGGATAATGGGCAAAAAAGTGGGAGATGGAATACAGTATTTGGAAGTGTATGGTCATGCACTTTGGTGGAAGAAATGAAAGGGTTGAATATTTTTTAAATGGAGAGAAAATACAAACATCTGAGACACAAAGGGATTTAGGAGTCCTTGTACAGGTTTCCCTAAAGGTTAGAGGCATAGATATGGTGGATAGTCAGTACCTGTTTTCCAGGGCACCAATAGCAAACACCAGAGGGCATATGTACAAAATTAAGGGAGGGAAGTTTAGGGGAGATATCAGGGATAAGTTTTTTACACAGAGGGTTGTGAGTGCCTGGAATGACTTGCCAGGGATGGTGGTGGAGGCTAAAACATTAGGGGTATTTAAGAGCCTCTTGGACAGGCACATGGATGAAGGAAAAATGGAGGGTTATGGGGTAGTGTAGGTTTAGTACTTTTTAAAAAAAAGGATAATATGGGTCAGCATAACATGGAGGGCTGAAGGCCTGTACTGTGCTGTAATGTTCTATGGTTAGTTTGCAGGTTGAATCTGTAGTGAGGAAGGCAAATGCGATGCTAGCATTCATTTCAAGAGGACTAGAATATAAAAGTAAGGATGTAATGCTGAGACTTTATAAAGTTCTGGTAAAGCCTCACTTGGAGTACTGTATACAGTTTTTGGCCCCTTTGCGTAGAAAGGGTGTGCTGAAACTGGAGAGAGTTCAAATTAGGTTCATGAAAATGATTCCAAGATTAAATAGCTTGTCATATGAAGAGCGTTTGATGGCTCTGGCCCTGTATTCAATGGAATGTGGAAGAATGAGGGGTGATCTAACTGAAACCTATTGAATGGTGAAAGGCTTTGGTAGAGTGGATATGGAGAGGATGTTTCCTATGACGGGAGTGTCTAAGACCAGAGGATACAGCATCAAAATAGACAGGCATCCCTTTAGGACAGAGATGAGGAGGAATTTCTTAAGCCAGTGGAATTCTTTGCCACAGGCAGCTGTGGAGGCAAGTCTTTATGTATATTTAAGGCAGGGGTTGATAGATTCTTGATTGGTTAGGGCATGAAGGGATATGGGGGGGGGGGGGAGGCAGGAGATTGAGGCTAAGAGGAAAAATAGATCAGCTATGATGAAATAATGGAGCAGACTTGATGGGCCAAATGGCCTAATTCTACTTCTGTACCTTATGGTCTTAAGGTCTTATGATCTGGGTAGGAGGTAGGTGGGATGAGCAATAAGTTTGAAGGTGACACCAGAATTGATGGTATAGCATACAGTGAAGAAAGTTTGCCTAAAGTTACAACAATATAGATCAGTGGGGAACACACATTAAATGCTGGAGGAACTCAGCAGGCCACACTGCATCTATGGAAAAAAAAGTACAGTCAATGTTTCGGGCCAAAACGCTTCAGCAGGACTGGAGAAAATGGGGAAGTTGGCAAGCAAATTGCGGATGGAATTTAACTCTGACAAGTATGAATTGTTCCTTTCAGGAAATTAAATCAGGATAGGACCTGGTGATACAAAGGTCACACAAACTTATACAAAGATAAGTTTTTATCTGCAATTTGAGAAGGATAAGGGCAGATCGGAGGTGTCATTGTTGCAGTTGAACAAAGGAGACTATGGAGCCATGAGGGAGGAGCTGGCCAAAGCTAAATGGACGGATATCCTAGCAGAAAAGACAGTGGAACAGCAATGGCAGGTTTTCTTGGGAATAATGCACAAGGTGCAAAATCAGTTCATCCCCCGGAGAAGGAAGGATTCGAAGGGGGGGAAGGGGCCACAGTGGTTGACAAAGGAAGTCAGAGATTGCATAGCATTAAAAAAAAGTATGACAGAGCTAAGGTGAGTGGGAAGACAGATGATTGGGAAGTTTTTAAGGAACAACAGAACTTAACTAAAAAGGCAATACGGGGAGAAAAAATGAGGTACGAACGCAAGCTAGCCAGGAATATAAAGGAGGATAGCAAAAGCTTTTTTAGGTATGTGAAGAGAAAAAAGATAGTTAAGAACAATGTTGGGCCCTTGAAGAATGAATTGGGTGAAATTGTTATGGGAAACAGAGAAATGGCAGAAGAATTTAATAAGTACTTTAGATCTGTCTTCACTAAGGAAGTCACAAGCAATCTCCCAGATGTATGGTTGGACCAAGGACATAGGGTAACAGAGGAAATGAAACAGATTGACATTAGGAAGGAAATGGTGATGAGTAGACTGATGGAACTGAAGGCTAACAAATCCCCAGGTCCAGATGGTCTGCATCCTAGGGTACTAAAGGAGGTGGCTCTGGAAATTGCGGATGCATTGGTAATCATTTTCCAATGTTCCTTAGGTTCAGGATCAGTTCCTGAGGATTGGAGAATGGCTAATGTTATCCCACTTTTTAAGAAAGGAGGGAGGGAGAAAACAGAGAACAATCATCCTGTCAGGCTAACATCAGTAGTGGGAAAGATGCTAGAGTCCATTATTAAAGATGAAACAGTGGCATATCTAGATAGCAGTGATAGGATTGGGCCGAGCCAGCATGGATTTACCAAGGGCAAATCATGCTTGACTAATCTATTGGAGTTTTTCGAGGATGTAACCAGGAAGTTAGACAAGGGAGATCCAGTGGATGTAGTGTGCCTCGATTTTCAGAAGGCATTTGATAAGGTCCCATATAGGAGATTGGTGGGTAAAATCAGAGCTCATGGCATTGGGGGGAAGATATTGACATGGATAGAAAACTGGTTGGCAGATAGAAAGCAAAGGGTAGCGGTGAATGGGTGTTTCTCGGAATGGCAGGTGGTGACTAGTGGGGTGCCACAGGGCTCGGTATTGGAACCACAGCTGTTTACGATTTACATCAACGTTTTAGATGAAGGCATTAAGAATAACATCAGCAAGTTTGCTGATGATACTAAGCTGGGTGGCAGTGTGACATGGGATGAGGATGTTAGGAGAATTCAGGGTGACTTGGATAGGCTGGGTGAGTGGGCAGATACTTGGCAGATGACGTTTAATGTGAATAAGTGTGAGGTTATCCACTTTGGGAGTAAGAACAGGAAGGCAGATTATTATCTGAACGGTTTAGAGTTAGGTAAGGGAGAAATAAAAAGAGATCTAGGAGTCCTTGTTCATCAGTCACTGAAGGTGAATGAGCAAGTGCAGCAGGCAGTGAAGAAGGCTAATGGAATGTTGGCCTTTATTACAAAGGGAATTGAGTACAAGAGCAAGGAAATCCTCTTGCATTTGTACAGGGCCCTGGTGAGACCACACCTGGAGTATTGTGTACAGTTTTGGTCTCCAGGGTTAAGGAAGGACATCCTGGCTGTAGAGGAAGTGCAGCGTAGATTCACGAGGTTAATTCCTGGGATGTCCGGACTGTCTTACGCAGAGAGGTTAGAGAGACTGGGCTTGTACACGCTGGAATTAAGGAGATTGAGAGGGGATCTGATTGCAACATATAAGATTATTAAGGGATTGGACAAGATAGAGGCAGGAAATATGTTCCAGATGCTGGGAGAGTCCAGTACCAGAGGGCATGGTTTGAGAATAAGGGGTAGGTCATTTAGGACAGAGTTAAGGAAAAACCTCTTCTCCCAGAGTGTTGTGGGGGTCTGGAATGCCCTGCCTCGGAAGGTAGTGGAGGCCAGTTCTCTGGATGCTTTCAAGAAGGAGCTAGATAGGTATCTTATGGATAGGGGAATCAAGGGATATGGGGACAAGGCAGGAACTGGGTATTGATAGTAGATGATCAGCCATGATCTCAGAATGGTGGTGCAGGCTCGAAGGGCCGAATGGTCTACTTCTGCACCTATTGTCTATTGTCTTGGGGAATGTTGAGTACAAGTACATGGTTCCTGGAAAGTGGCAACGCAGGTAGATAGGATAGTAGGAAGGTGTTTGGCAAGCTTGCCTTCATTGGCTAAGACATTGTGGGTAAGAGTTGGAACTTCATTTCACAGTTATACAATGTGTTGGTAAGGCTGCACTTGGAATGCTGTGTACAGTTCTGGTCGCCACACTCGAAGTATTAAACTTGAGAGAGTGCAAAAGGATTCACAAGGATGTTTCTTGGATTGAAGGGCTTGATTTATGGACTTGGATTTAATCAAATAAGTGGGATTACGATAGATAAAAATGATGATGAGCATGGATGTGGTAGAGCAAGGGGCCTGCTACTATGCTGTGCAACTCTGATATATCCATTGTCTGGAAATCAAGCAAAACTAGATCTTCATTCTGTTCTTTTCAAAACTGATTTTAAAAATTACTTGTTTCCCAACAGTTGTTCATGCCTGTCAGCACTCTTGACATAAATGAATAATTTCCTTATCTCATGACAGCACTTGTCAGGTCTGCTATTAAACAATATCCATCATAGATACCTAATCAGATAGCATCAGTTTGAGACAAATACTTAAGTGTGCATAAAGGAAAACTAAGGTGATTGGGGCACATTTAAAACTTGCTGGGTACAGCTGGGTAGAATTTCACCTTTTATTAATACTATGGTTAAAGTAGATGACATGGAAAAATTTCATAGATGTTGCCTTGGTTTAGAATCATACAATCAGTCTTAGCCTGTATTGATACAACTTGCTTCCAAAATTAGTTACCCCTTGGTGCCGAATGAGTGTTAATTGTGGTTAATTCCCTGACTAGCCAGCTAAATGTGCTTCAAATTCACCTTCAACACGAGTGAATCTGCAGATGCTGGAAATAAATTTTTAACAAAACACAAAATGCTGGCAGAACTCAGCAGGCCAGACAGCATCTATGGGAGGAGGTAATAACGACGTTTCGGGCCGAAACCCTTCATCAGGAGTGAAGTAACATGGGATGGTCGAGGGGGGATAAGAAGTGGGGGGAGGGATAAAGTAGAGAGCTGGGAAGTGATAGGCTGGAGGGAAATGGGCTAGGGGGAAGGTGGAGAAATATGGGAAATAAAAGAGAAAGAAAGGTAGGGCTGGGGGGAGAGATTATATCTAAAGCAGGAGCAAGCAGAGACAATGGGTCTGCCTGGACAGCCAGGTTTGTGAATCTTAGGTAGGAGGTAGAAACTTCTAAAGCAGGAGCAAGGATCCCGTCTCCAACCCTCTTCCTCCTCATGGATCCCATCTCCAACCCTCTTCCTCCTCATGGACTCCCCGCCCAGGACTTCTACCCGCCCTGGATCTGTTCATCTCTAATTGCCGTCGGGACATTAACCGTCTCGACTTCACCACCCCTTGCTCCAATTCTATCCTTACCCCCTCTGAACGCTCTGCTCTCCATTCCCTCCACAACAATCCCAACCTTACCATTAAACCTGCAGATAAGGGGGGTGCTGTTGTCATCTGGCGCACCGACCTGTACATAGCGGAGGCACGACGACAACTCACTGACACCTCCTCTTATCTACCCCTGGACCATGACCCCACTAGGAGCACCAGTCCATTGTCTCCCAAACCATTTCCGATCTCATCAGCTCGGGAGATCTCCCATCCACGGCCACCAAACTTATAGTTCCCACACCCCGCACTTTCCGTTTCTACCTCCTACCTAAGATTCACAAACCTGCCTGTCCAGGCAGACCCATTGTCTCTGCTTGCTCCTGCTTTAGACAATACCTTATCTCCCGCCTAGATAGCCTCCTTCCTGCCGGCATGAACACCCAACTCACTGACCTCCGTTGATACCCCTGCCCCCCACCCTTACCCCCATCCCTATCTATTATTTTAGTCTGGTTCTCTTTCTCTCTCTTTCCCCCCCTCACTATAATCTCTTCCCCCCAGCCCTACCTTTCTTTCTCTTTTATTTCCCATAATTCTCCACCTTCCCCTAGCCCATTTCCCTCCAGCCTATCACTTCCCAGCTCTCTACTTTATCCCTCCCCCCACTTCTTATCCCCCCTCGACCATCCCATGTTACTTCACTCCTGATGAACGGTTTTGGCCCAAAAAGTCGTTATTGCCTCCTCCCATAGGTGCTGTCTGGCCTGCTGAGTTCTGCCAGCATTTCGTGTTTTTTTAAATTCAAATTCACCTTGGTCTCTTTATACCCCCACCTGGAAAATGCACTAATGGTGAAATAAGAAATTCAGTTTTTTATTTGACGAGAAACTGCTTTAACACTGAGCAGATTGATGTTTCATTTTTGCGGTATTGATGTTTTTGAAGTACTAAGTCTTTTCTTCCTTTTTACTTCAGGAATATACCATGTTGTGTATGCTGTGTGGAAAAGCGGAAGACTCTATCAGTGTATTGCCAGATGATCCACGGCAAATGGCTCCCCTCTTCTGAAATGTTTCTGTACAATTCAGGGAAGGTGTTTGTGTAGGGTATGCAATATCAAATTAGAGAAATGAACGATAAGCTGAAATGGAAACCCCTTCGTTTAAACTTGCTACTAGAGGATGTTCCGTAAATAGTCCTCTTCGGCACTTCTCAAAAATAAAGTTTTGCTTGTATCATTGTATTTATCAGTACTAAATTGCAACTCAATTGTTTTAACCTGCGGAGTTTTCTGCCTAATGTACAACTTGCCTGATCTTCCGAAGCATACTGCGAAAGGAGATGATGGTTCTGTTTTTAATCCCTTTTATCATGAATAATTCCAAAACAATTTGTATTCTATTTATGTGTTCCTCTTTAACACCTCAGAAGGCTGTGTGCCTTGCTTTGGGAAATAATTTCTATTGGGTCCACAACCCAATTTTTTCTTCATTCTTGGGTACTGGGGGAGCTAGGGTGCTAGTTACAGAGACAGCGTATTTAATAGATCCAAGGAGAATGTTATCCCAGTGCAAAGCCAATCAGTTTTTGCTGCATCTTTTTTTAAATTAATTGTAGGATGTGGAAGTTTCAGCAACGTTGCCATCTGTTATCCATCCTAGTTTTCCTGACATATGAGGCAGTTAAACGTCAACTGTGTGGAGTGGAAGTAGAGTACAGGCAGGCCAGAAAGGATGGAATGTTTTCTTCTCTGATAATTTTTGCATTTTTGAACCAGGCGGGTTTTTACGTTGACCCAGTGGAGTTGTCAAGCACTCCAGAATTTATACATAGTATTGCAGTATACTAAAATTTCTATTATATTCTAATATAATCCCAATAAAACAGTTTGGGGTTAGATCGCAAACATGAGAAAATCTACAGATGCTGGAAATCCAGGAAGCATCTATGGAAAAGAGTGAACAGTCAATGTTTCGGGCTGAGACCCTTCATCAGTATTTGGGGTTAGATTATTGGGTTTCTGGATAACTTCCTTGTCCTTTGAAGCTAAATTGAGAATTGTATTGAAGTGAATTGGAAAGCTTATCTTTGTTCGATAAATGAGGATATGAAAGTCAGGGAGAAAAATCATTATATTTGTAGCTGCTTGAACAAATGTCTTTAATATGTGTTCTGTCTTAGAGCAAACTTGTTTGCATCACAAAGATCACCTAATGCTGTGCCTTGGGCTGCCAACTGCTAGGAATATATTCACATGTACTTCATTTAACAGGCTAATGAGGTACTGCCGCACCGAGCTACCACGCTAGGCATTATTTTTTGTTAGTTGATCTGTTGAATAAATTGAAATTTTATCTTCTGATGAAGGATAGCTTTCATTCACACTAAACCACAAGATCTGTTCTCTTTTGGAATTGATGTATTTTGCTGAATCTGCAATAATGAAACTAGTGTACCATCCACTATGTGGTTATTTTATTCATTACTGCTCTACATTATATAAAGAGTCATTAACTAGGGCAATAATGAAAGCATTTTAAAGCAAATTAAAACTAGACTGTCAGTCTTTCTTGGTCATTACTGGACCAAGAATTTTCCAAGATGTTCATCAGATACATCCAATTACTGCAGGAGCAGATACAATTAACACCTACACAGTGTTTTAACAGTCACCAGGCAACTGACTGGGCATGTCTTGACAAAAGTCCAGGTTGCTTCTTGGCTTGTCATTGTTTCTTGTGAGATAATACATAAAATAAACTGAGGTGATATTTTCTTGCATCAGCCGATTGCTGAATTTTCTGAACCATGGCATTTTAGATATCTTACACTTTGGTTTTTAAAGTATTGCTTTTCTGGAGCAGCTTCATTGGGATGGACCTTGGGGAGCAAAATTATCTGTGCAAGTCAGCAAGAGAATGCTGGTTAACTTATTTATTGGCATCCTCAGCCTCTTGAGCTTCTTTGATCTCGGTTTGACTGCAGGAGGGATTAAATATTTGAAATTAATTTTGTTAGTGATCTAGTTTGTGCTTGGATATGCCCTGTAGCCAAGAGGCTGTTATCATTCCTTAGATAATTGTGGTTTATCACTGCCTACACTCCCGTGTGGTGTACCTCGTTAACATCTGTTTGTTGCTGAACAGTTCATAGCTTTTGTAATACTTGATTTAACCTGCTAAATTCTACCTGTGAGTAATTTTGGTAAAGGACTCTTTTAAATTGCAGAAAAATAAAAAGTTGTTATTTCAATATTTATACTGTGGGTCTTTAATTTCCATCTGTATTGCTATTAGGGCAGTTGCTGATTTTAGTTTGTTGTTTAAGATGGTGGCAGATAATCAGCTTAAATCATTGGTATCCTGCAGTGCTGCTGGGCAACTCTGTGATTTTTATCTAGCAACAATCAAGAAACAATGGGCGTAAATTGCAAATACACCTGCTGCTATTGTCTCTCTAAATGCTTGAGGCTGTGGGTTTAAGAGGTCATGCTGAGCATGACTTCGACATTTAATAAAGTGTACACTGCAACACTAGTGAATTGAATGAATGTTTGGATGGTGAATGGCATGCTATTCAATTAAGCTCGTTTCTTTCATTTGGTTATGTGCTTTGTAATGAACATTGGAAAAAAACAGCAGATGCTAAAAATTTGAAATTAAAACAGAAAACGTTGGAACATTGGGCCAAATAGCATCCATGAAAGCAAACAGAATAATGTTTAATTTTGGAGAGCCTTTGTCAGAAATTTGCAGAAAAGGTGGTGGAGGAGCAGTAGGACAAAGAATATCTGTCTTTAGCAAAGGGTTAATAGGGACAGTGAGAAGGTGATTATGTATTTTGTGTTGTAATAGCATGGCTGTGGGATAAGCCCAGCAGGTCAGTCCATTGAGAGAGAAGGAAATTAATGGAGAAAGAAAACTAGATGTAATATTGCTGGCAGTAATAATCTGGAGGATCTTCTAGTCCAGCACAATGAAAGTTCTGAGAATGTGTGCTGTATTTTCTGTTTTATGTAATTTACCTTTCACTTGTTCCTGTCATTTCTAATTATGCAGTGACTCATCTGCAACATAAATTATTTCCAGATATGCCTTTGCTCTTCTGCCAGGCTATTCAACTTAATATATCTCTCTATCGACAAAAAAAATACTTACTGTTTTCTCCCCTCATTCTGGCTTCTTTGTTTGAGAAATGCATCAAGACTTGATTTTCTAGTCTGTGATATTTTGCAAATAGATTAGGTGGGTCCTTTTCATTCCTGCTGTTTAATATCCAATTTGAACATGAATATTACTAATGCTGTTCAATATTTGTCAGATAGATTACTGCAGGAGAGGAATACATGTATATTAGAAAGAGATGGGTTGTGTGTCTTCTAATTTTGAAAGTAAATATTTCAAGCTGCAATTTTTCTTCTCATATTTTAATATTTTATGGAGCACCATGTTAATGTAGTGTAATGTTAGTGTAATGGTTAACATGATGCTATTACAGCTCGGGCATTGGAATTCGAAGTTCAAATTCAGCATCCTCTGTAAGAAAGCTTGTACGTCCTTCCCGTGAAGCGCGTGCGCTTCCTCTGGATGCTCTTGTCCAAAGACCTATCAGCTGGTGGGTTAATTCATCATTGTAAATTATAAAATTTCTTCCAATTGACATTAACAATTGGAATATAGTCAGGAAACTTTACAAAATTACACACTTACAATTGCAGGACAACCCAACTAGTTTCTGAGTACAAACTGCAGACAACCAAAATATAAATCCCTTTTGTTACAGTGTTGAAGGATTGCACCATGAATATACAACTAACCAGAAAGTTAAGTGATAAAACAGATCTGTAGTGAACCCCACACTGATGACCCTTTCTCTCGTTTTCAAACCTCTTCCTCTTCCTAGACACCCTGTACTGGACTTCTGCCTGCTCTGGATCTTTTCATTGCCAACTGCTGACAGGACCTCAATTGTCTCAACTTCAGCATGTCTCTCTTCTATTCCAAGCTCACCCCTTCCAAATGCTTTGCTCTCCACTCCCTCTGTACCAATCCTAACCTCACCATCAAACTCACAGATAAAGGCGTGCTGCAGCAGTCTGGCAGACTGACTCTACCTTGCTGAGGCAGGGCGACAACTCTCAGACAGTTCTTCTTACTTACCCCTTGAACAGGACCCCACTAACTCATCAATTCGCACTCCGCACCTTCCATTTCTACCTCCTACCCATGATCCATAAACTTGCTTGTCCAGGTAGACCCATTGTTTCGGCTTGTTCCTGCCGCACTGAACTCACAGCTGCATCTCTCAGTTTTATTCCCCGGGTTCAGTCCCTTCCTACCTACATCCGTGACACTTCATATGTTCTGGATCTTTTCAATAATTTCAGGTTTCCTGGCCCCCATCATTTTATTTTTACTACGGATGTCCAGTCCATATACACCCCCAGGAAGGCCTGAAAGCCCTCCATTTCTTTCTGGACACCAGACCTAACCAGTTCCCCTTCACCACCATCCTCCTCTGTCTAGCGGAACTTGTCCTCACTCTCAATAATTTCTCCTTTGGCTTTTCCCACTTCCTTCAAACAAAAGGAGCAGCCATGGCCGTTCACATGGGTGCCAGCTATGCCTGCCTTTTTGTCAGCTACGTGGAACAGACTATGTTCCAAGCCTACACTGGTGTCAGTTTGCCACTTTTCCTATGCTACATTGACAACTGCATTGGTGCTGCTTCCTGCACCCATGCGGAGCTTGTCGACTTCAACTTTGCCTCCAACTTCCACCCTGCCCACAAATTTACCTTGTCCACTTCCAACTCTCCCCTTTCTCAATCTCACTCTCTCTATTTCTGGAGACAGCTTATCTACTGATGTCTATTATGAACCCACGGAATCTCACATCTACCTGGACTATACCTCTACCCACCCTGTTACTTGTAAAAACATCATCTCCTTCTCTCAATACCTCCATCTTGGCAGGAGATGTCCTCCTTTTTTAAAAGAAAGGGGCTTCCATTCCTCCACCATCAACTCTGCCCTCAACTGCATCTCTTCCATTTCACACAAATCTGTTTTTACCCATCCTCCTGCCACCCTACCAGGGATAGAGTTCCTCTTGCCCTCACCTACCACCCCACCAGCCTCCACATCCAGCACATAATTATCCAGAATTTCTGCCATCTCCAGCATGATCCCACCACCAAGCACATCTTTCCCTCCCCCTGACTTTCTGCTTTCTGGAGGGATTGCTCCCTATGCAACTCCCTTGTCCATTTGTCCCCCACCACTGATCTCCCTCCAAGCAGAACAAGTGCTATACCTGCCCCTACACCTCCTCCCGCACTACCATTCAGGGACCCAAACAGTCCTTCCAGGTGAGACAGCACTGTGCTTGGTGCTTCCAGTGTGGCCTCCAGGGAGACCAGATGTAGATTGGGAAATGCTTTGCTGAGCATCTATGCACCGTCCGCCAGAAAAAGTGTGATCTCCCAGTGGCCACCCATTTTAATTCTATTTCCCATTCCCACTCCGACATGTCAGTCCATGGCTTCCTTTACTGCCGTGATGAGGGCACACTCAGGTTGAAGGAGCAACACTTCATATTCCATTTGGGTAGCATCCAGACTGATGGCATGAACATCGATTTCTCAAACTTATGATAATGGCCCCCAACCCCCTCCTTTACCATTTCCCATCCCCTTTTTCCTCTCTCACCTAATCCTTGCCTTTCCATCGCCTCCCTCTGGAGCTCCTCCCTTTTCTTTTTTCCATAGCCTTCTGTCCTCCCCTATCAGACTCCCCCTTCTCCAGCCCTGTATCTCTTTCACCAATCAACTTCCCAGCTCTTTACTTCATCCCTCCCCCTCTCTTGGTTTCACCCATCACCTTGTGTTTCTCTCTTCCCTTCCCAACTTTTTAAATTTATCCATCATTTTTGGTCACAGCCTGAAATGTCAACTGTACTTTTTTCCATAGATGCTGCCTGGCCTGCAGAGTTCCTCCAGCATCTGTAGATTTTCTCTTGTCTGTAATAAACTGTGCCTTAAGTAGCAGCGATACACATTTAGTAATGTTCTAAAAACAAGAACATTCATCATTTGTCTTTCCCTATGTAGATTCAATGGGACAGAATCAGAAATGTACCACACCCAATAATTGGTTTCATTAGCCACTGGATATCATTTGGATGTGAAACACAAGAGATTCTGCAGATACTGGACATTTTGAGCAACAAGCACAAAATGCTGGAGGAACTCAGCATGGCAGGCAGCATTTATGGAGAGGAATAAACAGTTGATGCTTCAGGCCGAAACCCTTCATCAGGACTGGAAAGGAAGGGGGAAGATGATGGAAATTAAATTGTGTACAGGTTTTATTTCATGAAGACTGGTTCTCTTTTCAGTTAATCGATACTATTGATATATTTGTAACCCTAGAACGATCCCTAACAGTGGGTGGAGTCTTTGATTATACAGGCTGCTTTACTGAGGCTGCAAGAGGTATAGACAGAGTCAAAGGAGGGGAGGCAGATGTGCTGAGCTATATCCACCACTCTGCAGTTTCTTGTGGCCATGGGCAGAGAAGAAGTTTACTATCACTAACATTTGTTCAGTGCAATAGAGGAACAGCAAGGTAGTGTTCAGGGGTTCATGGTCTGGTCAGAAATCTGATGGTAGAGAGGAAGAAGCTGTTCTTGAAACATTGAATGTGTGTCTTCAGGCTCCTGTGCCTCCTCCTTGATGGCTTGCAGTTGCCATATCAAACTGTGATGGATCTGCATAGGATGCTTTCTGTGGTGAGGGTCAAAGGGGTGTGCCAATTTTTTTAGACCCCTGAGGCAGGAGAAGAACTCGTGAGCTTTCTTAGCCACGGTGTCAACGTGATTGAACCAGGATAGGCAATTGGTGATGCCCACTCCCTGGAACCCTCAACCCTTTCGATCTCAGCACCATTGATGATAGCAAGAGCACACACACTGCCCCCCTTCTCAGCTCTTTGCAGGATTATGGCTACCAGATCTTTTTTATTTTTTGAGAAATTCATGACACTATCTGTTTACCCATGTGACAATATGATCAGAATCAATTTTATTATATAATGTGAAAATTATTCTTTTGCAGCAGCATTACAGCGCAAAGACAAAGATTATTAGATAGATAGATAGATAGATAGATACTTTATTCATCCCCATGGGGAAATTCAACTTTTTTTCCAATGTCCCATACACTTGTTGTAGCAAAAACTCATTACATACAATACTTAACTCAGTAATAATATGATATGCATCTAAATCACTAACTCAAAAAGCATTAATAATAGCTTTAAAAAAAAGTTCTTAAGTCCTGGCAGTTGAATTGTAAAGCCTAATGGCATTGGGGAGTATTGACCTCTTCATCCTGTCTGAGGAGCATTGCATCGACAGTAACCTGTCGCTGAAACTGCTTCTCTGTCTCTGGATGGTGCTATGTAGAGGATGTTCAGGGTTTTCCATAATTGACCGTAGCCTACTCAGCGCCCTTCGCTCAGCTACCGATGTTAAACTCTCCAGTACTTTGCCCACGACAGAGCCCGCCTTCCTTATCAGCTTATTAAGACGTGAGGCGTCCTTCTTCTTAATGCTTCCTCCCCAACACGCCACCACAAAGAAGAGGGCGCTCTCAACAACTGACCTATAGAACATCTTCAGCATCTCACTGCAGACATTGAATGACGCCAACCTTCTAAGGAAGTACAGTCGACTCTGTGCCTTCCTGCACAAGGCATCTGTGTTGGCAGTCCAGTCTAGCTTCTCGTCCAACTGTACTCCCAGATACTTGTAGGTCTTAACCTGCTCCACACATTCTCCATTCATGATCACTGGCTCCATATGAGGCCTAGATCTCCTAAAGTCCACCACCATCTCCTTGGTCTTGGTGACATTGAGACGCAGGTAGTTTGAGTTGCACCATATCACAAAGTCCTGTATCAGTTTCCTATACTCCTCCTCCTGTCCATTCCTGACACACCCCACTATGGCCGTGTCATCAGCGAACTTCTGCACATGGCAGGACTCCGAGTTATATTGGAAGTCAGATGTGTACAGGGTGAACAGGACCGGAGAGAGTACGGTTCCCTGTGGCGCTCCTGTGCTGCTGACCACTGTGTCAGACCTACAGTCTCCCAACCGCACATACTGAGGTCTATCTGTCAAGTAGTCCACTATCCAATCCACCATGTGAGAGTCTACAAATGACAAAATAAATAAAAGGAGTAATGTGGTAGCATTCATGGCTTTATGGGTCATTCCAAAAATCTGATGATGGTGGGGAAGAAGTTCTTGCTGAATTGTTGAGTGAAGTTCTTCAGGCTCCTGTACCTCTTCCTTGATGGTAGTATTGAGAACAGGGTATGTCCCAGATGTTAGGTTCAGAATGATGGATGCTGCCTCTTGAAGTTGTCAATGGTGGGAAGGGTTGTGCCCGTGAAGATGCTGACTGAGTCTGCTGTCTCTCATGATCCTGTGCATTGGAGCCTCCATGCTCTCCACTGTACATCTATAAAAATTTGCAGGAGTCTTTGGTGACCTACCAAATCTCCTCAAACCTCCAACAAAGTAGAGACACTGGTGTGGCTTTTCAGCATTGCATCATGTTAGGTCATGTCAGATCTAGATGGGCACAGCCTCAAAATCGAGGGGCGACCTTTTAAAATAGAGGTAAGGGGGAGTTTTTTTAGCCAGAGAGTAGTGGATCTGTGGAATGCTCTGCACAGGTTGTGGTGAAGGCCAAGTCCATGGGTATATTTAAGGCAGTAATTGATTACTTCATGATCGGTCAGGGAATCAAAGGATATGGCAAGAAAGCAGGTGTATGGGACTGAGTGGGATCCAGGATCAGGCATGATGGAATGATGGAGCAGACTCAATGGGCTGAATGGCCTAATTCTGCTCCTATGTCTTATGGCTTTATATAAAAGCCCAGGAATTTGAAGCTGCTCACCCTTTAACGAGGGCTGTTGTGTGTTCCCCTGTCCTCTTCCTGAAGTCCACAATACTGTAATGTCTAATATTAACTCAGTTCCCTTTTTCTCTCTCCACAAACATTGCCTGATCTTATGATATTGGTTTATTTTAGTCACATGTGCTGAAATGCAGTGAAAAGCTTTGGTTTTGTAAGCCATCCAAACAGATTATTCCATACCTAATTATGACAAAGGAACCGCATTGCAGAATATAGTGTTACAGTAGAGAAAGAGCAGTGCAGTAAACAAAGTCTAATGGCCGTGAGTTGGATTGGGAGTTCAGGAGTTCATCTCTTAGCGTATGAGAGGTCCATTCGAGACTCCGAGAGCAGTGGGAAAGAAGCTGCCCTTCAGTCTGATGGTTCATGTTCTCAGGCTTTTATTGTCTTCCTGGTAGAGAAGGGGAGCTGTAAGCTGTACTGGGCTGGAGGAGTCCTTGACTATGTTGGCTGCTTTCCTGAGGCTGCAGGAAGCGTAGATAGAGGGGAGGTTACTTCGCGTGATGAACTGAGCTGCGTTGACAGCTCTGTGTAGTTTCCTGTGGTTTGAGCAGAGCAGTTGCCATAGCAAGCTGACATATCTGGAACTGATCTTTGCTCAGTTCAATTGAAAAAATGACCCTTCTTTTGCTCTTGATTATTTCTTATGCTCTTCCACTCTCCTATTACAATCACTGCCCACTGAAACATGCACTTCTGTATTTCCTTTGCCAGAACTAAATCCAACATTACTTCCTTCTGCTTACATTTCAAGTACCAACCCCCATCTTTACCCTTTACACTACCTATGTTAGGAAAACTGAACTTACCACACTTCTGCTATTGCTGTAATAGTTTATATGATCATTACTGCTGCTCCCTGTGTTGTTCCTCCCCTTTACTGGGTTATTTGTGACTGAGAATACTGATATCCTGATGCTCCTCTGCTGGATATAGACTTTACTGTCTCCTAATATACAAATTTACTGCAACACCTCTCGACTGGAACTGGAATTGCACTAATCAGACATAAAAACACACCTTAAACATGCTGTGGCTGACGTAGTAGCTTCTGAGCCTGACAGCAGATTCCTGAAATTGGTAAGAATACCATTTCCAATAATTAACTTTCTGTAACGTGACATACACAAAAGTTGAGGAAAGAAAGATATGTGTGGAATGCAACACTGATCCAGCATTTCTCTGAATAAGTAAATGTCTTTTTAGTTTCCAGACTGTGAAAACTTCCTTCTAAAAAGCAAAATCTGATAGAAGCCCTCAGAATAATAGATTAAAAATTATTACAAGTTATCCAATATCAACCTTACATTAATTAAATCTTTGGAAAGTAAATTATAACATTTAAAGAGATGCAAAATGTCATTAAATGCTAGTAACACACACAAAATGCTGGAGGAACTCAGCAGGCTTGGCAGCATCTATGGAAAAGAGTAAACAGTCAACGTTTCAGGCCGAGACCCTTCATCAGGTCTGGGGGAGAAAAAGATGAGAGGTCAGAGTAAGAAGATGGAATCCCCAGTCCTGATGAAGGGTCTTGGCGGAAAATATTGACTGTTTACTCTTTTCCATAGATGCTGCCTGGCCTGCTGAGTTCCTCCAGCATGTTGTGTGTATTGCTTGGATTTCCAGCATCTGTAGATTTTCTCACGTCTTTGGTTCATTAAATGCTAATCTGTGGGAGGTGAAGTCAAAGCATCACTGTATATTTTTTAATGTAGATTTTTTTTAAAAACATAGACTGCAAGACAAGTTTATATTCTTGTAGTTCTTGTACTATATGGGAACAACAGACTGCTTCAAGCCTCCTTCATATCCACGAATGTAGGAAGTAACCCTAATGACTCTCTGTCCCCTGTTTTTTGTTGTAATTTATTTTGCATTTAGTTTGGCATTTTTTCAGCAGCAAGTTTTATTGGCTTGAAACTAAATGCAGTTACTACTGTGCTCAGGTCCTTGGGAGTAGGTCAGAAGGGTCAGGTTCCCTCACATTTCTTGGTTCAGACGTGCATTGTCTTAGTTCATGTTTTGTGCTGGGCAACTACAGAACCTTATTGATCGAAAATGGTACTCTTCTTCAGTTTCAGGAATTCCTGTCTGACTTGGGTGCTCCCTCATAACCTATGGTAAATTGATATAGCTGATTAATGCAGTCCCAGCATTAAACTGGCAGTTTTGCTCTAAATTTGGTTGTTTTTCTCTGACTGGAGATAGCTACACTCTAAGCACTTGGGTTGAAGTCTGAGTTATGAGTTATGGGGTCAATTTGATAGGAGATTTACAATAATGGAACTTACTTGAATAATATTTTTCGCAAAAGAGGACATTATGTGCATACACGAGGAAATCTGCAGATGCTGGAAATTCAAACAACACACACAAAATGCTGGTGGAACACAGCAGGCCAGGCAGCATCTATAAGGAGAAGCACTGTCGACGTTTCGGGCCAAGACCCTTCATCAGGACTAACTGAAAGGAAAGATGGTAAGAGATTTGAAAGTAGTGGGGGAGGGGGAAATGTGAAATGATAGGAGAAGACTGGAGGGGGTGGGATGAAGCTAAGAGCTGGAAAGGTGATTGGCGAAAGTGATACAGAGCTGGAGAAGGGAAAGGATCATGGGACAGGTGGACTCGGGAGAAAGAAAGTGGGGGGGAAGCACTAGAGGGAGATGGAGAACAGGCAAACAACTAAATATGTCAGGGATAGGGTAAGAAGGGGAGGAGGGGCATTAACGGAAGTTAGAGAAGTCAATGTTCATGCCATCAGGTTGGAGGCTACCCAGCCGGTATATAAGGTGTTGTTCCTCCAACCTGAGTTTGGATTCATTTTGACAGTAGAGGAGGCCATGGATAGACATATCAGAATGGGAATGGGACGTGGAATTAAAATGTGTGGCCACTGGGAGATCCTGCTTTCTCTGGCGGACCGAGCGTAGGTGTTCAGCGAAACGGTCTCCCAGTCTGCGTTGGGTCTCACCGATATATAAAAGGCCACACCGGGAGCACCAGATGCAGTGTCGCCTCACCTGGAAGGACTGTCTGGGGCCCTGAATGGTGGTGAGGGAGGAAGTGTAAGGACAGGTGTAGCACTAGTTCCGCTTACAAGGTTAAGTGCCAGGAGGGAGATCGGTGGGAAGGGATTGGGGGGGGGGACGAGTGGACAAGGGAATCGCGTAGGGAGCGATCCCTGCGGAAAGCAGAAAGAGGCGGGGAGGGAAAGATGTGCTTGGTAGTGGGATCCCGTTGGAATTATGTGCATTATGTGCACACCATTATGTGCATGGTGTTTAAAGGTATTTATGTGTACACCAATGCTGTTAAACTGTGTCCAGATAAATACTTCTCGTTTCACTCTGAATCATTTAACACCTGACACTGTAATTAGCCAACCAAATGAGTGTTGGTGTATCACTTCCCACTTTAACTCTTCGGTAAAAAAATTAATTTTTACTCCATGTGACAGGATCAACCCCTGCTGCAGCTGTGGGATATTACTACACCAATTATATTATTGTGTGGGTGATTGACAATTAATTGGTCATTTCAATAAAGTGACATCTATTGAGTCAAAACACTTTCTCATCAAATCATTCATGCCAATAATATCTGAAACCAGTCAGCAGTCAAAACAGAATGCAACCTGGTATTTTAGAGGAAAGATCTGTTTGTCAGCATACAGCACCACCTAATGATGTGTAAATAAATTACATTTAATTTTTTCCGAGGTCTTTTGTCCCTCTAATTCAATCTCTCCTAATAAAAAGGCAAAATCAATTCAAGCTCTAAAGAGTAAAAAAAGAGTTTTGTTGATGTATTTGCTGATGAGGACTAAAGATTAAGATGGAAGAGTGATTGAATAATGCTTGCAATAATATGGGATGAATTTTAAAATTCTGATCTTCCACCAATAACTAACAATTCTAACTTGTAAAATGTAATTTAATTAAGCAAATATTTGCTATGTATTTTAAAAAACGGTTTCAGATAAGAGATTTTTTAAATCAACATTTTAATGAACAAAATTAGAATATTCAATATTATGTGATATCCTGTGATTCTGAAAGAGATTTCTGTTGAAACCGTATAAATCACCAATTAAGCCACAACCAATTTTGATCATTTAAGTTTGAAAGAACATGAAGGTCTCACAGACAGTGCCAGAATGGATCCAGGAATGAGAATCTTTGGGAACAAGGGTGGATGATTGATGATGGATGAGAATGAGATGAGAATGAGAATGCATGATTGCTCTTGAAGAGATTTAGTATAGATGTAAAAGGCTTAGCCGAAGTTCTAATGGGAACAGGGGTGCAGGTTTAAAATTTTAGGCAAAGATTGCAAAAGGGATGTAAAGAAAAGCTTTTTTTTCACACTGAAAAGAGCTAAGTTATAGAATTTGTTGTCTGCAGGGGTAGAAAGAGATTGAATTATGAACCTCAATAGAGAATTGTCTGGTATTCAGTAAAAAAAACTAATCCGGAAGATTACCAAGAAAGAATAAGCAAACAGAGTTGACAGGATTGTTCTTCTGGAGCTGACATTTACCTGATAATTTGTGTGTTCTCCTTCAATGCACTAATAATCTACAGTAATAAGGGACCAATGTCCTTTCTAGGGAATGCCAAAGTTGAGCATCAATGCCAGCAGTAATATACTACAAATCTGAATGTGGATACTTTGCTGCATTAAGATGCCTCAGCTCCAACCTCAACCTTTAGATAGCTTGTCTTTCTATTCTGTAGTTTGAGCTAACTCACTATCACAAGCAAAAAGGTGGAAGAAATCATCAATCGTGCTACTGAATAATCTTTACTCACAATCTTTACCTGCTTTTTGTTGCCCATATTGCTAAGACCACATGGTTTAAAAGTTCCCTGTAACTACAATCCAAATATGAATAAAATACGTAAGTTCCAATGGGAAGGTGTATGTTCCAACCCTTGTAATACATGTGTTTTCAACTAGACCACATGCATAATAACATTGAATGCCCCTCAGGCATCTAGAATTTGAAATGTTTGCTGATGACTTCAGAGAATTCAGTTCCATTTACAGCTACTCATGTAATGGAGGAATTTATTTTAGCATGTAACAAGACGCAGGCAAGGACAAACGTGATCTGTAACATGCCACACAAGTACAAGACAATGATTATTTCTAGCAATAAATTCAAACCAGTTTCTCTTGACATTGAATGACATTACGATCACTGAAAGCCCCCTAACAATATTTAGGGGAGGGCCACTATTGACCAGGACTTAATGTAAGCAACTTAATACAGTAATTAAAAGAGAAAGTGAGATGCTGGAATGCTTGCTGCCGCAAAACTGTTTCCTGAATTAGGTACTTCTACTGATGGTTTAAATTGCCAAGTACTTCCAGTACCTGCACAGTGAATAATGAAGTTACAGAGAAAAGTATTGTGTGTAATCATGGGTTTAGTGGCATAGCAGGGAAGAGAGCATTGGAAAAGACATAGGATAGAAGAGAGAGTAACAATGGTATACAGTATAAGGGATGGAATATGTGTATTCAATATTTAAATGATATTTGAGTAATATTGTAAATATGTTGATTAAGCATTCTTTGTTTAAATACTTCATTACAGGTTATATGTAAAAGTACATAAATGGCATACGTCATCATGCCACATTGTGATACGTGCGTACCTGGCTTAAAGTAAAAACAAAGTTAGTCTTGCATTCCCCACTCCCTTGTTTTCCTTTTGATTAGTTTTATGTTTTGGAGTTACAAAATAGAACAGTGGTGCGGTGAAAGTTTTAAATGAACCTGGAACAACTACCTACCTGTTGAAGCGCAGTGGGACATTCAAGTTAAAAAACAAAGGTGCAGCACAGTTTGTTTTCAAGAGAAGATGTTCGAGTTTTAAAAAAGGTAGAAAACAGACAAAAACAGGGAGTGCCAGGTAATAATAATCATAAAGAGAAAAGAAAACAGGAATGGTTGGAAAGATTGTGATTCAATATACAACAAATGGATTCTGCATACAGAATGACTACAACAGTATTTTAAAGCAAATGTAATAACCAATGAGAAATGGGTGCCAATTTTCCTGAATGCATTGGGTTTAAAGATTTACAGTTTACTTAGGAATGTAACTGCTCCAACCAAACCAGCTGAAATGAGCTTTGCTGATATTGTGAAAGTAATGCAGGAACATTTAGAACCAAACCCACTGTTGATTGCAGAATGCTTTAAGTTTCATAAGCAGAATGAGAAGGAAAGGGAGTCTCTTTCAGCATGCCTGGATGAATTGAAGAGATTGCCTGAGCATTGTCAGTTCACTGATGGGCTTAATGATGTGCTGAGAGATTGCTTAGTTTCTGGAATCTTACAAGAAAGCATTCAAAAATACCTCCTAACGGAAGCTGACCTTGTGTTTAAAAGAGCAGTTGAAGTAGCTGAAAAAGTTGTATCAATGGAAACAGCAGACAGATGTAATTGAGTTACAGTCAGGAATGAAACTGAGAGTAAATAAAATTGCAATGTCTAAGCAGAAACAGGTCTGGCCGAACAAATTATGTTATCGTTGTGGCAGGGGCTCACATACACCAGACTAATGCAGATTAAAGGCAGAACTTGCAGAAAATACCACAAAGTAGGACTCATACAAAGAGCATGTTGAGCAGTTGGGAAGAGAAAAAGATAAAAGGTCAAATTGCAGTTTCAAAAAGAGCACTAAACTGCCTGCTGTTGATGAAAAATCTGATAGTGAAGAGAGTGACACAGGACTGAGTAGCCTTGAGATTTATAATGTGAAAACTAAAAACAGACAAGCAACATGGCTTACACCAGAAATGAAAGGAAAATTAATTAAAATAGAATTGGACACCGGCTCAGCTGTTTCAATCATTCCACAAAATGAGTTTGAATGGCATTTCAAAGACACTGAATTGTAGCCTGGAAATTTCCAGCTAAGAACCTATACTGGAGAGAAGTTAATTACCGTGGGAATGAGATTCGTAACAGTGAAATACCAGCAAGTGACATTGGGTTTGTATGTGGTAAAAACAGGAGTGCCAGCATTGAGAGGACATAAGTGGCTGTGACAACTACAGATAATTGGAGATACATCCACCTTTGCATGCCACATGCCCTGTAATAGAGTCAACTGAAAGCAAAGTAAGATGGTTACTGGTTGATGCCACAACTGTCTCCATGCTGTACATCATGAACCATTGCCAAACAGAGGGCAAATAGGTGTTGGTGCTAACTTCTGTGCCTTTGGTTGGCGATTATATTGGACCAATGAAGGACTGTGCTGCGCAGAGCAATCGTAAAAGTGGTGAAAGCAGTGGTCTGACTACAACAATTTACATCAGCAGCATATCTGAGAAAGCTTCTGACATGTTAATCAGTCAGTTACTTGCAAAATGCGACTTAGTTTTAAGCTGGAAGAGAGGTTCAGGAAATTTGCAACCTTACCGCTTTTGTGAGTATAATGAACCAGAATCTACTCTGGATGCATTCTAACTGGTGCATGAACTTCAAATGGGAGACAAGAAACTGCTTGTAAAAATAGATGCAAAGATCAAAGCCCGGCTGTATAAATAGAAAGCCAAAAAGAGAGGAGTAAATGGAGATATTAAGATAGAGGATCCTTCAGATGATGTTGTGGATGAGGAAACCAAGTGGAGAGATCCAATCGTAAAGGGAACAATAGAAGAAACTAAATGCACCTTCCCAAGATTAAGATGCAAGTTCTAGAACGAAGAAATAAGAGGATGACATACTGTAAGTGCTACAGAAATGGAAAAGGATAAACAAGACCTAATTTCTCAAGGAATTAGCAAATTCAGCGGTACTCACAAGAAACTAGAGGAAAAATGAAGGCGACAAAATGAAAGAGAAGAAGTTGAAAAAGAGAAAAAATGTGTCAGAAACTGTCACAACCACTTCCTGCAGTCCTTGAGTCAAATCCTACAACCACTATGGAGCAGACCTGAGATTGTTTCACAGCCACAAGTCTCACCTGCTGAGCAGAGAGACCTTCTCCTTGTCAGCAAAGGCATTATTCCACAAGAGTAAGAAGTCCTCACAGTGATTATATCTTTAGGCCTGAATGGTACAGCTTAAAATTTACAATGCTGTACATGTTTATATATTAGTTGTAAATGCTGTTTAAGCATTCTTTTTTTTAATTCATTATGGGTTATATGTAAAAGTATATTGGTAACATACCACATCATACTACCATGTGATACTTGCACACCTTGCTTAAATTAAAAACAAAGTTAGACTCGCATTCCTGGCCCCCTTGTTTTCCTTTAAATTAGATATGTGTTTTCAGGTTACAAAACATAACAGAATAGGGTAATATATATGCAGTCAGGTTGAAAATGAGAGGAAGTTGATGCAGACTCCGTGTGCTGAAAGGCTTGTTTCTATGTAGTATCTTCCTATATTTCTGAGGGGGAATAAAGGAGTGGGGAGCAATGAGTGGGTGAGAAAGTGACATAAGAAAGTAAAGCAAAGAAGCCCTTGTTAATACTATTCCATCTTCAGATGATTCTTCTTTCCAAGCAGTAAGACGGGCGCCTGTTATTTAAAACCATGCTGAACAGATGCTAAATTTAGCATATGCACTTTAAATCAACTCAAGAAACCCTCCAGGGAACTCTGACATAGCTATTTAAAAAGTTGTTTTTCTGAATTTTAAGAGGTTTGCATGTTTTTTTTCCTCTAGGAGAATGTGCTAAACAAGTTCAAGACTGTTCCCAGACACATTGAACTTCCAGCACTGGAAAGTTGGGTGAAGTTGCGAGAGTAGCAACAAGTCACGAAATGTAAAGAAGGAAATTGATGCCAAGGAAATGCTGTGTAATGTAGCGGATTTTAACAGATTTTGCATGTTTAGAAACATTTTCATTTATGAAGCTGGATTGGATTAATGATGAAAACAATAAAACACGGAGCAGTGTATTAAAGGAGATTAAGCAGAATAGCTTGATAGAAAATTAATATGCCCATTAACTATAACATGCCACAAGCATGTGCATATCTTTAAACATTATTCATGAATCTACATGCTAGAACTTTATAAAGTCAGTTGTGCCTCGTTATCCATGTCCTCAAATTCAGAAAAGCCAGCCAGTGCTGTAGTGGCACTCGCACTAGATTTCAACGTGAGTGGTCCCAGGATTGAATCCTGCCAGCTCCTTGCACACTTTCCATCCGCACTGCGTCAAGCTAGCAACTCGACCTCGTAAAAACAGACAGATACTAAAGAATGGCAAGGTTTCTGCCTGATGGGCCACAAGGCACAGAGAAGATAGACAACAGCTGCAAATTCAGAAAGTTGTGGTTGAAGTCCCATTCAAGAGACTTCAGCAGAAAATCTTTATGCTCTTCCCAGTGGAGCTTGGTGCCAATGATCCCAGGGATCTACTTTGCAGAGGAGGACCACCACTTATCCTTAAAGTTAAATCACAAATAAAAAGTATCTGGTCATCATAACAATGATTGGGACTTCTACGTACTGATGAAGGAAACTTCCCTGAACACATTTGACAAACTCTGTCCCATTCAGTCCTTTTACAGCTTGGGATTCCCAGTCAATATGTGGAAAATTAAAATCACCTAGTATAACGACCTTATGTTTCTTGCAACAGTTGGCTATCTCTTTACAAATTTGTTCCCTAAATTCCTAGGACTGTTGGGTGGTCAGTAATATAGCCCCATTAACGTGACCACACGTTTCTTATTTCTCATTTCTGCTCATAACGCCTCACTAGTCGAGTTCACCAGTCTGTCCTGACTGAGCACTGCCGTGACATTTTCCCCGACTAGTAACACCACTCCTCCTCCTTTAATTCCTCTCACTCTGTCAAGTCTAAAACAACTGAACTCTGGAATACTGAGCTGCCAGTACTGCCCCTCCTGCAGCCAAGTCTCACTTATGGCCTCAGTTGTTGATCCATGCCCTGAGCTCATTGCCTTTCCTACGATACTTCTTGCATCGAAATATACACAGCTCAGGACACTAGTCGCACCATGCTCAACCTTTTGACACCTGACTTTGTCTGAGGTCTTAACAACTTCTGCAAAAGTTGTGGAAAAGTTATTGGAAAGTATTCTAAGCAAAACGATATATATGTATTTGGATAGACATGGACTTATTAAGGATATTCAGCATGGCTTTGTGTGTGGTAGGTCATGTCTAAACAATCTTAGAGTTTTTTGAGGAAGTTACCAAGAAAGTGAATGTTGTCTGCAAGGACTTTAGTAAGGCATTTGTCAAGGTCCTGCAAGAAGGTTCAGTCACTCGGTATTCAGGATGAGGTAGTAAACTGGATGAGACATCAGCTTTGTGGGAGAAGCCAGAGAGTGGTAGTAGAGGATTGCCACTCTGAGTGGAAGCTTGTGATGAGTGGAGTGTTGCAGGGATCGATGTTTGGTCCTTTGTTGTTTGTCATCTACATCAATGATCTGGATGATAATGTGGTGAACTGGATCAGTAAATTTGCAGATGACACCAAGATTGGGGATGTGCTGGACAGTGAGGAAGGCTATCAGGGCTTGCAAAGAGATCTGCATCAGTTGGAAAATTGGGCTGAATAAAGACAGATGGAATTTAATGCAGGCAAGAGCAAAGTTTTGCACTTTGGTAGGACAATTAAGTTAGTTCTTACACAGTGAACAGCAGTGTGGTAGGACAGAGGGATCTAGGAATACAGGTACATTATTCATTGAAAGTGGTGTCACAGGTAGATAGGGTCGCAAAGAAAGCTTTTGACACATTGACCTTTATAAATCAATGTACTGAGTACAGAAGATGAGATGTTATGTTGAAGTTGTATAAGATGTTGATGAGGCCTAATTTGGAGTATTGTGTCACCTACCTACATAAAAGATGTAAACAAAGAGCCCAGAGAACATTTACAAGGATGTTGCCGGATCTGGCGGACCTGAGTTATAAGGAAAGGTTGAAAAGGTTAGGACTGTATTCTTTAGAACATAGAATACAGAGAGGAGATTTGATGGAAGTATACAAAACGTATGTGGGGTGTAGATAGGGTAAATGCAAGAAGGCTTTTTCCACTGGGTTGGGTGGGACTACAACTAGAGGTCATGGGTAAAGGGTGAAAGGGGAAAAGTTTAAGGGGAATATCAGAAAGTCATGAGAGTGTGGAATCAGCAACCAGCACAAGTGGTGCATGCGAGCTTGATTTCAACATTTAAGAGAAGTTTGGGTAGGTACATGGATAGTAGAGGCATGGAGGACTATGGTCCCGGTGCAGGTCAATGTGAATAGGTAGTTTAAATGGTTTTGACATGGACCAGATGGGCTGAAGGGCCTGTTTCTGTGCTGTACTTCTCTTTTACTCTATGACTCTAAAGCTCTATGACTTTATGTCTCTGGGATGTTGATTGGCACACATTTTCCGTTTCAGAGTTGGGAAAGAGTTCTGAGAATGTATTTTCCTTTAGTTTCTAAAAACAGTAGGTGTGTTACCTTTGTTGAGAAAAATTTAAAAAGATGCATGTTATCTGAAAGGTGAAAGACTGCAGAGAATGCATTGGAAGGAGTTACCAGACTACCACTGGGAACTTGTGTGCATTCTAATGAGGAAAGTTTGGTCAGTGCAGGCTTGTACCTGCTGGATTTGAAAGAGAAGCCATGTAATTGGAACATCTGTGATTAAGAGGGCCTCCTCAAGATGGATGTGAGAAAGATGTTTCCTTATGAGAGAATCTAGAACAGTTTAAAAATAAATGGTTGCCTCTGTAAGACAGAAATGGGAACTTTACTTTCTCTCAGAGACTCAAGAGTCTTTGAAGCTCTTCCTCAAAAGGCATATGAAAGCAGTAACTTAGAATATTTCTAAGGCAGAGTTGATTAGATTCTTGATAGGCAAGTGAGTGAAAGGTTAGCTGCGGTAGGCAGGAATGTGGAGTTGCAGACGGGAGGGACGAGTGGCCTACGCCTCCTAATGTTGTTCACTTTTTCTTTAGCAAAGCAGCATGGTAACAGACACCTTTGGCCCATTGAGTGTGCCTCCCAGTTACACCAGTGTGACCAGTTAACCTTCTAATCTATGAGTCTTTGGAGCTGCCGAAGAAAAACTAGGTGGTCACAACAGCGACGGAATTGAACCTGGGTTACTGGCTCTGTAATAGCATGATGCCAACCACTAGTTTTTGAAAATAAATGCTCTATGTTGACTGATCATTCCAACCGTGTCCACAATTCCTTGTAACAGCCATTATTTCTGCAGTTGTTGCTGTGACACATGGATTCAGTTTTAACCATTACTTCATTTCAAAATCTGGTCCTTGCAGTTTAGAGGTTTTTAGCCTGGCCATTGGGTGGCACTGTAATGTACAGAGTTAAAGTTCATGTCTGAATATGAGAAGGCCTCTTAAACTTGGTTTAGGGATTGTAATTATTATAAATTGTATTACTTCTGATGGGATTATCTTATCCATTTTCCTGCATAAGGACAGTTCTAATAACACTCAAAGAGCTCGAGGACAAAATAACCCACTTGATTAGCTCCCATCAACCATCCCAAACATCTATTCTGCACACCACTGGCATACACTGTCTGTATTGTGCAGTGTTAACAAAATGCACAGCACTTACTTAGTTAGACGTTTTTGACATCACCTCTCAAATCCACAATCTGTTTTGGAGGAGCACAAAGCCAGCATTTTGATGGGAACATCAGGTTCACATAAAGTTTTATTCCAATCTACACTGAAAACATTTCTCTGTGCCACCATCGTCACTATAACTGCAACATCAGAAGGGCTGCAGTGTACATGATGACAGCTCACCACCAACTTCTCAAGACCATGAGGGGACGTCAATAAATGCTGATCTTGCCAGTGACGCAAATATCCTGAAAATAAATAAGCATATTTAGCACACGGAGTTCACGTCTGATTCATGGCTTGTTTCTTTTATTTGACTTCCCCCTTCCTTTCCAGTCCTGATGAAGGGTCTTGCCCTAAAACGTCAACTGGCTATTCCCATCCATAGATGCTGCCGAACCTGCTGAGCTCCTCCAGCACATTGTGGGCATTGCTCTGGATTTCCAGCATCTGCAGTATCTCTTGAGTCTATACTTTTTAAAACTTTCCTTTCCTTGAAATGATAGTAGGATTCACAGGAAAACAGCCACTCTCACCCACACCAGCACTTGTTTAAAATATACCGAGATATAATTTTAAATCATTGCACAGACTAGTCACTACGTTTCAGCATACAGTCAAAATATTTTGTAATTCTTTTCTTACCTGACATTGCTTTTAATGAACATTTTTCTCAATGTCCAAAATAATGCCCTCATTAGCATTCTTATTTGATGTGATATCTCATGTAACTGTGTCAAATTTCATTTATTAACACTCCTGTGGGACATTCTGTGAGATTACTGACAGTAGATTAATTTTTACAACATTGAATCAACAGAAAAAGACTTTTGTGTTAAAGTGAAAACACAATGATCTAAATTAATCACAAATATAAAACACAAAATAATTGATTGCACAAGTATTCTCCCCCTTTAATATGACACACCAAACCATCACTGGTGCAGCAAATTGATTTTAAAGTAACATAATTAGTTAAATGGATATCTGTTTTTGAGACCTGTGTGCAGTCAAGGTGTTTCAATTGATTGTAGTAAAAGTACCCCTGTGCCTGGAGGTCCAACTGCTGGTGAATCAGTATCCTGGCAGAAAATAAAACTATGAAGACAAAAGAACACTTCAAGCAACTCCGTATAAAGGTTACTGAAAGGCACAAGTTAGGAAAAGGATAAAAGAAAATTTCCAAGTTACTAAATATCCCTTGGAGTACAGTTGTCAATCATCAATCTGTCTGGAGCAGGACATCCTCAAAAACTGAGTGATCTTGCAAAAAGGGGACTAGTGAGGGAAACCACCAAGAGACCTATGACATCTCTGGAGGAGTTACAAGCTTCAATACCTGAGATGGGTGAGACAGTGCAGACAACAACTGTTGCCCAGGTGCTTCACCAGTCACAGCTTTATGGGAGAGTGGCAAAGAGAAAGCCACTGTTGAAAAAACTCACATGAAATCTCGACTAGAGTTTGCCAGAAGGCATGCAGGAGACTCTGAAGTCAGCTTTAAAATGGTTCTATGGTCTGATGAAGCCAAAATTGAGTTTTTGGCCATCAGACTAAACATTATGTTTGGTATAAGCCAGACACTGAACATCATCAAAAACACACCATCCCTACCATGGAGTATGGTGGTGGCTGCATTATGCTGTGGGATGCTTCACTACAGCAGGCCCTGGAAGGCTTGTGAAGGTAGAAGGTAAAATGAATGCAGCAAAATACAGGGGAACCCTGATGTAGTCTTCAAGAGAACTGCAACTTGGGAAAAGATTTGCTTTCCAGCAAGAAAATGACCCCAAGCATAAAGCCGAAGCTGCACAGGAATGGCTTAAAAACAACAAAGTTAATGCTCTGGAGTGGCCTCAATCCAATTGAGAATTTGTGGCTGGACTTGAAAAGGGCTGTTCACTCATGATCCCCATGCAATCTGACAGAGCTTGTGCAGTTCTGTAAAGAAGAATGGGGGGGAAATTGCAGTGTCCAGATGTGCAAAACTTATTGAGACCTATCCACACGGACTCAAGGCTGTAATTGCTGCCAAAGGTGAATCTACTAAACACTGACTTGAAGGGGGTGAGTAATTATGCAATCAATTATTTTGTGTTTAATAACTGTAATAAATTTAGACCAATTTGTAGAAATTTGTTTCTATGTTGACATGAAAGAATCTTTTCTGTTGATCGGTATCAAAAAAGTCAAACTAAATCCACTGTGATACAATGTTGTAAAACAATAAAACATGAAAACTTCCAAGGGGGGGGGAGGTGAAAACTTTTTACCGTGCACTCTACTTCAGTTTGGACATGAGGATTTTTCTGAACTGTAGGCTCAGGAACGAATAGGCTGCACACATGCTCTGCTGAGTCCTCCATGTGTGAACCCAGCCTCATTTATCAACAGAATGATCTACTTCACCCCGTCTATCCAAGCAAACATATAACACAGTCGGAAAATATTCCTGGCTCAGTACTTACCTGTGGGACTTACGGCATTCATTTATTCTGAGGCACACAGCTGGTCACTGAAGTTTGCTGTCCATGTAAGAAATATGCATATGGGGGTTGTGGTACAGGAGACACTCGAGGAGGAGCTCTGGAGCACAAGTGAGAGAGTCTCCTGCTTTATTATTGTGTGCTTTAAACATAGGTCTTGCTCTGAGCAGAGTAATAGAAGAAGGGGGAATGATAAGCAAGTGGTCCTTAACGGCCGTTCTGTATGGACTTGCTTACTGCCCGGTCACTCATAGGAACACAGAAAACCTACAGCACAATACAGGCCATTCGGCCCACAATGCTGTGCCAACCATGTACTTACTTTAGAAATTACCTAGGTTAACCCATATCCCTCTATTTTTCTAAGCTCCGTGTACCTATCCAGGAGTCTCTTAAAAGACCCTATCGTATCCGCCTCCACCACCGTCGCTGGCAGCCCATTCCACACACTCACCACTCTCTGCATAAAAAACCTACTCCTGACATCTCCCCTGTACCTACTGCCAAGCACCTTGTAACTATGCCTCTCGTGTTAGTCACTTCAGTCCTGGGGAAAAGCCTCTGACTATCCACATGATCAATGCCTCTCATCATCTTACACACCACTGTCAGGTCACCTCTCATCCTCCAGCACCCCAAGGAGAAAAGGCTGAGTTCACTCAACCTATCCTCATAAGGCATGCTCCCCAATGCAGGCAACATCCTTGTAAATCTCCTCTGCACCCTTTCTATGGCTTCCACATAGAAAGTGGTGAGGTGAGCAGAACAGTCTGAGTCTCCTAATATGGGCACAGGAAAACAAATCATCTTTGCAACAGGAACATGCAATAAATAGGATTACAATGATAAATGATGGATTACCCTGGTGCAACACAGGAGCCTGGCATGTTTTAACATAAATCCAACCATTACCCTGGTAGTACCAATCCCTGTTTATTCATCATTATATTATTAATGTGAGATCAAATTAGCTGTGCTATTCCCTACATTTCAATAGCAATTACAATTCAAACAACCAGATTTGCTATAAATCACCTTAAGGTCCCGAAAGAAATGTGAAATATAGTATACAAGTACAGGTTTCTTTTCTTGATATCCAATGTTTACACCTCACCTAGAAATCGAGTTTGATCTCACAACCGCAGAACAATTTCAATGTTTAATATTGGTCAGTACTGAAGAGTTTAATGTAACAAAATGCATATCATCATTCTTACATTGGCTTTCTGCAATTCTCCACATTCCCAGCCTCTGATCAAATACTTCTTGGCAGGCAATATTTTATGCATAAAATAAGTTGCAATGGCAGGAACATTCTTTATACATTACAATGTATAATCCTTTATTCACAGAAGCAATGCTCTATGGAAATTATTTCAAAGGAAATAATTACGCTTATTCCTACCAGAGACTATTTTAGAAGGACACAATAGCCCACAAGTATTACATCATTAATCATTGTACTTGTGAGTTTTATAAATAATAATTTATATTTAGTTCAGTAATCCTCAGACTAGCGCACTGTTTCCTAGATGTCATTTATCTGTCATCTGATATTTCAGTGAGTTATTATCCTTTCCTAGTGACTGATTGATGACTTGTTGGTGGGGATTAAACTAACCCATTAAAAAAAGCATTTGAATGAAGTTAAAGGAGACCATTTGTCAGAAAAAGATACAAAATATGAGTCACATTGATAAAACACCATAACTTAGCTCAAGGGATCAGACGATGTTTTTAGATAAATTCCATAAAATTAAATCTGAATCTGTACAAAGATGACCTGATCTGATCTTCTGATGAAAGATCATGAAGCTGAATCATTAAGTCTTGTTTCTCTCTCCATGGATGCTACCTGAGCTGCTGAATGCTTCCATCATTCTTTGATTTTATTTCAGATTTCCAGTATTTTCAGATATATGTTTTTTTTTGCTGAACAGGCCCTTCGACCCACAGTGCCTGTTCTGACAATGATGCCAAATTAATCTAACCCCATCTGCCTGCACATGATCTATATCCGTCCATTCCCTAAGTGTTCATATGCCTATTGTTTTTAAATGTCTCTTAAACACCACAGTAGTGTCAGCTTCCATCACTACCCCAGGCAGCACATTTCAGACACCAACCACTCTGTAAAAAACTTGCCGCACATATCTCCTTTAAATTTTCCTCTTGTCACCTTAAAACTGTGTCCTCTAGAACTTGACATTTGGGAAAATGGCCACGACTGCCCATTCAGTCTGTGCCTCTCAATTTTTAAAAAAGTATCTATCAGATCCCCCTTCAGTTTCCAACACCCTAGAGAAGACAGTCCAATTGTGGCTAGTCTCCCCTTGCAGCTAAACTAGGCAGCAACCCAGTGAACCTCTTTTACACCCTCTCCAAAGCCCTCCGCATTCTTCTTCCAGTGGGGTGATCAGAACTGAGCACAATACTTCAAATGCAGCCCAACTAAAGTTTTACATAGCTGCAACGTGACTTTCTGACTCATGCTCAATGCTCCAACTGATGAAGGTAAGTATGCCAGGTGCTTTCCTTGCCATTTTCAGGGAGCTATAGCCTTCACTCCCAAACTTTTCTGTATATCAGTACTGTTAAGGGTCCTGCCGGTTTCATTTTCCCCTGATATTTGACCTCCCAAAGTGCAACCCCTCAGATTTGAGAAGACTAAACTTGATCTGCCATTTCTCTGCTCCCTATCTAGGACTGATCTATAATCCATTGCGTATTTTGACAGATGTTCTTCACTATCTACAATTCGCCAATTTTAATGTTGTCTGCAAATTTACTTATCAGCCCACCTGCATTTTCATTTAACTCCTTTATATATTAGTTCCATGGATGAGGGTGATATGGAGGGCAATGGTGTGGGTGCTGCTAGATGGGATAAGCAGAAAAACAGGTTGGTATGGACTAGATAGGCCAAGGAGCCTGTTTCACTGCTGTAGTGCTCCAAGACTCTATATTTCATAATTAACAGTGCTCCCACCTCTGATCCTTGTGGAACAACACAAATCACAGTCCTCCAGTAGGAATAACACCCCTTCACCACCACCCTCTGTCTTCTATGGCCAAAACGGTTTTGATTTCAGTCTATCAAGTCATCATGAATCCCGTGCACCTTAATCTTCTGGATTAGCCTATCATGAGTGACGTTGTGAAATGCCATACTAAGGTCCATATAGACATTATCCACTGCCCTACCCTGATCAATTATCTTTGTCATTTCCTCAAAGAAATCAATCAAACATAATCACACTGATGATCCCTAATTAGGTGATGTTTTTCTAAGCGTGTGTAAGTTATATCCCTATGAGTCCTCAAGATTTGAAGGACAGGCATTTTGTGCTGTATGCAATATTTAGAAAATTAGAACTGTTTTTCCCTGATTTTTGTTTTACAGACTCTCTGAGCCACATCCCAGGAGAGAACTGAGAAATTATCTAACTATGGTATGCTGACAGCTTTCCTTTGAAGGGTGTTTGATAGAGGTGTTTGTATGGAGTGCCTCATGTGACCTGTTCCTGTTACCACCCCACCTCCATCAGAAAAATTCACTTGCATTCACACACACATACGTACATGTCACATGTACCACCCTATTCTGACACACAAATACATGCATACTATGCATGTAGTGGAGAATTTTAACTTTGAAAAATGTATACAATTTATAATAAACTTTCACCATCTTGCAATATCCCCTAATATTGAAGTGTAGTCGCTGCAAATGTGCAGCAAATTTGCAGGAGGTCCCACAAAAGTTATAAGATTTTAACCATTTTTGATTCAAACTTGATGGTCTACCAGCACATGGAGATGTCCGTGGGGGAATGCTGCCGACTGGCACATTCTCGGCTGCAGGAGTACGTGCTGAGGGACGCATTCAAACTTGGTGCAGCCACCGCAAGGGCCCAGTGGGGAAGAACCACAGTCTAGGGTTCTTCTCCCGTGGGAGTTTGAGGGGTAGGGGGGCAGGGTGTATACCCCTGAACAAGTGTATGTAAATATGGAATAACAGAATGTCACGTGGGTGGCAAAAGTGTGGGAATGTAAAGACTGTAATGGAAACATTTGTAAAGGACTGAGAGTCATTGAATGGTTTATTGTACATCATTTTATTTTTGAATAAAGTATATATTGTTTAATAAAAAAATTGCTTGAGTAAGTTTGATTGAGGTCAAAATATTACTCGAGATTAGAGATAACTTCCTTGTTCTTCTTTGGATTAGTGCCCATGGGACTCAGATATGTAAGAAAGCTGACATTCTAATATCTCATCTGAAAGAAAGCATCTCCCTCAGTGGTATGCTGAAGCACCAACCTAGATTTTTATGCTAAATTTTGGAACTCTCCAACTGAGTCTGGTAATTAACCTGGCATCCTCTTATTTTGTCAGAATTCATAATGTCTACCATATCTTCTCAAGGTGAAAATTAATTTGATGTAGTGCACTATTAAAAGAAGCCTCAGTTGAGAAATGAAGCTCCTCCACCCTGTGTATACAGCTGTTGATTAGGAGACAGGTATTATCAACAACTCCTTACAGATCAATGTAACAACTCCCTTCTGCCCACATAACAAGTTTAGTTTTGAATGTTTGATGCAATATATTTGGAAAACTGGGGCTGGCCAGCACTGAAGCATTTTGTTCAGACTTTAAGCTGAAACCCTTTACTCCAATTGAAACTGAATGAAGAAAATAATTTCCAGATTAAGTTTAGATTATGGGATATTTTCTTTTACGTCTTGGTCTTGCTTAAGATTTTCTTCGGAAGTAAAAACACCTTAGGTGCAAACTGGCTTCAACCTTTCAGTGACCTGCCTCAACAACACTGGAGATTATCCTGACATTTAAGGATTAGGTTAAAAGCAAAAGCTTGGCATGCATGATGTAGCGGAATGTACTGATTGTAGTTCAAAATAGTGCAATTTAGATCATCAGTATTGCACTTCACAAAATGTTTGTTGAAAGTATCTTCCCACAAATGGTTGCAGCTTGCTATCAAACTTTTATTTTGTTAGTTCAAGACTATTGAATGATAGTTGTCAGACATTTGGTAAAAACTGGCATGTGGTCTTGGAGGTACAGCAGCTGGCTTTTCACGCTGAGCACCATAGGTCTTCCTGAGAAGCTACCTCCATTTGGGACACAAGAACTCATCCGTCAGGAGCCCTGCTTCAGGAATATTTCTGGCCCCGTTCCTAATTTTGAACCATATCTTCCTTGCTGAATCTCAGTCTGATTCTGTTTTGAATGATTAAATTTAATATGTTGGTGGTTGTAACACTCTTTAACACAATGAGTAATTTTCTTTCCTCAAGTTCAGTGTAAAGAACTGGAAGTTGATTCTCTGAGCCTCTCCATCTCATTTGTATTTCCTTTCTGTTTGGGAAATAGATGATTGAGTTTCCTCTCACATTTTATTAACTATAGGAGGCGGCACACATTTATTAGCTACTCTCCTTTGGTGTGTGCAATATTTAGCATGGACTCTAATAATGTTTGTAATTTTTACCCTGTAAATGATGGGTGCTTACGATTTTTGCAATGGAAAACATTAGTTAGTTTCTGTTCTCATTATTACCAAGGGAAGCAAAGTGAAAATTTGTTAGACACCCAGACATTACCACAGCAGGGTTTGAACACATTGTAATGTAACTGCTGCACAAACTGTATTTAAATTTATTGACTTCTACTGCAACTGTACATAAAAAGTAATCTTTTAAACTTTCAAATGCAGGTTAAAACTGAATACAAAAAAAGGTAATATTCAGCAGTCAAATCAGCATGTGTGGAGGAAGAAATCAAGTTAAAATTATTCTGGTTGATCATCCTCCATTTGTATAGGAAAACATTGCTGACAAATATTAAGTTGTGAAGTGAAAGTTTGATGAGGGGGTCAGGAAGATGGTGGGAGGAAGAACAAACCCAAGTGCAACTTCAGGGCAGAAACCAGGAGAGAGCAAGTGATTGGAAGTCACAGTGGTCTAAATCAAAAGCAGACTATGGTGGGAAATATAACGAAGCAAAAATGGATTTAGCAAAAGTGGAAATAGGAATGGTAGGTTTGCAACTTAAAATGATTGATTTTGTTAGCCTTTATTACAAAGTGGTTGGCACATACAAATACAGGGACCATACCTGTAATGTAACAGGCAGTTGTGACACAGACGTGGCAGGAAAACAGACCCAAGTGCAGGACTCCAACAGGGAGGCAGGATCAGGAGGCTGAATCTCCTTAGCAAGTGTAGAATCAGAACCAGGACCATGACAGCAGTATTTATTTCCTCCCTTAAGTAGGGATGTACCTACATTGCAAGTTCTCAATAGCATCACTATATGATGAAGTGATTGATTGGAGACAAAATTGGGTCCCCACACTGGAGTTTAGAACCAGAGCTGATCTTCTGGGAAGTTACATAATCCTGAAGGGCTAGACTGGGTAGATGCTGAGAAAACGTTTTCTTCTGGGGGAATCTAGAACTTAGCAATACATATTCAGAATAATTTGTCATCATGTTAGGATAGATTTGAGGAGGATCATTCACCTCAGAGGTTCACGAATCTTCGTTATTCTCTACCACAGGGAGCTGCGTAGGCTGAAACATTGAACATTTTCAGGGCAGAGTCAGATGGACGTTTTGCTCCGCTGGAGAGTGGAGGCAGGAACGTGGAGCTGAGGCCAGTATCATTATCAGCCATGATCATTATCATTATCAGTCATTTATTAGCGCAGCTAATTCAAGAATTACTACTTGGTCTAATTTCTCACGTTGTTTCATCCAATGTTAGATCTGGAAGGTCGCAGTTGCTTACTTGGAAGGCATTGTTTGGGGAACTTACGCTCAGCTTCTTTGTAACATTTCAGGATGTATATTGTATACATTTCTCTGACATTAAATTGTACCTTTGAACAGTGCACAAAGCTGAGCTCGGAGATGCAGAGAAGCTAAGAGACGGGTACTGGAAGTGAGAGAACATCGGTATTCCAGCAAGCAGTAGCTTCGTCTTTTCTGTGAGACCTCTTTTCACTCAATCGCCAAACCACTTAGATCAGGTAATATATGGGCTGTTAGGAATACTGTTGGGTGCCTATTGGAAGTGAAGGGAGGTCACGGCATCATTATGCTGGCAATCGTTAATACCTGAGTGATTAAGAGCTTTTGGAACTCTCCAGTTAACGGGCATACGCACTCCCGGTCTACATCCGGTCGGGCTCAGACGCCTTTAGAGGAGACTGGCGGCATTGGTGCCGGCGGCGCGCATTGAGTGCCGCGTCCGATCGGTGGGTGACATTGGGACTGGACGAGACTGATGCTCAGTTTTGCTTCATTGCTCGAACGGACTCGGTCTGGGTTGGGAGGCAGCAGCACCTTCCCAATCTCTGTAAAGCACTCTGCGTACACCAAGCTGTTTGAAGGACAGGGAAAAGAGAAACTCCTTGCCTACCTTCCCAACGTTTTTCAATTTGAGTAGAAAACTGACTTCACTCGCCAGGAAAGGTAGGAATTAATTGACACACGTTTTATTTGTAACAGTTTGACAAATGCAGTCTTTGAATCCGCTGATTGTTTAAGCGCTAAATACGATTGCTTGTCTGAAGACTGTGGTATAAATTAATGTAATTGCAGTAATATTAGACTATCGTTGTGTGAAAAGAGAAAGTAAGGTGGCTTTGTTGAATTTGCTGCTCGGATTGACGTCGGTAAGTTATCTTTTTACGGGGGCACAATAATAGTTTCAGAGCTAATTTTAGAAACCTCTTTCAGTATTTTCCTGTCAATCTCACCTTCTCCGAACATTTATTCCTTAGTTTGAATCCAGAGGAGAGCTCTTGACTTTTGTTGAAATGAAACTGCTTAAAAATCCATGTGTTGGGTCGTTAAGCTGACAGTAACCTTTAAATATAGAGGAATAATTTACAATTGACTGCAAATGATATATCGCCTGCCCTCAAAACTGATCTATATTTGTTTGTATGATAATCGATTCCATCTGCAACTCCACAAATAATGAAATACTGTAGACCATAGTTGTGCGGGCATGACCTAGACAACATTCAGATGTGGCGTAAGTACGTTTGCACAGTGTGAGTGATTCATTTCTTGACTTCTCAAAGATTTCCCAGTTGCTGAGTGGAACTTCAGCAGCACTTCAGAAGTGAATCCAGGATAAAATAGCTTATTTAACTATTTCGCAATTATTGTTCTTAATATTCACTCACTGCCCTTCTGCCACACCACGCTCTCAGCTTTTATTATCTTTAAAAAGCACTGGAGTAACCTGTCACAGCTTCCTTAACAACACCTCGCAAAGTTACATTCACAAAATGCTGGAAGGACTCGGCAGATCAGGCAGCATCCATGGAATGAACATTTCCTGCTGAGACCCTTCATCAGGGCAGGAAAGGGAGGGGGAGAAAGAGACAGAGAGAGAGCGGCCGAATAAAAAGATGGGGAGGGTGGAGGGGAAGAAGGATAGCGAGAAGGTCATAGTTGGAAAAGGTAAAGGGCTGGAGATGAATAGATCTGACAGGAGAGGAGAGTGAACTACAGCAGAGGGGGGGGGGGGGGAAGGAAGGGACCCAGAGGGAGGTAATAGGCAGGCAAGAAAGGGTAAGAAGCCACAGTGGGGAAAAGAAGAAGAGCGGAGGGCAGGGGGTGGGAAAATGTTTTAACCAGAATGAGAAATCGATATTCATGGTCTTGGATTGGAGGCTACATAGATGGAATATGAGGTGTTCTTCCTCCACCTTGAGGGGGCATGTCGGAATGGGAATCATAATTAAAATGCTGGGCCATCAGGACGTTCTGGTTTTGACGGATAGAGTGGAGGTGCTCGATGAAGTGGTCCCCGAATTTACGACGGGTCTCACATTGCAGAGGAGGCGACATCGGGAGAACTGGATGCAATACGTGATCCCGGCAGATTTACAGGTGGAGTGTTGCCGCACCTGGAAGGACTGTCTGGGCCCTGAATGGAAAGGAGGCAGGAGGTGAATGGGGCAGATGTAGCTCTTTGGCTACTTGCAGGGGCAAGTAGCAGGAGGGATGAATGGATAAGGGAATCATGGAGGGATCAGAACCTGGGGAAAGTGGAGAGTAAAGGGGGGAGAGGGTAAGTACGTGTTTGGTGGTAGGATCTCTTCGGAAATGGTGGAAGTTGTGGACAATGATGTGTTGGATGCGGATATCCGTGGGGTGTTAGGTAAGGATAGGAGGACGTCATTCCCTGTAATGCTCCCCAACTCTTCCTCTGCTACATTGACGACTGTATTGGTGCTTCTTCATGCATCCATGCTGAGCTCATCAATTTCATCAACTTCGCCTCCAACTTCCATTCTGCCCTTAAATTCACTTTTTCCATTTCTGACTCCCCTTCCAGGTCTCTCTTTCTCCATCTCTGGAGACAATCTGTTGAGCAACATCTTTTATAAACCTACCCATTCCTGTGACTATTTTGATTATACCTTTTCGTACCCCGTCTCATGCAAAAATGCTATTCCCTTTTCATCTCCATCGCATCTGTTCCCAGGATGCCGTTTTCCTTTCCAGGATATCAGAGATGTCGTCCTCCTTCAAAGAGCGGGGTTTCTCTTCCTCCACCATTGGTGCTGCCCTCACTCTCATCTCTTCCATTCCCCAGGCGTCCACACGTACCCCATCTTCCCACTGCCTTAACAGTGATACACCTGCCTCCCCATGAGTCTCCGCTTGCACCCATTGTTCTCTGCAACTTCCACCATGTCCGAAGGGATGCTACCACCAAACACGCAAAACCCTGCTAGTCTCCTTGGCTTCGTAAGTCCAGGGAGGACACACTCCGGGTCCGCCAAACCGGTGAGATTGAGATGGCTGTCTCACCGCAGACCCAGGTTTGTATGGATGCTGCGCAATTTGGTGCCAAGAAATAACAGACAGCGCACTGCATATGATTAAAGGAATTATATTTATGAATCTTAACAAAAGGGTTAGTAAAGAAAGGAAAGAGAAAACAAGAAGGGCCCATTATAATTAGTCAAATGTGCACCAGTGGGAGCTCAATTCACTGATCCTCAGTTGATCTCACCGTTTGACTCCATCAAATCACAATCTCGCCACCCGGTCGTATCCTGTGCCCGGTTCTCTCCAGCATCGTCTCTCCATCTCTCACCGAGCAAAAGACCCAGCTCACATTCCAAAGCATCCGTCATCTCTAACCATAACCCAAACACTGCTTCTACAGAAAGACGTTAGCAGTGAAACCTTTCCCAGGGTGTTACACACATCTTTACAAACACATCTCTTCCCCCCCCCCCCCTTACTCTCCGCTTTTTGCAGGTATTGATCTCTCCATGATTCCCTTATCCATTTGTCCCTCCCTGTTAATGTCTCTCCTGCAAGCAGCCCATTCACTTCCTCCCTCACTTCTATTCAGGGTGCCAAACAGTCCTTCTAGTTGAGGCAACGCTTCACCTGTGAATCTGCTGGGGTCGTCTACTGTATCCAGTGCTCCCAATGTGGTCTTGCCTACACTGGTGAGACCTGTTGTAAATTAGGGAATCGCCTCATCGAGCACCTCTGCTCCCTCCACCAAAAGTGGAATGTCCCAGTGGCCTAACATTTTAATTCCAATTCCCATTCCCATTCTGACATGTTGGTCCATGGCCTCCTCTTGTACCACTATGAGTGGAGGAGCAACTCTTCATATTCCCTCTGGGTAGCCTCCAACTAGATGGCATGAACATCAATGTCTCCTTCCACTAAAATAAAATTTACCGCTTCTCACCTCTTTATGATCTCCCCCTGGTGCCCCTCATCCTTCCCTTTCTCCCATGGTCCACTCTCCTCACCTATCAGATTCTTTCATCTCCAGCCCTTTACCTTTTCTACCCACCTGGCTTCACCTATCATCTCTCTTTCTGGAATTAAAAATGTATCACCAGACTTTACTGTTGCTAGGTCAAATTTTTGACCATTGTGGGAGCCCTATGACCACAAAGACAACATTGATTCAAGAAGTTAGCTCATCACCACCTTTTGAGGATAAGTAGGAATTGACATGGAAGACAGGGATCAGTCCTCGAGTCCCATCTATTCAAAGTATGAATGAATGATTCAAATGTGAAACCCAAGGTAATAAATTCAAAGCCTTATGACAACACTTGTGTGGATTGTGATTTGTGTGGTGAATGTAAAAAGGCTTTAAGGTGATTTTGTCAAGTTGAGTGAATGACTAAATACATAGTAAATGCATGTATTTACATTTATCTAGATTTATCTTATTTCTCTAAATACATAATAAAAACAGAAAATGAAATATTATTTAAATTGTGATAAATCAGGCAAATTGACGTACCGACAATGTGGTCCTTGTACCCCATTCACTGAAGGCAGATGCCAAAGTGATGAAGATGGATGTTATGATGACTCTCAGTACAAGAGGTTTGGAGTTAAAGAGCAAGGATATCTTACTTTAACTCATGAAGTGATACGAGGAGGGAGTGGATTGACTATGCCTATATTCACTAGAATTTAGAATGAGAGATTTCATTGAAACACACATGCTAGATGCAGAAAGGGTGCTTCCCTTGGAGAACACCAGAATAAGGAGTCACAGTTTCAGGAAAAGCAAAAAGTCATTTGTAACTGAGGTAAGGAAGAACCTCTTCACCAAGAGTGTGGCGAACCTTTTGAATTTTCAACCACAAAAAGGCTAGAATGGCCAAGTTGCCGAACATATTTAAGAAGAGGACAAAGATTTCTTGATACAAAAGGCATGACTGGGTAATAGTGATAGATAGTACTATTGCACTGAAAGATGGAGCCGGCACAAAGGGTCAAATTGTGTACTAATGCTCCTACCTATTTGGTGTATGAGTAGAAAATAAAACTTAGTGATGGTTTAACTTTGTTGCCCAATTTTAGCATGTATGAAAAGAAATTGAATTGTGTGATCAACAGAAAGTGTTCCACAGTGTACATATGTATGGTGAATCCTGCTCAGCTGTTTTCTCAAATAATTGGATTGCTGACCTTTGGGAAAGTTGCATTGTTTAATACTCTGCAGGCCGCTGAGCAAATTACATAAGCAGAGTGTCTAGTTGCCAGAGAAATCTAAAATACTGTCTTTGACACAAAAATGTCATTGAGCCCCATTCAAAAACACTATTATGTTCCATACAGGAAAGGCTTTGAAAATGGCAAAATTCTACAGTTGTTTTGCACAGATATTATTAAAAGAAATGGAACAGGACCACAAAAGGAGATATTGGAATTCAGCAATCATCATTAATTCAGAATGAAACAATACCTGGAAAACACATGGCTGAATCTACTAAAATTCATCCGGCTGAAGTCATGTTCAGGGAGCTAACCTGTAATTCTCTGCCTTTCTCTGGCATAACCCTGCCTGTTTATTATGAGCCTACTTTGCCATTTAGTGTGTAAAGAATCACTGTTTTTCCAGATCTCATTTATAGGTCAAGTCTTTAGTTGTCATTGGAATCATTAGGGCTTTGATGGACGTCATTCAGTCTGTTGAGTATGTATATATTGTCTCTATATTACAGCAATCTAGTTAGTTCTGCTCCCCCGACCTTTCCACATAAACTTGAAAATAATTTCCTTATTAAGGTCCCTGTTGATGCTGCCTCTGCCGTTAATTCTGGTTCCTATTACTTGCCACCCAACTTTTTATTTCTTTGTCACCTCCATTCCCTACTTTCTGGTTCTTAATGAATGGAAACAGTTCTTCTCTACATATTCTGTCCAAATCTTTCATGATTTTAAATACCTCTACTAGGTCCTTCATGGATGACCTCATTTGCAAGGAGAACAGCCCTGACTTCTCCACTCTATCCACAAAATTAAAGTCCTTCACAAGGACATAGCAGGGTTGTTCATGTAGCACTTTGAGTCTTTTGTGCCAGTTAACAGAACCATGACTGATCTTTTATCTCAGTGCCACTTTCCTACACTAACCTCACATCTCTTGTTCCCTTTTATCTAACAATTTACTGTTCTCTGCCTCTTCAGCTCTCTTGGTAGAGAATTCCAAAAAGGCACTGCTTTTGGAATTGATTTCTGTATCCAGACTTGAGACTTGATTCCAGACTACTTAGCTCAGGGAAACATCATCCCTTTTATAAACTATGAAGGTGTCTACTATATATCCCATTGAAGCAAATTGGGGTACTAATTATGTAAAAAAAATTAATTTAGTTCTTGCTGTCACACTCAAGTAATTCCAAGTTGCACATAACCAGATGTTCCGGTAATTCCAAGTGCCTACCTCAGGAGAGACATTTTGATGTGTCTTAGCTTGGATAATGAAGTCTAAGAATGCTATTGCAGCACAAATAAATGCTGTTTAATAGGTGATAAAGTAATAAAGCAGAATTTAAAATAGCAATGTAAGTGCTGATCCAACAATTTTTAGAATTTCTTTAGTTGTCCTTATCTAATATGGTATGAAAACAAACATGGCACAGAACTTAAAAAAAAGTTATAATATCTGTTGGTTTCCACATAATGATATGCAGAGAACTGGAAAAATAACAAAATGTGCAGAGCTGCACTATTTATTAATACTCTGCCTTGAGCTGTCTGAAGCTCTGCAGCATAATGCATTTATTTTCTGTTAGAAGTTAGAAATTGCAGATATGAATTTTTCATTGGACTTGATCAGTTTTGAACTACATGATGATATCCTAGTTTCTCATTGAGTTATTTGCATATTTAAATATTAGAGTAGTTTTTGTATCCCCCCCATTAGAAGACAGACTTTTGAAAGGCATTGGGTGATTTCATCTGTGAATAGGGCCACCACCGCCAAGGCTCCACCGTCTTCAGCTGATGTTCCTTGATCCCTTGCCTTGTTTAGGTAATTGTTATGTCTCTGCTGCACCCTAATCAGGCCATCATGCTGGGTTTAGAAGCTTCGTATTGCTGGACAGCTCATTTGGGGGGGGGGGGGGGGGGGGGATGGGAAAATGCTTTTGATAAAGTTTTTTAAAAATCAGTTAATTAAAAATTTGCCTGGTACTTTATAAATTTAGATCAGAAATTGATTCCCAAGCTGAAGTAAAAAAAATTGTCAACAGCTGTCTTAAGCTCTACTGCAGAATCTGTTTATTTCCTATTATGTCTATAAATATTATCATTTTTTCTCATGTTCATTTGATATTCGAATCTTAGAGTGAACTGCCCTTTCTGTTCAAAGCAATTTTAAAAATTTTTTAAAGCTCTGTGATTATATTGTAGCATATTTTAATTCAAATATTTGAAATGACAAAATAAGATAAAATTATTTTTCTGAAAAGCTTTTTTTCAAGTATGTTCTGTTCAAAGAGTGAATTCAAATGGGTGATCAGTTTTCAACTCCCAACAGAGATCAGCTAAGAAACCGTACTATTGTACATACTGAGCTACATAATTTGAGTTATAAATTGTGCGTTAAGTTAACATTGTTGCTCTGATTTGGAATCATGATTTTTGGAGGCAAGAGTGTGACTTACCCCTGGAGCAGGGCAAGATTTTCCTCTTCTCTGAACTCTCTTTCAGCTCCCGCTTTCAGATGTTAGTATAACACCACATTGTGTAAAGATTTCAGCATACAGGCACATTGCATTATCTTTGCAGTTGTTTATACCCAATATTAGATAGCTTTTATTTATTTTCTTTCCTCTAGAATTATCTGTATAAATGCACCATTATTCTTTTGACAGTTGGCTTACATTAAAATAAATTCTGAGTTTAAGACCTGGGGGACATGGATGGACGTTGTGTAATTGGTGGTCCCCGTGCATCTGAAAACATTAGAGATTGCAGGAAAACCTTGTGCAGTTTACCATGTTGCAGCAGCTATGCATCACTGCCTGGGCAATTACTAGCCTGGAGTGGATAGCAACAAAAATAACCAGTCTGAGGTTTGTGCCCTTTTAAAGGGGTGATGTTTGGTGGCTGAAATGGTACTGAACTTTATTCCACTGACTGCAGTCCAGTCTGGTGGCTGATCAGGAGAACAGACACAAAAGAAAGGAAAAATCTAAATCAAAAGATTGGAAAACAAGTGTGAAGTGGGAGAGGGCAAGAATTACCTGTTGATTATGGATTGTTCCTCCCCTGCCCCCTCCTCCCACACACCTTGAAAAAGGTCACAATAATAATGACAGCCCTCCAGAAACATAATCTAGCTGAATGAAAATATAAATTGCGAAACATAATTGATTTACTTAATAATTCAGAGACCATATGTTGAAGTGCCAAGAACAATCATGTTCAAAGACCATGATCACCCAGGTCTTATGACACGGCACATGATGATGATGATGATGATACGATGAAGATGTAGTACTTGGGGCTGTCCGACCACATCACTGCGCTATACTTCTACATCAGCAGTAGGTGCTTGCAGATCAGGGAGATTTCACTCGCTTCGATCTTGAAACTGAGCTTTGGACATGCTGTATCAGGGAGGGAGAAAGTTACCTGAACACTTTAGTCAACCCCTTAGGTTTTGTACTGTCAATTTAGGAGTGATTAGATACAGGAGGGTGCAACTACATGTGAGGGATGGATGAGGTCATTCGAATTGGTAGATGAGGGAAGAGGAATGCAGCCGTGATAGAGCACATTATAATCAAGGCAATCACTTTACAGCTGGAAGTGTGAATCCAGGAAACCACACTGCCTGTTCAGTACCGGTTTAAGCATATTTTCATAGGGCTGGAGAGGGAGAGTGAAAGAAGAAGGAACACCTGAATCCTCTCCCAACCCTATGATATTGCTGAAAGTTCTTTAAGCAATACAAGATCCATTTCACTCTGGTCAGTTCAAGTGGAGCCTGTCCCAAAAGAATAGTTCCTTCCTTCCCCAGGACTTTCTCTAGTGACCCGTGCATTGGAAAAATTAAATTCTCCATCATCAATCTTTGTGCCATACATTCAACTCTTTGATCATGTCGAACCTAAACTAATCTGCATGTGCCTCAGATGATACTCTAAAAATATAACCTTTATGGTTCTTCTTGTAATTCCAATCCTAGCTCTTTGTACTGTCTCAGAAGTGCCTTTCTTAGTCATACTGGCCCATCTATGTGACATCAATTTTTCACTTTTGAATTAATTTTATTTACATTTTTCCAGAAGCTCCTTTCTTATTAGTCACCACTGAAGGGTTTGCTTTGTACTGTTTCCTTTGCACCTGTGAAGTTTAAAGGACTGCTCATAACTTTGATGTGATGAAGGAATGTGAGCAACTTTCATCAGAAGTAAAATATGAGGCAGACTAAAGGTACCCCCCCAAAATCCAGGAACTGATGGCCCTCATAGTTAAAAGAAAAGGCTGCAGAGATGGCGAATGCATTATGACTTTCCAAAGCACTCCTGACGCCATCTGGCCCATCAAGCCTGATCCACCATTCAATAAGATCATAGCTGATCTGACCATGGACTCATCTCCACCTACCTGCCTTTCCCCCATAATCCTTAATTCTCCTACTATGAAAATATCTATCCTTGTCTTAAAAATATTTACTGTGGTAGCCTCCACTGCTTCATTGGCAGAGAATCCACAGATTCACCACTCTTTGGGAAAAGCAGTTCTTCCTCATCTCTGTATTAAATTTATTCCCCTGAACCTTGAAGCTATGTCCCCTAGTTCTAGTCTCACCTACCAGTGGAAACAACTTTCCTGTCTCTACCTTATCCATCCCTTTCATAATTTTATGTTTCTACAAGATCTCCTCTTGTCCTTCTGAATTCATTGAGTACAGTCCCAGGTGACTTAATCTCTCCTCATAGTCTGACCCCCCCTCATCTCTGGAATCAACCTGGTGAACCACCTCTGCACTGCCTCAAAAGCTGGTGTATCCCTCCTCAAGTAAGGAGACCAGAACTGCACACAGTACTCCAGGCGCAGCCTCACCAGTACCCTGTATAGTTGCAGCATAACCTCCCTGCTCCTATATTCAACACCTCTAGCAATGAAGGCCAACATTCCATTTGCCTTCTTGATAGCCTGCTGCACCTGAAAACCAGCCTTTTGTGATTCATGCACAAGCACTCCCAAGTACTTATGCACAACAGAATGCTGCAATTTTTTACTATTTAAATAATTATCTTCTTCTATTTTTCCCTCCAAAGTAGATGACCTCACATTTACCAATGTCGTACTCCATCTGCCAGGCTCTTGCCCACTCACTTAACCTATCTATATCTCTCTGCACAATTTGCTTTCCAACTCAATTTAGTGTCATCAACAAATTTAGATACACTACAGTCGGTCCGCTCTTCCAGATCGTTAATGTACAAACATTTGTAATTTGTGAACAGTTGCAGGCCCAGCACTGACCCCTGTGGCACACCACTCACCACTGATTGCCAACCAGAGTAACACCCATGTAACCCAACTCTCTGCTTTCTATTGGTTAACCAATCCTCTAATATACTAATACATCATTCCAACTCTCTGCATCCTTATCTTATGGATTTTGTCTTTTACGTCTTTATCGAACGGCTTCTGGAGATCCAAGTAGATAATGTCCATCTGTTCTCCTCTATACACTGCACTTGTTATGTGCTCAAAGAACTCCAGTAAGTTTGTCAAACAGGACCTGCCTTTGCTGAATCCATGCTGTGTCTGCCTGATGGATCCATTTCTTTCCAGATGCTTCGCTATTTCTTCTTTAATGATAGCCTCAAGCATTTTCCCAACTACAGGTGTTAAACTAACTGGCCTATAGTTACCTGCCTTTTGCCTACATCATTTTTTGAACACTGGTGTGACATTTGCTGCCTTCCAATCTGCCGGGACCTGCCCAGAGTCCTGAGAATTTTGGAAAATTATCACCAAAGCCTCAACTACAACCACTGCCATTTCTTTCAGTACCCTGGGATACATTCCATCAGGACCAGGGGACTTGTCTATCTTTAGACCCAGAAGCTTGCTCAGCACTACTTCTTTAGTGATATTGAGGTCCTCACCTCCCATCGCGTCCATATCATCTCTCTTCAGCATGCACTCCACCATGAACACCAACACAATAGTCATTCAAAGCCTTGCCCACTTCCTCATTACCCAACATCAATTCCCCCTGCTTGTCTCCCAAGGGACCAATGTTCACTTTGGCCACTCTTTTCCAGTTTATGTAATTATAAAAACTCTTACTATCGTTTCTATATTTTGTGCTAGTTATTTTCATAATCTATCTTCCCTTTCTTTATTGCTCGTTTACTGGTTCTTTGTTGTATTTTAAAGTTTTCCCAACCTTCCCGTATCCCACTACTCTTGGCAGCTTTGTTCGCACAAGCTTTTAGTTTGATGCCTTCCTTTATTTTCTTAGTTGCCTACCTTTACTGTCCTTGCTTTTAACTGGAATATACTTTTGGTGAGCCCCATGAAAAGTCTCTTTGAAAGTCTTCCACTGTTCTGCAACTATCCCACCATATAGCCTGTGCTCCCAGTCTACCCTACTGAACTCCTCCACTGTAGTCCCCTTGTTCAGGCATAATACACTGGTTTTAGATCAAACTATTGCACCCTCCATTTGTATGAGAAGCAGAACATCTCAGTTGTTCTGGAATGAAAAGCCTCATCCTGAGAGCATATGTGGCAGAGATGGAGGAGCTAAGAAAAGGGAATGGCATTTTTTTTTTACAAGTGACAGGGTGGGAAGAGGTGTTGTCCAAATAGCTATGAGAGTCAGTGGGTTTGCAAAATATATCAATATATCAACCAGAGTTGGAGACAGATTGAGAAAGGGGAGAGAGGTGTTGGAAGCGGACAAAGTAAATTTGAGGATAGGGTGGAAGTTGAAGGCAATGATTTGAAATTGAAGCTCAGCATGGGTGGATGAAGTAGCATCAATGCATTTGACGATGTAGTGTAGGAAGAATTGGGGAGTGATGTCGGTGTAGACTCTCCCATGTAGCTGACGAAAAGGATAAAAGGTTGGCATAGCTGGACCCATGCAAGAGTCCATGTTTTGGAAGTGGTGTTTGACAACATTATCTCCATTTTAATGGAGCTCATTGATGTATAAAGGAGTAAATATACTGAGTTTAGATTTGCAAAAGGTATTCGATAAGATGCCACATCAAAGAGTACAAGCTAAGATCTCAAGGCAATGGGGGTGATTTATTAGAGTTGGCAGTGTATTGGCTAACTAATTGAGAACAGTCAGAATAAATAGATCGTTTCCAGATTGCAGGTTGCAATTATTGGGTTGCTACAGGGATTATCATAGGGATGCACCTGTTTTCAATCTATATAGTAGTTGAGGGAACCATGTACTGTAAATAGCTTGCTGACAGTTTGCAGTTGGGTAGGAAAGTAATTTGTGAAGACATACAGTATTGTGCAAAAATCTTAGAAATACATATGTACACATAGCTAGGGTGCCTAAAACTTTTGTACAGTACTATCTTTGTCAATGTGTAGTGGAGAGTGAATTTGCAAATCTGGCAGGATGTTGGGAATGATGAGGGTGGAGCGCTGTGGGGCAGGTGGCAGAGAAGGAATGCCAGGGCAGGGTCTGGTTTGAATGCAGACTCACCTAGCCCGGAGACATCAGGCAAGGTCATTTGATTCCAATCTACAGAATGTCTCTCTGGTGCTTTCCTCTCCCTCCCCTCTCCCTTCCCCTTTTCCCAACTATGATTTCCCCTCTCCCTGCCCCCTTCCCCCTCTCAATCCACAATAGAGACCCATATAAAATTTGCAGATGATGCAAAATTAGGGGGATAGGCTGATAACATTCTGACAGCAGAATCAATACTGTTAGATCTAAACAAAATCCAGATGTGAGGGGATAAATGGCAGGTGAAATTTTATGTAAGTAAATGTAAAATATTACACACAGGGAGTAGAAATATGAGATATAATTATACAGTGGGTGGTCTTGAGTTAGAAAGTGCACTGTATGAGAAGGATTTGGGTGTCCTGGTAGACTCATCACTGTCAACATCTGGACAATGCTTAGATGCCATTAGGAAGGCTAATAAATGTTGGGTTATATAATGCACTCAGTGGCATTCAAGTCTAGAGACGTTCTCTTTAAGCTGTATAATGCATTTGTGAGGTCACACCTTGAACACTGTGTATGATGTTGGTTTTCATATTTTGTGAGGGATGTAAGGACACTGGAGAGAGTTCAAAGAAAGGTGACGAGACACACTCCAGGTCTGCAGGATATGAGCTATGAAGAACGATTGAAAGAATTAAATCTTTTTAGCCTAGGTAGACATAGAGTGAGAGGAGTCTTGATAGAAGTGTTTGAATTCCAGCTTCTATTTCAAAATTCCATCATCAAGGACATGGGGCCATAGGTGAAGACTGTCTAAAAGATTTCAGACTAACATCAGGAAGCATTTCTTTACACAGCATGTTGTGGACACATGGAATAAAGTACCTAGTTTTACAGTTGAGAGTAGTACCTCAGAGACTTTGAAACCTAAACCCAATAATTATTTTATCACACTATGTGAATAGGAATTTGGCAAGCTTTTTTGGGCCAAATGGCCTGTTCTCATCAAAAACTTTCTAATGTTCTATTAAAATCAGGTTTATTATCACTCACATAAGTCATGAAATTTATTTATTTTTTGTGGCAGCAGTACAGTGCAATACATAAAATTACTACAGTACTGTGCAAAAGTCTTAGGCACCATAGCTAAGTATACATGCCTAAGACTTTTGCACAGCACTGTAGATACTGCTATGGGATATCATTAGATTGGCTAAGTGGACAAACACTTCGTTTGTTGTGTTGTAAAATATGATGTTATTGAGGCATGGCATAGGGAAGCAGTTTATTGTTTAAATGGAGAAAAACTGGAGAATGCTGCAGTACAGAGAGATCCGGGTGTCTCTGCATATGAAACTCAGAAGGCCATTTTGTAGATACAAGGAATGAAGAAAGTAACTTGAATGTTGATTTTCATGGCAAGGTGAGGTGGAGTACAGAATCGAGAATGCACTTGTGAGCCTGCATCAGGATAAATCATTAAGTTTTGGTCTCCTTACCAAAACTGAAAACAATTGGACTGAATGATTTGTAAGGAGGGTTCCCTAAGTTGATTCCTGGGATGAAGAGGTTGTCTTATTAATTGTAATGGCAAGATTAGGTCTATACTCATTTGATTTTGGAAGAATGAGGTGTGATTTTACAGTAACAAAAGATTCTTAGGGGACTTGATATAATTGATGCTGAGAGTGTTTTATTCAGGATCAGAATCAGGTTTATTATCACCGGCATGTGACGCAAAATTTGTTAACCTGGCAGCAACAGTTCAATGCAATACATAATCCAGCAGAGAGAAAAAAAATAATAAAAAAATTTAAAAAATAATAAATTAAAAAACAAATAAATGAGTAAGTCAATTACGCATATTGAATAGATTAAAAAGATGTGCAGAAACAGAAATAATGTGTAATTTTTTAAAAAGTGAGGTAGTATCCAAAGTTTTCAAGTCCATTCAGGAATTGGATGGCAGAGGGGAAGAAGCTGTTCCTGAATCGCTGAGTGTGTGCCTTCAGGCTTCTGTATCTCCTACCTGATGGTAACAGTGAGAAAAGGGCATGTCCTGGGTGCCAGAAGTCGTTAATAATGGACACTGCCTTTCTGAGACAACGCTCCCTAAAGCTGTCCTGAGTACTTTGTATGCGAGTGCCCAAGATGGAGCTGACTAGATTTACAACCTTCTGCAGCTTCTTTCGGTCCTGTGCAGTAGCCCCTCCATACCAGACAGTGATGCAGCCAGTCAGAATGCTCTCCACGGTACAACTACAGAAGTTTTGGAGTTTATTTGTTGACATGCCAAATCCCTTCAAACTCCTAATAAAGTATAGTCGCTGTCTTGCCTTCTTTATAACCACATCGATGTGTTGGGACCAGGTTAGATATTCAGAGATCTTGACACCCAGGAACTTGAAGCTACTCAACTCTCTCCACTGCTGATCCCTCTGAGGATTGGTATGTGTTCCTTCATCTTACCTTTCCTGAAGTCCACAATCAGCTCTTGTCTTTCTGACATTGAGTGCCAGGTTGTTGCTGCAGCACCACTCCACTAGTTGGCATATCTCACTCCTGTACGCCCTCTCGTAACCACCTGAGATTCTACCAACAATAGTTGTATCGTCAGCAAATTTCTTTTTGAGAGGACCAATAACCTTGGACATCTTTCAGAGTAAGGTGTCTTCTGTTTAAGACAGAAATGTGGAAGATTTTTTTCTCTTAGAGGTCACGAATCTACTCCAGAGAGCTGAAGGCATTGAATCACTGAATAGGTGGAAGGTTGTGATCAAATTATTTTTGTATTACAGGGAAGTTGAGGGCAGGCAGGAAAGTGCTGAAGCTCAGTTCCAATCAGTGATGATCTTATTGAACGTTAAAGTTGGAAAATATTCACGCCATTGCCAGAATATGAGGTGGTATTCCCCTGGTATATGTCAGGCCTCACCACGGTAGTGGAGAAGTGTAAGGATGGACACGTTTGTGAAAGACTGGGAAAGAGAATTGAAATGGCATGCAGCTGGGAGCTTGGGATAGCCATTTTGGAAAGTAGAAATGCTCTGAAAAATGGTTGCTCAAAAATCTACACTTGGTCTCACCAGTGTAGAGGAGGCCACATCAGGAGCAATAAATGCAGTAGCTGAGGTGAGGGAGGAGATGTTCATGAATCTTTGCCTCATTTGGATGTAGTGAGGGAGGAGTGTAAGAGCAAGTCCCAGGGGTCAGGGATATGTGGGTGGGGAGGGCTGTGTGGACCAGGGAGTCACAGAGAGAGTGGTCCCTGCAGAAGGAGGAAAGCTGGAGTGAGGAGAAGACATTGTGGGATATTGTTGTAGCTGATGGAAATAATGAATGATGATGTTCTGGATGTGAAGCTCGTGGAGTAAAGGGAGAGGACTAGGGGATTTTTAACCACTGTTTGGTCTGGAGGAAGGTAAGGTGAAAAACAGAGGAGGTGTGTGAGTGTTCTTAATCAACCACAGCAGAAAGGAAGCAACAAATCTTGAAAAAGCAATCTTACGAGCCTGATTGAATTTTTTGAGGATGTGACTAAACACATTGATGAAGGTAGAGCAGCAGATGTATTGTTTTTGGATTTCAGCAAGGCATTTGATAAGGTACCCATGCAAGTCTTATTGAGAAAGTAAGGAGGCGTGGGATCTAAGGGGACATTGCTCTGTGGATCCAGGACTGGCTTGAAAGTGGTTGTAGATGGGTCGTATTCTGCATGGAGGTTGGTGACCAGTGGTGGGCCCCAGGGATCTGTTATGGGACCCTTACTCTTTGTGATTTTTATAAATGACCTGGATAAGGAAGTGGAGAGATGGGTTAGTAAAATTCCTGATGACACAAAGGTTAAGGGTGTTGTGGATAGTGTGGAGGGCTGTCAGAGGTTACAGCGGGACATTGATGGGATGCAAAACTGGGCTGAGAAGTGGCAGGTAGAGTTCGACCCAGATAAGTGTGAGGTGGTTCATTTTGGTAGGTCAAATATAATGGCAGAATATAGTATTAATGGTAAGACTCTTGGCAGTGTGGAGGATCAGAGGGATCTTGGGGTCCAAATCCATAGGACACTCAAAGCTGCTGCGTAGGTTGACTCTGTGGTTAAGAAGGGATATGATGCATTGGCCTTCATCAATCGTGGGATTGCATTTAGGAGCCAAGAGGTAATGTTGCAGCTATATAGGATCCTGGTCAGACCCCACTTGGCGTACTGTGCTCAGTTCTGGTCACCTCACTACAGGAAGGATGTGGAAACAATAGAAAAGGTGCAGAGGAGATTTACAAGGATGTTGCCTGGATTGGGGAGTATACCTTATGAGAGTAGGTTGAGTGAACTTGGTCTTTTCTCCTTGGAACGATGGAGGATGAGAGGCATTGATCATGTGGATAGTCAGAGGCTTTTCCCCAGTACTGAATGGTTAGCATGAGAGGACACAGTTTTAAGGTGCTTGGAAGTGGGTACAGAGGAGATGTCAGGGTAAGTTTTTTACTCAGAGTGGTGAGTGCGTGGAATGGGCTGCTGGTGACGGTGGTGGAGGCAGATACGATAGGGTGCTCTAGGTGACTCCTCGACAGGTATATGGAGCTCAGAAAAATAGAGAGCTATGGTAACCCGAGGTATTTTCTCAGGTAAGTACATGTTCAGCACAGCTTTGTGGGCCGAAGGGCGTGTATTGAGCTGTTGGTTTTCTGTGTTTCTATTTCAGATGTCCTAAAGTGGAAGGCTTCACCTTGACAGCAGATACTGTAGTGATGGAGAAATTGGGAGAGAGGGTTGGCATCCTTATAAGAGATGTGGTGGGGAGAGTTGTTGTTTAAGTAACTGTGGGAGTCAGTGGGTTTATAGCAAATATCAGTGCTTAGCTGAGATGAATACAGATAGATCTTGAATCATCATTGAGTTTAGCACTGTTGCCCCTTTCCTCTTTATACTGGCCATCTCCCCTTCCACTCTCTGACCGGATGCAGAGCTCCAAGCTGAAATGTCAACAGATCCTAACTTGCCACTCACCCCCGCTGTAGATGCTGCTCAGCCAGCTGAATTTCTACAGTAGATTATTGCCCAGTTTCCAACATCTGCAGGATCTTAGTTCTTATAAGTGTTCTCCAAGGGCAGTTAGGAATGAACAAAATGTTGGGCTAGCCACGATTACCCAGGTCCAGTGATTGAATAGATGGAGAAACTGCAGGGACATGATGATTATATTTGTTGCTGGTCTTTGTCTTTGCTGGATAGGAATGAAAATGTTATGGAAATAAAGTGTGGGTGTTTTCTGTGTTTTTAAATGAAGAGGCATGATTATGAAGTACATTGCCAGTTTGGCAAACCAGGCATCAAATCTGCATTTCACATGGATGTCATCAATTCTGCCCAATTTCTGTTTTCTGCAATTAGCACTGAAATTGTGCACTGCATTAGCTTGTAAACAAAACTGAAGGCTCTTCTGCACTCGGATTGCTGAAGTGATCACAAAAAGGAATGTAATTTCTCCCACTTTTTCAGAAGTAACAAGTGGCAGCCCACAATTGTTTCACTGTACAATTAAAAAAAAACCGCTATTTATTTTGACCTTTTTGGCCGTGTTACATTTCAGCTTGTCAACTAGTGTAAGGACAGCACACAAAATGCTGTAGGATAGGAACTCAGCAAGTCGGGCAGCATCTATGGAGGGAATAATCAGTCATAGTTTTGCATCACAAAATGTCATCTGTTTATTCTCCTCCATAAATGCTGCATGATTTCCTGAACTCCTCCAGTGTTTTGTGTTTTGCTCAAGGTTTCCAGCACCTGCAGAATCTCTTGTGTTTATGAAGGTGTATAAGAAAGTTTTATTCCTTGAATTTTTTTTATTTGTCTGTCAGCTGAGCAAAGCAAATTTGTTTTTTTTTTGCTGAGTGTGCTTTAGTGGCTAGGTGAAAGTAACAATTGCAACATGCAAAGTGGGAATTGGTTCTCTGACAGAAAGGCATGGTTTTGCTTTTCTTTCTATTTAAAATTAGACCTTTTCTTAAAGAAACAAACACACAAGAACATTTTGTTTTATTTGAGATGGGTGGCACTCTCCCCTATCAGAAATGTAACTCCAAAAAACAGTTTTAAAAATGGGAGAGAGGGAGCAGTTTCTGTTGTATAATTCTGAACTTCGTATATAAGAGTGCAATTTACAGTAATTTAAATATGTTTCTCAATCTTGATTTTGCTGGCATGGTTAACCCAAGATTTAAAGCCAGGTCTTTATGCCCTAGATCCTTAAGTTCCTCCTATGCCAGTTAAATATCAATAAATTATTTTGGTTTTTATATTGCAACTCCTTTCTCTGGAGTCAGAACAGAAATTGCCAACGGTCACTTCTTCAGTCTTCTTATCATCATGCAATTGTGGACCTCCCATCTTATCAAGAAGCACAGCTTTCTGTAATGACATCGACAGAAGTGGTGAATTACTCTACACTTCCATCTCGGAATTACTTTTTGGTGACTGGCTGATGCAATCTCCACAACTTTAGCTATTGCGCTCAGAAGGAAATGATACAAACATTTATCAATTCTAACTTGGATAACTGACATTGTTCCCAGCTTACCTTAATGTAAGTAATAAACACATCATTTGCAAAATTATATCATGGATCATTGGCATTGGATGTTGATCGGAAATCTTTAGTGATATAAGCAGGTACACTAGCCTGTTTAAAGTAAATGCATTACAGCTCGTTAAAACTGTGGCCAGTGGAATTTAAAAAATGATTCGCATGCCACTTATTCAAAGGTCTGATGCTAGAAATGTGGCAGTTTAACTTGCTTGATATGCATTTACAACAATATTGTGAAGTAGGTCCTGAGTAGAAAGATTTGTGAGTAATGATCTTGCATAATAATGTTTATCTGAGCAAAGTGGTGCCATTTATCTTTTCAGGTTGTAAATAAAGGTTGAATGAAATTGTTCATGCTCATATGATACAGTAAATCACTTGGGGAGTATGTTTCCTGTTGTTAATTTGCTGAGGGGTTGAAGGCAGTGACACCCGCAATCCAAATCTGAAAATTAATTGTTCTCGCTGTCACTGTGCAATTAAATCATCACTGCTTATTTGTTTTGACTGATTTAACTGCATTGCATTTCAACCTATCAAGCACTTTCTAATTGTTGCAGGGTCCCGTGGAATAATTAAAATCAACTAACTGTAAAGTATCGCTGCTCTGGTTCAGAGTCGTGACTTTATCTGCTTCCAAAATGAAGTGTTAAAAGTGGTTCAATATTAAGCAAGTGTATAGAAGAACCTTAGCCAAACGAATATTTTAAAAAGTAAAACCAATGAAAATAACTGAAAATTATGACCATCATTTAAAGTTCTAAGCAAATTGTATATGTCAAACCCTGAGATTCATTTTCTTCTGGGCATACTCAATAGACCTATAGAGTAAGTATAACAGGATCAATGAAAGACCACCCAGCCAGAGGGTTCAACCAGTGTGCAGATGACAACAAACTGCGCAAATGCAGAAAAAAACCGCCATTGATTTGGTCTTCAAGAATGGTGTCATCCGCAAACTTGAATATGGCATTGGAGCTGCATTTAGCCACACAGTCAGAAGTGTAAAGCGAGCAGATCGGGGGGCTAAGCACACAGCATTGTGGTGCATCTGTGCTAATGGAGATTGTGGAGGAGATGTTGTTGCCAATATGATTTGACTAGGGTCTGCGAGAGAGGAAATCGAGAATCTAATTGCACAAGGAGATATTGAGGCCAAGGTCTTGGAGCTTATTGATTAGTTTTGAAGGGATGGTAATATTGAAGGTTGAGCTGTAGCCAATAAATAGCATTCTGATGTATGTTGAGGGGTTGAAGGCAGTGACACCTGAAATCCAAATGTGAATCTAGCTAAAATTGTTTGAGGATTGAGTGAAGAGCTAATGAAATGACATTTGCTATGGACCTGTTGTTCTTCTCAGGCAGGAGTTGATATGTTTCATCACCAGCTTCTCAAAAACTTCGTCACTGTGTATATACGGTAAATGCTACTGGATGATAGTTGAGGTGCATTACCATGTTCTTCTTGGGCACTGGTATGTTTTTTAAAAAAGAGCAAAAGTAGTAAAAATATAAAAGGAAACAAAGAACACTTTTGCAGCAATATCCAAAATTTTTAAACGAGCAACTATTATAATACGTTAAAAGTCATGGATACCATTTTCTGTGCTGGCAGAAATAGGTAATTGATCATCAATTATCTTATAAAATCTGTTTCAGTTTATCTTGCATAACTTTGGACTCTCACATAAAACCTCCTTCATCATCATCATCATCATCATGTGCTGTGTCATATGATGTGAATGATTGTGATCTCTCCATGACCATGATCATTCTTGGCAAATTTTTCTACAGAAGTGGTTTGCCATTATTGCCTTCTGGGCGGTGTCCCAACAAGACGGGTGACTTCATCTATTACACTACTCTTCAGAGATTGTCTGCCTGGTGTCAGTGGTCAAATAACTAGGATTTGTGATAAGTACCAGCTGCTCAGACAACCACCTACCTCCTGTTCCCATGGCTTCACACGAAGCCATCTCTCTGATCAGGCTGGGAGGGGATCTGAGCGGGTACCACACCTTGCATAAGGGTTACTCGCAGGTTAGCAGAGAGAAGGAGCACCTTACACCTCCTTTGGTAGAGACGTACAGTATCCCCACCCTGACACCCACATATCTTCCTGGGGGTATTTCAAATAATAATAGTAATTCCAAAGTACACAGCATTTGATTTTGAACAGCTAACCATATTGGCAAGTCTTAAATAAACGATGTCCTAACTTTACAAAAACCCTGAGCTGAAGTCAGAGTTCTGCAGACAAGAGGTCCTTTATCTAATTCATAACAAGGCTGTTGCTGCACACAAAGGGCAGTAATTAATGGATTTTAAATCAGGGGAGGTATCATCACACACAAGTTTGGGGGCCATTTTTATAACATATAACCATATAACAAATACAGCATGGAAACAGGCCATCTCAGCCCTTCTAATCTGTGCCGAACACTTACTCTCACCTAGTCCCACTTACCTGCACTCAGCCCATAACCTTCCATTCCTCTCCTGTCCATATACCTATCCTATTTTTTTTTAAATGATAAAATCGAACTTGCCTCTACCACTTCTACTGGAAGCTTGTTCCACACAGCTACCACTCTCTGAGTAAAGAAGTTCCCCCTTGTGTTACCCCTAAACTTTTGCCCCTTAACTCTCATCTCATGTCCTCTTGTTTGAATCTCCCCTACTCTCAATGGAAAAAGCCTATCCATGTCAACTCTATCTATCCCCCTCATAATTTTAAATACCTCTATCAAGTCCCCCCTCAACCTTCTATGCTCCAAAGAATAAAGAACTAACTTGTTCAACCTTTCTCTGTAACTTAGGTGCTGAAACCCAGGTAACATTCTAGTAAATCTCCTCTGTACTCTCTCTATTTTGTTGACATCTTTCCTATAATTCGGTGACCAGAACTGTACACAATACTCCAAATTTGGCCTCACCAATGCCTTGTACAATTTTAACATTACATCCCAACTCCTATACTCAATGCTCTGATTTATAAAGGCCAGCATACCAAAAGCTTTCTTCACCACCCTATCCACATGAGATCCCACCTTCAGGGAACTATGCACCATTATTCCTAGATCACTCTGTTCTACTGCAGTCCTCAATGCCCTACTGTTTACCATGTATGTCTTATTTTGATTATTCCTACCAAAATGTAGCACCTCACACTTATCAGCATTAAACTCCATCTGCCATCTTTTTTTAAAAAACTTTTTTTATTGTTTTCAAATAGTTACAGAATAAATGTGTATAAAAAAATGTGTTACCCAGCCCCCCTCCCCTTAACCCCTCCCCCCTAACATTCCTATTAAAAAAAAATAAGAGAGAGAAAAAAAGGAATGCCTGGATATTGGAGGGCTCCCACATGCCATCTGCCATCTTTCAGCCCACTGTTCTAACTGGCCTAAATCTCTCTGCAAGCTTTGAAAACCTACTTCATTATCCACGACACCACCTATCTTAGTATCATCTGCATACTTACTAATCCAATTTACCACCCCATCATCCAGATCATTAATGTATATGACAAACAACATTGGACCCAGTACAGCTCCCTGAGGCACACCACTAGTCACTGGACTCCAACCTGACAAACAGTTATCCGCCACTACTCTCTGGCATCTCCCATCCAGCCACTGTTGAATCCATTTCACTACTTCGATATTAATACCTAACGATTGAACCTTCCTAACTAACCTTCCGTGTGGAACCTTGTCAAAGGCCTTACTGAAGTCCATATAGACAACATCCACTGCTTTACCCTTGTCAACTTTCCTAGTAACCTCTTCAAAAAATTCAATAAGATTTGTCAAACATGACCTTCCACGCACAAATCCATGTTGACTGCTTCTAATCAGACCCTGTCTATCCAGATAATTATATATACCATCTCTAAGAATACTTTCCATTAACTTACCCACCACTGACATCAAAATTAAAGGCCGATAATTGCTAGGTTTACTCTTAGAACCCTTTTTAAACAATGGAATCATGTGAGCAATACGCCAATCCTCTGGCACCATCCCTGTTTCTAATGACATTTGAAATATTTCTGTCAGAACCCCTGCTATTTTTACACTAACTTCCCTCAAGGTCCTAGGGAATATCCTGTCAGGACCTGGACACTTATCCTCTTTTATATTCTTTAAAAGCTCTAGTGCTTCCTCTTCTTTAATCATCATAGTTTCCATAACTACCCTATTTGTTTTTCTTACCTTACACAATTCAATATCCTTCTCCTTAGTGAATACCGAAGAAAAGAAATTGTTCAAAATCTCCCCCATCTCTTTCGGCTTCACACATAGCTGTCCACTCTGATTCTCTAAGGGACCAATTTTATCCCTCACTATCCTTTTGCTATTAATATAACTGTAGAAACCCTTTGGATTTATTTTCACCTTACTTGCCAAAGCAACTTCATATCTTCTTTTAGCTTTTCTATTTTCTTTCTTAAGATTCCTTTTACATTCTTTATATTCCACGAGCATATTTGTCCTGTCATTGAGATAATTCACATTTTCTAAAAGTAAAGTATTTGCAAAAGGATGATTATTGTAAGAATTAAGACTCACTGATGCAATTGACTAGCTAAATTATGAATAAAGAATAAAATTAATAAAATAAAAGAAAGAATAAGATTCTTGGCAGTGTGGAGGATCAGAGGGATTTTGGGGTCCTAGTCCATAGGACACTCAAAGCAGCTGCGCAGGTTGACTCTGTGGTTAAGAAGGCGTACGGTGTACTGACCTTCATCAATCGTGGAAATTAATTTTGGAGCCGAGAGGTAATGTTGCAGCTATATAGGACCCTGGTCAGACCCCACTTGGCGTACTGTGCTCAGTTCTGGTCGCCTCACTACAGGAAGGATGTGGAAGTCATAGAAAGGGTGCAGAGGAGATTTACAAGGATGTTGCCTGGATTGGGGAGCATGCCTTATAAGAATAGATTGAGTGAACTCGGCCTTTTCTCCTCGGAGCGATGGAAGATGAGAGGTGACCTGATAGAGGTGTATAAGATGATGAGGCGCATTGATCGTGTGGATAGTCAGCGACTTTTTCTCAGGGCTGAAATGGTTGCCACAAAACAGACAGACAGACATACTTTATTGATCCCGAGGGGAAATTGGGTTTTGTTACAGTCGCACCAACCAAGAATAGTGTAGAAATATAGCAATATTAAACCATAAATAATTAAATAATTAGAAGTAATTATTCCAAGTGGAAATAAGTCCAGGACCAGCCTATTGGCTCAGGGTGTCTGACACTCCAAGGGAGGAGTTGTAAAGTTTGATGGCCACAGGCAGGAATGACTTCCTATGACGCTCAGTGTTGCATCTCGGTGGAATGAGTCTCTGGCTGAAGGTACTCCTGTGCCTAACCAGTACATTGTGGAGTGGATGGGAGACATTGTCCAAGATGGCGTGCAACTTGGACAGCATCCTCTTTTCAGACACCACCGTCAGAGAGTCCAGTTCCACCCCCACAACATCACTGGCCTTACGAATGAGTTTGTTGATTCTGTTGGTGTCTGCTACCCTCAGCCTGCTGCCCCAGCACACAACAGCAAACATGATAGCACTGGCCATCACAGACTCGTAGAACATCCTCAACATCGTACGGCAGATGTTAAAGGACCTCAGTCTCCTCAGGAAGTAGAGACGGCTCTGACCCTTCTTGTAGACAGCCTCCGTGTTCTTTGACCAGTCCAGTTTATTGTCAATTCGTTTCCCCAGGTATTTGTAATCCTCCACCATGTCCACACTGACCCCTTGGATGGAAACAGGGGTCACCGGTGCCTTAGCCCTCCTCAGGTCCACCACCAGCTCCTTAGTCTTTTTCACATTAAGCTGCAGATGATTCTGCTCACACCACGTGACAAAGTTTCCCACTGTAGCCCTGTACTCAGCCTCATCTCCCTTGCTGATGCTTCCAACTATGGCAGAGTCATCAGAAAACTTCTGAAAATGACAAGACTCTGTGCAGTAGTTGAAGTCCGAGGTGTAGATGGTGAAGAGAAAGGGAGACAGGACAGTCCCCTGTGGAGCCCCAGTGCTGCTGACCACTCTGTCTGACACACAGTGTTGCAAGCGCATGTACTGTGGTCTGCCAGTCAGGTAATCAATAATCCATGACACCAGGGAAGCATCCACCTGCATCACTGTCAGCTTCTCACCCAGCGGAGCAGGGCGGATGGTGTTGAATGCACTGGAGAGGTCAAAAAACCAAAAAAAAGTCAAGAGGACACAGGTTTAAGGTGCTGAGGAGGAGCTATAGAGGAGATGTCAGGGGTAAGTTTTTATGCAGAGAGTGGTGAGTGCGTGAAATGGGCTGCTGGCAACGGTGGTGGAGGCGAATATGGTAGGGTCTTTTAAGAGACTTTTGGATAGGTACACGGAGCTTACTAAAATAGAGGGCTATGGGGAAGCCTAGTAATTTCTGAGGTAGGGACATGTTTGGCACAACTTTGTGGGCTGAAAGGCCTGTATAGTGCTGTAGCTTTTCTATGTTTCTAAAATTAGGGAATGTAATGTGGTAGATATTTGAACCAAGACTAACAGCAGAAAAGAAGGAAATGGAATTAAATATTTTTAGTGGAGAAAATATATTTGGTTTAATAGGTATCCAGATTTTCAAACTGTCTCTTCCAGAATTGGTGATACCAAATATTAAATATTATATCTGCTTAGTGCTGCTATACTGAAGAAACTGCCAGTTATGATTCAGTGGATATTGTATATTTTTAGGTATATTTCTGTTTTGTGATCTGTAATCAGTTCAAGGTTTTGGAGCAGCATTTCCAAATTTAAAATGGTCTTGTTACCACTGTAAGTCTGGAATTGCAGAAGATTTTAAAATAATATCCATTGGGATAAAAAAAATGTTTAGTCAGGAATTAATAATTGGAAGCAAAGTAGGTATATAAAGGTTATAGAAGACACAGTGAGACACTGTGAGACTGAGAAGTACCAGGAATAATTTAACAATGTTTTAGTTTTGGTCTTGGTTCACTGGTAGTAATTTTTTCTAAGTTAGATGGTTGTGAATTCATGTTCCATTCTGAAGAGTTGAAAGTGTAATCTTGGCTGGCCAAGTTACTACTGAGGGAGTGGTGCATGATCAGAGGACCTGGCTATAAGATCATGAGATATGGGAGCAGAATTAAGTCATTTGGCTCATCGAGTCTGCTCCACCATTTCATCGTGGTTAATGCAACTTTCCTCTCAGCTCCAGTCTCCTGCCTTCTCCCCATATCCCTTCATGCCCTAACCAATCAAGAATCTATCAGCAACTGCCTTTAATATACATAAAGGCTTAGCCTCCACAGCTGCCAGATGCAAAGAAGGCCACATACTCACCACTCTTTGGCTAAAGAAGTTCTTCCTCATCTCCATTCTAAAAGTGAGCCTCTCTATTCTGAGGCCATCTCCTTTGGTCTTAGACTCCCCCAAAATAGGAACCATCATCTTCACATCCACTCTATCAAGGCCTTTCACCATTTGATAGCTTTCAATGAGGTTACTCCTCATTCTTCTGAACCCCAGTGAATATACGGCCACAGGCATGAAATGCTCTTCATATGACAAGCCGTTCAATCCTGGAATCATTCTCCTGAACCACCTTTGAACCCTCTCCAGTTTCAGCACATCCTTTCTTAGAAAAGGGACCCAAAATTGCTCACAATAATTCTGAACATTACATCCTTGCTTTTATATTCTAGTCCTCTTGAAAGGAATTAGCAATACTGCATTTGTCTTCCTCATCACAGACTCAATCTGCTCATGAACCTTTAGGGAATCTTGCACAAGGATTCCCAAGCCCCTTTGCCCCTCAGGTTTTGTATTTCCCCTCATTTAGTAAAATATCCAACACTTTCCTTTCTTCTATCAAAGCTTGTGACCGTAGACTTCCTGACACTGTGTTTCATCTGCCATTTCTTTGATAATTCTCCCAATCTGCTTAAGTTCTTCTGTAGCCTCTCTACTTCCACAAAAGTACCAGCCCCTCCACCTGTCTTCAAACTTTGCAACAAACCCATCAATTTCATCATCTAAAGTATTAACATATAACGTAAAAAGAATTGGTCCCAACATAGCCAGCTGTGGAATATCACTATTCACCGGCAGCCAACCAGAAGAGGCTCCCTTTCTTCCTGCTCTTTGCCTCCTGCCAATCAGCCATTGCTTTATTCATGCTAGAATCTTTCCCGTAATAAACATGAACACCAATTTCATAGAGCAGTAGAATTCTTTAGTCTCTAACCAAAATTTGTCTCCTCACCAGTATCATCAGAACAGTTTATTTCATAACGTATTACTGCTGTTTGTGTATCGTTGGTGGGTTTAGTTCTTCTTGCTACATTTTTGTAGATAATAAAGCTTTTGTGAAAGGGTCTGGAAGGTAGAGTAGTAGGACACTTTGGAAAAATACTCAAAAGAAATATGAAGGTGAAATTGAGCAGAGCAGAATGAGAACATCGCTTGAGTTCAGAATGAAAGTGATATAATTCAAACAGTACGAAATATTTCCAGGAACCTGACATCATAGATGCAAAATTGATGATGATTGTGATGTTTCAGACCAAGGATTGTAGTCTCAAAATAAGGGGATGGCCATTCAGAACATAGATGAGGGTAGTGAATGTTTGGAACTCTCTACCTGTGAAGGCTATAGAAGGTGAGAAGCATGAGGAGGCTCAGTTAATGTGTACATCTAAGAGAAAGATTGATCAATTTTTAGTTCAGGAATGAGACACTGATGTCTCAGGCATAATCTTATTAAATGGGTGAATGTCCAATTCCTGTCTCTGTTTACTTATGTTCTTGTGTTAAGGAATAATAAGACAAAGGTTCAGCATGGTAAGTAAGAGGTAGATGCAGTACTGAACCATTGAGGCAGATGGACAAAGGAAAAGTGTGAGTTGGTCATCAGAAGGAGCCAATACAGTTACTTTGCAAAGTTAGAAAAGTAAGATTTCTCTTTGCAAATAAGGTATTTTAGTGCAGAGAAAATGGAATCCAAAGTTGATTTGAATGTGGCCAGCTTCCACTAAACATGCTTACTTAAATGACTTTGGCAATGTATCTTCCTTTTCCTTATAGATTTGGGAGTTAGAAGGACCTCACGGGTAGTAATCTCTGGATTGGTGTGTGTGCCATGCACCAATGAGGGTAAGAACAGGATATCATGGCAGAAGAGTTGGTGCAAGGTGTGGGGTTTCAGATTTGTGGATCATTGAGATTTCTTTTGGGGAAAGTATGACTTGTACAAAAAGGAAGATTACGCCTGAAGCTCAAGGGACTAATATTCATGCAGGTAAGTTTGCTTGAGCTGTTGAGGAGGATTTAAACTAGGTTGGTAGGAAATTGGAATTGGAATGTTAGGTCAGATGATGGAGCAGTTGATGTAAAGTTAGCGCAATGCGTGCAGAGAGACAGTGAGAAAGGACAGGCAGTGTATAGGGCATAAATGCAATCAGCTGGATGGGTTGAAGTGTACAGAATCTACTTAAAGATGACAAGTATTAAGAATGAGTGTGATGAAGTGAGGCGTGGATCTGTATAGATTAGAAAATAGCTGGGAGTTCTTTCACTTATTTGGGACACTGTGCTACTTAATTGGGACAGGACAGTGTTGCTAAACAGTTTGTAAATAGCGTCTGTCATGTGCGCTAGCATGGCCTTTAGACACAACACCGTACTTAGAGCAAACAGTTTTTAAATAGCATCAGTTTCATTTGTTTGTGTTCAAAAGCCGTGATTTTTGTCACTGATAGTTACTGAGAAATAAACTGTAAGACAATTCCGAATGGTTTGCTCACTGTGGTTTCAAGCATTCAGTCTTGGAGATGCCAGAAACAGTCCAGAGTGAAAATGAAATGATTTTATTACTTCAACATTATGAACTATGAAAAATTTGAAGGTATGGACAATTATCCTGAATGTTAGAATGGAAATGAAGGTTTGGAAGATGCAATCATTGGAAGCATTGTATGAAGGCAGTCTATTATCTGCACTAGGTGCCTGTGATGATTTTGTTCATTTACAGTCAATGAAATGTTCTAATTTGTTTCTGTATTGTACTTAAATACACAATTTATTACTCTGTTAAATGATAGTTTGTCTTTTTTATATTTTTTAAACTATTTCCATGAAATGTAAATGAATTGGGGCCTCAGCTTAATTGGGGCAATAAGTACTGGACCCTATGTGTCCCAATTAACTGGAATGCCCTGTATTTGGAGATACCTAGTCTTATTCGGGCTAGTCAGCATTGGCTTTGTGAGTGTTATTTCGTGCCTCATGAGTCTAATTGAGTTTTTTTGAGAAGGGGATAAAACAAGTTGATAAAAGATATTTATGTGGTGGATATAGATTTTAGTAAGGTGTTCCAAAGATTCTCCATGCTCTGCTCATTAAGAAAATTAGGATGCAAGGGATCCAGGGACACTTGGCTGCATGGATTCAGAACTGGTTTGCTTACAGAAGACGAAGGGTAGTATTCTGCCTCAGAGGTGCTCCGCAGGGATCTATTCTGGGGCCTCTGCTCATTGTGAGTTTTATAAATGACTTGGGTGCGAAAGTGAAAGGGGGGAGGTGGTTTGGAAAGTTTGCTGATAACATGAAGGTTGGACATGTTGTGGATCGTGCAGAAGGCTGTCTTATGTTACAAGGGGATATAGTCAGAATGCAGAGCTGGGCAGAGAAGTGGCAGATGGAGATCAGTCTAGAAAAGTCTGAAGTACGTCATTCACTTTGGAAGATCAAACCTGAAGATGGACTATGAGGTTAACAGCAGGATTCTTAGAACTTTTAAGGAACAGAGGGATTTTGGGGTCCATGTCCATAGATCCCTCAAAGTTGCTGTGCAAGTTGATAGGGTGGATGAGAAGGTGTATGATGTGGTGGCCTTTATTAGTTGGGGACTGAGTTCAAACCTCTGGTTAGATGACTAAGTATAGACAAATGCTATTGTGTTCATTTCTGGTCACCTCATTATAGGAAGAGTGTAAAAACTTTAGAGAGGTTGAAGAGTAGATTTACCAGGATTGGAGAACATGACTTATGGGGAAAGGGCAAGCGAGCTAGGATTTTTTTCTTTGCACAGATGGAGGATGCGAGGCAACTTGATAGAGCTGTATAAGATTGAGAGGCATAAATGGAGTAGACAGCCAGCATCTTTTTCCCAGGAAGACGATGCCGAATTCAAAGTGAGTGGAGGAACGTGTTTTCTTTTCAGAGTGGTGGGTGTCTGGAGTGCACTGCTCAGTGTGGTGGTAGAGTTGATGTAATAGGAGCATTTACAACACACTTGGATACATGCATGGATGAAAGAAAAATGGAGGATGGCGGGCTATGTAGGAGGGAAGGGTTAGATTGATCATGGAGCAGATTTGTATAGGTCAGTACAACATTGTGGACCATAGGGTTCGAACTGTGCTGTGTACAGTTCTGTTTTCTAATAACGGTGACATGAGAAGGCAGCTAGCCACCAGTTCAAAAATCATTGATGGCCAGTGAAGTGATATCGCCATCCCCTTTTTAAAAATTCATTCTTTGGATGTGGGGATTGTTGACATTTCAATCTGCTCTACCACCAGCAAAGCTGCTTCAGAATTCGGTGAAATGTCAAATACAGTGCTTAAGTTTGGAATCAGCTGTAAGTATGAATGGCAAGTTAAAGGACATAATGAAATTGGATTCCACTAACAGTTCAGTAGTTTCATGATGGTATTGCTAATGCTTATTCCTTATTTACTTCCATGTTATTTGATTAACTGAGTTAATAGTCCCAGCTGACACAAGCCAATTGAACTTGTGTTGCTAACTCAGTAGTCCCAAGTCTGAATACTAATCTGGTTATAACTGAAGCCAATGTAAACAGTGAAAAGTAAAATTAATTTTGTTTTACTGAAAATGGTACATGTACTCATAAAGACCTTATGGCAGATGAAATACATCATCAGATAATCCGTTTTGTTTTGGAGAACTTTCGGTTACACACTGAGTACCTTCTCCTAATATTGGAAAATTATTAAAATGGACCCCCTTTCAGCTGGAAACTGAAAATAGCAACAGGGAACAAATAATGAGATGTCTACATCTTTGCAGAGTTATTCTACTGGTCAGTAGTTGAACACAGATTAATTATAAAGGACCTGAGAGAACTGGAAGAACAATCGTTCGGGACTCTGCAGCTCAAGCTTCCTTGTAAAGGTATTGTTGGTGCATGCAGTTAATCAGTGTATGATGCCTGGATTCAAAGGCAAAGCAAAACTGAAACAGCTTGCCTCCTTTGTTTTATTGAAATGAAGAACAAGGGAAGCCTACAACAATGGAGTACGCTGTTTCAATTGTGTTTAAACCACAAAGGTTTGCAAACAGCACACTTAGGGGTGTATCACTGTCTGCAACTAGTAATTAATACAAATTTTAATCTATGAAAGAACTCTTCTATAGAGTGACAAATTGGTTTCAATAATTCACATTCTCAGGACAAGTGACATATTATACTTACCATGGTGTCACTGCATTGGTCACATTAAGCTTATCTGGGGCCAATTGGCACTTACTTTTTAGGCTTTGAACTTTCCTTGACTGGTGAACATTTCTTTCCTTCCAGTGATGAATAATAATGCAAAATGCTTACATGTAGCCCAAAGTCACCTTTGCAATCTTGTTTGAAATTTGCATCCTTCACTCAATAAAAGTATTTTTCCACTGTCCACACTGGGATTAAGTCAACGTGAAGGTGCCATGCACAATGTCATGGCAGTGCTGTGGAACCACTGAGCTTCTAGTGTTTTGTTGAGTGGGCATTGTTGCCAAAAAGGTCGGAAAAAGAATATTCACTGAGGATCAGGAAGTGTTCAGTTCCATTCTTAGTTCCTCATGTAATGTAGTAGCCCGTGTCTGTTTACAGCAAGAATTAGACACAGTCCAGAGTTGGGATGGGATATAACTAGTAACCATTGGTGCCACTCAGCTGACATGTTATGAGCATGTTAACCCAAAATGAGTCAAAGCACCTTAGTGTCATTTAATGTCATTACCATAGCAAACTGTTGGTTTTACTGCAAATAAAACCAATTTTGTTTAGTCAACAGACCACATAATGAGCAGAAGATACATACTGCTGCTACTCATAGTAAAAGCTGGATAGTTTCTGCATTGAAATAGAGTGAGGAAAGGATAGTTTGTACACATAAGTTGCTTATAACCCTTTTGACTTGGGGTCTATACTGAGCTATTCTTGGCTGGTGAGCATTGGTTTAGGAATTTCAAGAGGAGGAGGGGAAAATATTAATCAAGGTTCCCACTTCTGTAGGTCTAGATATGAAGATCAGATATACTGTAAATGTTAGGTGCTCCCGTAAGTCTATATATTAGTGTTGGGCATCCTTCATGGAAGTAATGAAGAAGCTGGATGAAAGAAAAAGGTGTCTGTTTGCAATACGAAAATTTTTGAGGTATTTTACATGGTTTTCTGGAAAAAGAAACCAGAATTAAACCACCTTCATTCTGAATTACATCTATCTATGAATGAGATTTATTTGTAGTTGAACTGTGCTTGTTTAAATTTGGTTTAATGCAGGTTAGCTATCATTATTGAAAAGGAATTGGATTTTGAATAATTTGTTAATAATTTGATCAAATTTAAAATTTTATACATGATTGATTTTTATAAATGACTTGGATGACGAAGAGGAGGGGAGGATTATTCAGTTTGCTGATGACATGGAGGTTGGATGTCATAGGTCACCACAGGATGCAAACTTGGTTGGAGAGTGGCAGATGGCGCCCAATCCAGAAACGGATGAGGTCATATACTTTGGAAGATCGAAGGTGAAGTTGGAGTACAAGGTCAATTGCAGTATGGAAGAACAGATGCATCTTGGAGTTCAAGTCCACAGATCTCTCTAAATTGCTGCAAAAGTTAATAGGGTCATTAAGTAGGCATAAGGTGTGCTGGCCTTCCTTTGTCAACAGGCTGAGTTCAGGAGTTGTGAGGTTATGTTGCAGCTGTCTAAAATTCTGGTTTGACCACACTTAGTGTGTTGTTGTTTAGTCGAGTCCGACGCTTTGTGACCTTATGGACCATAGGGTCCATAGGGTTTTCTTGGCAAGATACGAAAGTAGATTGCCAGGCCTTTCTTTTGCGCAGATACTGCTGCTGCCCAGCTTGGGACTTGGCTGGGTTTGAACTCCAGACCATCTGCCTTGACGCATATCATATTTTTTTTACTGAGTTAAGTATTGTATGTAATTAGTTTTGCTACAACAAGTGTATGGGACATTGGAAAAAAGTTGAATTTCCCCATGGGGATGAATAAAGTATCTATCTATCTATCTATCTATCTATCTATCTATCTATCTATCTATCTATCTATCTAAATCACTATCTCAAAAAGCAGTAATAATAGCTTTTAAAAAGTTCTTAAGTCCTGGCGGTAGAATTGTAAAGCCTAATGGCATTGGGGAGTATTGACCTCTTCATCCTGTCTGAGGAGCATTGCATCGATAGTAACCTGTTGCTGAAACTGCTTCTCTGTCTCTGGATGGTGCTATGTAGAGGATGTTCAGAGTTATCCATAATTGACCGTAGCCTACTCAGCGCCCTTCGCTCAGCTACCGATGTTAAACTCTCCAGTACTTTACCCACGACAGAGCCCGCCTTCCTTACCAGCTTATTAAGACGTGAGGCGTCCCTCTTCTTAATGCTTCCTCCCCAACACGCCACCACAAAGAAGAGGGCACTCTCCACAACTGACCTATAGAACATCTTCAGCATCTCACTACAGACATTGAATGACGCCAACCTTCTTAGGAAGTACAGTCGACTCTGTGCCTTCCTGCACAAGGCATCTGTGTTGGCAGTCCAGTCTAGCTTCTCGTCTAACTGTACTCCCAGATACTTGTAGGTCTTAACCTGCTCCACACATTCTCCATTAGGTCAGCACAACACCATGGGCAGAAGGGCCCACACTGTACTTTACTCTTCTATGATCTGTTTGATAACAATACTCCAACACCAATTCTAAAAATAGCCAAATGCGACTGGTAGACCAGAAGAGTGGGAATTTTAGACAAGTCCAGCAGTGAGAGAGTAAAAAGCTGATTGAGAGAGAAAACTGGAAAGTTGTATTGAAACAAACAACAGGAAATCTACTGCTATACAGTATAGAAAGGAAGGGGATAAACTGGTTAAATTTGAGACCTTTGGAAGGTGAGATGGGAGAATTAATAACAGGAAATTAGTAAGTCAGTTAAAGCAATATTTTCATCGTAGTTCACAGGGGAGGTGACTGCAGATATCACTGGACAACAAACTTTTTCAAAAATGTTTTTTTGTTTATGATATACTGCTTGAAGCTGAATACAAATATAATGTCAGATTACTTGTATCACAGGCATTTGGAGAAACAAGAAATTAACTTTTATTGAGTATAATGAGTTTAATTGCATAATGGTCTGACACTTTGCAAGAGTACAACTGAGCTAAAAATGTTTTGTTGTTGATTTTCATCTGTACTCAGTGTCTGAAGCTTCTTATTTCAGTGCTGAACAATAATTAGCCAGCATTGATGGATTCCAGTGGCCCTGATACAGTTTCTCCATGACTGCAATGTCCCGTGCTCACCATGCTCGTCACTGACAATGCCAAGGTTTTCAGGGCAGAAGATCTAAATGGAAATGCAGAAAATGAATCTTTAGTGATATGTTGCACTTCATGGTCTTGTATGTGTGAAGCATGTTGTCAACCTGCTGTACATAGTTTGGTGCTCTGAAGTTAACAAGAAAATTTTGAACAGTCTTCCGTGCAATTTTCTCCAGTCCCGCTTCAAGATCATTGAAATGCCTGTTATTAATGATCTGTTTAATTTGTGGACCAACAAAAATCCTTAATCTTGGCACCAGTTATTCTGGGAACCATCTGTCTCAAATATTAAGATCCTTCATGGAAATTCACAGCCTTTCTGAAACCTGTGCTGCCATGCAGCATCTATCCTGCCTAAGCATATCCAGGCATGCATGGACAAAATAGAAAACTTTTCAGCTTACATTGTGGGCAATGTTTTAATTGACTTGAATTATGAATTGAATTATCAAATAGGATAGGATAGGATGGCATCTGCTAATCTCGCGAGACCGTGGATCTGTGCCTGGAAAGTCTTGTTTAAGCCTCTCCAAGGCACAGGACTGGGCAAGATTGTATGGAAGACTGGCAGTTTCCCAAGCAGCAAGTCTCCCCTCTCCATGCCACCGACGTTGTCCAATACAGCTTGACACCAGTGACATCGCAGGCATTCCAGAGTGAGGTTGAAGACAACGTCGGACTGCCTTAGGGACTCCAGCTCTGGATTTGTCCTCAGGGTTTACTCCCAAAGCCTTTCCCATAAGTAGGTATGGCCGCAAGGCAGCGGACGTTTGTAATCAGAGTTTTCCCTCTGTGATCAGCTGCCAAGATCCATAAGATACACCCAAAAGCTATCAAGAAGCAAACTCTTCTTGTCCAGTCTATCACAGTCTTGACAACTCTTGTTGTCCAGTCTATCACAGAGATAATGCATGGGCTGGTTTTAAACAGCAGTGTGGTTGTCCATAGTCAGTAAGTGCAAAATGTAGTTGAATAGTAGTCATTGTGTTCCTTTCCAAGATTTGATTTTATGAAACACACACAAAATGCTGGTGGAACACAGCAGGCCAGGCAGCGTCTATAGGGAGAAGCACTGTCGACGTTTTGGGCCGAGACCCTTCGTCAGGACTTTTATGATTTAAGTGTGAACCTGGAAATGAAGGTGCAGCTACTACTGCATTGTACATTTAAAGCTCCCAAATGAAGACTAACTCCTGTTGGGAGCTTTAAAAGCAAAAGCTGAAGAATTTAAAACTATTTATCTAATGGACATTAAGTTCTTTGGGACATCCAGAGGTTGTGCAAGGTGCTGCATAAATCCAATTATTGCCTCCTTCAATATTTTTCTTTTCTCCGTGTAAGACCCAGACAGCTGGATGGCTCAGGGGCAGGAACGGTTATTTCGAGTGCCAGGCTTTGGGTGTTTCAGAAAGGGTAGGGAGGGAGGCAAATAAGGTGGGGGCGTGGCACTGCTGATCAGAGATAACGTCACAGCTGCAGAAAAGGAGGAAATGATGGCAGGATTGTCTAGTGAGTCTCTGTAGGTGGAAGTTAGAAAGAGGAAAGGGTCAATAACTCCACTGGGTGTTTTTAATAGACCACCCAATAGTAACAAGGACATCGAGGAGCAGACAGGGAGACAGATTCTGGGAAGATGTAATAATAACAGGGTTGTCATGGTGGGAGATTTCAATTTCCCAAATATTGATTGGCATCTCCCTAGAGCAAGGAGTTTAGAAGGGGTGCAGATTGTTAGGTGTGTTCAGGATGCTTTCTTGGCACAGTATGTAGGTAAGCCTGCAAGAAGAGAGGCTGTACTTGATCTGCTATTGGGAAGTGAACCTGGTCAGGTGTCAGATCTCTCAGTGGGAGAGAATTTTGGAGATAGTGATCACAATTCTATCTCCTTTACTATAACATGGGAGAGGGATAGGAACGGACAAGCTAGGAAAACGTTTAATTGGAGTAAGGGGAAATATGAAGCTATCAGTCAGGAACTTGGAAGCATAAATTCGGAACAGATGTTCTCAGGGAAATTTACGGCAGAAATGTGGCAAATGTTCAGGGGATATTTGCATGGTGTTCTGCATAGGTACATTCCAATGAGACAGGGAAAGGATGGTAGGGTACAGGAACCATGGTGTACAAAGGCTGTTGAAAATCTAGTCAAGAAAAGAAAAGCATTCGAAACGTTCAAAAAACTAGGTAATGATAGAGATCTAGAAGATTATAAAGCTAGCAGGAAAGAGCTTAAGAATGACATTAGGGGAGCCAGAAGGGGCCATGAGAAGGCCTTGGTGGACAGGATTAAGGAAAATCACAAGGCATTCTGCAAGTATGTGAAGAGCAAGAGGATACGACGTGTGAGAATAGGACAAATCAAGTGGAGAAGTGTGTATGGAACTGGAGGAGTTAGCTGAGGGTACTGAATGAATACTTTGCTTCAGTATTCACTACAGAAAAGGATCTTGGCAATTATAGGAATGACTGCCAGCAGATTGAAAAGCCTGAGCATATAGACATTAAGAAAGAGGATGTACTGGAGCTTTTGGAAAGCATCAAGTTAGTAAGTCTCTGGGACTGGACAAGATGTACCCCAGTCTACTGTGGGAGCTGAGGAAAGAGATTCCTGAGCTTCTGGCAATGATCTTTGCATCATCACTGGGGACAGGGGAGGTTCTAGAGGATTGGAGGGTTTCAGATGTTGTTCGCTTATTCAAGAAAGGGAGTAGAGATAGCCTAGAAAATTATAGACCAGTGAGTCCTACTTCAGTAGTTGGTAAGTTAATGGAGAAGATCCTGAGAGGCAGGACATGAACATTTGGAGAGGTATAATATGATTAGGAATAGTCAGCATGGCTTTGTCAAAGGCAGGTCATGCCTTACGAGCCTGATTGAATTTTTTGAGGATGTGACTAAACACATTGAAGGTAGAACAGTAGATGTAGTGTATATGGATTTCAGCAAGGCATTTGACAAGGTACCCCATGCAAGGTTTATTGAGAGAGTAAGGAGGCATGGGATCCAAGAGGACATTGCTTTGTGGATCCAGAACTGGCTTGCCCACAGAAGGCAATGAGTGGTTGTAGACGGGTCATATTCTGCATGGAGATTGGTCACCAGTGGTGTCCTTCGGGGATCTGTTCTGGGACCCCTACTGTTTGTGATTTTTGTAAATGACCTGGATGAGCAAGTGGAGGGATGGGTTAGTAAATTTGCTGATGACACAAAGGTTGGGGGTGTTGTGGATAGTGTGGAGGGCTGTCAGAGGTTACAGTGGGACACTGATAAGATGCAAAACTAGGCTGAGAAGTGGCAGATGGAGTTCAACCCAGATAAGTGTGAGGTGGTTTATTTTGGTAGGTCAAATATGATGGCAGATTATAGAATTAATGGTAAGACTCTTGATAGTGTGGAGGATCAGAGGGATCTTGGGGTTCGAGTCCATAGGACACTCAAAACTGCTGCGCAGGTTGACTCCGTGATTACGAAAGCATACAGTGCATTGATCCTCATCAATCATGGGATTGAGTTTAAGAGCCAAGAGGTAATGTTGCAGCTATATCGGACCCTGGTCAGACCCCACTGGGAGTACTGCACTCCATTCTGGTCACCTCACCACAGGAAGGAAGTGGAAACTATTGAAAGGGTGCAGAGGAGATTTACAATGATGTTGCCTGGATTGGGGAGCATGCCTTATGAGAATAGGTTGAGTGAACTCGGTCTTTTCTCCTTGGAGCGACGGAGGATGAGAGGTGACCTGATAGAGCTGTATAAGATGATGAGAGGCATTGATTGTGTGGATAGTCAGAGGCTTTTTCCCAGGGCTGAAATGGCTAACACGAGAGGGCATAGTTCTAAGGTGCTTGGAAGTAGGTACAGAGGAGACGTCAGGGTTAAGTTTTCACGCAGAGAGTGGTGAGTACGTGGAATGGGCTTCTGCTGATGGTGGTGGAGGCAGATACGATAGAATCTTTTAAGAGACTCCTGGATAGGTACATGAGCTTAGAAAAAAATGGTGGGTATAGTTTATCTATATTTCTGTTTCGAACACAAACAGAATAACAGTGTTATTTATCAAGCTATGCAGTTGTTATAATATTTCATGACAGCTCTGAATCCATTTCACATTTGTCCCAACCTCAAATTAAATCTTCAAGAGTAGAATTAAGTGATCATTTGTTAAACAGAAAAGTAACATTGTGTGGAAAAACAATTTAAGCAAATATGATTATTTTGTATGAATTGTGTTAAGAAATGTTCCATCTGTCAGAGCAACATTATTTGGTATTTTTATGTTGCTGACAAATAGTCTAAAATTGTGTAACGAAAATTATCTTTGAGATAATTGCTGCTGAAGCTTCTGCTAAGAACAGAATTTCTTTTTGTAATTGAATGAATATAAAATGAAGAAAATGAATTTATAAAAATATTTGAATCTTTTCATTCTTTAGATGAAACTTCTGTCAGTTCAAACCGGCTCTGGCCCTGCAGCTGCTGGGGCTGCGATGTCATTCATTCACAAACTCCCTGAGTGATCTGAAGTTGTAAACATTGGTAGACTTGCAGAGCAATTTCACTTTAAATTATTTAAAAGGAAGTAATACCAGGACTGAGCTGAAAAAACAGCCATTGTTCCATTAATGGTGGTTTGGTGACATCTTAGTTTGCTTACCCTGGTTTTGTTTTATACATTTTCAGAATATGCTGATTTCCTCCACGGTGAAAGGGATTAAAACTAGCTGAGTGGCAAACTGTTCCAAAGCAGGACTGGCAGCTGTCAGTTTTTTCATCTTGGATCTCTGGGAGTGCTCAATTGAATGTGGAAGTCCAAAGTGAGCAGGTGAACTTTCAGAACGTAGAACGTTTACACTATGGATCTATGGGCATTTAGAGAATCATTGTCAGATCAGGGACAGTCAGCATGGCTTTGTGAAGGGCAGATTGTGCCTACCAAGTCTGATAGAGTTCTTTGAGGAGGTGACCAGGCATATAGATGAGGGTAGTGCAGTGGATGTGATCTACATGGATTTTAGTAAGGCATTTGACAAGGTTCCACATGGTGGGCTTATTCAGAAAGTCAGAAGGCATGGGATCCAGGGAAGTTTGGCCAGGTGGATTCAGAATTGGTTTGCCTGCAGAAGGCAGAGGGTCATGGTGGAGGGAGTACATTCGGATTGGAGGGTTGTGACTAGTGCTGTCCCACAAGGATCTGTTCTGGGGCTTCTACTTTTTGTGATTTTTATTAACGACCTGGATGTGGGGGTGGAAGGGTGGGTTGGCAAGTTTGCAGATGACACAAAGGTTGGTGGTGTTGTAGGTAGTGTAGAGGATTGTCGAAGGTTGCAGAGAGACATTGATAGGATGCAGAAGTGGGCTGGGAAGTGGCAGATGGAGTTCAACCTGGAGAAGTGTGAGGTAGTACACTTTGGAAGGACAAACTCCAAGGCAGAGTACAAAGTAAATGGTAGGATACTTGATAGTGTGGAGGAACAGAGGGATCTGGGGATACATGTCCACAGATCCCTGAAAGTTGCCTCACAAGTAGATAGGGTAGTTAAGAAAGCTTATGGGGTGTTAGCTTTCATAAGTCGAGGGATAGAGTTTAAGAGACGCGATGTAATAATGCAGCTCTATAAAACTCTAATTAGGCCACACTTGGAGTACTGTGTCCAGTTCTGGTCGCCTCAGTATAGGAAGGATGTGGAAGCATTGGAAAGGGTACAGAGGAGATTTACCAGCATGCTGCCTGGTTTAGAGAGAATGGATTGTGATCAGAGATTAAGGGAGCTAGGGCTTTACTCTTTGGAGAGAAGGAGGATGAGAGGAGACATGTTAGAGGTGTACAAGATATTAAGAGGAATAGATAGAATGGACAGCCAGCGCCTCTTCCCCAGGGCGCCACTGCTCAGTACAAGAGGACATGGCTTTAAGGTAAGAGGAGGGAAGTTCAAGGGGGATATTAGAGGAAGGTTTTTTACTCAGAGAGTGGTTGGTGCGTGGAATGCACTGCCTGAGTCAGTGGTGGAGGCAGATACACTAGTGAAGTTTAAGAGACTACTAGACAGGTATATGGAGGAATTTAAGGTGGGGGGTTATATAGGAGGCAGGTTTTGAGAGTCGGCGCAACATTGTGGGCCGAAGGGCCTGTAATGTACTGTACTATTCTATGTTCTATGTACACTTGGGTCCACAAACAGTGGTAGAACCCGCAGTTCAAAATATTGCAGTAGATGAATCCTGTGCCCTGAGACAGCATGCTGGTACAGACACAACAGCTGCAGTAACCTGGTTATAACATTGATCTCCAGTGCTGTCCTTGTAGAATTTGCATGTTTTCCATGTGACCACATCGGTTTCCTCCAATTTCTTCAAATATCACTTGGACATGCAGACTGGTGGGTTAATTGGCCACTGTACATTGCCCCTCACCTGTAAGTGAGTGGTAGAACCCCAAGGGACATGATGGGAATGTGGGGAGGATAAAATGGCATTAGCATATAGCTGTGATGTAAATAGGTTCTGATGGTTAGAATGACTTGATGGGCCAAAGGACAAGTTTTCCTCCTGTATGTTTTAATGTTCTTGGTGTTGATGAGTCAAATAACCTGTAAAATGTCTTAGGAGCTGATGTAGTCTGTGCTGTTATGTAACCAATTCCTTAAAATACGCATTTTTTTTGAAAAAGGCATGATATTTGTGAAAGCGATCCATTGATGGGCCTTGTATTGTGGTAGGTGAAGAGATGAACCTATCACTACCTAATAGGCAGTTAGCACAGAGCACCCCTGTGACCATTCACCTCAATAAGTACTGTATACTGTTGTGGGGGATGACCTCCCAGAGGAATGCCACAGAGACCAGGTTACTGGCACTGAGCATGGCCTGTGGTGTAGAAGGGAAAGAGGGAGAACGGGACTGGTAGTGATAGGGGACTCAGTAGTCAGATGAATAGAGAGGAGATTCTGTGGACATGAACAGGACACCTGGATGGTATGTTGCCTGCCGGGTGCTAGGGTCAGGGATATTACTGATTGTGTCCACAGCATTTTGGAGGCAGAGGGAGAGCAACCAGATGTCTTGGTACATATTGGTACCAATGACAGGAAGAAAAAGCAAAGAGGTCCTGAAGAGAGAACTTAGCATCTAGGCAGAAAGCTGAGAAGCAGGACCTCCAGAGTAGAAATTTTTGGATTGCTACCTGTGCCACATGCATGTGAGGGTAAAAACAGGATTTGGCAGATAAATGCGTGGCTGAGAAGCTGGTGCAGGGGGCAGGGCTTCAGGTTCTTGGATTATTGGGATCTCTTCTGGGGAAGGTATGACCTGTTCAAAAGTGACGGGTTGCACCTGAACCCGAGGGGAACCAATATTTTTACGGACAGGATTGTTTGAGCTGTTGGGGAGGGTTTAAACTAATTTGGCAGGAGGATGGGAACTGGAGAGAAGGGTCTCAGGATAGGATGGATGGTAAAAAAGCAAAGATAGCATGCAGTCAGACTGTCAGGAAGGGCAGGCAGGTGATGGGACAAAATTGCAGCCAGCAGGGTGAGTATCAGTGCATTAGGGATGCAGAATCAAAAAGGGTGGCAAATACAAAGTGTTATATCTCAATGCCGGGAGTATAAGAAATAAGATAGATGATCTTGTTGCACTTTTACAGATTGTTGGGTATGATGTTGTGGCCATCATTGAATCATGGCTGAAGGATGGTTGTATTCAGGAGCTGACTGTCCATGCTTAAACATTTTATTGGGGGATAGGAAGCCAGGCAGAGGGTGTACATGGCTCTGCTGGTAAAGAATGGCATGAAATCAGTCGAAAGATGTGACATGGGACTGGAAGATGTTGAATCCTCGTGGGTTAAGAAACTGCAAGGGTAAAAGAACGTTGTTGGCCGTTATACAAGCCTCTCAACAGTAGCTGGGATGTGGATGACAGATTACAATGGGGAAGTAGAAAAGGCGTGTTAAAAGGGCAATGTTTGATGGTCATGGGAGATTTTAACATGCAGGTAAATTGGAATTGGATCCTCGACTTCCTAACCGGAAGAACATAATCTGTGCAGATTGGTGATAACATCTCCTTCTTGCTGACAATCAACACTGTTGCACCTCTGGGGTGTGTGCTTAGCCCACTGCTCTACTCTCTCTATACCCATGACTGTGTGGCTAGGCATAGCTCAAATACCATCTATAAATTTGCTGATGATTCAACCATTGTTGGTCGAATCTCAAATGGAGATGAGAGGGTGTACAGGAGTGAGATATGCCAACTAGTGGAGTGGTGTCGCAGCAACAACCTTGCAACGTCAGTAAGACAAAAGAGCTGATTGTGGACTTCTGGAAAGGTAAGATGAAGGAACACATACCAATCCTCATAGAGGGATCAGAAGTGGAGAGAGTGAGCAGCTTCAAGCTCCTGGGTGTCAAGATCTCTGAGGACTTAACCTGGTCCTAACATATCGATGTAGTTATAAAGAAGGCAAGACAGCGACTATACTTCATTAGGATTTTGAAGTGATTTGGTATGTCAACAAATACACTCAAAAACTTCTATAGATGTACCGTGGAGAGCATTCTGACAGGCTGCATCATCTGGTGGTGCGGGGGTTGGGGGAGGATGGATGTGCTACTGCATAGGACCAAAAGAAGCTGCAGAGGGTTGTAAATTTAGTTGGCTCCATTTTAGGTACTAGCCTACAGAGTACCCAGGACATCTTCAAGGAGTGGTGTCTGCAGTTAATGACTTCCAGCACCCAGGGCATGCCCTTTTCTCACTGTTACCATCAGGTAGGAGGAACAGAAACCTGAAGGCACACACTCAGCGATTCAGGAACAGCTTCTTCCCCTCTATCATCCGATTTTCTAAATGGACATTGAGCACGTGAAAACTATCTCACTTATTAATATATTATTTCTGTTTTTGTATGATTTTAAATATATATACTATATTAAATATTATATATAATATATATTATTGTAATTGACTTATTTATTATTATTATTTTATTTATTATTTTTCTTCTATATTATGTATTGCATTGAACTGCTGCTGCTGCTGAGTTAACAAAATTCATGACCCATGCTAGTGATAATAAATCTGATTCTGAAAAATCAGGTTGATAATGGATCTCAAGTGAGTAAATTTGTTGAATGCCTACAAGATGGATTTTTAGAGCAGATAAGCCATATTGGATTGGGTGTTACATAATGAACCAGAGGTACTTTGGGTGCTTAAGGTAAAGGAACCCTTTGGGGACAGTGATCACAATATGATTGAACTCAATTTGAAATTTGATAAATGACCAAGATCGCCTTTCGTGGTTACAGTTGGAGGAAAATTCAGTAATGGGGCTTTCGTTAGCTTCTTTATTAGGAGCTCCCCTTCCGTTTTCCAGAATAGGTAGACAAGCTCTCAACTCTATTATTAAACATACTTTAAAAACTTGGTTTCAATTTCATAGATTTTTTGAATTAAATGATTTTCTACTTTCTAGTAATATTTATTCTAATTTCTTTTTTAAACCAACTTTGGATAAGGCTTTTTTTAACATGGAAAATTAAGGGAATAAAAACTTTTTTAGATTTGTTTTTACAAGACTGTTTAATGTCTTTTTCACAGTTAGTGGATAAATATGATATCTCTAATACACTTTTTCAGCTATTTACAGGTTAGGAATTTTTTACATGATTTTTTACCGAACTACCTCTCGGCCTGCTCTTTAAATTTGGCTTATGCTATTTTTCAGTTTAAACCTTTTCAAAAACGATTAATAGCTATCATTTATAAACAGTTAATGAATGCTCACATGTCACCTAATGATAGGGTTCAACGCACCTGGGAAGTAGAACTTCAACATTCACTTTCAGATAATCAATGGAGTAAAATTTATTATTTAGTCAATAAGTCATCTATCTGCGCACGCCATTATCTTAATTCAGTTTAAGATAGTACACAGGGCCCATATGTCCAAAGATAAATTGGCGCATATTTTTCCTAATATAAGCCCTATTTGTGACAGATGTAACGCAGAAGTGGCTACTCTAACTCATATGTTTTGGTCATGTGTAAGTTTAAACAATTTTTGGAGGGATGTGTTTGGAATATTATCTAAAGTTATAGATGTGGATGTTCAACCTAATCCACTTACGGCAATTTTTGGGATTATTCCAGAAGAAGCAAGCAAAGTGTCTGCTTCCGCTCAACATGTGATAGCTTTTTCAACTTTACTGGCTAGGAGAGCTATTTTGTTACACTGGAAAGAATCTTACCCACCTACTGTTTTTTATTGGCTCTCCTCCATTATGTCATGTCTAAGCTTGGAGAAAATTAGAAGCCGGACATTTGAGACATCCTTTAATTTTGAACAAGTCTGGTGACCCTTTATTCAATAGTTTCACATGATTTAATTTATTTTTATTTATTTATTTTTCTTTATTCTCTTTGGGGAAAATCCTTATCCATGAAGGTTCGAAGATGACTGGAAGGATGTTTTTTTCCTCTTTTTAAATTTTATCCTCAATTGGACCGCCCAATCTTTCTTTTTCTTTCTTTTTTTCTTTCTCTTTTTTTGTTTCAGTTTAGTTAGTAGGGTTTTTTCCTTTATCAATAAAATTTCCAATCTTTTTTTTTATGATTGCTATGAGGAGTTGTAGTTTTTTTTTACCATTGTATATATAACAGCATAATATTTTACCTATTTGATTTTGACATTATATACTTTCTGTTTTTATTATTGCTGTTTATATGTCTTTTATAATATCTGTTTGCTAAACTCCTCTGATTTGTATATTCTTTATTTGAAAATCAATAAAAAGATTGAAAAATGAAATGAAATTTGATAGGGAGAAAGTGATGTCTGATGTAGCAGTATTTCAGTGGAGTCAAGGAAATTACGGTGGTATGTGAGAGGAGTTGGCCAGAGTAAATTGGAAGGAGATGCTGGCAGGGATGAAAGCACAGCAGCAATGCCTTGAGCTTCTGGGAGAAATAAGGAAGGTGAAGAATAGATGTATTCCAAACACAAAGGAATACTCAAATGCTAAAACAGTACACCATGGCTGACAAGGGAAGTCAAAGCTGATGTAAAAGCAAAAGAGAAGGCATACAACAAAGTAAAAATTGGCAGAAAGATAGATTGGGAAATCTATCTTCAGAAAGCAACTAAAGGAATCATTAGGAGGGAGAAGATGAAATATGAAAGCAAGCTAGCAAACAATATGAAGGTGGATAGAAAAAGCTTTTTCAAGTATATAAAAAATAAGAGAGAGATGAGTGGATATAGGACCACTAGAAAATGAGGCCGGGAGAAATAATAACTGGGGGCAAGGAGATAGCAGATGAACTAAATGAGTATTTTGCATCAGTCTCCACTGCGGAAGAGACTAGCAGTGTGCCAAGTGTTGAAGGGTGTGAGGGAAGAGAATTGGGTGCAGTTACTATTACAAGGGAGAAGGTGCTCAAAAAGCTGAAAGACCTAAAGATACATAAGTCACCCGGACCAGATTAACTGCACCCTAGTGTTTTGAAAGCGGTAGCTCTGGAGATTGTGGAGATATTAAAAAATATTTTTCAAGAATCATTTGACTCTGACATGGTTCTTGAGGACTGGAAAATTGCAGTTACTCCATTCTTTAAGAAAGGGGGGAGGCAGCATAAAGGAACTTACAGTCCAGTTAGTTCTGGTTGAGCAGATGTTGGAGTCGATTGTTAAGGATGAGGTTATGGAGTACCTGGTGACACAGAACAAGATAGGACAAAGTCAACGTGATTTCCTTAAGGGAAAATCTTGCCTGACAAACCTGTTGGAATTCGAGGAGATTACAAGTAGGATAGATAAACGGCATGTAGTGGATGTTGTATATTTGGATTTTCAGAAGGCCTTTGACAAGGTGCCACACATGAGGCTGCTTACCAACTTAAGAGTCCTTGACATTACCAGAAAGTTCTTGGCATGGTTAGGGCATTGGCTGACTGGTAAGAGGCAGTGAGTGGGAATAAAATGATCCTTTTCTGGAGCTACCTGTGATTAGTGGTGTTCTGCTGGGGTCGGTGTTGGGACCGCTTTTTATGGTGTATATCAATGATTTAGGTGATGGAATAGATAGATAGCTTTGTTGCCAAGTTTGCAGATGATATGAAAATTGGTTGAGGGACAGGTAGTGTTGAGGAAACGGGAAGGTTGCAGAAGGACTTAAACCAATTAGGAGAATGGGCAGGAAAGTGGCAAATGAAATACAATGTTGGAAAATGCATGGTCATACACTTTGGTAGAAGAAATAAATGTGCAGACTATTTTCTAAACAGGAAGAAAATCCAAAAATCTGAGATGCAAAGGAACTTGGGAGTCCTTATGTAGTCCTTAAAGGATAACTTGCAGGTTGAGTTGTTGGTGAGGAAGGCAAATGCAATGTTAGCATTCATTTCAAGAGGACTAGAATACAAGAGTAGGGATGTGATGCTGAGGCTTTATAAGGCACTGGTGAGGCCTCACCTTGAGTATTGTGAACAGTTTTGGGCTCCTCATCTAAGAAAAGCTGTGCTGGCATTGAAGAGGGTTCAAAGAAGGTTCACAAGGATGATTCTGGCAATGAAAGGGTTATCATTTGAGGAAAGTTTGATGGCTCTGGGTCTGTACTCACTGGAATTAGAAGGATGAGGGGGGGAATCTCATTGAAACCTTTCGAATGTTGAAAGGGCTAGACAGAGAATCAGTGAAAAGGATGATGGGGGAGTCTGGGACAAGTTGGCACAGCCTCAGGATAGAGGGGCATCCATTCAAAACAAAGATATGGAGAAATTTCTTTAGCCAGAGGGTGGTGAATTGGTGGAATTTGTTACCACAGGCAGCTGTGGAGGCCAGGTCATTGGTCATATTTAAGGTGGAGATTGATAGGTTCTGGATTGATCGCGGCATCAATAGTAATGGGGAGAAGGCCAGGGAGTGCGGCTGTGGAGGGGAGAAAGGATCAGCCATGATTGAATGGTGGAGCAGACTCGATGGGCTAAATGGCCTAATTCTGCTCCTGTCTTATGGTCTAAAATGAACCTGAGTTCTATAGACAGCTATGCCAAAGTCCTGCTTTGTTGCAAGCCTCCATACATTGAAGTCTTTAGTGCTAAAAGAAATGCCACCATTTTAAAAAAATCTAGAACTTTATGTAATTTGTCAGTCCTGTCAGGTATTTATGGTCCATTTCAACATTCACCTCATTTGACCCATTTTAGATTGAAGTGGTCATTTCATTTCCTGTGAATTACAAATGTTGAATCCACACAGTATTATGGTAATCCTGCTCTGAAAAAGATTTGGCTCTCCTTGCAAGGCTGGTAATTTTCTGCATGCTTTTTGAATATTCTTGTATACGTCATACCCAGTCATTGAATTCAGAACAATGGAATGTCTGCAGCAAGAGGAAACAGGAAAGTTCAACAAAAAGAATGGAAATGTAAACATGGAAAAAAAATTTGTCTCATTTCCAGAAGATTTATATAATTTAAATAAAAAAGTATTCTCAAGCCACATAGCTTTATGTCATTCTCCGGTGATAGATTTTTGTACCCATTCGTACTTTATCAAATGCAAAGGATTTATTAGCGAAGTCTCAGATTCATTCAATTTAAGTAGTTACTTCCCAAATTCCAACAATGAAAGTGTCTCAAAGTAATTTAATAATTGATTGCTATGTATTTTAGCTTACACATAATTTATCATTTGATTACCAGTTTAACATAAAAATACTTGGTGGTCATTATAGACAAGAGGAGCTAAAGGATTGACTCTATTCTATGTGAATCTACTAATTTTTGAATTAATTAAACAACAGAGTTACAGGATGTCCAGATATGAATGGAGTGGGTTATAATAGGTTTCCTCATGAAGTAACTTTACACCTCATTCTCCAGGTTAATTGCATAATATCTAACAGTTATTATAAAAATTACAATTAATGTAAGTTATTTATTTTGATAATGAACATGGGTACAGTAACTTCAGGTAAGATCTTAAACAGATTATCAATTTGTCAAGGTATTTATCACATAATTGCTGTCAAAAATATTTAAGTAATATTTGCATAAATGTGTACCTTCTGTATGACTCAAAAACAGTAGAAGTTGCTTTTAAAAATATCAGACATCAGAGAAAAATTAGGCCATTCTGCCGATTAAGTCTGCTCCACCATTCCAGCATGGCTAATTTCTTATCCCTCTCAGCCCCAAATCTCCTGCCCCTCCCTGTAATTTTTGCCACCCTGACTAATCAAGAACCTATCAATGTTCACATAATATACCCACTGACTTGGCCTCCACGGCAGTCTGGGCAATGAATTCTACGGATTCTCCACCCTCTGGCTGAAGTATTTCCTCCTCCTCTGTTCTAAATGGATGTGCCTCTATTGAGAAGCTGTGCTCCTTGGTTCTAGACACACCCACTATGGAAAGCATGCTCTCCACATCATCTCTATCTAGGCCTTTCAATATTTGATGGGTTTCTATGAGATACCTCCTATTCTTGTAAACTCCAGTGAGTACGGGCCTAGAACCATCAAAAACTCCTCATATATTAACCCTTTCATTCCCAGATTAATTCTTATGAACCCCCCTCTGGACCCTCTCCAATGCCAACACATCCTTTCTTAAATAAGGGGTCCAAAACTGCTCTCAATACCCTCAGGTACAGTCTGACTAATGCCTTATAAAGCCTTAGCATTACATCCTTTATTTTTATTCTAGTTCTCTCGAAATGAATGCTAACATTGCATTAGCCTTCCATGCCACTGACTCAACCTGCAAGTTAAACTTTTGGGAATCCTGCACAAATACTCCCAAGTCTCTTTGCACCTTTTGATTTTTGAATTTTCTTTAGAAAATAGTCTACACCTTTATTCCTTCTACCGGCGTGCATGATCATACACTTCCCTACACTATATTCCATTTGCCACTTCCTTGCCTATTCTTCTAATCTGTCCAAGTCCTTCCGCAGACTCCCAGCCTCCTCAACGCTACCTGCCCCTCTGCATATCTTTGTGTTGTCCCCAAACTTGGCCACAGAGCCTTCGTCCAAATCATTGACCTATAACATGAAAAGAAACAACCACAACACTGACCCCTGTGTAACACCTCCAGTCGCCAGCAGCCAACCAGAAACGGACCCCTTATTCCCACTCTTTGCCTCCTGCTAGTCAACCAATTTTCCATCCATGCTAGTATTTTTCCCATAACACCATGGGCGCTTATGTTAAGCAGCCTCATGAGTGGCTCATTGTCAAAGACCTTCTGAAAAAGCAAGAGTACAACATCTACTGACTCCCCTTTGTCTATCTGTCTGTTATTTCCTTAAGGAAGTCCAACAAATATAGCACATAAAAATAAAAATATAATTGATATTTTGTCTGCTATATTGACATGGAATTTGAGTGAACATGTCAGCATTTGCCCTTTCACGTGCAAATAAGTTAGGGGTGCCTACGAATGTGGATGTCCTCAACTTTTTGGTAATTGCCAGCATGTTTTTGATATTCTCTATTACTGCCTCTTCAGGTTCAAACAACCTGTGCGAGGTTAAGCGAGAATCTTTGTCTCCATCTATTAAAATAGAAAGTAATGTCTGTGAGGAACCAAGGCTACCTGTGGTTAACTTTCATTAAAAAAAAAATTGTTTTAAGGTTTTTGAGTTTATTTAAGGGATTTTGTGTAATTTCTTATCATTTAAAAGGTGACTATTTTAATTAATTTTTACCAGTTTGCCATGTTGCATGACTCAGCCAGCTGCTGTTTCAGAGGACGATGGTCTGCCTTATTGCACCCCCCCCTTGCATGGTGGTCGTTATATGTTCCTCCCAACCTTGGACTAGCCTGGTCTAAGCATGGATCACAGATCAGAATATGAAAGTTAAGATGAGAGCTGTATGCATGACCAAGTGTGACATTAAATAACCTTGTTGAAACTGAAATCACTGGGAACTCCCAATTTAACTGATAAGTGTCAAATGAGCTGATTTGGTTGAAATTATTGGAGTTTGGATTCCTTCAATGCTCAAAAGGTTCAAGAAGAATTGAAAATTGCAATGAATTAACAGAGGGTCTTTTCACTGAGCTTGGCTCTTGCTTCAACCAACAAGTTTGCCTCAAGAGATCTGCACAAAAAAACATGCAATCCGTTTTTATAAGTGAGTGGAGAGGTTGAAGGACAGCTACTGACTTTTACCAAAGTGATCAAATGATACACTAGATACAAATCCTTTAATGCTTTTCCATTTTATAATCTGCACAAATTAATTCTGCAGTCCAGCACTAAAACTGGAGGATAATACAGTTATCTTCCTTTCAGGCTTTGTTTATGCTGTGTTTGACTCCTAGTAATGTGAATGTCCTCCATAGCATCTTCTCTTGTTTCCCTTATCCCTTGGAAAAACCACGATTTTGTCCTCTGTAGACACTGTAGAGAAATATTTGTTAAAATTCCCACCTAGTTTTTGCAGCTCAAGACAAAGGTGTCTCTGCTGATCTCTAAGGCAACCTCCTCTCTTTCTTTCCACCCTTTTACTTAAAACCTCTTGGGATTTTCCTTAACGCTTACTGCCAGATCCAACTCGTACCTGTTCTTTGCCCTCCAGATTTACCTCTTCAGAGTACTCTGAATCTTTTTACAGTCCTTGAGGCATTAGCTTGATCTTGACCTAATCCTAAAGACAATTTATGCTCCTGTTTTTGACCAGAGTCTCAATACCTCTCATCAGCCAAAGTTCGCTAAGTTTGCCAGGTTTTCCCTTCATCCTAACAGGAACATGTTGCTCTTGGACTCTTGACGTCACACACTTTACAAATTTCACATCACATGCCGGTGATAGTAAACCTGATTCTGATTAAAGAGCTTCCCACTTGCTATTCAATCCTTTCTGTTCAAATAGGCTCCCCTGATCGATCTCTGTTGGATCCTATCTAGTTCCCCCAAAATTAACCGTGCTCCAATTTAGGGCCCTATCGTGTGGACCTGTCCTATCCTTTTCCATCACTATCTTAAAACTGATAGAATTAAGGTTACTAGAGCCAAAGTCCTCCCTGGATGTCATTTCAGTTACCTGGCCTGCCTCCTTTCCTTTGAAGACATCCAGCTTTGCATCCTCACTAGTAAGACACTCTATGTATTGTCAAAGGAAACTTTACTGGATATATTTCACAAATTCCCTTCCGGGTGTTACAAGAATCACCCGTTGTGTTAATGATTAGTGAGGCACAGAGAATCTGTATTTACTGACAAGTTATTTTTATTATCAAAACTAAAAAGCTAGTAGGTTCACAAACTAACTACCTGTGTGCACTCGACTCTAATCCCTGACTCTCCATGAACAGTCAATGAAGAGAAAACATATTACCCAAGAAAAGACTCTATGCTGGCCAGGTGTTCCTTGTGCTCCGGACCTCCATGTGTCTATTGGGTTCTCCTTATCCACAATGTTTGATCACTGGTCGTTGGCGAGTTATCACTCCTACATATTTGGAGCTCCTGACTCTTACAGTGTTCCTAATCAGTTGAACTGGTGGATGTCCATCCCATTGCCTCAAGGGCACCTGAACTACCTGGCTCACAACCTTACTGAGTCCAGGGCTACAACCAACATTGTTTCATGGTTCTTCCCAACCCAGCCTTGTGAATTTGTGTCTTTCAACCCCAACAGGTCCAAACCAGTTAACTGAGGTGGCCCAGACATAGTCTAACAAGATTAGATTGCATCTTTCGTAGATCTGGCATTTTACATAAGTCACTACTCATCTGAGAATGGTCTCAGGGTTAACAGCTCCTTGTGTCCACATTCAATTGCTCTGATTAGATTATCCCAAAGCAAGAATTAGTTCAGAGTCCACCAAACGGGGGTGGCGGGGGGGGGGGGGGGGTGGGGGTGGGGGAACAAAGACAACTGGTTTGTCAGCTTCCCCTGTCCTTGATTCATCAAATCCACTAATTGTAGACTGTAGTTTCTTCTGGTCAACACGGGCCCTTAACACTTTGAATGGTCAAGCCAATACTGGGGATGTTAAAATCTCTCACCAACACAGCCCTATTAATCTTGCAACTATGAGTAATTTCTGTACACACATGATGACAGATTATAGTATTAATGGTAAGACTCATGGCAGTGTGGAGGATCAGAGGGATATTGGGGTCTGAGTCCATAGGACACTCAAAGCTGCTGCACAGGTTGACTCTGTGGTTAAGAAAGCATACAGTTCATTGGCCTTCATCAATCATGGGATTGAGTTTAGGAGCCGAGAGGTAATGTTGCAGCTATATAGGATGCTGGTCAGACCCCACTTGGAGTACTGTGCTCAGTTCTGGTCACGTCACTACAGGAAGGATGTGGAAACCATCGAAAGGGTGCAGAGGAGATTTACAAGGATGTTGCCTGGATTGGGGAGCATGCTTATGAGAACAGGCTGAGTGAACTCAGCCTTTTCTCTTTGGAGTGATGGAGGATGAGAGGTGACCTGATAAAGCTGTACAAGATGATGAGAGGCATTGATCGTGTGGATAGTCAGAGGCTTTTTCCCAGGGCTGAAATGGTTGCCAGAAGAGGACACAGGTTTAAGGTGCTGGGGAGTAGGTACAGTGGAGATGTCAGGGGTAAGTTTTTTACTCAGAGAGTGGTGAGGAGGTGGAATGGGCTACCAGCAACGGTGGTGGAGGCGGATACGATAGGGCCTTTTAAGAGACTCCTGGACAGGTACATACAGCTCAGAAATATAGAGGTCTATGGGTAATACTAGGTAATTTCTAAGGTAAGGACATGTTTGGCACAGTTTTGTGGGCTGAAGGACCTGTATAGTGCTGTAGGTTTTCTATGTTTCTATACCTGCCCCTCAAGTTCCAGCTAACCACTGGAAGGTCTATAATAAAGCACCATTAGAATGACTCTCTCATTATTGTTTCTGAATTCCACCCATGTGGCCTCACTGATGATCCCCCAGGGATGACATCTCTACAGATTGCTGTTATATGCTCCCTTATGAAAAAGGCAACACATCCTTCTCACATACTTGCACATTTGTCATGACTGTTGCACCTGTATCTCGGAATACTGGGCTACCAGTCCCGCCCTTCTCTCAGCCATGTTTCTGTGATGGCTATTCCATCCCAGTCCTCAGGGCCCAACCATGCGTGGAATTTGCTCTTATACTTTGAGCATTGAAATAAATGTAGTTTAATAAGTATTTATTTCCCTGCCTTTACTCTGTCCCTGACTATGGTGATTACTGAACTTGTTCTTGCTGACCACTGCTTTATCCCGTTGCTTGCTCCTATTTAGACTACACTCCCTCGCCCATCTATTATAAACCTTCTTGTGCAGCATCACCAAATTTCCCTGCAAGGATATTGGTCCCTCTGTGATTCAGAGTTCAAAGTACATTTGCTATCCTTATATATGACCTTGAGATTATTTTTCCAGGCAATTGCAGGAAAATAAAAAAATACAACACAATTTATGAAAAATTGTAAATAGCAAAGACTGACAAACAACCAATGTGCAAAAGAAGAGAAATTATGTAAATAATTAAAGTAAATAATAATACTGAGAAGATGACTTGATGAGCTTTGAAAGAGAGTGCATTGGTTGTGGAGCCAGTTCAGCATTGAGTTGAGTGCAGTAACCCATGCTGGTGTAGGAGCCTGATTGTAGGGTAGTAACTATTCCTGAGCCTAGTGGTCTAGAATCTAAGGCTCCTGTAGCTCCTGCCCAATGGTAGTAACAAGGAGACTGTGTCGCCTGAATGATTGGGGTCTTTGATAGATGCTGCCTTCTTGTGATTGCGCTCCTTGTAAATGTCTTCAGTGATGGGATAGGTTTTGCCTGTTGTGGACGGCTGTATCCACCACTTTTTTGTGGACTTTTTCGTTTCTGGGGATTGGTGTTTCCATTTCAGGCTGTAGTGCAACTAGTTAGGATATTCTGCACAGCATCTATAGAAGTTTGTCAATTTATACAAAGTTCTAAGAAAGTAGAGGCACTCTTGTGCCTTCTCTGTGATGGTACTTGTGCTCTGGTCCTCTGATATGGTGACTGAGGAATGTTAAGTTATTGACTCTCTCCACCACCGATCCCCTGATGAGGCCGAAATGATTTTAAGTGCAACTGTCCCTCTTGTACAGATTGTCCCTACCTTAGAAGAGATCCTAATGGTCCAAGAACCTGAATCTCTGCCCCCTGCTCAGCCATGAATTTATGGTCATATTCTTTTATTTCTGACCTCATTGTACATGGCACTGGAAGAAATAACTTGCCTAACTCCCTGTACTCATTCTACGGGATCTCACCCCTCATTCTACCTATGTCACCTGTAGCAACATTTACAATGACCTTTGGCTTTTCACCTTCCCCCTCAAGAATTTTCTGCAGCCAATCAGAAGCATCCTTGATTCTGGTACTACTTGTAATCACGGAAAAAATCCGCTGGCCTCAGATGATGTCAACCTAGATTAGAGGCTGAGCGGAATCATCCACATTGTACTTTCTGACAAAAGACATTTGCAAAATTTCAGTCTTGTCTTGTACTTTGGGCTGAATCATTACTGTGGATTGGGGTGTACGTGAACCCTTCTCATCATAGTAACTGTTTAATTGTCCACTACAGTTAATGGCTGGATGGGGCAGGGCTTCGGAGTATTGATTTGATCTGTTGCTCTTTCAGTTGTTTAGCGCCATCTTCATCATGCAAGCACATAACTAATGCTTTTAGCATGCATTAAGTAAAAGGCCATGATTTGTAAAGAGCCCAGAAGTACAGTTTCTGAAAACTTTTAAACATGTTTGTGTTCTCTGTATGTTTTTCCATATAGAATTAAAATGTAAAAACACACCAAGTGTGATTTTTTTTTTGCTTTGAGCATTTTGTGTTAAGAGGTAGATATCTAATTATAGTTACTTTAAGCATTGTTAAAATTATGGGCGTGTTAGGTTTGGGTGTATTTATACATTTAAACTATTGAATTTAAATTTTTGAGATAGGAATGAGTGATGAAAACAGAACAACTGATCATGGAACAATAGAATGTCTTGTCACTGCTTCCAAATGAACTGATGCTATTTCCCTTCTGACTTCAGAACCAAAGCTAGAGAGTTATTACCCAGTCTACAGATATAAATACTACCTGAAAATCACTAATATTAAAGGGAAACCATTTAAGCAATTTTATCATGATGTATTTCACAATTGTATGATGTTCTTACAGCACTTACTATGATCATGGATGATTCAAATACACCCTGTATGTTATAATGGAACTGAGCCTTCAATGGGGGATCAGGAAACTGAACATTCATGAACTCAACTGATAATTGTCTACATGAATTGGGCCATCATAGTGTCCCAAGTTCTGTATTCAATGTTTATATAACTTATGAATTCATTAATTTTTGAAATTAAAATATTTTGTTGTTGAGTCTGATTCTTCGTGATCTCATAGTCCATAGGGTTTTCATGGCAAGATATGGAAGTAGATTGCCAGGCCTTTCTTCCACGCAGACACTGCTGCTGCCCAGGTAGGGACCCAGCTGTGTTTGAGCTCTGGACCATCTGCCTTGAAGTTCAGAGTGTTGATGCCACTACACCACCAGCCGGCCCACCAACCTGATCAATTACTTTTCAACGAGGGTAATTAATGCTGTATTTAGCAAAGGAAGGCTGCAGGATGGAGTATTTATAAAATCCTATCACACGTTTTAAGACAATAAGTGTTAGGTCAGAGTCTACATGCACCACTGATCAAGGATTTACTGACCATTTCTTTTTACTTTTAAATAAATTTGGCGCAAGAGTTTATCCCTAATTCAGATATATTTGTTTCCCTGGATGTTTATCACCATACATGTGATGGATATTCACTTCTTGGCTACTAGGCCTCTTTCTAGGTTGTTTGCTATTCTTGCTTTCTAAATGTAACACCTGCCACTTGTAAGATTGCAAACAGATGTAAGTAAATTTCCAGCTAATAGTTATTTGACTTGTAGTCATAAAGGAATGTCAGTCTTCTGTTATTGAAATGTAAATAGTAAGCATTAATCACACTGAGGTTAAAGCAAGTATTGTCTAAAGACTTGCTTTGCAAACAAATTTTGTGGATAGTAGACGTTCTGCCTGGAAGTAGCAAGGTTTAGCTCACTACACCTGCTCAAGATGCAGTATAAGAGAATGGGTTGTTTAATTCAGGTTGTTTCAAACAGATGTGCTGACTCTTGGGTTGTTTTGTTCAAGGAAGCTTGCAGAACAGATGGATAGCATCATATCACTGTGGTGTGTTTACAGTAGGAAGCTTTCATGTGCTCAACTTAGCTAGCTTCACAGTTTTACAGCATTAATGGTAGGTAGATGAAGGACCATGTCTCCAAAATACTTTTAGACTGAGTTGAAAAGACATCTGCGGAAATATGAAATGTGTATGAAGTCACTGAAGTAGTAGAAAAAGGATATAAGTGTAGAGAGCAGTTCAGGATTATTAAGAGCTGTAGAAGAATATCACAAGGAATGATAGGAAGGTGGGGTGAATAGAATCCATTCTTCTAGCTTTGGTTTCTGTGATGGATGACTACCTCATCCACATCATGATATGATATTTTAGCTTATAGGAATAAGCTTTGTGTTTGGATACTCAAAAGCTCAGAAGTGGAATAAATCACTAACTTTAAATTCCTTAATGTTACTATTTTAGAAGACCTACCTTGGGCCTAGCACTTAATTACAATTATGACGAAAGCACTGCAGAGCCTCTACTTCCTTAGGTGTCTGCAAAGATTCAGCATGACATCTAAAACTTTGACAAACTTGTATAGATGTGTGGTGGAGAGTATATTGACTGGCTGCATCACTGCCTGGTATGGAAATACTAATGGTGTTTTATGGAAAGTCCTACAGAAAGTAGTGGATACGGCCCAATCCATCATGGATAAAGCTATTATGTATATCTACATGAAGCATTGTTGCAAGAAAGCAACATCCATCACCAAGGACCCCCACCACCTAGGTCATGCCCTCTTTTCACTGCTGCCATCGAGAAGGTGGCACAGGAGCCTCAGGACTCTCACCATCAGGTTCAGGAGCAGGTACTACCCCTCAACCATCAGGCTCTCGAACCAAAGGGGATAACTTCATCTGCCCCATCATTGAAATGTTTCCACAATCTATGAACTCATCTTATGTTCTCAATATTTATTGATCATTTATTTGTTATTATTATTTCTTTCCTTTATTATATTGGAAAGCTGGTTGTCTTTTGCACATTGGTTGAACACCCAAGTTGGTGTGCTCTTTCATTGATTCTGTTATGGTTTTCTATTAAATTTGAAAAGATATGGAGACCATTTATTCAATATTTTCAATATTATGTAATATGACCCTGTTCCAAGCCTATTTGTTTTTCCAGTTTCGATTTTATATATGTTGAGAGGATCGGAGTTGACGACACTGATGATTTTGTATTTTTGTGAGATATTATAAAAAGCCTTTTTTCCCATTTTTTCTATTTTTCTTTTTTCTTTTTTTCTTTATTAGTTATTAGATTATTAGATTAGTTTTCTTTTGCATATTTTTTTTCTTTTTCTTTTTTCTGTTTTTTAAAATATATACTATGATATACCTAGGTTTGCTTTGTTTATTTGTATATTGTATCATTCATGATTTGGGAATACTCATTTATACTGTGATCATTGCTTATGTATTCTTTCATGTTTAGTCGAAATGTGTATGTTTGTAATCCCATTATCTTTGTATTAATTTTAATTTTATTTTGTTGATATTAATAACAATAATAAAAAGATTGAGAAAGAAAGAAAGATTCTGTTATGGTTATTATTTTATTATAGATTTTTAAGTATGCCTGCAAGAAAATAAATCTCAGGGTTGTATATAGTGACATATATGTACTTTGATAATTAATTTACTTTGAACTTTGAAATGCTTTGTAATTGGGAAATAAACCCTTACGATAGAAATCCTCTGAGTTTTCAAAGTGTTTGAAAAGTGGATTTAAAAGTGTATCAGTATAAATAAATTTACAACTACTTTGTCAGCTGGAAGTATCTTCTCCTTGGTAGGAAGGAGGGACCCACTATTCAAGTAGTGGGCATTGGCAGCTAAAACTTGCCGTGGAGAATAAAGAGGGAAGTAAACTTGTCTTTGAGTAGTTACAGTGTAATCTTCCCTTAGTGAGGGTACTCGTGTCTATTTATATCTGATCAGGCCTAAGATCTTGACTGAAATGATCAGTGAACTGTACACATTCTGTAGCCAACAATGTTTGGCAGATGGAGATGTTGACTTGGAAACAAAGATTCTTCAGATGCTAGAACGTGGAACAAAAAAAACAATCTGCTGGAATATCTCAGCGGGTTGCACAGCATCTGTCATTTGGGGCGGAGGGTTGATGGTGGGGTACAGAGGGGGGAGAATTGTTAATTCATCATGGCTGCTCACAGTATCTGTTGACAATGCTTCGAGCAAGATAAAGTAAAAGTGAACCTGGTACCAGCACTGTGCTTGTCATAGAGCTGACCCAGAAGTGTTCTAACCTTCAGCCAGATGATAGGCCTACTTATTTACATCACGCCACACAATTTACCATGCATATTAAAATACTGAGTAGCGCAAGGAGAAAAAGAAATATCACTTTTAAACAAGCTCAAACTGGATTTTAAAACTGCATAAACTGGCTTGTAGATTTACAGCTTTGCTGTTTATTAACTGACCTTGTTTACACGTGGATTTGGTTGAGGAACATAAATTAAAATGGGTGGATGAAACTGCAATATTGCAGGGCACCTTGAATTATAGGAGTCCTTTAATGTTTTGTTTCCCTCTGTTCTCGTAAAATACTACCAATACTGAAATCTGAAATCAGTTCCGAATTTGCTGGAAATATTCACCGGCTCATATGAATGGTCACCAACCTGACAAGCTAACTCTGTTTCCCTTCCAACAGATGTTGACGTTCCTCCTCAGTATCTCTAAGATTTTTCATTACTTAACATCTGGTATTAATCTACATTGATAAGTTATGTATAACAACTAACACTGATCTGTTTTTTATTATTAATGATTGAGGCCAGCTATATATTGTGTGGAGTAAGCCTGTCACTTCAGCTAAGATTGGGGACAGGACAGTAGCAGGTATTGGAAAGTATTGGACACTAAGAGGAGATATGAGGAGGGATGGGGGTTGGACTGCTACTTAATCTTCATATCATATGAAATCTTGTGGGCAGACTAATGGTGAGGGTCTGAAAGGAAGCAAGCACCCTTTATTTGGGCAACTGGTTGTGCTGAAAGACACTGAAATGTTCTCTCCACTATTCACACCTTTTTTCAACTCCCTGGTTTTCTGTAACACTGACGTTCAGCCAACCAGTCTGAAATTTAAAATGGAGCTATAATTAGAGACTTGCAACCTCCTAAAAATATGATATTGCATTTCTGGCCTCGGGAGATGCTTGGTTGCCTGCACTGTATAAATACTGAGCCAGGGCATTTTGGGACTGATACTCAGTGGCACGGCATGTGATCTGTAAGCCGCGAGTAAAGCATTCATGGTTTCAGAGTCTTCTGCATATTTCACAAGTAACTTCAATACTGAGACATTGTCTGTATTAATCATGTTGAACGATAACCCACAAGTATGTTCACCCACAACAAGCCGCTGTGAAGAACTGTATGATAATATCTCAATAACCTGTTCAGTGGTAGTGTCTGAGGATAGATATTGCCTTTGATGCCACAAAGATTTTTTTCCTCTGATCTGTTAATAAAGCAAGGGAAATTCTTACATTCATCTTAGAAAGAAAGTGGAGGAGAGGGATCTATTCCAGCTAAGTCTCCGCTAACTTGGATAATTGTAGCTCCAACAGCTCCCGCAAAGTTAGGCAACATCAAGAACAAAACGTCCTGCTTGACTGGCATAGCAATCATTTCTTTAAATGTTCACCCTGTTCATCCCTATGGCTGAACTTTGTACCAGCCATTTGCCAATGTTTTTCCTCTTCAGCGTATCCTAACTTCATGACTTCTGCATTGGAGGAAGTACCATGGCCCATGGGAACAACACCATTTGCAAATTAACACCCACCACCCCCTTCCCCACCCAATCACAGACGGTATTAACTTGATGTCATTATAACCAAATTAAGATCTCAGAATGCCTAAAAACAGCACTGTTTGAATTCCTTTAACACTTAAACTGCTGTGTTTCAGGTAGTCACTTGTCAAGAGCAATTTGAGATGGTCATTAAAAGCTGGGCTTCTCAAAGCACCCCTATATTGAGAATGAATAAGGGTCTTGGCTATTTTGCACTAAAAGAAACACAAAATGAATGATGATGGCTTTGAAGTATGATGTTGGTGTAAATGTGACGGAGCTTCACTAAAGGCGCAGAGCTCTCAGGACTTTGGAAGTGGCAGACTGCATTCTTCATGCAGCCACTCTCAGTCGAGCAGCATCCAGAAGAATAATCTCACTGGCCTTTTGCTCCCTTTGGTACAGATCTGGTGTCTCCACAGCAATCCAGATGGAAAGCAAAGCTAGGGAAGGAAGGAGCAATGCTGTCTGTCAAGCCTCTGAGGGATTTTAAGCTTTTAAACGTCTTTCTCATGCACACTTTTAATAATTTGCAACATTTAACTGAATGGGTAAAATGCATTTCTTTGTTTTACAAATAATAATTAAAACATAACATTTTTAAAATTATTTCAATAGTAGCAAAATTTAAAATCAGAAGCAGCCTTCTTCCTCTTGTTGCTGGAAAAGCCCCAGTGAAGCAGGGTGTCAGGTCATGCTGTGATTCTGTGGAGTCTAGAGAAAGGGACCATAGAATGAGTGGATGATCTCAACCACTGACCTCCAGCAGCAAGGTTCTACCCGTATATGGCTTCTATGCACAGTCGGCTTGCAGTTTTCTACATCTGCCTACTAGAGCTGCATCTCTCTTGCATCGAGCCATACACCACTTGTACAGAAGTGAATTATTTTGCTGTAACATTTTGGCTGCAAACTGTCCTTTTTGTTGTTATGGTGTAGAAACAAAATCCTGTTCTTCGTGGCTGGTTCAAATCAATTCTCTAATTGTTAATGTGGTTTTGGATTAGAGCACATCTATCATTTGTTTGTCGAAGTATTGTACACTGAGAACTGAAGTAACTGAATAGTGTTAAGCAGTATCATCATCACCTTCAAAGTTATGGAATAAATTATGTTACTTTGCCACACTGAATTGGTCTTTGTCCACAGCCATTATCCAAGGCTGAATCAAACTGCTTATAACCTTACTGATCTTCATTGATCTCTCTCCATGCTTCTAACCTTGTATTCTTTGCATCACCAATTAATCAAAAATGTAATTAGCCACATCTGGATTTCTGATTAGTTGCATGTAGTGAATGATTAATAGTTTGTTGAAAGTCAAATTAGTTGCCAGAATTAAAAGTTAATTGAGCCAGAGCGCTGAAAATTATGCTGTTGCACGTTTATGGAAGAATATCTAAGGCATGGATATCAAATTACTTTATCTGCTTTCAGATTGTGATATTAAGTCACATAAAATTAATAATATGCCCATTTATTTGGCACTTATGAAGTAAATGTTCATAGATTACCTCATGGTGTAATTACCTGATTTATAAGTCAAATCAAGCATTTTAAATATAGAAACTCATCTATGATTTTACAGTGATTTACTGTCTAATTAAAGGCTATAGAATATAATCAATTTTATCAATGTAATCTATAGTAATAGTACAGATTATATTATCAATGTAATGTATAATCAAGGAAGAACTAGGTTATATTTTTATAACCCTATTATATTGACATGATTTTTATATATTATTGATTCAGATTTATATAGAAGTTTCTTTGTGTAAACAAAACTATAGCTGGAGATTATTGAAAATTAAATTTCAAAATATCTAAATGCAGGACAGAAATGGATATTTTCCTTGAAATGGGGAGTGAGAGTAGATTTAGAGGTGAACCATGATACAGAACAAGTGCCAAGTGTTTCTCCCCGTGTGTATCTGAACGACAAATGATTCTAGATTGCTAAAAGAGAAAGCATTTATCTGCTTATTCATATGCTTCATGTATAGATTGCTCAGAAAGAACTCTCCTGTTCCATTTAAAAGCTGTAAGGGGTTGCTTTGTTGGAATGTTCCTTTTGACATTAAAAAAAACTGCTGTACAAATTATATAGGAGGATAATTCATAGGGAAATTGATAACGCAAGAACCTACGATGGATTATTTTCGGGATGTGTAGGCATACTCCCAGTAGTTGTTGTTTAGTAGATTCTTTTGACTTCTGTTTTCTTTGTGAATGGGCTTTGGAATTTGTATGTAACTTCCGGAAGAATCTGCAGGTATTGTGGAAGCAAGTTGTGCCATGTAATATAAAGAATATTAGAGCTGCTACATTTTGTGTCATTCCAATTACTTTTGAATTGATGATTTGTTTTCAGTAATGAAAATAGCAGGGTTTGCTCTTTTAACACAAGTTGTCGAAAGTTAAAGTGATGGAATGAGTGGGAAAATTAGATGAATTGGTTGCATTAGTTATGATGAAGGGATTAAGTCAGCATCATGATTCTGAGGTAGTGCAGCAGAAAGGGACAGATAAATAATCAGGTTTTTAACAAGGGGAAGTGGGACTAAAGCTGTTCTTGGGCCAAAATTCTGAAAGAGCAGAATCCCATCAATTGCCTGGTATGTATCTGCTTGCAATTCAATACTATTAGAAGTGATTGAACTTTGTAATTCAATAGGAAAAATGTCAAAAATAGGAGAGGATTATAATATAAGATGCAGGATACCAAAATGTAGATTTTGATTCATAAAGCTGACTTTGTGAATTGGTCATAGTACAGATAAATCTGAGCTTTTGCATGATTTGGAAAAGATAAGCATTTGGAAATTAGACTTTTTTGATTATGTGCAATTGAACTACAATGAAGTTCTGTACATAGTTGAAAAACAACTGTAATCTATATTCCTACTTTTCAAGGTGAAATATGGATTGAGTCAAGTGGGTGGAATTTGCCTTATTGTTGCTCAGTTGAGCAGTTATGTTTGAGTTATACCATTTCTGGGGTTTTACACACAGTATTAATTTCCCTATTTAAGAATGTCAATACATCGGATGTAGTTTAGAGGAAGTTTACTAAGCTGACGACTAGGATGAGTGGGCTGCACTCTGAAGAAAGATTAAACAAGTTAAGTTAGTTTTTGGTGAACTGAAATGAATGGACCATCTGTGGATAGCATGAAGTGGGGCAATGAATGGAAAATATCTGAACTCCAGCATCTTTCTGAACTCTACATAGTTGTGGTAGTCAGAAAATCTTGACATACTCATGTATTTTAATAGAAGAACAAATTATTGACCCAGTAATGATGTCATAATCATAACTACAATGCCATTGAAAGAAACTTGTTTATGCAAACTGTATTTGCAGTGGAAAGCAAGTTTTAAATAGGTCAATATGAAACTGCTGCATTTTTATACTGACAATGAGTTCTTATTCAAGTCTTGACAGTCAAAGCCTCTGTATTGCATTTACTTCTTAAGATCCATATTAGTAATTAGAGCTTCTTTGCTGACTGATAATGACTATGGCACTTCATCCCAGCCGTTTTAACATTTACCAGCAGCTGTTTGAAGCAAAGGCCAACTGATCACTCCCAGTCAACACCCAAACCCTCCTCCTGGTGATATTAATGTGAATGTTACTTCGTGGGTCATCACAGCAGTCACACACGCACATTCGCACACCACACACATGCACACAAAAGGAACGGGCAGAGGATTTTACAGTCACTGGAAACATTGGGAAGGAATATTTTACAATTTTCATCAGTTAAATGTATGTAATTCAAATTTCTTCATTAATTATGAGAGCACTGTTGTTTTAGTTACTTATTTGTGTTAATTAATTGATTTTAGAAAGCATAAAAGCTGTGCATAGTGAAGTTCACCAGTCTGACTTAGTGGAATTTAGATGTTATAGCTTCAACAAATTTAAGTTTATGTCTTAATGTATTTCTTTCCTTTCATTTGGTTGTATTCTCTGTTACCATTTTAGTTTCAACTGCATTGTGAGCTAGCTGATGATTGAGAAGGTGGTTAGTTAACTTCTGTCTTTTCCCATTGCTAACATTTAAATGGCTGCCAGTGTATATGTGACAATGATGTAAGTTAGCTCAACGCTTATGCATTCTTTCTGATCTTAACCGGAACGTTTTGTTTCTGCTTGTGACCTGTGCCAGATGGCTGTTTAAGCTTGTGGCCATATTTTCCCCTGTACAGCATTGTCTATTCATGTGCCCAGATGTAATGCCTGGAGATATCAGGGGTTTTAAAAGTATCAGCATTTTTATGTTCAACCTTCTGTTCAAGTTTATAATATTTGGAGTATAGTTAACCATAGCACAATCAGCACTGACTTTCAGGATTTTACTGATCTATAAAGACTTTGGGCAATATTTTTGCAGAATTTAACAAGAAAAAGGCTAAACTTGGATGCAGTCTAGCTATATCACAAATTACACTAATTTTTGGAAACGTTTTACTACTTGTGTTTACTTTTTACCCTTTGCTCTATTTGTTTGATTGATACCTCTAAATAATTATATCAAAAAGTGGTGATGCAGAACAATTAAACATTTAGGATCATTCACAGTGCGAAACTGAGTGGAAATTTGGTGCAAACAGGAAAGAGGGGTTGCCTTTAGCCTGTGCTGCTGTAATGGTTTGGGTAAACTTGAGACAGTCAAACTTTTTGTTTTAGCACTTAGTGCAGTAGAAATAAATGGCCATAATCTTGATCTATGAACACATTTTCTGTATGAGACTGCAGTAGGTTGAAGATTGTGTCAGTTGAGCCTATCCGTAACACATATGTTTATAGTTGATACCCCTGCCTTGAATATTTCCTGCAGGGTTACTGAGTTGGAATTGGTACTGTGGGGAGGGGGGAAGTGGGGGGGGGGGGTTGGTGGAGATGCACCTTGACCCCAGATCTTGTACAGAAATACAAGAACAGGATTGGTAGACCAACAATGCACAAAGTGAGATGGGTACTGAGGATGCACAGAAGGAAGGGGCTTGCTCATATGGCAGTTTTGCATGATTTAACTGTGAATATCCTTTGTAAATTGGGTCAAGAAGCTTACATAACATATTGCTCATCAGATGACTGGGTAAGAAAAATCTTGAACCAGTTTGATTAGGTATTGGAGTGGGTGGGGTAAGATCAGCACATTGTGGTTCATGTTGAGACTGACAGCACTGGAAGGAGCAGGCAAGAGGTGTTGAGTGGAGAATTTGATAAGGTAGGACCTACATTAAAAAGCACATTTCAATAATTATAATAGTTGTGTATTTAATATTTCAGTTGTGTCTGAGTATTATTGTATATATATATATATATATATATATTTTGATTAAGCTTTCTTCAGTTACATAATTGTTTATAGGTTATATGTAAGATGTATGTGAATAGCATATATCGTTACTCCTCCACGTCATATATGTGAGCATCTCACTAAAGTAAAATAAAGTAGCCATGTTTTCCCAGACTCCCATGTTTTCCTATCGATCAGCTTTGGGAGTTACAAAACATAGCAATAATATCTGGATTATTGAATGAACTATGTGCAAGGCACATTAGGGTTGTGGCTGGAAGAATTGTATAGAGTAGAGAGTGATAAGTGTCATGAGTAAATGCACAGGAATAAACCTTGTGAGGAGAAGAGCCTGTTTCTGTGTTGTATCTCTCACTGACCCTGTGACTCCAGCCAGGACGAGGGGGCAAATCGGTTTGCTGCTCCAAATGAATTTCCAAAGCTGGATTACACGTGGCGATTTCTGTCATGCTGGAATTTTCGTAATTTAGAGTGGTTTCCATTAGCATGAAGTTGGTTTACAACCACATTAAGATGTTTCTCCAGGTGTGTGTCAAAGACCTAGTGAGCTTTCATGTTTCCTGTATTTTATGTGGCCCATGGCCCATGGATCCAACTCTCCAATCATCTTTGGGAAGTAACAAATGGGAGACAAAAATTATCCATTGGAATTCTGGTCCCTAACCCCAGTGAAAGTGTGGGGCCACTGAAGCTGTTCTCCACACCATGTTACACAGCAACCTACTGGAGTTGTTGCTGCGATTATAGGATTTTTGATCACTCTGAAAGATCTTCTGTACGCTCCTATTAGTGTGTCAAAAGCAGTGATGATGTGCTGTGCATTTCATAACCTAGGAGGGAATGAAAGTTGGGTGCATGCTCTTCAGACAAGAAACATACAGGAGAAGGTAGAAGAGGCAACATCAAAGAGCAGTATACAACATATCAACAAATAAAACTTGAGTTTCACACCTGCTAACATCGTAAATTCTTTTAGGTTTTTAAGTACTGATTGTCTCCGTTAATTGTTCTTGGAGATGAAAAGCTTCCTCCCTATTTCATTAATTTTAATTTCATGTGTATTCCATCCCCCAGTCAAAGCAGTTGCTTCATTCTTGATTCTAACTTCACTGGAATGCAAAACTGCCTATAGTGCATCTCACTAGAAGCTTGTCTTACAATGGTAGCTCCCAGCTTACCTTCCCACTATAATGTGTTGCAGCTGCTCTTCTCATTTTTGCGATTCTGTTCATTCCCAGACATTGACTGAGTGCTCGTTAATAATTTACTACAATGGCATTTCATGTCCCGTTTCTTTCATTTTTTGTCATTCCCTTCCTTTTTCACTTGCATTATTATTTTAGTTCTTGATGCAGAAAAGTTTTGAGGTCACTTGATTCTCAGCCAGAGCTTGTAAATTAGTCATAAATTGCACAAGCAGTATTTTAAGTAATTAATCTGTAAAGGTGATTTTCTTCAAAAGAAACAACAGTTATTTCTGAATAAGGCAGCATCTTTGTAGCCAGCATTTTTGATACAGTGGATTATGGTTCATTGGGCTGTTGGTTAATCTGGAAAGCCGCTTGTTTGGAACAAACCTTGAAGACCAAAAACTAATTGAGAAAATAGGCAGGATTCCCTTCATTTATTTGGGACACTGTGCCGCTTAATTGGGGCAGGAGACTGTTGCTGAACAGTTTCTAACTAGCGTTAGTCATGTTTGTGTTCAAAAAGCAGTGATTTTTGTTACTAATAGTTGGTGAGAAATAAGACAATTTAGAAATGTTTTGCTTACTGCAGTTTCAAGCATTTAGACTTGGAGATGCCTGAAATGGTTGGGAATGAAAAGGAATCAATTTCACAAATTCAACAAGTTAGAAACTACAACGAATTTGAAGGTATCAACAATCATCTTGAATGTTACAATGAAAATGAAGATTTGGAGGATGCAATTGTTGTCAGCATTTTGTGAAGGCACTAGGTGCCTGCATTGATTTTGTTCATCTACAGTCTAATGAACACAATGTAGATAAATCAGTAAGTATTAGCAACGAATATAGTTTTATAGTACTTCAGTGGTATTGGCGGTGTTCTAATTTTTTCTGTATTTTATTTAAATACATAATTTGTTACTCAGTCTTTTTTATACCTTCCCAAGTATTTCCATGAGCAGCCACTTCATTGGGTCAATGTGTCCCAATTAACTGGAATTCACCGTATTCTGATTTGTTGATTATTTATAGAATCTGCAGTAGTGATTTTGTGGTAGTTATTGTAGGATTGGAGTTATCAATACCTTTAACACAACTGCAGCATTTCATGCATCTGAGTGCACAGAGAACAAAGGTTTTGCTAAGTTGGCAATCTTGATTTTTTTATATGGTATCACATGTTGGAAAATTACAGGGGATCGTTTGCAATCACAATCTAAATTTATGAGATTATAAATAAAATAAATTGGAAATAACTTTAGTAAAGTGTTGTTCTACAATATTCCCTTCTGAGTGCAGCAAACCCCTCAGCATTGTTTTTCTTCTGTAAGACCCTGAGATGTCATTCCAAAAGTATGACATTTAAGATTTTGCAGGTCAAGAGACACCGAAATTCCAGCACTACTCATGGTGCACATGACAACCCTGGAAAGACCAGAAAAGCTGCTGCTATTCTCTTTCTTCCATAAATTATAGATTTTCAGAAAGCTTTGTTGGACTTGTTCAGAATTATAGAGGTTTTTGGTTATGTTTCGATGAAAATATTTCCAGTGGAAGGGGAGAATAGAATATTTTCTTGCAGCGGGTAATGATGCACTGGAGGACATTGCTTTGAAGGCAGTGAAAACAAATACTTTATCAAGAGACATTTCTTAAGCATTTGAGGCAATATTTCCATGGTGATGGAGATAAAAAAAAACCAAGGAACTGCAATTAATTAGATAGGATCTTATAAGGAAACAGCATAGATATGACAGGGAGGAGTGACCTGTTTCTATGCATTGTCATTCTATGAAGTCATACTTCTGTTGAACTACTTCTAATTTCTGTAAAATCAAAGATAAAATGGGGCCAATACTTTGTAAAGCTGGCACTGTGTGTCTGCATTCTGAGCCACTGGGAACCACATGTCTGCCCTTGGTTGTAGGGAAGGGCAGGCCACATGCTGTAATCGGGATCATTTGCCTGGAATTCAGAAGATGCCCTGACTTTGTTTTTATTTAGAGATACAGTGCGGACTAGGCCTTTACAGCCCTTCGGGTAGTGCTGCCAATTTAACCCTAACCTAATCGTAGAACACATTGCAATGACCAATTAGCCTAGTCACTGGTACATCTTTGGACTTGTGGGAGCACTACCCAAGAGAGAGCCCAGAGAAAACCCACGCAATCCACAGGGAGACCATACAGGCCCTTTAGAGGACACCAGGATTGATCTCCGAGCTCTGTCGCCCTGAGCTGTAATAGAGTTGCACCACTAGGCTGGCTCCCTAATATTTATCAGTCTACTGAGAAAGAGCCCCCCATCGCTGCAAAATGATCCTAGATGGTGCCTTTCCCCTTGCGCTCAGCTCAGTTCATCCACTGATTATGAGAGGGCTTGTCTTCCACCTGCTTTTAGATTTCGAAAGCTCAAGAGCAACAGCTGCATGAACAGTCCCCATTGACCTGACAGCCAGGCTCTGACTGTCCTACACCCAGCTGTTTCCAAGCCTTAATTTCCTACAGTCTCGCTTTTGCTGAATTTCAGCTGTAGATGGTCAGACTCAATAATGCTTTTTCATTAGTTCTTATTGTGTTAGCTGATCCCTTCTTTGCAGTAGAAGACATACTTTAAAGTAAACATGAGATGTTTGATTTCAATGATTCTCATATCCTGTAGACTGGTGATGACTCACCATGCACCTACTGTTTCTGAAGCCTGCTGTCAACAGCTTACAGTGATTTCCAATCTTTAAAGGCCACCTTTTAAACTGCTCTCGGCCATTCCTACCACTTCCCCACTGACACAGCAATCCTGTCTTTTACACTGTCATTAGCAGGGTATATACAAATCAGCTGACCCTTTCTTTGCTTTTTGACAGTCAATACTGGACTTGAGGCGTAAGGTTGGAGGGCACCTTCAGGGCAACCAAATGAGGATAATTTTGACTTTTGGAACGTTGCGAAATGCAAAGCAACAGATTACTTTCAACACTAGTAAGTTTTTATTGTTAAACTGAATCCTGAGACAGCTTTAATCTTGGTTTGTGGGACCTATCTCCTTAACAGGCATGTTTTGCTGTCCTGTTTTATTTTGCTTGTACGCACAAATCAGAGAGTCGAGTCCACATGATAACCTTACGTTTTCCCTGCGTGCAGACTGAGTTCCTCCAAAGTTCAAAGCACATTTATTATCTAAGTATGTATAAATTATACAAGCTTGAGATTCGTCTCCTCACAGGCAGCCACAAAACTAGAAACCCAACGGAACCCATAAAAAAAGACTAACCCACACCTAGAACACAGAGAGAAAAAAACACAAATCATGTAAACAATAAAAGCAAACAACGGCATTCAGAACTCAAGTGAGTCCATAGACGCAATGCCCAGAGCAGGCCCAGAGCCTCAGCCTCAGTTCCCTACACATTGTATGCAAATCGAGCAATAAAAGAAAGATAGTAGTTAGTAGCTCCCTTATTTTTATATCAGTGTGTCCAGTCACGCATGATAAGGCTCAGCATAGACCTAAGCTGAGATTTAGCCTTCATAAAGCAGAGGTTCTGAACTGAGGTTGGTTAGTTAAGCAGTCATTGCAATTGTGCAACTGATAACCTTGATCTCCAGAAAGCAGATGGTTCGGTGTACCTGGCACTGGCACGGTATCTACATGGAATGAGGCGGTGAAAATCTCCCCCGGCTGTTGTGATAATTTATGAAGTGAGCTGTGTGATCTTGATCCAGAGCCTGATGTACTTGGATAAATAATGTGTCACAATATTAAACTGACATCTTAGTATAAAAACAACAGAGGCTGTTATGGAATTGAGGACAGGTGCAGAAAATGTTGTATCTCAAAGCTGGAATTGAATACAATTGTTGATCCAAAATAGATGGCACTTCATTTCAATTGGTGTAAGACGTAACTTTCATGACGTGACATAACAAGTGGAATGGGGGAGGTGGGATGGTGATGGTGGGGAAGGTTTGAGAGTGGGGTTGGGGCAGCATTTCGGGTTGGTAGTGGAGGGTAGAAGGAGTGAATGACTAATTCTCATTTGTGTGTATCTATCAAACATCACTTCCATGGGTGTTAATAGCATCTTATTAAGTATAAAGTACCAATGAGTTCTATAGAATTAGCACAGTAAATGACAAGAAGGCTATTTGATGCAAAACATCATGTCTATTATCTCACTGTATTTGTACTGACATGAAGAATCTGTGATATATTTATAAGCCATGAAATCTGGCTTTGTAGTGCCAATTGTTTAAATGCTCTGGGTGTTGATATCCTTTGGATATTTTGAACAAGGTACAAAGACACAACATGTTCACTGCCAGTTGCTTGACTGCTCAGGGTGGTATCACTGGGAGTGTTTATATAGACCAAAGCTATGCAGAGCAGGCAGATCATGATTGCAATGCTTGTACAATGCTAATTTGATTCCAGCATTGCCAAAACTGGATATAAGCAGCGCTTCTCATGCCATTTGTTCAAATGACACAGAGATCCCAATATTTAGCAGTGACAAGCCATACCGCACCCCCCCCCCCCACTGTCCAGCACCATCTATCCATAGAAACACTATTTAAAGAACTCTCAGTTATGTGTAGGTGACGATTGAAATGTCAGTGGTTGTCAAGTGCCACCAGTTTTTGTTTGCAGACGTTGTCAATTTTAGGGAACTGTGTCAAAGGCTTAAATTATGTCCTGACCTATTAGGCTTCCTCTAAGCCATGTTACTTCCAGCGGTAGAGTCCTTGGTGATGCATTTCCTTGGGTTATATATGATGGGAGTGAGTGAGGAGAGCACCCAAAGAACAGGGTAACCTGTTAGGAGGAAGAATTTGGAGATAATAGGCCTTAGGCAGATCCAATCAACCAAATGGCAATGAAGAAGAAAAGGAAGAGCATTGCTGCCATTACTGAAGGAGCAGTTCTCAGTGAACATGTTCATTGACGTGTACCGTATTCTGTCCACAAAATCCCATGCTAAGCTGATGGGGCGCTCCCTCCTGCTCCTTGCCGTTGTACATGCAATTCCAGGCAGGTCTGCCAATGGGTCCAGCATTTTGGTTTGTACGCATCTCTGCTCTGTCAAAGTCCTCACTTAGGTACTCGTTTGAAGACCGGTGCATCCTCGTCCTCTGGAAACAATTCAGGAACAATTCCTCCCCTTCTGCCATCAGGTTTCTAATATTCCGTGAGCATTACTCCATTCTTCCTTTTTTCTGCATTGTTTATTTTTTCATCTATAATGATTTTTTTTGTGTCTTTGCACTGTACTGCGGCCACAAAGCACCAAATTTCATGCCCTATAAGAATACGGTAATAAACCTGGTCCTGATTCTGAGGCTGCTGGCACAGCAGTCTACACAGCTGCCTCACAGCTGCCTCACAGGGACCCGGGTTTGATTCTGAACTCGGGTGATATCTGTGTGAAGCTTTCCACGTTCTTCCATTGACCATGCGTGCTGCCAGCCACTTCCCCCATCCCAAGGTGTGTCAGTGGGTAAAGTAGCTGCTGTAACTTAACATTGGAGCAGGTAAATGAAAAATGAATCAAAGGGCAGTAGGGCAGTGAGGAAGATAAAAGTACAAAGGAGATTGCTTTATTGGGAGCCATCTCAGGCTACTGTCCCCCTCTTGTGTCAAAATAAATAAGTATTCCCCCTTCTAACTTGCCGGCATGCCACTATTTATTTATGTACAGATTCACCTTCTACAAAATGGTGCTGTGGGTGTCAGATTGAGCGATGGCGACCTTCACTGTCACTCTCTTGCAATGGAGTCACTGCCCCAAGGTTAGAGAGTGATCTCACATTCTCTATTCAGGGACACAAAAACTACTTTAAGGGATGTCGACTGCTTTAAATCTGTACTAGCTACTTTGAGTCTGTATCAGCCTTTAAAGAAGGCCTCAGCCTTCTGTTGATATGCTGACCAGCCAGGGCAAGCAATCATGGCTGCGAGCTTTGTGCACGAGTTTTGTGTCCATCTTATCCTGAGCTAGGTAGGCGTGACTAATTTTGGTTTGCTGCCAGTTCTTTTGCACACTGGTTGCTTGTCATTCTTTGCGTGTAGTTTTTTGTTGATTCTATTGTATTTCTTTGCTCTACTGTGATTACCTGCAAGAAAATGAATTTCAGGGTATTGTACGCTGACATCGAGTATATGTACTTTGATAATAAATTTACTTCGAACTTTTGAGTTCCTGCTTTCTCGTTCAATCCAATTTAATTTTTGAAGATCCTGAGATTACATATATGAAAGCTACTTCTGTTAGAAATTCTTTGCAAAGCACTATGCAAAGAAACTAACACAATTATGTTTTCCAGTGTTCAACATAGCATGTATACAGCTAATCTCATGAGATCCACAAAAACATCAATTAAACTGCAATCTTTTCAATAATAGTATATTACAGTATGACTTTTACATGCCACAACAGAACTGTATTACTCTAGAAGGGTGCTTCCCTGAATATAGAAATTCAGTGATAGGGTAGCATCAGTGTTTTGGGTAAATATCTATTATAGTATGATACATTTGGGAGACAAATAGGCACAATTATTGTCTACATTGACAAGAGTATTATTACAAAAGCTAGTGTGATTATTGATTTAAGATGGTCATTTCACAGTAAGACTCCACTTAAGTGAAGGTAATACTACAATTGATGTGCATTTATCAAGATGAAAAGATTCCACCATTTTAATATCTGGATAATACAGGTCTCCCCCGCTTTATGAATGTTCACTTTACGCCACTTCGCTTTTACAAAAGACCTACATTAGTAACCTGTTTTTGCATTACAAAGAGGATTTTCGCTTTTATGAAAATTTTTCCCATATAAGTTAATGGTTCTTCGCTTTACACCATTTCGGCTTAAGAAAGGTTTCATAGGATCGCTCTACCTTTGTAAAGGGGGGGGGGGGGAAACACCTGTATATGTTTTTTTCACTACAGTGGCTTTCCTCCATCCAGGTGCCTTTTTGAAACCTGAACGTGGCCTTTTAGTGTTGGTGGGTGTTTAAGGTAATAAGACTGCTTATTGATGAACGAACATCTTTAAATGGTACCATGATTTGTTTAATACCACTGTTTGTTGATCCAGAAAAAGATTTAGAATTTTCCTTATTCAGTAATCCACTCCAATAATTCCAGGGGAGTTTAAATTAGTTAGCTTAAGATGAGTACCATAGAAAATATAGTATTTTAATCAAAAATATTGAAGAAAGATAGATTGGCATGGATTTAAGAAAAGAAGGCTATATTTGATTAATATTATCCAATCATTTGAAGTCAAAGTTGAGTTATTGTACTGTACATGTAAGTAGCGATGCAATGAAGAACTTTCAGTTGTATCACAGGCACATAACATCATATAACAAAATTTGCAAAATAAACATAAATTATACAAGTAAACACAAATGGAATATAAAAAGCAAAGTCCACTTTAGCGCAAAGTTGTCAAAGTATTCATGGTGTAGTGATTAGAGTTGTGCCAGTTGGTTCAAGAGCTGCGTAGTTGAAGGGAGGTAATTATTCTTGAACCTGATGGCGTGGGACTTCAGGTTTCTGTACCTCCTGTCTGATAGTAGCTGCATAAAGATGGCCTGGCCTGGATGGTGGGATCTTTGAGAGATGATGCTTTCTTACCTTCTATCATGAGAAAAATTATGAAAATATGAAACGTTTAGGCAAGGATATTGTGCTGGGTATAATATAGACTCATGACCAAAGTGGGACTATTTGGATTTGCAGGCCAACTAATTCAGTGCAGCCGTAGACTGGCATCCATTTGATGATGTCTGAAAAGTATTCCGGCATGCCTGGTCCACACACAACAGTATTCCTTCATGATGTCCTTCATCCTCTGACCCCTGCCAGTGTGGCAATGTCCTTGCTTAGCCTGGTTTGGTCTTGCACACGCTGAGACGCTGCAGTCTGGAGCTGAGGCATCCAGGTCCACATATGCTCAGAGTCATTCTGCAAGGTCACTTGGAGCTGTCTTGGTTGAAATTCAGTAACCATCCGCCAGCCTCTTGGTTAGCTTTGAGTAGGAGGAATAGGTTCAACATATGCACACGGAAATCACAGCATCGAAGGATTAGTTCTGTTAATTGGAATATTTTCAATGTGAAATATGGACACAAATATTTATTTTACTAGGGCTACAATGTTTGGTTTGGTGAAATGATGCTATGATATTATTGATAGAAAGGAAAGTCGTGGACTATTGTTGAACAGAAATGAGAGTTACGGATCTGGTCTTCAGCTTAGAAAGCTGGATGGAATAGACATTCCTATATTGTCTTCTCCCTTTTTCATTTTCCTTCTCCTCATTTTTCTGCTCCTTTGCTTGTCATACTGCTATTGGTGAGAGCTATCTGCACATGATAGTGATTCTGTGCAACATACTATTAACTTCTCACCTTCCTGAGTCTTGAACCTGATGATGTGGGTCTACAGGCTACTGTACCTCCTAGGTAGAGTAGTCTGACCGGTAGAGTCATCTTCATGGTCTGCTCTGCCATCTGTAATATAACACCTTGTGAATTGTTGTTTGTGTTGCTCATGTGTGTCTGTGTTGTACACAGGAGTCATGAAACATGATGACAGCAAGATAGCTCAAATAGTTAAATAAACAAGAAAATCAAAAACTGCAGTTGCCAAAAGTCTAAAATGAAATCTAAAAATGCCTGAAACACTCAGCAGGTCAGCTAGCTTCTAGAGAGAGAGAAAAATAGAGTACCTTTTCAAAGTACCTTTTGCAGGAACTGGAAAAGAGGGATATCAAGTTAGTTTTAACTTGTAGGGGAGGGATGGATACTAAAAGAGGAATGTAGGTTGAGGCAGGGATCGCTGTGGGAATAAGAGGCAGATTAATTAATTTGACTGATGAAAGGGGAGGGAAGAAGGTTTGTGATGGTGGAATCCTGGAGAAGGCAGCGGCGGTGGAGGCGGAAACGATAGGGTCTTTTAAGAGACTCCTTGATGGATACATGGAGCTTAGAAAAATAGAGGGTTATGGGTAAGCCTAGGCAGTTCTAAAGTAAGGGCATGTTCAGCACAGCTTTGTAGGCCGAAGAACCTATATTGTGCTGTAGGTTTTCTATGTTTCTAAAATGTGAAGGATGACTGTTGGAGGAAAATCTTTGGTTGGAAACTGAGGAGCAGAAGAACTCTGACCTTGCTCCTCCTGGAATGACTGTCGCAGGAAATAGCCACAGTTGACAGATTCCTTTTCAAGTCATCTCATTTACTTTCCACACTTCTGCTCTCACCCTTAACTCCACCCCCCACCCCACCCAGCATCCCAATCCAGATGTCCTGAGCAAAGACAGAATTCCGTCTTCGGTTACAAGCAATTTTAGAATTGTGTTATTGCTAAATGGGAAGTCAGTGTGTACTTGTGAGTGCAAGGGTGGTGTGAGAATAGAAGGTAATGTAGTTAGATAATGGGCGGCTGAACCCATTTTTTAAATCCTCTCTTCCGATAGACAAAGTTGGTGGCTTGGAAATGGTGATGGGCTGAAACCAAGTATATGAGCCTTTGTCTGTCTAACACTGGAAACTTCTGTTCATCTGATAGATAGATAGATAGATACTTTATTCATCCCCATGGGGAAATTCAACTTTTTTTCCAATGTCCCATACACATGGAACATGTTGTAGCAAAACTAATTACATACAATACTTAACTCAGTAAAAAAATATGATATGCATCTAAATCACTATCTCAAAAAGCATTAATAATAGCTTTTAAAAAGTTCTTAAGTCCTGGCGGTTGAATTGTAAAGCCTAATGGCATTGGGGAGTATTGACCTCTTCATCCTGTCTGAGGAGCATTGCATCGATAGTAACCTGTCGCTGAAACTGCTTCTCTGTCTCTGGATGGTGCTATGTAGAGGATGTTCAGAGTTATCCATAATTGACCGTAGCCTACTCAGCGCCCTTCGCTCAGCTACCGATGTTAAACTCTCCAGTACTTTGCCCACGACAGAGCCCGCCTTCCTTACCAGCTTATTAAGACGTGAGGCGTCCCTCTTCTTAATGCTTCCTCCCCAACACGCCACCACGAAGAAGAGGGCGCTCTCCACAACTGACCTATAGAACATCTTCAGCATCTCACTACAGACTTTGAATGACGCCAACCTTCTAAGGAAGTACAGTTGACTCTGTGCCTTCCTGCACAAGGCATCTGTGTTGGCAGTCCAGTCTAGCTTCTCGTTACTAGTTACTAGATAATGAGAAAGCACTATCACGAATTTGACCTAAGAGAAGACAAAAAGAGACTGCAGATAGTGGTGTCCAAGATGGTGATGTGTCCAGTCACAGCAGTCACTCCAGTCCCAGCTCATGTTGTAATGTTCATCCTTTATGCTTTTCTTATGATCACAAGGCCCTTCTGGATATTAAGAACACAAAAAAACTGCAAGCGTACCAAACTAGCAAGTTGTTGGATAGCAGTTGAGCTCTGCAACGTGGGCTTATTGAGCACCATGTCATCGCCAGCAACAGCCACCCAGGGGAGACAGAAGCAGCATGCAAAGAAACAAAAGCGAGGAAAGTGCACTGGTATTCATGCAAGGCTGAAGGCAAAACCCTTCAGGCCAGCTCTCTCGTCAATTCTGTGTTCAAGCATATGATCGCTAGAAAATAAACTAGATTGGTGCAATGTGAGACAAAGGACAGCTGCATGCTCATCCTGACAGAAACGTAGCTCCAGGAGACCACCCCTGAAGCGATTATCCAGATAGAGGGTCTCCTCTCTTTTCAGGCCGACAGAATTCCTGCTATCTCTGGCAAGATTCACAGTGAAGGTGTATCTCCTTTACCATAGCATTGGAGAGGGATAGGAACAGACAAGTTAGGAAAGCATTTAATTGGAGTAAGAGGAAATATGAGGCTATCAGGCAGGAACTTGGAAGCATAAATTGGGACCAGATGTTCTCAGGGAAATGTACGGAAGAAATGTGGCAAATGTTCAGGGGATATTTGCGTGGAGCTCCGATTAGGTACGTTCCAATGAGACATGGAAAGGATGGTAGGGTACAGGAACTATGGTATACAAAGGCTGTTGTAAATCTGGTCAAGAAAAAAAGAAAAGCTTACAAAAGATTCAAAAAACTAGGTAATGATAGAGATCTAGAAGATTATAAGGCTAGCAGGAAGGAGCTTAAGAATGAAATTAGGAGAGCCAGAAGCGGCCAAGAGAAGGCCTTGGCAGACAGGATTAAGGAAGACCCCAAGGCATTCTACAAGTATGTGAAGAGCAAGAGGATATGACATGAGAGAATAGGACCAATGAAGTGTGACAGTGGGAAAGTGTATGGAACCGGAGGAGATAGCAGAGGTAGCTAATGAGTACTTTGCTTCAGTATTCACTATGGAAAAGGATCTTGGCGATTGTAGGGATGACTTACAGCAGATTGAAAAGCTTGAGCATGTAGATATTAATGAAGAGGATATGCTGAAGCTTTTGGAAAGCATTTTTTTGGAGGATGTGACTGCACACATTGATGAAGGAAGAGTAGTAGATGTAGTGTATATGGATTTCAGCAAGGCATTTGACAAGGTACCCCATGCAAGGCTTATTGAGAATGTAAGGAGGCATGAGATCCAAGGGGACATTGCTTTGTGGATCCAGAACTGGCTTGCCCACAGAAGACAAAGAGTGGTTGCACAGGGGTCATATTCTTCATGGAGATCGGTCACCAGTGGAGTGCCTCAGGGATCTGTTCTGGGACCCCTACTCTTCCTGATTTTTATGAATGACCTGGATGAGGAAGTGGAGGGATGGGTTAGTAAATTTGCTGATGACACAAAGGTTGGAGTGTTGTGGATAGTGTGGAGGGCTGTCAGAGGTTACAGCGGGACATTGATAGGATGCAAAACTGGGCTGAGTAGTGGCAGATGAAGTTCAACCCAGATAAGTGTGAAGTGGTTCATTTTGGTAGGTCAAATATGATGGCAGAATATAGTATTAACAGTAAGACTCTTGACAGGAGAGGAGAGGATCAGATGCACCTTGGGGTCCGAGTTCTTAGGACACTCAAAGCTGCTGCGCAGGTTGACTTTGTGGTTAAGAAAGCATATAGTGTATTGGCATTCAGCAATCGTGGGATTGAGTTTAGGAGCTGAGGCTATGTTGCAGCTATATATGACCCTGGTCAGACCCCCCTTGGAGTACTGTGCTCAGTTCTGGTTGCCTCACTACAGGAAGAAGGTGGAAACTATAGAAAGGGTGCACAGGAGACTTACAAGGATGGTGCCTGGATTGGGGAGCATGCCTTATGAGAATAGGCTGAGTGAACTTGGTCTTTTTTTCTTGGAGCGACAGAGGATGAGGTGACTTGATGATGAGAGGCACTGATCGTGTGGATAGTCAGAGGCTTTTTCCCCACAGCTGGAATGGCTAGCACGAGAGGGCACAGTTTTAAGGTGCTTGAAGTAGGCACAGAGGAGATGTAACATCAATGAATATGTGAAATCTGTGACTGGCTACATAGAGAAGTTAATTGAGGATGTCATCATCATTAACCACATCAACGAGAGGGCAAATCAGAAACCATGGTTGACAGCGGAGGTCCGAGTACGGCTGAGAGATCGGGATTCTGCCTTCAGATTGGGACTGCTTTTGGGTCAGCAAGAGCTGTGCTTTCCCATGCCATCAGGAAGGCAGAACAGGTTTATTCACAAGAGAATATAGAGGCATTTCTGTGACACTGGAGATATGAGGCCATGTGGCAGGACATTCAGATCAGAATGGACTATCCTGTGCATCAATGACAGTGATGTTTCTCTTCCTGATAGGCTGAATGTCTTTTCCATTTGGTTTGATGTGCTGGCAAGGAATGTACCTCTTCCCCCTGCCCTGCCCCCCCCCCACCCAATGAGCAGGCACTCTGTCTGGCCACAGCTGATGTGATGATGACCCTAGCCACATCAACCCACATAAAGCCTGCGGGATCTGATAATATACCTGATCAGGTGTGTTGGTGAGAGCTATCTGTTCGCGATAGTGATTCTGTGCAACATACTATTAACTGCTCACCTTCTGAAGCATTCTAAAAAGGAAAGGTGATACTGTGGCTGACAAGGGAAGTCAAAGACAGCATAAAGGTCCAAGAGAGGGTATACAATATAGTAAAAGTTAGTAGGAAATTATAGAATTGGGAGGCTTTTAAAAACCAATAAAAGGCAACTTAGAAGGCAATAAAGAGGAAATATGAAGGCAAGCTAGTAAATAATGTACAAAAAAGAAGATACAATGTTTTTACAGATATATAAAAAGTGGACTGCTAGAAAATGATGCTGGAGAAGTAGCAACGAGCAAAAATGAAAGGGTGGATGAAATGAATAAGTTCTTTGCATTAATCTTCACTGTGGAAAATGCCAACAGTATACCAGGAATCCGGGAGTTGAGGGCAGAAGTGAGGGTGGTCAATGTAAGTAAGGAGAAGGTACTTGGGAAGCTGGAAGTTCTAAAGGTGGATACATCACCTGGACCAGATGGAATGCAGCAAATAGTTCTGAAAGAGATAGCTGATAAGGTTGTGAAGGTATTAGTAGTGATCTTTCAAGAAACATATGGTTCCAGGACTGGAAAATCACAAATGTCACTTAAGAGTGGAATTCTTTGAAGAAGTAACAGGTAGGATCGACAAAGGAGAGCCAGAGGGTATTGTTTGCTTGGATTTTCAGCAGGTCTTTGACAAGGTACCCCACATGAGGCTGCAAAACAGGCTCGTTTACTACAAAGTTACTAGCATGGTTAGGCGATTGCCTGATCGTAGATTGACAATTGGGAATAAAGGGGTGCCTTTTCTGTGTGGCTGCCAGTTACTAGTGATTATCTGGAAGGGTTGGGGTTAACTGTGCTATTTTTCATGTCATGTGTCAATGATCTGGATGACAGAATTGACGGATTTGTGGATAAGCTTGCAATGATGCAAAGTAGGTGGAAGACCAAGTAGTATTGAGGAATGGGCAAAAAATGACAGTTTGAATACAGTGTTGGGAAGGGTATGGTCATGCTCTTTGGTAGAAGGAATAAAGGACTGAACCATTTTCTAAATGGGGACAGATTTCTGAAATTAAAGATGCAAAGGGATTTGGAAGTCCTAGGGCAAGATGCCCTAAAGGTGAACTTGTAGATGGAGTCAGCAGCAAGAAAGGAAAATGCAATGTTAGCATTCATTTTGAGAGAACTAGAACTTAAAAGCAAAAATGTAATGCTGAGGCTTTATGAAGCAATGGTCAGATCATATTTGGAGTGTTGTGTGTAGAGTATGCGCCCCATATCAAAGAAAGGATGAGCTGGTGTTGGAGAGGGTCCAGAGGAGGTTTACAAGAATTATCTCAGAGATAAAAGGGTTGACAAAGGAAGAGTGTTTGATGCCTCTGGGCCCGTATATATTGGACTTTGTAAGGATGAGGATGGATTTCATTGAAACCTATCAAATATTGAAAGGTCTGGATAGAGTGGACATGCAGAGGCTGTAGGAGTGTCCAAGACCAGAGGGCACACTTCAGAATAGAAGGGTAGGTGAGGAAGAAGTTCTTTAGCCAGAGAGTATCAAATCTATGGAATTTATTGCTACAGAGTGCTGTGGAAGCCAAGTCATAGTTAAAACAAAAGTTGATTCTTTAGTAAGGATGTCAAAAGTTACAGAGAGAAAGCAGGAGTATAAGGTTGAAAGAAAAAAATAAATTGGATGTGATTGAATAGCACGGAGTAGATATAATGGGCTGGATGGCCTAATTTTGCTTCTATGTCTTATGGTTTAAGTCCTTCAAGATACTCAATGTATATCATGCAGTTAATATGTATCTTCGGCCTGTCTTTTAAGTTGACTTAATGATGTAGCCCCAACCAATTTCAGATTCAGATCCATGGTTGGACAATAATGAGTCTGTGTTATGAAAGTTATAGTAGAACCAAGCTGGATTAATTCATATTGATGTTAACCTTCAAAAGATGTCTAACTTGACATCATGTAATTTGTCATGCATTCTGTTTTGTTCAATTAGTCTGTATTGAAAGCTCAATGCCATAGCATAGTGGATTTCCAATAATAACTATTAAAATAATTGCTGATAGTTATCAGCCTCTATCATGAGTCATGGACCTGTGGAAGTTTACTTCTAGTTAAAAGCTGACTTAAAGTTTTTGGATTGAATTACTCATCAGAATTAATTCATTAATAAAATACTGTGGGATTATTTTGAACTTTGAGTAAATTCAGGGTTGAAGAAAGAAAGTGCTAAAAAGCAGTGTATTTATTGCAAATTTGTAAAATTGTACAATTTCATATGATACCAGTTAATAGTCATACAACATGGAGACAGGCCCTTGAGCCCAACGTGCCTATGCCGACCAAAATGCCTATCTAAGCTAGTTCCATTTGCCCTCATTCAGCCCATGTCGCTCTGAACCATTCCTATCCGTGTATCAATCCAAATGTCTTTTAAATGTTGTTACTCTACCTGTAATGATGAGTAGACATAAATGCCAGCTGTGTAGTTCCACCTCAGGTTATTGGCTCATTAATGACCATGAACATGCTCATCACAGGACAGGACTAACTGTCCTGTTATTTACTGGTTTGCAGGCAACATGATACGAATAACACTGAAATATTTCACAGCATTCTATGTGGCTACTGATGGAGGAAGCAACTCTATACCACGCTGCACATTTCTTCTTTGTAACCAGCAATGATGTTATTTTTCCAGTGCCTTGAGGTGCTTTAGTTCTCAGAAACATATAGGAAGAGCAGGAAAACATGCCTGGTAGGTTAGGCTGGGCGCAGCCTCCTTTCCCAGAGGGGGAAAAGGAGTATAAAAGCTGAACCAATATCACAGAAGGAGAACTCACACAGAGGAATTATCCAAGGTTGTAGAATCCAATGCAAAAATAAGCAAAAACAGATGCACATACTGTCTGCTGTTTGACCCCCAGGTTTCCTCCAGCAGTTCGTTCTTTTTTTTTGCTCCATTTTCTATCATTTGCAGTTTCCATTATAGAATTCAACATTGACTCCTGATGGCTGTACTGTGGCCAGATGGAAGATAAGGTGCTGTTCTAGCTTGCATTGGTCTTTGTTGTAGCAGTGCAGGATGCCTCAGACCTATAGGTTAGAGGGGGAGCTGGGTGGCAAAGTTACAGGCAATAAGAAGCTCTGGCTCCCAAGTCAGAAAATGGAAAATGGATGGAATTTTGCCTCTGAAAGGTATTCCATTTTTCATTTTTATTAATTTAACTTTATTCTCCCTTTATGCATTTCAAGATTCAAGATTGTTTAATGTCACTTCCTGTACGCAAATGTAAAGAGAACAAATTAGTTGTTACTCTCGATCTGATGCAGCACAGAAACATCCATAAAAGATGAAGAACATAATAATTCCAAAAACACACAATAAATAGAAATAGGTAAGATAGCTTATATACATTGATTGTATGCCCATAAAGTGACACTAGGCTGTACACAAAGTGACTGACGGGAAATAACAATGTAGTGGTGGAGTTAGAGGGTGGAGGTGTTGATCAGTCTTACTGCTTAAGGAAGTTAGCTGATTTTGAGTCTGGTGGTCTTGCTGCAGGTGCTACACTGCTTCCTCCCTTACTGGAGTGGGACAAACAGTCCTTGAGCAGGGCGTGTGGGATCTTTCATGATGTTACTGACTCTTTTCTGGCATCTTTCTGTACAACTGTTCTTAATGATGGGTAGGCTGGTGCTGGTGATGTTTTGGGCAGTTTTGACAATCCATTATGGAGCCTTTTCACCCATCCCAGTGCAGTTCAGGTCCAAGCAGCTTGTCAGGGTGGTCTCTACTGTGCTCCTGTAGAATGACGCGAGTACAGATGCACAAAGTCCAGCTCTCTCATCAGTCTCCTCAGAAAGTAGAGGCGTTGCTGAGCTTTCTTGACTGTGTAGGATATGTTCTTCAGCTTTGAGAGGCTGTATGTAATGTGCACTCCCAGGGGTTTAAAACTGCTTGCAGTTTCCACTTCGCCACTGATCTAAAGGGGGTACGAGATCTCTTGAAGATGAAAACCTTCTCCTTTGTCTTGCTGACATTAAGGAAGAGGTTATCTGCCTGGCATCAGGCCTCAAGCTCTCCCACCTCCTCTGTGTAGGCCATTTCATCATTGTTGTTGTTGAACCCCACCACTGTTGTGTCATCAGTAAGCATGACGATGTGATTGTTCTGCTCTTAAGAGTGAGTGTAGTGGGTGTGAGGATGGGAGTTAAAGTTGTCCACTCCAAAGAGTATAAAAGGAATTAAATTATGTTGTACTTCATAAATCTTCAATGGTGTCCAGCATTGTGTGACAAAGGTAGGATGTGAAGGGCTTGGGGATAATTCAACGGAAGTTTACCGGAATGGAATCAAGTTGAGGGACTTCAGCAAAAAGATATGACAAATTGGAATCATTCTCCATTGAACAATGAATATTTATGTGAGATTTAGTAGGGGAATACATAATTCAGAGCTCTGGTAGACGAAGTAGTGATAATCTATTTCATCTGTCAATAATCAAAGCATTTGAAGCTATTGGGAAATATTCTTTTCCCTACTGAGGCATTATAATCTGGAGAATAGTGCTTGAAAAGATTCAGATTCAGTTTATTGTCATTTAGAAATCACAAATGCAATGCAGTTAAAAAATGAGACAACGTTCCTCCAGAATGATATCACAAAAGCATATGACAAAACAGACTACACTACAAAATCCACATTAAGTTTGGCAATCCCCAATCCAGAGTCCGGAGAGGCTGCTGCGTATTAATATTGCGCTACCGTCTTAGTGCGTTCCCCAAAAAGGAGCTCCAAATCCCCAGACAAACAAGACCAAAAACTAAAGCTACAAGACCTGCACAAAACCACATAGTTACAATATATAGTTACAACAGTGCAAACAATAGCATAATTGATAAAAAACAGACCATGGGCACAGTAAAAATAGTCCAAAGATGTTAAAGGACCGCAAGTTCAAAAGAAATCACCACACAGTTTCCACAAGTCCCCAGGGTCCCGACAGACTCGCCATCCCACGCCGGCGGCAGAAGGGAGTACCCCTGCTATGGACTTCCACAGCGCCACCCGTCTCAGCCTCGCAGACGCAGCACACAGTGAAAGCTCCGTCGAACCCAGCCTCGCAGACACACACACCAAAAGTGTCCTGACCGCAGTGGACTCCGACCATCCCCTCTGGCACAGCTTCTCCGAGCACCATCCTCTGCCGAGCGTATTAAGACGGCCCCGCCAACGGCCATTGGCAACGCGACCCCAAGGACTGAGGGCCTGTTCTTCCCAGCAGAGTCCTGGACCTCACAGCAGCAGCAACTAAGAAGGTCTTCCTGGAGATTTCCCGATGTTCCTCCGTGCTCCCACGTTCGTTTTCAATCGATTATGATTGTGCACGGCACCCCACTTCACAAATAACAGATAATCAGTTCCGGAGTGGCCGCTGCAAGCTGTGTCGCACCACCATCTTGGATAAGGTGGTGAATCCAAAACATTTTCAAGGAGTGGTGCCTCAAAAAAGTGGCTTCCATCATCAAGGAACCCCACTACCCAGGGCATGCCCTCTTCTTCCTGTTACCATCAGGTAGGAGGTACAGAAGCTGAAGGCACACACTCAGTAATTCAGGAACAGCTTCTTTCCCTCTGCCATCCGATTTCTAAATGGGCATTGAATCCCTGAACACTACCTTGCTACTTTTTTTTGACAACCAACAGTGTACAAAAGAAGACTACCTGTGAGAATACAAGTAATAATATAAATAAATAATAGAGACCATGAGTTGTCTTTGAAAATGAGTCCATAGGTTGTGGAATCAGTTAAGAGCTGAGGTGAGTGAAGTTATCCACTCACTTACTTGAAGTTACTTGTTTGCCCCTGCAAAATAATATTTTTTAAAAAGTCATGTATTTATTAAGTAATGATCAAAGTACTGTTTTAATTCACTCTTAATAAAAAATTTCCATAGATTTTAGCATAATCTCTAATTATCTCAAAGGTGAAGTATTGCAGTGTTGAAGCAATCTTGGTTTAATTCTGAGATGCACTTCATCACAGAACCCATTCTTCAGCCAATTGATTTAATTCTGTTATATCAAGCAACAGCTGAGAGTACAGGATGAAAGAAAGTCTGACACTAGGTAGCATCTCAGCTGTAGCAGTGATAACTCGTGAACCAAAACTCTCTGAAACTCCAGCCTGGCTTTTCCTTTGCAACACAGACACCTCCCCAAAAGTGTGAAAAATTGCCCAGGTGAGCCTTGTTCACAGAAAGGCAGATCAAGTATGATCAGACTGATTTAGTCAGTCCTATCAATCATCAAAACTATTCCAATGGCTGAAATCATACTTTGCGCAAAGGAAAATAGTTGCACTTGTAGGAGGTAAATCATTATAGCCTCAAGGTTTTCTCTAGGCAGTGTCCTTGGCCCGTACATCTTTATCAGCCTCATAAATGATTTTCCTTCTATATTAAAAGGTCAGGATATTTGTTAATAAATGTTAAATTTCACTCACCTCAGCAAATGAAATAATCCATACCTGCGAACAACAGAAATGAGATAACATTCAGGTCTGGGCTGACAAGTGGAAAGTAAAATTTGAGCCAAGATCTGACCGTCATTGACCATCCCATGGGTGGCATGGTAGTGTAGTGGTTAGCACAACGCTTTACAGTACAGGTGACCTGGGTTCAATTCCTCACACCGCCTGTAAGGAGTTTATACGTTCTCCCCGTGACCACGTGGGTTTCCTCTGGGTGCTCTGGTTTTCTCCCACAGTCCAAAGACATACCAGTTGTTAGGTTAATTGGTCATTGTGAATTGTCTCTTGATTAGGCTAGTGTTGCATTGGTGGGGTGTTGGGCCGCGTGGCTCAAAGGGCCGAAAAGGCCTACTCCACACAGTATCTCAATAAGTAAATAAATCTCCAACAGCAGTGAGTCCAACCACCTATCCTTGACATGCAATGGCATTAGAATCACCAGTGTCCCCAACCCGTCATGGGGAAGTCATCAGTGACTAGGGACGGAATGAAGGAGCCACATAGTGTGGTTACAAGAGCAGGTCAGAGACCGAGTATTCTGTGTCTAGTGACTGGTCTTCTGACACTCCAGAGCATTTTCACCATCAGAAAGGCACCAGGTAGGTGTGTAATGGATTTTTCACTTCAGAATCAGAATCAGGTTTAATATTACCAGCCTATGTTGTGAAACTCATTAAGTTAGTGGCAGCAGTGCAGTGCAATACAAGATAAATATTTTTAAAAAAGTCAATTCCAGTAACTAAATATGTATACTAAATAGTTAAATCAAAAATAGTGCAAGAACAGAAATAATTTTAAAAAGTGAAGTCATGTTCATGGGCCTAATGTCCATTTAGAAGTCTGATGTCAGCAGGGAAGAAGCTGTTCCTGAATCACTGAGTGTGTGCCTTCAGGCTTCTGTACCTCCTTCCTGATGGTAACAGTGAGTAGAGGGCATATCCTGGGTGATGGGCTCCTTAATAATGGACACCACCATTCTGATGCACCACTCCTTAAAGAAGTCTTGGATACTACAGAGGCTAGTACCCATGATGGACCTGACTAATTTTACCACTTTCTTTAGCTTCTTTCAATCCTGCACAGCAGCATCCCCATCTCCCATACCAAACACCGATGCAGTCTTATAGCCTGTCAGAATGCTCTCCATGGTCTATCTGTAGAAGTTTTCAAGTGTTTTAAGTGACAAATTAAATCTCCTCAAAGTCCTAATGAAATATAGATGCTGTCTGGCCTCCTTTGTAGCTGCATCAATATGTTGGGACCAGGTTAGATCCTCAGAGATATTGACACCCAGGAACTTGAACTTGCTCATTTGCTCCTCTTCTGATCCCTCTTTGAGGATTGGTTTATGTTCCTTCTTCTCACCCTTTCTGAAGTCTACAATCAGTGCTTTGGTCTTGCTAACATTGAACTCGAGGTTGTTGCTGTGACACCACTCAACCAGCTGATATATCTTGCTCCTGTATGACCTCTCATCTCCATCTGAGGTTCTGCCAACAACTTAATATCATCAGCAAATTTATAGATGGCACGTGACCTATGCCTGTCCACACAGTCATGAGTACAGAGAGAGTAGATCAGTGGGTGAAGCATACATCCCTGAGGTACACCAGTTTTAGTTGTCAGTGAGGAGCAGATGTTATTACTAATTTGCAAAGATTGTGGTCTTCTGGTGAGGAAGTCAAGGATCCATTTGCAGGGGGAGGTACAGAGGCCCAGATTCTGTATTTTTTCAATCAGAACTGTGGGAATGGTGGTGTTAAGAAACTGAGCTATAGTCAATGAACAGCATCCTGACAGGTGTTTGTATTGCCCAGGTGATCTCAGGCCTTGTGAAGGGCCATTGAGATTGTGTCTGCCATAGAACACTTGCCTGGGTAAATGCTGCCCCAAAAAATCCATAGGAAGCTCAGATCTATCCATGACAAAGCAACCTGCTTGAATGGTCTTCAAGAATCACCCTAAACATTAATTCCCTACCACAAGCATTTCGTGACTAGAATGCAAAATGCTTTATAACCACTCACCAAGAATAGTCTAACAGCACCTCCCAAATCCGTAACCCCTCCACCAATATGAACATCATCACGGTAAACATTACATTTTAACTTGGAAATATATTTCCATTCCTTCATCGTCAGTGGGTGTAAATTCTGAAACTCCTGACCCAAATGGTTCTTCACTGTAGGGGATAATTGTAGTTCAAGAAGTTGGCTCATCAAAGGCAGTAGAATATAAGAAATAAATGTTGGTCCCACCAGTGCTGCCTTGATCAAAAATAAAGAATGAATAAATAAAAGATCAGATAACAAATTATTTTGGTTTCATTGACTAGAATGGAAAGATTCCAGTACCTTTAGGACCCATCTCAAAAGAAAAATGCACTGTTTTCATGTCAACTTTAAGATTAATACTGTTTACCTGTTATTGTATTTAAATAACTCTTCCTATGTTCATTTCTGTTATTTTTACCAGAAAGTTGCTTTATGTCTCTGATAGATGTGCTTACAGCTTAGTGTATCATTTAATTACTTTGAAAATGATTAACTTCTGAGTAACATTTTGAGTAATATCCTCAATTTGCTGCAACTTGTATTAAATATCCTCCCTGCACCACTAAAGCTCGTTATCCTTCTCCTACTCCAATCATAATTTCTCAGAATACTAAAACAATCAGAATGTTGCAGTACAGAATTTAATATTCAAATTTGCCATTGCTGAAGTTATTTCCTCATTTAATTTACCTTTTGCTGTCTCACACAGATAATTTATCTTCACTGCGAGCCTTGATCCTTTATGTAGTCTTTGTTAAAAATGTTGTTCATTGAAAATCAATGCACCTTCAAAGTACAGAAGTTGATATACTTTGTATAGCTTTTAAATTTGTTGGTGAGCTTATCATCATGGCTTGGAAACCTTGTCTTTTACCTCCGATTTCAATAAGATAAACTCAAGAGGTCTGAAAACTCTGCCAAGTTACCAACAAGGCACTTAATTTATTTTTCAAATCATTCATTCCTTCTTGGTATGATTTTAGAATTTCACAGAAATGTCACCGATTGCAAAGAAGTTTTACTTTAGTTCATGAGTCAGACAAATTCCAACCCAAAAGAAAAATGCACTTGTCATGTCCATTCTCTGACTATCACTATGCACTGTTCTACTTTTAAACAACTCCATCACTATCCTTCACTAATCTGACTATTAACTTCTTTAGTATGCAAAGAGCTCTCTATTATCAGTCACAAACTTTTCTTTCCTTGCTTCCCTTTTGTAGGATGTGGGAAGGCAGGGAAACTCGTGTCCCTGATGACTTCACCTGTGAGAAGCTTCTAACACTCTGTGTTAAGGATTTGGAACTGTAAATGGATGAACTCCAAATCATTTGGGAGGCTGAGGGAATGATAGATAGGACATAGAGAGGGGTATTTACACTGAAGTGGCAGGACACACGAGACTGCGTGACAGTCAGGAAGGGGAAAGGGGTTAAACAGCCATGCAGTGTACCCCTGAGGCCATCCCTCTCAATGAGAGGTTGTACCATTTTGGATACTGTAGAGAGGGGATCATCAAGCAGAGCAAGATCACAGTGGTCTGGTCTCTGGCACTGAGTCTGGCTCTGTGACTCAGAAGGGAAGCGGGGAAGAAGAGGCAAGCTCTTGTGAAAGGAGATTCATTAGTTAGGGGAACAGAAAAGAAGTTCTGTGGATGAGAACAAAATTCCCAGATGGTATGTTGCCTCCTGGATGCCAGAGTACGGGATGTCTCAGATCAAATCAGCATTCTTAAGTGGGAGGACGAGTAGCCAGGGGTCGTAGTTGGGGGAGTCCAGAACCAGAGGCCACAGTTTAAGAATAAGGGGTAGGCCATTTAGAACGGAGTTCAGGAAAAAAAAATTCACCCAGAGGGTTGTGGATCTATGGAATGCTGTGCCTCAGAAGGCAGTGGAGGTCAATTCTTTGGATGTTTTCAAGAAAGAGTTAGATAGAGCTCTTAAAGATAGCGGAGTCAAAGGATATGGGGAAAAGGCAAGAATGGGGTACTGATTGTGGATGATCAGCCATGATCACATTGAATGGCGGTGCTGGATCGAAGGGCCAAATGGCCTACTCCTGCACCTATTGTAGTCCAATGACATAGGTAGGAAGAGTGCCGAGGTTCTGCAAAGTGAGTTCAGAGACTTAGATGCTAAATTAAAGGGTAGGATCTTGCAGGCTGTGATATCTGCATTGCTAGCCATGCCAAGTGCTGGTGAGGCCAGAAGAAGGAAGATTCTTACAATTGGCTAAGGGGCTGGTGTGGAAGGGAGGACATATAGTTGGATGAGTGGGCTCACTTTCAGCAAAGGTGGGACCTGCACAGAAGAGACTGTTTGCACCTGAAATGGAGGGGGACTAATATCCTAGCAGGAAGGTTTGGTAGAATTGCATGGATGGTGGTGGGGGTGGACATGGTTTAAACCAGAGTTTCAGGGGGTTGGGAACCAGAGTGCCAGATCAGATGGTGGACAGGTTGTGGAGTCAGATGTTGTTAAGACCGCAAAGTCAAGAATCAAGCGGTTCATCATGGTGCAACTAATGTCTTGAGTTGTTTCAATGCATGAACTATTGTGTGAAAGGCAGTTGAGCTTGGGCATGGATCAACACCTGGAATTATGATATTGTAGGCATTAGTGAGACTTGGTTGCTGGAAGGGCAGGACTGGCAGCTCAACATTCCAGGGTTCTGCTGTTTTAGATGCAACAGAGTGGGAGGAATTAAAAGGGAAGGGGTGGTGTTACTAGTCAGAGTAAATATCATGGCAGTGCTCCATCAGGACAGACTGGAGAACTTATCTAGTGAGACGTTATGAGTGGAACTGTGAAATAAGAAAGGTGTGACCACATTAACGGGTCTATATTATAGACCACCCGACAGTCCAGGAATTTAATGTGACAAATTTGCAGAGAGATCATAGACCATTGCAAGAAACACAGGGTTGTTATAGTAGGTGATTTTTAACTTTGCACACAGTGTGGGACTCCCATACTGTAAAAGGATTAGATGGGATAGAGTTTGTCAAATGTATTCAGGGAAGTTTCTTTAATCAGTTCATAGAAGTCCCAGTGAGAGAGTGTGCAATGCTTGATCTGCTAAGGAATGAGACAGGGCAGGTGACAGAAGTTTGTGTAGGGGAACATTTTGCATCCAGTGATCATAATGCCATTAGTTTCAAAGTAAGAATAGAAAAAGATAGGTCTGGTCCGCAGGTTGAGATTCTAAATTGGAGACAGGCCAATTTTGATGGTATAAAAAGGATCTGGCAAATGTGTATTGGGACAGGCTGTTATCTGGCAAAGGTGTACTTTGTAAGTGGGAGGCTTTCAAAAGTGAAATTTTGAGAGTACCAAGCTTGTATGTGTCAGTCAGAATAATAGGTAAAGATAACAGGTTTAGGGAACCTTGGTTTTCAAGAGATGTTGAGGCCCTAGTTAAGGAAAAAATGGTGCATAGTTAGTATAGGCAGGAAGGGACAAATGAGGTATTTATGGAGTATAAGAAATACAAGATAATACTTGAGAAATAAATCAGGAGGGTTAAGAGAAGGCATGAGGTTGCCCTAGCAGACAAAGGTGAAGGAGAATCCTAAGGGACTCTATAGATATGTTAAGAGAAAAAGGATTGCAGGGGACAAAATTGGTCCTCTAGAAAATCAAAATGGAGCCAAAAGAGACGGTGAAGGTCTTGAACTAGATTCTTTGCATGTGTTTACTCAGGAGATGCACATAGAGTCTACAGTAATAAGGCCAAGCAGGAGCAAGGTCATGGACCCTATACAGATCACAGAGCAGGAGATGTTTGCTATCTTGAGACAAATTAGGGTAGATAAATCCTCAGGACGTTCCCTTGGACACTGAGAGGAAGGTGCAGAAATTGTAGAGGCCCCAGCAGAGATATTAGCCATGGCTGAGGTGCAGGAGGATTGAAGAGTAGCTAATGTTTAAAAAAGGCTCAAAGAATAAGCCAGAAAATTATAGGCCGGAGAGTAGTAGTGGGAACACTACTCAGTACATCAGTAGTGGGAACGTTATTGGAAAGTATTCTGAGGAACCGAATATATGAGTATTTGGAGGGACATGAACTCATTAGGAATAGTCAGCATGTCTAAGCATGGTAGGTCATGTCTAACCAACCTTATAGAGTTCATCAAGGAAGTTACCAGAAAAGCTGATGAAGTGGATGTTGTCTAGATGCACTTTAGCAAGGCATTAGACAAGGTCCTGCATGGGAGGTTGGTCAAGAAGGTTCAATCACTCAGCATTCAAAATGAGGTAATACATTGAATTAGGCATTGGCTTTGTGGGAGAAGCCAGGGAGCGGTAGTAGACGGCTGCATCTCTGACTGGAGGCCTGAGACTAGTGGAGTATTGTAGGGATTGGTGCTGGGTCCATTGTTGTTTGTCTATCATCTATATCTTCTGGATGATGTGATTAGCTAGATCAGCAAGTTTGCAGATGCCATCAAGATTAGGTGTGTGGTGGACAGCAAAGAAGACTATCAGAGCTTGCAGTGGGATCTGGACATAGAAAATTGGGCTGAAAATGCAGATAGAATTTAATACAGACAAGTGTGAGGTGTTGTACTTTGGTAGGACCAAACAGAGGAAGGTCTTACACAGTAGGACACGAGCAGTGTGGCAGAACAAAGGGATCTGGGCTACAGATCCATAATTCATTAAAAATGGTGATACAGGTAGACAGGATCGTAAAGAAAGCTTTTGGCACATTAGCCTTTTTAAATCAATGTATTGAGCAGAGGAGGTGGGATGTTGGGTTGAAGTTGTACAAGACACTGGTGAGGCCTAATATGGAGTATTGTGTGTAGTTTTGGTCACCTACCTATTGGAAAGATATAAATAAGATTGAAAGAATACAGGGAAAAATTTAAAGGATGTTGCCAGGTCTGGAGGACCTGAGTTAGGAAACATTGACTTGCTTAGGATTTTATTCATTGGATTGTAGAAAATTGAGGGGTGATTTGATAGAAGTATACAAAGTTATGAGGGGTATAGACAGAATAAATGCAAGCAGGCTTTTTCCACTGAGGTTGAGTGGGACTACAACCAGAGGTCATGGGTTAAGTGTGAAAGGTGAAAAGTTTAAGGGGAATGTGAGGGAAAACTTCTTCACTCAGAGGGTCATGTGAGTATGGAATGTGCTGCCAGCACAAGTGATGCATGCAAGCTCAATTTTAACATTTAAGAGTAGTTTGGATAGGTGTGGTGAACTACATATACCGGTCTGGACATGCCCCCCCCCCCCCCCCCCCCGCTGACTGCTCCTGTGGCTCCTCCCACGAACCCCGGTATAAAGGCAGTTGGAGACACAGCCCCGGCCTCAGTCTCCAGGATGTAGTGTGGTGGTCAATTGCTGCTTGTTCTTTCTTCCAGCCAATAAAAGCCTATATCTCGCCTCATATCTCCGAGAGTTATTGATGGTGCATCAATAGGCACATGTATGACAGAGATACAGAGGGTTATATGGTCCCAGTGTAGATCGATGGGAGTATGCAGTTTGGCCTAGACTAGATGGGCCAAAGGGCCTGTTTCTGTGCTGTATTTTTCTATGGATCTATGACTCCAGTTCGACACCACATTCCATTGCAATATCTTTTCATTTCAGTTTGTTACACCTTATTGCATTGAACTTTTGTAATAGGCTTGCTACCTTACAATCATCTCAATAACATCCTACTGAGGCTGAAAAGTTCACAGTTTTGCTGACTTAAAAAAAACATCAAGTATGAGACTCTGAAATGTTTAGTTGTGGCACTGCTTTCCAGGGACAAATCCTTAACACTGTATGAATGAAATCTCCCATCGTTACCATTACCATTTTGATATAGCAGTTTCACATTCTTTGGAGTGAAGTTTCTACTTCTACTGATTGTGACATTCTTACTGTGTTAACCCTGTCCTTAAACTGTTTTAAATGAAGAACTAGTCACAAGATTGTTTTATTGTTTAATTTTCCAATTCCATTGATTTTATGTTGCCCGGACATAGGGTAACATCCTCTCTGTTCCTATTGTACTCTTGTCTGTATTTTGCATTATTTAACACAATTCACCAGTGATGTAACTCCTGTGTTGTCGTCTGTATCATTAAAGACTTTTTCCAGCAGCAGCAGAACAGTGTTTAATTTTCACCTCATTAAAGTGATTAGGAGATTTTACTGAAATTAATCTTCTTAAAATGTTTAATCTTTTGCATTAGAATAATTAAATAATACTAAGCTAGATTCAAACTTGACTCAATAATGTTGATGAAGGCAACACAGATGCCTTGTGCAGGAAGGCACAGAGTCGACTGTACTTCCTAAGAAGGTTGGCGTCATTCAATGTCTGTAGTGAGATGCTGAAGATGTTCTATAGGTCAGTTGTGGAGAGCGCCCTCTTCTTTGTGGTGGCGTGTTGGGGAGGAAGCATTAAGAAGAGGGACGCCTCACGTCTTAATAAGCTGGTAAGGAAGGCGGGCTCTGTCGTGGGCAAAGTACTGGAGGGTTTAATATCGGTAGCTGAGCGAAGGGCGCTGAGTAGGCTACGGTCAATTATGGATAACTCTGAACATCCTCTACATAGCACCATCCAGAGACAGAGAAGCAGTTTCAGCGACAGGTTACTATCGATGCAATGCTCCTCAGACAGGATGAAGAGGTCAATACTCCCCAATGCCATTAGGCTTTACAATTCTACCGCCAGGACTTAAGAACTTTTTAAAAGCTATTATTAATGCTTTTTGAGATAGTGATTTAGATGCATATCATATTTTTTACTGAGTTAAGTATTGTATGTAATTAGTTTTGCTACAACAAGTGTATGGGACATTGGAAAAAAAGTTGAATTTCCCCATGGGGATGAATAAAGTATCTATCTATCTATCTATCTATCTATCTACCTGATGGTCATAAGCTGCCAGATTCCCTTATACCAATCTGGCCTCTGTACATCTCCAGGTCTATGTAGATGTTGCTTATTACAATCTGTTCTTGGAGACAACCATAAAATAAAAACTAAATTCAGCAGACTGACTGGAATTCACTGAGCACTGGATTTCGATATGACAAAGGTACATCTTGCCCAGTCATTCATACAAATTCACCTTTGAGTACATTTCAAAACCTCTACCGAAATTGGGTGAGCTGTTCCCTGGTCAACAACAAAATCATTCTAGAACTATACATTTCAAGCTGTGCACCAGACTCCTCTGTCAGCATCAAGACAAAGCTTACCAAAGCTGATGATACATTGGTAAATACTTGGCATCAGGGTTCCTTCAGGAACTCAGTTGGTATCAGGTCATATCCAAGAATTATCACCTGCCACAATGTCTCATTCAAAATCTCCATCTCCACCAGTTGGAAGGAAAAAAGACAAACAGGACCCAGGAACCTGTGAACTCTCACCAAGTAACAAACTTCTCATAATTGACTTTGGGAACAGAATGTCACTGGAAAGGCTAGATTTGTTGCTCATCCCTAAAGGCCCTTGTGAAGATGGTAGTGAGTCACTCAGCCAGCTTGGAGTCAGACAGAAGAGAAACAGGCCCTTTGCCCACAGTGACCTTGCTGCCATCAACTGCCTATCTTTGCAACTCCATTTTCCTGCTCTTGGCTCTTAGCCTTTTATACCAGCATTATAGCTGTTTGTCTATACACTTAAATGTTGTCAGAATATCTACAACCATACTCAGGCTTCAATCTCCATCCGAGTGAACATTTTTTTTCTCAAATCCTCTCTAAATTTTGTTTCCTTCAACTGAGGTTTGGGCCAGGAATTCCAGGATTTGGGCAATGAAGGACCAAGTCAGGATAGTGAGTGATTTAGAGGACAACTTTGGAAGAGATTTCATGTTTAGGAGATGCTGTCCGTGAATCTGGGTAAATAACCACAGTGCCATTTGTAGTTAGTACATGCCTGCATTTCTTGGAGATTTCTATACAATCTTTTATTGCTGCTGGTTTAAAATCCATATACTCCCCTCATAATAGTTTTGTAGGAATTCTTTCATCACTTGGTCTGTTGTTGTTTCACGAAGTGGCTCATCATTTCCTCTCGATTCCAATTGTAGATGGCCAACAATGACTGACTTTTTCAACAGCGCCAAAAATGAATTGACATCTCAGCCCCATTCTTGCAGGTTTACTTCAACTTTCTTGACCAATTATAACTGAACACAAACTAACACTAAACCATTAGTATCAACATGAAACTTAAAAAAAGCAAGTTGTGTATGATACAGAAGGTCTGACATGCTTTGTGGTGGGTGTAAGGTCAGATCTGAGGGAGCTGGTGCACATTTTCTATATACCTGTGACTTATGATTTGTTGGAAATATTGCCTGCACCAGTTGTCCTGCTGTCTGCCTGCTGCCTTTCCCTCTATTCCCATGGCGGCCTTATTCCCATGATAGCTTCTCAAGTGTACTTATTTATGGAACGGTGGTATGTGGCAGGAGGAGTCAGCAGAAACAGAGAGGATTATTTGTATGCTCTGATAACAGAACAGCATTTCTACTTCATGGTTAGAATACTAATTCTACTCTTCTATCCATAGTATTTGAATGAAGACTGAAATTGGTTATGGTTCTAAGGGCTGCAGAAGCAAAGTAAAGTATAAATTGAAATATCAATGCTTCTGGTATTTACTATAGTACTTACAAAATTCCACGTTGTCCTGTATTGTTTCGACATATGAAAAGAGCCTATAAAGGTTCTCAAAAGTATTTCCTTTGTGTTCAGAGAACAGAAGCCCTTCTGTTGCTGCCAGTCAACATTTGCACTGATGTATAGTAACCCAGAAACTAAAATAGCATCATCATATTAAATAGCATTTGATCAATTACATGGCAGAAAGGAATCCATGTCATGTCACCTTAATGCCAGTAAGACTTTGGAGAAATTGACACAGATTGAGTAATGGAAATTGTATTAACAGTTTTGACAAGTGCACTGACTTGCAATCCTTTTCTAATAAATTATTTTTAAGAGTTTATGCAAAATATCTCACTTCAATTTACTCAACAGCTAACTACCTTAATAGTTTACAAGCAGAAATTCTTTAAATGGTAACTTCAAAATGAACTTGACGCTATTGAATTAATTTCTTGCATGCGACTTTTTGAACCGTTCTTCTGGGATCATTCTACCTTGATCTGAATGAGAAGTTAGAAATTCTGAATCCTTTGACATTCGATCTTCGTTCATCTATACATTTATCCTTTCCAATTAGCACCAAGAATGGCTCATTGGAACTGAAACTGTTCTCCTCTGCTTCTTATCATATCCTGTGATTGATCAACTGACTGGAGTGTCAGAAACATTTGGTAATGCACAAAAAATGCTGGAGGAACAACATCTATGGGAAGGAATAAAGAGTCGATATCGGCAGCATCTATGGAGAGAAATAAAGAGTTGACATTTTGGCCCAGGACCAGAAAGGATGGGGAGAAAAAGCCAGAATAAGAAGGTGGGGGGAAGGGAAGTTGTACGTGCTGGAAGGAGATGAGTGAAGCCAGGTGAGCAAGAAAGGATAAAGTGAGAAGCATGAGGTAATAGATGGAGAAGGTAACAGGCTGATTAAGAGGGAATCAGATAGGAGAGGAGAGTGGCCCATGGGTGAAAGGGAAGGAGTAGGGACGAGGTGATAGGCATGTGAGGAGAAAAGAATGGGTAAGAGGTAATCCAGAATCCAGAATGCAGAATGGGGGAGGGGAGAGTAATTCCCAGAAGTTGAAGAAATCAATGTTCATGCCATTAGGTTGGAGGCTACCCAAATGGAATATAAGGAGTCTATTATATTAACTTTTAATTGAAGTTCTTTCATTGAAACTAATGAAGTGAATGTAATGACCATTATGTCAAAGATTTTACCAAAGGGCTATTAGACCCATTCCAAAAGGCTTTCCATCTTTCGGAGCAAAGCGTAACACCAGTTTGTTTAATCATAATGTATGAATGGGTCCATCTCAGAGAATGACAACAGCAGCTAATCATGTTTCTTCATTTCACAGGTAACAGCTGTTCATTCTTAACACCAATTTATGAAGCAGACAAATACTCTACTGACAGCTGTCCCGTCCCAGTGACTCAGCTGCTCCTTACACTTAAAGTGAAGTTTAGTAAATGATTAACACCTTACTCCTTCAGTCCCTTGTCTAAAACAGATTTTAGTTTGTAACCTGGGTTTTATGCTGGCAGTGGTGGCATCAGTCGGTCTCGAGAGTTTCCGGGGCGCAGGCCTGGGCAGGGTTGTATGGGAGACCGGCAGTTGCCCAAGCTGCAGGCCTTCCCCTCTCCATGCCACCGATGTTGTCCAAGGGAAGGGCACTAGGACCCATGCAGCTTGGCACCGGTGACATCGCAGAGCAATGTGTTGTCAAGTGCCTTGCTCAAGGAAACAAACACGCTGCCTCAGCTAAGGCTTGAACCAGTGACCTTCAGGTTACTAATCTGATGCCTTGCCCACTAGGCCACGCGCCAACACAACTGGCAGTGCAGACTGGCTTTATCATTTTCTATCTGTTAACTAACACAGATAGGTTAATTCTTGCTTTGTGAAATGGTTGAGGCACATGTTAAATACATTATTGTCAATCCATGATTTTCATCTCACTGAAAAATACATTAATCTCAATAAAATCAGTGCGAATAAATTGGAAGGCATTTAATAATGGAACAGATGGACTCCTCTGGAACTGATGGGTATGTGAGATAAACATGCCTTTTTTTTGTAGATTAATCTTGATACCAAACCACCTGTCCTTACATTGACTCAACCCATTGCTCTGTAGAGCCCATTTATGGTACTTATTTGATTGATCTTTTCTGACAATATTCAGAAATGTGATTTTTTTTAAAGAGCATATTATGTGGGTGGATAACTTTTTACCTGGAACCCAGCCATTTGAATCTTTAAGGGTTTTGAGCAATTGCATATTTCATATTTCCTTACAACTTTGGCAAGTCTATAGCAGATTTGGGATAATACCACAAATTGCATAAATTACCTCCACACTTGTGAGCAATCTATTATCTTTTACATGTCCATCAACTTGCCTCTGATTCACCTTTTACAAAGAAAAGGGCTTCCGTTCCTCCACCATTAATGCTGCCCTCAACTGCATCTCTTCCATTTCACGCGCGTCTTCTCTCACCCTATCCTCCCGCCACCCTACCAGGGATAGGGTTCCTCTCATCCTCGCCTACCACTCCACCAGCCTCTGTCTCCAGCACACAATTCTCCATAACTTCTGCCATCTCCCAGGGGATCCAACCACCAAGCACATCTTCCCATCACACCCCCCTCCACTTTCTGCTTTCCGCAGAGATCACTCCCTTGTCCATTCATCCCTCCCCACTGATCTCCCTTCTGGCATTTACCCTTGCAAGTGGAACAAATGCTACACCTGCCCCTACACCTACTCCCTCACCATCATCCAGGGCCGCAAACAGTGAGGGGACACTTCACCTGTGAGTCTGTTGGTGTCATGTACTGTGTCTGGTGCTCCCAGTGTGGCCTCCTGTACATTGGTGAAACCCAATGTAGATTAGGAGACTGCTTCACTGAGCACCTATGCTCCATCTGCAAGAAGAAGTGGGATCTCCCAGTGGTGACCATTTTAATTCCATATATGGATATGTCAGTCCATAGCCTCCTCTACTGTTGTGATGAGGCCTTCACTCAGTTTGGAGGAAAAATACCTTATATTCCATCTTGGTAGCCTCCAACCTGATGTTATGAACATAGATTTCTCAAACTTCTAGTAATGCCTTCCCCTCCACCCCTCTCCTTCATCATTCCCCATTTGCTTTCTCACCTCATCTCTTTGCCTGCCCTCTGCCTCCCTCCGGTGCTTCTCCCCCCTTTTCTTTCTTTCATGGCCTTCTGTTCTCTCCTATTAGATTCCCCTTTCCAGCTCTGAATCGCTTTCACCAATCAACTTCCCAACTCTTTGCTTCACTCCTCCACCTCCCGGTTTCATCTATCACCTGGTGTTTCTCCCTCCCCTCTCCCCACCTTCTAAATCTACTCCTCACCTTTTATTCTCCAGTCCCGCTGGAGGGTCTCGGCTCGAAACGTCGACTGTACTCTTTTCTACAGGTGCCGCCTGGCCTGCTTAGTTCCTCCAGCGTTTTTTTGTGTGGCTTGGATTTCCAGCAACTGCAGGTGTTCTCTTGTTTCTGATTCTCCTGCTATTCAACTACAATATCAAATACAGGGAAGTGGTTGCACCTAAGTTACAGGAGGGTAGGTAGCTGGGCGGCTGTCAGGAGAAGGAAAGGGAATAGGCAGGTAGTGCAGCGATTCCCCTCAACAACTATACTGTTCTAGATACTTTTGATGGTGGAGGATTACCTTCCAGCAGAAAGCTGCAACAGCCAGATCTCTGGTACTGAGCCTGTCTCTGTGGGTCAGAAGGGAAAGGGTGGGGCAGGGGGAAGAGGGGAGCTGATAGGGAAACAGACAGGAGGTTCTGTGGATGAAGATGAGATTCCTGGGTGGTCACAGCTGATTCCCAGATGACCAGGATCAGGGACATCATGAATCGAATCCACAGGTTGTGGTCCATGTCAGTACCAGTGACAAGGGCAGAAAGGATGAAAAAGATCTGCAAAGTGAGTTCAGAGAAGTAGGTGCTAAATTAAAAGACAGGGTCTCCACGGCAGTGATCTCAGTATTGATACCAGTGCCACATACTACTGAGGAACAAAATAGGAAGATAATGTAGTTTAAAATGTGGCTAAGGAGATGGTGTAGGAGAGAAGAGCTTCATATTTTTGTGTCATTGGGCTCTCTTCCAGGGAAGGTGGGATCTGAACGAATGGGACCGGTGAACACCTGAGCTGGATGGAGACCAATATCCTCGCGGGAAGGTTTGCTAGCGCAGCTCTGGGAAGTTTAAACTACAGTTTCAAGGGGATAGGAAGCAGAGTGTGAGGGTAGCTAGTGGAGTGGTTATGGAGAAAGCAGATGTTAAGCCTACATACAAAGACAGAACCCGAAAGGCTGAGCTGGGTGAGACTAATGTTCTGAGTTGTGTCTATTTCCGTACAAGGAGTATTATAGGAAAGGCAGATGAGCCTAGGGCATGGATAAGCACATGCAATTATGACATTGTAGCCAATAGTGAGACTTGGTTGCAGGAGGGGCAGGATTGTCAGCTTAATGTTTGAGGATTCTGTTGTTTTAGACATGATGGAGGAGGAGGGGTGGCATTACTTATCAGGGAAATTGTCACACAGTACTCAGACACGACAGACTGGAGAGCTGGTCTACTGAAGCTATATGGGCGGAGCTGAGGAATAAGCAGGGGATGACCTCATCAATGTGATTATATTATAGACCACCCAATAGTCAGTGGAATTTAGAGGGGCAAATTTGTAGAGAGGTGACAGACATTTGCAAGAAAAATAAGGTTGTGATAGGAGGTGATCTTGGATCTAATGATTATAATTCCAATAGTTTCAGATAATTATGGAGGAAAAATAGGTCTGGTCCTCAAGTTGAGATTCTGAATTGGAGAAAGCACAGTTTTGATGGCACCACGATTGTGTTTGGGATAGGTTGTTTTTAGTGAAGGGATGCTTGATAAATGAGATGCCTTCTAAAGTTAAATGTTGAGAGTATAGAACTGGTATGTTTCTGTAGAATAAAAGGCAAGACTTATAGGTTTAGGGTACCTTGGTTTTCAATGGATGTTAAGGGCCTGGTTAAGAAGAAGCAGATGCATGGCAGGTATAGGCAGCAAGAGACAAGTGAGTAGCTTAAGGAGAATAAGAAATGAAGAGAACACTTGAGAAGGAAGTCAGGAAAGCTAAAAGAAGGCATGAGGTTGCTATAGCAGACAAGGTGAAAGAGAAGCCCAAGGACTTCCACAGATACATTAGGCCAAAGAATAGCGAGGGACAAAATTGGTCCACCTGAAGATCAGCATGGGCATGTATAAATGAAGTTGAAAGAGATGGGAGAGATCTTAAATGGATTTTTTTTTGCATTTATATTTACTTGGGAGATGAACACATCTCCACTTCCAAACCAAAACAGTAGTGAGGTCTTGGACCGTATCTGGCTTATAGAAGAGGAAGTGTTTGATGTCTTGAGGCAAATTATGGCAAATAAGTGCCCAAGGTCTGAGAAGATATCCCCTCAGATTATGTGAGAAGCTACTGCAAATCTTGCAGGGCCTTGGCAGAGGTATGAATAAGATCCTTAGATACAGCTGATGTTGAGGAGGAGAGTTGTTCTGTTGTTCAGGATTAGCTCTAAGAAAAAATGGAAAACTGTAGGCTCGTGAGCCAGATATCAATAGTGGATTATTGGAAGGTATTCTAAGGGACAGAATATGTAAGCATTTGGATAGACAGGGCCTGAATAAGGATAGTCAATATGGCTTTGTGCGTGGTAGGTTGTGTCTAACCAATCTAAAGTTTTTCCAATGAGTTTACAAGGAAAGTTGTCAAACGAAAGGCAGTGGACATTGTCTACGTGGATTTTAGCAAGGCTTTTGACAATGTCCCTCATGGTAGGTTGGTCAAGAAGGTTGTGTCACTTGGCATTCAGAATAAGGTCATAGACTGGATTCAACATTGACTAAGTGGGAGAAGCCAGAGAGTGATAGCAGATTGTTTGCTCTCTGAGTGGAGGTTTGTGACTAGTGGTGTGCAGTAGGAATTGGTGCTGCATCCATATTTGTTTGTCATCTGTGTTAATTATTTGGATGCTAATGTGGCAAACTGGATCTGCAAGTACACAGTTGACACCAAGATTGGGGGTGTAGTGGGCAACGAGGCAAGGCTATGAAAGCCTGTAGCAGGATCTGGACCAGCTGAAAAATGAACTGAAAAGTAACAGATAGAATGCTATCAGGACTTGAGAGAGGTTGAAAAGGCTAGGAACGTAAGGGAATAAAGGGAGATTTGATAGTATATACAAAATTGTGAGTAGTACAGTTAAGGTAAATGCAAGCTAGGTGAGGTTAGAACTAGAGGTTAAAGGTTAAGGGTGTAAGGTGAAATATTTAAGGGACCTGAGGGGGGATCATTTTCATTCAGAGGGTGGTCAAGTGGGGATCGAGTTGCCTCTGGAAATGGTGAACATGGGTTCAATTGCAACTTTGAAGAGAAAGTAAGTGGATGGGAGGGATATGGAGGACTATGGAGCAGGTACAGTTTATTGGAACTAGGAAGGCATGGACTAGACAGGCTAAAAGGCCTGATTCTGTGCTAGAGCACTCTGACTCTATTTTTAAAAAGCTTTTCCATTCGTAATCACTTTACTGCTATTGGATTCCTGATTATTGTGCTGCTGCCCTGTTCTTAATCACTGCATTGCTTTCTTGCACGTTAACTTGCTCATAAGCTCTTCACTTATTACACTGTGCTGCTATTACATTTATAATCATTAAACTTCTCATAATCACTGTCCTTCTATCTCAATCTTTATCAGTGTACTGGTAACCTAGAAATAATCTACACTCTCTTATCCTAGTCAAAATCAGTATATTATTAATTCATTCATAATTGCCACACTGCTAACCTAGTTGTAATCACAACACTGCTATCCCATTCATAATCACAGCACGGCTAAAGCAGTTACTAACTCATTCAAAATCACTGCACCGCTATCTCATTCAGGATTTTTTTTTGTTTTATTGTACATTGCCTTTGCAATCATGTTGTATTGTTGTCCTATTAGGAATTCTGATGGTTCAGAGTCATTTTATAAATGTGCTTCCTAGTTATACTGTTTCACTAATGCTAATTTTCTATTATGCAGTTGAACAGGGTGGCAGTGCATCCAGAAAACACATGATTATTTGAAATAGCATGTATTCCAAAATATGGACAGTCTGAGGTAAATGCTTGAGGGGACAGGGGCAGTTCGTAAATTAGCAGGTTTATACCACAGAAAAACTGGACTGTGAAGTAAAACCAAAAATTATCATGGAACAAAGGAAAAAGGAAAGCAGAAGATATCAAATTAGGGAAAGGAGGCCATTAAAGAATAATTGAGGTGAGAGGCACGTGGTGGTATGGACCTGTTAATTTTTAAATTTATTGTTATAACTATTTCTGGTAATTATTTTAACTACCCTTCTTCTCTCATTCAGAGACTCACTGAACAGAAACAGACTCTTTAGCCCACTATGTCTATTCTTATTAACAAATGTTTTTGTACTTCTCCCATTGGTCTGAAGTGTACCACGCTTTGATGATTCAATTGATGGTCCAGACACTTGAATGTTGTGACAGTGCCCCTGTCCACCGGATTTTCTGACAGCACTTTCATATAAGTGGAAAATATTCTTCCTCGTACCCCCTTTAAATATCTTATTCCTCATCTTAAACCTATGCTCACCAGTCTTAGATATGTTTCTTACAAATCTAAACAACTCATAAATCCTTATACCTTTATTTGTTCTCCCATTTTTGAATGCTAATGTGATGACTCAGAATAGGTGTAAGAATTGAAAGATGTTGTTGGCATAAATGTTGCCTGATTGAGAAGTTTGTATTATTATTCATCTAAATGTTTTTTTTTCTCTCGCCTGCTTGATGCTAAATTATTTGAATCTCTGGGGAAATTCAGCATAAAAGTGCTTCAACATTCAAAAATCAGCTCAGCATTAAAACTTTCTTGGCAAATATTCATGGAAAATTATCCAGGGAGCAATGTGAAAGGCTCTAAATAAAGCATTGCTCTTGAGTCCATCTGTGAAGGAGGGAAGTGCTGATGGTGCTTTGTCTCAGTTGCTAAATAATACGGGCAGAAAACTGACATCTTCTCTCCACCTCAGTCTGTGCTCCTACTTTTGGATCTGAGCACTAGGAAAAGATGTCCTTTTGCCTGTCCGTGTGTCAGTGTGAAAGGCAGCGTGAGGCCATGGTATTAACTGGCACCACAGTTGACTGCAATCAACAGAGTATTCTGTGCAGCCTTTGATAAATGCCAGCATTTACTTGGGTATACACGCCTTAATTCTGCACATCAAACAAATATATGATTTACTTCCCAGCTGGCACTGTACAGCATACTTCATTTCATTATTACTCTTGTTTATTTGGAAAAAATAGCAGTGTGCGAGTTGTTTAGCTCCAATCCTTACTATATGCTTGGTTCACACATAATGATGAAAACATTTTAGCCCTTATTTTAACAATTTCCACAATGGAAAAAAGAAATAGGGATGGGGGGCTTAAAAATAAACTTATACTTTCTGCCACCCGACCCTACCAAGGGACAACGGGAGTGCTGGCTCCAGGTGTCTGACTTTCTCATGGATATGCCAGTTTAACCAGCATAAGCTCAAATGAGAACTGTCTGGCTGGGAAACACTCCGTATGTCTGGAAAGGCTAAAGGAAGCAGATACATATTGTAATTTTGTTCCAATTATGCTGCTGTGAGTCCAGTAGGGAAAGTCAAGACCTTTCCTGTTCTGGGCCTTTCAGTTTCAGAATCCATATTGTCTTCCTGACAACACCCTCCACATACAACTGTCTCCATAATCACTACGTTTGCCTTTTACCATTGTTCCCTTATGACAATTTTCATGATTCACAACTCCAAAACATCAAAATAATTGAAAGAAGAACACGGAGGGTCCAGAATGCGAGTCTTAAGTTTCATTTTTACTTTAAGCAATACCTGCACATATAACATCGTGGCATTATGACATATGTCATTCACATACTTTTACATATAACTCATAATGACTTATTTAAATGAACAAGAATGCTTAATCAAACAATATTTTTATAATATTACTCAAATATTACTGATATATTAAATACACAACAGATACCTCCTGTCTTCAACAGTCCCACTTCCACACATTTGTGAGGTAAGTTTTCAATTAGGCATGGATAGAAATCTTGCCTTCAACATTGAAATGAAGCCAGCTGTTATCAACTCTCCAGAAGCTACAGGTTCACCTGAGATACAAAATTCCTGCTCTTTCTCCAGTTACGAATCAGCACCTGTGCTAAAATAGGTGCATTTGAGGTTTTTTTTCATGGAAAGGTTCAGCACTGTAATGCACAAATTAACATGGATCAAAGTTAACTGTGCAATCTACAGAAAAATAGTCTTTTGCATTATTTGGGTTTTTATTCAAAAATGAGTTTTGGTTAATCAGTTATTTTTTTTAAAAACTTCTGCTTATGAAATAACTAGACACTTTTACTGGAATATTCATCAAACTATAATTCATTCAAAAACCATTAAAAGTCTTTTGACATCTTGTCAATGCTGTAGTTTCAAGTAGTTGGCTCAAAACCACTAAAAGTGTGTGCAAAGCTGGTGGGATTAAAGGGCAAGGAAGGTAGTGATGCAGGCCAGTTGACTGGTCACGTAAAGAAGATTGTAACACACAGACACGAGGAAATCTGCAGATGCTGGAAATTCAAGCAACGCATACAAAATGCCGGTGGAACACAAAAGGCCAGGCAGCATCTATGGGAAGGAGCACGGTCAACGTTTCAGGCCGAGACCCTTTGTCAGGACTAACTTGAAAGAAGAGATAAGAGATTTGAGAGAGGGAGGGGGAGAATCAAAATGATAGGAGAAGACAGGAGGGAGAGGGGTGAAGCTAAGAGCTGGAAATTTGATTGACAAAAGGGATACAGAACTGGAGAAGAGAAAGGATCATGGGATGGGAGGCCTAGGGAGAAAGAAAGGGGGAGGAGAGCACCAGAAGGGGATGCAGAGTAGGCAAGGAGTGATTGTGAGAGGGACAGAGAGAGAAAAAACAGAGAAAAGAAAAAAGGGAGTGGATAAGAAGGGGAGGAAGAGCATTAATGAAAGTTAAAGAAATCAATGTTCATGCCATCAGGTTGGACAGTAGAGGAGGCCATGGATAGACATATCAGAATGGGAATGGGAAGTGGAATTAAAATGTGTGGCCACTGGGAGATCCTGCTTTCTCTGGCGGACAGAGCGTAGGTGTTCAGCGAAATGGTCTCCCAGTCAGCGTTGGGTCTCACCAATATATAAAAGGCCACAATGGGAGCACCAGACGCAGTATACCACACCGGCTGACTCACAGGTGAAATGTCGCCTCACCTGGAAGGACTGTGTGGGGCCCTGAATGGTAGTGAGGGAGGGAAGTGTAAGGGCAGGTGTAGCACTTGTTCCACTTACAAGGGTAAGTGCTGGGAGGGAGATTGGTGGGAAGGGAATATGTCTATCCATGGCCTCCTCTACTGTCAAGATGAAGCCACACTCAGGTCAGAGGAACAACACCTTATTCCGTCTGGGTAGCCTCCAACCTGATGGCATGAACATTGATTTCTCTAACTTCCGTTAATGACCTTCCTCCCCTTCTCGCCCTCTCCCTTTTTTCTTTTCTCTCTTTTTTCTCTCTCTGTCCCTCTCACAATCACTCCTTGCCTGCTCTGCATCTCCCTCTGGTGCTCCCCTCCCCCTTTCTTTCTTCCTAGACCTCCCATCCCATGATCCTTTCCCTTCTCCAGCTATGCATCCCTTTTGCCAATCAACTTTCCAGCTCTTAGCTTCATCACTCTCTCTCATTTATCCTATCATTTTGGGATCTCCCCCTCCCACTTTCAAATCTCTTACTATCTCTTCTTTCAGTTAGACCTGACGAAGGGTCTTGTTCTGAAACGTCAACTGTACTTCTTCCCATAGATGCTGCCCGGCCTGCTGTGTTCTACCAGCTTTTTGTGTGTGTTGCTTGTAACACACAGCAGGGTTTTGGATGCTTCTCCTTGACTTTCTTTGGCAGTTGTTACAGGCTGGTATTGCAAGGAGCTCAAAAACAAACTGGCATTTCGGTTTCTCATCCAAGAACGGTGCACTCTTCACGTGCATCACCAAGATGAATGGACCGAGAAAAGGAAGCAGAGAAGATCCAAAATAACCATGAAACAATACAAAATTATTTAACTCTTCTTCTTAATGTGTGTGAATACAAAATGCTGGCTTGACACACACATATCACTTGATTTCTGTCATTTAGTTAATGATTGGTAGGATTACAGCAGACACAGCTTATGAGTTTTGGTCTTCAAAATCTGAGCAACAATTTTTCATTGCACAAATACCCAGGTTGCAAAGTTTATTGGTTGATGAAAAGAAGAGGTTCAAACTACTAAAAGTTAACTTTAGGGTGCAAGTCTTCCCAGGGAGAAAACTCAGGACTTGAAGTAGGCTGCTAAAGGTGATAGAATGATTTAAAAAAAAGCATATTATGGATGAAGTACACCAGGATGAATAACCTTTGTGAGTCATGAGTATTTTAGATACTAAGCACATCAATGCATGTTCGTTCTGCAAAGCCTCATCTTTCAATGTAAGCAGCTTTTTTTTTAGATTGGTGCTGTCATTAGATTCCCTTCAGATTCAGTAAATCTATTGTCCATGATTTCAGGTGACAGCTTATGATAGCCCATGACAAGTTTATTTTACAGCAATGACCACAACTGTACAATAATCCCTACTCATGGAAGGATCAATTCAGGGAAGGTGAATTTAAGTCTTATCATGGTTATTTGAAATATTATATTTAAAATATCTGGAATGACAATTCTGAGGGAGCATTAAAGCAGTTCAGTTGTAAAAGCCTGGAACACTCGAGGTCAGGGGTTTCCAACCAGTTAATGGTAGAGGTTCGTGGTATAAAGAAAGGTTGTTTGCAAAGGAAGCCTACCATCTCTACCTGGTCTGACTTGTATATTAACTCCAGTACCACAGCAGTTACCTTCTGAATATTTATTGCCCTCTGAAGTGGCTTAGTAAGCCACATATTTGTCTCAGATTGGTAGAACTAAATAAAACCAAGTTAATTGCTTTGTTAAACAAGAAAGAAGTTCATTTTCACAGGGATGACTAGTAAGTTATAACTAATCCAAAAACAGGTACATCCAGAGCACTGACCTAGAGAATAATAAATAAAATTTAAAAATCTGCTGCAATCAATGACTATGCAATCTAGAACTCTACATGAAGTCCAGGTATGACCTATGGAAGGCTATGTTAAGAGTGTAAAAACAATTCCAATTGCTGTTAGAGATAAATCCAATGCACAGCAGATGTGTCTGGATTTGCAGATCATTACTTCCTAAAACGCAAATGAATGGCAGTGGTTCTTCACTCCCAGATGAGCACAATACTTTTTATGTACGCTTTGAAAGGGAGAATAAAACTACACCTGTGTGAATCCCTGTAGCATCTGGTGACCCTGTGATTTCTGTCTCAGAGGCTGACATCAGAACATCTTTCAAGGGGATGAACCCTCACAAGCCATCAGGCCCCGATAGTGTACCTGGTAGGGCTCTGAAAACCTTTGCCAACCAACTGATGGGAGTGTTCAAGGACATCTTCAATCTCTTACAGCTACAGTCAAAGGTTACCACCTGCCTCAAAAGGGTGACAATTGTACCAGTGCACAAGAAGAGCAGGGTGAATGGCCTCACCCAGTGACACATATCTATTGTGACAGGGTGTATTGAGAGGTTGGTCATGGCTAGGAACAACTCCTCCTTAAGCAAGGACCTGGTCCTGCTGCAATCTACCTATTGCCACAATAGGTTTACAGTGGATGTAATCTCACTGGCTTCCCACTCAGCCTCGGTGTTGTGATGGAAAATAACTGGTTCTTTGAGTCTCAACAGTAGAGGCCTGGACACACACAGTTTTAATAATAAGGAATTTATTTACAAGGGGAAGTCGGGTCAACACAAGCAACTACAATATTCTAACAAAAAAACGTTTAGGGTTAACGCGTGTGGGGAAGGTCAGTTTGGCTGTACAATACACAGAAAGAGGTGTGGGGACAGGGTACAGTTACACATATAAAGAACAAGGGAAAAGCACTACGACAGCTATCCCCCTTGACCTTGGATAGCTGTGGCTCCCTTACCAGGACCAACGATAAACCTTCTGTGGTGAACTACATATACCTGTCTGGACACACCCCCCCCTGCTGACTGTTCCTGTGGCTCCTCCCACTGACCGTGGCTCCTCCCACAGACACCGGTATAAAGGCAATTGGAGACACCGCCCCGGCCTCAGTCTCCAGGATGCAGTGTGGTGGTCAATTGCTGCTTGTTCTTTCTTCCAGCCAATAAAAGCCTATATCTTGCCTCATGTCTCTAAGAGTTATTGATGGTGCATCACCTTCCCAAACATAAATCAATGCACTTACCTTCAGTGAGGTGGTCTGTAAGAGAGACCAAGCCAGGCACATGTCTCACCTTTTATAGCATGGGGCTGGGTGAGATAATCCAATTAAGGTGACCAATAATTTAGGTGTGCATTGATTAGTTGGGAGGGACCAAATGTTGATTGGCATGTGGTGTGTCCTCCGACCAGCCAGGTGGCAGTGCATCTGTCACGTGGCCGGTATCTCTGGATACACTCGGATCACCTGGACAAGACCAATACCTACACCAGGCTGCTGTTTACTGACTACAGCTCAGCATTCAACACCATCATACCCTCAGTTCTAATCAACAAGCTCCAAATCATGGGCCTCTGTACCTCTCTCTGCAACTAGATCCTTAACTTTCTCACCGAGAGACCACAGTCAATGCAGATCAGAAATAATGTCTCCTCCTTGCTGACAGTCAACACTGGCACACCTCAAGGGTGCACACCTTATCCCATCGCTGTTTTCTCTACACCATGACTGTGTGACTAGGCAGAGATCAAACACCATCTATAAGTTTGCAGATGACACAACTATTGTTGGCAAAATTTCAGATAGCGACAAGGAGGAGTACAGGAACAAGATAGATCGGCTGGTGGAGTGGTGTCATAATAACAATCTTGCACCCAATGTCAGTAAGAGCAAGGAATTGATTGTGGACTTAAGGAAGGAGAAGTCGATGGAACACACACCAGTCCTCATCGTGGGATCAGCAATAGAAAGGGTGAGCATTTTCAAGTTCCTGGGTGTCAGCATCTCTTAAGCTCTGTCCTAGTCCCAACATATTGTTACACTTACAAAGAAGGCATGACCACAGCTGGATTTTGAGATTTGCTACATCACCAAAGACTCTAGAAGATTTCTACAGATATACCATAGAGAACATTCTAACTAGTTGCATATCTGTCTGGTATGGAGGGGCTACTGCATAGGATTAAAATAAGCTGCAGAAAATTGCAAACTCTGCCAGCTCCATCACGGGCACCAGCCTCCCCAGCATTGAGGACATCTTCAAAAGGCGATGCCTTACAAAGGCAGCATCCATCATTAAGGACCCCATCAGCCATTACATACCCTTCTCATTGCTTTATCGCAAAGGAGGCACACACTCAATGTTTCAGGAACAACTTCTTCCCCTCCACCATCAGATTTCTGAATGGACAATGAATCCATGAACACTATTTTTCCTCTCTTTTTCACCACTTATTTAATATTTTTATATATTATGTACTTCCACCACAAAACATCAGATTTCACAAAATATGCCGGTGATATTTTGCCAAAAATGGAAAGTCTTGATGGTCTTTATCCTGATGATTCCTTGGATTCTCTTTTCACAGATTGGCCCACTGAGAGTAACTTTTTTCACCAGTTCCCATCAGATTTGATGAGACAAACCCCTGCAGTGGTTACCTTCATTTGAGTATTAAGAACACCCCAGTGTCCATTTCCTACTGTGTATATGTGAACAAAGACACTTTGTTTTCCTTCAATTAAAGGTGTGTGGTAGATATTGCAAATCTGTTTAGAGATCAAGTATTAAGAACTGAAAACCCCAATATTTTAGACTCTGAAGTGCAATAGTAGCTTTTCATTAATTTTGAAGAAGTGGAGGTGTTTTGCTGTTTTAAGGTGGATTTGTAAAATTGGTACATAACACTCTACCAACTCCACTGCTGAAAGCAAATGACCAAGGCGTGAATCATTGCATAGTTAGAGAGTGACCAAGTGAATGAATGTTCCAACGTTGACTTTCCCTGTTTGACGTTCAAGGACCGAGATAGTTAGCAGCTGTTGCTGACATGGCAGTAAGTGTGATATTTAAAGTCAGGAGGCAGGAATTCCGCAGCTGGTGTGACACCATCAGTCTACCCCTAATTCTCAGACTGGAAGGAGTTGGAGCTATGTGGAAATCAGTCTTCTTTCTATGCAACTCTAACAGTGTGCTGGGACTGTGGTGATCCTTTAGCAGCTGGTCACTTCAGATATTGTGTATTGGCAGTTAGTTCAGTGATACTCTTATCAATGAACCACGCCTCTAAGCACTTTCTTAGAAACCCTGAACTACTTTACTCCTACACACTTTAGTTCTAGAATGCATAATTATCAACCTACGATAGCTGTTCGTCATGGGAGCCATTTTAGAACTTTACCTTTTTACATAAAGGTAAAGTATATAATTTATGACAGCTCCTTGGTGGTTTATTATTATTTTATTTCACATCAGTGCATTTATAAACATTTGGAAGGGACATTTAATGCAAAAGTAGTTGCCTGACATAATTCTTTGGGTAATTATCTTTTGCAGTCAGTACTTGCGATATACCAGATATATTTACTAAGCTGCCTAGTATGTCCCGCCCTATTATAAAAATTACCAATGAAATTTTGCTTCAGGAATTCAAACCATCCCACGTAGTTTGAACGGTTTCAATATCTCTTTCTCTATGCCGGCAATAGGAATGTGTTGCAATCCTCCTCTAATCCTGGAATTTCATTCATCACTACTTTTACAAGGTAGACCTTACTAGTCATTTATAAGAAGAGATATTTTTAAAATGTGTGCATTTTAAAGTTATAATAATATTTAAATCATTCCAAGTTGCATGACTATTGCAGAAATTAGAAGAATTTTAATTATTCTGCATCCTCTGAAGATAATTATTTTACTACCTTTCAATTGAGTAATGCAATATGAAGTGCGTGTATGTGTGTGTGTGTGTATGTATGTATGTATGTGTGTATATATATATATATATATATATATATATATATATATATATATATATATATATTCATTCCATGGTACTGCTTTTTAGAATTAAAATAATTAATAATTGTAATTACTCAGTTATGATATAGAGCTAATAGATGGTAACAATCAATTTGTCACTTACTATGTCAATAAAGTATAGACAGATACTTCATTAATCCCAAAGGAAATTACAGTGTCACAGTAACATTACAAGTGCACAGATATACAAATATTACAAGAGAAAGAAGAAAGAATAAATAAGTTACTGCAAATTAGACACCAATAAGCAAACAAATAGAGGGCTGAGCTGCAAGGTTAAATCAGTTTATTGAACTGTCAGAAGGCATAATGAAAATTTCAGTGGCTTGTTAAAGCTGGACGTAGAGTGGAGTTCTCAGCAATCAGAAGTGATCAAGGCTCAGTGCCTGTGGAGATAGGAGAACAGGGCATGGTGTAGGAGAATGCAGTAAGCAGTGAGAGAGGTTGGGGGAGAGTGACAGCAATGAATAGCGTCTGTAATGGACAGATTAGCTTTGAGCAACGGAAATCATCGTCTTCCTCCTAGACTGTATGCTCTGTTTAAAAGTGGTCATCATTTCATTCCGTCTAGGTAGCCTGCAACCTGATGGCATGAACAATGATTTCTCTAACTTCTGTTAATGCCCCTCCTCCCCTTCTTACCCCATCCCTTATTTATTTATTTGTTTGTTTGTTATTTTTTCCTTTTTTCTCTCTCTGTCCCTCTAACAATCACTCCTTGCCTGTTCTCCATCTCCTTTTGGTGCTCCCCTTCCCCATGCTTTCTCCCTAAGCCTCCCGTCCCATGATCCTCTCCCTTCTCCAGCTGTGTATCCCTTTTGCCAATCACCTTTCCAGCTCTCAGCTTCACCCCACCCCCTCCTGTCTTTTCCTATCTCTTCCTCCCCCTTCCACTTTCAAATCTCTTAGTATCTCTTCTTTCAGTTAGTCCTGACGAAGGGTCTCGGCCTGAAATGTCGACTGTACTTCTTCCTATAGATGCTGCCTGGCCTGCTGCGTTCCACCAGCATCTTGTGTGTGTGTTGCTTGAATTTCATCCATCACTTTCTCCTCCATTTAACTTCTCTAAACTTGCGACACACACCAGCGTACTCTCTTCAGTTACCTGATGAGATAACAGTAGCTTTTGGTCCAGCAAATACTGGATCTGATTTGTTTTTTTTCATTGACCACACAGCCATTTGGTAAAGTGTCTTGGCACCAATAAGCAACTTTGATAATGGCAAAAGAAGTCCAATCTGTGTGGTCCTGCTATTGCATTCTGAGCTCAAAGCTGTAAATGGTCAGAGACCCTCCCACACCTCCTGCTCCAAGACACCAGTGTATGGAAGGTGTGGAGAGAATTGTTCTAGTGGTTTGAAACAGCAGAACTCTGTGCTCCACAGGCAGTTCCCAGGGGTGCTGATTGAAAATAAAACATCCCCTCTGCTGGACGACCATGAACGTATGAAAAAGCCCCCTTGGTCTGGTTGAAACCTGTTGGCCTTCTGGCAGTACGTGTACCTGCTTGCCTTGCCGTGACCAGCAGTTGTTATTTCATGCACTTCCAAACCCCTTTGGGTGCATCCAAGAGAAATCTGACCCATGCAGTGGACCTTTTGAGAGAAATCTACTCATGCAAAGGAGTCTTGGAGAGCACCACATTAACAAGTAGAATGGGATATGTGGCTGGTTAGCCCATTGTTCTGTACTGAGCCATTGATTATCTGCAGTGTATATGTCAGTGCATACTGACTTGTATATCTAATCATCGCAGATGTATGGAAAGGGCTGGAGGTGATATGCAGGAACATTCCCACACGAGTTCTTGTGCGGTATGGTTGGAAATGGGAGGATAATGCCTCAGTGCCAAAAAAAATTTGGGAAGAGTCTTGCCTTTATTTTATTTACTTATTTGCTCTAGCTTTCAGTTCTGCTTTAATTCTGTTAACTGAAGGGTTGGAAATGACACCTTCAATGCCTTGTATCTCTTTTGCCAATTTTCTTTAGCCTTATACCCCTTTTGCCAATCAACTGCCCAGCTCTTAGCTTCATGCCTCCCCCTCCTGTCTTCTCCTATCATTTTGGATCTCCCCCCCCTCACTTTCAAATCTGTTACTATCTCTTCTTTCAGTTAGTCCTGACGAAGGGTCTCGGCCCGAAACATCGACAGTGCTTCTCCCTATAGATGCTGCCTGACCTGCTGCGTTCCACCAGCATTTTGTGTGTGTTGCTTGAATTTCCAGCATCTGCAGACTTCCTCGTGTTTGCCTTTCTTCTATTGTGTTCACAAACATTGCAGTGCAAATGAACCATAACTTGCTTTCAGTGGATATTTTAAACAATGTAATCACCAATTATACCTTCAAAGGAAACAAATTAACTGTCCCATCATATACTGCAAAGGTAGGCTATTGTAGGAGAATTTTAATGATTAACTTTTAAATCAAGAAATTAAAATTCATCCTTGATTAGAATATAAAAAGTATTGTCTAAGTTACAGTTTACAGTCTATGTTGCCAACTTTGATTTGTATAGTTGACTACTTGTATCTTCCCTCCTTTTTCCTTAATCTAATTCAATCAACATTATTCCCTTTATAAAGAGGATGCAGCCTGGCTTTGCAGCTTTCAAAATTCACCAATGTTAATTCAACAAAATACATTTCTATTACTAGGACTGTTGCTCCTGTACTCCCAAATAATCTAGGAAAACATTACAGTTCACCTTTGTCTCAGTGTGGCAGTGAAAATTGGATAAAGAAATGAAAGAAATACTCATGTTTCAAGATGCCACTGAGAAGATAGTTGTACACTGGATCATTATTTGCCCAGTGGAGCTCTGAATGGGTGTTGTATAGATTCCTACAAAGATCCAATTTCTCCCAGTGCTATGATTAACTTGTAGGTTTGAGCACTGTGCTTTGTAACTGCCCTCTGAACAGTGAGCAGCAAACTGTAAAAGCTGGGCTGAGCACCTGATAGCTGTTTTGCTGTCAATTGATGATGTTTTCAGTCAAGCTCCTTATAAAGTGACAAGAATGGATTCAGTGAATCATCTCCTGGAATAAGTGCTGAGTCATAATTAATTTAAGAAATTTGACTTCAGTTGGAGGACTTGGCAACACTAAGCAAAGTTTAAACATTATATTTTTGACTAGCAATATCATTTTACTTCAGAGTTCTTTCCTAAATTTCTTTCTGGTAATTCCTCCAGATGAACTTACTGCAGTTGGGAAGAGTAGATGACTTTCCAAGGTGTCACCAAAAGTATTTCACTATAGTGTTGAATGAGTAGTTCTGCATCACAGCCTTTCATTTCTGTCAAAATGAGAATGAAACTTGATTACCTTACACTAATCTGGCAACTTTGACATCAAACTTTTCAGTAGTAGAAACTCAACTTTGAGCCAATAAGCGCAGAAGTAAATGATTATGTTCTAGTCACCTCAGTGTTTCCTATTTTATTTTACAGTACTGAAATTAAAATTGTTGTGCTGTGATTAGTTCTATTCTGAAACAGAACTTGAGTTATTTAATAAAATGCTGCTGCTGCCCTCTTCTTGAAGACATTTTCAGCACTGGAAGTACATCATCTGGCACTGTGTCTAAATGTAGTGGTCAGGTGACAGTCACATGCGGCCAGTACAGCAAAACCAGTGAGCTCACGTGACCAGTGCAGCTGGTGTTTTACAAGCAGTCAGAATACATGTGTGCCATGAGTTTATTTTGATGCACAAATGCAGATGAGCAAGTCACCCTAGCAACTACAATATATTGTTCCGCAGCTGTGAATCAATTAATCTTGATCAAGTCTTGAGCTTCAAACAAATCCTCTGAAAATAAATTTTGAGACTAATTATTTTATAAAACTTTGACAAACATAGCAGTGAGGAGAGCTTCTGTTTACTTGCTTGACTATACTCGACAATTAATAGCTTGTTGTATGTACCAGTTTATCTGTGATATCTCTGTTGAACATTGCTGATTTGATAGCTAGACACTAATTTACAGTATATATGATCATGCAAGACCTCCATCTACTGGACAGAGTGTGTTGTGAAATATCCAGAGACGCTTGCACCATTCTTGGTGCATTATTATCACAACAGCTGAACGTCTCCAGTCAAAAGAAATGTACCATCTTTGGCCAAAGCTACCCAAAGTAGTAGGGATCAAAATGTAGCCCATAACCTGCTGCTAGATTTCTTTTCTCAAGAAACCCTTCTCATGTGTTACAGTGGATTCTTTTTTTCCTTACAGATAGGCCTTATGAGAAAGAGAGGAGAACGACAGCAAAAGCAACACAATGACATCGGCCACAGATTTTGATAATGTAGAGATTCAACAGCAGTATAGCCACGTCAATGCTCGGTGGGAACTCTCTGATGAAGGTGAACTCGATAATGACAACAGCTCGGCGAGATTGTTTGAACGTTCCAGGATCAAAGCTCTTGCGGGTAAGGTGTCTGAACTCCAGTTTCTTTTCTGAGAATTTGTTTGGATATTGCTCATGTTCTCAGCTATTTTGGTTCATGTTCCGTATCTTTTAATTATTTGATGAATATCCTTCATCTACAGGGAGGTAATTTCTTTCAGTAAATGAGTAGTAGTTAATAAGAAAAGAAAATCCCTCCTGAGAGAAAAATAAAAAAGATTTACGTATATTATACTTCAGCATTCATACTTAAAATTGCTTTGAATGATTAGTTTTCTGCATGATTAGTAGTAATTCAAATCCTGCAAGAAGTTTTGCAAGCTCCTGTCATCATTTACAAAAGCAATTTTTGAGTGACATGCAAAAGGTAAGTTTTTTTTATTATGCTTTTGCTCTGCCTGTATATTTGGGACTGAAAGTATCTGGACTATTCACTTCACCCAGATCGGCAAAGTTATGATACCTACCTGTGTCTATTCCTTTAATATCGGCTTTTGATTCTTCTTGGGAGCATGCGTATTGGTGTCATTAAAATAAACTGTGACACAGAACTCCAGTCTGTGAGTTAATTTGCATGCTATTCACCTGCATCAGATATCCCACCTATGTCCAGTCTGACTCTCACCCATCACTTACACATAGACATTTCAGTCAAAAGCAATTGGAAGCAGCTTTCCTAGTGCAGAACAATGACTCTACAGGGGTCTGTAGAGTACAGCAAGCAAAATGTTATTTGAGTATAAGGTCAAGATAAGAACCTCTGGGTGAGAAAACTCAATATATTTGGGAGATCCTGGGATAAGTGAGATTTTTTTGCATGTGTGAACTCATGACTTGTCTTGGTCCCACAACATGTCCCACAGTACCTTCAGAGCCATCGTGAATATTTGTAGCTTTGCAGTTGTTCCAGCATATGTATGTCAAGTAACATGGTGATTACTAATGAAATTAGACATTATTGATCTATAAGGCTGAATTATGCCAGCCTAACCATGTCGCCTTTGACGAAGCAGCTGGACAAATATCATCACAAACCTAACCTCCTGCGCCAATCCATCAGGATTCTGACCCTCGTACCCTGATCCAACCTCTTAAAGTCTTCATGCTCTTCTCAATAATTTTACTAGACTCACCTTGCCTTTTAACCTTCACTTCCTTATCTTGCCCTACAAAAAACATCAAAATCACCCAAACCACCACTCTCCCCTGACCCCAAATCTAACCCCTTGAACTCTTTTGGGCAAATAATGAGCTAGTTGTGAGATGCATTTGTTTTCTAAAGTGGTGTGGGGTTTGCTTCAGGGAGGCCATTCACCACCTTAGGCTGTGTATGTGACAGAACAAAAAAAAACTTTGTTGCCGTACAATCAATCGAAACCACCTTTTTTCAGGTTGCAGGGAATTTGAAAGTTATAAGGCTTCTTGTACGATGCCATGCTGCCCAAAGCAAATGAAAGTGATAAATTTCACTGTTGCTGATCTAGTGTTTATTCTTGCTGTTACACTTAGGAGTAAAGGTCATCACTTCCATCATTTCTCAAATAGATTTACATCACCTGTAGGAAGTTATGTTTGAAGCAGTGTTTTTCATTGACCCCACCAATATTTTTATATATCACCCAGTTAATTATCCTTACCAGCAGAACCCTCTACGACAGGTGCTATAGTACCTGCCATGCACCTGGCCTTGACGCACCAGAAAACAAAGCATACTTCAATAACACTGTCTCTGGATTCCATTTCAACATTCAACACTATTGTCCCACAGACCTTGGTGAACAAACTCCTACTCCTCAGTCTAACTACAGCACTGTGGACTTCCTAACCAGCAGACCTCAGATGGTCAGGGTGCACAACCGCTCCTCCCTCTCCATCATCCTCAGTGCGGGTGCCCTCCCCCCACCCCAGTGCTATGTGATGACCCCATTGCTCACACCTGACTGCGTGGTCAAACACCAGAGCAATCACATCATCAAGTTTGCCGATGGCATGTCAGTGATGAGAAGGCCTGCAGAGAGGAGGTGGAAGAGCTCAAGGCCTGGTACCAGGCAAGCAACCTCTTCCTCAATGTCAACAGGGCAAAGAAGATTGTTCTTGATTTCAGGAACACTCACACGAGTTGCATGCCTCTTTACATCAGTGGCAGGTTCAAACTTCTAGGGGTGCACACCTTGTACAACCTCTCCTGGTCCCAGGACACATCCCATACAATCAAGAAAGCTCACCAACACCTCTGTTTTCTGAGGATGCTGAAGAGAGCCAGACTTTGCACATTAATACTCCCCACCACCTACACATGCACAGTAGAAAGCATTCCGACAAGCTGCATCACTGCACGGTATGGAAGCTGCACTGCGACAGAAGAAAGGCTCTGCAACAGGTAGTCAACACTGCCAATGCATCACTGGCACCAGCCTACCCAGCATCAAGGTACCAGAGAAGAGCCGGTAACATCATGAAGGATCCCACACACCCTGCTCATGGACTGTTTGTTCCACTCCCATCAGGGAGGATGCTATCTAGCATCCACACCAAGACCACCAGACTCATAAACAGTTGCTTTCCCTAAGGAGTAAGGCTGATCAGCACTTTCACCCACCAGCACTAATTTATCATTTCCTGTTGGAGTCACCTTACGTGTAGAAGCTCCTGTGCTTAGCATTACTTAATGTACATACAATCAATCTATCATGAGCTATCTTATATATTTATATTTTTTGTGTTTTTAAAATTATTGTGTTCTTTATCTTATTGTAGTTTTTATTGTGCTGCATTGGATCCAGAGTAACAATTATTTTGTTTGCCTACTTGCATACTGGAAAGGTTAAACAATATTGGATCTTCAATATGTTCTCATGTATTACATTTCAAACTGGTTAGCTGAACAGTCTGAACCTTGAAGTTTCCCAGTTCAGTTTTATATAATGTGTTGTGTCCAATTTTCACTTGATGAAAGATTTAACCCTGCAAACAGTCAGGTGTTCAGTGAGGAAATAAAACATCACTGGTGTGTGTTCTTGCAACACTTTCATTGGCACTTTAACACTGACCTGCTAAGCTTATCCTACCTGGCCTGGTTCTCCCCATGTATCAGCCCACGTGACCTCCACCACTAAACAATTTCCACAGGTTTATCTCTGGGCATTGGAAATTCATTCAAGTGACCTTCAGACTGTTTAATCTCTGTTCTGGTTCAGTTTGATTATTTTAATTACTGTTGATTCAATATTGTTGAACCAGAAGGCATTAAAAAAATCAAACTGAAACTCATCTCCTGCTGCTTTTTAATTCAGTAAAAACCAATAAATACTTCCCCCTTCAAATAAATACTGTTTCCTTGAATCAAAAATTAATTTTCTATCATTAAAATATGTTCATATTCAGAGATCCCACTTATGGCTATACCTTTGTTTCTGAAGCAGTAATTTACACTTGATGTTAAGTAGACCATTTTCTACAGATGATATTACATCTTATTCTTGAATAGAGAGGTGAATTAGGACTTACGTTAAACAAATAATCTTAGCCAAATAAATGGGATGAAAGCCTTTTGCTTCAATGAGCACAGTATAAATAAATTAATACAATCTTCAGTCAGTTTTTATCAGAAATGGGACAGCAATAAAAATTATCCCCAATTTAATGGGTGTTTTTTCTGGGAGAGATTGAGTGAAAACGTGGATGGAGAAAAGAGGAAAAAAACTACAAAGTACAATGAAAGTTCCTTTTCTGATTTTATATTTCAGACATGGTACAGTAGTAGATTAAAGGATTCCTTGAATGGGAAGAATTCCTTTTGCTTGCACTAACCTCATATCGAACAGAAACGTGTAACAACAAATAAGATTAATTAAGTCTGAGGCATTTGCTGCCTAACTTGACATTGTTAATGGGGGATTAATAACATAGACTAAATGTCTAATGAAATGAAATGACCAAATGTAATCCATTTGAAAGGAGACGATGCTACAGAAATAAATGGGAAACTACTGTTATTGTGAATGCAATCATGTTACTTTCTAGTGCTTCAATATCTTACATGCTACTTGTGGACATTTGTAGTTTTAATGCTGGCTGCCCAATTGCTTAGGTTCTGGGTAATGAATACTCAATGCACTGCATTTAAAGTCGTAGACCTTAAAATTAGAATATAGAGCAAATGGAATCCATTGTTCATTATTGATAAGAACTCTGAAGTTATTGAATGATTTTGAAACTATGGGATGGTGAGATGGCCATTTTATAGTGAATGGATATTCGTAATTTCTTTTGTAATGAATGCAAGCCTTTTTCTGCAGCCATAAGCTTGCATGATTTATTGAAAGTGTACTAACAGAAAGGAGAATCCAAAGCTTGATAATTATCCAAAGGGGGTTTGGATTTCCAGTATTTGGATGTCCAGAAACAGATCATGTGGAAACTATGATTTGCATATATAGAAAGGTTGAAAGTTTCAGTATACAAAATTAATCAGAGTGGCATTCTTTTGGTTATGGATTGATTTAACTGAGTTTTTTTTTATTTTGGGAAGTAAAGGAGACAATTCTTCAGTAAGATTTGTTGTATTTGGAGAGATCCAGAATAGTAGCTGTTACTTGCTCTAGAAATGAAAAGTACTGATCTTGGTCAGAGAGGTATTTTGCAGGAATGATAAGGTTGCATTCGCACCGGTTCTCCAAGTCTAAAATATCAATGAACAGTTAAGATAAAACAAAAAAGACACCTAGGCAACCCAAAGGAAGATCAATAGTGAAAGGTTTCCAAAAGAATATATATAATGTTATAATCAACACGTAACAGGAAAATCATCAATTTAGGCTCAGTATGAGTACAATTAGAGTGAAGATCTTTCAATACTGTTCATAAGAAATCCCTTGTTAATTTGAGAACTTAGGCCCATGAAAGGTATGTTGCTATATAAACTGAAGATAGTGTCACTAAGGCTCATCTTAATGGTTTTACATGAAGATTCACTCACCAAGCACATACACCTGACACATTCAGGCACATTGACCACATTTCTCATTCGTAACTGGAAAGAAAATGATGGACAGCTTGACCATAACTTATTGACGTGTGTGACCAGTGGCAAAGCTCCCTCCTGGGAGCAAATATTGCAAAAAATTGTTGTGTAGTGTGGCTCCGGAACCCCAACAAATGAACTCAGGCCATTAATACATATTGATTTTAGTTGATGTCATATTACCACGATGCTGAGATGTTATACTGTTCGATGCATCTTGTTTTGGCTACAGCAACAGTAACTTTAACTGTTTCTGTTCTCATGCTGGGAATCCAAATCGCTCAGTTTGTGTGTTGAATGAGCAGTGATGCAAAACTACTGCTAATGTTACAACAGCAGGAGCTAACTTTGTCACCAATGTTGTACTTTACACAGAATGTTGGTAGAATAATGTCATTTTAAATTGTATTATCCAAGTTTCAGTAAAACCTAGTATAAGGAAAAAGCACATATCATATTTAAATATAAAAACACCTAGTTCTGTGGGAGTGAACAGGAGAACTAATCAGAGCCATTCATTTTATGTTATGTTAACTTTGCGGCAGTGATTTTGCTACAAAGTGATTTCATCTATTGAATCATATCGCAAAGGCACGGAGTCTTCAGCCAATCATCAAGTATTCATCTATTCCTGGTCTTCAACACAGCATAGCTTTAGCACTGGCAATTCAAGAGCTTGTTGTGTGAGCCCCTGCCTCCACCACCCTCTCAGGCAATAGATTCAAAACTCCAACCATTCTCTAGGTTCATCTCCCCTCTGAACCTCCATACTTTAAACTTATACATTACAGATACAGCACATCTGCTATAGGGAACAGCTGACTGCTGTCCATCCGATCTATGACCGTCAACATTTGTGTATCTCTCTTAAGCCCACTCTCGGCCTTCCCAACTCCAAGGAAAACAAACAGAGTCTACTAATCTCCAGAAGCCTCACTTTATAAATGAGGCACTCAAATTTCAGGTAAAATCCTGGTGAATTTCCTCTGCATCTCCTCCAGCTCAATCATGTCCTTTCTTTATGAGACATCCAAAACTGCATCCAGTATTTCATTTCTGATCGCAAATGTTTTACAAAGCAATAGCACAATTACCTTGCTCTTATACACCCAGTGGCCACTTTATTAGGTACAGGAGTGGAACCCCATATAGTCTTCTGTTGCTGTAGTCCATCCACTTCAGGGTTCGACATGTGCATTCAGAAATACTCTTCAAGATCCAGGCCCTTGCTTAGGCATGAGTTAATTATAGCCATGACCATCCTCTCAAAGTACTTGATCATAGAAGTGATAAGAAGAGAAGAGGAAGGCTTCAAAAATATGTTCATGCTTGATGGCAGAGGCCAGTATATAGGCTTTAAAGACAAGTTAGAACCTTTCACATCCATGTTAGGTCAGATGTTTGTGTGGATCATTTATCTTACCTTCTTTCTGAAGTCCCAAACTTTACAGAAAGCAGTATTTAACCAAAGTAGTTCCACATCAAGAAACTGCTGACAACACTGGATTGAGCAAAACCTAGTGGAGAAGGCAAAGTTCTGGCTGAGGTATGGAAGTCTTACTGTCCGGAACTAGTTATGCCTTTAACACTCATCAAGGTTGTGTTATGGAATGGGACAATTTGCTCATGGATGCCCTGGTCACAAATCCTATCTACCCTTTACAATGGATCACATCATTGCCTTTGGTTGACTTTGTCCTTCAGAGTTCGGCCAGCTTGAGAGTGATGGATATTGATAGCTCTTTCCCGGAGTACATTCTATGCCTTGGCAACTTACAATTGGTATCAAACTGGGGGAGTGATGATTCAGCAGCTGAAAGAGAGCAGTAGAATGTAATCAGCAGGAGGTTTCTTCGTAAGCATTTGACCCAACACTATGTGGCTTCAAGGTGACTGGAATCAATATCAAAGGTTGATTTATTATCAAGATGCACAACTCTGAAATATTGAGGATTTCTAGAACTTCTGCTCCTCAAATTGGCATCATGCCTAGTGGGTCTGCCCTCATAAGAGAATAAGGTGTATTTGCAAAATTAGCTGTATTGGTGATTATGTTTGGCTGTTGCTTGATTAAGCTAGAGGATAACACTTCCGGTTCTGGCATTAATTCCCAGATATATATACATTAGAAAGACTTTGAAGTTTTTACTGGACTGTACCCTTGTTTTTTGTATTTTCAAGGTTAATATTGGGTAATCCATCTGTTCTAATCCTTATATTGACTGATGGAGGCAGAAATCAAATGATCTCCTCTATTTTTCACTGTGTACAAAACTTAAAGATGTTTAGACAATGGATATCGATTGATGACTCATCCCTGTTGGAAAGTCAACATATTCCATTGTCATGCTCTCACTAGCCTCTGAAAGCAATTTTGCAGTCAGAGCCCAATGCCCTACCGCTACTGGAAGCTGTCACTCACTGCCGACTGCAGATGAATTTCTCTGCAACAGACGAGTCTTGCTCAAGTGGGTCAAGAGTCAAGTATGCCATTTCTAAAGGCAATTAAGAGCCAACCTCTTTTCTGTGCATCTGGTGTCACAAAGACCATAATGAATAAGGAAGGTAGATTTCCTTTGCTCAAGGACACTTCACTAAAATAAATCACTTATCCATGTAAAAACTGGCAGCAGTAAAAGAGCTGTGTCCAAGAACTAAGTAATAGAGTGGCTTTTAATAATGCCATTCCATCATCATGGCCTGGATATGATTTTTTTCAGTGATCTAGGTGGCATTTACCTTTGCATCAATTGTCGGGGCATTAAATGCTATGAATTCTGAGTAGCAAATAAGTTCAAAATTGGCATGAGTCTGTGACAAAATATTGCCAATTATTTGATATTAATTCTGAGATGTTCTTTCAAGGGGGAAATAGAAATTGATGTGGCCGCCTTTGAATATAGATTTGACCTCCATGGCCTGGTATTTTTAAAGCAGTTGTTGATTATTTGTGAACTCTTAAGATAGAACAGAGAACATAGAAATTTACAGCACATTACAGGCCCTTCGGCCCACAATGTTGTGCCGACCATGTAACCTACTCTAGAAACGGACTAGAATTTCCCTAGCACATAGCCCTCTATTTTCCTAAGCTCCTTGTACCTATCTAAGAGTCTCTACAAAGACCCGATTGTATCCACTTTCACCAGCTTCGCTGGCAGTGCATTCCACACGCCCACCACTCTCCGTGTGAAAAACTTACCCCTGAACTACATGGGTGTTGCATTAGCCTGTGTGTGATAATTTTGGTTGTATGCACTGGGTTTGAAGTGTGTGTATTGGTGGGGTGGGGAATAGGTAGAGGATTGGGACTGTTGTTTTGAATGGGCAAAGGATAAAGAGGGTTGGGAGGGATAGAGAGTCCAATGAAAGACTCAAGGCCGCTGGAGGTTAATGAGTGGCTAGGCACATTGGAAAAGTGGGGAGCTTGTAGGTGATTTGATGGTCAAGTTGATGGAAGGTCAGTGGACTGGGAAATTAGAGTATCAGAGGGTTAAGTAGGAAGACATATTTGGCCTTGTACTCTGAATGTGTGGCCTATCTCCTGCTTTCCAGACTTTAAAAAGCATACAGGGTCATCAAAGCTCAAGTTTTATTGATTCCTAGAACTCAGAGCTTTTTCTTGAGGATGACTACTTCTGTTGTGGGCAGCCTTGGGAGAGACGAAGGCTACATGAGTAAACTCAGACGGCAAATCCGGAGCAGAGTCTCTAAGGCAGCTGGACATCATCGAACATCCTTCCAGCAGCTCCTGTAGCCAAGCTCGTGCCAAACTTATTGCTTCATAAGCTTTCCTTTGGACTACACTGGTGAGGCCGAGAGAGGGATCTTGATGACAGGGCATCTCAGGGTCTCCATACCATCCAGTCAGGCTTGTGATGAAGATGACTATCACCCATGGTCCTTTGAGACAGATGGATGCCTAACAACCACTACTACTTCTGTTGGCAGCTTGTCTTCAATAAAACAATTACTAGTGATAAAAATTACTGGCTTCTGTAGGCAACTAATCATCAATCATGGAGATTTAGTTGTAGTCTTTCTTTGTCTTTATAGCTGCTTATCATGCAGTCCTTGTCAAGCTATTAATTCTTGGGGAAAAATGATAATCAAACTTTGACCAATTTTCTCACTCTAAATCCTCTCTTTTCTTCTTGATATCTTTGCATGATAGCTCCTGCATGGGCTTTGTCTTTCTATAACCTCTATGCAGTATCAATTGCTTCTTTTGGGCTGTTGTTTGCATAAGCACATGAAGTGAAGCATCTTTTTAGTGAAGGAAGCAAATCTTACTAGATAAGCAGTGTTTGGTTCAAGGCATCAAGGTCATGTTACATGATATATTTTGCCGTTAAAGAGGCACATACACTTATATACACTACACTTGAATTCCAGTTGATTCTCCTATAGTATGGGCTGCTACTTTTAACCCACCACTTAGTAATTAGCTGCCCAGTCACACCGGAGAAAGTGAGCCATTATTAAATCACTGAACTGCTATGATTCTCCTGTGCTACATCAGGTTCATTCTTAAATTCACCACCTCAAATGGCAACAGGGGATCTACTCCCAGTTCTGTATTTTTTGAACATTGATTTGTTGAGGGTGGTTCCAGAAAACTGGGCTGTGGCACCTATTTGGAATTTTTAAGTACAAAGTTTATTGTGGCCAGGCTGCACCTCACAGTGTCGGGAAGTGCCTTTAACAATCAACAAATATTTAATCCAAACCTATTGTTAAAGGTTCTGGCTATCATTACTGTGCTAATTATGAAACAATACTTTAACAAATTGTGTTGGCAAGGCAATAATGCATACTGTGGATAAATGAGAGGCAGGTACACACTATGCTTGGCTCTCTATTAGGTATTTGTTAAGGTAGTATGTCAAAGCTTATTGGGAAAAATAAATGCTATGGTGGAAGAGGTAATATGGAGAGAAGATTGACTGACAAACAGGCAACAGATTTGGTCATTTTGAAGTTGGCCAATCATAAAGAGGGCAGTTTGTCACAGGGATTGGGAACTGGGAACTCAACTTCCTTTCAATTTCTGTGAATGATACAAGGACCCAAGATACTGGTTGCTAAATATGCTAATGACTGAAAGATACCCAAAAGGGTATCCTTGATAGCCTGGCTGTGAACATGGAGGAACCTTCACAAACTCTCATGACCCTTGATGACCCTATAATTTCAGTCTCTGAGGATGACATCAGAGCATCCCTCAGGAGGGTGAACCCGCTGAAAACATCTGGCCCAGATGGCTGAGTACTAAAGACCTATGCTAATCAACTGCTAGTGTGTTAATTGATTTTAACCTCTCACTTCAACATCTGAAGTACCCACCTGTATCAAGCAAGCTTCAATTATACCAATGCCTAATAAGAACGTGATAATCTACCCCAATGACTATCATCCAGTAGCACTGCACATCCACAATGATAAAGTACTTTGAGAGATTGATGAAACATATCAACTACTGCCTGAGAAGTGACTTGGATTCACTCCAATTTGCCTACAGGCACAACAGGTCCACAGCAGATGCCATTTCATTGGCTCTTCACTCAGCACTGGAACATCTGGCCAGCAAAGTTAAGTATATCAGGATGTTTTTTTATTAACTACAGCTTGGCATCGAATACTATTATCCCCTCAAAACTAATCAATAAGCTTCAAGAACTGGACATCAATACCCCTTTGTGCAATTGGATCCTTGATTTCCTCACTTGCAGACCCCAGTCAGTTCATATTGGCAACAACATCTCCTCCACAATCTCCATCAGCACAGGTGCACCATGAGGCTGGTGTTTAGCCTCCTGCTCTGCTTGCATTATACTTATGACTGTGAGGCTAAGCACAGCTCCAAAGGTATGTTTAAATTTGCTGACAACACCCTTGCTATTGGCCAAATCAAAGGTGGTATAAATTAGCATATAGGATAGATATTGAAAATCTGGCTGAGCGGTGCCATAGCAGCAACAGTTCACTCAATGTCAGCAAGATCAAGGAGCTGTATGTAGACTTCCAGAGGACAATGAGCCACTCCACATCAGGGGATTAGAGGAAAACTTTAAATTCCTCAATGTTATCATTTCAGAGGATCTTTCCTGGGTCCCGCACGTAAGTGTAATTTTGAAGAAAGCACAGCAGCACATCTGCTTCCTTAGAAGCTTGCTAAGATTCAGCAGGGTATTTAAAATGTTGGCAAATTTCTATGGATGTGCAGTAGAGAGTATATTGATTGCATCATGGCCTGGTATGGAAACGCAAATTACCTTGAATGTGAAATCCTACAAAAAGTAATGGGTACAGCCCAGTCAACGAAGGGTAAAACCCTCCTCACCAATGACCACGCCTACACGGATTGCAGAAAGCAGGTAAGCAACATCCATCATCAATCACTCCACCTCCTTGACTATGCTCTCTTCTTACTGCTGCCATCAGGAAGAAGGTACAGGAACCTCGGGACCCAAACCTCCACTTTCAGGAACAGTTTTTACTGCTTAACCATCAAGCTCGTGAATCAGTGGGAGTAACCTCGCAACTTCACTTGGCCCATCACTGAACTTTTCCCACAACTTATGGATTCACTTTCAAGGACTCTTCATCTCATGTTCTTGATATTTATTGCTTATTTATTATTATTATTATTATTATTATTATTATTATTATTATTATTATTTATTTCCTTTTTCTTTTGCACTTGCACAGTTTGTTGTCTTTTGCGCATTGGTCATTTGTCTGTCCTGTTGGGGGTATTCTTTCATTGATTCTATTATGTTTCTGAGACCTTCTGAGCATGCCAGCAAGAAATCAAACCTCAGGGTTGTATTCAGTGGCGTACATATATTCTGATAATAACTTTACTTTGAACGTTGAAGAGGGAATAAGGAAACTATAAATGGATAGAGTTAGGTTGTGAGTTAACAAACATCTGGCAAATGTGATATGAAACAGGAAAATGGGTAATCATCCATTTTGGCACAAAATGAAAAAGAAACGTTAAATCAGAATGGTTAAAGATGAAAGAGTTCTGGGTGTCCCAAAGCACTGAAGGCTAGTATGCAGGTAAAGCAAGCTAACAGAATGTAAGGAGAATTGAAAATAAATTCAGAGAGGCTCTACTATGTGGGCACCAGTGAGTCAACATTTAAAGAGCTGCGTAATTTACTAGTCTCCTTAAGGAAGGACATTGATGTGTTGGAAGCAGTTCAGAGAAGCAAAGGTTCGACAGACTAGGCTTATTTCTGCTGGAGTTTTAAAGAGAGAGGCAACATGATTGCAACATACTGAATTCTGAGGCATCTTGGCATTGTGGTTGTAGAGAGAATGCATCTTCTAATCAGAGAATTTAGAACTGTGGGCCACTGATTAAAAATAACAGGCTTCCCTTTAATTTAGAGAAGTCGTGATTTTTTTTCTCTCTCTGAAGGCAGAGGAAGTAGAATTTTGGAATTTTTTTAAGGCAGAGGAAGATAGATTGTTCATAAACAAGCAGTGGTATGAAGGGTTGCTATGAGTTAATAAGGTTGTGGATCTTTTTAATCACTGATCTTTTTAATGATGGAGTTGACTAATCTTAGATTTGTACAAAAACAAATGTATGAATTTTACTAAGTTTTCTTTCCCTGTGTTCTTTCATGTTAAAAACAAGTAACAGGATTTGATTTTGGTTCTGTTTACAGATGGGGGCAGTATTCTGATTACACAAGGTGTGGAAACCTGGATCCCGCTTTCATGGCTTAATCCATTTTGCCCATTAATTGGCTTTCACTCTCAAATTTTGTTGCTATGGTGAAATGTACTTGTTCACATTTGAGTTGATGTTCAAAGTCCAATTAACTTAATCACATCTATGACTTTTGATTTTCTAATCTCCTGCTTCTAGTGGCCTGTGTGAATTTTTATTTACAGAATTTCAGAAGGAATGCTGAGTAGTACTATCTGCAGTTCCAAAGTTATGGTAGCTGCTCTTTGTTTCCGAGCTGCTCTTTAGAACATTGTTATTGCATTATCATCACAATAGCTATTAATAGTGGGACATTTACATTACTAATTTTGAAAGTGAGCATAACACACTAGCAAACTGTGCACTGTGAGACTGTCAGGGTGTTGGAGAATGGAAGGGATGCAGCACTTATACAGGATGCTTTAAATTATGTTAGAACTTTCTTACGTTCAGTGAAACATGCCTGATTTCTGTGTATCTAAGATTTCTAACATAAATGTGATTAGCATCTAAGTAACTTCAGAGCTAACAATTTAAAGACTAAGACATAGAAGGAGGCTACTCAGCCCATTGAGTCTATGCAAGTTCTCACAGCATTTCCAACATCCCACAAATACCCCTGTAACCTCTCTCATGCCCATTAACTCCAACCAAAACACCCAACATCTGTCTACACTGAGCAGTAATTCACAGTAACCAATTAATCAACTAAGAGACCTTTGGGAAGTGGACGAAAGTGGAGCACCTTGGAAGAACCACGTGGTCATCAGGAGAACTTTCCAAATCCACCCAGGTAGCAGATATTTACAGTTGTGATCATAGAAACCACAAAAGAAGATCTGATGAAATCTACAGTGGCCATATTTTCTCCAGAAATGTACTGTACTTGCCTTCTCTGCTTTTATGCCCTTAAAAAAGATGATCCGACAATAAGCCATAGGAACAAATTAAAGCAATTTGCCCGTTGAGTTGGTTCTGCCATTCAATGATAGCTGATTTGATTTTCCCTCTAAACTCTATTCTCCTGTTTCTCCCTGTAACATTTGACACCCTTACTAATCAATAACTTATCAGCTTCTGTTTTAAGTATACCCAATGACTTGGTTTCCACAGCTAGTGGTGACAGTGAATACCACAGATTCACGGGTTCACCTTCCTCTGGCGAAAGATATTCCTTCTCATTATGGTTTTAAAGGGATGTCATTGTATTCTGAGTCTATGCCCTCTAGTCCCAGATTCTCCCACTATTGGTAACATCCTCTTCACATCCATGCTATCTAGACCTTTCAATATTTGGTAAGATTCAATGAGATCCCCCTCATTTTTCTAATTTCTAGTGAGTACAGGCCCAGAGCCATCAAACACTCCTCATATATTAACCTATTCATTCCTGGGCTCATTCTTGTAAACTGCCTCTGGAACGTCTCCAACGTCAGTACATCCTTTCTTAGACAGGGGACACCACACCTGCTCAGGGGACACCGAATGTTGTTTGACCAATGCTTTATAAAGCCTCAGCATGACCTCCTTATTTATATTTCAGTCCTCTCGAAATGAATGCTAATATGCAAAGGATTCAAAGTACATTCATTATCAAAGTACATAACAGCCCCGATACTCACCATCTCCACAGACAGCCACGAAACAAAGAAAACCATAGAACAAGTTCAAAGAAGAACAACAACCCCTCCCCACGCACAATAAAACAAATAGCACAAACAGCATCAAGAACATCAACGTCCCCACGTGCAAAAAAAAAGCAAATTACACAAAGGGCAATATGTAAGCACAAGTGAGAACACAAAATATAAAAAACAACATTGAAAGAGTCCGTATTCAGTTCAGCCCAGTGTTCATTATCTGCAGGCCACCTTGATTCAAAGTTGCCAAAAACAGCAAAATAGCTACAGATAAAGGAGTGGCCAGGAACTCAGTCCAATCCACAAACTGCAGACCCAGAACTTCAGTACCATTTTCCGACAGCATTGAGGGGGAGAGAGAGAGAGGGACCACTTGAATGCAGGCACCTTCCCTCAGGAGCAGTGAGTGAGAGGGAGAGAGTCCATCACACGCAGACACCTTCCTCCAGCAGCAGCGAGTGAGAGGCTGGTCGACAGCACTGAACACTCGTTCACTTTACGCACTCACCTCGATGTTTCAACCTCCTTCAACATTTCAATCGGTGAAATCAGCAAGAAATGGAGTCAATCATGGAGTTGCGCCCCGTCTCTAAACTTACTGGCCTCAAGGCTGCTCACCTCCCGGAACATTCTCAGAGACAGTAAAGTGACAGGTCGCTCAATCAGCCTGAAAACGCACTACCAAACAGTAGATTGCTGGCTGCAGCAGTACTGGAATCATCTTTGAAAGAAAAAGAAGCCATAATTGAAGACAAATAAATACTTTTGTGGACCATCTGGAGAATGTTACCCGTAGTAACGTTGTTTGCATTGCATTTGCCTTCCCTACTGCCAACTCAACCTGTAGGGAAATCTGCACTAAGACTTCTCAGTCCCCTTGTACCTCTGATTTCTGAATTTGTTCCCCTTTTTGGAAATAATCTACACCTTTATTCCTTCTACCGAAGTGTATAACCATACCCTTCAATTTCATCTGTCACTTCTTTTCCCCTTTCTCCTAAACTCTCCAAGTTCTTTTGCCAACTCCCTACTTCTTCAACACTACCTGCCCCCCACCTATCTTTGTATCTCCCTCAAACATGGCCACAAAACCAGCAATCCTGTCATCCAGTTCATTAACATATAATGTGAAAAGTAGAGTTCCCTGTGGAACACCACTACTCCACGGGCCCCCTTTTCCCCACTCTTTTCTTCCTCCCAATCAGCCAAATTTCTGTCCATTCTAGTATCCTTCCTGCAATGCCATGGGCTCTTATCTTGTTTAGCAGCCTCATGTGTGGTACCATGTCAAAAGCATTCTGAAACTCCAAGTGCACAACATCCAATGATGCTCTTTTGCCCATGCTGCCTGTCATTTCTTTAAGGAATTCCAACAGATTTGTTGACAAGAGTTCCCATGAGGGAAACCATGCTGTCTTCACCCTGTTTTATTGTGTACCTACAATTCCCTGAAACCTGCATTCTAACATCTTGCTAACCATCAATGTCATGGCAAAGGCCAATGATTTACTGTCTATTGCCCCCCTCCCTTCTTGAAGAATGGAGTGATATACACTATTTTCCAGTCCTCTGGAACCATTCCAGATTCCAGGGATTTTGAAGGATTCCTATTAATGCCTCCATAATATCTTTGGCTATCTCTTTCAGAATCCTGGGGTGTAGACAAGTTGGTCCAGGTGACTGATCTGCCTTCAGACCCTTCTGCTTCCCAAGCACCTTTTCCTCAGTAATAGCAACTTCACCCACTTCTGTCCCCTGACACTCTCAAATTTCTGGCATGCTGCTGATATCTTCCACAGTGAAGACCGACACCAAAGACTTAGTCAGTTCATCCACCATTTCTTTGTTCCCCATTACGACCTCTCCAGCATCATTTTCCAGTAATCCAATGTCAACTCTTGCCTCTCTTTTGCTCTTTGTATATCTGAGGGGTTATATCATGCTTGGAGTATTATGTTCAATTCTGGTTGCCTCTTTAGACAAAGGATTTGGATGCTTTAAACCAGCGAGTTGTTTGTTATGTCTCCCCTCTCACTGTGAAATGGAGACATCTCTTTCTCCCTTATTGGGGGGGGGGGGGGGAGAGAGAGAGAGAGACAGCCTGTGGTATGTTGAATACCAGGTGAACAGGTAGTCTTTGGGGTAACTGCAAGTCTGTGTCTTTGCTATTGCTTTGCTCACGCTTGAATGCTCAGTGGTGGGTGCCAATGCTTTTTTTTACCGGTCGGGGGAAGGGGGGATTGTTGCTTGCTGCTGCTTTCACGCAGGAGGGATGGGAGCTGGGGGGGACTTTGGGGTTCTAACATTTAACTGTTGTTCATTCTTTGAGGGCACTCCTCTGTTTCCGTGGATGTTTGAAATGAAAAAGCATTTCCGGATGTGTATTGTATACATTTCTCTGACATTAAATGTACCTTTGAAACCTTTAGAGAGGATGCAGAGAAGATTTACCAGGATAATGCATGGATTAGAAAGCACCTTATAAATAAAGGTTGACTGAGCTATGGCTTTTCTCCTTAGAGAGGAGGATGACTTCATAAGAACTTCATAAGTGTCAGACCACACTTGGAGTATTGTGAGCAGTTCTGGGCCCCTTATCTTAGAAAAGATGTGCTGGCATTGGAGAGGGTCCAGAGGAGGTTCGCAAGAATGATTCCAGGAATGAAATCGCTAATATATGAGGAGCGTTTGATGGCTCTGGGTTTGTACTTGTTGGAATTTAGAAAGAGGGGGAGGGTGCTCATTGGAACCTCTCAAATATTGAAAGGCAAATACAGAATCGATGTGGAGAGGATCTTTCCAGTAGTGGGTGTCTAGGACCAGAGGGCACAGCCTTAAAACTGAGGAGCATCCATTTAGAGTAGAGATGGGGAGGAATATCTTTAGCCAGATGGTAGTGAATCTGTAGTATTCATTGCCACTGATGACTTTGGAGGCCAAGGCATTGAATATATTTAAAGAGGAGGTTGATAAGTTCTTGGTTAGTCAGGGCGTCAAAGGTTACAGGGAGAAGGCAGGAGAATGGGGTTGAGAGCAATAATAATAATGGAATGGTGGAGCAAACTCGATGGGCTGAGTGGCCTAATTGTGCTCCTATGTCTTATGGTCTTAAGTGTACGAGATGATAAGTGGCATTGATTGAATCACAGACTTTATCACACTAAAATGGCTAATACAAAGGTGCACAACTTTAAGATGTTGGGAGGAACAGAAAGGGGAATGTCAGAGGCAGGTTTTTACGTAGAGCGTGGTTGCTAGGTGCGGTGTTAGAAGAAGATACATTAAGGAAACTTAGGCACATGGATGAAAGAAAATTAGATGCTATGTGGGAAGGAAGAGTTAGTTTGATCTTAGAGGAGGTTAAAGTGTCGGCACAGCATCCTGGACTGAAACACTTATACTATATTGTTCTATGTTCTATCTGAAAAGTCTTTTGTATCTTATATTATTGAATTGCCTACACTGGACAACAAAGGTTTTGCTTCCTGAATACTTTAGAATGTATCTTATGGATTTTGGGCTCCTGATCATGAACATCTCCAAGAAATTTCCCTATCAAAAACATTTATTTGAAATCACCTCTATTTGCTATTTCAATTCATAATTCAGATCAGAATAAGTGGTGCCAAGATTAAGGAAGGCATTTTTGTTGGTCAAGAAATCAAACAGGTCATCAATGCCAGGCAATTTGAAAAACTTCTAGTGGGACTGGCAAAAAATCACATGGAAGATCATTCAAGGATGTTGTTGAAAACTGCAGAGCACCTAACTACGTGCAGCTGGTTGACAACATGCTTCAAGCATACACAACCATGTGGTACAACTTGTCACTGGAGACTCATACGCTGCATTCCCACTTCAGCTTCTTCCCTGCGAATCTTGGTGATTTCCGTGCAGAGCATGATGAAAGGTTTCACCAGAACATTGCGGTCATGGAGAAGTGGTATCAGGGCAACTGGAATCCATCAATGCTGGCTGATTATTGTTGGACACTTAAGCAAGAAGCCTCAGACACTGAGTACAAATGAAAATCGTGAACAAAACATTTTTAGCTTAATTGATCAATTGCAAAGTGTCAGCACCATTATGCAATTGAAAGCATTATTTTCAATAAAAGTTAATTTCTTGCTCCTACATGATACAAGTAGTCTAAAATTATATGTGTGTTCAGCTTCAAGCTGTCTACGTAAACAAAAAAAATTCTGAGTAGCAACACTATTGGAAATTTTTTTTGTCCAGTATTACCTTCATATTTCATCTTTTAGTTGCCTTCTGTTGGTTTTCAAGAGCTTCAGTCCTCAGCTTCCCAATAATTCTTGCTCTACTATGTGCTCTTTCTTTTGCTTTTATGCTACTTTGACTTCCCTTCTCAGCCATGGTTGCCTCATCCTCCCTTTAGAATTCTACTACTTCTTTGGGGTGAACAGTTCCTGAATCTTCTAAATTGTTTCAGGAAACTCCAACTATTGCTGCTCTACCGTCATCACCGCTAGTGCCTCCTTCCAATCAACTTTTGTCAGCCCCTCTCTTACGCCTTTGTGGTTACTTTACTCAACTGTAATACCGATACATCCAATTTTAGCTTCTGCATCTCAAACTGCAGTGTGATTCTATCATATTATGATTAAAGCTTCCTTTATCGTAAGCTCCCTGATCAAATCTGGTTCATTACATAACACCCAATCCAGAATTGTCTTTGCTCTCCTGGGCTCAGTCCACTAGATGCTCCGTAAACTCACCACAGAGGCACTCTACATATTCCCTTTCTTGGAATCCAGCACCAACCTGATTATCCCAATCTACTGCAAATTGAAATCCTCCATGACTATTGTAACATTGCTCTTTTTACATGCCTTTTCTATCTCCCTTTGTAATTTGTACCCCACATCCTGTCTAATGTTCAGAAACTTGTGTATAATTCCAATCAGGGTCTTTTTTACCCTTGTAGTTTTTTAAATTCTGCCACGAAGGATTCTACATCTTCTCATCCCATGTCATTTCTTTCTAAGCATTTGATTTCATTTATTACCGATGAAGCCATCACACCCTTTGCCCATCTGCCAGCACTTTTGATACGATGTGTATTATTGATAACCATATAACAACTACAGCACGAAAACAGGACATCTTGGCCTTCTAGTGCATGCCGAACGCTTACTCTCACCTAGTCCCACCAAGCCCGTAACCCTCCATTCCTTTCCTGTCTATATACCTATCCAATTTTACTTTAAATGACAATATCAACATCTATATGTTCAATATCAATATGTTAAGGTCCAGCTGTGATCTTCTTTCAATCACATCTATGATGCCAACACAGCATACCTGACAACTTATAACTGCAGTATAAGATCATCCACGTTATTTTGTATACTACCTGCATTCAAATATACTGTACCACCTTCCGTCCTCTATTCACCATCCTTCTTCTCAGTTTTGTGTCGCTGTTGCTTGAAGTTAAGTTCTTATCACTTTCTAAACTTTCTGTCTTATTCTTTATTCCTGAGATTTCAGCAACCACTCTTGCACTCTCCTTCCCTTTTACTTTATCCAAACTTTTCCAAGCTCCTGAACCCACCCACCATCCCTACTATTTAGTAAAAGCCCTATCAACAGTCTCAATTATGTGATTCACCATGACCCTGCTGCCAGCTAGGTTCAAGTGGAGCTCATTCCATCAGAACAGCTTCATTCTCCAATGCTGATGGCAATATCTCTTAAATTTGAATCCACTTCTTCCATACCAATATTTGAGCCATGCATTTAACCCTCTGATTTTGTTTGCACTGTCCCAATTTGCACATGAATCAGATAACAATCCAAGGATTGTTACCATTTGATTCTGCAGTGTAACTTAGTCCTTAGCTGCTCAAATTTCTTTAGCAGAACTTCTTTGCTTGGTCTTTCTATGTTGTTAGTACCCATGTGGACCACAATATCTGAATCTTCCCCTCGCACATAAAATTTAGACAAATACAGATCAGGTGAGATGTCCTGAACCCAGATAAAACAGCCTGTTGGACTCTCACTCTTTGGAACAGAGAATTGTGTCTATTCCCCTGACCATAATACCCCTAACTATAATATTCCCAATTACAGTTACATTTCCCTTCTCTCTCCCCTCTGAACCATTTAGTTGCAGATTCTTCCTACAGCCCACACTGTCAAAGGCGGATCGACCCAATGCAATAGCGCCATACCCCTTAATCCATTCCCCCATCTACCTACCCCTCTACCTAAGTTTACCTTTCCCTTCATCACCACTCTCATCCTCTCAGGGAGCAAACACTTCAGACCTGTTAGGCAAGCTCAGGGCTGAGACTCCTCCAGTGCTATCTCTCGGATCTCCCACTTGCAGCCACATCCTCTTGTCCCTGGCCACAGACCCAATTTGAAGTAGTCAACCTAATGGATGCGTCTTTCTCTTGAAAGACAACCCAATGAATTCAGAGAAGCTTTGCCAAAAAGAAATTATTCTGAGTGTAGCAACAATATTTGACATTTGTTCTCATTCCAGAATTACTAAAAATTGCATTTTTTTTGCAGTTTAATCTGGCCCAAAACTCATGTTGCACACATAAGCTGAGCTACACTGTAAGTTTGTTCTTATTTAAAACTTCATGTGGAGTACTTTCCTGATTTTTAATAACATGATGGCAACGTGCTGCTTCGTAAAGCCTCCCATGTTGTAGGTTAGCTGTTGTGTTGGATCAGTGGGGAATTCAAGATGTGACTGTTAGAATACGCCCTGCTATTGAGAGAGCTGTGAAATTACTTCGAACAGAGCAATCACTCAAAAATCACAAAGGCCACTGACATGCAGAAACATTTGAATTATTCTATACTTACTGAAGATCAAACAATTAAATTATTTGTGAATTACAGTCCCTTGCAGCTGTACCTCTCTGGCCAAGTGCATGAAGGTGATTTGTTTTAAATGCTGGGTTCAACATGAAACAGATCTTGTGGATATAGATCTTCTGTAGTTCACGTACTGGGGAATTGCTGTCAACTTCCCACTCAGGAGCTGGACCCCAGTTTAGTAAAGGTTGCCAACGTCTGGCTAGAAAGTTCAGCCCTTGTGAGCATATATGTAATCCCAAAATTGACTACATTTACATGGAAAAAATTGATTATTCTCCATGGAACTGCTAGCCTTTCCTGCAAAACTGACATGTAATTCTGTTTATGTTTAGTACAACTGAGTTAAAATGAAAATTAAGGAACTAAATGTGTAATAAATATCAACAACAGAAGCAATGCTGTTGCCATTAAGATAATCATAGCGATATAAATACTTATCTCTCCGGTGTGATGACGCCATTAAGCTTTTTCCCATTGTGCTAAATTTCTAATGCAAAAGCTAATAGTTTATAAGGTGCTTATATTGACTTCAATAGAGTGAAATATTTCTCAACATGTAAATTTTTGGAATGAACCATTTGTAAACTAAAATAGAGCTGAACTGTGAAATTTGCCATTATGGGTATAAGTTTTTAGCTATTGCATTCCTGCAATTTCTTCCCCCTTAAAGTTAATTTTGTTGCAAAGTATTATTTTCATAGATCTTTATCGAACTTGAAAAGATCTGGCTCCCACATTAAAAATACTAAATAAAACAGTTTTTAGCATAAACTTATTTATTCTTCTTCAAGTTATTGTGCTTAATTGTAGTGTTTCTTTCAATAGTGATACTTTGGTTTCATTTTATACCCAAGTGCTTCTGTTGCTGAGTTCTGAATTCTGCAGATATACATAAATTTATGAATAGATAAGAAAATTGGAACAAAACAGATCAATGATGTATAAGCTGGCTGTTTCAGCAGCCTGATATCACATCTACACTTCTGAATTTCGGGCACTAGATTTCAAGCATTTTGGTTAGTTTTAACCAATCTCTGTCTGCCTTTTTTCTCCTAAAGAAAAAATATGATCAGAAAATGTTGTTGTAGAAGTGAATATATTGACCTCAAAGTTAATAAAAGCTAAAATCTCCAGAGTGCCAGAGCATAAGCGTTAGAAATGTAGCAGCAGCTAAGTACATGAGTACTGCTTGCCAAGCACAATATTCAGTCACGTTATAATGTACGTATTTTCTCTCTTTCTGGGACACAATAAGGAAGGAACATGCAAGTTCTTTCATATATTTGAAGGTGCTGGTGAGATATTTTATGTGTCAACAAATAGCTGTGATTATTGCATTAACCCAAGAATCTACTGACTAACTGTGATGGTATAGGTTTGAGCTATGAACACGTACTGTTAATTAGCACCTAGTCCAGACAACGTTAAAGCCTGTATCCACAGAAATTATGTCATGATATAAGCATTCGTTCTCATGTGGAAAAAGAGGGTTCGAATTCCATCAATGTAAGTGTTACTGGTGTAACATGCAACTACACCACTACTCAAAAAAGCACTATTAATCATTAAATTTACTTTAGAAGAGATTTTTAAAACATATTTTATTTGTTTTTCACAGTTGCAAATAAATTTTAAACTGCTTGGCCTTAAATGAAACTTGCTCCACAGTACAGTTGGCTTAAAATTTGTGGTGGTGCACCTTCAGTAATTCCATCCTCCTGGTCATTTGTACAACTGGGCTTTCTACTTGAGAGAGAGAGTTAGAAACTGAACAAAATAACATGGTTTGAGAAGGCAAATACATGACAGTACAGAGTGGCATCAGATTTTCATGTGTGCAGGACAGAATTCAAGGCATGAAATGGAAAGTAAGAAAAATATTAGCTGCTTTGAGAGCATCTTGCCAAGTTCTGACTCATCTTCTCTATTTGAAATTATTCTAACCCGCTTTCTGACCACTACATCCCGTGGAGATGTTACTCAACCTGATGTTGACCTTCTTCCAATGTGCACCCATTCACTTTTGTTGTACACTTTGTTGTAAATGGCATGTTGGCTTTCATTCTGAGAAGATTTGAGTGCAGGAGTAAAGATGGATCACTGAATTCATGTAGATCCTTGATGAGACTGTGCCTAGAGTATTGTTTGCCATTAAGAGAAGGCACATTTGCCATTCAAAGAATGCAACAAAGCTTCACCTTCAACGGTTCTTTGGATGTTGGAATATCATTATGAAGAAAGATTGAGTAAACCAGGTCTACACTCTAGAATTTAGAAAATTGAGAATTGATCTCAACAAAACTTAACATAATTCTAACAGGCCTTGACTGGCTGGATATGAGAGGATGTTTGCCCTGGCATAGAACTATGAAAACATAGTTCATGGTCTCTGAATAAAAGGTAAAGCGTTTAGAACTGAGCTGAAGGGAGTTTTCCTTTTTAATAGGGTGCTGACTATTTTGAATGATCAACCCTGATCTGTTGTGGAAGCTTGCTCATTGACATTTGGTTATGATACATAGATACTTTGAAAATAAATGTACTTTGAATCTTTGTTTCCAAAAGAAAATATTTGAAGTAAACCAGTAGCAATACTGCAGTATTAAAATATAAAAGAAAAAAATGCCGAACTTCAAATGTTTGATTAACGTTTGAAAGCTTTTGCATGAAACAGAATGAAACATCTCTGTACATAAGAGATTCTGCAGGTGCTGGAAACCCAAAACAACACACCACAAAACGTTAGAACAACTCAGCAGGCCAGGCAACAATGAAAATGAATAACCAGTCAACATTTTGGACAGAGAACCTTCATCAGGACTGGAAAGAAAGGGGGAAGATGCCAGAATACGAAGTTGGGAGGAGGAGGAGGAGGAGGAGGACAACCTAGAAGGTGATAAGCAGTGAAGAGAGGGGTTAAGAAACCAGACTGGGGAAAAAAAAAGAGGGAAGGGGGAGGGAAGGAATTATTGAAGGGAGGTGAAATCGATGTTCATGCCATCAGGTTGGAGGCTACCTGAACGGAATATGAGGTGTTGCTCCTCCAACCTGAGAGTGACCTCATCTTGGCAGAAGAGGAGGCCATGGATGAAAGAGAATGGGGATAGGAATTGAAACGATCAATCACCAGAGAAGTCCTGACGAAGGGTCTCGGCCCGAAACGTCAACAGCGTTTCTCCCTATAGATGCTGCCTGACCTGTTGCGTTCCACCAGCATTTTGTATGTGTTGCTTGAATTTCCAGCATCTGCAGATTTCTTCGTGTTAACCACCAGAAAACTCAGCTTTTTGCAAATACAGCTGAGGTTCTCAACAAAGGAGTCCCCTGATCTACACTGGGTCTCACCAATGCAGAGCACCGTGTACAATAGATGACCCCAGCAGGTTCACAAGTGAAGTGTTGCTACAACTGAAAGGGCAGTTTGGGGCCCTGAATGGAGGTAAATGGGCAGGTGTAGCACTTCTGCCATTTGAAGGGATAAGTGCCAGGAGGGAGATTAGTGGGGATTGGGGTGGGGGGAGGGTAAAGGGAATGGTCAAGGGAATCATAGAAGGAGTGATCCCTGTGGAAAGTGGAGAGTGAGAAAGAGGTAAAGATGTGTTTGACGTAGGACTCCATTGAAGATGGTGGAAGTCGCAGAGAACGATGTGTTAGATGCGGAGACTCATGCAGGACGGGGGTGGGGGGTGCTAGGTGAGGACAAGAGGAATTCTATCCATGTTAAGGTGGCGGGAAGATGGGGTGAGCATGGATGTCTGGAAAATGGAGGAGGTGCGGGCGAGGGCAACATCAATAGTGGAGGAAGTGAAGTCCCGCTCTTTGATGAAGGAGGATGACTCTGATAACCTGGAAAGGAAAGATTTATCCTGGGAACAGATGTGGTGGAGATGAAGGAACTGAGAAAAGGGAATAGCATTTTTACAGGACACAGGGTGGCAAGAGGTATTGTCAAGATAAGAGTGGGAATCGGTAGGTTTATTAAACATGTTGGTTGACAGTTTGTTTCCAGAGAGACTGAGAAAGGGGAGGGGGGTGTCAGAAATGGACCAAGTGAATTTAAGGGCAGGGTGGAAGTTGGAGGCAAAGTTGATGAAATTGACAAGCTCAGCATGGGTGCATGAAGCAGTATCAATGCAGTTGTCAATGTGGGAGAGGAAGAGTTCAGGAGCATTATCGGTGAAGGGTTCAATAATGGACTGTTTCATTTAGTCAACAAAAAGGCAGGAGTGGCTAGGGCCCATGTGGGTGCCCACCTAGAGTCTGCTCCTGATGCGGCATCCTCTACATTGGGGAACTGCTTTGTTGAGTACCTCTGCCCCATTTGCTGAAATATTCCAGCAGCCAACCCTTTTAATCCTTATCTCCATTCATATTCTACCCAGGCAGCCACCAACCAAATGCCATGAACATCAATTTCTCCAATCTGTTAATTTTTTCCCCTCGGCTTCCTTCTTCCTTCCCTCTTATATCTTCTCCTTGCCTGCCTATTACCTCTCCTGGTGCCCCTTCTCCTTTCCTTTCTCTCATGATCCACTCTCCTCTCCTATCAGATTCCTTCTTCTCCAGCCCTGTACCTTTTCCACCTATCATCTCCCTGCTTCTTACTTCATTTCCCCTCCCCCCACCCACCTGATTTCACCTATTACCTTCTAGCTTGTCTTCCGTCCCCTCCCCCCACCTTCTTATCCTGGCATCTTTCCCCTTCTTTTCCAGTCTTGATAAAGTCTTGGCCCAAATTCATTTCCATTGATGCTGGCTGATCTGCTGAGTCCCTCTAGCATTTTGTGGATTGTCTGTCTATAAGCTATAATATGTACCTACTGATGATTGCTTAGATAGAAAATGACATAGCAAAGCAAGTTTGATTTTGTTAATGTGCTGGCCCTGCCATAATGCAAGAGAATATCACACAGTGATATTTCTTTTGTAGAGCAATCTTTTTAATAAAACAAAAGACATTGTAAAATTTAAAAAAAACCCAAAATAAATCGAAGTAAACTGTCTCATGACATAATGATGCAACTGACTCACAGGTCCAGTGAAATGAGTTTAATCCTGACACCCAGTGCTGTTTGTGTGGAGTTCCCAAGTTCTCTTGTATTGAATGGGTTTAATCCTGACACCCAGTGTTGTTTGTGTGAAGTTTCCAAGTCCTCTTGTATTGAATGGGTTTAATCCTCACCTCCAGTGCTGTTTGTGTGGAGTTTTCAAGTTCCCTTGTATTGGTTTCTCTCAGGCAATCCAGTTCCCTCCCACATCCCAAGGGTGTGTATAGCTATGTGAATTGGCCACTCTAGATTGCCTCTAGTGTATAGGTAAGTGATTGATTCTTGAGGGAATTGATGAAGATGTGGAAAGAATAAAACATGATTGGTGTAGGATTAATGTAAGTGGGTGCTTGATGATCTATAGGGCAAGTTTCAAAGCAAAAGGCTAAGGGGTGACTTTCAGTACTGTGTGGCTCTGACTACATTTCTTATCATTTGGTAGATTAAGGTGATGGGGTTGATTACAGTGGTATGCACTTGCAGTAACTTTATACTTTATATCTGCAGCTTTAGAAGCATGTTCATGGTGGTGAAAGGGGACTGAGTAATTGCAGTTACACAATGAAAGACAAATAAATCACTAAGTTGATGTAAGCAACACAAATCCATCATCAGCAATAATATTGTCATATATTTTTCAAAGTAAACCATTGTCTAGTTAGAAAATCTTAGTCATCTGTAACCATTTGAGGTGGAGTTGATATGTGAATATTACTTTGTGTGGTTGTCTCTGTGAATATTGATGATTATATTACATAATACCATCCATGAAAATTAGCAGCAGTCAACTAATCTAGTGGAAATTTCCCTTTTAAATACTGTCTATAAGTAGATTATATGGGAAGTGTCATATTTTGTGAACCTAAATTTGTTGTAGATCATACACTATTACTTTCTTTATAAAAATTCAGTATTCTTATAAGTTTGTTAGTGGAGATGTCAATTTGTGGAGGTATCAATTTTAGCTGGTCATCAGAACTCCTGTAATAATAGAATGTAAATGGAGAACAAATTACAGGCTCTTAACCAGAAAATAAATCATTGTGTTTTTAGTTCAAAGAATTTCTCAGAATCACGACAGTAGTACGCTCATGGTTGTAAATCACAGTATGTTGACTGGTTGTTTTCATCCTTATTTGCAATGCTGTATAGTATAACACTTCCAACTACGTCTCTGTTTTTATTTAAAGGATTTTCTTCTCCATTTCCAGTTAAAGACCTTGTAACCTTAACTATCTTTGGACAGTTTCTTCCAAACAATCTGGATGTCTAGCATTTCCCACTTTTCATTCAGATTCTGCCATCAGCAATATTTTGACCTCATATTCGACATTTCAAGTCTGCCTCTTTTCCCTATGCCCAAAAGATTAGACATGTACATGTGTGCTTCAGCCACCTTTGTGACTGGTCTCCTGACAGAAAAAAACAGTCTCCTCTCTCGTCAAGAGACCATTTACAGCAGCAGTCTGCTGTGTTGTAAGTCCTACAGGTGGATTGGGTTTCCCCATGTCCTGTGGGACATTGGGATGTATCATGTTTTGCTGAAACATCAGCAGACATCCAATGTATCAGCTCAGCTTGAAGGTTTTCCACCTCATTCCTCAGAAGCTCTGTCTCCATGGCATCAGGGGCTACGTTAGCAACAGAGGCTCCCACTGAAGACACTGCATGGCTTTTGAAAATGTCCAGCTTCTCAATTACGTTTTCCTCCTCTCTAACTTCTCTGAGTAACTTGGTAAACGATAGGGGAGGGGGCATCAACCTGGATGGCTATGGCATTGAGCATTCTGGAAAATTTGGGGGTTCCCATCACTTGAGCTACATGACATAACATGAAAGGTTTAGACTAGGTGTGCCACACAGTTCCTCGTTTCTGCTCATCATCCTGATTAGGAGGAACTTGCACCTTCTCAAAAGCAGCTCTGAACACAGGGTGAATGGACAAGGTTTGCAAAAAGTTCTCTTCATTTCTCTCCTTGCATTCTCCCATGAGTATTCTCACAACAGCAGTATTTGTTCTCACAATAATAGAAGCTCCATCATTTTTGACTAGATCTGGGTAGATCAACACTGGTGTGTCAATAGCCTCAGTTACTCCAACATCTGCTTCCAAAAACTCCAGTTTCAACAACAAGTAACCACCGCTTGGGTACTCATCAGTATTAAGTCCTTGACTCTCAAGGGAACCGACCATTGTCAATGGTGAATGCATCAAAAGGATCTATACAGCTAAGTGATGAGAATCTGTGTCCAGTGTGGCTCTAATATAAGCACCTTCAATCCTTATCGATACATCAGAGCCTGGTCCCACTAAACTTTCAGGAATAATGTTTTGCATTTTGGTATTTTTTTTGATACACTGATTGGAACGTATCCTCTCCAAAATGCCAGCCTGTTCTTTTATTGGGTCCCTCTTTTCTTCGGTGTTTGATTAACCACTGAGGTAGTGTCCATTCAGAAATCTGATGGTGAAGGGGAAGGAGCTGTTCCTAAAACATTGAGAGTGTGTCTCCAGGCTCCTGTACCACCACCTAGGTGGTAGCCATGAAAAGGTGAGAAGGAGGCATGTCCTGCGTGATGAGAGTCTTTAACGATTGGTGCCGCCTTCTTGAGGCATCACGTTTTGAAGATGTTGCTGAGAAGGCTAGGGCCTGTGATGGGGTTGAGTTTTCAACTTTCTGCAGCTTTTTCCAGTACTGTGCAGTGGCCTCTCCATACCTGAGAGCAATGCAACCAGTTAGAATGTTCTCCACATTACATCTGTCGAAATTTGCGAGTCTCTTCAGTGACATACAGATCTCCTCAAATTCCTGATGAAATATAGCTGCTGTCATGACTCCTTTGTAATTGTATAAAAATGTTGTGCAAAATAGATTTTCAGAAATATTGGCAACCAGGAACTTGAAACTGCTCATCCTTCCCACTTCTAATCCCTCTGAGAACTGGTGTGTGTTCCCTTGCTTTCCCCTTCCTGAAGTCCACAGTCAATTCTTTGGTCTCACTGTCTTCCAGTGCAAGGTTTTGTTACAATACTACTCAACCAGCTATTATATCTCACTCCTGTATACCTCCTTGACACTATTTGAAATTCTGCCAATAACAGTTGTGCCATTAGCAAATTTATAAATGGTGTTTGAGCTGTGTCTAGTCATGCAGTCATGGGTATAGAGAGAGTAGAGCAGTGGGCTAAGCATGAATCCTTGAGATGCGCCAGTGCTGATTGTCAGCAAGGACGAGATGTTGTTTCCAATCTGCACTGACTGTGGTCTCTCAAGGAAGTCAAGGATCCAGTTACCGAGGGAGATTTTGAAGCCTGTTGATTGGTACTGAGGGCATGATAGTGTTGGACGCGGAGCTATAACCTATAAACAGCAGCCTGATGTAGATATTGCTGTTATCCAGGTGATCCAAGGCCATGTGGAGACTAAAGTACTTTCTGCATTTATTTTGGAAGTACAGCATTTTCTTTTCTTTTAGCATCTTGAAGTCCATATTTGTTTTGAGATGTAATGGATCAGATCTCCTCTTGCTGCTTCAAATGGAAGGTGAGCAAGAGAATTCCAGCACAGCATAAAATCTGCTTGCCTAACTTCTTGCTTAAATACAGAACAATTCTGCAAATTAATGGAGGGTCTATTCCTGGTGAACACCTAAGTGAAGACTGCAACCAGGCTTGGAGTCTTTTTCAATGAAAGTTCACTCTGTATTAGACAGAAACAGCCAAGTAAAATAGCTAACAGACAAAAGAATGTGTATTTCCTTTAACAACACAGCAAATCAAACTCATAGAATTGGAGGTAGCAAAAATTTTGCCCCAATCTGCAGAACCAAGAGCTATGGATGATAATAGTTGATAAAAATCTGACATGTTCAGACAAATGAAACAATCTTCATGAGACATGAGCCTAATCAGGATGGTGAACCACTTAGCCACCAAGATCTGTCAGTGCCAACTTCAGGAAGTAAAATACCAAAGCAAGTCTGCCAAAGAAATAAACCTTCACTGAGTTTAGATCCTGAACCATGTTGATCGAAACAGAATTCAACCAGAAAGTTTGTAAGATCAGGAAGAACCTGAAAACAAATTGTTCTGCTTAATCTGTAGATGTTCATTACAGGCCCACCCTGGATTACGACTGCCTTATCAACGAACGTATTGAACATTGTGTTTATCATTGCGTATCAACAAACTCCAATACTTATCTTGAAGTTTGAATACAAATCAGTCTGGTGGGGTGTGAAGAAAGCCCTGTTTTTGTGTAATCAGACCCCATGGTCTCCTGAGAACACAGGCTCCCAGTTTCACCATGGGAGGCCACTTAAGAGATTTGCTTTGGAAATTGAAAAGCAATCACTTCTTTTGATACCGTTGCAATGATACCCTCTTAAACAATGTGACAGCCATCAACTGCAGACACAGAATGTGAGGCATACCAATTCTGTAACATTGTAACTGGGTAAGAGGAAGTAATTAATTGATGTTGATGAGAATAATTAACATGAACACTTTTACAATATTGTGAAGGTGAAGTTAGCATACCAAGTGACTTATTGTAATTTCCAATTTATGACAAAATACTGTTGCAGTATCAAGGGTGTTCCACTGGTTAAGCTGGCCTTAGGACTGTAGCCACCACATCATTATATCAGCTAAAAATCCCTTTTCATCGTGCTGCCAGTGTTATAAAACATTTACTGAGCATCCATAAGTTCTGAGTTATTGGAGCACAAGTAAAATGCCTTACAATCTTCTGCAAGGCAACCGCTGTCCTTGCAGGTACACTAAAATAACACCCTGGACTCAAAATGTGTGAAAGCTAAAATCCCTTTAAGTAAGTTGAAAAATATCTCTGCTATATATTTTAAAAAGAACTCAGAACCCCGATGCCCTTATTTTAAAAACATTTCTTTTTGTTTCTTGTCTGCTCGCTTTGTTCCAAAATATAGAAGCTCAAAACATTGTCTCGTAATGTGATTTAATGTTAAATTTTTGAAAGTCGCCAGAGGAGTTGTATGATAGATGCAAGAATGATTGAATATACTTTACTTTCCTGCCTACAGTGATAATCATTGTTTTATACTAAACTGTATCACTTTTTGATTGCTACATTAAAAGATTATACATGTGATTTGTTTAAACAAAGGAAGGGGATGCAGACTGTAATATTTGCACTGTAGTATTCCATTTGGTGTTTTTGGAGCATTACATTTTTTTTACCCCTACACGCCTCTGTGAGCAAACAGAAAGTGACATCACTTAGGCCGATTATTACCATTGGGCTAGGATAAAATAAAAGCCTGATTCATGTGTAACTTTTCCTAGTGCATGCACTGAGTAGGGCTGAGCTGATAATGGGGCCTCTGCACTGAACTGAGTCAGCTTGGAGGATTATTTTGACCACGGTGGGATTCATTCAAGCAAAGCTGGAACACTTTTAACCTGGGAGAGAGGAATTACAGATCAAGCCAGAGGCTCCACCCAGCAGTGCTGTGGAAGTGCATCTTACATTCCGCTGAACAGCCTGCGAAAATCAGTCTGTCCAGTTCACCTACATACCTCATCAGGAGTGTACAAGGCAATATTCCTCTCTGTACTGGTGACTGAATTTCTCTACTCATGTCTGCCCTGTCAGGAATACCTTCTGGTTGCATTGCATCTCATCAGAAGCCTTATAATATCATGGATGGGCGTTTCAAAAAATTGCAAGGTACTCTATGTGCTGTGTTCACTGCTTTGATTGTAACCTATATCTTATAGTAAAATGAAAGAGGAAAAAACGATGTTCATAATATCCTCAGGACTTGGGAAGGTGGTACAGAGCTTGTTTGCAACACATTCTGAAAATACATTGAAAGGAATTGTCAGCTTTAATCAATGGCTTGGCTTGTAAGTAAGTGTTAACTGTACTTGAGCATAAAGCATTTCTGAGATACATTTTTTAAAAATTAGCAAGTGATGTTTCTAAGGACTAGAATTTATACATAAGAGGTAGTGAGACTTCCAAAGCAAGTTTAACAAAAATGCAAAATGGGATGTGTCACAGATTGCAGGGTGAAGAACTACATAAATCACTCTGAGACTGGACGCAATTCTTTCATCTGAGTAGCAGTCTTAGGCTGAACAACATGCATTTCAAAAATTAAATAAGTAGAGCTTTGGCGAGTTGTGTACCAGGATTGTCAGCACCATGAGTACTTTGGACCGTGCACTGTGCTGCTTAGCACTGACAGCAGATCAGTGTATAGCCATTGACACCAGCTGAATATCTATATCAGCCTTGAGCTGTTAGTGGTCCAGCCATAGAATCCCATTTTCCAGAAATCCTGGGTTCTTTGTATTTACTGTTCTGCTTTGGAACAAGCTAGAATAAATTATCTGGGTTTCTTCTCTTTCCTGGTAATTCTTTTTTTCGATTTGACTCATCCTGAAGATGGTATATGTGTCTGATATTGGAATCATTATTCAGAATGACATCTTGACATCCTTTTGAGAATGTCGCTTGGCAGATTGTGGACATTGAAGTAATTTTAAAGTGTAGGAAATGGTGCAGCAGTTGGAGCAGAGCAAGCTCTCATAAACAGGGATGTGGTGATGATCAGGTAATTTATTTCAGTAATGCTGAATGAAGGTTGAATGTCGGCCAGGACTTTAATAATGCATCTGATTTTCAGAAGAGTGCCTTGAGACCTTTTCCATTTATTTGAGAGCAGAGGGACCTCAATTTAATGTGTCATATGAACAAAAAGCTCGGGTCCCTCACCTCATGTGGACGTAAATCTTTCTTATAGAATTGTGACTGGAGCTATGCACAGTACATGCCTGGCACTGCTGCAGGAAGTTCCATATTACAGGGAAAGATATGAATGTTTCCTAGGGTTAGAATTTTGTCGGCATGCTTTAATAAAATTGAGTTGCTTTTTTGGATGAGAGCAGTCCCAATTTAATCCTAGCCTAATCAGAGTCCTACCAACTGGGAGGTCTTTGGACTGCGGGAGGAAACTGGAGTAGCCAGAAGAAACCCATGTGGTCATCAGGACAATGTAAAACACCTTGCAGGCAGTGGCGGGATGAAACCCGGGTCGCCTGTACCGTAAAGCGTTGTGCTAACCACTACACTACCACGCCACCCCGTGGTAAATGAAAGTTAATAATGGATGGTTGAGCTATGGCACATTGACTATACTATCTCATTTCCTATCCTCATAAATTGTAGGGACTTTGCCAAAATGAAAGCCAGCCATCAGCATTTTACACAGACTCTCGCCATATTGGAGGATTTGACTAGCTGAGTGCTGGGGTGGCTGTATGGCGGAGGAGATTGTCATGTGGCCTGGGTCAGATTCCTTACTACTCCCTAACTTCCCATTTAAGACATATGCCTTTGTGATTTGAAAGTATACTGCTGTCCGCTCCTCATCAAGGAGGAGATACAGGAGTGCGAAGACACACAGTCAGTGTTTTAGGAACAGCTTCTTCCGCTCCGCCATCATATTTCTGAATGGACAATGGACCGATGTAAACTGTCTAATTTTTCCTCTCTCTTTTTGCATGACATTAAATTTAATTATATATTCTGTATATTTAATTGTAATTTATAGTTTTCTATTATGTAATTGCACTGTACTTCTGCTTCAAAACAACAAATTTCACCATCACACACAAAATGCTGGTGGAACGCAGCAGGCTAGGCAGCATCTATAGGGAGAAGTGCTGTCGACGTTTTGGGCCGAGACCCTTCGTCAGGCCTCCATGTACTGTATGCCAGTGATATTAAAACTGTTTCTGATTCTGCTCTGACCCTAGCGCTCCCCACTGTAGGAGACCAGTAGTCATGAGGATAATTTGCAATGGGTAATAAATGTTGGTTTTAGATCTTACAATTATTTTTTAAAAAGACAACTCTGTGGGCTGTACCACTATTCTGTACGATATCTGTTGGAAGTGGTGGTCAGGAAATCACTCCCCGCTGCAATTTGCACACATCAAGCAAAGGAGGGAAGGGAAGGCTTGTGGCAATTCAGAAAGAGTGGAAGGAATTCCTAATTGGACTGGTTGGTCTTAGCTCTGTGTAACCATCTCCATTCTCTGCCATGATCCTGTCTACATTTGTGACCTGCAGAGGAGCTTAGTCATGATATGGCATCTTTCATTCTTCAAAATGATGGGCAATTCACCAAAAAGCCCTTCCATGGCCATACATTTCAAAAGCTTGCTTTCCTATGGTAATGAAGAAAAGGACACATGTTAATTTCTTTTTGTGAAAGAAGTATTTTCTCACTTAATTGGTTTCCATTAAAGAGGCCTCACCAATCTCCATAAAGGAAGCCATTAATCTTTAATTTAATTTTACTGGTTACGAATGGACAGCCTGTACATTTGAAGGAGTGTTTGCCAGACCAACAGGATGGATGGTGATGGATTAGTTGCAAACATCATCTACCAGGTGGGAATGGGCCACTTCTGCCTGCCTTCTCCCCCATCCCCACCACGTCTCTGAGCCACAACTTTCGGGATCAGGGTCAAGCCCAGCAGAGCTGGGGATGGTAAACAGGCTCACTTGCTGGGTCACTGAGGCCAGCTGGCAGCCGCTTTTCCTGTGCCTACTCACTCTCCCATTGCAGCCGTTTCTGTGGTGCTCTCCCACACAATGTTCTTTGTTCTTTTAAACTCACAAACAGCTTGGGTTATCAACAATTCTCAGAACAGGAACCTTTTTGTAACCTGGGGACTCGGATAATTTTGTAAGTCACCAGGATCAGGCTTCCTTCACCATTTTATTTCGATGTTCCATTGCGTAAGACCATAGGACAAAGGAGCAGAATTAGGCCATTTGGCCCATCAAGTTTGCTCTGCCATTCATTCATGGCTGATCCTTCCTTTCTCAGCTCCACACACTGGCCTTCTTCCCAAAGCCTTTAATGCCGTGTCCAATCAAGAACCTATCACTTTCTATCTATGTTTGCTCCATCAATGTCCTGTCCAGGGAATACTACTAAATATTAACATTCATTCTACCTTGGACTCCAAGTTTTATTTCAAATAGTGTTTTGGACAATACTCATCTTTGAGTGTCTTTGCATGCGATTTTTAAAAATACAACTAATAATTAAAGTAAGGAATTAGTTAAAATCTACTATAGTTGCAAGGTCTTGGGCATAAGTATTTCATATAGCTAGGGCTAATAATGCCACAGCATTCACTGAAAGGAACATCACTGGCTGAACATAATACTGGAATGGGAAATGACTGTGAGATGTATATCTACCTATCCCTTGTTTAGATACATTGTCTTATTATGCTTTCATATACTGAAGATCCTCAGGGAATTTGTGAGATGTCACAATGTTTCATATCTCCTGGCATTTACTTTCAGCTTTATATGCAGGACAATCCCATAAATAATGGTTAAATTCAACCATTTAACACAAAAGCAGAGAAATGATCCACCTCAATTCCATCCCAGTCTTATTGGTTACTGATAACATGGGAATTTAACTAGTTTTCCTTTCCCATTCCATTGTCTATTCACCAGTTCAGTGCTATTTAGACATCAAATGTTTATAATGTCACGTGGATTTCCACTTAAGTGTTTTTTCATGTACAGTCTATTTTCGTAGTCTATTTTCGGCTGCTGCACAGCATTTCAGTAACTTTACATGTCCCCGTCACATTTCCATCCCATACCTCGTTGTTTCAGGTAAAATTACCTCGTTGGGTAATTTATTCTTCCCTCAAAGCCCTAGCCAAGCTTTGTCATATGCATGGAACAGAAAATCACAGGGGTAGATGACCTATGAAACACTGTCAGTTGCGTGTCATGCATCTGATGCCACATGCATGAAAATTTTTACAGCGCATCTACATGTATAGCAATGGCATGAGCCTTGAAAGTTGAAGCAGGCTTTCGCCTGAGGTGATGTGATCTCTTCAACTGATGGCCCTTGCTGCACATTCCTACCTCCAAGACAACAATACCATTGGGCATAAGAAATGCATGGTGATTGACCCTCTAGCACTCTCCTCTCCTCAAGAACAAAAGTTCCCCAAATTATTAGGATTGGTGAAAGGGTTCATTGACAGCTTTAACACCCATTTTCAAGCACTTTCGAAAATTAGAAAAATGATAAGTGAATCAATGCTTGGAAATTTATCTTAGTCAAAATGGTCACCAGTTATAGGTTTCTTGGTTATCCTTTATTGAACTTCTGTCTATTTATAAAGCTATCTCTGCATCACGGTGTGCATTGGCTTTGCAGTGGCAATTCAGTTGTTAATTTAGGGACAATGTGGTAGAAAGCCCACTGCTGGATGGAAGGGTGAAGGAGTGGCAGGAAGTGTCATCAGATGGATGTGCTGCACGAGAGCCAGAAGTTACCACGGAGGCTCTGAATTTCCAGTTGTTGCCTCCGTGGTAACTTGTGGTTGTTGGTTAGACCCTTCTGAGCAGCAAATCCATCTGCCGACAACATGTCCCACTCCCTCGTGGAAAGGCTGTGAAGATATGGAAACAACAAATAACTGGCAATGGCATGCAGGTGGATTTAGATTTAACTGTTTGTGGAGGGGTTATTTAACATATACATATGAAAACAAAGATTTGGTTAGAGTCAGAGAACACTACAGCACATAAACAAGCCCTTTGGCCCATCTATTCTGTGCTAAACTATTAATCTGCCTAGTCCCTTTGACCTGCACCCAGACCCTAGCCCTCTGTACCGCTCACATCCATGCACCTATCCAAATCCCTCTTAAATGTTGAAATCTAACCCACATCCACTACATGCATTGGCAGCTCATTCCACCAGTCTCCCCATCCTCTGAGTGAAGAAGTTCCCCCTCATGTTCCCCTTAAACATTTCACCTTTCACCCTTAATGCATGACCTCTGGTTCTAGACTCACCCAATCTCAGTAGAAAAAGCCTCTCACGATTTTGTATAAAGCCTCTCTATACCTCTCATGATTTTGTATACCTCTAACAAATCTCCCACCATTCTTTTACGCTCTAGGGAATAAAGTCCTAACCTATTCAACCTTTCCCTTTAACTCAGGTCCTCAAGTCTTGGGAACATCCTTGTAAATTTTCTCAGTACGCTTTCAATCTTATTGACATCTTTCCTATAGATAGGTTACCAGAACTGCACATAATTCTCCAAATTAAACCTTATCAATGTCTTATATAACTTCAACATGCAATCCGGACTCCTGTACTCAATACTTTGATCTGTGATGACATTTTCAAGTAATTGCATTCTTAGATTCCTCTGTTTTCCTGCACTCCTCTCTAGCATTCACCTTTGAAGTCCCACCCTGGTTTGTCCTCCCAAAGTGCAACACTTCACACTTGTCAGCATTAAATCCCACCTGTCATTTTTCAGGCTGATGCAAATCCTGCTACAAGTTTTGATAGTCTTCCTCGCTGTCCACTATACCCCAAATATTGGTATTATCTGCAAATCTGATGATGCAGTTTACCACACCATCATCCAGGGTGGTTGATATAGATAACAAACAACAATGGACCCAGCACCGATATCTGTGGCACAGCGCTGGTCTCAGGCTTCCGGTCAGAGAGGCAACCAGCTGAAGTCAATATCTGATCCCATTTACTAGCTCATCTTGAATGCAAGCAACTGAACCTACCGCCTACGTGGGACCTTGTCAAAGGCCTTGCTGTAGTCCATGTAGACAACATCTGCTTCTTTGCTTTCATCAACTTTCCTGGTAACTTCCTTGAAAAACTCTAAAACATTGGTTAGACATACCACACACAAAGCCTTGTTGACTATCCCTGTCTATCCAAATACTTAAATATCCAGTCCCTTAGAGTGACACTGAAGGAGAGATTTTCTCCACTGAGTCTGTGCTGGTCCTTTTTATGCTTAAACACACATTGTTTAAGTACAGTATACTTGTGTATACTTAAATACATGATTATTAGGATCCAGGTTTCTCATTACTCATTATAGTACAGATCCTTTGTAACTATTTGATTACTGCTTCTCCTAGCCTATCTGACACAGGAAAAGTATACCAGATAGTGTCTTTTTTTTCTAAATTGTCTCAAGACTATATTATATAATTATATATGTATGTGTGTGTACAAGAAGTAATTTTTGTACATTATTCTCTGAATAAATGACTGACCATTTTGCATTGTGTTGTTCAAAAAGCAATGTTAAGTCTAAATCTCAGAAGTGTTTGGATGCATTCAGATTTTTTTTAAAATTGTGCATTCTTCCTGTAGAAATGACATGATAATGCAATAGGTAAGTTATTTCATTTGTTCACATATTTTGTTACCTTCAGCTTGAACAAAAGCTGTTTTTTAATTCTACTGTTTATTACAGCCATACAAGTGCCTTTTAATGGTAATACAGTTAATCTATGCCAATGGATTTTGGCTTGGTCGTTAAAGGACTGTCCACTACCCACTGCTCAAATAATGATCCATACCATCTTCAGAAAGGAAATTATAGACCAGTTAGCCTGACCTCAGTGGTTGGGAAGATGTTAGAGTCAATTGTTAAGGATGAGTTGATGGAGTACTTGGTGATACTACGAAGTCAGCATGGTTTCCCTCAGGTAAAATCCTGCCTGACAAGCCTGTTGGAATTCATTGAGGAGATTGCAAGTAGGACAGATAAAAGGGGATGCAGGAGATGCTGTATATTTGGAATTTCAGGAGGCCTTTGACAGGGTGCCACACTTGAGGCTGCTTACCAAGTTAAGAGCCCATAGTATTACAGGAACATGACTAACATGGTCAGAGCATTGGCTGATTGGAAGAAGGCAGCGAGTGGGAATAAAAAGATTCTTTTCTGGTTGGCTGCCAGTGACTAGTGGTGTTCCGCAGGGATCGGTGTTGGGACCACTTATTTTTATGCTGTATATAAATGATTTAGATGATGAAATAGAAGGCTTTGTTGTCAAGTTTGCAGATGATATGAAGGTTGGTGGAGGGGCAGGTAGTGTTGAGAAACAGGTAGGATGCGGAAGGACTTAGATTAGGAGAATGGGCAAGAAAGTGACAAATGAAATATAATGCTGGAAAATGCATGGTCATGCACTTTGGTAGTAGAAATAAATGTGCAGACTATTTTCTAAATGGGAGAAAATCCAAAAATCTGAAATGCAAAGGGACCTGGGAGTCCTTGTGCAGAACATTCTAAAGGTTGACTTGCAGGTTGAGTCTGTGGCGAGGAAGGCAAATGCCATGTTAGCATTTGTTTCAAGAGGTCTAGAATAAAAGAACAGGGATGTGATGCTGAGGAATTATAAGGAACTGGTGAGGCCTCACCTTGAGTATTGTGTACAGTTTTGGGTTCCTCATCTTAGAAGAAGTGTGCTGGCATTGGAGAGGGTCCAGAGGAGGTTCACTAGGATGATTCCAGGAATGAAAGGGTTATCATATGAGGAATGTTTGATGGCTCTGGGTCTGTACTCGCTGGAATTTAGAAGGATGAGGGGGGATCTCACTGAAACCTTTCAAATGTTGAAAGACCTTAGACAGAGTAGAAGTGGAAAGGAATTTTCCCATGGTAGGAGAGTCTAGGACAAGAGGGCCCAGCCTCTGGATAGAGGGGCGCTCTTTCAAAACAGAGATGCAGAGAAATTTCTTTAGCCAAAGGGTGGTAAATTTGTGGAATTTGTTGCCACATGCAGCTATGGAGGCCAGGTAATTGGGTGTATTTAAGGCAGAGATGGATAGGTTCTTGATTGGACATGCCATCAAAGGTTGCGGGGAGAAGGCCGGGAACTGGGGTTGAAGAGGAGAAAAGAAAAAGGATCAGTCATGATTGAATGGTGGAGCAGACTCGATGGGCCAGATGGCCTAATTCTGCTCCTATATCTTATGGTCTTGACCCCAGGGCCTTGTACCATTGAACTTAGAGTTCATTGGATTGTATTTTAGTTATCAGTCTCGAATCTCTCCATGAATAAACAGAAAATAACAAAGTGGTAACAAATAATGCAGTTCTTCTGGGGTCTCTCAAGTTAGCAGCTTCTGCCTTTTACTTACACGGTCCTTTTTTCTGTAGCAAAAGTCATTGTGATCAAACAGGAAGTCAGCTCCAATGTCAGCTGTAAAAGTTCTATTTTGTGTAACTCTTGGTTCAGCTAACGACTTAATATAGGGGATGATAGCCCCCCTGGCCCAGCCAAACTTAAGAAATCTCATTTGGGTGGATGCTACGTTATGTGTCCCTGTTACAAATCAGTACCGTGAAATAACAAACAGTACACAATATGCGATTAAACAGTTGAGCTTTATAATTCTTAATTTGACTATATGGTTAGTAAAGAAAACAAAAAAAGGAAAAGGGCCCATTCTCATGAAACAGTCTAATGCACAAGGTTGGAGCTCACTGATAAGGTCATTCGTCCACCATTGACCTCCTCCGATTGTTGCTGACCTTTGGACCTACCTCCTCAGTCCACCTCGTCCAGCGGTCTACCTGCTCTCTCCATTTGTGTCTTCTCTCCTCATCTCTCCCCAGCAAAAGACCGTGAAAATCTCTCTTCCAGACTCACAAGAAAGAACAACATTTCTCTCATTGGATAACCCCCACATTCCAAAGCCCCATTATCTCTAGTTATAACCTAAACATTGCTGCTACAGAGAAACCATTACATCAGCAGTGAAACATTACAACATGTTACATTTGATATCAGCAACTGTCCCACTTTATTACATGGAAACAACAAACCATGTCCAGATAGGAAAGAGTGGGGATTGAGCTGAAAAATTGCCAAACAAAATAACAACTATATAAAAAGTCCTTGTAAAATTACATTAGTTCTTACAGAATTCTCAAAAAAAATTCTAAATATGTTCTAATTGTTTTAAATATGTAAAAAAAGGTAGTACATTGAAATAATGTAAACCAAGACCATCATTATTTTGAGATAGATACCTGTGCTAAGGCACTTAAATATACTGCGTATCTGTTAGCTTGTTTATTGTTTGTTATTGGTGTATTCTGTTTATTAATGCCACATGTTGCACTGCATACACATTTGGCAAGCCCTCGGGATCAAGGATAGTTTGCCCCACTCTAGTTTTGTGTGCTCGGAGGTAACTGATGATCAATGTGGGAACTCTGGACATGGGACAGGAGTTGCCTGACGAAATGGGCAGGCAGGTAGTTAGTGGAGCATTGCAGTCCTCCCACTATTTGAGTCTTTGCATATCCTTCCACAACGTACTGCCCTCCAAACAAAAATGTAGGCGGATTCAATATTTTTCAACAGATCTTTGCACTTTATCTGCCTGCTTTCAGTACAACATTTTGACTTGTCTAGAGTGTTGGTATTGACACTTTCGGGGTCACAATTCAATTGTTTGCTCGGATTATTTTTAATATGTGGTCTGTATCAATGATGACATAAATATGTGTTCATAGCTTTAAAACAAATATCTCCTTGGATTGCAGGTGGCATTCAAAAAAGGCAATATTTTTTCCATTGCTAATGGCACCATGCATTAAAAATAATCCTATCTGTATGGAACAGTAGCCACACGTTGACTGGATTGATTAGGAATGGTTGATTTTATTATTTAGTGACTATAAGTGGCCATTTCCCGTGGCAGCTAACAAATTGATGGACTTGTTTTGAGTGTCTGACCTTTGTGCTACTAGACCAGTATTGTGAATAAATCATTAGGAACCATGTGGCCTCCACTGAATCTTCCTTTCGTAATAATTTCCTTGGGTTCATCTCTAGGATTATTGATTAGTTCACAATGCCAATGGATCTTGAAGGATCTCAGCCACAGATCAATAATCTGAGATCACTGACTATTAAACAGATGTACTTAATCATTACACCACAGTCTAAAATGGGTGTGGTGTAATAATAAGTAACCTATGACATAATCAATTTCAGTTGATCCATTTGAACTCCCAATTGTTATACAAAAATAATTGCAAATATTTCTGTTGGTACTTCTGTAATGAATTACTCTTGTGTGTAACATGATGTCTACCGATGTTTCAGTAACACATCTTATCTTGGAATTTGCCTCAACATATGTTAGTTGGTCTGTGCCTTGGGGCCAATTGTTTTGTTTTGTTTTAAGAAATGATGCCACGTGTAATATGCAAATATCTGATGACGTTTCAGGCCAAAACCCTTCTTCGGGACTAGCTAAAAGAAAAGATAGTAAGAGATTTGAAAGTAGGAGGGGGAGGGGGGGATATCCAAAATGATCACTTTTCCAGCTCTTAGCTTCACCCCACCCCCTCCTGTCCCTTTTGCCAATCACCTTTCCAGCTCTTAGCTTCACCCCTCCCCCTCCTGTCTCCTCCTATCATTTCGGATTTCCCCCTCCCCCTCCCACTTTCAAATCTCTTACTATCTTTTCTTTCAGTTAGTCCTGATGAAGGGTCTCAGCCCGAAACGTTGACAGTGCTTCTCCCTATAGATGCTGCCTGGCCTGCTGTGTTCCACCAGCATTTTGTGTGTCTCATAGTTATTTCTATAGTTTACAGATCAATACAAAGTGCATTTGAGGTCATGAATGGCTTTAGCTGTTGTAATGAAGGAGATTGCACACAGTAGGGTTGCACGAGCATAGATTATATAAATTACCAGATAAACTGTTTAAGTCTATCTGTCAAGATGAATCCACACTCAGGTTGGAGGAACAACATCTTATATACCGGCTGGGTAGCCTCCAACCTGATGGCATGAACATTGACTTCTCTAACTTCCGTTAATGCCCCTCCTCCCCTTCTTACCCCATCCCTGACATATTTAGTTGTTGTTTTTTCTCCCTCTCTGCCCATCACTCTGCCTGTTCTCCATCTCCCTCTGGTGCTCCCCCTCCCCCTTTCTTTCTCCCGAGGCCTCCCATCCCATGATCCTTTTCCCTCTCTAGCTCTGGATCACTTTCGCCAATCACCTTTCCAGCTCTTAGCTTCATCCCACCCCCTCCGGTCTTCTCCTATCATTTTGCATTTCCCCCTCCCCTTACTACTTTCAAATCTCTTACTATCTTTCCTTTCGGTTAGTCCTGACGAAGGGTCTTGGCCCGAAACGTCAACAGTGCTTCTCCTTATAGATGCTGCCTGGCCTGCTGTGTTCCACCAGCACTTTGTGTATGTTGTTTGAATTTCCAGCATCTGCAGATTTCCTCGTGTTGAGTCTATCTGTGGAGGGATAAGTATTCACCAAGCAACCTGGAAGACCTTTCTCTCAGTTCTTTGACTGTCACCATTGGATCCATTGTGTCCACCTGAAGGATAAATGAAACCATTGGATTAACATCTCATCCAACATTCGACACTGCTCTTTCTTCTCCTTCACCCCTAAAGTGCAACAATCCTTTCGTACTGAGTTACTGTCACTTTAGTTTGTATTTATATGTCTGCAATAAGACAATGGAAACAAAAATTTCTTACGGAGCTACAGTTGCAACTCAAGAAGATTTTCAGACAGAAAGCAGAAAAGGTATTTTTTCCCATTGAACTAAAGACAGAAGCAGACAGTTTCTGTTGGATTAATGTGCCCAAGTTATGTCATTTGTCTACTGCAGCAATTTCAGACTCTGTGCACTTTTAGCTGGCATTGTCTGGCTGACATATATTACATTAATGGACACAATTTCATAGTTTTTGATTCATAATTCTGTTACATATATTGATCTGCAGGAGCCAGAAACACATACTCAACATTTCAGGAACAGATCCTTCCAACTGTCATCAGAATTCTGAATGGACTGTGAACCGTTGTACACTAAGTCGCTTTTTTCTGTTCTCTTTCTGCACTGCTTATTTAATCTAATTCTATATGTATTTCTTATTGTAAATTATAGTTTTTGTATTATTATGTATTGCAATGTACTGCTGTCACAACACATTTCATGACATATGCCAGTGATATTAAACATGATTCTGATCTATCAGAGAGGCTAACTGTTATGGTCCGGTCCGGAGCCCGCATTCCAGATCCTGATCCGGTCTGCGGACTCCGGACTCTGGGTCTTGTAGCCATCCCTCGTTTCATCCTTGAGCCCAATTAGTCACCTGAGGATCATTTTGGCTCAAGGAGACGCACCTGATGCCTATCGGCTGACGGTATATATAAAGGGCTCTGGGACTGAGCATAGTTGGGGGTGGGGTAGTCTTGCTCTTACTGGCTTGGAGCACCCACTGTCAAGATGAGTTCTGTAAGTCTGGCAGCCACCCTGGACTGAGCTCCCTTCTTATCCCTTGCCTCTGTTGGGTGGACTGCTGTTGCCTGGCAGAGGGCTCTGCCCCTTCCTATCCCTTGCTTCCATTGGGTAAGCTAGGCCAGATTGCTGTTGCCCAGTGGAAGACTCTGCCCCTTCCTATTCCTTGCCTCTGTCGGGTAAGCCAGGCTGGACTGCCGTTGCCCAGTGGGGGACTCTGCCCTGTCCTATCCTTTGCTGCCAATGGGTTGTGCCCTGCAACCTGCTGAGGTGCCCTGTGACTTGCCCGGGCCCCCTGTGTTCCTGTCTGGGAGGTCCGGGCCCTGCCCAGGTTTTATGCGGCCTGCCCAGAGGATTCTGACCCTTTCTATCCTTTGTTGCCGATGGGTTGTGCCCGCAACCTGCACAGGTGCCCTGTGACTTGCCCAGGCCCCCCGTGTTCCTGCCTGGGAGGTTTGGGCCCTGCCCAGAGAACTTCTAGATCCTGCCTGAACTCTGTGACTCTCTCTCTGAACCCCAGCATCACCTTGAATGCCATGTCCCTCACACATGCCACGGTCTCCACATCTTGTCTATCGTTTAGTTGTCCCGTCCTGCCCCTAGTACTTCAGTGCCTGTGTCCTGCACTTGGGTCCAGTCTCACGTCCCCTTATGACACTAACAGATTAGTTGATCTAGTGCAGGCTTATTTATCAATACCTTGTAAGCTTAAAATCTGCCTTGAAAAAAGAAGCAAAATCCTATTTGTTTATCTTGAAAGGAAGACTTTCTGGTATCTCAGAGTATTTAATATTGAATCGAGTTGGGTGTCAAGATCGCTGGGGAACTAACCTGATCCAAACATATCGAAGCAGTTATAAAGAAGGCAAGGCAGCAACTATGCTTCATTAGGAGTTTGAGGAGATTTGATATGTCAACAAATACACTCAAAAACTTCTATAAGATGTAGTGTGGAGAGCATTCTGACAGGCTGCATCACTAGTACGTGGGGATGGGGGTGGGAAGCTACTGTACAGGACCAAAAGAAGCTGCAGAGGGTTGTAAATCTAGTCAGCTCCATCTTGGGTACTAGCCTACAAAGTGCCCAGGACAACTTCAAGGAGTGGTGTCTCAGAAAGGCAGCGTCCATTATTAAGGACCACCAGCACCCAGGGCATGTCCTTTTCTCACTGTTACCATCAGGTAGGAGGTACAGAAACCTGAAGGCATAAACTCAGTGATTCAGGAACAGCTTCTTCCCCTCTGCCATTCAATTTCTAAATGGACATTGAACCCTTGAACACTACCTCACTTTTTTAATACATTCGGCCCTCTGTATCCATGGGGGTTTGGTTCTGAGACCCCCCGTGGATACCAAAATTCGTGGATGCTCAAGTCCTTTATATAAAAAGGCGTAGTATTTGCATATAACCTACACACATCCTCCCATATACTTTAAATCATCTCTAGGTTACTTATAATACCTAATGCAATGTAAATGCCATGTAAATAGTTGTTATACTACATTGTATAGGGAATAATGACAAGAAAAAAAGATTGTACATGTTCAGTACAGACGCAACCATTGTAGCTCTTCCGTGCACCCCGAGCAGCGAGAGTGGCAAAAATCGAAAATAGCGTTCAGCGTTTGTTCTGCAGCAAGCTGTTATAGAGGCAGCGTGCACCCCGAGCAGCGAGAGTGGCGAAAAGTGAAAATAGCGTTCAGCGTTTGTCTTGCTCTCAGCAAAACAAACACTCAGCATCTCAGCATCAAGCCGCCATGGCTTTGAACTGCATGAGATTTTCACTACGATTGACAACGCTGCAATGATTGCAGAAAAGTATGACTTTAATTTTGAAAGGGCACTTAGGTTTAGGGCAGGATTGCAGGATGTTTTGAGTGCTTACAAAGAACTGTATGATAGAAAAATGCGTGAACCTTCCAGTGTGCTCGCTGTCTTCCTGATTCTGGTGAGTGAAACTACACTGTGCATACATTATTTCTACTTTATATAGGCTGTGCATTTATCATATCATTCCTGCTTTTACTATATGTTGTTATTTTAAGTTTAATGTGTTATTTGGTAGGTTATTCGGATACAAAACTCATGGATATGGAGGGCCGACTGTATACATTATTTCTGTTTTTTGCACAATTTTTAATTTATTCAATATATGTATATTGTACTGTAATTGATTTACTTATTTATTAATTATTTTTTTCTTTTATATTATGTATTGCATTAAACAACTGCTGCTAAGTTAACAAATTTCACGACACATACCGGTGATAATAAACCTGATTCTGATTTTGATACGGTATATGGGTTAGATTTTACTTTGCTTAACAACTTCAGATGTAATGGTGGATAGAAGATGTAGAGGGGAAGTTTGCAATTGAAACTTTGTTCTTCATTCAGTTCTGCAAAATACTTTCTCACTTTTCCACTTCTCTCTTTCCCATCACAACTGAATCACAAACTCCACATTAGTCAAATATCCTGTTGGGGCATGCAGGATTTTGCCTCATTTTCCTCAACACTCGCTACACTGTTAACCCTCATTTCCAGTTCAGATTTCTGGCTTCTTTATCCTTACCCTGAAAGCTGAAATTGGTCTCAATTTCCTGTGTCATTCATGCCATGGGAGAGATCTAACATTTGTATAATGATGTAATATATATTACATAATGTAACACTTCAGATGTTATAAAACAAAATTTATCTGCTCTATCATGAGAAGTGAAAGACAAACACTTTAATGCCTCCAGGATATTCAACTCTAAATTGTATCTTTGAAATACAGTTAATATTGAAACTCTGGAAAAGTTAAGGCATCATTACATCCTAATTGGTAAGATATGAATATGTTGAGAATGGAAATTAGAAAATTTGCAAGGAACATAGGAGATGTATGTAGAATTAATGGAATATCTTAAAACCTATTTAAATGTTAATAAATGTTGAATGACATGATTGAAAATTAGCCAATCTGTACACCAGCCTTTGCTGTAATAATAGTGTACGTACAATTATGTGAGATACTTATATCAGGACTTAATGGACCATGTTAATTTCAAGTTCGGGGTCATTACATTACAAGCTGCAAAACCTGGGCTTCTGTACCTCCCTCTGCAAAAAAGTTTCTTGACTTCCTCAATGGGAGACCACAGTCTGTACGGATTGGAGGTAGCATCTCCTCCTCGCTGACAATCAACACTGGTGCACTTCAAGGATGTGTGTTTAGCCCACTGCTCTAATCCCTCTACACCTATGAATGTTGGGCTAGGCACAGGTTAAATGCCATCTATAAATTTGCTGATGACACAACCATTGTTGGCAGAATTTCAGATGGTGATGAGGAGGCGTACAGGAGCGAGGTATACCAGCTAGTTGAGTGCTGTCACAACAACAACTTTGCACTCAACGTCCGTAAGACCAAGGAATTAATTGTGGACTTCAGGAAGGGGAACTCGAAGGAACACACACCAGTCCTCATCAAGGGATCAGTAGTAGAAAGAGTGAATGGTTTCAAGTTGCTGGGTGTCAACATTTCTGAGGATCTATCCTGGGCTGAATGTATTGATGCAATTAGAAAGAAGGCATGGCAGTGGCTATATTTCATTAGGAGTTTGTAGAGGCATGGTATGTCATCAAAGAGACTCACAGATTTCTACAGATGTACCTTAGTGAGTATTGTAACTGGTTACATCACTCTCTGGTATGGAGTAGCCACTACAATGGATTGGAAAAAGCTGCAGGAAGTTGTAAACTCTGCCAGCTCCATCATGTGGTTTAGACTCCATAGTATCGAGGATACCTTCAAAAGGTGATGCCTCAAAAATGCAGCATCTGTCATTAAGGACCCCCATCACGTAGGACATGCTCTCTTCTCATTGTTACCGTCAAAGAGGAGATACAGGAGTCTGAAGGCACACACCCAATGTTTTGGAATAACTTCTTCTCCTCCACCATCAGATTTCTAAATGGACAGTGAACTCATGAACACTAACAAACAACTATTTCCTCTTCTTGTGCACTACTTATTTAATTTATTTATATATATATATACACATTTATTGTAATTTATAGTCTATCATTATTATGTATTGCAAGTACTGCTGCTGCAAAGCACAAATTTTACAACATATGCGAGTGATATTAAACCTGATTCTGATAAACTGAAAAATTAAATTTTTGAGACAATTTCTGGCCGTCATTGTAAAAGGGAAATGAATAGAACTATGATATCCAGCTTCTGCAGCTGATAGAAATCAACATTGTTTTAATTCCAGTTTAGCAAAGATTAATTCCTGGTGCCTTTTCTCTGTAAATAACTTCAATATGTTTGTATTAATACAAACTCCAATATTATTAAAAATATCAATTTCATTATCTTTATGCTCTCAAAGCTATACAAAGTGTCTGGTTCTTCGGCATTATCAAGTGAACTTTTAAGCATGATATTTGGCTGATAGATATCCAGATAAAGCTTTTGCCATCAATATGTTACATGGCTGAGTTCAGGATCTATATGGGTAATTATATTCTGATATGAATTGACAACATTTAATGGATTCTTTGTATTTGAAGCAAAGATCACAACTTTGAGCACCACATTTTGTAATTCAGCATTTCCACAATAATTTTTCTTTAGAACAGCATAATCCTTAAATAATTGGATGTCAATAAGCGATCACCTTCCCATCTCCTTTCCTCCTGCAATTAAGAAGGCATTTGCCAATTCAAGCGTGCCTCTGTCCATTGATGTTTGCCGCCCAGCAGCTGTACAGCTTGCATTTCAGCACCTTCTGTGCACAATGCTGCTCGGATGTAATAGCAGGGGACTTTTGGCAGGAAGGCTGGTACCTGATGTAAACCAGCAAATTGTTCCTTGTCTCAGATCATTAGTTTTTCAGCCATCAGGAACTGATCTGCTGCATCACAACGAGAGCTTCTTAACCATTTCCAGACTGGTTAAGCTCACGGTGTAGTCACTTGGTGTTCTGAGATAATCCAACCAACAGTGGCAGAGCATGCAAACAACAGCACACATTTTGACAGCCCACTCACCAGGTTGGTTTGTGCTCCACGGGCTTCACTACATCATCAGGAACAATGGCTCTTGCAACTTTAAATATAAAACTGATCAACTTAGTTTGATTTTTTGCAGCTGGCTGAAGGCTTGGAGAGAAATAATGAACTGCTTTATGATATTTTCTGTCTGGTGTAATAATCACTTGAATTTGAACTATTTATTCCTGTCGCCAATAATATGCAGTCCAAACTGTGACCAGGTACCAGCAGTAAATAAGTGTAGGAGCCAAATACAAAGATGGCACGCAGGAAATTGATTTGATTGGTCATTTTGCAGATGAACGTGAAGTTGTGCAGAAGAAGACCTTCACCAAATGGGTGAACTCTCATTTGGCACGTGTGACTTGCCGCATTACTGACTTGTACACCGATCTTCGGGATGGCCGCATGCTCATTAAACTGCTGGAGGTTCTTTCAGGGGAGCTACTGGTACGTTCTCCACTCTAATGGAATTCATGGTTTATGGTTTTGACTGTAATGGAGTGTTGAGGATTGATTTTGACATGGAATAATTAAGTTCCGAATATCTCTGCAAGCATTTATAATCTGTGTTGCTTTCCAAAAACGCATGAAAATTAAGTGGTTTTATACAACTATGCTTCAGAATTGTGAAAAATTAGCTCTGAAAATATATACTTGATAATAGAACAGCTCTATCTATTCACCTTACATGTTGCTTAATTGCTTCAGTCTTATCTTCACGAAGTATAAAGTTCCAACCAATGAATGGTCATGAAAATATTTGGCCCCAGAGTTTAAGCATTGGCAGAGTGGATGTTGCATGTTTGTCAGTGCTCAGGATACAGACATCCAGCACACTTTAATGTCAGATTAAGATTCTTGTTACATTTGAAGTACAGCAGCCAGCTAACTTGGCTGTTCACTGTCCTGGCAGGAAAACATACCTCGGGAGTCCTCTGCAGAAGCTGGTAGGAAGCGGACAAGTAAGAGGTGTGGACCTGGCAAAGATGGAGGCATTAGAGAATGCTGCAGAATTCTCTAACCATCTTGCTCCAACAACTCTTATTTGCCTTTCATACATGGGTTTCCTGTGCTTTGAGAAATCACATTACTAAATATGAATTTTAAATAAGGCTCCCAATTACATTCAGTACTGAATTAAATGTATTAATGAATTGTTTATAGTAGGATGTAGGATCATGCATAAAACACACAAACCATAAAACTGACAGCAGACACTCACATTGAGTTGAGTAAGGGGTCGCATTTAAAAATTTCCCATCACTTGGTCTTTCCCTGTATGCTGTTGGGAGGAGTATTTATCATGGTGAGGGGAAATACAATTCATACCCTCTTTGTACAGTTGAAACAGTAAGAACAAAAACTTGGCGGTAGAGAATACTGCCTTGAGAAGTGACAGAGGCATGAAGTAGTCTAAGTGGTTGGTGGTTAGGGGATGGGAGGTTGAATGATGAGAAGGGGATTGAAAGCTCGGTTTTGTATACGATGGCAAGGAGATGGACTTCATTTAATAACCACTGGTCTTTATACAGCTTTCCTTTAATTTGATAGCAGACAGCGGTGAATATTTCTTTGCACTGAAAATGTTCTTTTCTACCTGATCAGCCAAAGCCAACGAGAGGTCGGATGCGAATCCATTGCTTGGAAAATGTTGACAAGGCTCTCCAGTTTCTCAAGGAACAGAAGGTGCACCTGGAAAATATGGGGTCACACGATATTGTTGATGGGAGCCACCGACTGACACTCGGACTTATTTGGACCATCATTCTTCGCTTCCAGGTAACTGGGAATGTTAAAAATGGGGATTATTCTGGGAAAATGTATCTGTGGGATGGGATATCTAACTGACCTGCTGTCAGTGAGTATTTTCCAATACTGTATTTGCTTCCTGAGCTCCGATATTTGCATCTTAGAAGAAAGATTTAAAGCAATGCCAATTGTAAGTCAGCTGTTCTTCCCACAGTGCTTATTTCAAGGAGATTGAGATCCATGCTACAGTCTCAACCATTCATCATATCCTCGTGGATGATGGGAGACTAGAATGCTAATGATAAATCTTTACTATTGACACAGATATTTGCAGCTCTGATTTTCCTTTTATCAAATTGCTCCCCAATATTCTATTCTTGTGCTTTTTCTCAGTCCTTCCTCCTTTTTTCCACCCTCAGATTTTCCACTTCCCTGATCTCCATTTACCATTTTTCCTCACTCCTTTGTTTCTTCCCTTCACTTCATTTTCCTTCTCCTTTCAATTCATTACCTTCTCCACATGATTTCCTCTTATTAATGTCCTCTCTTCGCTAAATTCCTTTATCCCTCTCCTCTACCCTCCACTTCCCACTCTTCCATTCACTGTTTCCTTCTTCACCTCTCCAGGCTACCTTCCTCATCCACTTTTCCTCCAAGCCCTCATACTGAAATTTCCCTTTCCTCATTTTCTATACCCACTGTAGCGTTAATGTGACTCGGACACCGCAGTATTAAACACACACGTTTATTCACCAGACTTCCATTTTACAAAACCCCGCATTCTGACGTCATACGCACTCTGACCTACAAATACTCACATAATACATTGCATCCCCCTTCTCAAGTTTTTTTTACAATACTGTGAATTACCAAAACAATGCCTCTAGGTATGACTTTCTAACATTACAACAGCCATGACATAAACTAATAAAAATCTTAACTTCTTATACTGTATTCTACATTGTATCTTACAATACTAACAGCAGTATATTTTCTTTTACTAACATAGACTAATAAACCTTTTATTTCACACCTTGGAACTTATAACATGTGTGATTTTGTCTCAAACTGTGCGAGACTGTAGGTAGATCTAGTCTCTGTATCTAGCTGGAAGTTTGACTTGTCTCCCAGACCTTGTGCGATAGAACTGTGACTGTGCTTGTCCTTCAGAGTCAGTCTCTCGAGTAACCTCTGTGTCTGCATTTCCATTTGTATTCGTGATATCTGTTCTCCTCAGAAATAGGTAGCTGAGGTGTAACCCAGCTGACCTCCAGCTCTCTTCCTAGCAACTCTTCCTTTTGCTCTTTGAGGTAAGCACGGCTCAGAGCATCAGCGATGTACGGTTCTTTTCCTGGCTTATAGGTGACTGTGAGAGTGTACCTCTGTAGCCTGAGAAGCATCCTTTGCAGCCTCATAGGAGCTTGGTGAAGGGGCTTTTTGAAGATGCTCCCAAGTGGTTTGTGATCACTCTCAACCTGGATTTCTTTGCCATATACATACTGGTGGAACTTCTCACACCCATAAACTATGGCAAGTAATTCCTTCTCGATTTGAGCATATCGGCATTGACAGTCTGTAAGTGCTCGTGATCCATACGCCGCAGGCCTCCCATCCTGCAGTATAACAGCTCCTATTCCTTCCGAACTGGCATCCACAGACATTGTCACCGGTTCATTGACATCATAGAACTTGAGTGCTGGTGCATTGGTAACCAACTGCTTCAATGTGTCAAAACTTTTCTTTTGTTCATCTTCCCAATGCCATTCGGTGTTGCTCTCTAGTAGCTTTCGAAGTGGAGCACTGACCTCTGATAAGTTGGGAATGAACTTAGCAAGATACTGTATCATGCCCATGAACCTCAAAAGTCCTTGCTTGTCTTCGGGTGGTGGTAGCTGTACCACAGCCCTGACCTTTTCATTATCTGGTTTTAGCCCATCAGCGCTGAGTACGTGACCTATGTATTTGACCTCTGTAGTTCTGATCCTATATTTACATTTGTTCAGTTTTAGGTTGTACTCACGTGCTCTCTCCAGAAGCTTCCTCAATCTCTGATCATGCTCTTCAATGGTGTCACCCCATATCAGCAAATTATCAATGATACTGACCACTCCATCCAGGCCTTCAATCATTTGTGCCACTGACCTCTGGACTACCTCTAATGCAGAAGAAATCCCAAGGGGTAGACGCAGGAAACGATATCTCCCTATGGGCGTGTTGAAAGTGCATAATTTGGAACTTTCTTCATCCAGCTTGATCTGCCAGAAACCTTGATTTGCATCCAATACTGAAAAGTATTTTGCATTAGGCATGCGGGAGACAACCTCTTCAACTGTGAGCAACGGATAGTGCTCTCTTTTGATGGCTCGGTTGAGATCTTGTGGATCCATGCAAATCCTAATCTTTTTCTCTGTGACCACTGTCACCATACTATTCACCCTGTCGGTCGGTTCTATTTCTCTCGTTATGACTCTCATCTGTTCCATTCTGTGTAGCTCCTCCACTACTCGATCCCCGAGAGCTACAGGAACCTTCCTTGGAGCATGCACGACTGGTGCAACAATTGGATTAATCTGGATATGGTGTTTCTGGTCTCCAAATGGAGGCATGGGTTTGAATCCCACTTCTGACACCATGTAGCGTTAATGTGACTCGGACACCGCAGTATTAAACACACACGTTTATTCACCAGACTTCCATTTTACAAAACCCCGTGTTCTGACGTCATACGCACTCTGACCTACGAATACTCACATAATACATTACACCCACTAACCCTTTCCACTTTCCCTCAGTTCGTTACCCTTCTCCCTCACTTGCTGTTTTCTTTCATTCTCTTCATAATTTTTAAGTTGTTGACTTCCTAGACAGTTTGACCTTCAGTTTGCAACACTGTAAAAATTAGATTTGTTTTAATTTTCCAGAGTTTTAAATGGAGATTGGACTACAAATGTATTTTCCACTTCAATTGTTCTTACTATAGTTCTTGTGAATGCAGTTCAAATGTCATTCTAATTTTTTTTTTAAAAAAGGCTGTTGATTAATCTGTCATTTCAGATCCAGGATATCACCGTGGAAACTGATGACTATAGTGAGACTCGGTCAGCAAAGGACGCACTTCTCCTTTGGTGTCAGATGAAAACAGCAGAGTGAGTTACTTCTGCTGCTTTGTGTGAAGCTTACAGTGGACCCAACCTTTAATGCAAACACCTGCAAACTTTGATCTGAACTTCCATCAAAGATGAAATGTAAAATGATCTCAAATTAAATTTCTTTTTTTCTTTTTTTATAATACCTAGATACCCTAATGTAAACATCAGAAACTTCACATCAAGTTGGAAAGATGGCTTAGCATTTAATGCCCTTATCCACAAACACAGGTAATGTGTGGCTTTGTCTATCACTAGTTAGGAGGATGTAACTAACTTTAGTCAGGGAGCAATTGTTGGAGGTCACTAAAGATGAGAAACTGATTCATCAGGATTTATTATTCATTGAGATACAGCACAGAGTAGGCTCTTCCAGCCCTTCAAGCCGTGCTGCCCAGCAATCCCCGATTTAACCCTAGTGTAATCATGGAACAATTTGCAAAGACCAATTAACCTACCAACTGGTACGTCTTTGGAACAGGAGGAAAATTACTTAGAGCTAAATGAACTTTAAGGATGTGGAGCTTGTAATGAAATAAAGGACTGCGAAGCTGAATTGCCCATTCTGGTTTTCACAACACATTGAGAGGGAGGCAGGCACGAGCAGCTTCATTTCTCTGATCTACATTCTCTTCACATATGAAGAGGGAAACAAATGTACACTTGGATGAGGACAGGAGTTCAATGGGAAGGAAAAGAGAAAATAAGTAACACTTAGAACCTGTCCTGATGCAAGGCTTCTTCACTCTGAAACTTAATTCCTTTTGCTTCACAAATACTGCTTGATCACTGAGATCCTCCAGCAGATTGTCTATAGCTCCAGGTTCCAGCATCTTTTGTGTCTCCATTGTATAAAGCTTAGCACATGAGCAAAGGTTCAGCTATGTGGGATAATCAAGGAAAAATCTATCAAAGTTAACTTGCATTTGTTGAATTTAGAAGATGCAGAAGTAATATAGCTGGGATTTTCAGAAAACATCTCATAGGAGATGACATGAATTTGTCTAAACAGAGGAAATCATCTTTTTCTATCATCATTGAAAGCCCTGGTTTCCTTGGCTGCGTAAGTCCAGGGAAGACAACCTCCAGCCTCGACAGGCTCATGAGACTGAGGCGCTCTCCCACCCCAAACCCCTGTTTGTGTGGATGCCGTGTACGTTGCTACCCTGTTACACATCAGTGCCACGAAATAGCAGACAATACACCGCCTACGATTTAAAGATTATATTTATGAATCTTAATTCAACTAAAGGGTTGATAAGGAAAAGAGCAACAAGGAAAAGAAAAGGGGCCATTTTAATGAAACAGTCAAATGTGCGCAAGTTGGAGCTCGAAGTTTGTCCACAGTCGATGCTCCTCAATGCCCCTGGCTTCGTCAAATCACAGTCCCACTCTGGGTCAAATCCTACGACCTCTTCTCTCTTATGTCTTCCCTCTCCATCTCCTCTCGAACAAAAGCTCCAAGCCCAACCTTAGTGTCCCTCACCAGAGAAACCTCCCCTCAATCCGACCATCCTAATTAGATGGCACACATTCTCCTCATCTCTCATCTTCGACAATAGCCCAAACAAGTATGAAAACAGAACAGGCTGGTCTTACAGAACTACTAAATAAAATACATACAGCATAACGGGGAAAAATATGAACCAGGGCATTACATAATAATTTTAAGAACCCTTTTAAAAGTGAGACTTAATATTATCTCAAGAAATAATATCTATATCTTAAATTTCCTGTCAAATATAATTTCTGCTTGATTAATCTATCTTTGTGTGCCCAGTGGATTTTCTCCTGTTCAGTGCTGTCCAACTCTGGCCCAAGTACCTGATGCAAAATCATCATAGCATTTTTATTGGTATAATGGTACCCTGATTTTTAAACCAAAGATTTTGTGTTTTAGATAATGCCATAAACTGTAGCGGCCACCCATGCTGAACCGATAAGTACTGTCAGTGGGCTAAGCGTTCTATCCTCCTGTGTCATCAGTGATAACATATATACTAAGTAGAAAAAACGCCACTCGTGCCAGAGTCTCATTCATTTATTTAATTGAATTATTTAGATTTTATGCTCATGTTCGAACCTGTGCTATAACAAAGGAAAGAGGAGCATTTGGGTTCAAACTTGGTTTAAACCACTTACAATAAGTCACTGTTGCCAGTGGGGTGCATAACTTTTAGTTTTAGGAGCCGGCTTTTGAAATTGTGTGGACAACACAGTAAGGTAGTTTTAAAATGGATCTGGATTGTCTATTGGGCATTTTGGCAAAAATGTCAGGACACTATGAAAATTCATGCTTAGTTTTATTCGACAATAACAACAAATAGAAAATCAGAAATACTTACAATGTGTTTTTCTTCATCAGGCCTGATTTGATTGAGTTTGACAAACTGAAAAAGTCTAATGCCATGCACAACTTACAGAATGCCTTTGATGTCTCCGAGAGGCATCTGAATGTGACCAAACTGCTGGATCCTGAGGGTAAGTTTCATGAAAAACTTGCCAGACAATTATGGGTGTATATAGCCAAATAGGCTTCCATGATCAGTGGGCTGTAAAATATGTTCCATTTCAGGTGTTCAGAACACACATCACATTGAAGGGGAAGCAATATTTAGAAGCCCCAATTCTCTGACTGTTAGGCTAGGATTGCTTTAAATTTGTTTGTATTTACAAAGTTGAAGTAATGTGACATTAGCAGCCTTTTGTCTGAATGCTTTGTGAGTAAAACTACCAAATGTAAAATTTATGGGTGGCAACAGTAGCATAATGTAAGTAATCTAATATGTTAATAATAAGTTTCTGGATGCTGCCAAAATTCTTGGCATTAATACAAGGGCATGAATTTGATTTCCACCATTCAAGTAACTAAGTAGATAGGTAATTTAAAAATATAAAGGAAGCCTTAGTAATGGTAATTACAAAACCACCAGATTATAGTTAAAACTCCACCATTTTCATTGAGATGTCCTTCAAAGGATATCTGCCATCTTTACTCCATCCTAAGTATGAGTACAGACCCATTCCTAAGTGCCCTTGAAATGAGCACATGAATATTCATAACTGCCTACTCACTTCAGGGGCAGTTAGGAAAGCACAGTAAATGTGGGCATTTCTCAGAACAACACATCCTATTGTTCAAAAAAACCCTAGTTTTGCCTTTTTGCAAAACTCTGATTGGCTTTCTTTTCCTCAATGACCACGGAATTCAAAGGCTTTATTCAACTTTTTAGGTAATGTGTTTAGGTTTTTATTTTAGCTAATCTTTTTGATCCAATTCAGATAGTGCAATTTGCATGATTGATTGAATAACATCTCATTGTTGTGATCAAAGTGCATTTTCCCTTTTATTGACTGATCTTGAAGAAAAAGTAAGCATTCTTTTTTTTCCTATTTCTTTCCCCTCCCAGATGTCTTTACAGAGAATCCAGATGAAAAATCAATCATTACCTACGTGGTGGCATTTTACCATTATTTCTCCAAGATGAAGGCATTAGCAGTGGAGGGGAAAAGGATTGGCAAGGTTTGTGTCGTAAAGAGTGTCTGTGGGACCAGGCAGGGAAATGGTTTGGCACAGCCAAGAAGGGCCAAAAGGCCTGTTTCTGTGCTGTAATGTTCCATGGTTCTATGCTTAGGTAACAGGCTTCATCCAATAAAGTAATGGTAGCAGAATACAATTCTGGTATACTGACGAGAAGATTGATCTCCCATTACCTGTGAGAAATTCTTGAGAGTTGCCATTTTTGCCTTTTCCTGGAAAACTCTTACTGTTTAAGATGCTAGTCAGAGAGCACTCAAGAAAATGGGATTTATTTTTTGTTCCTGAGAGCAGTGAAAAAGTAAAGCTGTTCAATACAATGCTGTTTTGGTAAGAGGAGAATAAACAGAACTTACTTCCACTGAAAGAATGGTCAAAGAGGGGCAGGACCTCTTCCAATGCAGGGAGTTGAGATCTAGAATGCATAACCTGAACTGGCAATGGAAGAAGTGGTAATTTTCAAAAATAATTGGAGCAATAGCTATAAAAGAAAAAAAAAAGGGGAACTGTTTAAAGATGGTAGAGGAACTAATCTGGATGATTTCTGTACAGATTCCATACCAACAATTTGCTGCATCATTATAAACAGAGCGAAGTTTCAACACACATTTCTTCTGATGGTCACAAGCTCACTTTTTTTTCATTCGGGGGGGATGGAGGTTATGAAGTAGGAAATATGATCAAGAATTAGTAACTATAATCAAGCATTTTTATAAAAACAGCTCAGCTGGTAGCTGTTAGTGCTGACATCAAGTCAGTATTGAATTGGTGATTTGGGGTCACGGTCTACCTGCTTTTGCTATATTTCGGAGATCAGTAGCTGTGCAAGTCCATTTTCTCATCTGTTTAGTATCAGGCTGTGACACAACAGTATTCAAGCATGTATGACTGTATATTTGATATCATTGGTGCTCAAACATTGTGGCTAGAAGATTCAGGTTTTGTGTCCTTTGCTTCCACTGTTCAGAACTGTAGAACAAATTTAGTGTCACTTCAGCAGAAATTATTCTCAACTAAGCTTTGGATGAGAAATGCAAAGCCTCAATTGATGCAATCGGTTATTGTATTCATACATAGAAACATAGAAAATAGATGCAGGAGTAGGCCATTCGGCCCTTCGAGCCTGCACCGCCATTCAGTATGATCATGGCTGATCATCCAACTCAGAACCCTGTACCTGCTTTCTCTCCATACCCCCTGATCCCGTTAGTCACAAGGGCCATATCTAACTTCCTCTTAAATATAGCCAATGAACTGGCCTCAACTGTTTCCTGTGGCAGAGAATTCCACAGATTCACCACTCTGTGTGAAGAAGTTTTTCCTCATCTCGGTCCTAAAAGGCTTCCCCTTTATCCTTAAACTGTGACCCCCCTGTTCTGGACTTCCCCAACATCGGAAACAATCTTCCTGCATCTAGCCTGTCCAATCCCTTTAGAATTTTATACGTTTCAATAAGATCCCCCCTCAATCTTCTAAATTCCAGCGAGTATAAGCCTAGTCGATCCAGTCTTTCTTCATATGAAAGTCCTGCCATCCAAGGAATCAATCTGGTGAACCTTCTTTGTACTCCCTCTATGGCAAGAATGTCTTTCCTCAGATTAGGGGACCAAAACTGCACACAATACTCTAGGTGCAGTCTCACCAAGGCCTTGTACAACTGCAGTAGAACCTCCCTGCTCCTGTACTCAAATCCTTTTGCTATGAATGCCAACATACCATTTGCCTTTTTCACTGCCTGCTGTACCTGCATGCTCACCTTCAATGACTGGTGTACAATGACACCCAGGTCTCGTTGCACCTCCCCTTTTCCTAATCAGCCACCATTCAGATAACAATCTGTTTTTCTGTTCTTGTAACCAAAGTGGATAACCTCACATTTATCCACATTAAATTGCATCTACCATGAATTTGCCCACTCACCTAACCTATCCAAGTCACCCTGCATCCTCTTAACATCCTCCTCACAACTAACACTGCCGCCCAACTTCGAGTCATCCGCAAACTTGGAGATGCTGCATTTAATTCCCTCGTCTAAATCATTAATATATATTGTAAACAACTGGGGTCCCAGCACTGAGCCTTGCGGTACCCCACTAGTCACTGCCTGCCATTCTGAAAAGGTCCCGTTTACTCCCACTCTTTGCTTCCTGTCTGTCAACCAATTCTCTATCTACATCAATACCATACCCCCAATACCGTGTTCTTTAAGTTTGCACACTAATCTCCTGTGTGGGAGATACGAGGGGTGATGGATAAGTTCATGGCCTTATGATGAGTTATTAATTTCAAACTTTCTGCCTAATCACTCAGAGTTGAACTGCACATGCATGTAACGAGAGCTGTATAACTCATCTCCTACTTTAGGCCACGAGCTTATCAATCACCTCTGACTATGTTGAAAAATAAATACGCTAGGTTTTCTAAAATTGACTCCTTCTACCTTAGGCCACAAACTTATCAATCACCCCTCGTACTCGTGCATTCAGTATAGTAGTTCTTCCTTTTTTCAATTATTGGATATACCTCCCAGGTCTTAGAATACACAGTAGCAAAGAGTAGGTTGAATGAGCTAAGTCCTTCATAATGCAGTTCGTATGGAAAGTAAGCCAAGAGTGATTCCTACAGGATGAACTACCTCTCATTTTCCCCATCCCCTGCCCACCTCTGGACAAATCTGACCATCTGTTCCCTCAAGTACCCTGGAGCATTGTTGAGCAGGAAAGGGATTCCCCATCACCTTTTCCCTTCAGCCTGCTCCAAAGACTATCATTGAAACCATGACCTGTTCACCATCCACCCCCCTCACCCCAATAATTAGGTACCCCACGATTCTTTCTAACCCCTCTGCACCTCCCATAGCAAACTTTCCAGGTTACTGCATTGAGCTATGGACGTTGCCACTTGATGGCCCTGACCCATTAGGTTTGCAAGCACAAAGCCAGCAGTGGAAAGCAAAAACTGGAAGGAACTCCTACTTGAGAAAAAAAACTGCTTTCAGGCCTTCTGGTCTCAAAATAATCTCACATTGAGCACTCTTCACAGCAACACTCCTGACCATGGTTTCTATATCCCAATGATACAGAAAGCTTTGTAGAACATATTTATGGCCTGGTGACTCAAATGACTAGTGAATCATTGAATCACACAGACAAAACCTCCAAATGCAATTTATCTTCTGCTGAATTAGCTCTAACCAACCTGGTAGCCTTGTGGAAACAGATAGCTTGTACCAGATGCAATGACACCAATGAATTTTGCCCTTTACTTTGCCTCTTTTTGGATATTAGACCAAGACTGCAGGGGTATTAGAACAAAGCATTAATTGAAGTTTGTAACCTGTCGTTTTTGTGTACATGTGGTTTATGCCTCTACACAAGCCAAAGCTAAATCATATCTGGCTACCTTAAATCTCTTGTAGACCAATACAAGTATCAGGAGCAGTTTTAAACCAGCTGTTCTTAAATTATTAACTGCTCTTGTATCTCCTCCCTGATGGTAGTAACAAGACAATGGCTTGTCCCAACTAGTGAGGGTCCTTAGCGATGGATGCTGTTTGTAATCGGAAAACAATCCTGTAATGCCAAAACTGTTTACAAGGCACCTTAACAACATTTTAAAAGTGATGGATGCTGCCTTCTTCGAGGTACTGTCTCACGAAGATATTCTTCGCAGTAGGGAGGGCAGTGTGTATGATGGAGCCTGGGGGTGTCTACAATCCTCTGCAGCCTCTTGCAATCCTATGCATTGGAGCCTTCGTACCAGGCTGTGATCAACCAGCCAGAATCTTGCAGGAGTCCTTGGTGACGTACCGAATACTGGAGCTGCCCTAAAAACAGTCCATACGACCCCGTACATGCCATGTAACTGCCAGTAACAAAAGTGAGGTTTTTTGTAGAACAGTAGCTTGCAGAAGCCTGTTTTTCCAGCACAGTGTGGATATATTGTACATCTTGCAGTCAATCAAATTGCAGCAGGAGGTAGGTATCTTGGCAGCACTGAGGCATCTTGAAAGGATTGCTTCTTTCCCTCTGAGTTACCTTTTTCCCAGACAAGGTCATACAGGTCCGGAAGATAGAAATTCACTTGACTACTTTTTATCTCAATTGAAGCTAACCCTTATGCTATTATGAGTAAATATTTCTCTGTGAGCTCATAGTATGTGAAGAATCAGAGTCTGGTTTAATATCATTAGCACATGTCATGAAATTTGTTTAGTGCAGCAGTACATTGCAATAAATAATAAAAAATTATAAATTACAAGTATATATAAAAAAAAGTGCAAAAAGAGAGGAAAAATTACTGAAAAATTACTGAAGTAGTGTCCATTGTCGATTCAGAAATCTGATGATGGAGGGGAAGAAAATGTTGAGAAGTGTATGTTTACCCAGACATTGTACTTTTCTTAGGTGCTGGACAATGCAATTGAAACCCAGAAAATGATTGAGAAATATGAAGAGTTGGCATCTGACCTGCTAACGTGGATCGAGCAAACCATCATTGTCCTCAACAGTCGGAAGTTTGCCAACTCACTGACCGGAGTGCAGCAGCAGCTACAGGCCTTTAACACTTACCGCACAGTGGAAAAACCTTCAAAGTCAGTTGTAGAATTGGGATGTTAAATGTTTTCACTTACAGCTACCATTTTTACACGCTTTCTTATATCTCACTGAAGGGGATCATTATCGACCTATGATCATGCTGTGGAGTTATTGAATATGCATTGTTTGAGAATGGCACCTCTGCATTAGATAATCACAGATTGAGTGATTCATAGATCATAGATTCACCAAGTTAATTCCTGGTATGACAGAGCTGACCTAACAAGAGAGGTTTAACAGATTGGAATTATATTCTTTGGAATTTAGAGAGTAAGGGGTGTCCTTATTGAGATATATAAAATCCCAAGGGTGGCTCAGTAACATAGTGGTTAGCACAGCACTTTATGGCACTGGACATCCGGGTTCAATCCCCGCCACTGCCTGTAAGGAATTTGTACGTTCTCCCTGTGACCATGTGGATTTCCTTTGGGTGCTCCGGTTTCCTCCCATGGTCCAAAGGACTACCGGTTAGTAGGCCAATTGGTCATTGTAAATTTTCCCATGATTGGGTAGGATTAAATCAGTAATTGCAGGATAGCACAGCTCGAAGGGCCAGAAAGGCCTATTCCGAACTGTATCTCAACAAATAAATAAAGTGACTGAGTCGGTGTGAAAATGCTTTCCCCAGTAGGAGAGTATCAAGCAAGTGGATGTAGCTACGAGATAAGTGTCTGGCCATTTAAAATGGAAATTTATTTTTGTAGCGGGTGGTGAATCTCTAGAATTCACTGTCCCAGAAGATTGTGGAATTTAGACTTGTGGAAGTATTTATGATGGAACTGTGTATAGAGAAGAGAAGGGGAATTGAGGTCAGCATAGATCAGCCATGATCATTAAATGATTGAGCAAGCTTGAGAGGGCCAGGTGTTTCACAATCAGACTGTAGTCAGGGGCAAGAGCTTTTGACTCTGAGTGAAGCAGGTAGGGGTATCCTGAGAGGTAGATCTTAGTCCTGGAACTTGTCCAACAGATTGAGATTCTTATTCCCTGTGCAGATGGGAGTGGGACCTGTAGGAAGGATAAGCAACTGAACTGTGATTCAGGGAGAGAAGAAAATTATAGTTGTAATCGGGGTTAGTATTGGCAGGGGAATAACACAACTCTCTGTTGCAAGGATTGAAGGTCCCAAAAGCTGTGCCCAGGGTGGAGACCGCTCACCTGACTTGCAGAAGTGTTTGGGGTGGGAGAGGAAAGATCTAGTCATTGCAATCCATATGGCTGTCAGAACAAGGAAAGAGGGTTCTGCTGTGGGAATTTGTGCAGCTAGGAACTAAATTAAAATGCAGAATCTAAAAGTGAATAATTCCTGGTTTGTTATCTGAGGCATGTACAAATTGACACAGGGTTAATAAGATCAGAGAGTTAAATGCATAACTCAGAGATTGGTGTAGGAGAAATGTGTTCGAATTTGTGGGATATTGTCACCCGTATTGGGGAAGGAGGGAGCTGTTTCAATGGGATAGGCTACAATATGATGTTTTGGGCATCACAGAGTCATAGTGAAAGAAGAACCCAGCTAGATACTGAATACCCAAGGATACATATCTTATAGAAGAGATGGAGATGGGCAGAGTGGGTGGGTTGTCCCTGTTGGTAGAAAATAAAATGAAATCCTTTGCAAGAAGAGACATAAGATCAGAAGGTGTAGAATTCTTGTGGGCAAAGTTAAGAAAATGCAAGAGTAAAAAGACCCTGATGGGAATCATGGACAGGCCTCTAAATAGTAGCCAGGATGTGGGGTACAAATTACAATGGGAGATAGAAAAGGCAAGCAAGAAGGATAATGTTACATTAGTTATGGGGGATTCCACTATGCAGGTAGGTTGGAAATGTCAGGTTGGTACCAGATACCAATACAAGGAATTTGTAGAATGCCTATGAGATGGTTTTTTAGGGCAGTTTGTGGTTGAGCCCACTAGAGAAAATGCAATTCTGGATTTTGGTGTTGTGTAATGAACCAGATTTGATTAGGTAGCTTAAGGTAAAGGAACCGTTAGGAGACGGTGATTATAATATGATAGAATTCACCCTGCAATTTGAGAGGAAGAAGCACAGAAAAAGGTTTGATTGTGACCTCCAGTGCTATCTCAGTGGAGTCTGAACATTCCACCTGTGACTGCATGCATTTCCCCAGATGCACCAGTTTCCACTCATATCCCAAATGGTGTGCCAATTTGTAAGTAAACTGGACACTGTAAGATGCCCTGCGTGTAGGTGGGTGATATGAGAATCAGGCTATTGATAGGCCTAGTGATACAGGGTTACAGGAAGATTAGTGGGGAAATGGGATGTTCTCACAGCCATTCTTGACTCAGTAGGCCAAATGACCTCTCTCAGCATCATATATTGTAGGTCACATTCCAAGAACAAATAGTTAAAAACAAAACTTAAATCATATCATTGCTAATTTCTAACTCTGTTTGATTAAATAGTTGTTGATGCTGGCTTGTATTTTTAATATTAGTTAAAGTACCTGTCAGTGGAATCTTGAACGTAACTTACAATGACCTAAAAATAGATTTTTAATAATAACAAAGCCAAGCTGGTGGAGCTGCACGGCATTGCTTTGGCATCTGCGGCATCTCTTTCTATGCTTTGTGACTTTCTTCTACGCAACGCTGACAGTGCTTAGTTTCCAGTGCACAGCACGCTTTTCACAATCGTATTGCCAATGCCAAATTTCAGAAGCAGCTCTGTTTAAATTGTAAAGCAGCTATTGAAGTTGCGATCTCTCGACAGATTCCAGGAGAAGGGGAACCTTGAAGTGCTGCTGTTCTCCATCCAGAGCAGGATGAGGGCAAACAACCAGAAAGTGTACACACCGCATGAGGGCAAACTTATCTCGGACATTAATAGAGTAAGAAGTTAATTCTCTCTGCTTAATAAATTCAATGGGCTTTAACCCAGTTTAACTGTTGGATATATATGTCTTCTGTTGTTCTGGATGAAGTGTTTTTATTTGCAGAGGGTTTATGACACAGCAATCGGTGGCCTTTTTGTAGTTGATTTAAGTGAACATCCTGCGAGAGCCTTTACTACTCCTCCCCATGTGCAGCTCAGAGATTAATGAACCATTCAGCAGTGCTTCACGTAAAACTTCCGTTTTGCATGCTATGTCATTTTTACCATTGAGGGTGGGTGGGACTACAACTAGAGGTCATGGGTTGAAGGTGCAAGGTGAAAGGTTTCAGGGAACGTGAGGGGGAACTTCTTCACTCAGTGGGTCGTGACAGTGTGGAATGAGTTGTCAGCACAAGTGGTGCATGCGAGCTCAATTTCAATGTTTAAGAGAACTTTGGATAGGTACATGGATGGTAGCGGTGTGGAGGTCAATGGGAGTAGGCAATTAAATAGTTCTCTATGGACTAGATGGACTGAAAGGCCTGTTTCTGTGCTACACTCCTCTATGACTCTATGATGCTATTTATAAGGTTAACCAGTCATTGTGAGGACATTTCATGAACAACTTTAGAACATCGTTAATTAGGCACACCATAGGTAATACAGAGAAACAGGAACCTAGATAATGTTTTGATTACCAACTTTAAGTCCTGATGTAATTGAACAGCACAGGAGATTTTGGTTTACTTTTATGTTTGAAAAAACAAGTAAATTGAACATGAAATTACACACAGTCACAATAACTATTAAAAGAAAATGTTTGGATTATCCTGAATACTTATGTACTTTTACAGTTTATTTATAAAGTTAGAAGCCTGTGTTGCTCTACAGCAGCTTGTTTAAGCTGTGCAATTGGGAATTTTCCTCAATGATCGTAATGAACTGAGAGGAAGGGAAGTAAAGTGGCCATTTTTTCCCCAGCCGATCAATCAATGATGGGCCTGCAGCACAACACGCTTCAATTTTGCTCCTGCTTGCTTATTTCACAAAAATCATGAAAGTGCTGTCCAACTAGGCTAAAGACTTGCACCCCATGAATAAAATCAGAGCCATATAGAGAAAGCAAATCCTTTTCAATAAAATTAATCTCAATGTGTCATTGCCTGTGATTTTTGGATAGGGCTGGGAAAGACTGGAGAAGGCAGAGCACGAACGTGAGCTGGTCCTCAGGAATGAACTGATCAGGCAGGAGAAACTGGAGCAGCTAGCCCGCCGTTTTGATCGCAAGGCCTTTATGAGGGAGACCTGGCTGTATGAGAATCAACGACTGGTGTCGCAGGTAAAGCAGAAATCCATGATGTTACAGAAATGTGCATGCATAAGCAGGAGTCAGTAACTAGTGCAGCCTTATCAATAATGTTCAAAGATGCCTCTTCAGCTCATTTCAAGCTTATTGTCATCCGCACATGTGTATGCAGGGGTGCAATGAAAATCTTACCTGCTGTAGCATCACAAGCATGTAAGATTAGAGACACAACATTCATGAGAAAAGCATACATTAAATATGTTATATTTTCAAATTGTATAAGACAGGGAAATTAAATTTTTTATAATGACCTCTCCCTCTGTCTAATTATAGTATGAAATCTATTCTTATGATTGTGCTCTCTCTTAACCTTACTGTACTTTGCAATTCGCATCCTGTTCTGACAATGGTACAAATTGTGAATTCCCTACAACACTGAAATATTAACATATACAAAATCAGATTTGAAATATGAAAATAAAAACAAAGGAGTGATGCTGGAAATCTAAACTGAAAGCAGAAAATTGTAAAAGTGACAAGCAGATTAGGCAGTAACTGTGGAAAGAGAAATAGTTTAACTTTTAGGCCAAAGTTCCTGTGTGGTTCCAAACCAAGAATTACAATACACACAGAACTCGCACATGTCGCTTACTTCCAAAATTGTAAATCAGTGCCTCTCCTCAGGCAAAATATTTACTGGGCAAACTGCCATCAACACATCTCTGCCCATGCTGTAAATACCAGCAATCTAGTTCTAGTAATCACAGTCTCCCCTTCCCCCACCACCAATTTACAGTTCTGTGTGTCTCAGGCCCCACCATCAGCTCTTGGGTCCTCCCACCCCACCTTCCTTGAAAACCCCAACCATCCCCTCTCCTCAGAGACTACTAACCCCCTTCCCCCTCTGATCCCAACTCTCATCTGTGCTGGATTTTCACAATTGCATCTGACCTTCCCCTCTGTAAGGCAAAACATTCTATCCTCAGTAAGGGCCTCACCTTTCTCCCCCTGCACCCACACCTCAGCGAGTTCTGTGCCCACCATGACGCTGAGCTCTTCCTCTGTCGCCTCTGTCTCCATGCCTACTTCTTTGGCGAGGACTCTCCACCCTGTACCAATGATCCCTTCCCCCATCTTCAACCTTCCTCCTCTTCCTGGACACCACACCCTGGTCTTCTGCCTGCCCTGGATCATTTCATTGCTAACTGCCAATGAGACATCAACTGTCTCAACTTTACCACTCCTCTCTCCAATTCAAACCTCACTCCCTCTGAATGCGCTGTTCTCCACTCTCTCCGCACTAATCCTAACCTCACCATCAAACCCACAGGTAAGGTGGGGGGGGGGGTTCTGTCGTAGTCTGGCGACTCTCAGACCCTGCCCTTACTGACCCCTTGAACAGGACCCCGTTAAGGAGCAGCAGGCCATTGACTCCCACACCATCACTGACCTTATTGGCTCTAGGGATCTCCCATTCACTGCCACCAACTTCACAGTTCCCGCACCCCGTTTCTATTTCCTACTCAAGATTCACAGAACTACCTGTCCAGGTAAACCCCTTGTTTCTGCTTGTTCCTGCCCCACCAAATGTATATCTGCATTTTTTGACTCTGTTTTATCCCCGTTGGTTCAGTCCTTTCATACCTACATCTATGAACTTCACATGTTCTAGATCTTTTCAATTACTTCAAACTCCCTGGCCCTGATCGTCTTATTTTCACCATGGATGTCCAGTCCTTATACACTTCCATCCCCCACCAGGAGGGCCTTAAAGCTCTCAGTTTCTTTCTAGACAACAGACCCCACCTGTTTCCCTCCTTCACCACTCTACTCCATCTGGTGGAACTTGTCCTCACTCTCAATAATTTCTCCTTAGGCTCCTCCCATTTCCTTCAAACAAAAGGTGTAGCTGCAAGTACTTGAATGGCTACATCTCACATGGGCACTCACACTATGTCTGCCGTTTTGTGAGCTACGTGGAACTGTCTACATTCCAAGCCCACAATGGTATCACTCCTCAACTTTCCCTATGCTCCAACAACGACTTCATTGTCCTGCTTCCTGCACCCTTGCTGAGCTCGTCAACTTCATCAACTTTGCCTCCAACTTCCACCCTGCTCTCAAATTTACCTGGTCCATTTCCAACACCTCCCTCCCATTTCTCAGTCTCCCTGTCTCTACCTCTGGAGACAGTTTATCTAGATACCCTTTATAAACCCATTGATTCTCACAGGTGCCTGGACTATTCATCTTCCCCATTCTGTCGCTTGTGAAAATGCTAGCCCTGTCTCTCAGTTCCTCTTCCTCTCCACATCTGCTCCCAGGATGAGGCTTTTCATTCCAGAATTAATGAGATGTCCTCCTCCTTCAAAGAAATGGGTTTTCCTCCTCCTACCATCAACGCTGCCCATCTGTCCTCACTTGCCAGCCCATTAGCTTCTACGTCCAGCTCATAATTCTCCATAACTTCTGCCATCTCCAATGGGATCCCACCACCAATCACCTCTTTCCCTTCCCCCAACCCCCACCCCACTTTCCGCTTTCCATTAGGATTGCTCTCTACACAACTCCCTTGTCCATTCTTTCCTCCCCACTGATTTCCCTCCTGGCACTTATCCTTGCAAGCGGAACAAGTGCTACAGCTGCCCCTACACCTCCCCCCTCACTTTCACTCATGACCCCCATTAGACCTTCCAGGTGAAGCAACACTTCATCTGTGGATCTGTTGGTGTCATCTACCGTATCCAGTGCTCCCAGTGTGGCCTCTTGTATGTTGGTGAGAGCCAACGTTGATTGGGAAACCACTGTGCCAAGCACCGACAGAAAAAGCAGGGTCTCCGAGTAGCCACCCATTTCAATTCTACTTCCCATTCCCATTCTGGTATGCCAGTCCATGCCCTCCACTACTGCCGCGAAGAGGCTGCACTCAGGTCAGAGGAGCAATACCTTATAAACTGTCTGTGTACCTTCCAACCTGATGACATGAACATCGATTTCTCAAACCTCCAGTAATTGCCGCCCACCCCCCCCAACATTCTCCACTCCCGCTTCTCCGCACCCCCCATCTTATCTCCTTACCTGCATCATCAACCCCTCCGGATACACCCTCCTCCTTCCCTTTCTTCCATGGCCTTCTATCCTCTCCTATCAGATTCCCCCTTTTCCGGCCCTTCACCTCTTTCACCAATTGAGTTCCCAGCTCTTTACTCCACCCCTCCCCCTCTCCCGGTTTCACCTATCACCTGCTACCTTGTACTACTTCCTCTTGCTCTAACATCTCATCTTTTGTTTCCCAGTCCTGATGAAGGGTCTTGGACCAAAATGTCGATTGTTTAGTCTTTTTCTTAGATGCTGCCTGGTCTGCTGAGTTTCTCCAGCATTTTGTGTGTGTAGCTAGTTCTATTTTCAAACACACTATTTGCAGAAGTACCTCTAAATAAATTATGTTGTCTTAAAGAGTGCTTTGTGGCATTAGTCAAAACCTCCCTTCATCAAATAGCTCACTCTGAGGGAGATAATAGTTAAGCCAAGAAGATTTTGTCATCTGTAGTTAATATTTTTCTAATATTGACAAATATTTCTTCAGACCTTAAGAAGTAAAAGTGTCAGCGGGAGACGCTCATGGAGTGAGTACTGTTTCAGATCCGCTCCATAATCTTTACTTATTTTAACCTTTGATCACCCTTATTCAACTTATTGTTACCTACACCAAAAGACTTTTGCTACTTTCTCGGGCTTATTGTTAAGATTTTATCGTGAATTTTGGAAGATATGCAAACAGAAATGGCTCTTAGATCCAAAGGACGAGAACCGGGGCGAAACCCGAACGGTAATGGAAAGAAGCCAGCTCAACCTCAACGCACTGAGTTAACTTATGAACTGCTTATGGAGCTTTTGGATAAAAAATTTGAGGAACAACGTCAGGCTTTTCAACGAGACATAAAGGTTTTTCAAGATTATATGGTTAAGACGGATTCAGTAATTAACCAGCAGCAAGCGCTTATCTCATTGCTGCAAGAGGAAGCGCGGAAACGAGATTCGACAATTGAAAAATTGCAACAGGATCTAATTTCGACTATTAAATTGGTGGAGACACTTAAAGCCAAGAGTGTCGATTTGGAGAATCGGTCCAGAAGACAGAACCTACGCATACTTGGTCTCCCAGACGGCATAGAACAAGGCGATCCTTCGAAATACTTTGCTCAATTTCTAAAAGATGCGTTTCCGTCGGTTTTTCCAGTAAACCCTCCGCTACTTGACCGAGCACATAGAATTTGGAGTCGATCACCGACGGTTTCAGATAAGCCCCCGGTGGTAATCGTCCGATTTCATTACGTACACGATAAAGAACAACTCATTCGTGAAGCTCGAAGGGCTGGGATGATTAAATTTCGTGATTATTGTTTTCGCTTGGTCCAGGATTTTAGCCCAGAAATCATGAGAAAAAGGCTGCTTTTTAAACCTCTGATGTCTGAATGTTATGAGAAAAATCTAAAACCTGCGCTCTTATACCCGGCGAAGCTCAGGATCTCCCCCCCGAATGCTCCGCGTAAAGTATTTTTGTCTACCTTTGAAGCGAAAAAGTATTTGGAAGAGAACTTCCCTACTGATACAGTTACTACTCTCCAGTAAATGAGTGATTCTGATCGTGAAAGATGGTTTTTGATTTTTTAAACCAGGGTTAGTCTCTGGTTATTGGTGTAGGTTTATCCTATACTTCATATTTAAGTTAAAGTGTGTTTTCGTTATATTAATCGCTCTGTCTTATACACTTTAACTACTATACTATATTTTTGTCTACTATTTTTGTTCCCTTGAAGGTATATTTTTAACCTTTCGAAGTGAATTTTTTGTTTAATATCAAGATAATGGTTTTTTGTAAAGTATTGGTTTAGTTTAAGATGGCGTTATTGCTTCTTTTTTCGTCTTCTTCCTATAATGCATCGCTTATCATAGTTTAAATACTTCTTGATTTGTTTGGGTTATAACCCGATTTATAAACTTTTAATGATTTTATTCCCTTTTTCTTTACAACTCAGCATATTAAGAAGCGTAGTTTTTAGTACTGTGATCATAATTCTTAAAGTTCGGGTGGTTTTTTATATATATCCGTTAAACACGGAGTGGTCTGCCGCTGATATGGGGTTAGAGTTAGTTTCATTTTTTCTTTTTTCTAGCCATATTTTGGCTTTTTTTCCTTTTCATATGGGGGTGGGGGTTGGTCTGTTCTCCTTTTTAATTTTTTTCTTATCAATTTGTTTTAGTTTTTTTACTTGGGCTGTTCATGAACTACAAATATGTCTATGATGTCGTCACTTCCGGGTCCGCTCTTTATTTTTGTCCCTCTTCCGGATGCATGAGTTTATAACATGGTTAACCCTTTATATACCAAAGGGATGACTTTGGAAACATGGTTCAAACCATTAACTTTGTGTCTTGGAATACTAATGGATTAAACCATCCGATTAAACGAAAGAAGATTTTCAAAGTATTCCAAAGACTTAATGCTCATATTATTTTTGTACAAGAAACTCATGTGAGGAAGGAGGACAAATATCGCTTTTTTAGGTCTTGGCGGGGTCAACAATATCATTCGAATTCGAATGCCAAAGTTAAGGGAGTTTCAATTTTTATTGACTCCTCTATTACATTTGTTCAACACGATATTCTTTCGGATCCGAATGGTAGATTTTTGTTAATTACGGGTTTACTCGGTAATAAAAAGGTTGCTGTGGTTAATGTTTATGCCCCAAATGTGGATTGTCCTGACTTTTTTAAGTCCTTATTTACTTCTTTACCTAATTTAAATGAATATAAATTAATAATGGGTGGTGACTTTAATTGTTGTTTAATTCCTTTGATGGACAAATCTACAACTATTCAGACTCTACCCAATAAGTCGGCCACTTGTATTAACTCCTTTTTGACTGATAATGGAGTTTTTGATATTTGGAGATTTCGTCATCCTAATGACAAAGAGTTTTCTTTTTTCTCACATGTTTATCACTCCTATTCGAGAATTGATTATTTTTTTATTGACTCTTGTTTTATTCCATCGGTAATTGGTTGTAATTATGATATTATAGCTATTTCTGACCATGCTCCATTAAAACTTTCTATTAATTTTACGGATACAGCTTTAAATGCTAGACAATGGCGATTTGACTCTACCTTATTGCAAGAACCGGACTTTATTAAATTTATGAAGGAACAGATTGATTTCTTCTTTTCAACTAATTCCACGGAGGATATCACATGCGGAACACTTTGGGACACTTTAAAAGCGTATATACGTGGACAGATTATCTCGTATTCTGCTGGTCTGAGAAAACGCATTAAGAAGGAAACTCTTTTACTGGTTGATAAAATTAAAGAGATTGACAAGAAATATTCGACTACTCCTAGCATGGAACTTTATAAACAAAGGGTTGAACTTCAAATGGAACATAGTTTATTCCTTACATCTCCGATAGAAAATCAATTAATGAAAACCAAATCTGATTTCTATATACATAGTGATAAATCAGGAAAACTGTTAGCTAGTCAGCTGAAGAATGTTTCAGTTAAACGCCAGATTACTAAGGTTCGACAGCAGAATGGGGATTTGACAGTTAACCATGATGACATAAATAAGTCTTTTCAAGACTTTTATACCTCCCTGTATAAATCTGAATTCCCTCAGGATCATAATACCATGTGTGATTTTCTCGGGAAATTGAATTTTCCAAAACTATCATCTGATGATATTTCAGTAATAGATACTCCGTTTACAGATGCGGAAATTAAAGGGGTTATTTCCTCAATGAACTCTGGGAAAGCACCAGGTCCAGATGGGTTTACAGTAGAATTTTTTAAATGTTTTTCTGATACTCTATCTCCTTGGCTATGCAAGGTGTTTGAAGAAGCAATTAGATTGGGGAAGTTGCCACAATCTTTTTATAGAGCTTCCATTTCTTTAATACTGATGAAAGATAAAGACCCTACTGATTGTGCATCCTACAGACCAATATCTTTATTGAATGTGGATTCTAAGATTTTTTCCAAGTTGCTGGCTTCTAGGTTGGAGAAGGTATTACCCCAAATTATTTCGGAAGATCAAACCGGTTTTATTAAAAATCGCTATTCTTTTTTCAATGTTAGGAGATTATTGAATATTGTTTATACTCCTTCACATAATACTTCAGAATGTGTTATATCATTAGATGCGGAAAAAGCATTTGATAGAGTTGAATGGCCCTACTTATTTTATGTGTTGGAGAAGTTTAATTTTAGTCCGACCTTCATTTCTTGGATTAAACTGATATATCAAACTCCAGTAGCCTCGGTGTTTACTAATAATCAAAGATCTCCATTTTTTCGTTTATTTCGGGGCACTAGACAAGGTTGTCCTCTTAGTCCATTACTTTTTAACATCGCCTTAGAACCTTTGGCAATTGCCATCAGAGAATCACATGATATTTTGGGTATTAATCGTGGAACAGATATTCATAAGGTATCTTTATATGTAGACGATTTATTATTATTCATCTCTAATCCTGAGAAATCTATTCCAGCAGTCTTATCATTGTTGGCTCAATTTAGTGAGTTTTCTGGGTATAAGTTAAATCTTAATAAGAGTGAATTGTTTCCTCTGAATAAACAGGTCCCAAATTATGGTATTTTACCTTTTAAGTTAGCTAACGATTCTTTTACTTATTTAGGGATTAAAATTACCAAAAACCATAAAGAATTATTTCGGTTTAATTTTTTACCCTTAATTGATCAGATTAAAGGTTTGTTTACTAAGTGGTCACCATTATCTTTATCTCTGATAGGTAGGATTAATGCTATTAAGATGGTTATTTTACCTAAATTTTTATATGTTTTTCAAGCGGTACCAATTTTTATTCCGAAATCCTTTTTTACTAATGTTGATTCAAAAATTTCTTCATATATATGGCAGAATAAAAATCCCAGGTTAGGTAAAATATACTTACAGAAGACAAAGAAGGATGGTGGGTTGGCATTACCCAATTTCAGATTTTATTATTGGGCAGTTAATATTAGATATTTGATATGTTGGTTGAAAGAATGGGATGGTCCTTTTGGCCTTCATTGGGTGAGTTTGGAAACCAAATCGGTTTCTGCTTATGCTCTGAGTTCTATCTTAGGGACATCTCTCCCTTTTGCTCTTTCTAAATTGCCGAAGCGAATTGACAACCCGATAGTTAAACATACCTTACGTATATGGTTTCAATTTCGGAAATTTTTCGGGTTGACTCAATTCATGTTAAATAGTCCTATTGTATCTAATTGTTTTTTCCATCCCTCAATTATAGATCATGCTTTTTTGGCTTGGAAAACTAAGGGATTATTAAGATTTTCCGACTTATTTTTGGACAACTGTTTTATGTCCTTTGAGCAACTAGCTAATAAATATAATTTGCCTAGATCTCATTTTTTAAGATACTTACAGGTTAGGCATTTTTTAAGTACGGTACTTCCTTCGTTCCCAAATTCTCTGTCTTCAGATACTTTGGAAAGTTTGTTTGAACTAAACCCTTTTCAAAAAGGGCTTATATCAAAACTTTATAATATAATTATGAAGATACGTTCAGTGCCCTTTGATAAGACCAAAAATGATTGGGAAAGAGAACTTAATCTTATTATTCCTATTGAGAATTGGGATAGAATTCTTAAATTAGTTAATACATCATCTATATGTGCCAAACATTCATTATTACAATTTAAGGTTGTACATAGGGCCCATATGTCCAAGGATAAATTAGCTCATTTTTATTCTCATATAAACCCTATTTGTGACAGATGTCATTTAGAAATCGCTTCTTTAACTCATATGTTTTGGTCATGTCCACTTTTGAGAAAATATCAGAAAGATATTTTTGATATTATTTCGGCGGTATTGAACACTGATTTACAACCCCATCCTATTACCGCAATTTTTGGTTTACCGATGATGGACTTACTTCACTTATCTCCTTCCGCCTGTCGAATGATTGCTTTTCTCACTTTGATGGCTAGAAGATCTATTTTGTTGAATTGGAAGGAAATTAATCCTCCCACGGTATTTCATTGGCTTTCTCAAACTATGTTATGTCTAAATTTAGAAAAAATTAGAAGTGCTGTATTTGATACTTCTATTAAATTTGAAAAGATATGGAGACCATTTATTCAATATTTTCATATGATGTAATGGCCCTGTGCCGGGCTTATTGTTTTTTTTTTCAGCTTTAATCGTATGTATGTTGAGAGGATCGGAGTTGACGTCATTGATGTTTATGTATACTCGTGAGATACTATGAACAGCCCTTTTTTTTCTCTCTTTTTAAAAGTTTTTTTTATTTTTTTTTCTTCTTTGTTTTTTTTTTCTTTTTCTTGATACTAGATTAGTAGATTAGCTAACTTCCTTAGATAGATTTTTTTTTCTCTTTTTTACACTATATATTATGAAATATCTAAACTTACCTTGTTCATATATATACTATACGGTTTATGTTTTGGGAAACTTACTTATGCTCTATTCATTGTTTATGTAATACTTTATGTATAATGGGAGTCTATATATTTGTAATCCCTTACCATTATTTGAATTGTATCTCATTCATAATATTCTAAATATTAATAAAAAGATTGAAAGAGAGAGAGAGAGAAGTAAAAGTAGTGGAATAATGCATTCTTCCCAATACAAAGACATTTAGAGAAAGCTGTACTATGCATGATGTGCTTCAAACAAAATTAATACACTTGGCTGACAAATTGCAGACATCCTTAGCTTGCTATATATGTTCTGGAAAAATGTTTTGCTTTGGCTGTGGAGCAGTTATTCATACAAAACTGTTAAGTGCAGATGAGTGCAAAATTTTCACAAAGGACCTTAGAGTCAGCTATTTGAAGGAAATGTATTATCAATGTTCTTCTGTTTTGTTTTCTAACCATTTTCCGACACTGACCAGTCTTGCCTTCTTGTTATCGAATGTCTGTGACTGTTTTGATGAGGAATAGGAAGGTGAACATGTGGAACAGAACCAAGGAGCAGATCAGCTGCTACTTCTGTTCTGTCTTGCCGTTGCTGAACAATGTGATTTGCTCGTCATAAATTGTATTGCAACCATTCAGACTGTGGAGGTTGTCAACATGATTAAACTTCAATATATTTGTTGCATTAGCTTGGATTTACATTAATAGCGAATACCTTTAATATTGAATTCTGTATTATTGTCTTGTCTCTAACTCTTTGTCCTTACCCAGAGATTTTTTCACAATAAATATTATTTTGTGTAGCAGCAATTCAGGATGGTGAAGGCAAAGTATTAATAAAGTTCTTTGTCAGTTTTAAATGAAGCTGTGTTTTGCTTTACACTAGTAGGTAGTTGATTGGAATTTACTAATCTGACTGGGTCTATAGGTTGCATTCCTAACATGAGTCATATAATTTAGTATAATTGGCTAGATCTTGCTGGACCACGGCATAATGTGATGCATGTCACTAATTACACTTGTCCTGCAACTTTCAGTTGAATGCAGGCTTACATAGAACACATGAGTTGTTAAGGCTGTTGTAAGACAAAAGGTCATCTTGGATCCCAATAAAAGTTCAGCTGGATGCGTGCAGTAGTGGAGTGAAGAGCATGTGTTTGGCTCACTCCCAATAACCATTAAGAATGTACAAGTATGTACATGTGCACATTACATTGTGTATTTTAGTATGCCCTGCAAAAAATGTCAAATTTATATTCTCATGCATGCCACTGCCAAAATCATTAATTTTTCATTAAGCTATTTTTATTCTCTTTTCTCCATCCTGATCCCATATTCCTTTCCTTCTTATTTCTCTATATATCTCCCTAACAGTGAATTTTAAAAAACCGAATAGGAAGCAGAGGAATACAGGGTAATGGAGTTGGGTGACTGAATTAGAGTCAAACCAGCTACTGGAAGGAGAATACAGGAATGAAATTGAACAAGTTAAATTGTTTCCTTTTTGGCAAGAATAGTTTTGACTTGCACTAACAGAGATCACATTGTCTAAAGAGTGCTGTTGAATATTAGCTTAACTTTCTGAGATGAAGCTAATGAATGGTCAAGTTATACAGATATTCAGTACATTACCCAGGCTGAGTTCTGTGAATTCACTAGCTACTTTTCATTTTAATATTCTAGCATCTGCTGTTAAATATGTTACTTTTCCAGCAATATCTGGCCCTTTGTGCTTTTAAAATGCCTTTTAAACTCTTATGACATTAAAGAAACTTTTCAGATTCCAAATAGCAATAAAAACATTCTAATACAACTATCTACTAGAGGTTATATTGTCTGGATATAAGTTCAGTTCTGGTCCAGGATCTGGAGCTGATCATGACATTTGGGTGTTGAACAATGCACCGATCAGTTGTCCTTCCTGTTGTCACTACAGAATCTGTTCATTCAGACCCTATAACCTGGATAAAGGTGCTTTGTGTTTATTTTACTTTCATTACATTGGCTGAGGTACTAAATGCATATATTCAATTATTCAGGTCTGGAAAGTATGTATTTTGGTTTAGAAAAACTTCGCTTTTTAAAATATTCTCATCTTGTAGTTGGTGTTGTGTTTCATAGCTGTGCTGAGTTCTTTCTTTAGCCAATTACTTCTAATGGCTGTTTCAGTCTGCTGATGTTTCTGGCTTCTAATGTCTTGCTCTTGCATGTTATTATAAAATTAGAACCAAAAGTAATGGACAAGTGTTTAAGATTCTTGTCATTGTACGATAGCACCAAGCATGTTTCCGATATATTGCCTTCCAAGCATCTTTCTCCTTGCCTGAAAAGTTCCCATAGTCCATGTACATGCCTGCTTTCTCCAGTAAGATGCTGTCATTGGAATGTGACTCGTCCCCGAGTTCTTGCAGTCACTTATGTATTTATTGTTTGCTTTGTACAATTTATCCACAGGATAATTTTGGCTATGATCTTCCAGCTGTGGAAGCAGCAATGAAGAAGCATGAAGCAATTGAGACAGATATCGCTGCCTATGAGGAACGTGTGCAAACCCTTGTGGATGTATCTCAGGAGCTGGAGGCTGAGAATTATCATGACATCACACGTATTAATGCCAGAAAAGAAAACATCATGCGCCTATGGGAGTATCTTTTGGAGCTGCTTAATGCTCGGCGAGCAAGGCTGGAAATGAATTTAGCCCTTCAGAAGATTTTCCAGGAGATGCTTCATATTATTGACTGGATGGATGAAATGAAAGTATGTAAAAATACCGGTCTTTTATGTTTCTGTAACATGTGATTTTGTTATTTTTAGAGCAAAATGAAGACAAAATATAAAGGCAGGAGAGATTTATGAATTGAATTGAATTCACCTTATTACTTACATCCGTCATATACATGAGGAGTAAAAGTCTTTATATTACGTCTCTGTTGAAATGTGCAATTTATAGTAATTTATAATGAATAGTATGTACAACAGGATAATCACTATAACATAGAAATACAGTAGCATTAGCATGAGTTAATCAGTCTGATGGCCTGGTGGAAGAAGCTGCCCCAGAGCCTGTTGGTCCTGGCTTTTATGCTGTGGTACTGCTTCCTGGATGATAGTAGCTGGAGCAGTTTGTGGTTGGGGTGACTCGTGTCTCCATTGATCCTTCGGGCCCTTTTTGCACACCTGTCTTTGTAAATGTCCTGAATTAGTGGGAAGTTCACATCTACAGATGAGCAGGGCTGTCCGCACCACTCTCTGCAGAGTCCTGCGATTGAGGGAAGTACAGTTCCCATACCAGGCAGTGATGCAGCCAGTCAGGATGCTCTCAATCGTGCTCCTATAGAAAGTTCTTAGTATACATTTAGGAAAATTTTATGGACAGGAGTATGAATAGGAAATGTAGAGGAATGGAGGGATGTAGGCCAGATATGGGAATATGGGACTAACCAAGATAGGCATCTTAGTCTTCTTGGACGAGTTAGACTAAAGGGCCTGTTTTCTTGCTGTATTCACTGTGATTCTATTTCAAAATAGTAAAACAGCAATAACACTGGAGAACAATTTTTTCGAAAGCGTTGCTTCCTCAGAAATATTTTTTTGGTTATGATAGACTACTTGAAGCTGAACACAAATATAATTTCAGATGACTTGTATCATCTTTGGAGAAACAAGAAATTAACTTTTATTGAATATAATGCATTTAATTGGATAATGGTGCTGACGCTTTGCAACTAAGCTAAAATGTTTTGATGATTTTCATTTGAACTCGGTGTCTGAGGCTTCTTGCATAGATGTCCAGTGATAATCATCCAGCATTGATGGATTCAGTTGCCCTGGTACTGTTTCTCCAAGACCGCAATATCATGATGAAACCTTCTACTGTATTTACCGCTGACAGTGCCAAGATTTTCAGGGAAGAAGTCTAAATGAGAATGCAGAAATGTATCTTTAGTGACATATTGCACTTCATAGTTTTATATGCTTGAAGCATGTTGTCAACCAGTTGCATGTAGTTTGGTGCCTTGTATTTGCCAAGGAAATTTTCAACATCTTTGAATGCCTTCCATTTGATTTTCTCTGGTTCCCACTAGAAGTTCTTCATGTCGCCTGTCATCGATGACCTGTTTGATTTGTGGACCAACAAAAATACCTTCCTTAATCTTGGCACCAGTTATTCTGAGAACCATCTGTCTCAAATATTAAGATCCTTCATGGAAATTCACAGCCTTTCTAAAATCTGTCCTGCCATGCAGCATCTGTCCTGCCTAAGCATATCCAGGCATGCATGGACAAGATAGAAAACTTTTCAGCTTACATTGTGGGCAACATTTTAATTGACTTGAATTATAAGTTGAAATAACCAATATAGGCAATTTCAAAATAATGGTGATAATCATGATGATTTTCATGATCAGCAGCCCAAAATCCATAAGTCACACCCAAAAGTATTCAGGCAGCAATATCTTTGTCGTCCAGTGTAATCCAGCATCCTACTAGTTGGAAATTCTGATCACAGCTGACTCCCTTAGCACTGAATGTGAACCATGGAATTTGGACTGTTAATGGAGTATGTCACCAGAGCCAGGGAGATTGAATGCAGTGAGTTTGGAGTCCAGACTGTAGGCTTGGTTTGTGACTGGAACTGTGGCTGGAGTCTGGAATGTTGAATAGTTTTGCAACTGTGAATTGGTGTCCACAGTGTCTGTATATTTACCTTTCCCTTTGAACTATTTTTACATGTTGCCAAAGTCCTATGGGTGGAGATTATCAGAGTTTTACCAACAACGTTTATCAAAAATAAACTTCCATTGCACCTGTTTGTTTTTTTAAAATATTATTTACATTACAATTGCTTTTATGCTTCAAAGCACTGCATGCAGTAAATTCAGTGGTTGAGAAATTTTTACAAGTAACACTGTTCGATGCTGTGTGTAGATTATTTCCCATTACTCAGCACTCTCAGAGTGTCTGTGTTATAATAATGCTGTTCCCTGGCAAGGCCAAGCCCTCCCATGAACCTAGATATCCAGTGAGTTTTGGATTCGACAATCCTATTGTTTTTTGTGAAAGCAAATTTATTCTGAACAACTTGATTCTTCTTTATCGATGGACTCTCATTTTTGTCCAACTAAACATTGTGTAATTAGGAATATCAAGCTACTATTCATGCCCCTGAGGTATATAACACCATCATCCATGAGCACATGCAGTCTCCTTTCAATTACCATTTTCCAAGGGGTGTCTGTTTGCTTTGCCTTCCAAATTCTCTCCTTTTTTTTGCTTTAGTTTTTTACATTGGCTTTTCTTCCTTCTGAATGCTTGCTCAGCTTCTTGTTACCCTCCAATCCAATTTATTCAAACCTCCATACAGCACGAACGATCCTGCTCGTCAGGACTTTAGTCCTGATTCTTTTGAGGTGGAACTTGCCTGGTTGCGTCTGATCCCATTTTCTCTGAACCACTCTCAACTGGTCCCCAAGACTTTAAAGTTCATCTTCAAGCTCCACTGCTCTTGCCATCAACAGTACTGTCCATCTTTTATGGTCACTGGCACATAACTTGGGAAATTATCCACAGATTACTACTTTTGAGGTTTTGGTTCTTAATCACTTTCTTAACTCTGTAAAATCTACCCAAGGACATCGTCCCTTTTTCTCCCTATGCCATAAGTATCAATTTATCAGTCTGGTTCTTCACCCTCCTCCCTTGAAATGTTCTCCTGCAGCTTGTTGGTTTCGTTGATCCTGATACCAGGGAGACAACATACCATCCTCTCATCACAGAAATGTTTAATGCTTCCAAGGTTATAGTCTCAGATAGCTGCATCTCATCTGCTTCCCCCTCCGACCCACCCACCACCCCGTACACTTGAACTAATAGGGTGCTGTAGTGTTTACTCCAACTGCAGTACCCACAAAACTAATTCTGGTTAAAAGCAAAATACCCTCTGGTCTCCAAAGCTACCTGCCTGGTCTTTTTTGTCCACACAGTAAATATCCATTCCGCTTTTGGTCCTGATGAAGGGTCTCAGCTTGAAACGTTGACTATTTACTCATTTCCATAGATGCTACCTGGCCTGCTGAGTTCCCCAAGCATTTTGTGCGTGTTGCTTTGGATTTCCAGCATCTTCAGATTTTCTTGTGTTTGTCTGTTCCTTTTTTTTTGTCTGGATCCTCTTAAGCATAAAAAGTGCTCCTCCATTTGATGACACTGCAGCATCAAATGAGTTCCCACAAGGCTCAGAATTTGAATTCCTTAGATCGGAGACATCCTGCCATGCTTGTTTGAGGTTAACCAATAACAAATGACTTAAAAAATCTTTCTATGAATTACTTACTATTTTACTTCCCTCAGTGAATTTTACTGGATTTTTCTTCAAATACACTGAACTTCAATCTCCTACAATGTTCAGTTCATGGAGACCCTGCTTCCTATACTGTTGTTAAATAAAGTGAAATATTTGCATTGGCAGAAGCATTAATAACCGGGTTACTTAGAGTTCAAGTGATTAGAAAAAGATCCAAAGAAGGTTTGAGGAAAAAACTTTTATTTTCATGAACCAAGTAGTTCTGACCCTGGAATTCACTGCCTGAAAGGATGTAGCAAGTTGATCAGTACCGACTTCCTCAACAATCTGGATTGGTACTTGAAGAAAGCAAGTTTGTAAGGACACAGGAAGAGTCCATGAATGGAAATGACTGGATTCTTCATGAAAAGACAGCATGGGCTTATTGTGCTGAGCAGCCGTCTTCCCTTGTGTTAGTATTCTATGTAAAATGATTCTTCTGTTGTCCAAGACGGAGCTAGAGCACGGCAGTTAGTAACAGTATTAGCAGAATTCAATTAATAGTTGTTACACCTACACTTTGAAATGCAACTCATTTCTTTCTTACCATTTCCCATTCAGACCTGATGTCATATCTAGGTAATTCCAAAATCTTTTCTGCTGTCTTAGAGTAAGCTTGATTTTTTAAACAGAAGAAGCATTGTACTTCAAAAATGTGCATCTTAGTGACTACTTCTACCTGTGGTGCATCTGGCAGATACTGAAAGCCTGTCCCAAACAACTGGCTGGAGTGTTCAAGGACACTCTCCATACTGAAGTCAAAAGGTTCCCACGTGCTTGAACAGAACATTAATCATACCATTGCCTAAGAGGAGCACTTGCAATCTGCTGTGATGAAGTGCCTTGAGAAGTTTATCATAGCTACAGTTAATTCCTGCCCAAGCAAGCACGTGCACCCACTGCAATTTGCTTAGCACCACATTAGGTCTACAGTGGATGCAATCTAACTGGCTGTCCTCTTGGCCAAGGATCACCTGGACACTGTCTTTGTCATGCTGCTGTTCATTAATTACAGCTCAGGATTCAGCACCATCATATCCCCAGTACTAACCGACAAGCTTCAAAACCCAGGCCTCTGCAGTTCAATCCTTGATCTGTCCATCAAGGGACTATAGTCGGAGCAGATCAGAAACAACATCTCCGCCTCACTGACAATCAACACAGACGCACCTCAAGGGCGCTTGCTTAACTCGCGACTCTACTCTCTCTGCCCTCGTGATTGAGCGGCTCAGCACGGCTCAAACGCCATCTATAAATTCACCGATGTCACAACTGTTGTTGGCATAATATCCGGTAGTTAAAAGGCGGTGTCGAGGAGTGGGATTGAGTTTGGTTGCAACCTCGCACTCAAAGCCAGTAGATTAAGGGATTGATTGTGGACTTCAGGAGGGGGAGGTCAGTGGTGTAGCATACACACAACAGTCCTCATTGAGTGGTCAGCAGTGGAAAAGGTGAGCACCTTCAATTTCCAGGTTGTCAGCATCCCGGATGCAATTACAGAGGGCTATATTTCATTCAGAGTTTGAGGAGATTTGGTATGTCACCAGAAGCTAGCACGTTTCTAAAGATGGACCATAGAGAGCATACTGTCTAGTTGCAACACCCTCTGGTTTGGAGGCTACCAATGCACAGGATCGGAAAAGTTGCAGAGGATTATAAACTCAGCCAGCTCCATCATTGCAGCCACCAAAGAGATCTTCAATAGATGATGCCTGAAGAAGGTGACAGTCATTATGAAGGACATTCATCACCCAGGACATGCCCTCTTTTAATGATTGCCATCAGGGGGGAGGTACCAGAGCCTGAAGGCACACACTCAATGTTTTCTGAATGGCTTCTTTCCCACCACCATCAGATTTTTGAATGGCTCACAAACCCATGAAGACTACCTCACTAGTTTGTTCTCTTTTTGCACTTTTTTTTGTGTTTCCTGTTATAAGTTATAGTAATTTTGTTACGTATTGCCACAAAACAGCACACTTCATGACAGCAATATTAATTCTGATTCTGACACTTGTCTTATTTAAAACATTTGTGAACCATTTCAATTTAGCAGCCTATTTTTGGAAGAATCAGAATCTAAATATGAGGATGAGATAAATAAATGAATCGAGCCACATTGTTCAATCAGCAAATGTGACAGGGAAGCAGATAAATTAAACTAACTAAAGTATTGCTCAGCAATATTTGTAGCACGTCAGAACAATAGTATGTAAAAATAATTAGCTACTCAGAAGTCTGAAGATCTTTGTAAATATAGGTTAGTTAAATAATACATTTTGGGGTGCCACAGTAGCGTAGTGGTTAGAGCGATGGTATTATAGCTTGGGGGTTTGAAATTCAGAGTTTAATTCTGTCTTCCTCTGTAAGGAGTTCGTATATCCTGTGGGTTTCCTCTGGATGCCTTGGTTTCCTCCCACACTCCAAAGGCATACCGGTTAGCAGATTAACTGGTCATTGTAAGTAGTCCCGTGATGAAGCTAGCATTAAATCAGGCGTTGCAGTGTTGTTGGCAGTGCGGTCAAAGGACTTGAAGGCTCTATTCCATGCTGCTTTTAGAAACAATGAAAATTCTGATATTAAAAAATATTGTACCCATTGTAATGGCAAGTTGTTTTAGAAAGCTAATGAATATTTCTTCTTCCAGATACGACTTTTATCAGAGGATTGTGGTAAACATTTGATGGGTGTAGAGGACTTGCTCCAGAAACATGCACTGCAGGAAGCTGACATTGTGGTTCAAGCAGATAGAATGAAAATCATCAACGCAGGAGCACTCAAGTTTACTGAAGGAGAAGGTGAATTTTAATTTCCTGTACTGTCCACCCCTCCTCTGCATCACCTTGCACATACTGTTTAGCCTTATTGTAATCAGCCTGAACGGATTAAAAAAAAACTTCTCAAGTAATTGACACAAGCGTTGATTTTATACTTACATGACTTTGCCTGTTGTGTGTGTCTCTTTGCGTATGTGTGAATAACATGACGTGTCCGAAACTCAGGTCTTAACAGATACTCTCTGCCAGGCTTTTTCATGGCTAAATATTACTGGGGGAACAAATGGAATAATTTAGCCATACTTCAAAGTCTCTTTGGGGGTAAAAAATACAACATTCCCATTGATTGCTGTGAATCTCTTACACATGACCACGTAAAGTGGAGAAGGAATAATTGAGGTGGCCGTGAGAAGCTTTTGGGGAGCACAAAAAGGCCGTGTTCCTCCTGCAGACTATGACACAAACTGCCCGTTCCGCTGTCCTGTCAGGCCCCGTCTGACCCATCCGTGGAACAGCTGGCAGTTTCCACATTGCAACATCAGCCACCTCAGAGCTCACAAAATCAGAGCAGTCTGCATGGAATATTCTGAATGGTTAATGCAATGCTGCAACTCCTGTGTTGAAGTAGATGTAATGGAGGTCCTGAAATTGATGTCAGTTTCACAGAATGACCATAGAGAACACCGTATGTTTATGACCATCCTTTTGGCAGAATCCAGTCCATTATGTAGAGAGACTCTGACAACACTGTTGTTGGAGGAACTCAGCAGGTCAGGCAGCATCTATGGAAAAGAGTATGAAGGGTCTCACCCTGAAGTGTCGACTGTTCACTCTTTTCTGTAGATGCTGCCTGACCTACTGATTTCCTCCAGCATCTTGTGTGTGTTGCTTTGGATTTCCAGCATCTACAGATTTTCTCATGTTTCTCTCTATTGATATGTGCCGGCTGGTGGCATAGTGGCATCAGTGCTGGACTTTGGGGCGGAAGGTCCTGAGTTCGATTCCAGCCGGTTCCCATCCGTGTTGGGTTGAGCAACTCGACCTCGTAAAAAAGTAATTGCCTGCTACAAAAACATCAGCAGCAAAAAAGTTGATGGCCTATGCTCTCTCGTGAGTTGAAAGGCAATTTCTCTCTCTTTCTTCTCTCTCTCTCTCTCTCTCTCTCTATACTGACATGCTTATTACTGAAACATGGCCTGTGCATTAAGTACAGCTATTGCATTATTTAGTACCTTTCCACTGTGTTATAACATTATATTACGATATTATCTCATTTGGTGATTACAGTTTAGAGGAGGTTGTATCTACCTAAATGTATTTCTCAGATCTGACCAAATTAAGATAATGCCAGTGCATTTTCAACAATAAAGCCACTGATTACCGAAGATTTTCTTTTTCTAGGTTACACACCCTGTGATCCCAATATAATCAAGGATCGTGTCAATCATCTGGAACTGTGCTATGAGGAGCTTTGTACATTGGCAGCCGAAAGGAAAGCCCGCCTTGAGCAATCGCGCCGTTTTTGGACATTCTTCTGGGAGATGGCTGAAACTGAGAGCTGGATTCGAGAAAGAGAGCAGATCTTCTCATCACAAGATTATGGGAAAGATATTACCAGCATTATGATTCTGCAAAACAAACATAAAACACTGGAAGATGAATTAGCTGGTCTCAGGACTCAACTGCAGCAAACAATTAAACTGGGCAATGATATGATTACAGAGAACCACTTTGCTTCACCTAAGATCAAGAAACGCATTGAGGAAGTTCTTGCGATGTGGACGGACTTGGAGGAATTGGCGGCTTTCCGCAGGCAAAATCTTCTGCATGCTCAAAGCTTCTTCCAGTATCAAGTGGATGCAGATGATCTCAAAACCTGGTTACAGGACACTTACCGTATTATGTCTTCAGATGATGTCGGCCATGACGAATTTTCAACACAGACATTGGTGAAGAAACAAAGAGACCTTACAGATGAAATCATGAAGTATGCGACAGCAATTGATGGTCTAAATAAACAGCTTCAGAGCCTCCCAGACGAATTCAGAAAATTACCAGAGATAGTGGACCGACAGAGGGAGATAAAGGAGCTCTATACAGACCTGGTGGCCCTTTCAGATCTACGGAGGCAGCAGCTCCAGGATGCTCTCGCTCTCTATGTGATGTTTCGTGAAGCTGATGCATGTGATTTGTGGATGACTGAGAAAGAGAAGTGGCTGGAGGGAATCGAGATTCCAAATAAAATAGAGGATTTGGAAGTGGTACAACACAGGTACAAGCTGATTATTTATCTTGTACTTTCAGTAAGACTGTTCAGATCAAATATATCAGTCTCACAGTCTCTCTTTCAATCTTTTTATTAATATTTAGAATATTATGAATGAGATACAATTCAAATAATGGTAAGGGATTACAAATATATAGACTCCCATTATACATAAAGTATTACATAAACAATGAATAGAGCATAAGTAAGTTTCCCAAAACATAAACCGTATAGTATATATATGAACAAGGTAAGTTTAGATATTTCATAATATATAGTGTAAAAAAGAGAAAAAAAAATCTATCTAAGGAAGTTAGCTAATCTACTAATCTAGTATCAAGAAAAAGAAAAAAAAACAAAGAAGAAAAAAAAATAAAAAAAACTTTTAAAAAGAGAAAAAAAAAGGGCTGTTCATAGTATCTCACGAGTATACATAAACATCAATGACGTCAACTCCGATCCTCTCAACATACATACGATTAAAGCTGAAAAAAAAACCAATAAGCCCGGCACAGGGCCATTACATCATATGAAAATATTGAATAAATGGTCTCCATATCTTTTCAAATTTAATAGAAGTATCAAATACAGCACTTCTAATTTTTTCTAAATTTAGACATAACATAGTTTGAGAAAGCCAATGAAATACCGTGGGAGGATTAATTTCCTTCCAATTCAACAAAATAGATCTTCTAGCCATCAAAGTGAGAAAAGCAATCATTCGACAGGCGGAAGGAGATAAGTGAAGTAAGTCCATCATCGGTAAACCAAAAATTGCGGTAATAGGATGGGGTTGTAAATCAGTGTTCAATACCGCCGAAATAATATCAAAAATATCTTTCTGATATTTTCTCAAAAGTGGACATGACCAAAACATATGAGTTAAAGAAGCGATTTCTAAATGACATCTGTCACAAATAGGGTTTATATGAGAATAAAAATGAGCTAATTTATCCTTGGACATATGGGCCCTATGTACAACCTTAAATTGTAATAATGAATGTTTGGCACATATAGATGATGTATTAACTAATTTAAGAATTCTATCCCAATTCTCAATAGGAATAATAAGATTAAGTTCTCTTTCCCAATCATTTTTGGTCTTATCAAAGGGCACTGAACGTATCTTCATAATTATATTATAAAGTTTTGATATAAGCCCTTTTTGAAAAGGGTTTAGTTCAAACAAACTTTCCAAAGTATCTGAAGACAGAGAATTTGGGAACGAAGGAAGTACCGTACTTAAAAAATGCCTAACCTGTAAGTATCTTAAAAAATGAGATCTAGGCAAATTATATTTATTAGCTAGTTGCTCAAAGGACATAAAACAGTTGTCCAAAAATAAGTCGGAAAATCTTAATAATCCCTTAGTTTTCCAAGCCAAAAAAGCATGATCTATAATTGAGGGATGGAAAAAACAATTAGATATAATAGGACTATTTAACATGAATTGAGTCAACCCGAAAAATTTCCGAAATTGAAACCATATACGTAAGGTATATTTAACTATCGGGTTGTCAATTCGCTTCGGCAATTTAGAAAGAGCAAAAGGGAGAGATGTCCCTAAGATAGAACCCAGAGCATAAGCAGAAACCGATTTGGTTTCCAAACTCACCCAATGAGGGCCAAAAGGACCATCCCATTCTTTCAACCAACATATCAAATATCTAATATTAACTGCCCAATAATAAAATCTGAAATTGGGTAATGCCAACCCACCATCCTTCTTTGTCTTCTGTAAGTATATTTTACCTAACCTGGGATTTTTATTCTGCCATATATATGAAGAAATTTTTGAATCAACATTAGTAAAAAAGGATTTCGGAATAAAAATTGGTACCGCTTGAAAAACATATAAAAATTTAGGTAAAATAACCATCTTAATAGCAGTAATCCTACCTATCAGAGATAAAGATAATGGTGACCACTTAGTAAACAAACCTTTAATCTGATCAATTAAGGGTAAAAAATTAAACCAAAATAATTCTTTATGGTTTTTGGTAATTTTAATCCCTAAATAAGTAAAAGAATCGTTAGCTAATTTAAAAGGTAAAATACCATAATTTGGGACCTGTTTATTCAGAGGAAACAATTCACTCTTATTAAGATTTAACTTATACCCAGAAAACTCACTAAATTGAGCCAACAATGATAAGACTGCTGGAATAGATTTCTCAGGATTAGAGATGAATAATAATAAATCGTCTGCATATAAAGATACCTTATGAATATCTGTTCCACGATTAATACCCAAAATATCATGTGATTCTCTGATGGCAATTGCCAAAGGTTCTAAGGCGATGTTAAAAAGTAATGGACTAAGAGGACAACCTTGTCTAGTGCCCCGAAATAAACGAAAAAATGGAGATCTTTGATTATTAGTAAACACCGAGGCTACTGGAGTTTGATATATCAGTTTAATCCAAGAAATGAAGGTCGGACTAAAATTAAACTTCTCCAACACATAAAATAAGTAGGGCCATTCAACTCTATCAAATGCTTTTTCCGCATCTAATGATATAACACATTCTGAAGTATTATGTGAAGGAGTATAAACAATATTCAATAATCTCCTAACATTGAAAAAAGAATAGCGATTTTTAATAAAACCGGTTTGATCTTCCGAAATAATTTGGGGTAATACCTTCTCCAACCTAGAAGCCAGCAACTTGGAAAAAATCTTAGAATCCACATTCAATAAAGATATTGGTCTGTAGGATGCACAATCAATAGGGTCTTTATCTTTCTTCAGTATTAAAGAAATGGAAGCTCTATAAAAAGATTGTGGCAACTTCCCCAATCTAATTGCTTCTTCAAACACCTTGCATAGCCAAGGAGATAGAGTATCAGAAAAACATTTTAAAAATTCTACTGTAAACCCATCTGGACCTGGTGCTTTCCCAGAGTTCATTGAGGAAATAACCCCTTTAATTTCCACATCTGTAAACGGAGTATCTATTACTGAAATATCATCAGATGATAGTTTTGGAAAATTCAATTTCCCGAGAAAATCACACATGGTATTATGATCCTGAGGGAATTCAGATTTATACAGGGAGGTATAAAAGTCTTGAAAAGACTTATTTATGTCATCATGGTTAACTGTCAAATCCCCATTCTGCTGTCGAACCTTAGTAATCTGGCGTTTAACTGAAACATTCTTCAGCTGACTAGCTAACAGTTTTCCTGATTTATCACTATGTATATAGAAATCAGATTTGGTTTTCATTAATTGATTTTCTATCGGAGATGTAAGGAATAAACTATGTTCCATTTGAAGTTCAACCCTTTGTTTATAAAGTTCCATGCTAGGAGTAGTCGAATATTTCCTGTCAATCTCTTAAATTTTATCAACCAGTAAAAGAGTTTCCTTCTTAGTGCGTTTTCTCAGACCAGCAGAATACGAGATAATCTGTCCACGTATATACGCTTTTAAAGTGTCCCAAAGTGTTCCGCATGTGATATCCTCCGTGGAATTAGTTGAAAAGAAGAAATCAATCTGTTCCTTCATAAATTTAATAAAGTCCGGTTCTTGCAATAAGGTAGAGTCAAATCGCCATTGTCTAGCATTTAAAGCTGTATCCGTAAAATTAATAGAAAGTTTTAATGGAGCATGGTCAGAAATAGCTATAATATCATAATTACAACCAATTACCGATGGAATAAAACAAGAGTCAATAAAAAAAATAATCAATTCTCGAATAGGAGTGATAAACATGTGAGAAAAAAGAAAACTCTTTGTCATTAGGATGACGAAATCTCCAAATATCAAAAACTCCATTATCAGTCAAAAAGGAGTTAATACAAGTGGCCGACTTATTGGGTAGAGTCTGAATAGTTGTAGATTTGTCCATCAAAGGAATTAAACAACAATTAAAGTCACCACCCATTATTAATTTATATTCATTTAAATTAGGTAAAGAAGTAAATAAGGACTTAAAAAAGTCAGGACAATCCACATTTGGGGCATAAACATTAACCACAGCAACCTTTTTATTACCGAGTAAACCCGTAATTAACAAAAATCTACCATTCGGATCCGAAAGAATATCGTGTTGAACAAATGTAATAGAGGAGTCAATAAAAATTGAAACTCCCTTAACTTTGGCATTCGAATTCGAATGATATTGTTGACCCCGCCAAGACCTAAAAAAGCGATATTTGTCCTCCTTCCTCACATGAGTTTCTTGTACAAAAATAATATGAGCATTAAGTCTTTGGAATACTTTGAAAATCTTCTTTCGTTTAATCGGATGGTTTAATCCATTAGTATTCCAAGACACAAAGTTAATGGTTTGAACCATGTTTCCAAAGTCATCCCTTTGGTATATAAAGGGTTAACCATGTTATAAACTCATGCATCCGGAAGAGGGACAAAAATAAAGAGCGGACCCAGAAGTGACGACATCATAGACATATTTGTAGTTCATGAACAGCCCAAGTAAAAAAACTAAAACAAATTGATAAGAAAAAAATTAAAAAGGAGAACAGACCAACCCCCACCCCCATATGAAAAGGAAAAAAAGCCAAAATATGGCTAGAAAAAAGAAAAAATGAAACTAACTCTAACCCCATATCAGCGGCAGACCACTCCGTGTTTAACGGATATATATAAAAAACCACCCGAACTTTAAGAATTATGATCACAGTACTAAAAACTACGCTTCTTAATATGCTGAGTTGTAAAGAAAAAGGGAATAAAATCATTAAAAGTTTATAAATCGGGTTATAACCCAAACAAATCAAGAAGTATTTAAACTATGATAAGCGATGCATTATAGGAAGAAGACGAAAAAAGAAGCAATAACGCCATCTTAAACTAAACCAATACTTTACAAAAAACCATTATCTTGATATTAAACAAAAAATTCACTTCGAAAGGTTAAAAATATACCTTCAAGGGAACAAAAATAGTAGACAAAAATATAGTATAGTAGTTAAAGTGTATAAGACAGAGCGATTAATATAACGAAAACACACTTTAACTTAAATATGAAGTATAGGATAAACCTACACCAATAACCAGAGACTAACCCTGGTTTAAAAAATCAAAAACCATCTTTCACGATCAGAATCACTCATTTACTGGAGAGTAGTAACTGTATCAGTAGGGAAGTTCTCTTCCAAATACTTTTTCGCTTCAAAGGTAGACAAAAATACTTTACGCGGAGCATTCGGGGGGGAGATCCTGAGCTTCACCGGGTATAAGAGCGCAGGTTTTAGATTTTTCTCATAACATTCAGACATCAGAGGTTTAAAAAGCAGCCTTTTTCTCATGATTTCTGGGCTAAAATCCTGGACCAAGCGAAAACAATAATCACGAAATTTAATCATCCCAGCCCTTCGAGCTTCACGAATGAGTTGTTCTTTATCGTGTACGTAATGAAATCGGACGATTACCACCGGGGGCTTATCTGAAACCGTCGGTGATCGACTCCAAATTCTATGTGCTCGGTCAAGTAGCGGAGGGTTTACTGGAAAAACCGACGGAAACGCATCTTTTAGAAATTGAGCAAAGTATTTCGAAGGATCGCCTTGTTCTATGCCGTCTGGGAGACCAAGTATGCGTAGGTTCTGTCTTCTGGACCGATTCTCCAAATCGACACTCTTGGCTTTAAGTGTCTCCACCAATTTAATAGTCGAAATTAGATCCTGTTGCAATTTTTCAATTGTCGAATCTCGTTTCCGCGCTTCCTCTTGCAGCAATGAGATAAGCGCTTGCTGCTGGTTAATTACTGAATCCGTCTTAACCATATAATCTTGAAAAACCTTTATGTCTCGTTGAAAAGCCTGACGTTGTTCCTCAAATTTTTTATCCAAAAGCTCCATAAGCAGTTCATAAGTTAACTCAGTGCGTTGAGGTTGAGCTGGCTTCTTTCCATTACCGTTCGGGTTTCGCCCCGGTTCTCGTCCTTTGGATCTAAGAGCCATTTCTGTTTGCATATCTTCCAAAATTCACGATAAAATCTTAACAATAAGCCCGAGAAAGTAGCAAAAGTCTTTTGGTGTAGGTAACAATAAGTTGAATAAGGGTGATCAAAGGTTAAAATAAGTAAAGATTATGGAGCGGATCTGAAACAGTACTCACTCCATGAGCGTCTCCCGCTGACTCCCAGTCTCACAGTCATTTAAATGACACATTTTAAAGTCCTGAATATTTGCCAAGTGCAGATAAAGCAACACATGGGCTCTTCAGAAAGCATTTCTGTGTCAGTAACATCATCTCTGGAATATGAATGGTTAAGAAGGGAACAAAAAGAGATTTTCAAAATTATGACGTGGAAGGATAAATAGTGAAACATTATTTCCACTTATTGGAATATTTTGCCTCAAAATGCTTTTATAGAGAAGCAATTTAAAATGAAACTGGATAAACATTTGGAAAGAATGCATTTGAAAGGCTGCAAGGATAAAGTAGATTTAACCGCAGAGCTTCTATTGAAAAAGCACAATATGGGTATTTTAGGCTAACTCACCTGATGGGGAACCAGCACGTTTTCCTCTCCACTCAATATGACTCCCCATTTACTTGAATTGGAACAAAATCAACTAGGACTTAAGGATGGCGTTATACCCGGTTTCATCCATTTTCTCATGGGTGCATTGGGTTCAGTTGCTCTATATGAAGGCAAATTCTTTTAAAATTTAAGTTTTAGAGATCCTACATCCTTACACCGATACCAAAAGAGGTGTGTAAGGCATTCCTTCTCTCCGCTAGCCGGCAGGTCATTCTCAGGCAAGCTGTAGCACCTGCTTAGTCCCCCCCCCCCCACAAAACAACCCCATCAGGGTGACATGAAACCATAGCAACAGGTGGTGGATGGTCCCATGAGCAGCAGGTGTGTACCTTTGGCAGGCAGACAATATCTGAAGAGTATAGATAATGGCTGAGGTCACCTGTCTTGTGAGGACGCTGCCAAGAAGAAGGCAATGGCAAAGCACTACTGCAGAAACATTTGCCAAGATCAATCATGGTCATTGACCATGATCGCCCACATCATACAACACGGCTCATAATGATGGCGATGATGATGACCTCCTTAAATATTTGTTGATTGGGTATAAATTATTCCATGTTGAATATAGATTTAACTAAAGTTGTTCTGCTGCCTACATGCAGTGCAAGTTATGTAAGCCTCCGGGGTACTTAGGGATTTCAATTGTTCCAGGAGCTTTAACAATTATCACATAGACAGTCAGTGGTCTGAAAGATTATCAAAGGAGGATATTACAGCTATATGGCACTCAGTCACTTTTACAGGTTGACCATTATGAAGGGTAGTTTACTACTGACAGATGACATAGTAAGCTGCTTTCACAACACACTTAAAATGATGGAGGAACTCAGCAAGTCAGGAAGCATCTATGAAGGGGAATATACAATTTATTCCCCTCCATCGATGCTGCCTGACTTGCTGAGTTCCTCCAGTATTTTGTGTGTGTTGTTCAAGATTTCCAGCATCTGCAGTATCTCTTATGTTTATGATGAACTGCTTTCACAGCAAGTTAATTCAGTGTTATTCAACATCTCCGTGGCATAATATAATTGATAAAACACTAATGGTATTGTATTATGCATTTCCATGAAAGTGCACTTTTGTTTGTTGTGATTTTAAAAGGATGCTGTAATCTATATTAACGCTGTTCCATACTGCTTTTAGATTTGAAACACTGGGACAAGAAATGAACAATCTGGAGTCTCGGATCAATGAAGTAAATAAGGCAGCAAACCATCTGATAGAGAGTGGTCATCCCAGCACTCAGGAAGTTAAAACATGTCAGGATCATGTGAACCAAAGGTACCTCTTTAATTTCTTTTCAGTTGCAGAAGATAGGCTCTGAAGTATTTTTTTGACCTGAGAAAGAATGTTCCAAGCCTCAAAAAATAAGTGGAAAGATTATTTATCCTATTTAACTCTACTTGAGAGATGCGCACAGATTATTTCTCCTTCCGCATTTGGTGCCTAACTTCTTCTTTTCAATGGATCTTTCCCTTTATCTTTTGTATTCTTCAGCAAGCATGAATTCATCACATTTATTGAATAGCTGTACATTTTTTTCACAGGATATTTACCTTGTCACAGTAGGCAGATGGTTATCTAAGTATATAAGCAAAATCCTGTGGTTGCTGGAAATTTGAGATAAAACAGAAAGTTCTACAAGTTCTCAGCAGAATAGGTAACATTTATGGAAAGACCATTGGACAATGATTGGGAAGGGTAGAAGCACCAGGACTTAGAACATAGAACAGTGTTACCTAGTCCAGGTCCTTCAGCCCGTGATGTTGTGCTGAATTTTTAACCTACTCCAAAATCAATCTCGCCCTTCCCTCCTTTATAAAGCTCTATTTTCTATCATCCATGTGCCTGTCCAAAATTCTCTTAAATATCCCTTATATTTCTGGCCTCTACAACTTCCCCGGAAGTGTTTTCCAGGCACCTACCAGTCTCTGTCTAAAATAAAACTCCCTTTGACACCCAATCCAATTTTCCTCTAATCACTTTAAAATTATGCCCTCTCACATTTGCCAATGCCGCCAAGGGGGAAAAAATCATTGGCTCTCCATCCTATCTATGCCTCTTATCAAGTCACCTCTCATCCTCCTCTCCAAAGAGAAAGCCCTAGCTCACTGAACCTATCTTCATAAGACATGCCCGCTATACTAGGCAGCATTCTGGTAAGACTCTATACCTTTTTAGAGATTCACATCCTTCCCATAATGAGGTGACCAAATGGAACACAATGCTCCAAATGTGGTCTAACCAGAATTTGATGCAGCTGCAACGTTACCTCACAGCTCTTGAACTCAAACTCCTGACCAACAAAGAACAACGTGCCATATGTCACCTTAACCACTCAATCAACTGAGGGATCTATGGACATGAACCATAAGAGCTTTCTGATCCTCCACCCTGTTAGGAATCCTGTCATTAATCCTGTATTCTACCTTCAAGTTTGATCTCCCAAAGTGAAACACTCCACACATTTTCAAATTGAATTCCATCTGCCACTTCTCAGCCCAGCTCTGCACCCTATCCACATCCCTTTATAGCCTACAACAAACTTCTGAACTATCCACAACACCGCTAAGTCAGATATTGTATGATTTGATTTGTGGAGGGAAGAGGCCGAGGAATGACAGATATTCAGGGAGTGGATACATCTGGTAGGAGGTGGAAGGCCAGTACTTGAGATTGGATGGAGGTCAATATTTCAATATTTTCTTTGCCCTGTAGGCTTCTCATGATAGTACCATGATGGGAAGACCTTGTGCTCTGGGAACTGCCCAAAGTTAGGCACTTCTTGGGCAACGTGGTCCAAGTTCCCCTCCAGTGCTCCATAAAGAGAGTGAATGGGGAAACTACCTCATTTCAGAAATGACATCAGTGGCACAAGGTGATTAAAGCCAGTAAAAGTTGTTTGAATTTTCAGAGTAACCATCAGAAATGGTCATTAGCAAGTACCGGTATGACACTGCTGAAAAAGGTGGCATTATGCAGTGGAACTCGAAGGGAAATTTGACTTAACAAACCTGTGACACACAGCTTTGGAATAGCCATTCTATCTTGGATCTTCCTGTAAGGGAAGGAGTGCCTAGAGTCCATCATTGACAGGATTGGTTGTATTGGCAATGGAGAGAGTCCTGCATGGGAAACTCAGTAGAGACACTGTTGCTGGAAATGCCGTGGTGGCTTAGTCTTGAGCAATGAGATGGTCAGTGGAGATTGCTGATTCACAACTGATGTTTGATCTCGGGGATCTCCACATAGTTGCTGTTTTTGACTCGTGAACTGTGTGAGAAATTCGCTTATTTTCACCCTGATCCAGATAAAGGTTCCCAACCCAAAACATTGATTGTACATTAAACACCACAAATTTTGCCTGAACTACTGAGTTCCTCTGTGATTTATTTTAGACGATAAGATCATAAGATTTACAAGCAGGATTAGGCTATTTGGCCCATCGAATCTGATCCACCATTTCATCATGACCGTTCCATTTTCTCTCTCAGCCCCATTCTCCTCCCTTCTCCTCATATCCTTTCATACTCCGACTAATCCAACCTCTGCCTTAAATATGCCCAATGACTTGGCCTCAACAGCTGCCTGTGGCAGTGAATTCCACAGATTCACCACTCACTGGCAGAAGAAATTCTTTCTCATCCCCATTCTAAAATGACATCCCTCTACACTGAGGGTATGTCCTCTGGTCTTAGACTCCCTACCATCAGAAAGATTCGCTTCACACTCACTCTATCAAGGTCTTTCAACATTCATTAGTTTTCAATGAGGCCACTCTTCGTAGCTCCTTATTTTCATCTTGTAGCTTTCTTTTAACTCTTTATTTGGGGAGGTCGGTGAACCCCCATGCCCAAGGTTGTACAAGTAAAGGGATTTAATTTGGGGATTGCCAGCATCACTATAATGCTCGGCTGTATCTGGAAGCAGTTGACTGCCAGCATTTGCCTAAGTATGGAGGTGTGAGTTGGCACTAATTTGGGCCAAGTATAAGGCTTTTATTTAGATTTTATAAACTACATAGATTTACAATAAGAAACAATCTGCAGATGCTGGAAATCAAGGTAACACACACAAAATGCTAAAGGTACTCAGCAGGCCAGGCAGTCTCTGTGGAAAAGAGAAAACAGTTGATGATTCAGGCCGACACCTTTCTTCAGGATTGGAAAAAAGAGATGAGAAGTCAGGGTAAGGAGATGAGGGGAGAGGATGGAAGAAGTACAAGCTAGTAGGTACTAGGTGAAACTAGGAGAAGGGGAGTGGTGAAGTAAAGAGCTGGGAAGTCGATTGGTGAAAAAGATAAAGTGCTGGAGAAGGGGGAATCTGATTGGAAAGGACTGAAGGCCATGGGAAAAAGGGAAGATTTTCAACATTTTTAATAACTTGATTCTTCTGAGGTTGAAACTCATCTGCCACCACTTTTCTAACTTACAGTTCCTTATGGATATAAATCAAACGTCTCTCTAAATTCAAAACCTTTCTCAATATATATTATAGCAGCTTCCTGGTTGATCTGATTCAACTTTGTTTTTGTTTTGAGCTCAATTTTAAAAACGATGCAAGGAAGAGTGAGAGATTATTATGTGCACAGTACATATCCCCCAGAAGAACTTGATGCAGGCAGAGCATAATGTCAATTGCATGAAGCTGGCTGGGCTATATGAAGTTGGTGTGCTGCCTGCAACAAAATAATTGTTGCACGTTAACTCTGCTTCATTTTTCTTGCTGGCATTCAGAGCTTTGAATAACGTGAACACTTATTCACTGATAATGGTTGGTCCCAATATGTTTAGGCATTGCAGCTTCACACTGCAGCCAAGTGCAAAAAAAAAGGCATTTGATTGTAGGGCTAGAGATTTTCCAGTTTACTACCTGACTGGAGATATTCTGATTTCAATATCAAAGCGTCTGACATGAACATAGTACAGTGCAGATCATTTGGCCCAAGATGTTATGCTGGCCCTTTAACCTACTCCAAGATCGACTTAGCCCCTCCCTCCCTCCAATTCTCTTTGAGTCTCTTAAGCACTCCTAATGTATCTGCCTCTACCACCACCCTTCAATACTTGCCACTCTCTGTACGTATAAAAAACCTACTTCTGACTCCCCCTATATTTTCCTGCAATCACCTTAAAGTTATCCCCTCTCACACTATCCATTGCTGCCCTGGCTAAGCGGTGTTGGCTGTCCACTCCGTTGATGACTCTTATCATCTACAATCCTCTTATCGTCTATCCTCCTTCACTCTAAAGGGAAAAGCCCAGTTTACTGATCCTAAGCTCATAAGACATGCTGACTAATCCAGGCATCATCCCGGTAAATCTCCTCTACACCCTCCCTAGAGCTTCCACATCCTTCCTATAATGAGAACAGAACACAATATTCCAAGTGTGGTCAAGTTTTATAGTGCTGCATCTCAACCCCCTCTGAATGAAGGCCAACCTTCTTAACCACTCTATCAACGTGGAATAGTAGTGGTTACTGTTGGCATAATTAACACAATTGCGTCATTCACCCGCTTATTTCCCAGTGACCTCTATCCTAGGCTCATCAGTTCCTCCAGCTTTCCTGCCACTGACCTACATTAGGGGGTACATTATAGTAGCCAACTAACCTACCACCATGTGTTTGGGATGAGGGAGGAGAATGGAGAACCTAGGGCAAACCCATGTTTCACAGGGAGAATTTGCAAACTCCATACAGTACCCAAAGAGAGGATTCAACCCAGGATACCAGAGCAGCAGCAGTTTAACACTATGCCTTCAATTGCCCTGTTGACATAGGTGAGATTTGAACTCATTTCTACACATCAGGAAATTGTAAAATTCTGTGTAAATATACTATCTCTTGGTTAATATTCCAATTCAAAACTCAAATCTCATTAAGCCTCTTGTACTGGAAATTCATATGCTCATAAAATATGCATTAAATACCCTGCTCTACAAAGTATGCCTCTTTGTCCAAATGTGGTTGGTTTGCAATCTTTGTGCACATACCTTGAGTGAAAGAGTATGCATGTTTGAAATGCAAATCACATTCATTATCATATTAGATTGTGTAAAGCACAAGTTAGTTTCATGCGTTTTAAATCACAGTTGAAATCAACCAGTGCCATTGATGTAACTGACCACCAAATTCAACCACAAGTGAAAGTCATTGAGCCGCTTCTCCGGCACATGACCAAGCACAAGTTCACAACTGAATCTCAGGATTCATCAAACAGACCCTGCCGTCTTGGGAAATGGATCAAAATGGTCCTCAGCACCAGGGGGGCTGCAATTCTTGTCTCCTTATTAAGTACTTCCAGTGATCCAAACTCCACAACCCTCTGCAGAAGAGAATTCTAGAGATTTATCACCTTCCATGAGAAGCAATTCCTATGAATACCTCAATTTTAAATGAGTGATCTTTTTCAGATCTCACTAATGGAAACTATCTCAACATTTACCATGTCATGGGACCTTGTATGTTTCATAAACTCTGAATAATACAGGTCTAACATATTTGGCTGTTTATGATAGGGCACCCCTCTAATCACAGGGACCGACCTGGTGAATCTCTTATGGTCTCCTTCAGTACTAATAGATTCTCTGACATGAAGGAGCTGCATGCATCTTTTATAAGATTCTTGTTAATATTCTTTACAGATGGATGATATTCCAGAAGTTATTTGGAATGAAGAAGAGCAATGTGAACTCTGCATTAAGCCTTCAGAATTATTATCTTGAGTGTGATGAGACAAAAGTTTGGATCTGTGAGAAAAACAAGCTCATTGAATCAACTCTGGATCTGGGAACTGACTTGGCTAGTGTTATGACTATTCAAAGGAAATTGAGTGGGATTGAGAGGGACTTGGCTGCCATTGATTCCAGACTCCCAGAATTGCAGAAAGTAGCTCATACATTGGCAGATGAATATCCCAATCATGCTCCTGAAATCCTGAAAAGGCTTAAGGAAATCAATGATGTTTGGGATGAGTTGAAACACACTGTTCAAGGTCATGAGGAATCACTTGGCGAGGCAAGCAAATTGCAGAAATTTCTGCAAGACTTAGATGACTTTCAGCTGTGGTTATCCAAAACACAAAAAGCTATTGCTTCTCAGGAAGAGCCAAACTCCTTACCTGAAGCAGAAATGCTCCTCAGGCAACACAATGCCATTAAAAATGAAGTAGAGCGCTATGAGGAAGATTACCAAAGGATCAGAGATAGTGGAAATATCATAACTCGGGAAGAAACAGACCCACAGTTTGAAATATTAGAACAACGATTGAAGGGATTGGAGACTGGTTGGAAAGAGCTTCAACAGATGTGGGAAAACAGAAAAGATCTTCTCTCTCAGTCTCATGGATATCAGCAGTTCCTCAGGGACAGCAAACAAGCAGACACCATTCTCACCAATCAGGTATTTTATTATCATAATTTGTAATACACCTATAGACTTAACATTAATGCAAATATTAAACGTGGTGGAAATCACCTGTAAAAAAAAAAATAATAGTACAAGTGGTTATGACACAAAACAAAATTAGGAAGTTTCATTCTGCTTAGTTTTTGTCTCAAGCTGAGAATACTACCACACTTGTACAAATAGGGTATTTGTAAAGTGACCATCTCTGCTAAGGTTTTAGTGTATATATACACAGTGTCTACTTTATAGGTTAGAACTCAACACAGTCTGGTCCACCACTGCTGTAGCCCATCCACTTCAAGGTTCAACGTGTTGTGCATTCAGAGATACTCTTCTGCACACTACTGTTGTAATGCATGGTTAATTGAGTTACTGTCACCTTCCTGTCAGCTTGAACCAGTCTGGATCTAACCTCCCTGATTAACAAGACATTTTCATTCACAGAACTACCACTCACAGATTTTTTTGTTTGTTTTTTGCATCATTCTCTTAAAACTCTAAAGACTATTGCATGGAAAAATCCCAGGAGATCAGCAGTTTCTGAGAAACTAAAACCACCCTGTGTGATGCCAACAATCATTTCACAGTCAAAGTCACTTGGATCATATTTCTTCCCCATTCTGATGTTTGGTCTGAACAACAACTGAACCTCTTGACCATGTCTGCACACTTTTATGCATTGAGTTGCTGCCACATGATTGGCTGATTAGATATTTGCAATAATGAGCAGGTATACCTAATAAAGTGGGCACTGACTGTATTTTATTACTTTTCTATCAGAGCAAACTTTGGGAATGCATTGATAATATATTCTGCTTCTAATTACAAAATATCCTTCCAGGATATTGCATTCTATAAGTTATTCCATGGTAAGTTTAACTGAAAAAACACTAGAATCATAAGGTTTTGGACCTTAACCTGGGAATCTATCTGAAATCCTTTATTCATTGATTTAGTTATTTAAATATTTCAACCATTTTGATTTTATTCCATTCTGCAACGTAGGTTTTAGCCTCAGAGCTAAAAGTGAATACAGTCCTAAGTAGCGGCAAATGAAAATAATTTTATGACATTCATTGCATAATCCGATAATGTTTTTGATTATATACCATTGACTAAACAGCAATTATTTTAAAGAAACTGTTTATACATATGAAATCTGAGAATGCTAATATTCAGAATAAATGATTACATAATGTAGCAGTACACAATGCAAGTGGTGTTAGAGTTGTAAGCATTTAAGTAGAGAAAATCACCACAATAATAATTAATATATATGTCCAGCCCCATGATCTAGATTTTGAGGGATGTCATTGACCAGTTTCCTGCAGCAGTTATGTGCTTTTTATCAGTTGGTTAGAGTGTGACAATGGCAAGACCTGAAGTTAGATAGCTTACTAGTTTCATAATTGTGCATAATACACTGTGACTTGGGAAAGAAATTGAAAATGAAGGAAGGAGAAAGCTTATGAGTGTGAAACGATGATAGCTATTCCTAAAGGTTTCAAGAAGTATTTTTGAGTAAACTATAATATTTCCAATAGGAGTACAGCTTAATGCATGTTGAAATGCCAAAAACCTTGGAGGCAGCTGAAGATGCTTTAAAAAAGCAAGAGGGTTTTATGACAAGCATGGATGCCAATGAAGACAAAATCATTGGGACAATTGATGAAGGAGAAAAGCTCATTAAAGATGGAAATACTTTTAAAGACAAGGTGGTTGACAAGGTCAAATCAATCAATGAAAGGTAAGTAAACTTTTAGAAAACAGGTGAATTTGTTAAAGCAATAGCTGAGATTCAATAACAAGATGCATTTTGGTATCCTGTTTCTAATATGATACCATCGTTGCTCTAGGTACAAAAATAATAAGAAGCAAGCTGAAGAGGTGACTGCACATCTTAAAGATAACCGAGATCTTCAGCATTTCCTACAGAACTGCCAAGAGGTTTGTGATTAGAACAAATTATGCCTGTAACTTTTCATCACAATTCGTACAGTTTAATTCAAGCACTTTTAGATTTCAAAAGGAGTGAGTCAGGAGATTCTGTGCATCACACATCACTAGGAGACATTGGAGTGTGTGTAGCTAGAGAGAGATTTCAAAAGGGGGCAGTCGGGTCAACTAGGAGACTTTGGAGTGTGCATAATTCTATTGGTAAACTCCAATAAAAAGAAATGAGGTTTATATGGAATGGCCATCGTGTGAGTGAGCCAGTTTTAGAGTGGGGAGTTCAGGCTGTGGCTCCTAGAAGCTTCAGCAAAGAGAGGTGGAGACTGCAGGTAGATCTTTTTCATTTAATTTTTCATTAAATGAAAAATTAATTTAATTAATTATCTTTTTCCATTTAATTTTTCTTTCTTTCTTTCTTGCACGGTTAGAGCAGTGGGGATGCCCGGCTGAAAGGTGGAGCGCTCCTCTTGCAGGATGTGGGAAGGCAGGGAGACCTTCAGTGTCCTTGGTGACGGCATCTGCAAGAAGTGCATCCAGCTGCAGCTCCTTACATGCCGTGATAAAGAACTGGAGTTTGAGCTGGATGAACTGTGGATCATTAGGGAGGCTGAGAGGCTGATTGACAGGATATATAGAGAGGTAGTTACACTCAAGGTGCAGGACACAGGGTGTCTGTCAGGAAGGGGAAAAGGGGATTGGCAGCCAGTGCTTCGTACTCCTGTGTCTGATCCCCTCAATAACAGGTGTACCACTTTGGATACTGCTGGAGGGGATGACCCAGCAGGTCTCTGGCACTGAGTTTGGCTCTATAGCTGAGAAATGAAGGGGGAAGAAGAGGAGAGCTGTAGTGATAGGTGATTCAATGGTTAGGGGAACAGACTGGAGGTTCTGTGGAGGACAACAAGCTTCCCAGATAGTACGTTGTCTGCTGGTGCCAGAGTCAGGGACATCATAAATCAAGTCCACATTCTTTTTTTAGTATGCAGGTGGGTATCCCGAGGTCGTGGTCTATGTTGGTACCAATGACATGGGTGGAAAGGATGACGAGGTCCTGCAAAGTGGCTTCAGGGACTTAGGTGCTAAGTTGCAGGACTGTGATCTCAGGATTTCTACCTGTGCCATGTGCAGATGTGGCCAGAAATAGGAAGATAATACAGTTTAACACATGGCTAAGCAGATGGTGCAGGAGGGAGGGCTTCAGAGTTTTGGATTTTTGGGCTCTCTTCCAGGGAAGGTAGGACCTGTGCAAGCAGGATGGTTTGCACCTAAACTGGAGGGGAAGTAATATCCTTGTGGGAAGGTTTGCTAGCACCGTACGGGGGTAGGTGGGTTTTAACTAGAGTTGCATGGGGTTGGGAACAAGAGTCAGAGCAGATAATAAAGTGTTTATAGGGAAAGATGTTGTTAAGCCTGTGTACAAAATCAGGAAGCAAAAGATTGAGCATGGTGAGAAGAATGTTCTAAGTTGTGTATACTTCAATGCAAAGAGAATTGTAGGAAAGGCAAATGAGCTTAGGACATGGATCAGCACATGAAATTATGACACTATATCCATTGGTGAGATTTGGTTGCAGGAGGGGCAGGACTGGCAGCTCACTGTTCTGGGATTCCATTGTTTTAGTGTGATATAGCAGGAGGGATTAAAGGGGGAGGGGTAGCATTATTAGAGAAAATGTTACAGCAATGCTCAGACAGGACAAACTTGAGATCTTGTTTAGTGAGGCTATATGGGTGGAACTCTGAATAAGAAAGGGATGACCACGTTAATGGGATTATGTTATAGACTACCCAATAGTCAGCAGATTTAGTGGAGCAAATTTGTATAGAGATTGCAGACTTCTGCAAAGAAAACATAATGTTGTGATAGTAGGTGATTTTAAACTTAGCATATATTGATTGGGACTCCCGTACCATGAAATGGCTGGATGGGAGAGCTTGTCAAATGTGTTCAGGAAAGTTTCCTTAATCAATGCATGGAAGTCCCAACTAGAGAGAGTGTGATACTAGACCTCCTATGGGAATGAGACAGGCTGGTGACAGAACTTTGTTTAGGGAAACACTTACATCTAGTAATCATAATGCTGTTAGTTTCAATATAATTATGGACAAGGGTAGGTCTGGTATTTGGGTTGAAATTCTAAATGGGAAAAAGGACAATTTTGATGCTATTGAAAGGATCTGGTGAGTATGGATTGGGGCAGGTTGTTTTCAGGCAAAGGTGTACTCGGTAAGTGGGAGGCCTTCAGAAGTGAAATTTTGAGAATACAAAATATGTATGTTCCTGTCAGAATTAAAAGGCAAGGAAACTTCTTCACTCAGAGGGTCAAGGGAGTGTGGAATGAGCTGCCAGCACAAGTGTGCATATGTGATCTCAATTTCAATGTTTAAGAGAAGTCTGAATAGGTACATAGATGGTAGGGGTATGGAGGACAATGGTCCCAGTGCAGGCTGATAGGAGTAGGCAGTTTAAATGGTTTCAACATGGACAGGATGGGCCGGGTTCTATGCTGAACTTCTCTGTGACTCTAACAAGCTTAGAAAACCTTGGTTTTAAAGAGATAGACCCTGGTTAAGAAGGAGCCATAGCAGGTACAGGCAGGAAGGAACAAATGAGGTACTTGAGAATAAGAATACTTATGAAGGAAATGAGGAGGGCTGAAAGAAGGCATGAGGCTGCTCTAGCAGACAAGGTGAAGGAGAATCCCAAGGCTTCTACAGATGTACTAAGAACAAAAGGATCTCAAAAAACAAAATTGGTCATCCTTGAACATTAGCATGGAGCCTAAAGAGATAGGAGATTTCTTAATTGGATTTTTTGCATCTGTATTTACCTGGGAGATGGACACAGTCTATAGAAGTGAGGCAAAATAGCAACAGTGAGGTCACGGTGTGTACTTTGGAATCAGTGATTGCAATTCTATCAACTTCAAGATAGTCATAGAAAAAGTTATGACTGGTCTTCAATTTAAAGTCCGAAATTGGTATCAGACAGGAGCTTTTCATTATTGATTGTGAGAGGCTGTTTGCACAGAAGGGATGTCTGGCAAGTGGGAGGCCTTTAAAAATGAGATAAGAAGAGTTTAGAGGCGGCATTTTCCTGTGTTCTCGTAACTTCATTAGATGCAAGTAAGGTACTGGAAGGCTGGAGGATGGCTACTGTTGTGAATTTATTTAAGAAAGGCAGCAAGGATAAAGCATAGGCCTCTGAACCTCATGTCAGTGGTGGGGCAGTTATTGAAAGGGATTCTAAGTGACAGGATTTATTTGCATTTGGAAACACAAGCATGGATAACCAACATGGCTTTGTGCATAGGAAATAATATCTCACAAACTTAATTGAATTTTTTGAGGAGGTGGCTAAGAGAATTAAGAAAGACAGGCTAATTGCAAGGTTGCTAAGGTCCCATGTGATTGTCTGCTCCAGAAGATCGTTAAGAGATTAGCTTTGTTTGTCACGTGTACATTAAAACATTGAAACACATTGAAATGCATCTTTTTTGCATCAATGACCAACACAGTCCAAGGGTTGTGCTGGGGACAGCCCACAACTGACACAATGCTTCTAGCACTGACGTAGCATGGCGACAATTCACTGATCCTAATTATGCACATCTTTGGAAGGTGGGAAGGAACCGGGCACCCATGGAAAGGAAGTATAAACTCCTTACGGACAGTGGTGGGAATTAATCACTGGTGTTGTAAAGTGATACACTAACTGCAAAGCTACCATGCCACCCTGAACAGATCAGAATCAGATTCAGGTTTATTATCACCGGCATGTGATGTGAAATTTGTTTACCTGGCAGCAACAGTTCAATGAAATACATAATCTAGCAGAGAGAAAAAAAATAAAATAAAACATGATAATAAATAAACAAGTAAATCAATTAGGTATATTGAATAGATATTTTTTAAATATGCAAAAACAGAAATACCATATATTAAAAAGTGAGGTAGTGTCCAAAGCTTCAATGTCCATTTAGGAATCGGATGGCGGAGGGGAAGAAGCTGTTCTTGAAACACTGAGTGTGTGCCTTCAGGCTTCTGTATCTCCTACCAGATGGTAACAGTGAGAAAAGGGCATGCTCTGGGTGCTGGAAGTCCTTAATAATGGACGCTGCCTTTCTGAGGCACCGCTCCCTAAAGATATCCTGGGTACTTTGTAGGATAGTGCCCAAGATAGAGCTGACTAGATTTACAACCTTCTGCAGCTTCTTTCAGTCCTGTGCAGTAGCCCTCTCCATACCAGACAGTGATGCAGCCTGTCAGAATGCTCTCCACAGTACAACTATAGAAATTTTTGAGTCCATTTGTTGACATGCCAAATCTCTTCAAACTCCTAATAAAGTATAGCCACTGTCTTGCCTTCTTTATGACTACATAAATATGTTGGGACCAGGTTAGATCCTCAGAGATCTTGACACCCAGGAACCTGAAGCTGCTCACTCTCTCCCAGAGCGAGCTTTTTGGTACAAAATTTGCTTGGTGGAAGAAAGTAGAAGGTGATGGGGGCGGGGGGTTGTTATTCATATTACAGGCCTATGACCAATTGTGTGCTGTAGGGATTGGTGCTGTGTTTTTGTTATATGTCTATACAGTGGATTCAGTGGATACAGTGGATGTCGAGTACCAGTATATTTTGGCCCAATTAAATTGCTGCCCAATTAGCCAATGTTTCATGGACATTGTTAAAAAGGTATAAAAAAGATAAACTAGCAATTAACTGAGTAACAAATTATGTATTTAAATGAAATACAGACAAATCAGAATACTATCAATCTACTACAGTACTATAAATCTGTGTATTAGTTCCTATTCGTTATCAATAGAGTAATTCATCCTGTATACGCTGTTGTGTTCTTTTGATTGACTTGTATACAAACAAAATCAGCACAGTCACCTAGTGCAGAAAATAGACTGTACTCATTGCCTTCCTGTATGAAGTAATGTTGTAATCCAATAGTAAATTTCCTGACTCTGTGTTGTCACTAGATCAAGTTCAGATGCATCATCTTCATCACTTTCCTCATCTTCATATTTCCTGCCTTGGTGTTTTGATATAATAATTTCAATGATTGTATCCTCCAAATCTTTATTTTTATTAAAATTCCAGAATTTCATTCAAGATGTAATATTCCAGAATTGCAACATTCAAGAAACCTTCAAATTCTTCATAGTTCCCAGCTTGTTGAAGTGAAATCATTTCATTTTCACTCTCGGCTGTTTCTGATATCTTCAAGCCTGAATGCTTGAAACCACAGTGAGCAAAACAGTTTTGAAATGTCTTATGCTAGCTGCAAACTGCTTGGCAACTTTTTCCCATAACAATTAAGTAGCATAGTGTCCGAAATAGCAAGGGGAATCCCAAATATTTTCTTGATTAGTTTTTGTTCTTAAGGAGTTGTCCCAGATCAGTGCTGCCCCAATTAACCAAAGGCCCAATTAACTGCAATCAACTGTATAGTAATGATTTGGATGAGAATGTAAGTAGCTTGATTAGTTAGTTTGCAGATGACACCAGTATTGTTGAGCAGTGAAGCAAGTTGTTTGAAGTTACAACTAGGTGTTGATCAACTAAGAAAGTGAACAAGGAATGGTGGATGGAATTTAACTCAGTCAAGTGTGAAATGATGCATTTTGAGATGTTAAATCTGGGCAGAACATACGCAGCAAATGGAAGGGCTCTGGAGAACATTGGTGAACAGAGAAACCTTGGAGTACTTGCATAGCTGCCTGAACATAGTAGTAGGATAGTGAAGAAGGCATATGGTATGCCTGTCTTCATCAACTGAGGCACAGAGTATAAGAGCTGGGGAATTATTTTACAGTAGTACAAAAGTTTTGGTTAGACGACTCTTGGAGCATCGTGTGCAGTTCTGGTTGCCGTACTACAGCAAACATGTGATTAAACTAGAGGAAGTGATTCATAATGTTGGGTCCTGGATTGGAAGGCTTGAGTCATAAGGATATAGTGAATAGACTGGGTTCATTTTCCCAGGAGCAAGGGAGGCTGGGCAGTGAAATAACAGAAGTGTATAAAGTGATGAGAGCCATAGAATGGGGTAGATAACTAGGGTCTTTATTTCCCAAGCTACTGATATCTAAGCTAGGGGACTTGAGTTGAATGTGTGAGGGAGAAGATTTAGTAGAATTCTGTGGGGTAAATTTTTTACACAGAGTCATCTACGTCTGGAATGGAGGTGATGGAGGCTGCAACAATTAAAATATTTAAGAGGCATCCGGACAGGTATTGAAAGACAAAGGCATTAAGGCATATTGAATTATTTTAGGCTAGTGGAATTAGTATAGATAGACATGATGATCTGCATAGATTCAGTGGGTCAAAGGGCCTTGTTTCTACACCGCACGGAATTACAACTCTGTGACTCTAATGCCACTGAACCAAGAATAAAGCTCTTTGAAATCAAAAATAAAATTGCTGGAAATATTTGGAAGGTCTGGCAACATTTGTGGAGTGAAATAGGTAATGTTTCATGTTCGTCATCTCATCAGCGTTTTCTGGTTTTTCCTAAACCCTGTGTAAAAAGCAATCCAGCCGATTAGAGCATCATTCAGCAATGATCATTATATCTGGACTAATGCTGTCACAGACTGTTCAATCATCTCTATCAGCTTATCATTCTGAAGCTGTGTCATTTAGCAAACGTGCATTCAATGCCCTACTCCATTAATAACCAAGAAACCATTTAATATTCTTGCCAATGGTTCATGCTGTGAGATAGGAAGAAGAAAATCACAGCTCTTTTTGCTCCTGAATCCAATGAATATAGTTTAATTAAGCAATTAAATTAAATCTGATAGGTCTAGAGTAAGCAGTGTGATCATCTCTGCATGAGTCAAACTAGAATATAGTCTTTAAAACAATGTTTAAGCAATTGACATTACCAATTAGATGAATTGGGTGGTGGGGTGGAGATACGTCTCTACCAAAGGCAGTGTAAGGTGTTCCTTCCTCCGATAGCCTGCAGGTCAAACTTGGGCAGGGTGTTTATCCCCCCGATCAGGGTCACATGAAGCCATGGGAGCAGGTGGTAGATGGTGGTATAAGCAGCCGGTTCGTATCACAAATCCTGGTTATGTGACCACAGATGCCAGGCAATCGATGAAGTGTATTGATAACGGCTGGGTTTACTCGTCTTGTAAAGGTGCTGCCCAGAAGAAGACAAACCACTTCTGTAGAAAAAAATTCCTAAGAGGAATCATGGTCACGGAAAGGCCATGATTGCCCATGTCATACCGACACGATACATAACGAATGAACGAACAAGACAAAATTCAGCATCCAACCTCTTATTGTGCTGTGATCTTTCAAGCTGTAATTAATATAGAAATTGTTTTACCTGTTTTTCCTTCCAGCTTACTTTTTGGATCAATGAGAAGATGCTAACAGCCCAGGACACTACTTATGACGAGGCTCGCAATCTCCACACAAAATGGCAGAAACATCAAGCATTTATGGCTGAGCTGGCATCAAACAAGGAATGGCTGGACAAAATTGACGAGGTGAAGCGAGGCTGAGGGATGTAAATACGTACGAAAGACTTGTGACAATGTGCCTAATAGAGCAACTTTCCTGTTCTCCATTTCCTCCTCCTCGTGTTGTTACTGAGTTACAGTCGGCCCTCCTTACCCGCGGGTTCCGCATGCGCAGATTCAACCAACCGCGGATCGGGAAAACCCAGCCGTTCAGCATTGTTCGCCTCTCGTCTCGTTCGTTCGCTACTTGTGTTCTGAGCGAGAGGAAGGAGTTTAAGGCTAGTAACGGATGGCTGGCTAGTTATGTCAAGGCGCTATAGCCTCAAGAACTTAAAGATCACTGGAGAATCGGGATCGGCTGATGCTGAGGCGGCATCAGCGTTCCCAAAAGAGCTACGATGGTTGCGTCTGTACTGAACATGTACAGTCTTTTTTCTTGTCGTTATTCCCTAAACAATACAGTGTAACAACTGTTTGCATAGCATTTACATTGTATTAGGTATTATAAGTAACCTAGAGATGATTTAAAATATACGGGAGGATGTGCGTAGGTTATATGCAAATACTACGCCATTTTATATAAGGGACTTGAGCATCCGCATTTTTGGTATCCGGAACCAATCCCCCACAGATAAGGAGGGCCGACTGTACTATGTACTTAAATATCTTGTTCAAATATTGTCAGTGCTGGTTTTTATGTCATGTCTTTTCCTGGGAATAAATCCCTACTTAGTAGGACATAACACAGGGCATTTAAACACCATTGTACTTAGACATAATAATATATGGACAAGATTTTCTAGATTGTTCATAATCAATAATCTCAGAAAAATCACACGGAAAAATCAGATAAGGTTGTTAAATCATGTATTTTGCCTAGGTTTTGCTGAAACTCTTTCTATTTTGATGAGCTGTTTTAGAAAATTTCTTCTCCTTGTTATGTTGGTAGATAGATGATCAAAATTAATTTTGTGTTCAGTAACAGTTCAATTTTAAAACTCATTCTGATGTTTCCCACCCCTGTCTTTCTCATTGTTCTTCTAGTTCTATAACATTTTGAGATACCTGTGTTCCTCCAACTCTCACCTTTGGCCCGTGTTTGCCCTTGGTAGATGTACTTTCAACACTCGTGGCCTTACTTTTTGGAGTTTCCTGCTGAACCGCTGTCTTTTGTCTCCACCTTTAAGACATTTCTCAATATCTCTACCTTGTACAATAATGTTTAGTCATTTACTCTTGTGTAGGTCACTACCAAAATTTCTTAATAAATGGCTTTTCAAGTGGCAAGAAAGTTTATACTACATGAAAAGAAGTGCAACATAAAACAGAAGTAATTTTTGCTGTAAATAGATTTTGAGAACCTGTGTTTTATAAACTTAATGGAGGCTGCCAATAGTTTATTATCCATTATCCACAGAGTAAATATTTCCATCCAGTCAAAATAATAATGCAATTCTTTTAAATCATGTGGAAATCATTCTCCAATGTGCTAATCCGTTTGCATTTTAAATGGAATGCAAATTGTTTTTAGTGACTTACTTTATATCCAAATTATATAAGGTACAGTATGTCAAGTAGCCGAGTAACATTTCATCTTTCATTTCTGACATCATCCACAACTTAACTTCAATCTTCAGTTTCATTAATTATCCTTTTGATAATTATAAGTAAAATCCCACCAATTCTTATGATGTATTTACACACTTATTTACATAATTTGTCTTTCTTTTGCTTATCTTTAAGGAAAAAAACACAGCAACTTCAGTTGGAAATTGTAGATGATCTAAGCAAATGATATATATACTAAAGACAAATAGTGGATTTAATCTTCTTAATCCTATATTCACATTAAAAACAATTTAAAAGATCTCTAAGTAGTGCAGCATGTAAATATTTTAAGATTAGTGTAGGATATTTAGGAATTCTTCTCATTTGGGTTTGAGATTGCTTTCACAGTTCCAAGTCGGCCTGATCAAATTAATAAAATTTTATGTTATTGGCTTTAGTCACATCTGCATTCAACTTTTGCTATAATAAATTACACCTCCAGTAATATTCTAGCAGTGCTAATAATGTATTTCTTTCCCCATTTAAAATATAACATAGAATTGTACAGCACAGTACTATCCTTTCAGCCCACAAAGTTGTGCCAACATTTTAACCTACTCCAAGATCAAACAGACCCCTTCCTCTAACTTTGATTTTACACTATCCACAACACCACCAGCCTACAAACATACTAACCCATCCCTCCTCTTCCTCATTCAAATCATTTATAAATATCAAAAGAGCAGGTTTGCAGAACAGATCACCGTGGAACACCACTAGTCACTGACCTCCAGTCAGAATGTGCTCCAACTATGACCACCCTCTGCCTTCTGTGGGCTTGCCAATTCTGAATCCATGCATCCTAGTTTCCCTGGATCCCATGTCCTCTGTCCTTCTGAATGTGCCTACCATGGGGAACCTTGTAGAAAGCCTTACTAAAATCCATATATGTCACATCCACCGCTCTTCCTCCTTAAAATTGTTTTTTCACTTCCTCAAGAAGGGTCAGTCAGGCTCGTGAGGCATGACACAGCCATGCTGACCATCCTTAATCAGATTATGCTTCACCAAACGCTTGTTAGTCTTGTCTCTAAGAATCCTCTCCAATAGTTTGCCCAGCATTGATGTAAGACTCACTGGTCTCTAATACCTAGGATTATCCTATTACCTTTCTTGAACAAAAGAATAACTGTTGCCAACTTCCAATCTTCTGGTACTTCTCTTGCTGTCAGTGAAGATGCCAGTCGGACAGCAGTCTTTTCCCTTGCTTCCGTTGTAACCTGGCGTATATCCCATCTCTCCCCAGGGACTTACCTATTGTCATGTTTTTCTAAATTTCCAACACATCCTCTTTCTTAACCTCAACATGTTTCAGTATATTAGCCTGTACTACGCTGACTTCATATTCATCAAGGTCCCTCTCACTGCTGCAAAGTATTCATTTGGGACCTCTCATAACTTGTCTGACTCCAGGTACGTTTCTTCTTTTATCCATTCTCCTGTCCCCTTCTAATTCTCCTAAGTCCCTTATTAATCTCCATCCTGGCTACCTTATAACTCTCAGGAGCCCTGAGAGCTCTTTGCTTCTTAAACCTTAAGATGCTTCCTCCTTCTGCTTGACTAGATGTTCCACATCTCTTGTCAACCATGATTCCTTCACCCTACCATCTTTTCCCTGTCTTAATGGAACAAAACTATCCAGAACCCTATGTAAGTACTCCCTAAACAACCTTTAAATTTCTATTGTACATTTCCTTGAGAACAGCTATTTCCGATATACTGCCAATTTCCTGCCTGATGGCATCTTAATTAGCCCTTCTCCAATTAAATACTTACCTATACTGTCTGCTCTTATCCCAATCCAGGGCTAGGCTGAATGTTAAGGAATTTCTTCTGACATGTCCACACACCAAGGAAGAATTTGACTGCCTCTGAATTATATTTGGCTATTAATATAATAGGAGAGAGATTGACTCAGAAGTGATTTCAATGCACTTTTCATTAGACATATAGAGTAACACACACAAAATGCTGAAGGAACTCAGCAGGTCAGACAGCATCTATGGAGGGGAATAAAGAGTCAACATTTCAGGCTGGGATCTGCTGAATCCCTCCAGAATTTTGTGTGTGATGCTCTGGATTTCCAACATCTGCAGGATTGCTTGTATTTATCATAACACATTTTCTTTTCTGCTGTACCATTATCAGGAAGGAAAGCAGCTGATGGATGAGAAGCCAGATTTTAAACCGGTTGTCTCCGAAAAACTGAAGGAACTGCATGATCAGTGGGAAATCCTGGATTCCACCACTAAAGACAAGGCACACCGGCTGTTCCAAGCAAATCGATCAGAGCTTTTCTCACAGGGCTGTGAAGACTTGAACAAGTGGATGGATGACCTGGAGTCACAGCTGCATTCTGAAGACTTTGGAAAGGACTTGACCAGTGTCAATATCCTGCTGAAAAAGCTACAGGTTATGACTCTATTTACTATTTCTCTCTCTACATGGATGGTTCCTGACCTGCATTTCTTGTTTGTATGTAAACTAGTGTAACTGGCTAGTTCAACTAGGTTCCACTGGATGTTTTGTAAGTGGATTTGAAATTAATGACAAGTGCAGCTAAACAATTGATTTTCTTCTCTTTCCTGACTGGAAAAAGCATTGGCATATCTCTCCCTAAATTATCTTCATGGCTAAATTGAAGCTTCACATAGGAAAGAGGATGGGCCAATTTGCTCGCTAAAAAGACATTACCATTCAGAGTCCTGCCGAAGGGTTTCGGCCCGAGACGTTGACGGTACTTTTCTCCATACATGCTGCCTGGCCTACTGAGTTCCTCCAGCATTTTGTGTGCGTTGCTCAGATTTCCAGCGTCTGCAGATTTTCTCTTGTTTACCGTTCAAAGATGAGCATAACCGTGACCCAACTCCTTCCATCAGGCATTGCAATTAATAAAACTTATCAATCTCAGATTTAAATATCAATTATTTAATTCTTCAACTGATTTAAGCCTTCAACTCTGAAATGTTAATGTAAACAGAAGCAATCAATAAATTACCCTGGCACCTGGGAGGCAAAGTACCATCTGGGTTTCTTCTTCACACCCCCAGAATCCCCTGTCTGCTCCTCTAACCATGGAATCCCCTATCACTCCTCTCCTCCTCCCTTCCCTTCTGAGCCAGACTCAGCGCTGGAGACCTGCGGGCTGCAGTTTCTCCCTGGCAGATCAACTCCTCACCACCACCCCAACAGTATCCAAAATAGTATACTTATTATTGAGGGTAACAGCTGTAGGGGTACCCTGCACTGGCTGCCTATTCCCTGTCCCCCTCAGTTACCCAGGTACCTGCCTCCTGCAGCTTATGAGTAACTACCTCCCTGTAGCTCCTATCAATCATCTCCTCATTTTCCCATATGAGCCAAAGGTCCCAGATTGCAGCTCCAGGTTCTTAATGTGGTCACTAAGAATCTCCAGCTCAATGCATTTAGTGCAGATGCTGATATCAGGGAGACTGAAGGTCTCCCAGTCTTCCCATATCTCACACAATTAACATATCACTAACTCTGTACCCATTCTCTGCCCACTAGCTATATACTGATAGACAAAGAAAGACAAATTATTAGAAACTAATTTAGAACCTCCGACTGTTTTTACCCAAGTCTATTGAGCCAAAGCCTCCCATCTAATACTGTCCTGCTCCAGCAATGGTCACACCACATACACCTCCTCTCTTTTTATTGGTGCAAATAAAACTCACTCCTGACAAGACTTGTTCTTTTCAAATGGGTGCAACTTTGCAGCAATGACACTCTCTCACTTGCTACTTCAAACAGCACCCACTAGTGGACAAACTGTGCACACAATCAAAAATAGTTTAAAGATTATCGTATTTATGCATTGGAGTTATACTTAAGTAGAATAATTATTTTTCAATCCCCTCTCAGGTGTTTATGCTTAATATTTTTTTGTAATTTATATTTTTATTGAAGTTCATCAAACAAACATTTCCATAAGATGTATTTCAGACATTGTACATATACATCATATAATCATATATATCACAAAATCTCCACAAAGTAGTTATCTGGGGTATACACTTATAGAAAAGAGTGGAAAGAAAAAACAAGCAAAAGGAAAGAATCCAGATTCATTGGTACATAATCAGTCCTCATTTGCTATGGCACTCATTATGAAAATTCCAGCAATATGAATTTGCTGAGAGTACATTGAGTTGATGTATGTCTATGATCTGCATTGCTTCATAACATTTGGATATTAGACAGTGTCCTATTCAAATAAGAACAATTTATTATAACCTAAAAATATTCTCTCTTGATTTTGCTCACCTAGATTTAGAAAAGTATTTCAGGAACTGATAGTCATGAACTGCTGAATTAAACTCCACTTGGCCTTTTGTTGGTGATCACACTAATTTTTAAATTATGTAACATATCCATTATTATATTTAAGAATGATTCAAAAACATTATTTCCAAAGTAATTTTGTAGCTCTCAAGTTTTCTTCTCTGAAAGTCCTTCAGCCCTATCTGTTATTTCTGTCTTTTTGCCAATTTTTAAAATTTCATTTCAAATTATGGAAGAGCTGATGACTTTCACATAAAGACACCAGAATATGGGATGTGATAAAACCTGATTTGTCATCAACCAAACGTGTGAAGTGATGTCTAACCATTGGCCAGCAGTCTTGGTCTTATTTCCAATTAAATGTATGAATGGATTGTTTTACTTGTGAACAGATGACGGAGAATCAAGTGGAAGTGCGACAGAAAGAGGTGGAGGATCTTCTAAGTCAGGCCACAATTCTCTCCCAAGAAAGACAATTGGAGACTGATGGGAAGGAAAAGAAAATAGAGAAGAGGTTCTTACAGCTGATGAGCCCACTGCAGAAACGGCGTCAAAGTCTTCTCTCATCAAAGAGGAGTTTTCAGTTTTTTCGGGATCTGGAAGACGAATCTGTAAGAAGTAACAGTAATTTTTTTCAGACAGATTAACTAAAGTCATAAATTGCACAGATATTGATTAAAGTCATTTTTGAATATTTATACCCTCCACGTGTTCTCTCTTAGCTTTGGGTGAAGGAACGAATGCCCTTAGCAACGAGCACAGACCATGGCCACAATCTACAGGCAGTGCAGCTCCTAATGAAAAAGAATAAGGTAGGTCATATTAATTGAAAACTTCCATCAAGCATTTCAATGAAGTTCTGTACATGGAAAATTGAACTCAAAGAATAACCTTTATTTGTCAGTTGCTTTTAAAATGATAATTTTAATTAACGTATATTTGACTAGAAGTTTAGACACTAGACTGGCCAGAGCTAAGGTCTATTTTATTTCATCATTATGTTTGAGTTGTTTCATATTACAAATTACCTCAGGGTAGAGTCTGATACAGGTTTCCCCTGCTATCTGAAGGTAGAGCATTCCTATGAAACAGTTCGTAAGCTGGAATGTCGTAAAGTGAATAAGCAATTACCATTTATTAATATGGGAAAAATTTGTAAGTGTTCCCAGACCCAAAAAATAACCTACAAAATCATGCCAAATAACACATAAAACCTAAAGTAACAGTAACATATAATAAAAGCAGGAACGATATGATAAATACACAGTAGAAATATAAAGTAGAAATACTTTTTTGTAATCATTGCAGCACTGTCTAGCATAGCAAAAATCTCACTACATAGCGGAAGCAGTCTCTCCAGTAACCTTTAAGCTATGAAGCTGCCAAATCATACCAAATAACACATAAAATGCACAGCCTATATAAAGTAGAAATAATGTATGTACAGTGTAGTTTCACTTACCGGAATCGGGAAGACAGCGAGCACACTGATGATGGTGTGTTAGGCTGAGTTGTCGGAGGTTGGGGTGCTCAGCAATTTTTTCCGATAAATTGAAGTTTCGTCACAGTTAAACACTGGCTTATATGAATAACCACCTTTAATTATTTCCTTCAGTTCTGCTGGGAACTTTTTAGCAGCTTCAGTATCAGCCTCTCTCCAGTAAACTTTAAGCTATGAAGCTGCCCTCGCCTCAGAAACCGATCAATCCACCCATGACTACCTTTAAATTCCACTTTTGCAACACTTTCATCATCATCGTCCAGTGCTTTCTGTTTCAGTTTATTGAGTATAAGGTAACTTAATGGAACACCACGCTTTGTACACCCATCAATCCACTCAAGCAATTGACTTTCCATTTTATCCATTATTGGATGCTGACTAAGAGAGACCACTGTGCTACGAGCAGAACCAGCAGTAACATCGGCAGCTTTCAAGATTCTTTCTCTCTGCGTATAAATAGTGTGAATGGTTCAACGTGCGGATGATGTCATTACTTCATTCACCACAATCGAAACGCTTAATTATGTCTAGTTTTACGCTAAGTGTAACAGCCTTACGAGCTCTTTTAGGCTCTTCCGATACCTTAGATCTCATCTTGCTAACGGATGCACAAAATAAATCGACATAAAGCACAGATGCTCACAGGCAAGTTTTTAAGCTATGGTGGCTAGAATGCAGTTCCGGGGGAGGAGCTCGGCTGCTCTGGGCGGACACTGCATTAGCGAAAACAGGTAACTAACGTAGGTCTTTCGTAACAGCGAAGTGTTGTAAAGCAAACGTTCGAAAAATGGGGGCCACCTGTATCCCACTACTGCTTTTAAATCATCATGTAAAGGACTTTGAAGCAGTATGGTTTTCATCATAATTCCTTGTTAGTTATACTTGCTGTAGGGTAATTTAGGCAGAGAATTAAGTGATGGGAAGTCTTTTCCTTTATGATCATACCATAACACTCATTCCTGTAGATTAAATCCACTGAAATTTCCACAGACATCTCACAATAGAACATAGAAAACCTACAGCACAATACAGGCCCTTCAGCCCACAAAGTTGTGCCAAACATGTCCCTACAGGTAAACCAGATCTAAGGTGGTTGGCAACGCCCAGCACACCACCCACAGGATTCTTGCAGTTGTACATGACTTCACTCGGAGTTAAAGGCTTTCTTCTTCTTCTTCATAGACCGCATAGAGCTGAACACAAATATCATTTCAGACTACTTGTATCACATTAGAATGTGGAGAAACAAGAAATTAACTTTTGTTGAATATAATGAGTTTAATTGCATAATGGTGCTGATGCTTTGCAATACTTCAACTAAGCTAAAAATGTTTTGTTGATATTTTTCATTTGTACTCAGTGTCTGGGGCTTCTTGCTTAAACGCCCCAACAATTATCAGCCAGCATTGATGGTTTGCAGTTGCCCTGCATTTCTCCATGACTACAATGTCCTGGTGAAGCCTTTCACCATGAACCAAGATTTGCAGGGAAGGAGTCTAAACGGGAATGCAGAAAATGAATCTTTACTGACATGTTGCACTTCATGGTTTTGTATGCTTGAAGCATGTTGTCAACCAGCTGCACATAGTTTGGTGCTCTGTAGTTGCCAAGAAAAATTTCTACAACATCCTTGAATACCTTCTATATGATTTTGTTTGAACCCACTAGAAATTCTTCATCTTTCTTGTCATTGATGACCTGTTTGATTTGTGGACCAAAAAACTGCCTTCCCTCTTGAATTATGAATTGAAATAACAAATGTAAACAATTTCAAAAAAATGGTGTGTGATAGGAAAATTTCACATTCATTTTCATGGTTAGCAACCGAAAAATTACAGCCAAAAGTATTCAGGAAGCAAAATCTTTGTTGTCCAGGGAAATCAACTGTGAGAGAGTGCGGGAGTGTGGGATGTCTATAGAAAGATTTGAGCCTGCGCTTGATGAAAATTTGCAGTGTGAACAATTAATATTACTGTTCCACTTAAGCAAAAACTTCAAAACACAATACGCCTGATTTTGTTTGTCTTTCCTTCTTCTGGGAGAATAATTGATAGCAAATTAAAGTTTATGGTTATTTGGGCTTCAGAAGTCCACTTGGTTACCTCCATTATGTTGCTACCATGACTTCTCTTTTGTTTCCACAGACTTTGCAGAAGGAGATTCAAGGGCATCAGCCACGTATAGATGATGTGTTAGAAAGGGGAGAAAAGATGATTGCAGATCAAAGACCCGATGCAGCTACTATTGAAGAGCAGTTGGAAGAGTTGAAAGGATTGTGGGAAAAACTACAGGAAGAAGCAGAGAAAAGGCAAAAGCGTCTGGAAGGAACAAATGAAGCCCAGCAATATTATCTTGATGCTGCAGAAGCTGAAGTTTGGATGAGTGAACAGGAACTCTACATGATCTCTGATGATAAACCAAAGGTACCCGTTTAACTTTTGCCTGTTGTCTTACTGTTGCATTCTGGGTACCCAAGGGGAGTCGGTTGCTAAAGTGTTCATAGTCGGATTTCAATTGTTTCGCTAAAACGTGCATCCAGCATAAATTGGAGGACTTGGAAACATCCTGAAAATAAAAACAAAACCTGTCTTATGTAAAGGAATATTTATGAAAGGAAACAAATGAAAGTAATGGCATCAAGCATGGCTGATCTTCAGCCCTGGGATCAAACAAAGAATGATCTTTTAAATATGGGTGTTAAATATTAAATTTAAAATGATTAGTAATCAAATCATTGATTAAAACAATTCAGACATATTATCCCCCCAACAGCCACTATGGCATTGAGGAACAGATATGCATACAAATTAAGGAAAGCTGTAAAATCAATAGGGTTGTTGTCATGTGGGACTTCAACTTCCATAATATAGGCATAAGAAAGTCTACAGAGGCTGGAAATCCAAAGCCACACATGCAAAATGCTGGAGGATCTCAGCAGGCCAGGCAGCATCTATAGAAAGGAATAAACAGTCGACGTTTCGGGCTGAGACACTTCTTCAGGACTGAAAAGGAAGGGGGAAGACGACAGAATAGAAAGGTAGGGGGAGGGGAAAGAGGACATCTAGAAAGTGATAGATGAAGCCAGGTGGGTGGGAAAGGTAAAAGGGCAGGAGAAGAAGGAATTCCATAATATTAACTTGGACCTTCTGAGTGTAAGAGGGTCATATGTGGCAGAGTTTGTTAGGTACGTTCAGGAGGGTTCCTTAAATCATTATGTAGATAGTCCAACAACAGGAGGGGCTGATCTGGACCTGGTGTTGGGTAATGAACCTGGCCAGGTGACTGACTTTTCAATGGGTGAACAGTTAGGGAACTGCGACCACAACTCCTTAAGTTTAAGATAGCTATAGATAAAGATAAACCTTGCGAGTGACGATTAAGTTAGAGCAGGGCAAATTGCAAAGGTATTAGGCAGTAACTAGGCAGAGTTAATTGGAAACAGCTGTTTTTGGGTAAGCCCACAGCTGACATGTGGAGGGTGTATAAAGACCAACTGCACAGAGTAGAGAACAGGTATGTTCCTGTCAGAATGTTGTGCAAAGATTGCAGGGTAAGAGAACCTTGGATGTCGACAGACTTGATGAATGGAGTCTAGAAGAAATAGGAAATATATGTAAAGCTTAGGAAACTAGAGTTGAATTGAGGCCCTTGAGGATCACAAAGAAGCCAGAAAAAACTTTAGAAAAGCCAGGAGGGCCCATGAAAAGTCCTTGGCAAGTAGGATTTAAAGAGAATCCCAGGGCATTCTATAGATACATCAGTAGCAAGAGGATAACTAGGGAGATGGTGGGACCACTCAAGGATAAAAGAAGGAACGTTTGCTTGGAAGCGGAGGATGTGGATGAGGTTTCTATATTATATCAGGAGAAGGGTGTGGAGGATAGGAAGATTAGTTCTGAGGATATTGATATACTGGGGCTTTTTGAGGTAAAGGAGGTTATAGTGTTGGGTCTCCTAAAGAGCATTAAGATGGATAGGTCCCCAGGGACTGATGGTAAATACCCCAGGTTATTGAGAGAGACAAGAGATGATATTGCTGGGGCTTTGATCAATATCTTCATGTTCTCTCTAGCCAGAGGCAAGATCCTGAAGGACTGGCAAATAGCTAATGTTCCATTATTCAAGAAGGGAACCAGGGATAACCCTGGAAATTATAGACTGGTCAGTGGTCGAGATGTTACTGGAAGGAATTCTTAGGGATAGGATTTATGAGCTTTTGGAAAACTATGGCTTAATTAGGGAGAGCATGTCGTGTCTTACTAGTTTGATTTTTTGATGAGATAATGATGAGGGTAATTGATGAAGATCGAGCTGCAGATCCCACGTGGTGGGCTCATCCAGAAGATTAAAATGCACAGGATCAATGGTTTGGATTCTGAACTGGCTTACCCAGGGAAGACGGGGGGTGGTAGTTGAAGGAACTTATTCTGGTTGGAGGTCTGTGATTAGTGGTGTCTCGCAGGGATCTGTACTGGGACCTCTGCTGTTTATGTTGTATATAAATGGTCTGGATGAAAATGTAGATGGATGGGTTAGGAAGTTTGCAGATGATGCGAAGGTTGGCAGTGTTGCAGAAAGAGTAGAAGACTGAAAAAGAAGACAGGACAATCTAGATCATTTGTAGATACGAGCTGAGAAATGGTAGATGGAGTTTAACCAGGCTAAATGTGAAGTGTTGCACCTTGGTAGGTCAAATGCAATGAGGTAGTGCACTGTTAAGGGCGAGATTCTTCACAAAACTGATTAGCAGAGGTGCCTGAAAGAAGTTGATAGGGTGGTTAAGAAAGCATATGGCACGTTTGCCTTTATTAGACTAGACATTGAGTGCAAAAGTCAGAAAGTTATGTTGCAACTTTATAAAACTCTAATTAGGCCGCATCTGGAGTATTGCACACAGTTCTGGTCGCCCCATTGTAGGAAGGATGTCGAGGCTTTGGAGAGGGTGCAGAGGAGGTTTAGCAGGATGTTGCCTGGTTTAGAGGGCATGTGCTATCACAAAATGTTGGACAAACTTGGTTTGTTTTCTCTAGAGCAGAGACTGAGGGGAGAACTGATAGAGATCTATAAAATTATGAGAAGCCTAGACAGAGTAGACAAACAGTGTCTTTGTCCCGCAGGCATGCATTTAAGGTGAGAGAGGGTAATTTCACTGGAGATGTGAGGGGCAAGTTTTTTTTACACAGAGAATGGTGGGTGCCTGGAAAGTTCTGCCTGGGGTGGTGATAGAGGCAGAAACGTTAGAGACTTTTAAGAGATATTGTGAGGAAAATGGAAGGATATGGACATTGTGTAGTCCGAAGAAATTAGTTTAGATAACCTTTAGATTACTAATATAATTGGTTTGGCACAACATTGTGGGCTAAAGGTTCTATTCCTGTTTATGTTCTCTATATTCAAGCCAGGAAACTTATGAGTAAAGAAATTGAAATCATTTATAATTCTTTGCGTGAATAAACTACCTTCAAAGGTTTTGGGGCACAGTTATCTCATGCGTCTTATCTGTGTTATGCATCTTTGATATAAACACAACGGGCTTTATCAGCCTGGACTTCATGTGCCTCCTGGACTCACCACCTTCCTGCTCAGAATTTCTCTCCATGTAAGGATCTGAAAAGGCTCAGACTCTCCTCCAAGAGGCATCAAGTGGGGCAGAGTAGAATGAGCGCTATGTGGACCTCAGTGCTGCAGTTACTGATGCTGCTTCCCAGTTCCAGTTATCCTGATAGCTGGTGAAGCCTATGCAGATTTTATTCATTCTCCCTGTGATTGTGGGTGCCTCAGATTCCCCCTACGCTCCAGAGACGAGCTGATTGGTGGGTTAATTGGCTATTGTAAGTAACTTAGCTCATCAACTGGGTGAGTAGCAGGAGAATCTGATCAGAGTTCATGAACATATGAGAGATGAAAGATGGCAGTACATCAAAGGGGAATGGGACTGACGGGAGTGCTCTGAGAGCCAGCACAGACCTGATGGGATGAATAGCCTCTTCCTATAACATGAAAAAAATATCAAAAGTAAGGTTTTGTATTTCTGAGTCCATCATCAGGATACTATGATGGATTTGGGTGGCTCATCAATGTCGAAGGATTTCAAAGTGTTTTAAAATGTTTCTGGTGGACAAAGTTATTGAAAAATGGCTACCATAAGGGGGCATAGTTTCAGGATGCTTGGAAGTAGGTACATGGGGGGATGTTGGAGGTAAATTTTTCCCACAGAGAGTGGTGGGTGCGTGGAATGCACTGCCAGCGACGGTGGTAGAGGTGGATGCAATGGGGTCACTTAAATAGGTACATGGAGCTTAGAAAAATAGAGGGCTATGTGGTAGGGAGATTCTAGGCAGTTTCTAGAGTAGGTTACACAGTCAGCACAACATTGTGGGCCAAAAGGCCTGTAATGTGCTGTAGATTTCTATGTTCTATGAAAACTGCAAATAGATATAGCTGATCTCTAAATGATTAGTATGTTTAGAAAAATAAAAAGGATTAGGTATATATAATCAGAACAGATGCTAAAATGCTGAAAATAATTGCAAACTTTGAGTTAAATTAACGCAAACACCTACCTAGACTTTTCCACAGTGCTGGCCACTCCATTCAAACGAGCCAGCTTGGCACAGATATCCATATCCAAATCCAGAAACGAGGAACCTGATGTGAAGTGAAGCTTGCCCCTTTCGTCACATTAGAGCTCTGCTACTCGACCCAACAGAGAGCTCAGTGATGGAGTAGGAGGTCAAATACCTTAGCACTTGTTGTTAAAACCTGTTTTACTAATTCTTAGCCCAAGTGTTGGCCCAACTATACACAAAGCTTCTGGTTTATCTTCAGAAATGTTGAAAACTATGGTTCTTTTTTCATCTAAATCATGTTTTCTTGAATTGGTCTCATGCTACCCTCCCCTCAGAATATCAGGAGGGATGACTTGACTTCCACTGGTCATAAAGTGGTGTAAATCACCACAAGGAGACCATCCCCTTTGTTTGCTGAGCACACTAACACCATTGACCAAAACAGGAGGAGGATAGTGGAGGTCCATGAATCCTCATTGGGAGATTAGAGGTGGAGAGGGTCAGCAACTTTAAATTCCTTGGTGTTCATTTCATTTCAGCACGTAAGCGCAGTTATGAAGAATGCACAGCAACACCTGTACTTCCTTAGAAGCTTATGAAGATTCGGCATGACATCTAAAATTTCTATAGATGTGTAGTATTTCGATTGGTTGCATCACCGCCTAGCATGCAAACACCAATGCCCTTGAATGGAAAACCCTACATAAAGTAGTGGATACGGCCCTGTCAATCACAGGCAAAACCCTCCCCACCACTGAGCACATCTACACTGAGCGCTGTTGCACGAAAGCAGCATCCGTTATCTAGGACCCCCACCATCCAGGCCATGCTCTCTCCTTGCTGCTGTGTATACCTGCAAGAAAAAGAATTTTCGGGGGTTGTATAAATGTACTTTGATAATAAATTTACTTTCAACTTTTATCCCTGGTCCCTCAGGTTAGTTTTATATTATATATGCACTGGCATTACAGAGACAGATCGGAAAGATGCATTTAGGACACACTTTCGGGTCGCCCATTTGTACATAAATTTGTTTTACTAAAGAAAGTAGGCAAGTAATTTACTCATCAGTTCCTTATCATTATTTCATCCAAATATCCAATTGGTTGGCAGTCACCAACAAATAAAACACTGTGAATATCTGAGTAAAATTCATAAAGATTACTGAGAAAGTTGCAAATAGATTCAATAACCCTCACAGGTAAGAGTAGCCATAAGACTCGATCTGGTTGATCTTTCTTACAGGGTTTCCAACCTGATCTTTAAAAATGGGCATTGCATCCAGCATCTTGTATAAATTATGTCATTTGAGATTTAAGTAGCTATCATTATATTTAATCCATAAATTATATTATTTTTGGAAGTCACTAAATCTAAATATAGTTATATATTTAAAGGTCATGTTACACTCGCTGAAGTTATAACTTGGAGGAATGGATAATTAGCTTTAGTTAATATAGTGTAGCATGAAAAGATTTTTCCAGTGAAAATCCTGGTTTATTCCCTGGCTGTTTACTTGAACCGGCTGGGATATAACTTGTTGTTTACAGACCCCTCGTAAGTATTGTTGTTGAATGCTGGGTGAATGAACAACCTGACTTTGCATTTCCATGAACTACTCCATCTAACAGGCCAGTCTGGAACCACATAGCTGTATGGTTTTCATACCCATATGGTGTCGTAGTATCAACTTGCATTCTTCAGCTATTTCTATGTCCATATTTGATGTGCTCGTTAAACCTTACTCGGCTCAATTAAACTCGTCTTTTGGATAGGGTAGCTTGCAGTAATCACCAGTCAGAGAAGCCTGAAAAATCTTCCACTGACATGTAACATTTGAACGTTCTCATCCAAGCTAGAAACGTCCAAGGCATGTCCACTATTTATCTTTTCTCCAGGATGAAGCCAGCGCAACTTCAATGTTGAAGAAACACATGACCGTGCAGCAGGCTATAATGGATTATGGAAAGACTATTCAGGAGCTTGCTGACAGGGCCCAGAAGCTTCTTGCTGAAGACCACCCAGAGGGGTGAGTAGCCATGCTGTAATGGTCTTAAATCTTAAAAAGTCTACCAGATCTTCAAAGGTCTACCAAAATATTTGATTATTTATGTCTATTATTGCCAAAATTGTGCCAGTGATTTAGATGTTTTATTGTTGATGTTTGTAGACTAGAAATGATCAGAAGGGAGTAAAGTAATTGTCTGGTGGACATTGGTGTAACTTTCCTTGGATCCAGCACAAAGAATCACATTTTCCAACATGTCATTGGTGTAGAATGAAAACTGGGTTTCTTGAGGAAATATGGGGGGGGGGGGGGGGGGGAGGGGGGAGAAAAGTAATTATACTTTTAAAAGGAACTCCTTTCTGCATGTTTCTGTTTGAAGAGTTGTCATCCATCAGGGGTCCACATGTAAATTAAAGACCTGGTTAATCACTGTCCTGTTTTTGGAAAATGTGAGACCTGTGTTGTGACAGGGTTGCAGTTTTTTGATGCACACCTTTGCAGTTCCACCCTAAAAACTTGGCTGTGAGCTTGAGGCTCAAGGTATCAGGTTTATGTCAGGGAAGTTGTTATCTTTGGTTGTACAGTGAAGGGTGCATGAAGGTAAATGGGGCCAGGCCTTATAGCCACTGGAGTAAGTGTGAAGGTGGAGTTTGGAATACTGGAAATCACTGGTTGGGAGAATGGGTAGTTGAGATAGGATCTGCAATTGGGTTCTGTGCAGTAATGGGTGGAGGGTGGACAAAGAGCTATTATCATGTGATAGAGTATGCGAGGATAGGATTAGGTGTTTGATCCCCAGGCAAGAACACTTTGCAATGGGCTAATAGATGCCAGTAGAGTGAATCTGGGGAATCTGTGGGTGGGGTCTCAGATGATTAACCATGAACGGGGGTGGGTGACACCAGTGAGTCAGGAGAAATAATAGGATCTGATTTTCATTGTTGAAGGACATTTAGTCAACCAATAGAAAAACGAAGAGCCATTAGCTTCAATTTAACAAAGTACATACAGTTAACATTTTGTACTCAAGAGTGCTGTTACGATATTCTGGTCAAACAGAGGGCTAATGACATCATTGACCTTGAGTTAGGAATGCTGTTGACTTGAAGGCATGTTTTGTTTGTTTTTCCATCTACCCCACTGTGCCTGCCGTTAACTGCATAGCTAAAATACCTGAATGAATCCTGTAGTGACCTGGTTATCAAAGTGTAAACAGAGGAACGGAAATATCCTGTTTTGTGCATTGAGCCAGCTGTATTATTTTTAGCAGTGACGAACTCCCATTTGTCTGCCCTTGCTTCCACACTATATTTGCTGTGTTTGCTCAAGTTAAAGTAGAAGCAGATGCCGGAGACGCTCAGCAGTTCAGGCAGCATCTGTGGAAGGAGAAAGAGAGTGAATGTTTCAAATCAAAGACTCTTTGTAAGACCCTCCACCCCTGAGTAATATCCAAGCACAATGAGTCTGCATCACAGCAACAGGTTATGTAGCCTAATAGCCCTACAATTGTTTTAATAGTCTACCTCAGTATTTCTACAAGCATCTTCATCCGGGGTCTGTACAAGATGAGGATTTGGAGTGGCATGCAGTATAGCTCCCCACCACACCCCCACTCCCACAATCACTCCCTTTCTCCCATTGTTTCAGTCTGTCATTGCCCCCCAAAATTTATTTGTGCCTACATTGACTCAAAGCTTTCTTTCCCTTCTGGTTCAGTCCCTTCCCACTTATATCTGCGATACCTTTGCGTTCCAGCCCCATTTTGACTATTTCCAGTTGCCTGATTCCAACAGTGTTATCTGTACCAAATACAGTCCTTTACATCACCATCGCAGGAGGCCCTCCACTTCTTCCTGGAGCAGAACCCCAACCAATTCTACCAACATGTTGATAGACTTCTTCATCAAATGCTAATTTGCCTACCGAACTTGTTTATACAACTTCTTCACCATTCACTTCTTCCTGATCAAAGATATAGCTATGAACTTTCTTACAGGCCCAAGTTACACCTGCCTTTTTAAGGGATCTGAGCAACGGTTGTTGTTTCAGTCCAACCCTCAGCACATTTTTCAGTACATTAATGTTTTTATTGGTGCTGCATCCTCTACTGATGCAGTACTTGTCAATTTCATTACTTTTGTGGTCAATTTCCATCCAGCCCTCATCTCCACATCTGAATTTTTCTGGATCTCTCATTCTCTGTCTCAGGAGATAGGCTAGGTATTGTCATTCATTACAAGCTGACTGGTTCTCACAGCTATTTAGGCTACTCTTCACCCAACCCTGCATCCTGTAAGGACTGTATTCTATTCTTCCAGTTCCATTGTCTTCATCACATTTGCTCCAACCATGAAGATTTCTGTAGCAGTGTCTATCTTCTTGTACACACTCTCTCAACCAGGACACATAAGGGTAGAGCTCCCCTTGTCCTCTTCTTTCTTCCCAGCCATCACATTCAACAGGTAATTCTCCATAATTTTTCCCACTTTCAAAGAAATTCCACTACCAGACACATCTTCCTCTCTTTCCCTTTCAGCATTTCACATGGATTATCACCTTTGGTGACTCTGGTTAACTCTTATGTTCCCCACTCTGCTGAGATCTCTCTTGCAACAGCAAATGAAGCACCTCCTGTCCTTTCACCTCTTCCCTTCTCACCATCCCAGGATCAAAACAGATTTTCCAGGTGAAGCTGCCTTTTTCCAATTTAATGTACTGCATTCAACGTTCACAAAGCTGTCTTTTCTACAATAGAGGAAAATTCGGTAAACTCTTTGTGGATCACCTACATTAAGTTTGCGGTGGTACCGAGCTTCTTGTTACCTGATATTGTTATTCTCCATCCCACTGCCATTCTGAACTACTGGTTTGTGGTTTTCTGCATTGTTACAATGAGACCCAATGCAGCTTTGAAGAACAATTCATCTTCCATACAAACATGTTGCAGCCTTGATATTGAATTCTATAGCTTCAAGTAACTTGATATCTGCCATCCGTTGTCCCTCTGAGATATTGGCTCAGCTTGCTAACTGGTTGCATCACAATCTGGTATGTATAGGACTGGGAAAAGCTGCAGAAGATTGTAAACTCAGCCATGGGAGTAAGCCTCCTCACCATTGAGAACATTTTTAATAGGCAATTCCTCAAGAAGGTTGCATCCATCATCAGGGACCCTCACCACCCAGGGCATGTCCTCTTCTCGTTGCTACCTTCAGGGAGGAGGTACAGGAGCCCAAAGACACGCATTCAATGTTTCAGGAACAGCTTCTTCCTCTCCACTATCAGATTTCTGAACAGACCATGAGCCCATGAACATGACCTCACTTCTTGCTCTCTTTTTGCACAGCTTATTAATTATTTTTATGTAGCTTGTTGTGAGTTAAAGTAATTTTTTAATGTATTGCACTGTATGCTGCCACTAAACAACAAGTTTTATGATACATGTCAGAGAGAATGAACCTGATTTTGCTTTAATGTTCACACTCTCTTACTGCTCCCATTCACTCACTGACAAGGTAACATTGTTTACTGCTTATCCCCATGGTCGACCCCTTTCTAGGCACTTCCCCCACCCCATACTTCCCAGAGCTTAAGAAGCTTATTTTCACATCTTCCCAGTTCTGATGAGGGGGTCTTTGACCTGAAACATTAGTTGCTTCTCTTCCCATTGATGATGCCTGACCTGCTGAGTATTTCCACCATTTTGTGTTTTTATTTCCAAGATGTATTTTTGTGTGATATGGCTGAATTTTTAAGGGTGTGGTCTTTCATTAGGACTTCCTTTCCAGAATGATGTGTTCTTTCTCTATCTTTTTCATTCCTTCTGCACATTTTTAAAATCTGTTTTCATTTGGAGATGTTTCTAGATATCCTCACTTAGAGAAAGAATATTTAAGCAAGGGTCACACCCCACAGGTCTATTAGCTCTGTCATACTAATTGCTAAGGGGTTAATGATTAAAATTTATTGATCAGATTGATAGCTGCTATTCCAGTTCTAAAGCCCTTAGATTCAAATTATCTTCAAAGTTAATTGCACTCGGTTACTCAATACTCAGGAGTCTCTTCACCTGGATTTTCCAGACAATAATCAGAATCGGGTTTATTATCACCAGCACGTGTCGTGAAATTTGTTAACTTAGCAGCAGCAGTTCAATGCAATACATAATATAGAAAATAAATAAATACATAAATAAATCGATTACAGTATATGTATATTGAATAGATTTAAATTGTGCAAAAACAGAGATAATATATATTAAAAAGTGAGGTTCAGTGACCATTTAGGAATCAGATGACAGAGGGGAAGAAGCTGTTCCTGAATCGCTGAGTGTGTGCCTTCAGGCTTCTGTACCTCCTACCTGATGGTAACAGTGAGAAAAGGGCATGTCCTGGGTGCTGGAGGTCCTTAATAATGGACGCTGCCTTCCTGAGACATCGTTCCTTGAAGATGTCCTGGGTACTTTGTAGACTAGTGCCCAAGATGAAGCCAAGTAAGTTTACAACCCTCTGCAGCTTCTTTCAGTCCTGTGCAGTAGCTTCCCACCCCCATCCATACCAGACAGTGATGCAGCCTGTCAGAATGCTCTCCACGGTACATCTATAGAAGTTTTTGAGTGTTTTGTTGACATACCAAATGAAGCATCTTTATTTTATCAATATGATATAAATCACAAAGTATTTTTGGAATCAATAATAATTGATAGTTTGATTCACTTACAGTGAACAGATCATTAGGCGTCAGGGGCAGGTGGACAAGCTGTATGCAGGACTCAGAGATCTAGCAAGTGAGCGTAACAAAAAATTGGAGGATATGCACAATCTCTTCCAGTTGAACCGTGAGGTAACGGACCTGGAGCAATGGATTGCAGAAGGAGATCTAGCAGCGTCTTCACAGGAGCTAGGACAAGACTTTGATCAAGTTACAGTGAGTATTTCTTAATTAGTTGGCAGCATCAATAAAGACACCTTAATAAAGTGTATCAAACTGTAAGCTTTCAAGCTAAGCCTGCAGTCAATTTACTGAGAGAAGTTCTATTTTATTTTATTTCCTTTTATGGATATCGGGTGCACCCAAGTTGATACCAGAACAAGCAATGTAGAAAACAAAAAGTAATAATGTTGGTGAAGCAAGGGAAAAATAAAATATTTTGTACAGAAATGGCACAACCTTTACTTCTAATAAAGTTAGTCCATAACAAAATTTTAAAAATCAATCTCATAAATTTGTGATATTAACTCCATTTGGTTAGAGAAAGTTAATGAAGTGATCAGTTAAAGTGACGACTGCAGATTCTGGTTATAAAATCACAACAGTATTTTCAGAACTTGTGAAGAATCCGGGTCCGTGATGTTAAAGAGAACCGGGTTTTATTTAGTAATAAAACATCTGCTGGCTCACCTTGTTCTACTTTTCACTTTCAGATGCTGAGGGAAAGGTTCCGTGAGTTTGCCCGGAAAACAGGGTCAATTGGTCAGGAAAGAGTGGACAACGTGAACAATCTGATCGATGACCTCATTGACGCGGGTCACTCCGAGGCGGCTGACATTGCAGAGTGGAAGGACAGCCTGAACGAAGCCTGGGCTGATCTGCTGGAACTGATAGACACGAGGACACAGCTGCTGGCTGCCTCCTATGAACTCCACAAATATTTCTATGATGGTAAAGAGCTCCTGAGCCTGATCCAGGAAAAGCACAAGGAGTTGCCAGAGGAGCTTGGCCGCGATGCGAACACGGCAGAGTCTTTCCACAGGATGCACAATGCATTTGAACGTGACATTCATTCCCTGGGAATACAGGTACTGCATATTGTTACTGTGATAGAAATGAATACATAAGCTCAGTTAAATAGAAATAAAGTGACCTTGTGAAAATGATATTAGTTTCATTTATCTGATAAAACCATATTGAAGTAATTTGTGATATAATTTATGGTAAGTGTGACAGGCCTAGACAGGCCCTATTTCTCTCAGCTTGCTGCCATTTGATGGTTTGAACATCTCATAGTTGGGTCTGTTATAGCCTATTTGAGAATGGTTGATAGTTATAAGTCAACAACTCCATTAGTCTAGTAGTCTGATTACAAACCAGGTTGAATTTGCTTTTACTTTTGTTTACTCTTTCTTATTTTCCTATACATCGCGATAAAGGTGTACGTCGCCTTGTACACCAGAGGGTAATTTTTTTAGCACATATTTATATTTTGAATCATAAAGGACAACTTGCACACACTTGTATTATGGTTTATTTTGTGTTCTGTTGTGATGACTCTGCGCAAATCAGAAACCCAGCAGAATATTATTCTTTAATGAAAACATCCTGAAATTTTAGCTCTGAGCTGGCTTCATTGCTAACCCCATTAACTTATAATTTAGAAATTAATTGATGCCTTACATAGTGAACAATAGGCTCTCACTTATGTTGCGCTCTGGTGTAATTTTGTTGTCATTAGTATAGATTCATTTAATGAAAAGTTATTATATACCTTAAGGACAGTAGGAAGATGATAACCAGCATCTCTTTAGAACATATGTGATTAAACTTGGATGTCCAGTTAGAGTTAGGGAAAAAAAGCAGGATAAGCAAAACATCATGTCTTAACATAACAATGGGCCTTTGTTTTAATAGGTTCAGCAGTTCCAAGATGATGCAGGACGTTTGCAAGCGGCTTACGCAGGGGATAAAGCTGCAGCAATCCAGAAACAAGAGCAAGAGGTGGTAGAGGCCTGGAAGGCACTTCTGGATGCTTGCGATGGTCGGCGCACCCAGTTAATTGATACCGCTGATAAGTTCCGCTTTTTCAGTATGGTCCGGGATTTGATGTCGTGGATGGAGAGTATCGTAAGGCTGATCGAAACAGAAGAAAAACCACGGTAATTTGGAATTTCTTTCTCACTGATCCCGAGGCTGTCACTTGCATGGATGGTAGAAAAACAGAGGTTTGTGTAGGAAGGAAGAATTGGATTGACCTTAGAATAGGCTAACCCTTACATACTGTTTGGGTCAAATTTGACCCGTTTTGACATTTGGCAGCAGTAAAAACACCATAAATGTCATTTTTTAGTCAAAATTTGATGACTTTTCCTAAAGTGGCCCAAAATACACAAACATTGAAAATATTTAAAAATTTTATACTTTTGTACAGGTGCTACATTGAGGCTGCTCTGGGTCAAATTTGACCCGTATCTATTGAAATGGATTTTAGATCTCTGAAACATTAATTAAGGATTAATTACCCATTTATTAATGTCAGATAGGTTATTTATATATTCTAAATAGATCTGTGGTTCAAAATTTGGTATAGACACTTATGAGGGGATTCTTGGGCTGGGTCAAAATTGACCGGACCATACTGTGAGAGTATAGAATATGAACAATATTGTAAGGGTTAAAAGTTGGCACCTCATCAAGGGCAGAAGAGCCTGTGCTGTGCAGTACTGTTCTATGTTCTAAGTGAAATCTTTGCTATCATTTAAGTATATCATGAAGCTATAACTTGCTTTCTGTAAATATCAGAGTTGCATGCCTTCAACTGAAGATCTGCACTAGTCCCAAGCAACAACACCATCTTCTTAAGGGCACAGAGGGATGAGAAATTAATTCAGGGCTGAGGACAGGGGTCAGATCCCATACATGATTAAGTAGGTCTAAAATACAGTCTGAAGCTATTCAATGATTAAAATGATATTAAATGATTTGGTTATGCTGCAGCAAGTAGCCTTCTGAGGTAAGAAATTAATTTATATGCAAAGAGTTGAATAGATTAGTTAAATCTATTGTAAAATCAAAGTCCAACTGACACCCCCTGCTTTGGATCATAAAATTAATTAACTAGACTGAGGAAAATTGTGTATTCTGTGCCAGCAGACATTTAGCCCGGAGATTAAACGTGCACATGAAGTGATATTCATGGAGCTTTTGGGGCAAATGTGAGAGCAAAGTTGTTGATTTTTTTTCTATATTTGCTCTGAAATAATTTGTTGTTAACTTCAAGTAATTTACACCCTAGTGTTGTTTGTTTATGTTTTCTGACATGCACTGTTACAGTCCAGTGCATACGTGACTAAAATGAAAAACTGCATTTCTTGTGAAAACAGGGCAGACAGTTTTAAATGGAACCAGTTCTCTAAGCATTTCTTAAATGCTCATAACATATCTCTCTCTACCACCACGCCTGGCAGTACTTTCCGTGAACTCTGCTTTAAAAAAAAATTACCTCTGACATCCCCCTTAAACTTTCCTCCTATCACCTTAAGATTATGCTCCCTTGTATTTTCAATTTCCACGTTGGGGAAAAGGTCTCTGGCTATCTACTTGATTTATGCCTCTAATCTTCTCGCACATCTCTATCAAGTTGCCTCTCATTCTCCTTCACTCTAAAGAGAAAGTCCTCAGCTCCTTCAACCTATCTACGCAAGACATGCTCTCTAATCCAGGCAGATTCCTGGTAAATCTTTTCTGCACTCTCTCTAAAGCTTCCACATCCTTCCTATATTGAGATGACCAGAACTATATTCCAAGTATAGAATTGCAGCATCTCTTGAACTCAGTCCCCTAACGAACGAAGGCCCACACACCAAGATCCCTCTGTTATTCCAAACTGCCGAGGATCATTTCATTAACTTGGTATTCTGACTTCAAATTCTACCTTCCAAAGAGAATTGATTCACACTTCTCCGGGTTGAACTGCATCAGCCAATTCTCAGCCCAGCTCTGGATTCTGTCAGTCTTCCATTGTAACCTATGACAAACTTCCACATGATCCACATATCCACTAACCTTTGTGTCATCTGTAAACTTACTAACCCACACTAACCCTTCCTTGTCCAAGTTAAATCACAAAGAGCAGGTGTCCCAGAATAGCTCCCAGCAGAACCCTACTGACCCATCCCCCCACCCCGGTAGAGCATGCTCCATCTACAGCCACACTCTGCCTTCTATGGGGAAGCCAATTCTGCATCTGCACAGCCATATTTCCCTGGATCCCATGTCTCTTGACCTTCTGAATGAGCCCACCATGTCAGACCCCTTCTAAAATCCCAATACGCTATATTCACTGCTCGACCTTAATCCTTAATCCAGATGCTTTGTCACATCCTCAAAGAATTCAATCAGCCTCAGGAGACATGACTTTCCCCTCAGAAAGCCATGCTGCTTATCCCTAATCTGACTATGCTTCACCAGATTCTCATAAATCCTGTCTCTAAGGCTCTGCTCCAATAATTTGTCCACCAACTGAAGTAAGACTCACTAGTTTGTAATTCCCAGGGTTATCCCTACTCCCACTCTTGAACAAAGGAATAACATTTGCCACCCTCCAATCATCTGGTCCTATTGCTTTGGTCAATGAGGATACAGAGATCATCACCAAAGCTGCAGCAATCTCTTCCCTCACTTCCCATAGTAACCTGGCATACTTCCTGTCTGACCCTGGGGATTGTCTTAATGTTTTATAAAAGATCCAGCATTTCCTCTTTATGAATGGCAACATATTCTGGCATATCAACCGGTTTTGTGGTAGTATTCATAAAGTATTCATTAAGGACCTCCCCTACTTCCTCTGACTCCAAGCACATATTTCCTCTTTTATCCTTGATTGATCCTACCCTCTCTCTAGCCATCTTCCTGTTCTTTGATCCTACTCACCAAGGCCTTCTCATGCCCCCTTCGAGCTCTCCTAAATCCATTCTTCAGCTTCTTCCTAGCTACGTTGTAACTCTCATAAGCCCTGTCCGATTCTTGCTTCCTAAGCCATAAGTAAGCTTACTTCTTCATCTTGGCAAGCTATTCCACATCTCTTGTCAGTGATTCAGAAACAGCTTCTTTCCCTCTGCCATTCGAATCCTAAATGGGCATTGAACCTCACTTTTTTAAATATATATTTCTGTTTTTTGCACGATTTTTAATCTATTCAATAAAAAAGTATACTATAATTGATTTACTTATTTATTATTTTTATTATTTTTCTTTCTTCTATATTATGTATTGGATTGAACTGCTGCTGCTAAGTTAACAAGTTTCATGACACATGCCAGTGATAATAAACCTGATTCTGATTCTGATTCCAAGATCCAGTATGTCCTCTGTATTCAGCCTGTCTACAAATTGTGTCAGGAATCCTTCTTGGACACAGGTAACAAATTCCACCCCATCTAATCCTTTAGCACCAAGGAGGTGCCAATCAATATTAGGGAAGTTGAAGTCACCCATGACAACAACAGTGTTATACTTGCATTTTTCCAGAATCTGCCTCCCAATCTGTTCCTCAGTGTCTCTGTTGCTACTGGGAGGTCTACTGAATACTCTCAATAGAATGAATGCCCCCATTCCTGTTTCTGACATCCACCCACACTGACTCAGTAGACAATCCCTCCACTGCATCCTCCCTTTCTGCAGCTGTGGTACTATCCCTGATTAGCAATGCCACTCCCCACCCCACCCCCCCTTACTTCAGCTCAACTGTTCGTGATTGGAATATATGTATTGTACAGACACTTAGCCATGTAATCTCACGCCTCAAAATGGCCATTACTGTATGTCTTGGCTGTTCAAAAATATTATTTTCGGAAGATTGCAATTGATTTAACTGATCACCCTTGCTTCATCAGCCCTGAAAGCATTGATGACGGATGTTTAGCAACAGAACAATGGGAACACCCCTCCTCTCAGGCTGGGTAAAGGGAATTAGAACCAGTTTTAATATCACCAGCATATGTTGAGAAATTTGTTGTTTTGTGGCAATACATAGTAATAGAAAAAGTCAAGAAAACAACCTCTCCCTCAATATCGCAAAAACATTACAGCAGGATTACAGGAGGGATGGAGATGGGCTAACCCCTATTGACATCAATGGATCTGGGGTTGAGAGGGTAAACAGCTTCAGGTTCCTTGGCATCCACATCAGTGAGGACCTCGTGTGGTCTGTACACACCAGCTGTGTGGTGAAAAAGGCACAACAAGTGTCTCTTTCACCTCAGACAATTGAGGAAGTTTGGTATGGGCACCCAAATCCTAAGAACTTTCTACAGGGGCACAATTGAGAGCATCCTGACTGGCTGCATCACTGCCTGGTATGGGAACTGTACCTCCCTAAATCGCAGGACTCTGCAGAGAGTGGTACAGACAGCCCAGCGCACTTATAGTTGTGAACTACCCATGATTCAGGACATTTACAAGGACAGGTGTGTAAAAAGGGCCCGTAGGATCATTGAGGACCCCGGGCCATCCCAACCACAATCTATTCCAGCTGCTACCATCCGGGAAGTGATACCACAGCATAGAAGCCAGGGCCAACAGGCTCCGGGACAGCTTCTTTCACCAGGCCATCGGACTGATGAACTCACGCTGACTTGAGTGCTCTCTATATTGCATTGACTGTTTTATTCATTATAAATTGCTATGATTGTACATTGCACATTTAGATGGAGACGTAACATAAAGATTTGTACTCTTCATGTATGTGAAGGATGTAAGAAATAAAGATAATTCAATTCAGTATGAAATTCAGATTTGGAATAGTGCAAATATAAGGACTCAGAGTTACAAAAACAATACTCAAAATTCAAAACAAATCTGACGTGGTAATACTTTAGTTGGAGTTGCCATCAGCATCTGTATTTATTTATTTAGAGATACAGCAGGGAACAGCCCCTTCCAGCTCAATGAGCTGTGCTGCCCTATTTAACCATAGCCTAATCACAGGACGCTATGCAAATACCAATTAACCTACTAACTTGTATGCCTTTGGATTGAGGGAGGAAACCGGTTTCCTCTGGGTGCTCTGTTTTCCTCCCACATTTCAAGGACATAGCAGTTAGCAGGCTAATTGGTCAGTGTAGAAAATGGCATTGAGGACAGTTGTTGACAGCAAAACAACAGATGCCTAACACATCACATACCAGTAAGCTGAGACCTCTTAAATCAATGCAAAAGCAGGCCTCACCACTCGTAGTTTGGATATGAATGGCTTATGTTTTTGTGAGCCTCATATGCACACAAAAATACAGTGCAATTGACATTAGCATCATGTACAGAGAAAGGCTTGCATATAATTCACCCAGAAAATCTGTCATTTAAAATCACTGAATACATGAAAACTTCTCTGGCCCAATATACTTCTGGTCTTTTTGTTAACAGATAATTTCCCAGTCTTCATTTTACAGTTAACCTTAGGATATATACCATTAGTCAATTATCTATCGCTTTGGCAATACTTCCAGCTAAATTAAACGTTATGTTTGATCACAGTGATGTCTGTTCTGTGGAGCTACTGAAGAAGTACCATCAAGGAATCAGAGCAGAAATTGATGCCAGAAACAGAAATTTTGTGTCCTGTATTGACTTGGGCAAGATGATGTTAGCCCGCAAACATCATGCTTCTGAAGAGGTGAGGATGAGGAAGATGTTATCATGGCTTTTAAGCTTGCTTTCCTTTTTTTGATGCACAGTGGATTGGCTTCCAACATTAGATCTCTTAAAGCTGAATGAAATAAAGTGATGTTTGTTTATTGCTGAACGGAAATAAAATCTGCATGCAGAAGACTTGTATGTTTGGTAGTCATAAGCTAACACATTACAGTAAACTTTTGTATTCTGTACTTCTGGTGAATTCATCATCCACTTTTGACGTGTTAGAAAATAATTTGCTGATATGCATTGATGGTTATCATGGTAACAAACACATTTAATTGATAGACTGTTGTCTGGAGTAAAATATACAGTGAGCATGAACAAACGTTGTAGATTACAGAATGGTACTTTTTTTAAACACAGGCTGATTTGTGTTCTAGGTTATAGTTACATGTTGGCCTGATCCGTGCATTATAGGTGCCCTCAGCATCTTGTTTTTAACCCTTTACCTGTCAGATTATTATGCTTATCACCCACTTTGAAATGAGTATTTCAATACGTATTAAAACAATTCTAAAATAGAAGCAAAACAAAATTCCGGCGTCCAAAATAAATTAGTAACTTCCTTGTTTGCTGCCATGCAGGGTATCTGAGAATTTATAAAGCACTGGTGAGGCCTCACTTCAGAGTATTATGAGCAGTTCTGGGCTCTTATCTTACAAAGGATATGATGAAACTGGACAGGGTTCAAAGGAGGTTCACAAAAATGATTCCAGGGTTGAATAGCTTGTCACATGAAGAACACTGAATGACTCTGGGCCTGTACTCACTAGAATTCAGAAGACTGATGGGTGAACTAAAACCTATTGAATGGTGAAAGGTCTTGATAGAGTGGATGTTTCCTATGGTGGGAGAGTCGAAGACCAGATGACACAGCCTCAGAATAGAGGGTGTCCCTTTAGAATGGAGATGAGGAAGAATTTCTTTAGCTGGGGAGTGATGAATCTATGATATTCTTTGCCACGGGCAGCAGTGGAGGTCAAGCCTTCATGCATATTTGAAGCTGAGGCTAATAGGTTCTTGATTGGTCAGGGCATGAGGGAGAAGGCAGGAGATTAGGGCTGAGAGGAAAATTGGATGAGCCAGTTTTCTGCTCCTACGTTCATGCTCTTAATCTGCTATGAGGTCTGTGCCATATTCAAATCACAAGAGTGCAATGCTAAGAATGCAAGGAATGTACCTGAGCTGAAAGTGTGTCTGCAAAGCTGCTAGATGGATAATGCAGCAGGAAGTATTTATTTTTTGAAGATGCCTATTACATTTCACTGACTTTTTGCACCATCCTCACCATCCTGCAAGCTAAGATTTATTCAAGCTTGATTCTGTGGTGAGGTTCAACAGCTAAACATCAACCGCTTGTTAAGTTCCATCGATGGTGCCTGACCTGCTGAGTTCCTCCAGTATTTTGTGTGTGTTATTTAAAGCACACTTGTTCTGTGCCTAGACTTTACTGTTCTGTATATAATTTATAAAATGTAATTAGTGGCTGATTCTTTGTTCTTCTGGAACATTCCTAACTGGTCAACTTGATGTCTTATCCTCTTTTGTCTCATAATATGTCATCTTCAAAACTTTCTGTAAAAATTCAACATATCAAATATGTACACTGACGTAGACAAATGTTCATCATTTTAGATTAAGGAGAAGCTGGTACAACTCACGGAGAACAGAAAATTGATGATGGATAAGTGGGATGAACGCTGGAAGTGGTTAGACCTTTGTAAGTGAATGACTCTCAGATCTATGTTTTTTGCCATATTGATGCAATGCTGAGGGATTGCTTCATTGTTGAGTGTGCTGACTTTTGGATGAAATGTTAAGCTAGGGCTTGTGTATGTTCTCAGGTGGATATAATAGCTTTCAGGGCACTATAATAAGGAACAGCAAAGGAGTTTTCTCTGAGTTCCAGTCAGTACTAATCCTTCAGTTATCACTAAAACTGAATATCAGGTAATTAGATCATCAAAGCTTGAGCTCCGTGCCTATCCGCCATACTTCCCAACATGGCAGCCTGGTTTGCACCCCAAAAGTGTTTGCTTTTGTTTGAACTGAAGGATCTGGATTACCTGAATTTCAGAATCACCCCAGTAGCAGTGTGCATGACTTTTTTGAGCGTTAAATTGTTTCCGGTCTTGGGGAGGAGGGAAGGGGAAGGATTATCACTTACTCACAAATTGACATTACTTGAACTGATCCAGAATTTTAATAAATTTCAAAGTTCTCTTTTGGAGGGATTATTTCCTAGCAAAGGATATCCCCCGTTGCTGGGACAATTAACCATATTTGCACAGCTCTGCGGAATGAGTAGTAAACTAAAGCCCTGTTTTGCCATGCAAATTGCCGGGGTCCTCTGTCAACCTTTATCCACTGCAAGGGAACAAGTGGCAGAAATAATAAATTCATTAATAAATCAACTGTTGAATCTAATACAAGGTAGTAGGGGAGGCAAATACTTTTTTTTTGTAATTTTTTTTATTGAAGTTCATCAAACAAACATTTCCATAAGATGTATTTCAGACATTGTACATATACATCATATAATCATATATATCACAAAATCTCCACAAAGTAGTTATCTGGGGTATACACTTATAGAAAAGAGTGGAAAGAAAAAACAAGCAAAAGGAAAGAACTATGTACAACTAGGGAGTGATCTTTTTTTTTACAACAGATTCATTGATTTGTGAGTATAAAATCAGGCCTATGAGGCATTATGTAGTTAGACCATTTTTCCCCCAGTATGAATCAAATTGTTCCAGCTAATGATTAACAGATGCTGTTATCTTCTCCATTTTGTAAATGTCCATTGTAATTTCCATCCATGTATTTAAAGTTGGGCTCTCCTGTGATAACCATTTCCTAGTAAGAGTCTTTTTACCAGCCACCAACAGTATATTCATTAAATATTTATCTCTTTTCAGCCATTCTTGAGGTATATATCCAAAATATATGGTCTTACTCTCCAAGGGTATTTCACATTTAAAGATGTCTTGTAGGGCATTGTGTATCTCCCTCCAATAGTTTTTGATAACAGGGCAGTCCCAAAAAATATGATAATGATTTGCATTTTGATTTCCACAATTTCTCCAGCAAACAGGGAGGTTACTATCATAATGGGATTTCTGAGAGGGTGTAATAAAATATCTTATCAAGTTTTTCCATCCAAACTCCCTCTATTTCTGTGAACTGGTACACTTCCATATTGTCCATTCTTCCTCAGATATAATTATCCCTCCTTCCTTCTCCCATTTCGTTTTAATGTATGGAGTCGAATATGTTTTAAGATTTGACAACCCCTTATACATGCTTGAAATGATTCTACTACCATTATCTGAATTATATGCTTTTCTAAAGAGCTCTATCAAGCATGTATTTGCCTTGGTTACATTTTTAAGTGTCTTATTAACATATTGTCGCATCTGTAAATACAGATAAAAATCTTGTTTTTCTAATAAGTGTTTCTCTTTAAGTATTACAAAACTGAACAGTGTTCCTTCTTTCATTATGTTGCAAAGAACTGTTATTCCTTTAGTTGTCCAGTCCTTAAATCTAGCATCCAATTTATTTGGTGTAAAATCCAAGTCATATGCACACCATTTAAGAATTGCAGTATCTCCCTCTAGATTATATTCTTTTATAGTAGTTTTCCTTATTTTAAGAGTCAATTTCACCCATGGGTTATCAATAGTATTTATGTACCTTTGCAGGTTGTTATCAGCCAAAATTGCTTGTATGGGGATGGGAAGTACCTGCTCCTCAATGTTTTTCCATTGAACGTCATATGATGGGTTGCACCAACATATCACAGCTCTCAACTGTGCTGCAAAATAATAATCTCTAAGAGAAGGCAAGCCCAATCAGGGGGAGGCAAATTCAATTAGATTTGTAAATAACTTCAGAGAACTTTATAAATGATTGAAGCAGATTTTCCAAAATGCTTTCAATTTCAATCTGTTTAGAAATTTAATTTGGTGCAGACTGGTTTTGCATCACAAGAAGCCACCAACCCCAAGACTGTGTTTCAGCTGTGAATATAGGCTCCAGAGATTAGGACAACTAAGAGGTAGTCGCAGGAGACAGAGGAACAATTATAGGATTTCTTTGGATCAGTGGACTGGACTGTGTTTAAGCACTCAGCTACAGTTCCGAATGAATACACCAGGGCTGTGATGGACTTAATACAGCTGTTAGATGAGTGTGTCCCCACTAATTATCCAGAGGCTTCCCCAATCAGAAGCCCTGGATGAAATTTGCTCAGGCCAGATCAGCATTCAAGTCTGGAGACCGAGAATGCTACAAATGGTGCAGGTATGATCTCTGGAAAGCCATTTCACAGGTGAAGTGGAGATTCCAGACTAGACTGAAATCAATGAGAGTTGCTTGACAACCATGGCAGAGTCTGAATGCTATAACCTCCTACAAAGTTAAATCAAGCGACATAGAGGACAGTACAGCTTTGCTTCCAGTTGAGCTCAATGCCTTCCATGCTTGCTTTGACTGGCAGAATATGGAGGAACCATTGTGAACCTCCACATCTCCTGATGACCCTTTAACCTCAGTATCTGAAGCTGACGTACGGGCCGCCTTCAGAGGGTGAATCCAAGGAAAGGATCTCAACTGGACGGCGTACCTGGCCATATACTATAGACCTGTGCTGACCAACTGGCTGCTGTTTTCACTGCTGCATTTAACCTCTTGCTTTAGCAGTGAGTGGTACCCAACTGGTTCAAGTAGGCATCAATTATACTGATGCCCAAGAAGAGCGTGGTGACCTGCCTCAATGTGTATCATCCAGTTGCACTTACATGCACAGTGTTTCGAGAGGCTGGTGATGAAACATATCCCCTCCTGCCTGAGAGATGACTTGGATCCGCTCCAATTTGCCAACCAGAGCGACAGGTCCACAGCAGATGCAATCTCAATGGCTCTTTACTCAATCCTGAAACATCTAGACACCAAAGGTGTATACATCAGGATACTCTTTATTGACTACAGTTCAGCATTCAATACCATAATCCCCTCAAAACTAATCAATAACCTCCAAGTCCTTACCTCAATACCTCCTTATACAATTGGATCCTGGACTTCCTCACTTGCAGACCCCAGTCAGTTCAGATTGGCAAAAATATCTCCTCCACAATCTCCATCAGCACAGATGCACCATAGGTCTGTGTACTTAGCCCCCTGCCCTACTCACTTTACATCTATGACTGTGTGGCTAAGCACAGCCCCAACACCATATACAAGTTTGTTGATGACAGTACTGTTGTGAATCATGTCAAAAGTGGTGATGAATAGCATGCAGGAGGGAGATTAAAAAATTTGACTGAGTTGTGTCATAACCACAACCTCTCACTCAATGTCAGCAAGACCAAGGAGTTGACTGTGGACTTCAGGAGAGGGAAACCAGAGGTCCATGAGTCATCCTCATTGAAGGATCAGAGGTGGAGAAGGTTAGCAACTTTAAATTCCTGGATGTTGCCATTTCAGAGGACTTAAGTGTGATTGTAAAGAAAGCATGGTGCTGCTTCTACTTCCTTAGGAGTCTGCGGAGGTTCGGCATGGCATCTAAATCTTTGACAAGCTTCCATAGATGTGTAGTGAGAGTGTATTGATTGGCTGCATCGTGGCCTGGTATAGAAACACCAGTGCCCTTGAGCGGAAAATCCTACAAAAGGTAGTGGATTCAGCCCAGTACACCATGGGTAAGGCCCTTCCAACTATAGGGCATGTCCACATGAAACACTGTCATAAGAAAGCAAAAAACAGCATCCATAAGCAGAGATGCTCACCACCCAGGCCATGCTCTTTTCTTGCCGCTGCCATCAGGTAGAAGCTACACGAGCCGAAGGTCTCACATCACCAGGTTCAAGGACAGGTACTACCCCTCAACCATCAGGCTCTTGAACAAAAGGGGTAATTACATTCACTTGCCCATCCATTCAGATGTTCCCACAACCAGTGATCTCACTTTAAGGATTCTTTATCTTGTTATTTCTAATTATTTATTGCTATTTATTTGTATTTCCATTTGTTTTCTTCTGCACGTCGGTTGATCTTTCTTTGATCCTGTTACTATTTTGTAGTTTTGCTGAATACACCTGCAGGAAAATGAATCTCAGGGTTGAATGAGGTGACACATATCTGCACTTTGAAAATAAAATTTACTTTGACTTTACCAAGTGGTAACTAATGACCGATAAATCCATTTACAGTTTGTCTGGCTTGTGATTGGCTGATTATGCTTTACATACTTAACTGCAGTGAGTATGGCTGTCAAAGGCTGTATTTTTTCTCCATTTCTAATTAAACTTTGAACTGTGTGACTTGCTGGGCTATTGTCAAGGGTATTTAAGGACCCACTTCAAGGCTTTGGAGAAGATGCAGAAGGCATTTATCAGGATGCTGCCTGCATTAGATGCATATACTATAAGGATGTTGAAATTAGAAGGATTGAGATTGCTAAATGCACGTTTGAGCAAGATACTAAAGAATATACAGGTGGCCCCCGTTTTTTGAACATTTGCTTTACGACAGCTCGCTGTTACGAAAGACCTACATTAGTACCTGGTTTCCCTAACCAAAGAGGATTTTCACTTTTATGAAAAAAAGACACCCGCTTTATACGTGTGTTTACCCCGAGAAAGACTACCATGACTGTGAAGCCTTGTGCGGGCAGTTGTGGGCGCATGCGTGTACGTGCGTATGCGCGTACATGCCGATTTTTTTTCCCTACAAATCGATTTCGGCTCGCTGTCTACCCAATTTCGATAAGTGATACTACACCGTACATACAATATTTCTACTTTATATAGGCTGTATATTTATCATATCATTCCTGCTTTTACTATATGTTCGAGTTGTTTTATGTGTTATTTGGTTTGATTTGGTAGGTTATTTTTTGGGTCTGGGAATGCTCAAAAATTTTTCCCATATAAATTATTGGTAATTGCTTCTTCGCTTTACGGCATTTCAGCTTACAAATGGTTTCATAGGAACGCTCTACCTTCAGATAGCGGAGGAAATCTGTACATACTTTCTATGGGTACAAAACTCAGTGTTGCAGAGCTATGTTCAATCCACGGTAACGTATGGAAGTGAAACTTCAACAATATCAAAACAAAATGAGGGAAGACTCAAAACTGCAGACATGTGGTTTTTGAGAAGAATGATAAAAATATTTTGGAAGGACAGAGTAACAAATGAGGAAGTATTGCAAAAAGTTGGAATAAGAAGAGAGCTGAAATTGTCGATTAGGAAATAGCGGATGGAATTTCTATACAGAGGAAGGAGAAGCTCAAACATCTTGCAGAGACGGTAAAAACTAAAGGAAGGAGTGATGGTTGACAGCACCTGCCATTCATGAATTACATCAAGGGATGCACAAGCAGAGGTTTTGATGAGCTTATTAGAATTCTCAGATTGAAGACAATGATCGCCCACATCATACAACACAGCACGTGATAATGATGATGATGATGATTTTAAGGATAGGTTGGACAAACTTGGATTGCTTTCTCTGGAGCAGCAGGGGCTGAGGGAAGATCTTTATAAGATTGTGAGAGACAGAGTAGATATCTTTATCTAAGGGTTGAAACATCTAATATTGGAGGGAAAGTATTTAAGATGAAAGGAATAAGTTCAAAAGAAATGTGTGGGGCAAAATTTTTTTAAACGGAGTTGGTAGTGGAGGCAGATGTGACAGAGATATTTTGAGAGAGATGTTCAGAGATCAGCATATAAATCTGCTAAGAATGGAGGGATATGGAGCATGTGTAGACAAAAGAAATTAGTTTGGTTAGCCATTTAATTACCAGTTTAATTAGTTTGGCATAACATAGTGGACAAACATTCTGTTCCTGTTTTAAGTTGCTCTGGGTCTGGACTCATGCATGGGATAGTATCAAATCCCTTGTAAACTGCTCCGGTGACATACCTGCTATGCTCCCGAAACTCCACGTTCATGAACAAATAAATATTCTGAAAATTATCATGCATGCGGCTATCCCTATGTTAACTGATGATAAACTTTTGTTTTTTTTCCCCTTTTTAGTACAAGAGGTATGTCAGTTTGCAAGGGATGCTTCAGTTGCTGAATCATGGCTGATTTCTCAGGAGTCCTATCTCATCAGCCGTGATATTGGCAACAGTGTGGATGCAGTTGAAAAACTGATCAAGAGACATGAGGCCTTTGAAAAATCAACGGCTACGTGGGATGAGAGGTTTGCTGCACTGGAAAGACTCACCACTGTAAGTAAAAACTAGAAGGTGCACTCAGCTTCACCCAAATGCTTTTATCTACCTTGCACAGTCTAGTAATAGTTCCCTGGCAGTTCATTTTGATGCATGAGGATTGATTATGAAAGTGGCGTTCTGCAGTGATGAAAGCATTGCTACCTTTTGTTTGGACTAAAGTGCTAATATCTACTATCTACTTGATCTAATTTTCCTCTCAGCCCCAGTCTCCTGCCTTCTCCCCATATCCCTTCATGCCCTAATCAATCAAGAATCTATTAACCTCTGCCTTAAATATACAAACTTTGTAGATAAAGACTTGACCTCCACAGCTGCCTGTGGCAAAGAATTCCATAGATTCACCACTCTGGCTAAAGAAATTTCTCCTATCTGCATTTTAAAAGGATGCCCCTCTATTCTGGGGCTGTGTCTTCTGGTCTGAGACTCTCCCATCATAGAAAACATCCTCTCCACATCCACTCTATCAGGACTTTTCACCATTCAACAGGTTTCTATAAATCACTCCTCATTCTTCTGAAATTGTGAATACAGGCCCTGAGCCAACAAATGTTCTTCACATGCCAAGCCATTCAATCCTGGAAATATTTTCGTAAACCACCTCTGAATCCCCTCCACTTTCAGAACATCCTTTCTAAGATAAGGGGCCCAAAGCTGTTCACAATACTCCAATTGAGGCCTCACCCATGCTTTATAAAGCCCAACATTACATCCTTGCTTTTATATTCTAGTTTAAAAGCGAACAGAGTTGAAAAGGTGATGGTTATTTCTTCAGCGGCTTGAACAGGGCATGACTGCGCAAGGTCAGCCAGTGAGAACAGCAGGAAGAGTTTAAAAAGAAGACAGCTTTACAGAGCGGGTACAGAGCGGGCATCGGAGGAGCGGGCATCAGAGTAGTGGGAGACAGAGTAAGAAGGCTTTGGCTCAACAGGCCTTCAGCAATAAAGGGTCGAGGCGTGGTAGGTTATCTGTTTAGAATACAGACAGAAAGTATGTGTGTGAGGCTGGTTTTCTGTGCTCGGTGTCAGATATGGGAGGTCCTGGAGACTCCCAGCCTCCCCGGACAGCCACATCTGTACCAGGTACATCGAGCTGCAGCTCCTTAGGGACCACGTTAGGGAACTGGAGCTGCAGCTCGATGACCTTCATCTGGTCAGGGAGAGTGAGGAGATGATAAAGAGAAGCTATAGGCAGGTAGTCACTCTGTGGCCTGGGCAGACAGATAAGTGGGTAACAGTCAGGAGAGAGCAGGACAAAAAGCAGATGCTAGAGAGTACCCCAGTGGCAGTACCCCTAGACCATAAGTACTCCTGTTTGTGTATGGTTGGGGGAGACGGCCAACCTGGGGGAAGCAACAGTGGCCATGCCTCTGGCCCAGAGTCTGGTCCTGTGGCTCAGAAGGGTAGGGAAAGGAAGAGGATGGCAGCAGTCCTAGGGTCTCTATAGTTAGGGGGTCAGATAGCCGATTGTGTGGATGCAGGAAAGAAACGCGGATGGTAGTTTGCCTCCCAGGTGCCAGGGTCCGGGATGTTTCTGATCACGTCCATTATATCTTGAGTGGGAAGGAGAACAGCCAGAGGTTGTGGTACATATGTTGTTGGTACCAATAGGTAGGAAAAGGGAGGAGGTCCTGAAAACAGACTACAGGGAGTTAGGAAGGAAGTTGAGAAGCAGGACCTTAAAGGTAGTAGTCTAGGGATTACTGTGTGTGCCATGTGACAGTGAGTATAGAAATAGAGTGAGGTGGAGGATAAATGCATGGCTGAGGGATTGGAGCAGGGGGCAGGGATCACTGGGACCTCTTCTGGGACGGGTTGCACTTGAATCTGAGTCCTGGCGGGGAGGTTTGCAAAGCCTATTGGGGAGAGTGTAAACTAGAATTGCTGGGGGGTGAGAAATGAACTGAAGTGATGGAGGAAAGGGAGGTTGGCTCACAAATAGAGAAAGCTTGGAGACAGTGGGAAAGGGAGGATAGGCAGGTGATAGAGAAGGGACGCACTCAGACCGATGGTTTGAGATGTATCTATTTTAATACGAGGAGTATTATGAATAAAATGGGTGAGGTTAGAGCGTGGATCCGTACTTGAGGTATGATGTTGTGGCCATTACAGGGACTTGGATGGTGCAGGGGCAGGAATGGCTACTTCAAGTGCCAGGCTTTAGATGTTTCAGAAAGGACAGGGAGGGAAGCAAAAGAGGTGGGGGTGTGGCACTGTTGATCAGAGATAGTGTCACAGCTGTAGAAAAGGAGAAAGGCGTGGAGGGATTATCTACAGAGTCTCTGTGGGAGGAAGTTAGGAATAGGAAGGGGTCAATAATTCTACTGGGTGTTTTTTATAGATACCCCAATAGTAACAGGGACATCAAGAAGTAAATAGGGAGAAAGATTCTGGAAAGGAGTAATACTAACAAGGTTGTTGTGGTGGGAGATTTTAATTTCCCAAATATTGATTGGCATCTCCCTTGAGTGAGGGGTTTAGATGGGATGGAGTTTGTTGGGTGTGTTCAGGAAGGTTTCTTGATTCAATATGTAGATAAGCCTACAAGAGGAGAGGTTGTACTTGATCTGGTATTGAGAAATGAACCGTGTCAGGTCTCTCAGTGGGAGAACATTTTGGAGATAGTGATCACAATTCTATCTCCTTTACCATAGCATTGAAGAGGGATAGGAACAGACAAGTTAGGGAAATGTTTAATTAGAGTGAGGGGAAATGTGAGGCTATCAGGCAGGAACTTGGAAGCATAAATTGGAAACAGATGTTCTCAGGGAAACGTATAGAAGAAATGTGGCAAATGTTCAGGAGATATTTGCGTGGGGTTCTGCATAGGTACGTTCCAAAGAGACATGGAAAGAATAGTAGGGTGCAGGAACCGTGGTGTACAAAGGCCGTTGTAAATTTAGTCAAGAAGAAAAGAAGAGCTTCCAAAAGGTTCAAAAAAACTCGGAAATGATAGAGATCTCGAAAAATATAAGGCTAGCAGGAAGGAGCTTAAGAATGAAATTAGGAGAGCCAGAAGGGGCCATGAGAAGGTCTTGGTGGACAGGATTAAGGAAAACCCCAAGGCATTCTACAAGTATGTGAAGAGCAAGAGGATAAGACGTGAGAGAATAGGACCAATCAAGTGTGACAGTGGAAAAGTGTGTATGGAACCAAAGGAGATAGCAGAGGTACTTAATGAATACTTTGCTTCAGTATTCAGTAGAGAAAAGGATATTGGTGATTGTAGGGATGACTTGCAGCAGACTGAAAAGTTTGAGCATGTAGATATTAAGGAAGAGGATGTGCTTAAGCTTTTGAAAAGCATCAAGTTGGATAAGTCACCAGGACAGGACAGTATATACCCCAGGCTACTGTGGGAAGTGAGGGAGGAGATTGCTGAGTCTCTGTTGATGATCTTTGCATCATCAATGAGGGCAGGAGAGGTACCGGAGGATTGGAGCATTGGTGATGTTGTTCCCTTATTCAAGAAAGGGAGTAGGGATAGCCTAGGAAATTATAGGCCAGTGAGTCTTACTTCAGTGGTTGGTAAGTTGATGGAGAAGATCCTGAGAGATAGGATTTATGAGCATAATATGATTGGGTATAGTCAGCATGGCTTTGTCAAAGGCAGGTTGTGCCTTACGAGCCTGAATGAATTTTTCAGGATGTGACTAAACACATTGATGAAGGTAGAGCAGTAGATATAGTGTATATGGATTTTTGCAAGGCATTTGATAAGGTACCCCATGCAAGGCTTATTTGGAAAGTAAGGAGGCATGGGATCCAAGGGGACATTGCTTTGTGGATCCAGACTTGCCTTGCCCACAGAAGGCAAAGAGTGGTTGTAGATGGGTCATATTCTGCATGGAGGCCGGTGACCAGTGGTGTGCCTCAGGGATCTGTTCTGGGACCCCTACTCTTATTGAGTTTTTATAAATAACTTGGACGAAGAAGTGGAGGGATGGGTTAATAAATTTGCTGATGACACAAAGGTTGGGCGCGTTGTGGATAGTATGGAGGGCTGTCAGAGGTTACAGTGGGACATTGATAGGTTGAAAAACTGGGCTAAGAAGTGGCAGATGGAGTTCAACCCAGATAGGTGTGAGGTGGTTCATTTTGGTAGGTCAAATATGATGGCAGAATATAGCATTAATGGCAAGACTCTTGGCAGTGTGGAGGATCAGAGGGATCTTGGGGTCCAAGTCCATAGGATACTCAAAGCTGCTACGCAGGTTGACTCTGTGGTTAAGAAGGCAAATGGAGCATTGGCCTTCATCAATCATGGGATTGAGTTTAAGAGCCGAGAGGTAATGTTGCAGCTATATTGGACCCTGATCAGACCCCACTTGGAGTATTCTGCTGAATTCTGGTCGCCTCACTACAGGAAGGGTGTGGAAACCACAGAAAGGGTGCAGAGGAGATTTACAAGGATGTTGCCTGGATTGGGGAGCATGCCTCATGAGAATAGGTTAAATGAACTTGGCCTTTTCTCCTTGGAGCATCGGAGGATGAGAGGTGACCTGATAGAGGTGTATAAGATAATGAGAGGCATTGATTGTGTGGATAGTCAGAGGCTTTTTCCCAGGGCTGAAATGGCTAGCACGAGAGGGCATAGTTTTAAGGTGCTTGGTAGTAGGTACAGAGAAGATGTCAGGGGTAAGTTTTTACACACACAGTGGTGAATGCGTGGAATGGGCTGCCGGCGGCGGTGGTGGAGGCGGAAACGATAGGGTCTTTTAAGAGACTCCTGGTTGGATACATGGAGCTTCGAAAAATAGAGGGTTATGGGTAAGCCTAGGTAGTTCTAGGGTAACGACATGTTCGACACAGCTTTGTGGGCTGAAGGGCCTGTATTGTGCTGTAGGTTTTCTTTGTTTCTATATTTATATTCTTCCTCTTGAAATGAATGTTAACATCATATTTGCCTTCCTCACCACAGACCCAACCTACAAATTAATCTTTAGGAAATTCTGCAAATTCTGCAAATTCTGCAAATCCCATTGCACCTCAGTTTTTTGTATTTTCTCTCGATGTAGAAAATAGTCAGCCCTTTCATTTCTTCTACCAAAGTGCAAGACCAACACTGTATTCTGTCTGCCACTTCTTAGCCCATTCTCCTAATTTGTCTAAGTCCTTCTGTAGCCTACTTCCTCAAAACTACCTGCCCTTCCAACTATCTTCATATCATCTGTAATCTTTGCAACAAAGCCAACAATTTCATCATCAAAATCATTGACATATAATGTAAAAAAATTGGTCTCAACACAGACCCCTGTGGAACATCACTGGTCACCAGCAGCCAACCAGAAAAGGGTCCCTTTATTCCCTCTCCTTGCCTCCTGCCAATCAGCCACTGTTTTATTCATGCTAGAATCTTTCCTGTAAAACCGTGGGGTCATGGAAATTTTTACAGTATTGCTCTGAGCTCCTGAATGACTCACTTCTGGCATTGATTTCTTTGGCCAGCTTCATCTGTGCTGTGGGAGACATGACACAGAGTCGTCCCCTTGTTTTCCTGTAATTGTGGCCTGTTGATCATCTGTAAGTTTAATTTCTCCAACTTCTGTAGCCTTGCCTTTTATAGCTGCCAGGGTCTTGGCTTGAGTATTCCTTTCCTAAAACTCTGCACACTCCACTGTTCTTTCTGTATTTTACAACACTCTTAATTCTTTCACCAAGCTGCTCTTGTTTGTAGGTTACTGTCAAATGTTGTGATATAATAGTGCCTTGAGACATTCTGCTATATTAAAAAAAGCTTAAATGCATGTATTGCTAGTTAGAGATCCAAATGTCTATGGACACCTGGTTGGGAATCCCTGTTCTAGATATTGCTTTGGTTTTATAGACAATTACATAGCTGTAAGTCCATAACTTTCTTTAAATGTACTTGTTTCCTTTAATTCCTCCAACTTGCTGCTGGCTTCCATAATCACCTGGTCGATATTTACTGGAGATTATGCTTATGCAGTTCACCAGACTGTGCAGTGCTGTGCAAGAGTCTTCGGCACCTTAGATTTTTTTGATATGGGTTTCAGATGGTATGGCCTCCATGGGGCCCTGATCTCAACATCATCGTGGCTTTCTGGGATTACCTGGAGAGACAAGCCAGTGAGATAGCCAAAGTCTGCAGAAGAACTGTAGCAAGTTCTTCAAGATGCTTGGAACAACCGACTGACCGATTTTCTTATAAAACTGCATAACAGTGTACCTAAGAGAATTGGAAACAAGAGAAAATCTGCAGATGCTGGAAATCCAAACAACACACACAAAATGCTGGAGGAACTCAGCAGGCCAAGCAGCCATTTATGGAAAAGAATACAGTCGATGCTTCTTTATTTCTAATTCTTCTACTTTACTCTTTCTCTCCCTCTTGAGAGTTGATACATGTTTGTTGGGATTAAATCATTTGAGTTACAATGACCTCACAAGGAGTGAATTAGCCTTTTTAAATAGTGGTTATCTGTCGGTTGGCTGAGAACTCGTCAACAATTCTATTATACCAATTACAAACATTTTTTTCAGAAATCTTGTTTCTTCAACATTTCTTTGTTTCTGGTAGACCATTTGAAGCTGAACACAAACATAATTTCAGACTACTCGTATCATTTAGGAATTTTGAGAAACAAGAAATTTACTTTTATTGGATATAATGTGTTTAATTGCATAATGGTGCTGACACTTTGCAATAGTTCAACAAAGCCAAAATGTTTTTTTTTGATGATTTTCATTTGTGCTCAGTATCTGAGACTTCTTGCTTAAGTGTCCAACAATAATCAGCCAGTATTGATGGATTCTAGTTGCCCTGATACAGTTTCTCCACAAACTCAATGCTGGGAAGAAGTCTAAATGGGAATGCAGGGAATGAATCTTTAGTGACATGTTGCACTCATGGTTTAGTATGCTTGAAGCATGTCATCATCCAGCCGCATGTAGTTTGATGCACTGTAATTGGCAAGAAAATTTTCAACAGTATCCTTGAATGGCTTCCATTTGATTTTCTCCATTTCCACTAGAAGTTATTCAAATTGCTTATCATTGATGACCTGTTTCATTTGTGGACTGACAAAGATGGCTTCCTTAGTTTTGGCATCAGTTATTCTGGGAAACAGCTATTGAAATCCTTCGTGGAATTTTATAGCCTTTCTTATAACCTGTCCTACCATGCATCATTTACCCTGCCTAAGCATGCCTGGACAAGATGGAAAACTCTTCAACATACATTGCAGTCAAGATTATAATTGACTTGAATTATGAATTAAAATAACAAATATAGGTGAGTTCAAAAAAAGAAATGGTGTGTGATAGTGAAATTTCATGATCAGCAACCTAAAATCCATATGATAAATACCCAAAATATTTGTTGTCCAGTGTAAAATAATGAAAATAATTTTATACCAAAGAATTTCCTGCCTTTGGTATTTTTCTTGAATCATAATCAGTTCTTTTGTGACATTGCAGAACATTCAATATGATATACACTTATGCTGTTTCTGTCTTATAGTTGGAGTTACTGGAGATTCGGAAAAGACAAGAAGCTGCCAGGCAGAGCCAGAAAGCCCAAGCCCAGCCTGAGGCACAACTAGTTCATGAGCAAAAAACACCTGATGCAACTCATGAAGAGAAGTGAGTGTTAATATTTCGGGTGACAACTTTGTAGTTTCTGTAGAAATTGATGTCACGGAATGTAGAGAAAGGATTAGGTATGGAAAATTGGTTGTAGCTCTATTGAGGATGACATTTCTAAACCAAATCATGACTTTTGACTTGCCTCCTCCTGTCAAAAATGGATCAATGTAGGTTTACTGCCCACCAGCTGAATGAGCCCATCTCTTTCTGGATAATGTCACTTGTATAAAGTAGCTTCAAGGAGGCGCATCCTTTACATTGCAGAGCGTGAAGTGATTCACATTGGAAGGTCAAATTTGAAAGCAAAATTCAGGGTTAATATCAGGATCTTTAGCAGTCTGGTGGAACAGATCTTGAGGTCCATATCCATTGATCCCTCAAAGTTTCCACATTAGTTGATAGGGTTGTTATGGTGTGTTGCCCTTCAATGGATTGAGTTCAAGAGCTGCGAGTTAATGTTACAACTCTATAAATCCTGGTTAGACCACACTTGGAATATTATGTTCAGTTCAGTCTACCTTATTATAGGAAGAACGTGGAGGCTTTACACCGAGCGCGCCACTTTGTGAGCCGGTTCGAGTGCGCTGGGAAGTGGGTCGCCACATAACCCCCCCACCATGAATGTGGTCGAAACGCTGGCGGGTGGGGTGGAACTGCTGCAGCAGGGCTTTGGTGTGCCGCTGCACCTTGGCTGTTTGGCAGTGCATGCATGTTCTGGCCCATTCACTGACCTGCTTGCAGAGTCCGTGCCAAATGAACCTGTTGGCTACCGTCCAGATGGTTGACCTGATGGAGGGGTGCGCTAAGTTGTGAATGGAGTTGAAAACACACTGCCGCCAGGCTGCCAAGACAATGGGACGGGGCTGGCCGGTGGCAACGTCACAGAGTAGGGTCCTCTCACCTGGGCCTACGGGGAGGTCCTGGAGCTGCAAACCGGAGCCTGCGGTTCTGTAACTTGGGATCTCCTCGTCTGCCTGCTGCGCCTCCGCCAAAGCTTCATAGTCTACCCCCCAGCTTGAATGTTAGGTCTGGAGAGAGCGTCCGCCACGACATTGTCCTTTCCCGAGACATGCCGGACATCCGTTGTGTATTCAGAGATGTAGGACAGATGTCGCTGCTGGTGGGGCGACCAGGGGTCGGATGCCTTCGTGAAAGCAAAGGTAAGCAGTTTGTGGTCTGTGAACGCGGTGAAGGGCCTACCTTCTAAGAAGTACCTGAAGTGCCGGATTGCCAGGTATAATGCCAACAGCTCCTGGTCGAAAGCACTGTATTTGAGCTCGGCTGGTCATAGGTGTTTGCTGAAGAACGTCAGGGGTTGCTAGCGACCCTCAATGAGTTGTTCCAGCACCCCACCGACCGCCGTGTTGGATGCGTCCACTGTGAGGGCGATAGGGACGTCCGTTCTGGGGTGCACTAGCATCGCGGCATTTGCCAAGGCTTCTTTGATTTTAACGAAAGCAGCTGTGGACTCCTCGTCCCAGGTAATTTCCTTGCCCTTACCCGACATCAGGGCGAACAGGGGGCGTATGATTTGGGCTGCTGAGGGGAGGAAGCGGTGGTAGAAATTCACCATACCCACGAATTCCTGCAGGCCTTTGATTGTGTTGGGTCGGGGGAAGTGGTGGGCCGTGTCTACCTTAGCGGGCAGAGGGGTTGCCCCGTCTTTAGTAATCCTGTGGCCCAGGAAGTCGATGGTGTCGAGCCCGAACTGGCATTTGGCCGGGTTGATTGTTAGGCCGTATTCATTCAGTCGGGCGTAGAGTTGACGGAGGTGGGACAGATGTTCCTGACGACTACTGCTGGCTATGAGGATATCATCCAAATAGATGAAAGCGAAGTCCAGGTCGCGTCCCACCACGTCCATTAACCGCTGGAACGTCTGTGCAGCATTCTTTAGGCTGAACGGCATGCAGAGGAACTCAAAACGGCCAAACGGGGTGATGACTGCCAATTTGGGGACGTCGTCCAGATTCATCGGGATTTGATGGTATCCCCGGACGAGGTCTACCATGGAGAAGATCTGTGCACCGTGCAGGTTTGTTGCAAAGTCCTGAATGTGTGGCACAGGGTAGCGGTCCGGTGTTGTAGCCTCGTTCAGCCTGCGGAAGTTGCTGCATGGTCTCCAACCCCCGGCTGCTTTGGGCACCATGTGCAGGGGGGAGGCCCATGGGCTGTCAGACTGCCGTATGATCCCCAATTCCTCCATCCTCTTGAACTCCTCCTTCGCCAGTTGGAGCTTGTCCGGGGGAAGCCTTCGAGCATGGGCGTGGAGGGGTGGTCCTTGGGTCGGGATGTGGTTCTGTACACCGTGTCTGGGCATGGCTGCCGTGAACTGCAGTGCCAGAACCGATGGGAAATCCGCCAGGACTCTGGTGAAGTTGTTGTCGGACAGGGTGATGGAGTCTAGGTGTGGGGCCGGCAACTGGGCTTCACCCAGGGAGAACGTTTGAAAGGTCTCGGCGTGAACCAGTCTCTTCCTGGACAGGTCGACCAGTAGGCTGTGAGCTCGCAAATAATCCGCCCCCAGGAGTGGTTGGGCTATGGCAGCCAGTGTGAAGTCCCACATGAACCAGCTGGAGACGAACTGTAGCCGCACCGTACGGGTGACGTAGGTCCTTACTGTGCTGCCGATCACAGCCCTCAGGGTGGAACCTGGTTCTCTGTTGCGGGTGTCGTAACTCGTCGGAGGTAAGACGCTGATCTTGGCTCCGGTGTCGACCAAAAAGCGGCGTCCCAATTGCTTGTCCCAGACATACAGGAGGCTATCCCGATGGCCAGCCGCCATAGCCATCAGCGACGACTGGCCCTGGTGTTTCCCGGGAACTTGCAAGGCGGGCGACAGCGGCGGGCTTCTGCGCCCCACCGCTGGTGGTAGAAACACCATTGTTCATTGGTCTTCTCACTCCTGCCTCTGGGGTGAGCGGGCTCTGCAGCCGGGCTTCGTCTGGTTTGCTGCTGGGAGCGTGGCCTGGTGATCTGTGCGACGGACACCCCACTCTCCTTCTTGGCTTTCCACAGCACGTCTGCCCGGGCCGCCACCTTCCGGGGGTCACTGAAATCCGCGTCGGCGACTGTATGAACTCCTCAACCTGGGCAGCCGTCTCCTGGTCGAGGGAGCTCACCACGTAGTAGTAACATGTGGCATCCGAGGTTATCTGCCGAACGTGGAATTGGGCTTCTGCTTGCTGGAACCATAGGTGAGGTCGCAGCATCCAGAAGCTTGGCAGTTTTAACAAAACTGCATGAACAGATGCGGCGTCGTTCATCTCCGGTCCAAATATTATTTGGGCCGTCGGGGTCACCAATTGTAGCGGTGTGCTACACGCAGCGCTGAAATAACGACATGCAGTCGGTGAGTTGCAGTTGCGAAAGAGATTTATTCAAACTTCGCGGCCTCGCTTTGAAGCCTTCCTGATCCCGCCCTCCCCGGGCGGGAATGCTGTAGGGGGCATGTATTCACAGTCCCATCCCGCGCGCGGGCTTTTCCCCTTGCTGGTGAAGCAGGCTTGGCGCCCTCTTTGGGACCGGCCTCAATGCCGGCGCGCGCCACTTTGTGAGCCGGTTCGAGTGTGCTGGGAAGTGGGTCGCCACAAGTTTAGGACTTTATTCCCTAGAGAAGAGGAAAATAAGGGGAAATTTGACAGAACTATGAGAGATAGTGATAGAATAAATGCAAGCAGGCTTTTTTTCACTGAGATTGGGAGAGAGTTGAACTAGAGTTCATAGGTTTAGTGTGAAAGATGAAATATTTAAGGGCAGCCTGAGGAGGAACTTCTTCGCTCAGAGGATGGTGAGAATGTGGAATGATCTGCCAGCAGAAGTAGGGGATGGGGTTTGATTACAACATTTAAGAGAAGTTTGGATGGGTACATGGATGAGGGTGGTATTGAAGGTTATAGTCCAGGTGCGGATTGATGGGATTAGGCAGTATAACAGTTCAACACAGACTAGATGGGCCAAAGGGCCTGTTTCCCTCCGGCAGTATTCTATAAGACTATGTCACTAAAGCAAGTCATAGTGTTGTAAAGCACAGAAGTGTCCCTGTCAATTACCATGGCCGTGCCAATATTATTGTCCATGTACACCAATCCCAATTGCCTGAATTAGAACTTTTCCTAAAATCTGATCAATTCTACTGTATTTAGATGTTAAGCACTTAACCTTTTGAAATTAATTTTCTTTATTTTCTTTTCAGACAAAAAACGCAGAATAGAAATGTGCCAGAGCCATGTTGATAATGCTTTCTCCTTTCCCTTAGGGCACAGAAAGAGGGGTGGAACATGGAAGTTCAGGAGGCAGCAGAAATAACCCCTCACGTAACAGAAGAACCATCACTGGTCAGTTACCAATCTAAATTCTGTCATAGTTCTCATCGTTTCAAGGCAACCTAGAGTGCCAACCGTCATCCTCTCTCAGCCCCTCTTGTTTTGCCGGTTTTTCCTTTATTTTAATCCTTCACCTATTTTCCTCAGCTACAAAAGTGTTTTAAAATTTAAAGAAAAGATGATGACCATGCAGTGATAAAAATTAAAAATGAAAATAAATAAGAATGATTCTCTGAATTGGACACTGATGCCTTCAGAACAAGAATTTGTCTTGGTTGGTAGCCAAAGCCCTAGCTGTCCATTATGTTCTCTGTCTAATATTCAGTTCCATTCTTGCCTGCTTTAATTTACCATCCAAGGTGAATTTCCACCCATTGAAGTTGGGGGTATGATGAATAATAAAGTTAACGCACCCCCCAAGAAATTTACAATATCATCAGTAAATTGCATCATTGTGGAAACATAACCTAGAGCAGCTCTAGTCAAATGCATAGCCTTCTCATATACGTGACATGTATCTTATTCCATTTCATATATGCATATGAGAATGCACAGAGGTTATAAAATTTGAGTTAATTCTATATAACGGTCACGAAGTGTGGTGCCTGTGTTATATCCATGAGGCATTTAGATCTTTATTGCTCTGTGTGGATTTTTACTTTTGTAAATCAATTTCCATAATTCATCTTTTTACTTTACCTACAATAATGGCAGGAAAATATCTGCCAATCAGTTGGGTTTTAACCGAAGTCCGTGAATGAGGGAGGAAATGTCCACTGTAAATTATCTCTATTTACCCCCTTTCACAAGAAAGCTCATTGGACAGCAGCCCTCTTTTGCACCAGCTTATAGCATGTCAATAGTCACGGGTGTGACACCATACAGTACCTGTTTGGGCAACAGGGCACTTTGTCTCTACTGTTGTGCTAAGCAGTTGCCCTTAATTTATAAAACAGCTTGCAGAAAGCATCTTAGGCGTGTTCCTAATTTAGTGAAGCCATCAATAAAATCTGGCAGGATTTGTGACTTTAGTTTGTTAACCTTTGAAATACTGCTGCCATTAATTTCACTGTCCTCCTACAGGGAATTTCCAAAAACTGCTGCTAGAAATGCTTGGTGGTGATGCCCAGCACATGACCTGATGGGAGAGTCTCAGTGATCACTATGGCTGGTCTCCCAAGACCAGGCTTTCCCACTTCAGCTGTGCTGCTGAAAACAATGTTCCCCCAAATGCAGGATTCTCAGTTTCAAACCTTGTGGCAAGGGGGAGCTCCATTCAGAGGGGATAAAGGTGCATGGCTGGACCAAGCACCCCCCCCAAAGGAAGGAGAAAAAGACTGCAGCCAGCTAAGTCCAGACCTTCTACCATTCTCTGACATAGTAGCCAAATACTGAAAATACTTCTAAGCTGTTTGGCTGTTGTCAAGCTAATTGTTTCTAAACTATGATATTATTTATATCATGTAAATGTACAAACCCACTTACAGTAAAAATGTAGAACAAATTTTAAAATACAAGAAACAAAATTACAACTGAAAATCTATGAATAAAAGACCTGCTAAGCTCTTCAACTCACTTTAAACACATTTCATCACTTAGTAATAATTTTGAAAAAAATCTTGAAGTTCATCCCATTCCTTTGACTAAAGTGGAACTGTAAAACGTAAATTTTAAGTAAAATAGCTGCAATAGTGTTTCACCAATTAGACCATAAGACGTTGGAGCAGAATTAGGCCATTCAGCCCATCGACTCTCAACCATCCTCCTGCCTTCTTCCCATACCCTTTCATGCATAGTTTTACCAAGAGTTCATTGAAAAGTATTTTTACACCAAGAGCTTATCAACTAAACGTTCATGCTGAGAAAAATACCTCAGACTTTTGTAACCATAAAGCCAAGGGGAAACAAAAACAATTTCTTTCCAGGAACAGCCTCCCAATCTGATCTCCATGAAGTTTGCTCCTAAGCACGGAACCATAAACTGTGTCTCCTGGATTTCTATATTAGCGTGGGCACCCTCAGAAATGCAGACTGCTCTCACTCATGCAGAGTGAAGTTAAGGAATGCCGATGAGTTATGAATGTCTCTATTTGGAGTTCTGGACATTGTATAAAACAATGGAATATAAAAGCACTGTGTCTTGCTTGAATGGAGGGTTTTTCTTTTAGCGTGTCACACCAGACAGTCAGCCTGGCGCGTGGTTGAATGGAGGTGAATTTTGCATTTTGCTTATGTGGCAGAGAAAGAAAAATATGGACACTAGCCCCACCTTCACTGCTACCTCAACTGAAAATAATAGCTTTCACAAGTAATATTAATGATGAAGCAGGAATTTCCACTTAAAGGACGCAGCAACTGACTATAGTTATAAATCCACATGGGACAGTGCCTCATGGATATAACAGAGTTCTGGCATTAACTGAGGGAGACCAATCAAAACCTGTCAAGAGCATTTATGTCATATTTTTATAATTCTATTTCAATAAGAATTCTGCAATGCTCAGCATCTTTTTAATCCAAAATTTGGTAGTGTCCACAAAGTGGAGGTCAAACTATGAGATTCTTTAAGAGCAGATTGGTAATCAATTTGCTAAAAAAAAAAAAGAGGTGTACAGCTGATTAAAGTTGCAGTATTCATTTTTCTGGGATTGGGTACTGGAGTAGTGTTTCCATAGGTACATTTACACAACTAAAGCTTTCAGTACCCTTTCATGTTTTGTTGTTTAATTTCCAATGATATATCTGAAATATCTAAGAATGATGATGGTGATCTTTGTGGTGTTACTTTAAAACTGGGCCAAGTACAAGCGATTCCTGTCTGAATGGAAATATATATATATATGACTTTAATAAATGGGGAGAGGGAGCAAAGTTACTTTTGGTTGCTGTGCATTAGTGACGTTATGAATGCAGCTTGAAAATTTCACATTTTGTCAGTTCTGTTGATATTATGTCAAAATGAATCAATCAAATTCTGTTTCTGTCTTCACTGGTTCAGAGCAACCAGAGGAAATTTCCATTACCACTCTGGGCTTGCTTTGTTGAAGATGTCATTGATTGAGGGGAAGGGGAAATGATACTGCAGCTTTAAAGGTTACTTGAGTCCAAGAAGATTTATTTTTCCTCTCTGTGAAACTTGTCTGTGGGATATTTTTGTTAACACAACTAAATTAGTGATTCCTGCAAGATATTATGGAAAATTGTTCCATTCCAAACCCAATGCTGATCAATGTACTGTACTTCATGCAGATGAAATGCTTTTGATAGTACACCAAAGTGGTTGATTGAATCGGTAGGTACAAATAGGTGTGATAGAGTGATTGCCAAGTGTAGATTTTTTTTAATCGTTTGTACACCATGATGGAAACAGCTTCATATTTGGTAATGAGACTTGTCATAGCAACCACAGTTCCTGTTGAATCAGTACCCTTTGGTTTCCTGCTCTCAGTCTGCCTTGCTTTGTCTTGCATAACAATCTATTGTTTTGGGATGGCTTTTGCTCCAGATTAACCAAGTAACATTATCATCGCTGGCTCTGCTTGTATTTTTATAATATGACAAGGAACAATGAAGATTTTGGAGAAACGGCTTTGCCTGGCACTCCTGTTTGTTTATTTCACACAGACTTAGTGCAAGAGTTATTGGAACAAGAATCTGGTGGTTATTTGGGAAATTAATAATAATTACAATGTTATTTGTATTCATTAACCTTCTGCCTTTACAAACCATCAGATGCAGACTTGCTTAGCTGTTCCTCAGTAATACAAATGTGATGCACGTTTATACTTTGCTTTAAAGATTTTCAGGGATGGATCGCAATAATTTTTGGATATACAAGTTCAGGAATTCTGGCCTTTTGAGAAATTAATAGTCTGTCACTAATTCAGAGATCATGGAAGTGCAGCATTCTGCTCTTCCTAAGATCTATGAAATGCACTCTAGTGAGGAAGTCAGTCATCAAAGAAAGAGGTGTGATATTGAAGCAGTAATCCACAATGCCCACTGGCTTTAAGGTGGGAACCCACAGAACTGCAGGATCGCTTAATGTGCCATTTTACATTTTGGGAGCATGAAGCAATATGATGGGATGAGGCTGAGGCAAGTATGCATGCTGTAGATGTTCTCTTTTTTACAACGAGCATACTAAGTTTCAACAGTAGAAGCAGAGTACACAATCAAAATTGATGTTTCAGCTATGAAACTGAAAGAGGGAAAGGCATGCTCTTCAAAAGAGTAATGGGTATTAAACTTCTGTAAACATTCTTCAGCCTGTTTTCCATCACTCAGCAGAATAGTTCCTTAAACCCAGTTTAAAAAAAGCCTTTGATCCATAGAGAAACATTTGGGATTTCATATACTGTACTGTCTACCTTGCTTCAAGAGAAATAACAATAGCATCCAAGGACAAGTTATAACCAGCAACAAGATTCAAATGGGTGCTTTTGAGACAAGCATCAGGGATGCCTAGAGTTAATAATGTGATCTCGGGCTGTTTTAACTCCAAGATCTTGCCTCCATGTCAGCAAATATGACTTCATTTGACATTTGCTGGTTTTGCAAGCTATGATCACAACAGACCAATTTAAGTTCAGACTGGTATCATGCAAAACTGCATCATCGGTCCAATATTCCAATCAAACTTCTTTGTCAATATGCTGTACTAGGGGAACTCATCTATTGGGCAAATAGGAAATTGCTAAACCTAATCACATCAACTTCAACTTCAGTTCCAAGATCACTCCAATTTCATTCATCAAGTGGCATAATAATGCCGTTATATGAATGTTCAGGGACCAAGATCAAGTCATTACTGCCTCATTCATGGACAGAAGTGAAGGACCACAGCAAAACAACATGCTCAACCAGCCTGCATCTATTAAACAACACGGCTGCCAGATAATGAAGGTCCAGGATGAGATTTGGAACCCGTGGGCTACTTCTCCTGACACAGGAGCCACCTCTCAATGGAGACAGACATTGATGATGAAATTCACCATTGCATCAACTAAGGAAAAGTGTGTCTAAAGATTAAGACTTGAAACCTGGCACAATAGCTCATGGTCGTATGACCAGCAGTTACCTAATCCCTCAATATGTTTCTGAGAAATGAACTACCTACTGCAGGCATCTCAAATCACCAGAAAGGTACCATATCACTATCTCTGCAAAATCTTCTAAATCCACTGGCAGAATAAGGAAAGCATAGTCAATATCCTTCCCAGGTCAACATTTCTGTGTTCCACATCCTGATTAAACTCAGTCAAATCAGTTGGGCAAATCATGTCATTTCCCTGCCCATCACTAGACCCTGGCACAGATACTTTATTCTGACAGTCATGGGAAGAGATTACCAGCTGGACTTAGGAAACATTTAAGGATGCTCTCAAAACCACCTCAAGGAAGTGTAACATCCCCACCAGCTTGTGGAAATCTCTGACCCATGACTGCTCAGACTGGAGGAGAAGCACTCATGATGGTGCTGAGAATTTTGTTTTATTCTTTGGAATACATCACTTCCAAACTGTGGTAGATTCTACTGTTCCCACATTGGCTTCATCGGACACCTCAGTTTGAAATGAATGCCAGTAAATAAGTGGAAAAATGTAATGATACACATATGAGTGAGTGTGTGTGTGCGTGTGTGTGTATATACATACACTGGTGTGTATAGGGGATATGGGCAGAAGAAGCTAGAATCTGTAGTCAAGTCAAGTCAAGTCAAGTCACTTTTTATTGTCATTTCGACCATAACGGCTGGTACAGTACACAGTAAAAACGAGACAATGTTTTTCAGGACCATGGTGCTACATGAAACAGTACAAAAACTACACTGAACCATGTAAACCAGCACAAAAACTACACTAGACTATAGACCTACCCAGGACTGCATAAAGGGCACAAAACAGTGCAGGCAGTACAATAAAGACAATAGGCACAGTAGAGGACAGTAGGTTGGTGTCAGTCCAGGCTCTGGGTACTGAGGAGTCTGATAGCTTGGGGGAAGAAACTGTTACATAGTCTGGTCGTGAAATCCTGAATGCTTCGGTGCCTTTTCCCAGATGGCAGGAGGGAGAAGAGTTTGTATGAGGGGTGCATGGGGTCCTTCATAATGTTGATTGCTTTGCGGATGCAGCGTGTGGTGTAACTGTCTGTAATGGCGGGAAGAGAGACCCCGATGATCTTCTCAGCTGATCTCACTATTCGCTGCAGAGTCTTGCGATCCGAGATGGTGCAATTTCCGAACCAGGCAGTGATGCAGCTGTTCAGGATGCTCTCAATACAACCTCTGTAGAATGTGGTGAAGATGGAGGGTGGGAGATAGACTTTTCTCAGCCTTCGCAGGAAGTAGAGATGCTGCTGGGCTTTCTTTGCTATGGAGCTGGTGTTGAGGGACCAGGTGAGAATTCTCCGTCAGGTGAACACCAAGAAATTTGGTGCTCTTAATGATCTCTACGGAGGAGCACTTCAGCTTTTCCACAGGCAAAGAAGAAAGTAAAAATCATACTTTGGCTACTTCTGCTCCAAGTCTAGGTTTCTCTTTGTGTTGTCTTCAGCTTGTGTGAAAATCACAGTTCCTTCCTCCCAGTGAGGAGTTAAGATTGGATTTGGAGCATGTTAGTTTAAACAGATGTGCATCCTGCAGAAATGAAGGAGGATTGGTGTCTCTGCTACCTTGTAGACAGAGGGATTAAGGCAGGACATTGGGAGGTAAATTACTTGCTGATCAATTCCAATTGCCTTCCTGAGCAATTTCCATCTGTCAGGCTGGATTAAAGTTGATCTGCCAGCTAAAAAAGTGTCCTGAATGTGATTTTGTGGTTTCTCTGATTTGTGATTTCTTGTACCTCCAGCTCACTCATTTACTATTGATCTTTCAGTTGTGCTAAATTGTAGACAGAACCTGTTGTGTGTCATAAGGGAAATGAATCGAGGTTATCCAACCCTGTCTAAATCCATTTTATAAAGGTTGATTTTACTTCACTTTATTTATAGTTCACCACAATGAGACACACAAGCCTGTAGAAATGGTGTGATGATTGATAATAACCTGTATTAAAGCTAATGCCATGAAAGTGGTCAATTGTCCAAAGGTCATCTGCTAGATGGAAATTTACTGTGAGAGATCCATGTAAAGAAATGTGGTCCCAATTTCTTAGTTTAAAAAAATGGAAAAATGAACTCAAATCCAATCTTTTTGCAGTTCTTTAATTCAATGCACTTTATTTCCCCATACATTTTAATATTGTGCTTAAAATGTATTGCTAGTTGGTAGCAATATATGGTTGTCAATAAAACCAGATTTCAGAAGTGAAGAGTATGTAGCTTTTAAAATATCATGAGTTTACTGAAGGGGTGTGAATTTCCAGTAAATGATTCCTTGCTGGCATCCTTACTCAAGTACATCAAACTGGATGTTTGATAGGACAAAAGGAATTGAAGCCAAACATGATCCTGATTTAACCAGTGTCCATATAGGTTTATATCCAAACTGTTCACCAAATGACAGCATAACCAAGCGTAGAAAGCTTTTCTTTTTTACAGCTCAGTTTCTCTCTCCGTGGGTAACGTAGCTCAGGCTGAATCAGCTTATTCAGCAAAGTCTTGATCAGACCTTAACTTCCACAACAGCTGCTAATCACAGTGGGATTTACCGTACAGATACAGGCCAATCTGGCAGTGTCTGTGTTCCATGTATGCTTTTCTCAGCTGAAGTATCAATTAATACTCTGAATCTCTAAACTAAATACAGCAATAGAAAATTCCCCATATATGAGCATTCTGCAATCCAGCCGTGATTAGAAAGGTACATAGAAAGTTGCAAATGAAATACTGTATATTCACTGTTAAATTAAATCTTATTCAATTTAGAGTTAGATAAATGGTCTGATAATTATTTCTTGGTTATCACTAAATATAAATGCATGGATTACCACCACAATCCTTCATTACTATCAACACTGGTCTTCATCTTTTCAGTACAGATAGATAAAATGACATTGGGACAGGAATTTCTCTCAGATCACAATCTTTATGTACAAATTTATGATGAGATGAACAAATGTGGTGTAGACTGAGTCTGGGATTCAAATGATGGTTTTTAACTCCATTGTGTCTTTCATGATTTTACAGCCTTACTTTTCAATATCTCTATTACTTTTGATACATACAGAACTACTTATAATGTTAATTCATATATAAATAGTGGAATAAACAGACAAAAACAAGTAAAGCATTTATTCAGCTACCAGCTTCAAAAATATTCAAAGGAAAACTGAAAGTTTGCCATTATTGTTTTACATTTCCTGAGGGCAAAATTCCTTGGCCAAAATTAAAATATTTGATAGTTCCTCATCAACCAGTAGATGGTAGTACAACAAAGCCTAATTTTGGCAGTGATGCAAAAAAGACAAGGTTTTCTTACAAGGAATTGGTTGTGGGTCGATTGAGGTGTGTGTGTGTTTTTTAAACTTTTACTTTGCTTCACAATCAGATTTGAAAGAAAAATATCAAGAAGCAATGCATCAATGAAATTGTGCTTTTTCTTTAATTATTGTCGGCATTTTAACCCTAATGAAATTACAGAAATGGGATTATGTAAATAGTCTCTGCATCTTGAAAGTCTAACTATAAGAATAAAATTTTTATATGTGGAGTTATCAGCTTGTTACTAAGGCTTGTTAACTTTGACTTTGGTCAGTGTCCTCAATCACAAATTATTTAACCACCCTTCTCCTTTTCTTATCACCGTGTTGTTGTCTAGTCTGTTTTCTAGTATTAGCCTTTGGTCTTAGATTTCTTAATTCCAGAAGTGAGTGACTTGATTAATTATGGAATATTAATTAAATGGGCTTAGTACTTTTATTCTCCTCACTGAGTGTGAATGGAAGAACAGAAATTCCTCCCATGTTGAAACACTAATGTGAGCTTCATAGCAAGCTGTGTTTAACACAAAACATTAATACAACACAAAATTATCCTGCTGACTGCATTGCAGACTGTAATATTGCCTGGGAACTGAGGGTATAAACTCATCCAGATAGCGTTTTCAAACTTATTCTCTGATTTTAACAGTTGTAAACAAAAAGAAAACTATAGATGCTGAAAAACTGAAATACAAACAGAAACTGCTGGAAATATACTCAGCAGGTCAGGCAGCATCTGTGGCAAGAGAAACAGAGTGGCTATTTCAGGTTAATGACTTTTCCCCCCAATCAGAAATGATCAAAACAAAGTCATTAACCTTAAATATTTACTCTTTCGCTCTCTACAGTTTCTGCCTGATATGCTGACTATTTCTAATATATTCTGTTATTAGTTATGGCTGCCAGAGCCCGACTTGGTTGCACATACACATGTATTCGCACTGTTCAGTTTTCTCTCCTGAATTGCTTATGATTTTGTTATTCATTCTGCTGTGCTCTTTGTATTTTTTGGTATTTTTCCCAATTACTTTCCCTTCCTTGCATTCTGATATAAATGTATTTTCAATCCAGCCACAATGTTCTCTTAAAAATGTTCCTGTTCAGTTTTTCCTCCAGAGATTTTAAATAAAAGTCTTGCTCCTTGACATGATTTTTGTTGAAAATGTGTTTGTGTTGCTTGCCTTTTTATTTTGATCCGCTGCTCTGCTGTTGAAAACCTAATTTTGTCACTTGCCATTTCCTTCAATTTACATCGGCATGGTTCATTCTTCATTGACTATTGTGTAGAAAATGAAGTTGCACAACAATTCAAAAAGCAAAAGAAGATTACAGAAAATAAATTGTATAAATACTGCCAAGCAAGCAAATGCAGTTCTAAATTTTAAATCTAAAATAAATTGTGGAAAATTAAAGATAGAAGTCAATCTGGAAAGACTCACTTTGTCCTCACTGTTGTCCATTGTATCTCTGGACACTTGACATGAGGAAGAGAGAACCTGGAAGAACAATACTTGCACCTAGAGTGGTGCTACTCGTTTAACTTAACGTGAATATGGCACCCAGTATATGGCAGCTTATATACATGCCAGATATAAGCTACTTTTCAAAACAGTCAGTTTAATCTTGTGGGTAAATTTCTGGATTTCTAGCCACTAGTCTATATTGTTGATCTTGAACTGCTGGGATTTTTTAAAGCACTGAAACGACTGGATAATTGTGAATATTCAACTGATTCACTAATGTCCTTCAGGGACAGAGATCTGCCATCCATATCAAGTCCTGATCCATTTGTCACAGGGCTTTACATTACAGAAACAGACCTTTCAGCCCATCATGTCAATGGCTACCATCAGGTACCTATCTATACCAGTAGTTGATCTGTGCCCTTTTTGTGTGTTGATGATTTAAGTCCAGTTACTTGAAATGCCATGGAAGTATATTCCTCCACAGTCACCTTGAGTGAAAATGTTCTTACTTCAATCTCTTACCCCTTACCTTCAGTCTACATCCTCTAGATTCAGCTGACGGGAAATGTTGGCTATTATCTATGCTATCCATATTTCCATTGAATTTTAACTGATATTCTCAGATCAGATACCCAGAATTATGGCTATTAGACCACTATTTTTTTGTCTGACAACCTACCAATTCGGTTGACTTTCAAGTCCTGTGACATAGCCTGGCAAGATGCTCAATTCAGGGCCATGAAGGTGGACAGTAAACTGGCAGCATCCACGTTTCTATAAATACATATTTTAAAATTCTGATATTCAGGGACAGAAGTCTTTGGGAAATATTGTTCTGAGAAATTGGATTGCTGTTTTGATTCACGCTCCTTGACTCAACATGGCTTGAAACACAATGATGACCAGCAGAACGTTTTGCACTTCTTCAGAAGTTTGATCAACTACACTCCAACATGAATGGAACTTGCACATGGGAAACAGGTTTAGTTCAGGCATGTATGAAAATTATGCTGTTTGCTGTGAAATGCTCTTTTTTTTAGGACATTGCAGGGGAAATTTTTCGAAGATTAGCTTTATTTATCACGTGTGCATCGAAAACATTGAAACATGCAGTGAAATGCATGAAATCAGTTCCTGACGTGGGAGTACTGGTCTCTTAGATGAGACTATACTATTTGGCTCCAAATAGTCAGTGCATTTCAAAGAACAAATATGTAACTAAATAGCAGCAAGACTTAAAGCAAAAGGATGATATATTATAAATTCTCCCCAATTCCGTCTGCAAGTAATTTCAGTATTTATCCTTGCTTGTCTTTTCCTTTTAATATGCTACCAAAGCGCACTCAGTTAATTTTTTAATGTTACTTGGTAGTTTACTATGCAATCTTGCATTTGTTTATCATTTTGTTCTGCTGAGTTTTGAAAAGTACCCAGTGCTTAGGTCTATATCATTTCAGACAACCTTGTTTGACTTAATGACATCTGAGTTACTTCTGGAATCAGACATATTGTAGATGCAACTTTCCAATGGACTAAATGAATCTTCATATTTCAGCATGTATGTATAGTGATCCTATGCAATCAGTAGACTGTTCCAATGATTACAGCAGTTTGAGCAGATAAAAAGGAAAAATAAGACTTATTTGTGGTATATGTGATAAACGTATGAGGTAATCAAGCTACATCTAAAGCTAATGTTAGCAGCAAATAGATACAGCTAAAAAGCATTAAAAAAAAAAGTCAAATTCCGACTTGGTGTTGCAAGAAGAATAGTTTCGTTTACAATGTCGTGGGCAGTCTTAACTTTCAGGTAGATTGCATTATCCTCAATTACCTTATCCAATCAGGCAGATATCTGATGCAACAGATTTTAAAACTTTCTTCAGATCAGTTTCTGCAGAGTAAGCAGTTGGTCAAGAGTTTATGATTATCAGAGAAACAACCCATTCTCTTTGAACTGTGACGGTTTATGAAATTAAACCACACAGTTAAGAACTTAGGAACAGGAATGGATCTTTCAGCTGCTTGAGCTTGTCCTGCCACAATTCGATAGATAATGGCTGCTCTTGGCTTAACTCCATTTATCTGCTTAGATTTATTCCCATTGATATCCCTTATATACAAAAACTTCATTTGTTTCTTGAAAATTTCCTTGATTGTGCATCCAAGGCTTCAAAAGACCTCAACATTTTCAGTACCTTTTGTGTAAGAAGGTATTTCTATATTTCACTGATGTTCCAATTTGAATCTGATATTATAAGATTAAAGGATTAGGACTTCTTGAATACTGAAAAGTTAAGAAATCCAGGTATCCCGATTTAAATTTTCAAAACTCGTTTAAAACTTATTACCAAAAAAAACTTCCTTTGCATTGTCTGAATAGTGTTAACTTTGATGTGGTGTTGACCATTGAATACAGCCCTCAACCCACCCAACTCACAGACCTAAAGGCACAAGTTTTCAAATGCATCACCAATGCTCACTGGTCTTCAGCACTCGGGAAGGAAGACCATAAGTGTGGGCCCTATTTTGTTTGAAACACCCAGATGAAGATATGCTGGAACACCTTGCCTTTGCAGAGGTAACTGAAGTTGAAAAGTGTCTATCATGAAGCAAAACTGGTAAGTTTTTAATATGAATGAAATTGACAACTAAATTTTAAATAACATGGAATATGGCCTATGATACGAGTTGAGATAAGGCATTGTGGCCACATAACTGCTAAAAAAAACACAAAATAATACCTTTGATGTACAGTAAGATCAATTAGCAGTCAATAAACAAGTAATCTCCTGTGTTGATTACAATGGAAGGCACCTTGACTTGCTCAATAAATAATGAAGGAGCAAACCATAAAATCTATTACTGCTGTTGTATCTGAAAAAGGGGTCCAATATCTGAGCAGCCTCATGATCAAAATTATTTTTTTTGGAAAGAAATGGTCCAATTTATATTTCTGGGAAATATTTCTGGAGGGGCTGTCTTTGGGCATATCAATTACAAAAATCAAGAGTCCACTTACAAGTCATCTAAGCAGTAGATCATCTACTAGTACTTATTCTGTAAGATGTTTAAACATAACACCTCTAGATTTGAAACTAAAATAAAATAAAGCTTGCAATTAGCATGCATGATTAAAACTGTAAAAACACAGAGAGCTACACATTTCAGTGTTTAAGAGAAGGAAACGATGCATTTATGTTCAAGTAAAATTAAAATTATCTCCAGTTTAGAATGAATATTGAAACATCGATTCTCATAACAGGAAGAATAATTCTACCAAATCAGGTGTACGTCTTTTCTCCTATCGAAGTTTGTGACTCTTGATTTTTTCGTAAATCATAACTTAAAGATTTTGAAGGCATGATAAAGGATAATGTTTGTATTACTTGCACAATGTGTAACATTGTAATAGATTTCTTCACTGGGTTGGAGGAAAGGAAAGCTGTCTTGAATTTGATCAAATATTTTTTTCTTTGGTTGATAAATGCTAATTTAGAAAAAAGTTGCATCAAATTCATGTCTTCAGATGGAAGAAATAATTCAGAGGGACTGCTAGTGAAATTGGTCCTGGCTTATACACATTAAATGTCTTTAAAACTGATTTTGTTTTATATGTTCCCAGCATTATTAAAGATCCTTCAAAAGTATAGTTCAGACATATCCTCTTTTCAAGCTGACACCTGATTAAATGTTGTGTTTCACAATCATATCCTTGGTGAATAACGACCTTCCTCATAAAAGCTCTTACATTGCTTCATTTAAACTAAATTGTTAGATTTGATATACCTAGAAAAAAATGTCAGAATGAATGTAGATTTTAATCTTATTTACTTTTGTTGTCTCTACAAAAAATTAAGAATTAATATCGGGAAGGAAGGGACAGGGACAGAAAGGTTAAAAGGAAATTTCTGGTATGTGTTGTATTTGTCCACTGAGGATGTGAAGTTGTGTGTCTGTGCCAAATTGTGTTTTATTTTTTTAAGGCCCTCAGTGATTTGATATAGATTGCTGCTGATTTTCGTTCCAAAGTTCATTGGGTTTATTGAATTTTATGATAATTCCACATTTCATGATTTTTAAATGGATTTGGATGGGAAGAAAAAGCTGCTGGTTTTTACTTGGACCAAGTATTCAATGTTATATTGTGTTCCAGTGCCAAGCTTCCTTTCAGAGGAAAACATAAAAACAAAGGAATAGCGATGATGAGGAAAAAATACATGAATATAAATATATTCCAACCAACGAGCAATGAGTAAATCTGAAAGATTATGCAAATTGAAAGTTGTAAATTCTTTACTGATTCCCAAATTTTGTTTAGCTCGCTTTTCGATACTACCTGTGGATCAGAGGAAAAATCTATATGTCAGTCAATTGCTCTTTCTTCCATCCTATTTTGGAGCAGTGGTTAAAAATTTGTTTAATATTCAGGAAACACTGATTCAAGCAGCTTACAGAGCTTTTTATCAGAATGCTTCCAGCCTTATGCTTTCAACTTTTTCATTCAAATACTCATGCACAGACCCTATCCTAACATTTCTGAGTGGCATTGTTCGTGCTCCCCCAGATTCTTCCACTTGTTGAAGGAGTCACAATCATTCTATTCTCTATTCATGATAATTTTGCCAATGTAGGGCAAAATAGTCGCTCATTATCTATGCTGAGGCCAACAAGGTTAGAAATCAACCTTTAATGAAAGAGAATGAAGTCCAAGTAAATGAGGGTAGAGATCAGACTTGGGCTTGGGTTGACAAAGAAGAAGTATGTGGAAGTATGCCCCCAGTGTTATTCTGCCCAACAGGTACTTAACTAGTCTTATTTTTTAGTGTTCAGCCCATAGCTAACTTTATCTTGTTCATTTTAATACTTAAATATTAATATATTATCTGTTATCTATAGTATTCCAGGTTTCAACCATGCTTTGAGTGGGGAAACATTCTTCCTCAAATCCCCACTAAAGTTCCTACACTCACCTTAAATCTGGCCCCTCATGTATAGCTGTAGATCTCCACGTGAAGGGGAAATGTTTTTTCCTGATCTACATCCTCCTTCTGTCTGTATATCTTAATCAGGTCACCCTCTCCATTTTCAAAGGAAACATTCTCTCTCACAGTAGAAATCCTGATAATATCCTGAAACATCCCTTCCAGTGCAATCACATCCAAGAGTAAGTGAGACCAGAGGCTCTCCTCCATGCTGAAGTGGAGAACTTTAGCCACATCTGGCCTACAAAGGTTGCTGGCAGCTCCCAATCTGGTTCAACTGCCAGGAATCTTGGGTCTCCCTCTTGCTTTCTGCTCAAACAGAGATCATAAATTTATATTGGCAACTTCTCACTCTCACACAGACAGCCTTTTGCAGCAACTTTGTTCCAGCCCTAAATTCTGCACTGTGAAATTTGAAGTGTCAGAGATGGCAATGCAGTTGCTCCACATAGTTCAGCTTCTCTGCTGTGTACATCAAGACCATAGGTGTTTTTCAACAGTGCCATAGGCATGGAACTACAAGCATCCACTTCACCTGCCTCCTTAAACATTTCTCATCAGCAAAAATGCAGAGTCTGCCATGTGAAACTAAGAATGTTAAAATATTTACCAATTGATGTTCCAAAATTTCTCAAGTAAATAACACTCAGGTACCAAGCCTGCCATGGACTGCTTAACTCAACAGGCTTAAAACTTATTAGTTCTTTCCACTGTATCAAGATGACTTTGACCTTGTTATGCTATAGGAAACAATTTTGTTTGCCAGTAAGAAATATAGTGCCTTCTGAAATGTTTTCTCAAAATCCATATGGACAACATACCATCTACTGCATTCTCCTCAAGTATGTTCTCAGTAGCTTCATCAAAAACTTTGGTTTGTCAAATGCAATTTGCCTTTTACAAATCTGTTCCTGGCTCAACTTAACAACCAAAACACCTTCAAGTGCTAGATAATTTTTTCTCCTGATTATTTCTAAAATCTCATGTTGCTACTGATGCAAAAAAATAGATGGCAGTTAGACAATTGGCAGAAAACAAAGAAAGGAGTGAAATTTAGTTGAAGAAGGTGGCGTTGCACAGTGGAATGATGGGACCATTGATTTCCTTATGCTGATCTGGACTTGGTAAATAGGGCACAGTTTCCAAATATACAGATGATACAGAACATGGAGGCTTAATGAACAATGGTACTAGGTTTCAAGGAAGTAAAAAAGCTGGTAGAATGAACAGATAGATGGCAAATGAAATATAATACTGACAATTTTGAAATGTTATATTGTGGTAGGAAGAATGAAAAGAGGCAATATTAGCTGGTAAACACAATTTTGAAAGAGATGCAAGGAAAGACATCTTGGAGAAAATGTTCATTGTTTGTTGAAAGTGAAAAGTTTCAATTGTTTACAAAAGTATATGATATTGTAGGGATTATATATACAAAGTACAAGAAGGTATTATGAACCTTTATTAAACAGTTTTTCAGCAAGATTGTGGCCAGTTCTTGGGCATCTCTCTTTAACAAAGATATAGAATCTTTGGAGCAGATACAGATAAGATTTACCAAAATGATTCTTTGGCCGAGGAGCTTCAACTACATAGAGAGACTGCAGGAGCTGGGATTGTTCTCCTTGGGGCAGAGACTGTGAGGAAATTAGAACAAAGACATTTAAAATCATTAAGTGTATGGAGGCAGTAGATTGTGAGAAATTGTTCCCATGGGGGTGGGGGGAGGGTGTCGAGAACAAGAATGAAGGTGATTGATAAATGACAATCAGATTCATTAACATTCTTCATCTATTAAATATGACATGAGAGGAGAACCAGCAGGTGGTTTAAGTCTGGAATGCACTGCCACTGATAATAGTGAAGGCATATTTCAAAGAGCAACTACTAAGGGTCCAAAAGCAAAAGGCAAAGGGTAAGGTAGCTTGCTGAATTTTAGAGATATAGAGAGATATATAAAACAGGCCAAAGGAACTCCTTCCCTGCTATAACAATTGTGCAACTCAGGGTACCTACATTTAATCTTTCCAACTTTGATTTTAAGTTATTCTCTCAAATGTAATGTTCAAGACCGGTGATCCAGAACTCTACAAAAGTCCAGGTACGAGGTGCAGTGTTGTAAGAGTGAAAAAGCAATCCGAAATCAAGTTAGAGATGCAATTGGATGCACATCAACTGTGGCAAGGTTTGCATGCCATTACTTCCCTTAAGGTGAAGCCTAACATCATAATGTCTGTGATCCCCAATGAGCACCTGGCCATCTGTTTCTGAGGCCAACAACAGAACATATCTCAAGAAGGTGAACACACACAAGATTTGATGGTGTTACCCAGCAGGGTACTGAAATCCTGTCCCAACAAATTGGCTGGAGTGTTCAGGGACATCTGCAATTCTCACTGCTGCCTGCAGTCAGAGGTTTCCACCTGCTTCAAAAGGGCATCAGTCATACTGGTGGCCAAGTAGTACAGAGAGAGCTGCCTCAACAACTATCACTTGGTGGCATCACATCTACTGTGATGAAGTACTATGACAGGTTGATTGTGGCTTCAATGAACTCCCGCCTGAGCCAGGACCTGAACTGCTGCAATTTGCCTACCACTTCAACAGGTCTACAGCAGATTCAATTTCATTGGTCCTTCTCTCAGCCTTGGATCACCAGGACAATAATATTTATGTTAGGTTGCTGATATTTGATTACAGTTCAGCATTCAACACCATCATCCCCTCAGCACCAATCAACAAATTGTACCTCATTCTGCAACTGGATCCTTGACTTCCTCATCAGGAGATCACAGTCGATAGGATCAAAAATAACCTCCTCACTGCAATCAACGCAGGCACACCTCAAAGATACATAATTAGCCCACCACTCTACTCTCTCTACACTCATGGCTGTGTAGCTAGGCACAGCTCAAACACAATCTATAAATTCAACGATGACACAACTGTTGTTGATCAGTGACAAGGAGGCATACGGAAGTGAGATTGACTGGTTGAGTGGTGGCACAACTCAAAGTACTTGATGTCAGTAAGACTGAGGAATCGATCATGGACTTCAAGAAAAGGAAGTCAGGAGAATGCACACTAGCCCTTACTGAGGGATCAGCACTGGAAAGGGTGAGCAGATTCAAGTTCCTAAGCGTCAGTATCTCCAATGATCTGCCCTGGACTCAGTATATTACCAAATACTCTAACAAATTTCTGCAGATGTAGCGTGGAGAGTATTCTGGCTGGTTATATCACTAAGGCATGGAGGCTCCAATGCACAGAATTGAAAAAAAAAGCTGCTGAGGCTTGTAGGCTCAGCCAGCTTCATCATGGTGCTTAGTCTCCCACCGTCCAGGATGACTTCAAAAGGCAATGCCTTAATACATCCACCATTAGAGACCTTCGCCATCCAGGACATACCCGTTATCACTGCTACCAAAGGGGAGGAGCTTGAAGACGTACAATCAACATTTTAGGAACAACTACTTCCCCTCCACTATCCATGAACGATCCGTAAACCCATGGACAATATTTTCCTCTCTTTTAGCTCCATTTATTTATTTGTTTTAGATATGTATTTCTAATTGTTATTGATTATGTATTGCTGCTGTAAAAAGAACAAATTTCATCAAATGTCAGCTCTGAGCAAACTCATTGTGATTCCTTAGCTTGTCTCTGTTATTTCTTTCTCTCAGCTTATGATGTTACACGGTTTGAGCTGATTATTTCAATGTGGGTATCTGGAGCTTTCTATGAAAATGAAAATGGACAAGGGAGAGCCAGTGGATGTAGTGTACCTGGACTTCCAGAAAGCTTTTGATAAAGTCCCACATAGGAGATTAGTGGGCAAAATTAGGGCACATGGCATTGGGGCAGAGTACTGACATGGATTGAAAATTGGCTGGCTGACAGGAAATAAAGGGTAGCGATTAACGGGTCCCTTTCGGAGTGGCAGGCTGTGACCAGTGGGGTACCGCAAGGTTCGGTGCTGGGATCGCAGCTGTTTACAATATACATTAATGATTTAGATGAAGGGATTAAAAGTAACATTAGCAAATTTGCTGATGACACAAAGCTGGGTGGTAGTGTGAAATGTCAGGAAGATGTTATGAGAATGCAGGGTGACTTGGACAGGTTGGGTGAATGGGCAAATGTATGGCAGATGCAGTTTAATGTGGATAAATGTGAGGTTATCCACTTTGGTGGCAAGAACAGGAAGGCAGATTACTATCTAAATGGAGTCAAGTTAGGAAAAGGGGAAGCACAATGAGATCTAGGTGTTCTTGTACATCAGTCAATGAAAGCAAGCATGCAGGTACAGCAGGCAGTGAAGAAAGCTAATGGCATGCTGACTTTTATAATAAGAGGAATTGAGTATAGGAGTAAAGAGGTCCTTCTGCAGCTGTACAGGGCCCTGGTGAGACCCCACCTGGAGTATTGTGTGCAGTTTTGGTCTCCAAATTTGAGGAAGGACATTCTTGCTATTGAGGGAGTGCAGCGTAGGTTCACAAGGTTAATTCCCGGAATGGTGGGACTGTCATATGTTGAAAGATTGGAGCAACTGGGCTTATATACACTGGAATTTAGAAGGATGAGAGGGGATCTGATTGAGACATATAAGATTATTAATGGATTGGACACGCTAGAGGCAGGAAGCATGTTCCCACTGATGGGTGAGTCCAGAACTAGAGGCCACAGTTTAAGAATAAGGGGTAGGCCATTTAGAACTGAGATGCGGAAAAACTTTTTCACCCAGAGAGTGGTGGATATGTGGAATGCTCTGCCCCAGAAGGCAGTGGAGGCCAAGTCTCTGGATGCATTCAAGAGAGAGTTAGATAGAGCTCTTATAGATAGCGGGGTCAAGGGATATGGGGAGAGGGCAGGAACGGGGTACTGATTGTGTATGATCAGCCATGATCGCAGTGAATGGTGGTGCTGGCTAGAAGGGCTGAATGGCCTACTCCTGCACCTATTGTCTATTGTCTTTCGGGGCATGGCTTAGAATCAAGGTAAAGACCAGAAAAATAGCCTCATGGGAGTGTGTCATTAGATCTAAAGAGGAGAGGAGCAAGTCATAAGATTTCTACTGGAGAGAAATGTGTTTTTGATGTAAAAGCATTGAAGAACTTCGACAAAACTGTAGCATTATCAGCACAAAGAAAGGAACAGATGTCTAATTGAGATAATTGCTGGCTATATGTGAAGTAAATTTAAGAAAATGTTGTAGTGCAGTATAAATCTTCCCCAGAACTTAAAAGCAGGAGTGAAAATGTGACAGACATAATGGATTTTGTTTCTCTGTATTTTTGGCATTTATACTTTATGCTAATAATTTTGTACTGGATTATGTTCTGTCCTCCCATTTGTTTGTTTATTTGGGATATGAGCCATTTGGCTAAAAGTATGCTCTCATTTTTAATGCTTCCTGTTTTCAGCAAATGCTTTCCATTAATGTCTTGGTCAGGCCTTTTAATGTCCTGCCATTCTCAGAATTTGTTTGTGGAAAATTGTTCTCACAATTGAAAACTATTTACATTAATATTCTTTGCAGGATGTTAAGTTTATATGATGCACATGATACCAAACTCTCATCACAGTAATATAATTCCAGTTAGGGTACATGTCATTTAACACATATTGCAATGATTGTGTACAATGTTTGGCTGCTCATTCTCTATAGTGGCAGAAGCTCTCAGAATGCATTTGTGCATGGAAAGAAGACAATGTCTTGTCAGTCGTGAATGCTTAACCATTTTCCTATTTTAATTTTTATATTAACTTTAATTCAGACTATTAACTAGAGATAGAGGCAGACTTAGGAATAGTGAATGAAGCATACATGAATGGAGAAAATTAGACGGGAGAGCCACCGAGGAAATGAGATGGAGCATGATAAAAATGCAGAGATTAATAAAGTGGGAAACTTGAAATGAAGTCGCTGTTGTACAAAGCAACACACAAAATGCTGGAGGAACTCAGCAGGTCAGGCAGCACTTTTGGAAAAGAGTAAATAGTCGATGTTTCGGGCCGAGACCCTTCTTCAGGACTTGGGCCCGAAATGTCAACAATTTATTCATTTCCATAGATGCTGCCTGACCTGCTGAGTTCCTCCAGCACTTAGTGCATGTTGCTTTGGATTTCCAGCATATTTGGATTTTCTTGTGCATGTGATTTACTACAGTACATAAATGGTTTTGCTTCTGTATCTGTAAATTATTGATCTTTGCTGTCATTTATTTGAGCAATCTTTCTAGTTTTTTATTAATAGTAGGATGTTAATAATTATTGTGATGAAGCTGGGCTTTGACTATTCCCATCTCATCAATGTAAAAAGACAGGGCAGTGGAAAAGATGATGCAGTAAAAGAAAAGTGAGATTGAAAAAAAACACTGCAGATACTGGAAATCTGAAATAAATCAGAAAATGCCAGAAATGCTCAACAAGTCAGGCAGCATTAGTAAAGTAAGAAATAGAACTGGTATTTTAAAATCGATGACCCTTGTTTTCATCTACATCAGAAAACTGAGAAGGTTTAAAGGCTAAGAATGAGATTTCTCAGAGGGAAACTGACCTGTCCAATAAAAAGTACAAATTGATCTATGGTTAACCGTGCAAAATAGAGTATGAAAACAATTCTGAGGATAACAGCACTCACTTGCTAACAAAATTGGGTTACATTGGACCTTCTTTTCCAGTGACATGCAATCATTGCAATCTGAGTCATTTTGATAAATCTCACCTGCACCCTCTCTTACACCTTCATATTTTTTCCTAAAGACATCAACTAAATTCCGTTAGGATCATTTCCAGCTGAAATTGGGCCACATGCTGCTAGGATCCACAGCATCAAGTGTCCACCTAATGAAATCAGTTGCTCTGGAATGCATATCTGAAGCATTCTAGTTTAAACAGCAGATCCTGGGTCCAAAAACGGTCACCATTTGTCAGCACAAATGACATGATGAAAAGCTGCTGAAACTTATATTTAGATGCTGTTTAAAACAACTACTTGGTTCACACCAGAGCAACTCACAAGGCAATTTCAGACTTGTGACACGCAATCCAACATATTCAGTGTTTGTTAGAACTAGCAATGTGTATTTTTTTTGTTTGAGAATGTTATTTTGTGGGTGCCTCATTTGGACTCATTTAATGTGTGACTCACGGTCTCTCTGTCTTTGAGCTTAGCGAGGTGCTGCATTTTCAAAAGAAGCCTATTCCCATCTAGTATTCTTCCCCCTATTCCTGAAAGTATCTGAAAGAAGAATAAAATGATTATTACTCTGGCTGTGTTGCTTAAGCATAAAGAACATAATTAAAGAAAACACAATATAAACATCCTATAAAACTCAATATATAGGAAACTATAGGAGTAAATTATGAAGATGTGTGCATGCCTGTCTACCTGTGAGTGTGAATGGCAGTGTTAAATTATAATTGCTATTTATTGCATTGAATAGCCAGTGTTGTAAAGGTCACCTTGACATCTTGAGAGATGTCCTCATATTTTCTTCTGGCATTGCTTCATCTTTATCCCTTCTGGTGTGTCTTGTTCCCTCCTGGAATGTAACTTATTCAATGCCTTACAAAGAAAACTGGTTCTTTCTCCAGTTATCTCCTCCATGGTAGCATACAGTTTGCTGCTGTCATTCATGAGGAGTCTGCCTTTAAGAGCTGACACTGTTCTCTGCTCTGCAGCAAATTTTAAATTATCCCATTGGGACCCATGCAACTTGTAACTTAAACCACGTTTTTTGGGTGGAAACTATATTCATGCTGCTATGCACCAGTTAAAGCTGTTTTCATTGTCTTTTGGGGGTGATCAGTTTGGCTTCAATGCTAAGCACAGCAATCTTGAAGTGCAACAAAAAGTGAAGTTCAGTATCCAGACAACTACGGTTTAGCGGAAACTTATGAGTGCAGGATCGAAGTTCGTTATGTAAACACAATCTACTATTGTATTGCACTTGCTCCTGATTTGTGTACAAGAATCCCAGAGAACTATGTGGTGTAAAGTTCCTGTGTGGATGTCCTGAACATGGACTGAAGTCAAAAGAAATAGAGATTTTTCCTTTGAAGGGCCTAATAACTCTTAATAAATCCCAATAATGGAGCATTTCTTCAGAACTACTGAGAGTGCAGCCCACCTTCTGTACTGCTTTCCTCACTCTTCATTCTTTCATACTGCCCTATCAACAATGCAGACTGCCCCAAAACTACTCCTCTAAGGTAATAGAATACCAGTCCCCTGCCTAAAGCAGCACACCCTCAGTATTGCTCTTCCAACAATACAGCATTTACTCATGACATTATCTGCATGTGATCAAGATATCACACACAGATTATCCAAACCAATCCAAAATTAAGAACCCAATGGTAAGAGAGCTACCAAATGAATCAAACTGAAATAAATAATATAACGTATCTCTGTTCTTTTCAGGGTTTAAATTGATCTTTGCAATTTCTTCATGCCTGTTTTTCTTTTTAAAAAACCAACAAATCATTCTAAGTGAATCAGCTCTTGACATTTTCTTGAATGTTCAATGATGTGATTATGGATGTGTGAGTGAAATGGCTAGGATAATGTAATGTCATTAAAGTAGTCCAAAGTAATCTTTCAATTTTAATGTCCTTTCCAATGTTAAATCCCATCAGCAACAATGATCCCCTGAATTTTCTCATTCCCATGCCTTGTAAATCTAGCTGTTGCCAACAGAGAGAAAATAAAGCCAATTTACATGAATGAAGCATCCAGGAAAACAAAAGATTGATATTCTAGTGTTGCATACAATCATTGTCCTATCTCCTCAAGCAAATCTTCAAAAGAAATGAATAAAATACTTGAACAAGTCACAGCCCTTCAAGCGAAACAAAAAAAATGCTGGATATGCTCAACTGGTCGGGCATCATGTGTGGAAAGAGATCAAAGTCGTTTGCGTAAATTACTAACGATGCTTCTCATTCCACAGATGCTGCCAGACCTATCAAAATTTTCTACTATTTCATTTTTGTTACCGATTTCAGGCATTTTTCTTCACGGCTGTCTGATACGAACATTTCAACGGAAGCACAGGGAAACTCTTTCTATTCTGATTGTCTTTGCTGCTGTAAAAATATACAGCAATTTAGTTATTAATTATTTTGTATTCAGTAATTAGGCAGTTAAAGACTCTGTGAATGAATAGTCACATAGAGTGTGCACACTACAGGCTTTTTGGCCAACATTGTTGTGTCAACCATATAATCTGACCCTTCACTTCCACATAGCCCTACATTTTTCTGTCATCCACATGCCTATCTAAGATCTCTTGTATGTCCCTAATGTATCTGCCTCTACCACCACCAATGGCAGTGCACACTGTCTTCACCAGTGTGTTTTAAAAAAAAATCTGCCTATGACCTCTTCCCTACATTCTCCTTGAAGTTATATCCCCCTGTATTCCCGTCAATAATGCAGACCCCTCGAGTACTGATGAAGGGGCTCGGCCTGATACATTGACTGTTCACTCTTTTCCGTAGATACTGCCCAGCCTGCTGAGTTCCTCCAGAACTTTGTGTGTGTCAGTTGAATTTCCAGCATCTGTAGATATTCTATTGTCCCCTTGTATTAGCCATTTCTACTCTGGGGAAAACTCTCTGGATACCCACTTGATCTATGCCTCCTATCATTTTCTACACCCCTCTCAAGTCACCTCTCATCCTCCTCCTCCTCCTCTCTTAAGAGAAACACCCTAGCTCACTCAACCTATCCTCATAGGACATGCTCTCTAATCCAGTCATTGTCATGGTAAATCTCCCCAGCGCCACTCAAAAGCTTCCACTTCCTTCCTATAATGTGACGGCCAGAACCGAACACAATATTCCACGTGTGGTCTAACCAGAGTTTTACAGAGCTGCAACATCACTTTGTGGCTCTTGAACTCAATGCCCCTACCAACAAAGGCCGACACACCACTGCCTGCAGTACTCTGCAATGAACTTTGAGGAATTTATGGATATGAACACTAAGGAACTTTGTTCTCCACACTGGTAAGAATCCTGCCATTAACCCAGTCTTCTTCACATGTTTCAGATTGAACTGCCGTCTGCCACTTCTCAGCTCAGCTCTGCATCCTAACAATGTTATGTTGTAACCTATGACAACCTCCTATCCTATCCACAACTCCACCAACCTTTGGGTCATATGCAAAGTTGCTAAACTACCCTTCCACTTCCTCAAAGTAATTTATAAAATTACTTTGGTAGAATACTCTCCATCTGCTATCCTATTCTACCAACCATGGGCTAGCCAATTCCGTATCCACACAGACAAGTGTCCCTGCATCCAGTGCATCCTGACATTTTGAATATGTCTACCATAGGGAACCTTGTCAAATGCCTTACTAAAATAGACCACATCCACTGCTCTGCCTTCATCAACATTTATTTTTTCGCTTCCTCAAAGAATTCAGTCAGACTTGTGAGGCATGACCTGCCACTCACAAAAATATGCTGACTATCCCTCATCAGACTATGCTTCTCCAAATGCTCCTGTCTTTAGGAATCCGCTCCAATAGTTTGCCCAGCACTGATGTAAGACTCAGTGGTCTATAAATCCTAAATTATCCCCATTACCTTTCTTGAACAAAGGAATAACATTTGTCATCTGTCAGTCCTCTGGTACTACTCCTAAGCCAGTGAGGATGCAAAGATCTTTGCCAAAGATGCAGCAATCTCCTCCCTCACTTCCTGTCATAACATCTAGTATATCCCTTCTGGCTCCGGGGACTTGTCTATCCTAATGTTTTCCAAAAGTTCAAGTACATCCTCTTTCTAGATGTCATCATGTTCCAGGATTTCAGCCTGTTCATATTCATCAGGTTGATCCCAACCTGGCGTTTACAGACCCTTCAGTAAATGGTAACAGTCCATGGCATCAAGAAGGTTGGGAACCCCTGTAACTGGGGAATACAGACGCACAATATTCATTAAGGACCTCCCCTCCCTCCTCCCATTCCAGGTATACATTTCCTCTTCTATCTCTGATCTAACTTAAATTTTGGCCATCCTCCGGCTCTTCACATATATGTAGAATGCATTGTTTTTTTTTTCTTAATCCTACTCACCAAGGTCTTCCTATGCCTCTTCTAGCTTTCCTAAGTCCAATCTTCAGCGCCACTAAGGCTACCCTGTAAATGTTGAGACCCTCTATCTGATCCTTGCTTCCTAAACCTTGAGTATGCTTCTTCCTTCATCTTGACCAGATGTTCCACATTTCTTGTCAGCCATGGTTCCTTCACCCTACCAACCTTTCCCTGCCCCAATGGCACAAACCTATCCAGAACTCCATGCAAGTATTCCCAAAATAAATGGTTCAATTTAATATCAGAGAATGTATACAGTATACAACCTGAAACACTTACTCTTTGCAGATGTTGAATGGCGGAGCAGACTCAATGGGCCAAATGACCTACTTCTCCTATATCTTATGGTCTTATATCCATGAAACAAAAAGAAACCCCGAAGAACGAATGAGAGAAACACCAGAACCACAAAGACCCCCTCCCTTTCATGCACAAGCATGACCCTACTCCTCCAACCCCCACTTGCACCAGCAAAAGCACCGAACCTCCTACCCACCATCATGCAAGCAGTAGCAAAAGCTTCCAAAGAGACCTTGATCTAGAGTCCATTAAAAATCTACAGTCCACAACCCAACACTTTGGTATCTCAGAGAGGCACTCGCTCACCAGTGAGGGAGAGAGAGATCACTCCTGCAACAAGAGGGTCGCTGTTCCGCTGTTACAATCTTCCACCTTGCTCCTCTTAGCCCCCTGACTTGAGGTCCGACAGGCTCTCACTCACCAAAGAGAGAGAGGGGGAATCACTCGACTACAGGGTCTTCTTCCGACAGCAGCGCACACCGTCTGCTGTCTCAATGTTTCAGTCTCCCGCCACACTTCAGTCAACAGCATCTACAACCCCCACATTTCGGTCGTGCATTTCCATTGTATATTTCCTTGAGAACATCCGTTCACAATTTACACTCCTAATTTCCTGTCTAATAGCATCATAATTTGCCCTCCTCCAATTAAATACTTTCCCATACCATCTGCTCCTATCCCTGTCCAAGGCAGGTAATCATCATCAAGGACTTGTGGTTACCATCTCTGAAATGTTCACCCACCAAGAGATCTGTCACCTGACCAGATACATTGCCTGGTACCAAATCCAGCATGGCCTCTCCTCCACTTGGCCTGTCTACATACTCTAAAAGGAATCCTTCCTGAGCACAGCTCACAAATTCCGCCATTTAATCTTTTTTCCCTGAGGACATGCCAATCAATATTTGGAAAGTTGAAGTCACTCGTGACAACATTCTTGCATCCTTTCAAAATGTGACCCCCAATCTGCTCCTCTGTTGTTAAGGGAGTGGGGGGTGGGGGTGGTCTATTGAATATTCCCAATCCAGTGAGTGCTCCCTTCCCATTTCTGACATCCACTCACACTGATTCAGTAGACAATCTCTCCTGGACATGCACCCTTTCTGCAGCTGCTTTATCCATGATTAGCAATGCCACTCTCTCATCTCTTTAACCTCTGTCCGTTACTTTAGAAAATAGTAAGTCCCAGCAGCTGTTCCTGCCCTTTCAACACCCATGAAAGGGCCACAATTTTGTAGCCCCATGTACATCACCCTTATTTCTCATATTTCTCACATTAAAATAGACACAATTCAACCTTCCCCAGAAGAGACCCCATGGATCTAAAAATCTAAAACTCTGCCCTCTACAACAATACTTCAGCCCACATTCATCTGCCAAATAATCCTGTTCTTTGTAAATGGCTTTATAGAATCATGAACCAAACAGGATCATGCACAAGCCATCTCTTTGAAAGGTCTTTTCAACATTGTTCCATACTCTCACATTTTCCCCTAAAGATGCAGATTAATCTTCTTCTCAAATGTGTCCAATTATGATTAAAACATTCCCTTTGAATCTCATTGCACTATTAGATCAGATCTGAAGATTTTTCAGGGTAATAAAATAACTGCTCTTTTCCCCACTGTCTTTTAAAATATTTTTTATGTCTATCAGCTCTGATTATCACAGAGGAAATAGCTTCTCACTGTTTGCTGTGTTGAAGCATCTTACAATTTCTGGGCAGCTTTGTAGCTCTCACCAGCGTTAACTGTGCAAGCGGGCATTGACAGGTTCTTCAGCTTCTCTTCCCTGATATCGTCCTGGTAAACCGCCTCTGCACCCTCTCCAGCGCCTGATTGCCGTTCCCGAAATACAGAGCTTGAATTGTACATCCTCACTAAGGCCTGCTCAGAGACTATCATCTCTTTGTTTTTGTGTGAAACACACCTCTTTACAAAGATAGTTTAACGACTCCTTTTAAATCTCTCCTACTACGTTCAACAAAAATGAGGCAGTTTCCCCAAATTCTTCTTGAAAGAATATTAATGCAACATTTTTCACCAACCTTCCCTGTTAATTGCATCCAAGACTCAATCAGGATTGTCAAAGTTTACCGACCCTCTAGAACATCCATACTTCTTAGTCAATGCTTCCCTCAGAAATGGTCTCAAGGAGCTTTCCACCATTGCCATTAAATTGATTGCCTATTGTTGCAGCCTTCCCTTTCTGTTAGTACTTGAAAGGCTATGGACAGAAAGTTTCCTAGATCCATTTGAGCTGGCCGAGATGTGACCCATCCGGACAGGGTCACATTACCTTTGAGTGAAGCTAATCTATTTAAGGCCTCCCTTTAATCTATTTTTATCTCAATGCTTTCTTCCTCTGCTCTGACATCGAAGATATTCAATTCTGTGAAGATGGATGTAAAGTATTTTGGTTTTGTTTACTCTCTGAAGTTTTTCTTTTTTGATTTAAATTAACCCTATTACTCTTTCTTTACTTTTGATTGATGTGATTATTTCAAATGGGTCCCTCTTTCATATTATTAACCGATCTTTCCTCACACAGTTCTTGTCCATTTTATATTGATTACTGGTTTCTCTACACTCCCTATGTCCTTTTGTATCTTGAGAATATACCACAATACAGCTAGACCAATATCCTCTTATTCTGTTCTTCCTCCAGGAGCTTCCCCCTCTCACTGCCCCTTCCCTGGGTCCAAAGTGTTGAAGCTGCTCCACGTTCCAACACTGCTGCTTCAGTAGCTATTCTCTTCCAGTCCTCCCTTTACCCTGTCATGAAACTAAACCAAGCAAGGCAAGATGCTTAGCTGGGATTTTAAGTATTATCACTGCAATGCACAATGACAGATTTAATTTTATTAATCAGAATCAGGTATAATATCACCAGCAGATGTCATGAAATTTGTTGTTAACAATTTCTAGTTCAGAACTCCTTAAAGGCTTAGAGGGGAGGGAAAGCATTAAGGGGGCCATGATGGTGTAGCAGTTAACGTGACACTATTACAGCTTGGGGTATTGGAGTTCAGAGTCAGTCCCAGCGTCCTCTGTAAGGAGTCTGTACATCCGCACTCTGGAATGGGTGGATTTTCTCCGCGTGCTTGATAAATAAAAGCTAAAATCTTTATAGAAGAAACTACATGCGTCGATCAATGGTAAACCCCAACCCTGGAAAACCCTGCCATGGACTTACGAAGGTGGGTAGCCCTGACAGGAAAACAGGTAAGTTTTTTAGTTCTTCTAATTAAACTGGGAAGAAATATTGCAGAAATTCTTAGTGATGGCATCCTTTTGCATTCTGAGTTGCAAGTGCAAGGAGGATAAAAGGAAATAATGTTTTCTTTTAAATGCCAGCCCTTAAATAAAGAACAACGAGTCTACTGAACTTAGTCTCCTTTCACTTTCATTCAGCAGACCGCACCTGCCTGTAATTTGTCAACAGATGCTGTATCATGACATAAAGCATAAAATCAATGGTGAACTGAACTGTTATGTGAACCTGATATGTTTCCCTTGAATTAATAGATTTCCTGTGACAGCAGACTGAAGTAATCCGGAGGATGCATTTCTATTTGGAACAGCAAGAAGGTCATGAAAAGAAATGCAAAGATTTGGACCGAGTTGATTCCAATTTTTATGAATCAACATAAGAAACAAGGGGAAGTTTGCACATTTTCTCCACAGAAGGAGCAGACTTTGAGATTTCAAATTATTCTGTGATCCAAGACTCATATTAAAAACCCCTAGATAATCTCATTTCATGATTTGAGAAGTCTGTTAACAATTTTTTCAGGCACTCACATAACCTTTTAGCAGCACTAACAAAAATAAAATCATTGTATTTTCCATTTACCAAAAATTTGTGATATTTGCAACAAGAAATCAGAACTAATAAATAACCCAGAGGTTACTTTCAGTAATATTTACAAAGAAACTCCAACATGTTTACCTTGTGTATATTTTAACACATTTATCAGCTTGCTAATATTTTAAATGCCTGTGCTAATGTAGGAGGCAATTTATTAAATGCTTGCTAATATTACCAACTGTATTTTCTTTGTTGGCTGGTTACACATGCAACAGCATAACACCACGCTTAAAATTAGAAACGCTCTTTGCAAACAAACCTCTCTGATATTTGGTCACTACTAAACATAGAAACTAAAGTTCGTTTCCTTGATTCCACTGATTTCCTGACATCTAAGTGCAGGAATTTCCAAGGTTAAGTAGTGGTGGTGGTGTTGCAGCAGATGTGGGGGTGACAGCTAGAGCTGAAATTAAAATGTAATGCCGCGAGGTGGGCGTTCCTTTGTGCTAATTTTGACTTAAGTGAACACTAGAGCACAGAGCCATTGAGAAATGTGTGAGGCAGGAGGATCAAAAGGGAATGAAGACCATGGGCAATTTTAGAGGATCACTTTCCTTCAGACATATTAAGTGAAATTTCCATATTCGCTGTTACTCTCTAAACACACAATGCTCTCTTCCTATTTTCAGTAAATACATTTTCATTTAAAATGATTAAAATGCAGTTCATTTAATAAACAAAGAAATGCCATGCTGACATATTAACACTAAGATCAATAGTTGCTGATGTGAGAACTATTTGATATTTTGTTGGTTTGGTTGCACTTTGGTAAAGCTAACCGTGAGCTGAAAATATACAATTCCAGGATATTTTCTTGATTATGTGGATCTCTGATGGTTGCTTTTTGATCACCAAATCAGAGTTATTGAGTTAATTCAAAAACAATAGAGGTCATAACTTTTTTTTAAAAAAAAAAGTCCTTGGTGTTTCAGTCTCTGATGTTATCTGCACCCTCCGTAGATAACTACATCCGAGGATTTGTCCAACATGGTAAATGGTACTGACAGCCCAGAAGATAAAACTTTGGAGAGTGAAGAAAAATTAGAGTTTGAAGAGCAGTCTTATGAAAGGTCCTCCAAGCTTCAACCTCTGATATTGCCTGCAATGGAAATAGACAAGCCCAGAACATCAGCTACACTTCCCAGTTTTACCACAAGAGAAGAAATTGCCCAGCTGGAGGGATATCTGGGACGTAAACATGAACTGGAAGGACCTAACAAGAAGGCATCAAACAGGTGAGTTTTTAAAGCTTTAAATTTTCACCCTTATGATCTAAGTAGGAATATATTTCAGATCTTTTGTCTTCAACTGTAAGTAACTCGTGTGAACTGATGTTCACGATTTCACATACCATTTACCTACCCGTAAAGTAGTACTAGGTTAATTCTGAGAAGCTATAGGGGCAATTATTGTAACACACAAACTGTGCATTTCAAAGATATCCTTTAGATGCACTAAGGAAAGATTTCTTTTTGGTTATATGTTAATTAAATCATAAACCAATTGCCAGTTTCATTTCATAATGTGTTGATAAAATCTCACCCCACCCTCACCCATCTCACCTTGAATAAGCCCAATGACCATATAAACCATATAACAATTACAGCACGGAAACAGGCCTTCTCGGCCCTTCTAGTCTGTGCCGAACACTTACTCTCACCTAGTCCCACTGGCCCGCACTCAGCCCATAACACGCCTTTCCTTTCCTGTCCATATACCTATCCAATTTTACTTTAAATTACAATACCGAACCTGCCTCTACCACTTCTTCTGGAAGCTCGTTCCACACAGCTACCACTCTGAGTAAAGAAATTCCCCCTTGTGTTACCCTTAAACTTTTGCCCCCTAACTCTCAACTCATGTCCTCTTGTTTGAATCTCCCCTACTCTCAATGGAAAAAGCCTATCCACGTCAACTCTATCTATCCCCCTCATAATTTTAAATACCTCTATCAAGTCCCCCCTCAACCTTCTACGCTCCAAAGAATAAAGACCTAACTTGTTCAACCTTTCCCTGTAACTTAGGTGCTGAAACCCAGGTTAACATTCCAGTAAATCTTCTCTGTACTCTCTCTATTTTGTTGACATCTTTCCTATAATTCAGTGACCAGAACTGTACACAATACTCCAAATTCGGCCTTACCAATGCCTTGCACAATTTCAACATTACATCCCAACTCCTATATTCAGTGCTCTGATTTATAAAGGCCAGCATACCAAAAGCTTTCTTCACCACGCTATCCACATGAGATTCCACCTTCAAGGAACTATGCATCCTTATTCCGAGATCACTCTGTTCTACTGCATTCTTCAATGCCCTACCATTTACCATGTATGTCCTATTTGGATTATTCCTACCAAAATGTAGCACCTCACACTTATCAGCATTAAACTCCATCTGCCATTTTTCAGCCCACTCTTCTAGCTGGCCTAAATCTCTCTGCAAGCTTTGAAAACCTACTTCATTACCCACAATGCCACCTACCTTAGTATCATCTGCATACTTATTAATCCAATTTACCACCCCATCATCCAGATCATTAATGTATATGACAAATAACATTGGACCCAGTACAGATCCCTGAGGCACACCACTAGTCACCAACCTCCAACCTGACAAACAGTTATCCACCACTACTCTCTGGCATCTCCCATCCAGCCACTGTTGAATCCATTTCACTACTTCGATATTAATACCTAACGATTGAACCTTCCTAACTAACCTTCCATGTGGAACCTTGTCAAAGGCTTTACTGAAGTCCATCTAGTCAACATTCACTGCTTTACCCTCATCAACTTTCCTCATAACCTCTTCAAAAAATTCAATAAGATTTGTCAAACATGACCTTCCACGCACAAATCCATGCTGACTGTTCCTAATCAGACTCTGTCTATCCAGATAATTATATATACCATCTCTAAGAATACTTTCCATTAATTTACCCACCATTGACGTCAAACTGACAGGCCTATAATTGCTAGGTTTACTCTTAAAACCCTTTTTAAACTATGGAACCACATGAGCAATACGCTAATTCTCTGGCACCATCCCCGTTTCTAATGACATTTGAAATATTTCTGTCAGAGCCCTTGCCATTTCTACACTAACTTCCCTCAAGGTCCTAGGGAATATCCTGTCAGGATCCGGAGATTTATCCACTTTTATATTCCTTAAAAGCACCAGTACTTCCTCTTCTTTAATCATCATAGTTTTCATAACTTCCCTACTTGTTTCCCTTACCTCACACAATTCAATATCCTTCTCCTTAGTGAATACTGAAGAAAAGAAATTGTTCAAGATCTCCCCCATTTCTTTCGGCTCCACACATAGCTGTCCACTCTGATTCTCTAAGGGAACAATTTTATCCCTCACTATCCTTTTGCTATTAATATATCTGTAGAAACCCTTCGGATTTATTTTCACCTTACTTGCCAAAGCAACCGCGTATCTTCTTTTAGCTTTTCTAATTTCTTTCTTAAGATTATTCTTACATTCTTTATATTCCTCAAGCTCCTCATTTACTCCATGCTGCCTATATTTATTGTAGATATCTCTCTTTTTCCTAACCAAGTTTCCAATATCCCTTGAAAACCATGGTTCACTCAAACTTTTAACCTTTCCTTTCAACCTAACAGGAACATAAAGATTCTGTACCCTCAAAATTTAACCTTTAAATAAACTCCATTTCTCTATTACATCCTTCCCACAAAACAAATTGTCCCAATCCACTCCTTCTAAATCCTTTCACATCTCCTCAAAGTTAGCCTTTCTCCAATCGAAAATCTCAACCCTGGGTCCAGTCCTATCCTTCTCCATAATTATATTGAAACTAATGACATTGTGATCACAGGACCCAAAGTGCTCCCCAACACATACCTCCGTCACCTGACCTATTTCATTCCCTAACAGAAGATCCAACACTGCCCCTTCTCTAGTCGGTACCTCTATGTATTGCTGCAAAAAACTATCCTGCACACATTTTACAAACTCCAAACCATCCATCCCTTTTACAGTATGGGCTTCCCAGTCTATGTGTGGAAAATTAAAATCTCCCACCATCATAACCCTGTGCTTACTACAAATAACTGCTATCTCCTTGCAAATTTGCTCCTCCAATTCTCGCTCCCCATTAGGTAGTCTATGATACACCCCTATAAGTGTTACTACACCTTTCCCATTCCTCAATTCCACCCAAATAGTCTCCCTAGACGAGCCCTCTAATCTATCCTGCCAGAGCACTGCTGTAATATTTTCTCTGACAAGCAACGCAACACCTCCCCCTCTTGTCCCTCCAATTCTATCACACCTGAAGCAATGAAATCCAGGAATATTTAGTTCCCAATCACACCCCTCCTGCAACCATGTTTCACTAATAGCTACAACATCATATTTCCAGGTATCAATCCATGCTCTAAGCTCATCCAGCTTTCTTACAATGCTCCTAGCATTAAAATAAATGCATTTAAGAAATTCTCCACCTCTTCCTCTGTTTATCTCTAACAGTACAAAGAACATTACTGTCTTTTTCTTTCTTCTCCCATACATCTGTTCCTACACTCTGGTTCCCCTTCCCCCTCATATCTAGTTTAAATCCACTGGAGCCTCTCTAGCAAACCTACCTGCAAGAATATTTGTCCCCCTCCAGTTCAGATGTAAACTGTCCCACCTTTCCTGGAAAACTGCCCAATTATCTATAAATGTGAAGCCCTCCCTCCTGCACCATGTCTTCAGCCACGTGTTGATCTGCACTATCTTACTAGTTCTAAACCCACCTGCACGTGGCACTGGTAACAATCCTGAGATTGCTATCCTGGAGGTCCTGTCCTTTAACTTGGCACCTAGCTCCCTAAACTCACCTTTCAGGACCTCCTCACTCTGCCTACCCACGTCATTGGTCCCTACATGGACCATGACATCCAGCTGCTCACCCTCCCTCTTGAGAATACTGAGAACTCGATCCATGATATCACAGACCCTGGCACCAGGGAGGCAACAGACCATCTGGGATTCTCGATCTCTTCCACAGAACCTCCTATTTGTCCCCCTAACTATCGAATCCCCTATCACTATGCTCTCCTCTTTTCCCTCCTTCCCTTCTGAGCTGAGGGTCCAGTCTCGGTGCCAGAGACGCAACCACTGCAACGTGTCCCTGGTAGGTCGTCCCCACCAACAGTATCCAAAACGGTATACTTATTGTTGATGGGAACGGCCACAGGGGTGCTCTGCTCTTCCTGTCTATTCCCCATCCGCCTCCTGACAGTCACCCAACTACCTGTCTCCTGACTCCTAGGGGTGACTATCTCCCTGAAACTCCTGTCTATTTCTGTCTCTGCCTCCCGAATGATCCGAAGTTCATCCAGCTCCAGCTCCAGTTCCCTAACTCGGTTTGTCAGGAGCTGCAGCTGGATGCACCTTTTGCAGGTGTAGTCATCAGGGACAACAGTGCTCACCCTGACTTCCCACATACTGCAAACGGAGCACTCAACTGCCCTAACTGCTGCCTCCATTACCTACTCCTAAGCTAATTAGATTAATTAAAGGAGCTTACCTGGCCTTACCTCACCTGGAATGAAGCTCGTACTCGGCCTCTGCTCGCTTTTTAAATTCCCCCGCTGATCTCAGAGACCGACTTTCACGCACTTGCGCAGTCGTGCCCCGTTCAGCCTCACCTCTGCCTGTTCTCGCCGAAGCCTGATTGAGCCAAAGCTGACCCACTCTGCCTCAGTCCTCTCCGATGATGGCCGCTGTATATGGGGGTCTTTCTTTTAAACCTTTGGCGCGCTACGTTAATACTAGAATCTCAAAGTTTAAACTATGCTGCATTCTCTAATAAACACTCACTTTGACTGGAAACTCATTTGATTTAAAATGATGCACATCTTTCCTTGTGTAGCTCCCAGAATAAATTCTCAGCTGTTTATATCAGTTTTATTTGTCTGTTTTTATTGATTACTTGATAACTTGTTCAATTCAAAGTTGTCTTTTAACTCAACCTTGAAAATTCAGAAGCCTTTAATGTCTACCCATGAACCAGTCATCCCTAATTTTAATCCTTTCATTTTTTTCCCGCAGAGCATCAGTCAGATGTCCTCTTTGTCCCTGAGCAGAACTACAAACCCAAATTTCATCTATCACCAAAACTGTTTTAATTCCACTTTCACAGTATTACCTATGTCAGTTCTTCCAATGTTGAACATTTAGGAAGATCTTTATCACTTGCAGGTTCAATTACTCCTTTCCTGCACTACTTGGTGCTGAAATGTCCAAGCAGGGAAGATTAATGACATCTTGTTTATGCTCTCTGTAATAGCCTGAATGGGAGTGAAGGATACACGTAGTCCCAGTACCCCGGGGCAGAGTTGACACGCTTCCTTTCTTACTGACAGCTGATGGAAAGTTCATGTACAAAGATAACAATACCAGTTTAAATCCTTTTCCAGAAATACTATATGCATGCAACATCAATTGTAAGGTTTGCAGGTGAAGAATGCCCTTTTTTTAAAAAAAAATGGAACCGTTGAAATCAATTAAAATTATACTTAGCATCATTTCGTATTTTAGCACAGAAGTAATTGGCATTGAATGGCCTGATTATTAATGAAAGAGAACATTTTTTCTTAATGTTTGTGGAACTTAGGTCATGGATCACCTTGTACTGTGCCCTGAAGAGTGGTGAATTTTACTTCTACAAAGACACAAAGAATTATAGTGCGGGTGTAACATACCACGGAGAGGAGCCACTGAATCTGAAAGATGCTATTTGTGAAGTGGCTGCTGATTACAAGAAGAAAAAGCATGTATTTAAACTGCGGTGAGTGATCACTTCATGTAAGTTTTTGTGCTGATTTTGTGTTGTTGGATGGTAGTTAAGATTTTTTTTCCTCATATGGTTGAAACAGAATTAGATCATAAAAAACAAATCACTAACGGAAATATTCAGCTAAGCTCCCAAAGTGGGACAATAGTCCACAATAGTAATGTCAATGTGAGGCAATGGGAAAAAAATACCAAACAACATTCCTAGGCCATTATGCTCCTGGAATGTATAGGTGTTGGCAAATGGGCATCATCAAAATAGGATATGTTTCTCTGTGCCAAATAAAAGTTCAAATGGAAGTCAACCAGCAAGTATTATTTCAAGCATATTAGATAACTAATTGCATTTGATAACTGTAAAATCTTAAACAAATTTGTCACAGCACTTAACAAAATTTTGCATCTCCTGTCTGTCTTACTAATATCTTCCACCCATACTCCAAAAGCGTTGCAATATTTGGCTGGAGCATACACTTGATGTATTGAATTTTGACTTTGCAGATGTATATTAAACATAATCCTGTTTTCAGTACAGAACACATCACTCCAGAGGAACATTGTATCATTTTTTTTTTAAACGCATGTATGCATTTCTAAATGACAATAAACGAGGACTGAGTGTCCTCATAATCTAAAATCTAAATATAAACACGATTATCTTTTGTATCACCACTGCTGTATCTGTTTCAGACATGGCTTTATTTGTAGTCTTCAAGTCTGAAGATTGTGGGTATAATCCCATGATAGAGATTTGAGCACATAAACTCCAATGCAGTTAAGTTGGAGGAGCCATCATTCAGATGATTAATAATGAGGCGACCTGCCTGGTTTCCTCAGTGCAAGTAATAGATTTGATGTAGCTCATCTGAAAGAGAGCAAAGAGTTTAATCCTGGTGCTCTGGACAACATACATCCCTCACCTCATAAAGCATTCATGAATTGCTGTTTGTGGGACCTTGCTATGTACTCATTATTGGTATTGGTTTATTATTGTGACACGTGCCAAGAGACTGTGAAAACCCTGCCTTTCATACTGTCCGTACAGATCAAGTCATGCCACAGTGCATTGAGCCAGAATACGGCAAAACAATAGTAATGCAGTATAAAGTGTAAAAGCAACTGAAGATGTGCGCAGGGAAACAATAAAGTGCAAGATCATAACTGGTTAGTTTGTGAGGCCAAGAGTCGACATTATAGTATCAGTAGTTTGCTCAAGGTAACAGTGAGACAGAAGCGGTCCTTAAGCCTCGTGGTACATGCTTCAGCCCTTTATCTTCTGCCTGATGGGAGAGGGGAGAAGACAGTATGCCCATGGTGGGTAGGATCATTGCTCATACACACTGTATTTGCTGTATTGAGACAGCAAAAATTATAGACAGAGTTTTCATGTTTTATTGTTTTACAACATTGAATCACAGTGGATTTAGTTTTATAACAGAAAAGGACTCATTCGTGTCAAGGAGAAAACAGATCTCTACAGAGTGACCTAAATTAATTATAAGTATAAAACTCAAAATAATTGATTGCATAAGTATTTTGTATTCCACGATAAGCACTGAAGGTAGTCTACAGTCTTGCATGATATTGCTGATATATCATCCACTTACATATGACCTAGGAACCCAGTCATATTTTCTACTGAAGTGTCATGTCTTACAAAACTTACACAACACATTTCTTAAAATCATTGATAACTATGATTCAGAAGTATAGTTTTTATTTGGAAAGAGGTCTTCAACTCTTCCTTGGCATCATTTAATTATTCCAAAGCATATATATATGTGGTATGGTTAATCTGTGTGTTTCTGCCACATTCTTGTCAGAAAGTATATTTTGAGAGCTTCTTAAAGACACTGGTCATCAGGGAAAGGACAACAATCAGTGCCTGGATCCATTCTTTTTTCAGCAATCCTGAACAGAAAGGAAATTACCGTGGCCCGTTAGCACTGGCAGTGTTCATACTGTGCACCTCAAATGGCCCCTGGCAACCAAGACCAGATCCTGATCTACATGTATGGTTTAGCTAATCAGCCTGGTGGAAACGTTTCTACTGACGGGAAAAGGGGAAAAGGTGTGTTACTGGTGCCATAGAACCAGGGCTCTGGGCAGATGGAGCTTGTCAGCTGTGGTTGGCAGCTTACCTAGGAGAAGGAAAACTCTGATCTCAAACCTCAGCTGCCCTGCAGCTGCACCCATTCATGGGTAGGGCTTCAGGAGTAAACCCTGAGGGAAGATTCCGGAGCTGGAGTCCCTAAGGCAGCCCTATGTTGAGTTCAACGCTGATTGGCAACTCCTGCGATGCAGCTCTGCCATTCCTTTGGGCTCATCAGATGCATGGAGAGAGGGAACTTGCTACACGGGCAACAGCTGGCTCACCCTATTGTACTGCCAGGCCTGCATATCTAGACAGCTAGGATGCAACGTCCATGGGCGACCCTGACTGACAGAGGCCTCACTCACTCTTTCATGCTCAATATTTGTCAGTGATGGGAAAAATAATTCTTTTGGTTCCCCTTATAGGTTGCCTCTCTTTCTTCTAAGTCCACACATATTTGGTAACTTTTCTAATGAGAGACAACTGATTCTGTTATGGAGTAAAACTGATGGATTTGCAAAGTTTTAAAATAGGCAACAACATTAGGAGCCAGGACAGAAAAGCTTGTGATGGTTATGTACATTTTGTGATTCCAGTTTATGTTACAGCCTTTAAAGTCCTTCCAATTATCTATTATCAATGCAGAACTAAAAGTAGAGTATTTGTTGATGATGTTCCACCAACGTCCTTTTACAGGAAAGTACCCATTTTAAACAATGTGTGTTTGGGCTTGTTTCAGGTTGAACAACGGGTGTGAGTACCTATTCCATGGCAGAGATGAGGTAAGTCATATTGACCCTCAACTATTCACTTCAGAACAAGTATTCCTTTGGCAATATTGAAATAATTCTTCACCAGTGATGATTAACAAATCAATATAATTTTTCACTGGAATGATCTTGTATATTTTTGGAGTTCATTTGTTTTATCCATCCATTTTCAACAATTCCTGTAATGAGTGTGTCGATGACGAATATTTTGGTGTCCATATGGACACCACAGTAAAGTTATGGTTAGCACGATGCTATTACAGCTCAGGACGTCAGAGTTCAGAGTTCAATCCTGGCATCCTCTGTAAGGAGTTGGTGCATCTTCTCCGTGGAATGCACGGGTTTCACTGGGCGCACCAGCTTCCTCCCGCAGTCTAAAAACATATGGGTAGACTAATCAGTCATTCTAAATTATCCCGTGTGTTGTGGCAAAATTGATCCAAAATCTAGACAAAATTGTCGCCTCCTGCGACCCCAGATGGAGTTGTTATATTTGCATGAGGCACCCACAGCTCGAATGATTGCTCCAAAGCATCAAATTCACTACTTAGATCCTTTATTAGTGATTAGCAAACATGCAATGAACCATTATTGAACGTTACCTCAGTGGTCAACAAAGACATGAACTCTGCCAGCCCCAAGCTACAAACCACCATGAAATACGTAATTTATTTGCCTGCTTTTACGATGCCCCCAGTAATGTGATTAGTTACCATAAAAAGGTGAATAAATGCACAGCACAGGATACACGCCTCCAGCACCATGGTTAGGTTAAGGTTAAATCAGCATTGTTGGCGAGTTGCTCAACGGCATGGCTCAAAGAATCTATTGATCTATTCCACACTGAATCTCTAAATAAATAAATAGTTATTTAAAATAGAATGATAACAAACACCAGGGGAAATTGAGAGTGGGTGAATAGCTGGGGAAATGGGGAATGATTTGAGCTGGGAGAGTTTATTAGGTTTCAAGAGAATAAGACAGGTAAGATGCAGGGTTGTGGGGGCTGTGTGTAGGTATTAGTTGTGTCTTTAATCATCAATTAAGTTGATCTGGTGGGATTCAAATGTTCAGATGTTAAACTCAAAGATCTCGTAGCTGACTTCATTGTAATGACAGTGAGATTTAAAAAATTATGGGCACCATTGTAATTTTTTTCAATATTCAATTGTGGAGTAATGTTTACTCTGTTGCTTACTCATTGAGCAATAGCACAGGAAAAGGTAGGAAAACCGAGAGAATACAGCTGACCGCGTCTCCACAACACCCCCACAACCGGCTACAACCCTACACATTCACGATGGTCTTTGCACACTGCACAAGCGCAGAAAAGGACATAAAAGGCATTTCTTCACGTGGGGATAATTCTGTAATGCCTGATACTTTGTCATCAGGAGTTGTCGAATTTGCAAACAGTAGAACAAGATCTACCAGGTTCTGGTTTGTGGCATATACCATTACTATTACTGAGGAAATTCCAGACAACGGTCTGTAACTATTGGGCTTGATTTGGAAACTGATAAGGCCTTGTTATGTTCTTTGTGAGGAGAAACACAGTCACCAGTCTGTAATTTGCTCCTGCTAATCTCATTCCCCAAGTGGTGACAGATCTGATGCAGCTCCCACAAGCTTTGGTTGGTGGCAGCATGCTCAAACGTTACCTCATTAAAAACTCTCAGACTAAATGTGTAGTGTATATATGATAGATAGATAGATAGATAGATAGATACTTTATTCATCCCCATGGGGAAATTCAACATTTTTTCCAATGTCCCATACACTTGTTGTAGCAAAAACTCATTACATACAATACTTAACTCAGTAATAATATGATATGCATCTAAATCACTAACTCAAAAAGCATTAATAATAGCTTTAAAAAAGTTCTTAAGTCCTGACAGTTGAATTGTAAAGCCTAATGGCATTGGGGAGTATTGACCTCTTCATCCTGTCTGAGGAGCATTGCATCGACAGTAACCTGTCGCTGAAACTGCTTCTCTGTTTCTGGATGGTGCTATGTAGAGGATGTTCAGGGTTTTCCATAATTGACCGTAGCCTACTCAGCGCCCTTCGCTCAGCTACCGATGTTAAACTCTCCAGTACTTTGCCCACGACAGAGCCCGCCTTCCTTATCAGCTTATTAAGACGTGAGGCGTCCTTCTTCTTAATGCTTCCTCCCCAACACGCCACCACAAAGAAGAGGGCGCTCTCAACAACTGACCTATAGAACATCTTCAGCATCTCACTGCAGACATTGAATGACGCCAACCTTCTAAGGAAGTACAGTCGACTCTGTGCCTTCCTGCACAAGGCATCTGTGTTGGCAGTCCAGTCTAGCTTCTCGTCCAACTGTACTCCCAGATACTTGTAGGTCTTAACCTGCTCCACACATTCTCCATTAATGATCACTGGCTCCATATGAGGCCTAGATCTCCTAATATATGTGATATTTCATAAGATATTTCCAAATATATACGTAGAGAATATAAGATATTTGCAAATATCTTTTACTGGCTCATTAAATAATCCTTTAAGCGGACTGAACATGGCGTTTAGTCATGTTCAGGCTATTTATGGTTACAAATCCACTCACAGCCTTCATACTGATTTCACAATCATTTTAAGGAGGCATCATAGGTTTCAGAACAAAATAATAAACATAAAATAAAAATTTTTAAAAATGGCAGAATGATTCAGCATATCAGGAAACATCTGTTTGCATTGCAGGTTGATGACATTTCACCAAAAAAAAATAAAAGAAACTAAAAACATTTAAGAAGCAAAGGAAGTGATGGATTGGGGAAAATGAAGGATGTCTGTGGTGGGGCGGAGGCTTACAGAGACTGATGACACAGAAGGTTGTGGTGTTGGCTGAGAGAGGGTGGTGAATATCTGAAGGAGGTGTAGATAGAAGGTGATGAATATAAAATTGAGGAGAGTAAAACATGAAGGGTACTGAGAGATACAAAATATTGAACTTTCTGCAAATCCAAAGTAAACTAGCACTCTGGAACATTGGTCTGGTCAGGCAGGAGAGAGACAGGCAGGCATTGGTCAATATTACAGGTTGGTGACCTTCATCAGAACTAGCTAATGCTGATAATGAATTGGAAAGTCTGGCTGCTTGAAATAGTTGAATTCAATACTGATTCCGAAGGATTGCAATGAGCCTGAATGAAGGATGAGCGGCTTCTCCTTGAGCTTGTGTGAGGCTTGGTTGGAACAGTGTGGAGTCTAAAGTATGGACAATTAAACTCACAGGCAACTGAAAGTTCAGGGTTACCACTTTGTTTATAATATTAGAACAGTTCTGTACAAAAGCTACCCAATCTACATCTGGTTTCTTTGTTGTAGAGGACACTCCACTGAAGAGGCAATAATATTGTGAGCATTGAATGCTCGATGCTAAAATGGAATAAGTACAAGCAAATCCCTGCTTCACTTGGAAGAGGTTTGGGTGCCTGAATGTTGAGAGAAGTTAACGGGCAAGCCTGCATCTTCCAGCTTGCGTGGGAAAGTAGTCTAAGTGGTGAGTGGGTTTTAGCAAAGATGAAAGAGCAAGACATTTGAGACGGGAATCATTGGGTTGCCAGGAGGAATTGGGAACATGTTTCTGGTTATGTTAAATGTGGCAGATATTGTGGAAATGGATGTAGTAGCTGATGAAGTAAAGATTGGTCCCTGGATGGTGGAAGGCAAAGAGTAAAAGGGCAAGTTTGAATCTCCTGCAGTTGCATGATAATAGGAGAAATGCTATACAAGATTTTGGTCTCAGGAGTGAGGAAGGAGAACTATGGGAAATGACATAGAAGCAGCTGGGAGTGGTGTCATTATTGGTGGAGAAAGGAAACTGTGATTAAGGCAATCAGAAGTCATCCCAGAAGCACTGGAGTGGATGGTGTTGGGCTCAAAACGAACTTGACAGAGCAGGGAAAATAAGGGAGTGGTGTGGAGTCCTTACAGAGTGAAGAGTAGAAAAAGTATTGCCAAGTATCTGTGACGGACTGTGGGATTCTAAAGCGAACTGTCAGAAATGGACCATGTGAAAGTAAAACTGAATTTTAAATTGACAATAAAGGTGATAAAATTTTCAACTCTGAATGGGGCCCAATGCAGTTATCCGTGCACTAGATAGAGAGGTGAGGCGGGAGGGCTGAGTATCACTGAAACAAGAATTAACCTTTGTATCCCACAATGTGGCAGCCTTAACAGAAGTAGGTGCATTATCATTGATCTGTATCGTGAAATGTATTGTCTTGCAGGAGCAGTACAGTGAGAGGCATCAAATGATTGTAAGTTACAAAATAAATAGTGCAAAAGACCAACAGCAGGTTAGATAGAGTTCATGGACTTCTTAGAAATCTGATGGCAGAGCAGAAGAAGCTGTTCTTAAAATATCGAGTGTGGGCCTCTAGGCTCCCGTACCTCCTTGCCCAATGGTAACAACATGAAGTGGCTATGCCCTGAATGGAGAGGGTCTTTAATGATGGATGCTGCCTTCTTGAGGCCCTGCCTCATGAAGATGGCCTCAGTGGTGGATAGAGTTGTGCCCAGGTCATTTCAGTCTACATCCTCTGCGTCCCTTGTGTTTCAAAGGCCCCATACCAGGATGTGGCACAAATACTCATAATGCTCTCCACTGTACATTGCAGAAATTTCTAAGAGTCTTTGGTGATGTACCAAAACTTCTCAAGCTCCCAGTGAAAATCAAACCACCAACATGCCTTCTTCATGATTGCCTTTATGCACCAGTTAACAAGTTCTCATAGCCACACTTATGATCTGGAGAAAGTTATGGACTTTAAGAAGTTGCTGAATGTGAAAGTAAGTTCAGCCAATTGAAATAGAGCTGGTAGGGACCATGAAAATGGAAATTTTACCTCACCACTTTCCACCATCTGAGGACCAAAGTACTTTTTCAGATAGAAGTATTGATTCATTAAATCTTGAGTTCAATCTTCAATGAACCCTGAGCCGCTAGTTGCCTGTCACTTTAATACTTCATCCCATGCATTGGGCAGTCCAAGGGCAACTCATGGCCAGTTGACTCTTCAGGGTGGAGCTAAATGACCCGGAGCCAGTAGTTATTCTACCGCTCTCCAGGAAAAAAGTTCTTTCATTTACATGATGTGAAAAAAAACAGTAATATGCAGTTTAATATCTTGGCACATTTTGTGGGAAAGCTCACGCTGGTTCACTTATGTTCTGTGCCGTACTTGAAAAGCATGATAAGTGCAAGGAATTTCACAAATGAGCACAAGTCAAAGCTGCTAACATTTTATTGCACACATGGCTAGTGCTCACTTGCTGAGTGAAAGCAGTGGTACAGGGAGGTGGCAGGTGAATAAAATGATTATTGTTATACTCGATTCTATAAGAGGTATAAATAGAGTGGAAGCATCCAAGACCAGAGTGCATAGGTTTTAGATAAGTGCAGGTTCAGAGTGGATCTGGTGGAGAAAATAGTCAGCCTGATTTTAGTTGAAGTCTGGAGCGCACTGCCACAGAAGGTGGTAAAAGTGGATAGTCTCACAACATTGAAGAATTATCTAGAAGAGCATTTGAAACATCATGGCATAGCAAGCTATGGACAAAATTCTGGTAAATAAGATTAGTACAGATAGGTTCTTGACAGTCAACATAGACATTGTAGGATGAAGGCCCCCAACCCCCGCCAGTTTTAGGGATCATTCCTTATGTGACTCCCTTGTCCACTCAGCACTCCCCACGGATCACCCTCCTGGCACTTACATGCCTCCTCTGTCATCACCATTCAGGGCTCTCAGCAGTCCTTCCAAGTGAGGCAACGGTTCGCCCTGCGAGTGTCTCTGGGTCATCTATTGTAACCGATGCTCCCAGTGTAGCCTCCTCTCCTACTGACATCTGTGAGGCCCAATGCAGATTGGGGCACTGCCTTGTCAAGTGCCTTTCCTCTGTCTGCCACGAAAGGCAGGATCTCACAGTGGCTACGAGTTTCAACTTGACTTCCCATTCCCATTCTGACATGCATATCCATGGCTACCTCTACTGCCATAATGAGGCTACACTCATGTTGGAGGAGCAACACCCCATATTCTGTTTGGACAACTTCCAAACTGATCGCATAAGTATCCATTTTTGAACATCTGTTAATTACTCACCTTCCCTGTTTCTCCCTTTTTCCATTTCCCATTCTGGTTACCCTCACAATCAATAGACAATAGGTGCAGAAGTAGACCATTCGGCCCTTCGAGCCTGCACCGCCATTTTGAGATCATGGCTGATCAATTACTATCAATACCTGGTCCCTGCCTTGTCCCCATATCCCTTGATTCCCCTATCCATAAGATACCTATCTAGCTCCTTCTTGAAAGCATCCAGAGAAATGGCCTCCACTACCTTCCGAGGCAATGCATTCCAGACCCCCACAACTCTCTGGGAGAAGAAGTTTTTCCTTAACTCTGTCCTAAATGACCTACCCCTTATTCTCAAACCATGCCCTCTGGTACTGGACTCTCCCAGCATCTGGAACATATTTCCTGCCTCTATCTTGGCCAATCCCTTAATAATCTTATATGTTTCAATCAGATCCCCTCTCAATCTCCTTAATTCCAGCGTGTACAAGCCCAGTCTCTCAAACCTCTCTGCGTAAGACAGTCCAGACATCCCAGGAATTAACCTCGTGAATCTACGCTGCACTTCCTCTACAGCCAGGATGTCCTTCCTTAACCCTGGAGACCAAAACTGTACACAATACTCCAGGTGTGGTCTCACCAGGGCTCTGTACAAATGCAAGAGGATTTCCTTGCTCTTGTACTCAATTCCCTTTGTAATAAAGGCCAACATTCCATTAGCCTTCTTCACTGCCTGCTGCACTTGCTCATTCACCTTCAGTGACTGATGAACAAGGACTCCGAGATCTCTTTGTATTACACCCTTACCCAACTCTATACCGTTCAGATAATAATCTGCCTTCCTGTCCTTACTCCCAAAGTGGATAACCTCACACTTATTCACATTAAACGCCATCTGCCAAGTATCTGCCCACTCACCCAGCCTATCCAAGTCACCCTGAATTCTCCTAACATCCTCATCACATGTCACACTGCCACCCAGCTTAGTATCATCAGCAAATTTGCTGATGTTATTTTCTATGCCTTCATCCAAATCGTTAACGTAAATGGTAAACAGCTGTGGTCCCAATACCGAGCCCTGTGGCACCCCACTAGTCACCACCTGCCATTCCGAGAAACACCCATTCACCGCTACCCTTTACTTTCTATCTGCCAACCAGTTTTCTATCCATGTCAATGCCTTCCCCCTGATGCCCTGAGCTTTGATTTTACCCACCAATCTTCTATGTGGGACCTTATCAAATGCCTTCTGGAAATCGAGGTACACTACATCCACTGGATCTCCCCCGTCTAACTTCCTGGTTACATCCTCGAAAAACTCCAACAGATTAGTCAAACATGATTTACCCTTGGTAAATCCACGCTGGCTCGGCCCAATCCTATCACTGTTATCTAGATATGCCACTATTTCATCCTTAATAATGGACTCTAGCATCTTTCCCACCACCGATGTCAGGCTAACAGGTCGATAGTTCTCTGTTTTCTCCCTCCCTCCTTTCTTAAAAAGTGGGATAACATTAGCCATTCTCCAATCCTCAGGAACTGATCCTGAATCTAAGGAACATTGGAAAATGATTACCAATGCATCCGCAATTTCCAGGGCCACCTCCTTTAGTACCCTAGGGTGCAGACCATTTGGACCTGGGGATTTGTCAGCCTTCAGTCCCATCAGTCTTCTCATCACCGTTTCCTTCCGAATGTCAATCTGTTTCATTTCCTCTGTTACCCTATGTCCTTGGCCCATCCATACATCTGGGAGACTGCTTGTGTCTTCCTTAGTGAAAACAGATCTAAAGTACTCATTAAATTCTTCTGCCATTTCTCTGTTTCCCATAACAATTTCACCCAATTCATTCTTCAAGGGCCCAACATTGTTCTTAACTATCTTCTTTCTCTTCACATACCTAAAAAAGCTTTTGCTATCTTCCTTTATATTCCTGGCTAGCTTCTCAACTGCCCATCACCTCCCTCTCTGCTTCCCACATCCTTCCCTTTTTTCCATGGTCCACTGTCTGCTCCTATTAGGTTCCCTTTCATCAGCCCTTAACCTCTTTCACCAATCACCTCCCAGTTTATGAGTTCATCCCTCTTCCCCCTCAGCTGATTTCACCTCTCACCTGCTAACTGTACTCTTTCCCCTTCCCATGTCATCTTATTCCGGGTTCTGCTCCCTTTCTTTCTGGATCTGATGAAGGGTCTTGGCCCAAGACGTTGATTGTTTATTCCCCTCCAAAGATGCTACCAGACATGCTGAACTTTTTAGCAGTTTGTATGTGTTGCTCAAGACTTCCAGCAGCTACAGACTCTCTTGTGTTTGTGGTGGTTTCATAGAAGCCGCTGGTCATTGTGTCTAGAATCTCAAGCCTGTGGAAATCATAAGCATGCTGTAGGCCAGCAACTGAACTTCCAGTCTGCCAGTAGACCCAATCCTGAGTCCAGTGGCAGAGCTGCATTGTATTGAGCTGAGGGATAAGATATACTACTGAGATGAAGGTTGGACACGTCATATTTGGACCCATAGTTTTAAATGCAGGGAAGTTATTTCTTTTACTTATAAATTATTTCCAAACATTGTTACTGTCCATTATACCACTGGCATTTAGGACAGCAATGAAGGTCCTCCTTCTCTGGTGGTGGTCAGGGCTTCCTTCATCATGTCAGTAGCTTACTCGGTTTTCACTAGTTTCAGTCATACAAGTCCCAGGTGGAGACTCAGGAATACGATTGCACTCAGATGTAGAAGGATTCTTCATTGCTGTTTTCTTAACATCATTGGTTTACCAGTCAGGGTTGTTGGCCCTGAGCTGAGCCCCCTGAATCCGGAGGACCAGTGGACCACTCTTAGTCTGGCCTCTACCCTTTGACCTGTTTGGCAAGGGTGACCCTGCCAAGAGCCAAAGCATAATGCCTTGATTGCAGCCAATATAGCTCTCTGGGTCATTGAGGCACACAAGCCTCAAGAGCGCAGGATTTTCAAACATTATTATCACTTAAGTATGTTTTAAATAAAATTATTTTTAAGTTACATACCTTATTAATTCAATCCTTGCAAACTGTTTTTAAGTCTCTGTGAACATCAGATACATTGACAAGCAGTCATCAACCCCCTGATAGCAATAGCACCAGAGGCAATGGGGATGCAGGTCTGCTGCCTGTTGCCCAGACACTGCTCACCGACCACTCCACAGCTTCACTGAAGCAACAAGACTTAGGGTTTGATTTAAAACACAAGTTGCTGAAAGATTAGTTTGAGGATGGACCACAAGGCACACGCTGGATCAAGCAACATCTGGTCCATTGGCATGGATGAAATCCCACAACTGATTCTCTCACGTATCACAGATAACAAAGTTGAGTGGTGCACTGATGGAAATTTCTTTTACTTTTGCAGGAGGAGATGCACAACTGGATCCACAATCTCAATGTAGCAATTGCAGAACATAAAAAGTCACAGAGTCCATATCAGGGAGATGTCAGGGGACATACCCTCCCTCTCCCCTCTGTGACTGGTCAAGAAACGAGTCCCGGCAAAAAGGACAAAGAAAAAAGATTCAACATTTTTGCAAAAAAGAAATGATTATCATTAAAACCAGGAAAAAAATGTTGTAGTGCCTAATTTACAAAGAGGTGGCAGTGTTTAATCTACACCACTGAGATAATGCTAGTTTCTGCAAGTGTAAATACATAATTAATCTTTATAGAGTGTGTAAAGAGAGTAACACGTTTTATTAATTTACTGAAACCATGTGCATCTTCCCACATGAAAATTATTTTTGGGATGATTTTGATTCTTCACAGACTTCGGCAAAAACTATAACATGTACCATGCCAAATTCATATAGCCCTTGCTAATGGCTGAGAAATGCAGATTTAGATTAGGTAGAGCTTTAAGATCACAGTGAGGTATGCGATCAGCCACTTTAAGCCATCATGTGTTAGTATTTGTTCTCCTGCTGGCATGGTCACTCAAACATACTTTGAAACAATTATAAGTACACTATATTTAAACCAAATTGTCATCACCAAAGAATATTTTTTTAAAAAAACTATATAATAATTATATGTAAAGGCCAATTTTTCAAAATTAAAATAAATTACAATATTATTCAACAAATAACCATGTAAGATTGATAAATATTATAGTTTCATCTTGGAAATGGTTAAAATTGCCAAATTTGTACTGGAAGATCAACAGTTGGAGGCAAGTATGTACATTTTGGCATGTATTTCTATAGTATTGCCATGTACATTATGTTCTTAGCAAATTAAGCATTTTGTCACTGATTTTTTTTGCTCTACTGCCTTCATGGTACAGAAGTACTTTGAGCCACCGTTTATTGCATAAACTATTTATAGATCTTATCTGTTCCTTATTAATGGCATAATCAAATATCTTCCAGAAGATCTTCAACATGCACAATGTCAACACACAGTGACTGGAGAAAGTATTGCCAATTTATTTTATAAATAGTGTTTTTTTTGCTACCAGCTATTGCTAGCAAAGTAGTCGCTTTAAAACAGCATTTATATTTCATTAAAAAAAAGCATAACTGACTTTTGTTTTCAAACTATTAAACATTTCCAACCAGGTGCTCTTGGACTACGCAATGTCGAAGTCCACTCAGTATGTTAGTTCAATTACACATACCGGAAGCAGTTGAGAAAAAAAATGTACAAAAATGTTCTGTTTTAATTTTTCTTCAATTGTACACTCCATTCTATTTGATATTTTACTGGTTTGAATTTTTTTTAAAAGTCTTTTTCAAAACCAAATGTGGCATGCGATGATTTTTAATTTTTAGGTTGAATTGTACTTTTGTTGTGAATATTGCATTGTCTAGTCTATCATTCTATCAAATTCAACAAATCTATAGATTAATCTTATAAATTTCTTAACAAAGATTTGTTTAGGTCATTATTACTTTGATTTTACAGTCCAAGTATAGATCAATACTTGTTGCGATCTTTCCCATTCATTTATAGACTTACTGTAAGCAGGACCTATTTACTGATTCTCAGCAATCTTTAAAATTTCTGGTCCTTCAAAGTCAGATCAAACATGAACTAATATTATAATGCTGAGACTGTCATCAAATGTTCACCCTGGTGTTGTGGTCATTAAGATAACTTTGTCCAGAACAAAACAAAATGATAATGGTAGAGGCACTTTGACATAATGAGGTACGACTAGATCTAAGGCATATTCCTTTGATTTTCAAGGAAGCAGCAGTTGCAGTTTGGTTGCTGTAGTCTGTTTAACTGATGTCACACTTGCAAAGAGAAGCCTATAGAAAGTTGGCTTCTGCTATTGACCCAACTAACCTATTTAAAATTTAAGCAGTGAATGTGTTCTCTGTCTCTAACAAATGTTCAGATGCATCTCACCAGAGCTTTCTGGGCTTCTATGTAATGTTATCTATTGCCACAGAGTGGTAGCCAATACCAGAGGTGTTCAGGAGCTAGCAGAATTTTTTCACACTTTTCTGGCATAAACTTAAGTGTTAAATGGAAGTGCAGATTGTAAGCAGGGTAGAAGATCATTCTCTTATTTCCTAAGCAGAATAATTAGTCAGGCAGGGAATTTAAACAAAATATTATGATGCAAATTTAATTAAAATGGTCAGGTGAGGAGAGGTTTTTTGGATGGTTTATGATCAAATAATGCAAGGGGCTGTAATGTGCCAGTGCCCAGTTCTTGGATAAAGCAATATTTATATTCGGCTTTCTGTATAAAATGAAATTGAGAAACAAAAGTAAATGTTCTCCCATGTTAGTGGGTAGCACTGGTTATCAGGCACTTTTTAAAATATTCAGATATTCTGGTGCATGGAATTTTCTGCTTGCCTTAGTGAAATCTATCAATACTAGAAAATTTAACTCTTATTTTCTCTAGTATTTAATAAGGCAGCAATTAGCTTTATCCTTGGTCAGTTTCATCACTGTCTGAAATTAGTTCTTCCTCTACACTGCCCAAAGAATGTGCCTTAACCCAAACTTCAAAGAGCACTTTATTATATACCCAGATGATTTTTTCCTTCACTTTCCACACCTTTATGGCAAATTGAGTTTGCCACTTTAGTGCCAAATTATAGGAAGTTTTCTATTTTCTATTTTTAACCCAGGTGGAACTGGGTGAGGCTATCTTCAAAAATATTATTTATAGTAAGTACGAAAACTTTGATTAACAAACAGTAGTTAAATTTGAACCCATACCAGAAACTCAAGTGAATATTATCAACCTATCATATGAACAAGCTTCCTTTGCTCTTTTCCGATTTCTATACCAGACATTCATGAGTTCTTTTATAAATTTGACTCAAATAATGAATATCTTTGAATCCCAGAGCTGCTCCAAATCAGGATATGCATTCCCAGGGAATTGCAGCCAGGCATTTTATCCCATCTGTTTACTCAATATCCAATCCAGCTTCTGGAGCGAAGGCAGTATACGAACCAACATGGCAGCCCGTTGTCTGCAATAGTAATATTTAAATGAAGCCAAAGTACTCAACAGGTATTAGCTCCAAGATGAGTCAGATTGATAGCAATTTTATTTGTCGATATCAAAGCCAAAGTTTGGGCCAGAGACTCCTAAATAATTAATATGTAATAATGAAAGACCCTTCTTACATATAAAAAACAAGCCAGCAAAATTAGTATGTTGCAAATATGGAAGACAGCAGGACAATTCTAGTGGTTTATGTTCCTTATTTGCTTCCTTTAATTTCATTTTCATGAGGTCCAGGAGAATTTCACAATTATGTGTCATATATCTCTGTGCTATAGACATCCTGAGGCATGTGAATGGCCTCCTCCTGTAATGTAATTCTACAAGATATAATAACCTTCATAATTGCAATGAACTTTTAATATTTATCGTGGCCCAATAGAAAAAGGTTTAATTGAATGGACCATTAAGCAAAATGCATTAATGAATAAAAACTATTGTAAGCTGAATGCTTCAATACAATGGAAAGGCTCCTCTCTTTAAAAAAAAAGGCAGGGTTCATTTTATAGCAAGATGCATTTGAATTCTCTGAAGAGGAGGGTTTGAAATTAGTGGGGGTGGCATGGTAGCGTAGTGGTTAGCACACCATGTTACAGTACAGGCAACCTGAGTCCAATTCCCACCACTGCCTGTAAGAAATTTGAATGTTCTCCCTGTGACCTTGAGAGTTTCTTCCAGGTGCTCTGGTTTCTTCCTACAGTCCAAAGACGTACAGGTTTCCAGGTTAATTGGTAATTGTAGATTGTCCCATAATTAGGCTGGGGTTAAATCACGAGATTTCTGTGCAGCACAACTCGACAGGTCAGAAGACCCTACTCTGCACTGAATCTCAAATAAAAATAAAATAATGGAATTAGTATCATACATGTTTGCCTTTGAAGATTGATGTCATAAAAATTCGAAGTAATTCATACATTTAAATTATAACAGCTGAATAAGGCATACTGTTCATAAATGTTTATAGTCAAACATAACTTAATCGACTTTAAGTCCTCTTATTCAGACAGAAAATATTGTTCCATTCACTTCATTTATACTATATTGCACATGTGTACATTTTGCAACGTCACATTTACTTCTCCAAAATCCAACTTCTGATCAAAAATGTTACTCAGTTTTATTGAATAAAAGATGTAGACAGGAAAGAATTTGATTGTTTTTGAGGCAGGCCATGTATTGATTCTATGTTTTACTGATGTGTAAATTGGTGTAACAGCCATTGATAGAATAAAACATGTTCTGTAATGCCACGATCACAGTTCATTTGTCAATATTTATTTTTCACCTATTGCTTCTACATTTCTCCATTTCTGTGTGAAAGTGAATATGCTCGAGTGATTTTCTTGTACTTTTGTTTGCTGAGATGCGAGTTCAGGAATGTGATCACTTTCAGATGTGATCATCTGAAAGTCAGCCATTCTTGTTTTTCCATGTATTGAGAAAGAAAAATTGATTCAATCATAAGCAGTATTTTTAAACCTCAAATCGACTCTGTGATGGCTAATGGTCAATGAATAACCTGTGCTGCTATTTGATTGTGAATCATACAAGTTAAATACAGCAATTTACTTACAAATTCCTGAAGTGCTGTAACTCTCGTATTCATGATAAAAACTTGCTTAAGGAAGGAATAGCATGATGTAACATTTTCCATTTTCAAACGTGGATGCTTAAGATTGGGAATTCAGAATAAATATTGCTTTCATCAAAACTCCTTATACTACTGGTAGATAAATTTAGTTTTTGCAGAATTCTCATGCATTGTATATGTCTGATCTGTTGTTAGAGTTCTAAATTTACAAGCATTTATATTATATGGTCCAACTCTGTATACTACATCACAGAATATTATCATAGGAATATATTCTATATAAATCACATGTGAATGACAGTTTTAGCCTTCAGATTTTAATCAGATTAAATTTATGTAAAATGTGTTTACTGATTTCACAAATGATCTGTGCAACTTATATATTGTTTGTATCATTTGGTTATAGAAGTACATTAATTGATTTTAAATCTGAATAAAATTGTGGACAACAATGCAACACATATGTTTAGAGGCATTATTCGGTGGTAAACTAGGTAGAAAGTCACAACCAGCTATGCACATCACAAGATAATAGAATGCTATTATTAAATTTTATTTTTTGCCATTAAAGGATATTTAAATTTAAAATATAACAATCAGCAATAAAAATACATTAAAACATCAAAGACTGAGAATAGAAAATCCTGACTTCAAGGCAGGAAATCTGATTGTACTGTGATATTTTGCTGCCATCTACACTAGTCAGAATTTAAAAACTCAAGGTGATCAAATTTCATGATGCGATTTGTATCCCAAGGTTGGATATCAAAACCTTGCATCCTGACCAAACACATCGTCAAAATTATACATATATAAAACTTCCAAAACATTCCATTTAAACAATACACACAAAATGCTAGAGGAACTCAGCAGGCCAGGCAGCGACTCTGGGAAAAAAAGTACAGTCAACGTTTCAGGCCTAGACCCTTCGGCAGGACTGGAGAAAAAAAGAGGAGCAGATATAAAAGATGGGGAAGGGGAGAGAGAAAAACAAGGTGATATGTGAAACTGGTAGGGGGAGGGATGAAGTAAATAGCTGGGAAGTTGATTGGTGAAAGAGATACAAGGTTGGAGAAGGAGGAGTCTGATCGGTGAGATTAGAAGGCCATGGAAGAAAGAAAAGGGGACAGGAGCACCAGAGGGACTGGTGAAGGAGAGGGCAGTGAGAGGGGGGTCATTACCGGAAGTTCGAGAAATTGATATTCATGCCATCATGTTGGAAGCTACCCAGACAGAATATAAGGCGTTGTTCCTCCAACCTGAATGTGGCCCCATCGAGACTGTAGAGGAGGCCATGGATGGACATATTGGAATGGGAAGTGGAGTTAAAATGGGTGACCACTGGGAGATCCTGATTCTTCTGGCAAATGGAGCGCAGGTGCTCAGGAAAATAGTCTCCCAATCTATGTTGAGTCTCACTGATCCACAGGAGGCAATATTGGGAGCATTGGACACAGTAATGACCTCAACAGGCTCACAGGTGAAGTGTCGCCTCACCCGAAAGGACAGTTTGGGGCCCCTGAGTGGTAGTGAGAGAGAAGGTATAGGGGCAGGTGTAGCACTTGTTCCACTTGCAAGGATAAGTGCCAGGAGGGATATTAGTGGGGAGGGACAAATAGACAAGGGAGTCGCATAGGGAGCGATCCCTGAGGAAAGCAGAAAATTGGAGGGGGAGGGAAAGATGTGCTTGGTGGTGGGATCCCGTTGCAGATGGCAGAAATTCTGAGGAATTATTTACTGGATGCAGAGGCTGGTGGGATTGTAGATGAGGACAAGAGGAACCCTATCCCTGGTAGGGTGGTGAGAGGATGGGATAAGAGCAGACGTGCTGGGGAGTAGGTACAGAGGAGATGTCGGGGTAAGTTATTTTACTCAGAGAGTGGTGAGTGCATGGAATGGGCTGCCGGTAACAGTGGTGGAGGCGGATACGATAGGGTCTTTTAAGAGGCTTTTAGATAGGTATGTGGAGCTTAGTAAAATAGAGGGCTATAGGTAAGCCTAGTAATTTCTGAGGTAGGGACATGTTTGGCACAACTTTGTGGGCTGAAGGGCCTGTACTGTGCTGTAGGTTTTCTATGTGTGTGAAATGGAAGAGATACGGTTGAGGGCAGCATCGATGGTGGAGGAAGGGAAGCCTCTTTCTTTTAAAAAGGAGGACACCTCCTTCATTCTAGAATGAAAAGCCTCATCTTGAGAGCAGTTGTTGCAGAGATGAAGGAATTGAGAGAAGGGGATGGCGTTTTTACAAGTAACAGGGTGGGAGGAGGTATAGTCCAGGTAGCTGTGAGAGTCAGTGGGTTTATAACAGACATCAGTAAATAAGCTGTCTCCAGAGATAGAGACAGCGAGATCCAGAAAGGGGAGAGAGGTGTTAAATAGACCAGGTAAATTTTGAAGGCAGGGTGGAAGTTTTAGGCAAAGTTAATGAAGTTGACGAGTTCCACACGGGTGCAGGAAGCAGCACCAATGCAGTCAACGATGTAACAGAGGAAAAGTGGGGGATGGACGCCAGTGTAGGCTTGGAACATTGACTGTTCCACGTAGCTGACAAGAAGGAAGGCATAGCTGGCACCCATGTGAGTGCTCATGGCTACACCTTTTGCTTGAAGGAAGTGGGAGAAGCCAAAGGAGAAATTATTAATATTGAGAACAAATTCCACTAGACAGAGGAGAGTGGCGGTGGGGGGAACTGGTTGAGTCTAGTGTCCAGAAAGAAATGGAGGGCTTTGAGGCCTTCCTGTTGGGGGGGGGGGGGGTGTATATGAACAGGACATTCATAGTTAAAATAACATGCTTGAGGCCAGGGAATTTGAAATCATTGAAAAGATCCAGAGCGTGTGAGATGTTACAGATGTAGGTAAGAAGGGACTGAACCCAGGGGACAAGACAGAGCCCAGGTATGCAGATATGAGTTTAGTGGGGCAGGTACAAACTGAAACAATGTGTCTACCTGGACAAGCAGGTTTGTGGATCTTGGGTAGGATGTAGAAACAGGAGGTTGGTGGCAGTGGATGGGAGATCACCAGAGCCAATAAGGTTGGTGATGGTATGGGAAACAATGGCCTGGTGCTCCTTAGTGGGGTCCTATTCAAGGGGCAAGTAAGAGGAGGTGTCTGAGATTCGCCACCTGGCCTCAGCAAGGCAGAGGTCAGTACGCCAGACTAATACAGCACCCCCTTATCTGCAGGTTTGATGGTGAGGTCAGGATTAGTGCAGAGGGAGAGGAGAGCAGACCATTTGGAAGGGGTGAGGTTGGAATAGGAGAGAGGAGTGTTGAAGTCTAGATGGTTGAAGTCAGTCAGCAGTTGGCAATGAAAAATTCCAGAGCCAGGCAGAAGACCAGGAGGGTGCGTCTAGGAAGAGGAGGAGAGTTGAAGACAGGAGAAGGAATCATCGGTGCAGGGTGGAGATTCCTTGGAGCTGGAGGCAGCGGAGAAGAGCTCAGCATCATGGCGGGTGCAGAACTTGCTGAGGTGTGAGTGCAAGGGGGACAAAGGTGAGGCCCTAACGGAGGACAGAACATTCTGCTTCAGAGAGGGGAAGATCAAAAGGAATGGTAAAGACCTGGCATGAAAGAGAACTGGGATCAAAGGGGGGGGGGGGGGAAAGGGAGTTGGTAGTTTCTGAGGAGAAGGGCGGTTTGGGGTGTTCAGGGAAGGTGGGGTGAGAGGAAGATGGAATCTCCGAGGGCCCAAGAGTGACGATGTGCCCTGAGAGAGACTGGATTGTGGAATGGTGGTGGAGGAAGAGGAGACGCATGTGAAGACCCGGGCTGGTGGTCAAGGCCGGAGCTGGAGTTGGAGGTTGTGCAATCGGCATTTTGGAGATGTCCAAGCTCATTGGAACCCACAACTTGTATCTGTGGAGTCTGGGTTTTGAATCTGCTTGGGATCATTTCAGCCACTGAGCTCGGTAGCAGGGGTCATGGTCTGGAGACATCCGGGCCTACCGGTGTTGGAGTCAGCAGATTCTGTGGTCTGTAGACAGGCGACCTTTCAATCCTTGCTAACATGAGAAAGTCAAAGAACTGGTGACTGAAAACGTGGATCCAGCGGAGGACAAAGTGGCGGACAGGCGGCAGAAAGAAAATCCCGGTGGCAGAGTGAGAATCCTGGAGTTGTGGATGTGACTAAGATAGGGACATCAAGTATTTCCTGATGGTGGAAAGCGTGGTGTGTAGAATGCGGTGAGAGAAGCAGTCAATTGAATGTGAGTACCTAGAGTCCTCGAAGGGTCCAAATCAAGAAGCTTGAAAATGAACCTGGAAACCGTATGGTGCAAGCTGGCAGAGAAGACATGTTCCCAGGAAGGATAGATGGCTGTGGTAGTGGGTCTGGGTAAGCACATGGTCAAAGAGTCAGAGAGCAGCAAGGATCACAGAGGAGGAGATGTGAGATTTTATTAGTTTGCTATATTTTAATTCTGTTCAATTAAAGCTGCGTTGACGATTAAATTAGTTTAACATTGGGCTTATGTAGAGCCTTGATAAAATGGTTAGAAAAGTTCTCTGCCAAGTAATGTGTCAATGGGTATATCCTTGGACCCAATATTTCCAGGGCTGGTTTAATCAATTGCTCAGCCATATTTCTCATGAAGGTAGTTTCATATGTTTTTTTAAAAAAATGGTAGACAGGTGTCCAGCTAACAGCTTGGAAATTATATTATTATTTAACCAGACATTTGTGTATAAATCACTTGAAAGAAAGTGGTGTGTTATGATACAGGCCAATGGGTGAACAAAGAGTATTTCTGAATGATTTTTAATGGAAATTAACTATGAAGGCCCTTAGATGTGCTTTCAGTGGCCACTTTATTAGGTGCAGCTGTATCCCCTGCAAACATCTAATCAGCCAATCATGTGGTAGCAACTCAATGCATAAAAGCATGCAGACATGGTCAAGAGGTTCAGTTGTTGTCAGACCAAACATCCGAATGGGGAAGAAATGTGATTCCATTTGACCATGGAATGATTCTTGGTGCCACACCAAGTGGGTTGAATATCTCAGAAATTACTGATCTGGGATTTAAAAAAACAAAACACCCAGCATTCTTAAGTTTACAGAGAAAGGTGCAAAATACAACCAAAAGGAAACATCAAGGGAATATGACAGTTCCTTGGTCAAAAACACCTTGTTAACGAGATATGTCAGAGGAGATGGGCAGATTGGTTCAAAGTGACAGGAAAGAGACAGCAACTCAAATAAGCGTGTGTCACAACATTGGTGTGCAGAAGAGGATCTCCAAATACACAACACGTCGAACTTCGAAGTGGATGAGCTACAGCAGCAGAAGACCATGAACACACCTTCAGTGGCCACTTTATTAAGAACAGATGATACCTACTAAAGTGGCCACTGAGTGTATTTTAATGAATTTCTGAAAAAAAATGTTTGGTATCAAAATACTCATAGATCGGTTGATGGAACATTCACGAGAATGCATATCCTTCTTGTGACTATTATAATATTGATCTTCCTTTCCTAAATTGCATTACGTCTGAGAGAAGAAAGCCTTTAGTCAAACAAGCTGATGTCACCATATGTATCACAAGATAGATCACTCACTATGCAGGTAATACCAAATAATTAGACAACATTAGTCATTTACTAAGTTCAAGATAAATCATAATTATTTATACAGTAATGGAATATTACGTGTTCATAGAGTCAGCTAATGAGTGTGATATGCTTTAAGATGATAACATTCATCTTTATTCATCCTGTCATCATTTATCCTCCCAAGGATTTAACTACTCCGATATAGTATCTAATATTGTCAATGAGATGTTATTTCAGAGATTTCTGTCTCCATGAAAATATATTATATATATTGAAATTAATAAAATAATTATTAATAAGCAGCATTTCTGTATCTCTATAGGAACATTGATTCAGCTGTAAATCAGTCAGATCCTCAAGTCTTTTTATAATTCAGCACAGGAGTGTAGCGGCTAGCACAATGTTTTACTACCAGAGACCCATGTTCAATTTTTACCACTGCCTGCAAGGAGTTCTCCCCATGACTGTGTGAGTTTCTTCTAGGTACTCTGGTCTCTTCCCACAGTCCAAAGACGTATCGGTTGGTAGGTTAATTTGTCATTGTAAATTGTCCCATGGTTAGGTGAGGGTTAAATCGGGGGATTGCTGGGCGTCATGTCTCAAAGGGGTGGAAGAGCCTATTCCACACTGTATCTCTATCAAAAAGAATAAATCAGAATTTTAATCAAGTATTTCATTTTTATTCATATCTTTAAGAAATAGATTACCTCAATCTTTTTAAAAATTTACAACTCAACACCTTTTAACGTAGCTCAGAACTGACTAGTTCTAATTTTGCGTTTTTTTCCCAACCAGAGGAAACACATTTCCACCATCTCCCTGTAATTACCTGAATTAGATCATCTCATAACGTATCATTTAGAGCACTTTCAGCCCAATACTGACTACAGCTTTATGTAATACGAGATCATTTCAGTCACCTTGTGGCAAGACCAACAGTCTGTTAGCCTTTTTGCTTCTTTGATCTGGCCTGAAATAAAGGCCTCACTGATCAGATGGGATATTGGGCACCAGTACCTTAAATGTACAGAATACGTTGACTGCGAAGGATAGATTTGTTAGATTTCTGAACTGAAAGTGAAGGTGTTCCTTGTTAGGAACTAATTAGTCTTTATATGAAAACCACAGGAATAAAAGTGGTTAACAAATTGATGCAATTTTTGACTGATTCAAGAAAAGTGTTTTAACATTTTCACTGCTTTCAAAAAAAAATCAAAAAACATTTTTAACCCTTACATACTATTCAGTTCAAATTTGACCCGTTTTGACATTTGACAGCAGTAAAAACACCCTTAATGCCATTTTTTTAGCCAAAATTTGATGACTTTCTTAAAGTGACCCAAAACATGCAAAAATGAGAATATTTAAACATTTTATACATTTGTACAGGTGCTACAAATTTTTTTACATTGAGTCTGTTCCGGGTCAAATTTGACCGGAATCTATTGAAATGGATTTTGAAACATAAATTAAGGATTAATTACCCATTTATTAATGTCAGATAGGCTATTTATATATTCTAAATAGATCTGTGGTTCAAAATTTAGTATAGACACTTGTAATGAGGGAATTCTTGGGCTGGGTCAAAATTGACCCGGACCATACTGTGAAGGTATAGAATATGAACAGGTTGCCTGGGTTAAATCGGTAGAAAATACTTCAAACAGATTGATGAAGCAAAAGAATGAACCAGTGATCTGTTATCTGTTCAGGATATTTCAACTGGAATAAATTTTTATTAACTGGAAATTATGTCTTGTTACTTTCCTCAAGCCCTCAACGTTTCTGCTAAATGTTAAAACAATTGTCCCTACATATGCATTCCAGACCAAAGTGAATCCCTACTTAAATAGCTTCTTTGCAGGAAATTGTTTGAATAGTTAGGGAATGTTGCCAATTCTTTGAAACAAGCAAAACTTTATTGGATTTCTGTCATTTACAATCAGCACCCACATGAAATTGAAACTCAATGTATACCTCCAAAAACTGCATGGAGAGTCTTGCACTAGCTATGTGACATTCAACATAGCTGGGGGTAGAAGTAGACATTCACATAGGTGGATGGCTTGAAGAAGAAAAGCTCATTTGCATAACTACCACCACCAAGCAATTGTCAATGACAGTCACAGCTCAAAATGACACAAGATCTAGCTCTCACTTTTTCGGTTTCTACTTGTAACTAACTGTGCGCTAATAGTGTGGCTGAGGACACGCAAGCAAAACGAACAATCGCACAGTCTAGGAGTGTGCAAACCAAATATGAATGATCCAAGGAAATAATAAAGTTATGCAGAATATTGGCAGGAAATTTTAAGGACAAAATTTTGTTTACCCCTTAGTATTTTACTTTTCTTAATACAAAATTATACTTTACTTAGAAGTCCATTTGGGGCACGGTACAGCCAGTTTTCATATTAAGCAAACCATTTAGAAATATATATATATATAATGCTCTTTCGTAAGAACAACATGGGTGTAATTTTAATCAATCTGTACCTTAGTCTGCCTCTTTGAAGAGATCCAGTTCCATATGTTGCTGTTAAAGTTTCATCCCTTTAAAATCTCTTGTAAAAATGTTGCTTTGAAGCCTACACCAGAATCATATTCTGCCAGCCTCTTGGGCAAAAGGAATTTCATTTCTGAATGCTAAACTTTTTCCGATTGCTCCTTGCTGCAGCCACATATTTGAAGCACTGAATGTAAACAGCCCTATGGTAAGCAAAATGTTCCCTTTATCTGAGCATTTCAAAGTAAAGGCCATTAAAAGAATATGCCTCTAATTGGCAGTAAAGGATGTTGTTAAGCTCCCTAAATGTGTACCATTACTAACAGCTGGTTTGCGTTAGTTGATAAGGCTGTAAAAACCTGCCCATTAAGTTCCATGAAACCAGCGGCCAGGTTTTATAGTCCAAATAATAGTGAGGTTAATGGGGCTCAGTGGTACAGCAACTTCAGGTGAGAGGCACACATTGGATAGGAGGCCAATATCAGAAAGTTGTTTTCTGAGTTGCAGTCCCAATTAGCTGCATGTAAATGGTATCTTCCTATTAATTTTACCACTAAAGTTCATTCCGTGGTTTGTAGTTGCTGAGTTTGTATAATAGATGTGAACTCAGCCTGCTATGGATCTTTCACTTTGGCAAGTCTGACCATCTGATTCTACTTCTACCCCCAGCGAGTAGGCAGAGATTGAGGACTGCAGTAGCAAGAGTAAGGACAGTCAAGGAATAGACAAGAGATGGAGAGAAGCACTTACAGGACTGCTTTACATCAGTGGACAGAAACACATTCAGGGCTTCAAATCTCAAATAAATATGCCACAGCCATTTGGCTTCATCATTGACTACAGCTCAACATTCAATGCTATCATCCCCTCAAAGCTAATCACTAAGCTCCAGGCCCTAGGCCTCAATACTTCCCCGTACAACTGGTTTCCTCAATTTCCTCACGTGCAGATCCCAGTCAGTAAGGATTGGTAACAACATCCCCTCCACACTCACCATCAGCACAGGTGCACCATGAAGCTGGGTGCCTAGCCTCCTCCTCTACCCATTTTAATCCTTCAATTGTGTGTCTAAGTATAGCACTAATGTCATATTTAAGTTTGCTGATGACATCACTGTTGTGGCCAAACCAAAGGTAGAGTCTAACTGGCAAACAGGAGGGAGATCGAAACAACAACAATCTCTCACTCAATGTCAGCATAACCAAAGAGCTATTTCTCGACTATAGGAGGAAGAAGCCTTTCCTCATTAGGGGACTGGAGGTGGAGAGGGTCAGTAACTTTAAAATCATGGGCATTATCATATCAGAGGATTCATCCTGGGACCAGCAGGCAAATGCCATAACAAAGAGGGCACACAAGCACCACTACTTCCTTATAAGTTTACATAGATTCAGCATGTCAACTAAAACTTTGACAAACTTCTGTGGATGGAGTGTGTAGTATCCTGACTAGTTGCATCATGACCTGTTAAAGAAACACCGACACCCTAGATGAAAAATGTCAACAGAAACTGATGTATACAGCCTACTCTATCACAGACATAACTGTCCTCACCATTGAGCCCATCTACAAGGAGTGCTGTCACAAGAAAGCAGCATCCATCATCAAGGACCCCCACCATCCAGGCCATGCATTCTTCTCATTACTACCATCGTGCAAGAGGTAACGGGGCCTTAGGTCCCACAGCACTATGTTCAGAAGAAGTTATTGCTCTACAATCATCAGGCTCCGGAACAAATGTGGATAACTTCACTCACCTCAACTTTGAATTCACTTTCAAGGACTCAGTAACTCTTGTTCTCAGTATTATTGATTTATTTATATACTATATCTATTTTTATTTGCACTATCTGTCTTCTTTAGCACATAGGTTGTTTGTTAGTCTGTGTTTATGTATATTTTTATAAATTCTGTTGTATTACTTTACTTTCCTGTAAATGCCCCCAAGAAAATGAATCTCAAGTTAGTATATGATAACATGTACATACTTTGATAGTAAATTTACTTTGACTTTTGAACAATATGAATTACACTTTATTTCTTGGGAGCCATTTTCTAGTGAATACTGACATTTGTGATGATATCTATCACTACCTCCAATGTACCAACACAACCAGTGGCCATGAGAGGAAAGTAGGTTCAAAGGTAATGATCTCAACCCAGCATAATGCTCATTGTCCATCAGGTAGTAGTGATCACTGATCTTCTTGCTTTGGAGATGTGGACCACCCACAGTCAACACATGAAGGCACTGGAGTAGTCATGGTCATTACTGCAATGTTCTCTAAATCCAGAGGTGAACCTGTGCTGACCTCCAATTGCAAGCCAACATCTCCAGCATCATCATTCACCCAGTTCTGATGAACAGGCCAAAAGAGCCTGTGGGCTCTGTACTCTGGCCATGCAGAGGATTATTAAGAAGACAGAGAAGGATGCTTGTAAAGTCTTTTTTTTTTGGAAAATGTGCAGCATCTCCACTAATGTCTGGGAATCTCTGGCTCATGATCACTCAAAGTGGAGAAGAATATTTTGGAATGGTGTTGAAAAACATAAGACTATGCATTGAAAGCATGTAGACCCCACATAAACAGCAAGAGGAATAAATCACCTTACAAAATTCCCCACCCACACCCTGCCAACAATGTCCTCTCCATCTGTGGTAGAGTCTGTAGTTCCCACATTGGCCTCATCAGGAATTTCAGACCCAGAGAATGAGAGTGGAGCAGCACCGTTGTTATCGATTAGAAATTAGTGCCTAAGGTGGTTGATGGCAAGATACACAATTTTACAACATTTTAAATTTCCAGAAAAATGCAGAAAAGGAGAATTGAAAACTATTTTCAGCACTTGAGAAGGATGGAATAGTGTACTCCCAATTTGTCTTTTAATTTATAGAAATGATCCATAGATGGCAGTGTAGGCTGAGGTTCAGATCTTCAAGCCACAAAGACAGATAAATAAATGCCTCAGGTGTGTTTAGACTTAAAAAAAACACATAGCTTGATTTTCAATCCCACTGCAATTACTTGTGTTTATGTAGTGTCCCCACATAAAGGAATGTCTCAGAGCCCTTTGAAAGGGGATTGATAAGTACCAAGTCAGGAAAGAGGATGTTTGAGGGAAGGGTGCGAAGCCAAATGGTTTGGGACGGAATTTCAGAGAACAAGGAACAGTGGCTGAGAGATCATCCTCTGGTGGAGCAATAGGCTAGAGTCAGAGCAACTGAGCTGTGGGCAAGGACACGTGGCTGGAGAAGAATGTGGTCCTGGCAGATGACCAATGGGAGATTAAAAAGCTCATTTCACAGCTGAAAGAAAGCAACATTTCACTCTCACTATACCAAGCCTGAGCTCACATTCAGGAGTTAAAGCCTAGGTCAAAAATGTTGGCAGAAACCAAACAGGTGGCTCAAGGAATAAGATGGTGTGGGTTCTTTCACCTATCACCTTTAGTCTGTGAGACCTGACTCTTTCTCTTCTAACTTTGTTCCCAGATGCTGACTAGCAACTTCACTTTCCAGTCCTTTTTCAGCTGTTGACCTTAACAACTCTTCAGGGATATTTCCCATCTCTTTCAAGAGTGCTGTTGTTAACCCTTTGCTTCAAATGTGGCATTATAGGCTCCACAAACAGGGAAGATATTAGCTTCTGTTAAATTCGGGAGCTTTATGTCAAGATGGCCAGTGTTCATCCACACAAACCCACTGGGAAGGAATAGATTGCACCCAATGAATGAGGCTTAAAGATTTCAGACATACTAATCACATCCCTGAAGCTCCTACCCCACCAGTTTTAAATAGTTTAAAATAGTTTGCCTAAATCAATGAGTTGGTCAGGTATCCCTCATGATATTGATTGTCTGCTTGCTGTATAATATACCCATTCCAAACCCATTTAATATCTTCTGGTCATTATAACGCATTGAACTATAATCAATATGTAGTTTATAAAATGCATTTATATTTGATTTTTGTTCTTGAAGGTAACTAATTTCACCTTTTCTACCTTAACTCCATTTGTGATAACATACTAAGTTATTTTTGTTTATCTAAATGCAGCGTAGTTGCAGGTACCAACAAGCCCTTGGAGGGCACCTTGCCATTTATCAGGCAGCTCTGTCAGAGGTATTCTTGTGATATGTCAAGGGACAATTAAGCTGTTAATAGTTTTGTTCTGTTTTGCAAAGCTTGGTCAGAAGAATGTTTTCAAGCCAGATGTTGTAACTCCAGGCTAAATGTGACCCCGTTTTATATGCAAAAACATCAAAATAGCCAGACTACACCTGTTGAACTTCAGCCTCAAGCTAAATGCATCAATTGTTGCTGACATGATAATGTTATTTTTCTGAGCACATTTCGCATTTTGTCTGTTTTGCTGCCAGCTTCAAATCTGCATTGTCATTAACATTATCCCTTTCTTGTTCTCCAGTAGTAGCAATGCAGAAAAGAATGGTCTTCGTGACTGCTCAAGAAAGTTGTTTTGCTAAATTTGCATTTCCTAACAATCAGCAATCATTTGGTGCGTTCAGTGAGGCATGTCTGACATGTTGAAATGAAGGTTAGTCTCAATGTTAGCATTGTAATTTGAAGGTCATGTTCGGGCATCAACACCATCCTCATTAATTGTGCAATGGAATTCAGCATTTCAAATCCCAGATGTCCCCGGGAAAGACATCAGTTAGAAACTCTTATCAGCATGCTTCACTGTCTGCTTTCAACTATTAAAACAAAACAATTATGCAAAAACATTCTAGAATATATATGATCATGTGTCTGGAATGATCATTTTCATGGAATCTGAATTCTGAAATCTTTGTGTCAGTGTATAAGAACACATTTAAGAGGTTCTTTGCTGCTTTTTGTTTAAAGTTCAAAGTAAAGTTATTATCAAAGTACAAATATGTCACGATATACAACCCTGAGACGCGTTTTCGTGCAGCAGACTCAGTATATCTAAGAATGATCATAAAAATCAATGAAAGACCTTGCCAAACAGAACAGGCAAACAACCAATGTGCAAAAGACAAGATGTGCAAATGCAAAATAAAAAATAAATAATAACAATAATAATAATAACAATAAATATAGAAGCAATCAATATCAAGAGCATCAGATATGTTCTTGAAAGTGAGCCCACAGGTTGTGGGAATGTTTCAGTGATGAGGGAGGTGAATATAACTGAAGTCATCCCCTCTGGTTCAAGAGCCTGATGGTTGAGGGGTAATAACTGTTCATGAACCTGGCGGTGTGAGTCCTGAGGCTCCTGTGTCACATTTCTGATGGCAGCAGCAAGAAGACAGCATGACCTGTGTGGTGGGGGCCTTGATGGTGGACGCTGATTTCCTGGGACAATGCTGCATCAATGTGCTCAGTGATGGGGAGGGCTTTATAGAATTGACTGTATCCACTACTTTTTTGTAGGATTTTCCATTCAAGGACACAAGACCATAAAACATAGGAGCAGAATTAGGCCATTCAGCCCATTGAGCCTGCTCCACCATTCCATTATGGCTGATTGGCTGATCCCAGATCCCACTTAACCCCATACACATACCTTTTCACCATATCCTTTAATGCCTGACCAATCAGGAAACTATACATTTCCGCTTTAAATATACCCATGGACTTGGCCTCTACCACAGTTTGTGGAAGAGCATTCCACAGATTCAATACTCCTCGGGTAAAAAAAATTCCTCCTTACCTCTGTTCTACAAGGTGGCCCCTAAATTCTGAGGCTGCACTTTCTGGTTCTGAATACCCCCACCAGAGGAAGCATCCTCTCCACACCCACCCTTTCTAGTCCTTTCAGCATTCAGTAGGGTTCAATGAGATCCCTCCCCCTCACATTCTTTAATTTCAGTGAGTACAGGTCCAAAGCTGCAAAACGCTCCCTATATGTTAACCACTTCATTCTCAGAATCATCCCTGTGAACCTCCTCAGGACTCTGTCCAACAACAACACATCCTTTCCTAAATATGGGGCCCAAAACTGTTGACAATACTCCAAGTGTGGCCTGACTAGTGTTTTTATATTCTATTTCCATTGAAATAATTGTCAATATTGCATTTGCCTTCTTTGCTACAGACTCAACCTGTAAATTAACCTTCAGGGAACCTTACACGAGGACTCCTAAGTCCCTTTGCAACCCTGATGTCTGAATTTTCTCCCCATTTAGATAATAGTCTGAACTACTGTTCATTGTACCCAAATGCATTATCATACATTTCCCTGAACACTGTATTCCATCTGCCACTTTTTTTACCCATTCTTCCAATTTGTCTAAGTCCTGTTACAATCGCCTTGCTTCCTCAGTAATACCTATCCCTCCACCTATCTTTGTATCATCCACAAACTTTGCCACAAAGCCATCAATTCCATTATCTAAATCACTGACAAACAATGTAAAAAGTAGTGGTCCCAATATTGACCCCTGAGGTACATCACTAGTCACCGGCAGCCAACCAGAAAAGGCTCCCTTTATTCCCACTCACTGCCTCCTGCCTGTCAGTCATTCCTCTATCTATGTCAGCATCTTTCCTGTAATGCCTTGGGATTTTATCTTGATAAGCAGCCTCATGTGTGACACCTTATCAAATGAAAATCCAAGTAAATGACATCCACTGCCTCTCCTTTGTCCACTCTGCTTGTTACTTTCTCAAAGAACTCTAACAGATTTGTCAGGCAAGATTTCTTGTGACAGAAACCATGCTGACTTTGACTTATTTTATCATTAGTCTCCAAGTAGCCCAAAAACAACATCCTTAGCAATAGACTCCAACACTTTCCTGACCACTGAGGTCAGGCTGACTGGTCTATAATTTCCTTTCTTTTGCCTTCCTCTCTTCTGAAAGTGCGGAGTGACATTTGCAATTTTCCAGTCTTCCAGGACCATGCCAGAATCAAGAGATTCTTGCAAGGTCATGACCAATGCATCCATTATCTCTGCAGCAACCTCTCTCAGGACTCTGGGATGTTGTCCATCTGGTCCAGGGGACTTATCCACCTTAGGACCTTTCAGCTTGCCTAGCACTTTTTCCTTTGTAATAGCAATGGCACTCACTCCTGCTCCTGACACCCATGGACCTCTGGCATACTGCTAGTGTCTTCCACAGTGAAGACTGATGCAAAGTATTCATTAAGTTCATCTGTCATTTCGTCGTTCCCTATTACTATCACACCAGCAAAATTTTCCAATGGTCCAATATCAACTCTCTCCTCCCTTTTATTTTTTATATAACTGAAAAAGCTTTTAGTATCCTGTTTTATATTATTGTCTAGTTTACCCTCATATTTCATCTATTCCCTTCTTATACCTTTCTTAGTTGTGTTTTGTTGGATTTTAAAAGCTTCCCAATCATCCAACTTCCCATTCACTTTTGCTACCTTATATGCCCTTTTCTTGGCTTTTATGCAGTCCTTAACTTCCCTTGTCAGCCACAGTTGCCTACCCCTGCCACTTAAGAACTTTTTCTTCTGTGCTTTGTGAACTATTCCAGAAACTTCAGCCATCTCTGTTCTGTAGTCATCCCCACCAGAATCCTTCTCCAATCCACCTGGGCAAGCTCCTCTCTCATGCCTCTGTAATTCCTTTTATTCCACTGCAATACTGATACATGTGACTTATGCTCCTCCCTCTCAAAATGCAGGATGAATTCAATCATATTATGATCTCTGCCTCCTAAGGGTTCCTTTATGTTAAGCTCCCTAATAAGATCTGACACCCATTTAAGATAGCCTTTCCCCTAGCAGGCTCAAGCACAAGCTGTTCTGAAAAGCCCACCTTGTAGGCATTCAACAAATGCTCTCTTCTGTGATCTAACACCAACCTGATTTTTCCAATCCCCTTGCATATTGAAGTCCCCCATTACAAATGTGACGTTACCCTTATTACATGCCTTTTCCAGCTCCCTTTGCAACCTCAACCCCACATCTTGGCTACTATTTGGAGGCCTATATATGATTCCTATACATTTTTTTTGTACTTTTGCAGTTTCTTAACTCTCCCCGCAAAGAATCAACATTCTCTGACCCTATCACAAACTAGGAAAAATCTGCAGATGCTGAAATTTCAAGCAACACACACAAAATGCTGAAAGAACTCAGCAAGCAGGGCAGCATCTATGGAAAAGAGTACAGCTGACATTTCAGGCTGAGATCCTTCAGCAGGTTTCTCTGACCCTATGTCCCCTTTTTCTAAAGATGTAATTCTATCTCTTACGAACAGAGCCACACGACCACCTATGTCTTCCTGTCTGTACTTTTGATACAACACAAAGTATATCCTTTGAAGTTAAGCTCCCAACTATAGCGTTCTTTCAGCAATGATTCAGTGATGCCCACAACATTATACCCACCAATCTCTAATTGCACCACGAGTTTGTCCACCTTATTCTGAAAGCTACTCGCATTTAAGTACAGCTACTTCAGTCCCGCATTCTTCGACCTTTTGAATTTTGCCTCTGTGATACAGTTTAACTCTTTGCTCTGTCTGCATTCGTATCCAATCATTGGCTTGTAATTTCTTACATCCATGTTACACCTATCCATGTTACCTGCTGGCTCATCCTCAACTCTATCATCCTGGTTCTCATCCCCCTGTGATATTAGTTTAAACCACTCCCAAAAGCTCTAGTAAACCTGCCCACAAGAATATCGCCCCCCTCAGATTCAAATGCAACCCATTCCTTTTGTACAATTCACACTTGCCCCAGGAAAGGTCCCAATTATCCAGAAATCTGAATCCCTGCCCGTTGCTCCAATTCATCAGCCACGCATTTATCGGTCACTTCGTTCTATTCCTATCCTCACTGTTGCATGACACAGGCAGCAATCCGAAGATTTCTACCCTTGAAGTCCAGTTTCTTAGCTTCCTTCCTAACTCCCTGTAGTCTGTTTTCATTGGTGTCTCCAAACCAGGCTGTGATGCAACCAGTCAATATACTCTCCACCACATAGTTCTTGGAAGTTCATTGAAGTTTTAGATGTCATGCTGTATCTTTGCAAACTTCTAAGGAAGTGGAAGCAATGCCATGCTTTCTTCATAAATGTACTTACGTGCTGGGTCCAGGACAGGTTCTCTGAAATGATAACACCGAGGAACTTACAGTTGCTGACCCTCTCCACCTCTGATCCCCCAAAGGACCTTTGGTTTATGGACCTCTTGTTTCCTCCTCCTTAAGTTGGTAATCAGCTCTTTGGTCTTGCTGAAATTGAGTGAGAGGTTGTTGCTGTGGCAAAATGCAGGAGGAACACAGCAGGTCAGGCAGCATCCGTGGAAGTGAATAGACTGTCGACAATTCAGGTTAAGACCCTTCTTCAGGATGCTTCAACTCACTTCTCATGCAGGGGTTGATGTGCTTCATCTCCAACCTCTCGAAATACTTTACCACAGCGGACAATAGACAGTGAGGGAAGTCACCACATTCTACTTGGGCTCTGGTGTAATTGAAGCCTGCTTTAAACAGGTGGGTACTTCAGAATGCCAAAGTGAGACATTAAAACTATTGCTGAACACTCCAGCCAGTTGATCAGCACAGTGTTTAGTACTCAGCCAGGTATCCCGTCTGGGCCAGAACTTTCTGTGGGTTTACCCTCCTGAAGAATGCACTCACATCGGCCTCAGAGACCAAAATCACAGGATCATCGGGGGCTGTGGTAGTTAGTGAAGGTTATTCTATATTTTGACAGTCAAAGTGAGCATTGAGCTCATTGGAAGTGAAGTCCTGTTGTCACCTTTTCACTTGACTTCACTTTCTAAAAGAGTTCGGCACGGACTAGAAGGGCCGAGATGACCTGTTTCTGTGCTGTAATTGTTATATGGTTATAATATCATTCAAGCCCTGCCACAGCTGTCAGTATCCTTTGTTGATTCAAGTTTAGTCCATAATTGTCACTTTGACCATGAGATGACTTTCTGGGGATCATACCTGGACCTCTTGTATCTTCCTTGGTCACCAGACCTGAATGCCTCTGATCTGGCCCTCAGCAGATTGTGGATCTCATGGTTCACGAGCGGCTTCTGGTTGGGGAAGACTGAATGATTTTGTGGGTGCCAGCCATGGTGTATTCATTCAGATTCACTGATGAACCCTTGAACACGGCCCAGTTCACTGACTCAAAACAATTCTTAAGCCGCTCCTCGGTCTCCCACGACCACCCCTTTGTTGTCCTACTCTCCACACCCTTGCTCTTTAAGTTCTGCCTGTATTCAGGTAGGAGATGGACAGCCAAGTGATCAGATCTCCTAAAATACAGTCTCGGCATGGAAGATAGGCATTCTTTATCAGAGCATAGCAGTAGTCTAGTGTGTTGGGACCTCTGATGCTAAAGGTTGTATGCTGATGCTAATTGGGCAGGGTTTTCTTCAATCAAGCCTGGTTGAAGTCCTCGACTAAGATTTTGAATACATCAGGATAGACTTGTTTCTTGTTTGGAGACAGCATCATGCAGTATCTCAAATGCTTGATTATATTTGGCCAATGCTGGTATGTAAATTGCAGTCAGGATCATGGAGGAGAACTATCTTGGTAAATACAATGATGTGTTTGATCATTAGGTGTCCCAGGTTAGAGGAACGTGAGTACAACAAAACTGCTGCATTACATAAGGTAGGTAGGCCTCCGTTAGTCTCGATAGACCATGGATTTGTGCCTTGGAAAGTTTCCAGGGCACAAGCCTGGGCAAGGTTTTTTTTATGGAAGACCAGCAGTTGCCCAAGCTGCAAGTCTCCCCTCTCCACACCACCGATGTTTTCCAAGGAAAGGGCATTAGGACTCATACAGCTTGGCACCAGTGTCGTCGCAGAGCAATGTGTGGTTAAGTGCCTTGCTCAAGGACACACACGCAGCCTCAGCCAAGGCTCGAACTAGCGACCTTCAGATCACTAGACGAACGCCCTAACCACTTGGCCACGCGCCAACACAAGAACATAAGAACAAAAGAAATAGGAGCAGGAGTAGGTCATCTGGCCCGTTGATCCTGCTCCGCCATTCAATAAAATCATGTCTGATCTGACAATGGACTCACCTCCACCTACCTGCCTTTTCCCCATTACCCTTAATTCCCTTACTATGCAAAAATCTACCCAGCCTTGTCTTAAATATATTTACTGAGGTAGCCTCCACTGCTTCATTGGGCAGAGAATTCCACAGATTCTCCACTCTCTGGGAAAAGCAGTTCCTTATCTCCATTCTAAATCTACTCCCCCGAATCTTGAGGCTATGTCCCTAGTCCTAGTCTCACCTACCAGTGGAAGCAACTTTCCTGCCTCTATCTCATCTACCCCTTTCATAATGTTATATGTTTCTATAAGATCTCCTCTCATCCTTCTGAATTCCAATGAGCACAGTCCCAGGCAACTCAATCTTTCCTCATAGTCTAACACCCTAATCTCTGGAATCAACCTGGTGAAACTCCTCTACAGTGCCTCCAAAGCCAGTACGTCCTTCCTCAAGTCAGGAGACCAGAACTGCATGCAGTACTCCAAGTGCGGCCTCACCAGCACCCTGCACAGTTGCAGCATTATCTCCCTGCTATAAATTCAATCCCTCTAGGCCTGCATTCCATTTGCCTTCTTGATAGCCTGCTGCACTTGCAAACCAACCTTTTGCAATTCATGCACAAGCACTCCCAAGTCCCTCTACACAGCAGCATGCTGCAATTTTTTACCATTTAAATAATCTGATCTTCCATTTTTCCTTCCAAAGTGGATGACCTCACATTTACCAACACTGTACTCCATCTGCCAGACACTTGCCCATTCACTTAACCTATCTGTATCTCTCAGCAGACTCTCCGTATACTTCGCACAATTTGCTTTTCCATTCAATTTAGTATCATCAGCAAACTTAGATAAACCACATATGGTCCCCTCTTCCAGATCATTAACGTATGTCATTGACAGTTGCGGGCCCAGCACCGACCCTGTGGCACACCACTCACCGCTGATTGCCAACCAGAGTAACACCCATGTATCCCAACTCTCTGTGTTCTATTAGTTAACCAATCCTCTATCCATGCTAATGCATCACCCCCAACTCTAATGCATCCTTATCTCATGGATAAGTTTTTTATGTGGCATCTTATCGAACACCTTCTGGAAATCCAAATAAATAACATCCATCTGTTCCCCTCTATCCTTTGCGCTTGTTATATCCTCAAAGTGCTCCAGTAAATTCATCAAACAGGGCCTACCTTTGTTGAATCCATGCTGTGTCTGCCTGATAGATCTATTTCTTTCCAGAAGCCTCATTATTTCTTCTTTAATGATAGCCTCAAGCATTTTCCCAACTACAGATGTTAAAGTAATTGGCTTATTGTTACCTGCCTTTTCCCTGCATCCTTTTTTGAACAGAGATGTGACATTCACCATCTTCCAATGTGCCAGGACCTGCCCAGAGTCAAGAGAGTTTTGGTAAATTATCACCAAAGTCTCTATTATAACCTCTGCCATTTCTTTCAGTACCCTGAGATGCATTTGAACAAGACCAGGGGACTTGTCTATCTTTAGGCCGACAAGTTTGTTCAGCACAACCTCTTTTGCAATAGCTATTGTATCGAGATCCTCACCTCCCATCACATCCATATCATCTCTCTTCGGCATGTTAGCCATTGTCTCCACCGTGAAGACTGACACAAAATAGTTATTCAAAGCCTTGACCATTTCTTCATTACCCAATATCAATTCTCCCTTCTTGTCTTCCAAGAGACCTGTGTTCACTTTGGCCACCCTTTTCCACCTTATATAATTGTAAAAACTTTTACTCTCCATTTTTATATTTTTGCTAGTGTATTTTCATAATCTATCTTCCATTTCTTTATTGCTCACTTAGTAGTTCCTTGTTCCCATTCTTCCAGTTTCCCACTACTCTTGGTGATTTTGTACGCATGAACTTTTAGTTTGATGCCTTCCTTTATTTCCTTAGTTATCCAAGGCTGGCTCTCCCCGCCCTGATGTCCTTGCTTTTAACTGGAATATACTTTTGTTGAGCACCACGAAAAATCACTTTGAAAGTCTTCTGGTGTTCCTCAACCATCCCACCATATGGCCTGTGTTCCCAGTCTATCCTATCCAACTCCTCCCTCATCCCATTGTAGTCTCCCTTGTTTAGGCATATTACACTGATTTTGGATTGAACTATTGCACCCTCCATTTGTATGAGAAACTCAGTCATACTGTGATCACTCTTTCCAAGAGGATCCCTGACTACAAGATTGCTAATTTTACCTGTCTCATTGCACAGGACCAGATCCAAGATAGCATGTTCCCTTGTAAGTTCAGTAACACGCTGTTCAAGAAAGCTATCACACATGCACTCTATGAAGTCCTCCTCAAGACTGCCTTGTCCAACTTGATTCACCCAATCTACATGCACAATAACTGCTGTTCCATTCTTACACACCTCAGTCTCAGTTTATTGCCTGTGCCACTTGTAAAGTTATTATTTGGTGATCTATAGACAACTCCCACCAGTGATCTGTTTCCCTTTTCTGTTCTTAAACTCTACCCAGATGGATTCAACACTCTGCTCCTCAGATCTTATATCATCTCTCACTGTCACCCTGATCTCATCCTTCATTAAGATACCCCACCTCCCTTACCTTCCTGCCTATCTTTCTGTATTACCTGATATCCTTGGATATTTAATTCCCAATTCTCTCCACCCTGCAACCACATTTCTGTAATGGCTACCAAATCACACCCATCATACTAAATCATTGGAGCACGCAGAGAGTTTATCATGAAACACACACTCCCACCTTCTGCCTTTTCTGAGTCAGCAGTTCGGTCCATCCTGTGTATTCAGAAGCCTTCATGTCCGGTGTGCTCGGAGTAGGCCACACCTCAGTAAAACACAGAACACAGCAATTCCTCATTTCCCTATGATACAGCAATCTTGCCCTCAGGTCCTCTATCTTGTTTCCCAGTCACTGCAACATTTGCTATGTTTCTAAATTGCTGGGTAGAGGGGGCCTCATCCCTCTGCATTTCAGCCTGGCTTGGAGTCTCCCTCTCCTGCCTCACCGCCAGCCGTGGCAATGAACCTTCATCTACTTAATGGTGTCGTACCTGCTTGCTTTAGAGTTAAGTCCTCCTGAGTCCTTCAGAAGACTGAAATCCGCAGATAAGTCAGTTCAAAAGTACATTGCCTAAGGAGAAATTACACGCTGCAAATTGCAGTGAGAATAATTCAGAAGAGGTATACTTAGAAGTTTTGTTAGCAGCCTACGGAACATTGCCATGGTTCACCAGCGCTGTTTTGACATTGTACCTCACCGCTGCCACATGTCCTATCACAGTGATTACGTTTCATAAGTTCTTCAGAACATCTGTGAGCTGGGAAAGGCACTTTATGAAGACAAGCCCCTCTTTTGCATGGGAATTGATGCTGTTTTCTTTTAAGCTGAGATGAATGATTTCAGTATAAACTCAGTAGCATCGGTGTATTTATTCACCACGAAGGGAAATGCTTCACGTTTAATCGAACACTTTTAAAGGACATGAATAGTCAGTGAAATCTGATGCTACTGCAGAAACAAAACCACAAACACAAAAGAAAATCTATAGATGCTGAAGACCCAAGCCACATACACAAAATGCTGGAGGAACTCAGCAGGCCAGGCAGCACCTATGGAAAAGAGTAAACAGTTGACATTTTGGGCTGAGACCCTTCATCAGGACTGGAAAGGAAGGGGAGAAGACAGAGTAAAAAGGTGGAGGGAGGGGAGGAAGAAGTACGAGGTGTTAGGTGAAGCCAAGAGAAGGGGAGGGGGGTGAAGTAAGGAGCTGGAGAGGGAGGAATCTGATAGGAGAGGACAGGGCACCATGGAAGAAAGAGAAGGGGGAGGAACACCAGAGGTAGGTGATGGGCAGGGGAGGTGGATGCCACTTCACCTGCGAGTCCCGGTGTGGCCTCCTGTATATCGGTGAGACCCGATGTAAATTGGCAGATCGCTTCTCCGAGCACCTTCACTCTGTCTGCCAGAAAAAGCAGGATCTCCCCCGGCTACCCATTCCGATTCCGACATGTGAGGCCACGACCTTCTCGAGGAGGCCACACGCAGGGTGGAGGAGTAGCACCTTATATTCCATCTGAGTAGCCTCAAAACTGACGACATGAATATCAATTTCTCAAACTTCCAGTAATTGCTCCTGCCCCCCCTTCACCATTCTCCATTCCCCTTTCCCTCTCTCGCCTCATCTCCTCTGCTGCTCCTCCCCCTTCCTTTTCGTCCATGGTCTTCTGTCATCGTCTCTCAGATTCCCCTTCTCATGCCCTTTTTCTCTTTCACCAAGCAACTTTTCAAATCTTTTCCTCACCCACTCCCCCTCTCCTGGCTTCACATATCACCTCCCACCTTGTACTTCTTCCTCCCCGACCCCCACCTTCTCATTCTGACTTCTCCTCATTTTTCCCAATCCTCATGAGGGGTCTTGGCCCAAAATGTCGACTATTTACCCTTTTCCACAGATGCTGCCTGGCCTGCTGAGTTCCTCCAGCATTTTGTGTGTGTTGTTGCGGAAACAAAAGGTTGGAATAAATTATTACTTTGGGGAAGAAGAGATTTGGTCCTTAACTGTCACTCCTTGTGCTAGTATCTCTTTATTATTCTTTATTATTCTATATTATACGTGAGCATTCTTTATTATTTCACCAAGTTTTGTAATAACCGTCAATGCATGAGTATCAGATACTTTCACAAAACTGTAATAAAGTGCAGGTGAAGAATTACTACGGATTCTTCACTACCATCTCTCCTGCACCTTTGGATGAGTATATCCTTTTATTGATTGGTTAGTATCATATTGCTTCATGAACTTCAATATTAACGCGGAAATCGCGCTCTGGTATGTATTAGACATGGATATTATTGGATGAAGAGTAAATACTTCCCAATTAGGACTATGAGCTTAAAAAATTATACTTTCCCTATCATTATTTTTGTTGACAAGAGAATTCTAGAGTGTATTGGAAATAAATGTATTTAATTATTCCCTACAGTAATATAACTGCTTATGCTAAAAGTTTTATTTTTTATAATTAAACACATTGGCTCATCACCATTGTCACCCTTGTTCATCAGCCACGTTGCCTCTAAATTTTTATCACATTGACTGAAGTCCTATGAAAGGCTGGTCATGTCTTTTATCAAATACATAATTCAAAATTTTCTGTATCTATTGCAGTTCACCTACACAGCCAATAGCTTGATAAATTGTCACCTGGACTGGATGGGATGTATCCCAGGCTACTGTGGGAAGCGATGGAGGAGATTGCTGAGCTTCTGGCAATGATATTTGCATCATCAATGAGGATGGGAGAGGTACCGGAGGAATGGAGGGTTGCGGATGTTGTTTCCTTATTCAAAAAGGGGAGTAGGGATAGCCCAGGAAATTATAGGCCAGTGAGTCTTACTTCAGTGGTTGGTAAGTTGATGGAGAAGATCCTGAGAGGCAGGATTTATGAACATTTGGAGAGGCATAATATGATTAGGAATAGTCAGCATGGCTTTGTCAAAGGCAGGTCATGTCTTACAAGCCTGATTGAATTTTTCAGGATGTGACTAAACACATTGATGAAGGTAGAGCAGTAGATGTAGTGTACATGGATTTCAGCAAGGCATTTGATAAGATACCCCATGCAAGGCTTATTGAGAAAGTAAGGAAGCATGGGATCCAAGGGGACATTGCTTTGTGGATCAAGAACTGGCTTGCCCACAGAAGGCAAAGAGTGGTTGTAGACGGGTCATATTCTGCATGGAGGTTGGTGACCAGTGGTGTGCCTCAGGGATCTGTTCTGGGACACCTACTCTTTGTGATTTTTGTAAGTGACCTGGATGAGGAAGTGGAGGGATGGGTTAGTAAATTTGCTGATGACACAAAGGTTGGGGGTGTTGAGGATAGTGTGGAGGACTGTCGGAGATCACAGCGGGACATTGATAGGATGCAAAACTGGGCTGAGAAGTGGCAGATGGAGTTCAACCAGATAAGTGTGAGGTGGTTCATTTTGGTAGGTCAAATATGATGGCAGAGTATAGCATTAATGGTAAGACTCTTGACAGTGTGGAGGATCAGAGGGATCTTGGGGTCCGAGTCCATAGGACACTCAAAGCTGCTAAGCAGGTTGACACTGTGGTTAAGAAGGTATACCCTGAGTTGGCCTTCATCAATCGTGGGACTGAGTTTAAAAGTTAAGAGGTAATGTTGCAGCTATATAGGACTCTAGTCAGACCCCACTTGGAGTATTGTGCCCATTTCTGGTTGGCTCACTACAGGAAGGACATAGAAACCATAGAAAGGGTGCAGAGGAGATCTACAAGGAATTTGCCTGGATTGGGGAGCATGCCTTATGAGAATAGGTTGAGTAAATTCGGCCTTTCTCCTTGGAGTGATGGAGGATGAGAGGTGTCCTGATAGAGGTGTACAAGATAATGAGAGGCATTGATCGTGTGGATAGTCAGAGGCTTTTCCCCAGTGTTGAAATGGCTAGCATGAGAGAACACAGGTTTAAGGTGCTTGGAAGCAGGTACAGAGGAGATGTCAGGGGTAAGTTTTTTTACACAGAGAATGGTGAGTGCGTGGAATGGGTTGCTGGCAACTGTGGTGGAGGCAGAAACGATAGGGTCTTTTAAGAGACTACATGGAGCTTAGCAAAATAGAGGGCTATGGGTAAGCCTAGGTAGTTCTAAGGTAGGGACATGTTCGACACAACTTTGTGGGCCGAAGGGCCTGTATTGTGCTGTAGGTTTTCTATGTTTTCTAAATGATGCAGTTAGCATCAATCTGGACTTCATATTTGAGCATCTCAACTCTCTGGGTACATATGTCAGGGTTCTCTTTGCCGATTCCAGTACTGCCACCATTATCCCCAAAACTCTGCAAATGTAATGTATCAGGTCCCATCTGCAGGTGGATCACAAACTTCCTCTCTGACAGGAAGCAGTATATGAGATGCGGCAAGCACATGCCCACATCCCACTCAGTCAGCACTGGTGCACCACAGGGGTATGTTCTCTCCCCTCTCTTATTATCTCTGTACACCAATAACTGCATTTCCAGTGATCTATCAGTTAAACTGATAAAGTTTGCAGAATACACCACTATCATTGGACTGGTCACCAGAAGGCACAAATCCAGGTATCACCAGCAAGAAAATAAGCTCGTGTCCTGGTGCAATCACAGTAAGTTGGAGCTGAACATCCTCAAACAAGTGGAGATGCATATCGACTTCAGGAAAAGCATGTCAGGTCTCTACCCACGCATCATCAATAATTCTACAGTTAGCACCGCCTCAACATTCAGTTTCCTGGGTATCATTATTTCACAGGATCTCATGTGGGAGAACCATATCTCCCTCAGCACTGTCTCAACATTCAGGTTCCTGGGTATGATAGTTTCACAGAACCTCATGTGGCAGAACCGTATCTCCTTCATGAACAAAAAGGCTCAGCTGAGGATCTACTCCTTGCAGCAGTTGATAAAATTGCATCTTCCATGCTGCCATCACAGAGAGCATCCTCACATCAGCCATTACTGTCTGGTTTGGTTCAGCGTCCTCTCACAATACAGGGAAACTACAGCAAACTGTCAGGACAGCAGTAAGGACTGCAGTCTACCACCACTATAGGACTTGTATGGGTCCAGGAAACATCATTGCAGACCCCACCCGCCCAGCAAACTGCTTTTTCCAAAGCTCCATTCTACAAAGTGCTGTAGGACCATTAAAACAAAAACCTCATGGTATTTATGGTATTGATGTACATTTTATTTCATATCTGTACTTTAACCTTTAATTTTATTTTATATAATTCTTTATTCTTTCTCATTGTTGAATGTTGTTGATTTTTGTTGAATGTTGTGCCACTACACCACAGCAAATTCTAAATCATGTAAACCTATATGGCAAATAAAGTTGATCTTTGACTCTTGATTGGAATTATTTAGAGAAGTCAACATGTTATCTGGAGTAGAGTTAAAGGAAGTATGTGAGAAATGTAATTATTTGATTACATTATTTGATAATTATCTAATTATGTAATTAAATGAACTTGTAGTAGAGATCCAGAAAGAGAAATTGTCCATTTTTCTATCATTGGACTAGAGACAAATGCAAACTAGACATTAATTAAACATTGTTCCTGTTTATTTCAAGATAAATTTAAGATTACATCCACATGAACAAAATGGATTTGTGACTAATTTATTGCTGAATAGGTAAAGTTTAATCACAGGAGGCAAAAGGACAATCAAAATATTTCAACTTGTGGCTAAACAGAGGAAAATTATTTGAAATATGTGTCACAAATGATTTTCATTGATGCAGTAAGAGATCACTATGTCTAACGTTTGAAGGAAGTTTCAGTACTGAAGAAATCATCATTTGGAGTCTACCAGATGTAAAAAGTAGTGCTTGGGGTGAAGACCTTTACCAGGCATACCAAGGAGCCCATTCAGCTCCAGTTTGGATAAATTCACTCAACCACGTTGGACCTGCAATAAAAATAATAATCATCCTGACCCAAAGTTTCAGTAGGAACCGTATGAAATCAGGCAATGTAGCTAAAGTTGCTAAAAGCCTGAAGATACTGTTGCATTGGTGTAGGAATGTGAAAGGTCAGACTGTCACAGTGAAAGGTATCAGCAGAAAAGAAAGAAAATTTACTGGATCTACAGAGAAGATTTACTAGAATATTATCTGGGTTTCGGCATCTAAGTTACAGGGAAAGGTTGAACAAGTTAGACCTTTATTCTTTGGAGCGTAGAAGATTGAGGGGGGGTCTTGATAGAGGTATTTAAAATTATGAGGGGGATAGATAGAGTTGACGTGGATAAGCTTTTTCCATTGAGAGTAGGGGAGATTCAAACAAGAGGACACGAGTTGAGAGTTAGGGGGCAAAAGTTTAAGGGTAACACGAGGAGGAATTTCTTTACTCAGGGAGTCGTAGCTCTTTGGAACAAGCTTCCAGTAGAAGTGGTAGAGGCAGGTTCAGTATTGTCATTTAAAGTAAAATTGGATAGGTATATGGACAGGAAAGGAATAGAAGGTTATGTGCTGAGTGCGGGTCAGTGGGACTAGGTGAGAGTAAGTGTTCTGCACGGACTAGAAGGACCGAGATGGCCTGTTTCCATGCCGTAATTGTTATATGGTTATATGGTTTAAAATATTCAGGGTCCTCTGCAAGAATTTTACTGAGCCTCCTACCTGGATAGTGAGTATTACGAGTCACTCTTAATTGGACCATGATGTCATCAAAACTATCATAAATGGATTTGGAAAATGACTATGTAACAAGAATGAAGTTCGTTAAAATGGTTTTTTTAATTTCTGGACAACTATACTTAACTCTTGCAAATTACAATGGTTCTAGAAAAAATACAAAAATTAGGTGAAAATGTTATCAGTAATTAAAATCAAGAGCCAAAGTTTGCAGCTGAGGCTGGTTTCAAAGCTTGGATTGAACGATTCCAGTAGGAAGAAGGTCACACTAGCAGATTTCTGCACGTTTTCATGGAGTAATGGGGATCCTTTTCCAGTTCAACAGGGGTATCCAAATGCAGCTTAACATGAAAGAGGAGGCGAAGACTCAAAACATATACAATGTTCAAAATGTCAGGAGCTCTCGGCTTGCTTGTTGAGCTTCTAGGGTTCTCAAGTACCTGTATTTACTAATTGCTATCTTAACTAGAGCCATTACGTCCTTGTGTTTTGGGTTTAATCTTGTCAAGTTAATCTTTTCCCCATATTCTATAGTTATTTAAGGAGGACTTTCAATTAGTGCCTTAATGGAGTTATTGTGTTGGAGAGAATGATTTGTCCCGTGGTGTCGCTCAGTCATTCCTCCACGGCTCTGTTGGTGTTCCTGTGTCTATCTTCTTGTTTCCATCTCTTTGTTGGGGAATCTGCCATTCTCTGCTCCTGGGGTTGAGTAATTGCCAGCACTTCTCGCAGCCTTCCACCGCACCTGGGTTGGAAACATAGAAAACCTACAGCACAACACAGGCTCTTCGACCCACAATACTGTGCCAAACAGGAACTTACCCCGGTTTCCCATATCCCTCTATTTTTCTAAGCTCCATGTACCTATCCAGGAGTCTCTTAAAAGACCCTACTGTATCCACCTCCACCACTGTCGCCAGCAGCCCATTCCACACACTCTGCATAAAAAAAATTACCCCTGACATCTCCTCTGTACCTACTTCCAAGCACTTTAAAACTGTGCCCTCTCGTGTTAGCCATTTCAGCCCTGGGATAAAGCCTCTGACTATCCACACGATCAATGCCCCTCATCAACTGATACAATCGGTGTCAGCAACTGCTGTGACAGAGGGAGTCTGCCATTCCTCCGAACTTGGGTCCAGTCCTGTGAGCACGTACAGTGACACAAAAGAAAAGGCCATCAGTTGAATTTTTGTCTATGTAGCAGCGAAAACATTATTGAGAAAGGTGATCACAATTGATGGCTAAGCCTGAATGTGGCTGAGAAATAGCTTGAACAGAATGATTCAGGGTAAGTTGCTGAACCAAGACTAGCATCAAAGGAATCTAGTGGACTTGTATATGGTCTCAGAGGCAAACTGTGAATATTCCTCTTTCCAAGAGCTGGGAAGCTGTGATAAGGATTACCTTTTTTTAATTTTTGTAACTGTAAGACATAACAAATGAATTTTTTCCTTGGTGTTTCTTAGTTGTCTATTGAGCTTACCTTCTTGATGATTCGGAAAAAAAAGTGACATTTCTGAATTGGATTACTTCGGGGCAGATGTCAGAAGTGAAGCATAGTTTCTGTTGGCTGTTCCTGATCTGAGCATTAAATGGTCCACCAGCTGAAGTAACACATTGCAGCAACTCTTCAGTTACATTTTGTTATTCTTATTGAGATGCATTTTGGAATAAACCAACTTATGTGGAAGAACCCCTTAACCAAGTACAACATTGTCCCTAATCTGGAATTGATTTTATGTTCAGTATTCCTTTGTATGACAAACCCAAATGTTGGGGAAAAGACAGTCAAAGAGCATGAGCCATATGTCGAAGCCATTGCTTTCACATGATGGTGGGGTGACTGTAAAAATCAGCTATATCTGAAACCGATGTGGCCCAGCCAGGCATCTTCAAAACAGTAGGTTCAGTGAACCATCAGGAGTCAAGTATTGCACTTTATATCAGGGAAAGGGATGGTGATTTACCACCAGCACCACTGGTAATACTTAATTACCAGAAGCTCGTAAAGGATCTGAATTATATACACTTCATCCAGTCCAGCTAGAAACTGAGCAAATTTTTTTAATGAATTGCAAAATCTGAGAGCTTCTGTGAGGTGTGCTGTAATAGGAATAGGCTACTTACAGAGTGCAGAGACCTCCGTGTCTGTACTTCTCTCTAACTGTACATGACAATATTAATGGTTGACCACATTTTGGCAATGTACTGTGGTATATGGTTATCTGCAATCTCATTTCTGTTGTATCTGCAATCTCATTTCTGTTGCAGGCCGTGAAGAATGCAGCTTGGCTTGCACTAATATTATTTGTCTGCCCTATAAACGTTCACAAGCACGTTTTACGAAGACATTCATTTTCATTGATGCAACAACAAAATTGTGCTGACAAGATTTATGATGTTTTAGCACAAAGTAATTTCTAAATTATAAAATACATTTAAAATGCTGGCACTTTTCCACAAAGTGGAAAATTACCCTGCTATACCTCGTGTGGGAAAAACAGGATGACTCCTACCTGGTCAATAACCACCCCATGAGTCTTTTCTCCCATATGGTGACCACATGGAAAAAGCACCAACGGCAAATTTCCTTCCATGTCACACACTGCCCTGACTTGGAAATATATCACTGATCTGTCACCATCATTGGGTCCAAGCACGAAGAGTCCTGACTCAATTGCACAGTGAGAGCACCTTTCCCATAAGCTGTTCAAGGTGACATCCACCACTTCAAGGACAATGAGGAATCAGGCAAAAGTGTCCACCTCTCCTGCATCCTATGAAAGAACAAAATTACATCAAATCAACCATTAGTTCAGCTGTAATGGCAACTGAAGAAAAAGTTTTCTCTATCATTTAAAGTTTTTCAGACCTGTTCAATACTGAGCTGTGGTACCACCAGAGTGGTCTACCATTCTCCCTGTGTTTCTTCTGGGTGCTCTGGTTTCTCCCCACACCTGAAAGATATGTGGCAAGTAGAATAATTGTCCACTTTAAATTGCTCCTGCTGTATAAGTGAAGAGGAGAATCTGATAGGACTGTGAGGAGTAATAAAGAGGTATTGATGGAGAAGAAGTGTAATGTGTGTTTAATGGTTCAACGCTGAAGGGATTGTTTCTGTGTTGTGCAAATCCATGCTTCTATATATTGCCTTGAATTGATTAATAAACAACAACTGAGTCAACTAAATGGAAAACAATTGCTGATCAAGTTCAGCATAAACAAACTTTATTATCAAATTCATTAGCCAAAAATCCAAGCTGTTGCCCTTCTGTGAACCAATGCTTTTTCCTTTTCACTGAATATGAAAACATTTAGAATTTTGGATCATTTTGTTTAAAAAAATGCTGATTTCATCAGTAAGAAGTGATGGAGTTTATTCCACACACAGAATGCTGGAGGAACAAGAAGAGTTATTATCTGTATGGTTCCTCTTTGAGTCGCACCAATTTAATATTTGATGAAACCCTGACTAAGTTCTTTGGGGATTACCCCAACAGGCTATCCTAGCAGGTGCTTATTGAGTCCAGATGGCAGAAGCTGCCACATTTTGTCCCCTCAACACAACATAAATATAACAACAGATGCTCTATTAAAGGCCGATTGTCTTTTCACTAATAATGTCAGGTTTCCTTTGTTGTTATAGTCTGACCAGCAGGCTAAACTCCTATTTTCAGTTGCCACAATCATCCGAGCCAGCTGCTGTTTCAGTTAGTCTCCGCATATCCTTCAGTTCCATCACTGAGTTTTACAGTTCTTGTAGAACAGCCCGAGGTCTTTCATTCATTCTAATATTTGTTCCTGATAAAAGTTATTTCCAAAAAGCAGTTGTTACTTTCCAACAATCAGATGTGTTCAATTTTTTTCCGTAGAGATTTACACCTTTCTCTAGATACACATCTGTTTCCAATTACTAATTAAAGGAAAAGCAAAAATGACCCGATTGAAGTGTATTTCATGAACCCCTTTGCAGTTGTGGAACGTGAACATGTGTTCTATGTGATGGGTTCCGAATGGGTTTGTATAGCTTTCCATAAATCCACCCTGGCTCTTCGAGAGGCGCATTACTTTTGATTTGTCTGACGTAGTAGCACAGTCTATGCTTTGTTGAATGTAACAATCTGTTTTTCCATCCATTCTTCTATTGTTTCAGCCTATCACTTAGCCTTAGAACTACTCTATCTATTGTGTAAACATAAAATAAAACGATTTCTAAAACAGGTATTTTCAAGCTGTTTAACTTGAACATTTCAAACCTAATTCACCGTGCAGGCTATGTATGTGAACTTTTAAATTCAAGACCTCTTTAGCATTGTCTCTTTTGTTTATGAAGCAGTTTCTTCTTCCTCCCTTCAGTTTCCAGCCACAGTCACTGGCCACTGCCGTTTCACGTCTCATGAGAAGCATAAGGAAACTGTATTCAAATAAAAGGAGTCACGAGAAGCACAGAACTAAAAAAAAATGTCATTCAGGTGCGTCGAGACCTGCCACCACCTTTTACTGGTCCAAGGGGTTTGTGGCACGTCCACCCTCCGCTACTACATCTACACCTGTTACCTGACACACCAAATCAGAGCTTGTCAGATTCTACAAATCTGACTGCAGTACTGAGGTTGCTAAAGGAATTCTGTTCTCCTTCAATTGATTTTGAACAAGTTTGAAATCTATTGTTTGTGTTTATTTAGATTGTAATCAACAAGAGTTAATGCAAATGTTAAAACATCTTTTAAACAACTGCAGCTTTAAATTGCCCACAAAAGAAGTTTGTGGAGCTGTACCTTTAGATCAAGCTTTCCTTGTTCCTTACTGATTAAAGAATGCTCCCTGGTGAGAGTGGAGGAACTGGTTTCAATCCACCGGTGAACTTAGCTAGTTTTGCAAGTAAAAATCAGGATGGCCTTCTTTGTGAGGTCTATTCAATTTAAGTAAGTAATTTTAGACTTCTCAAATTTATGATTTCATTACAGTATGCGGCTGTGCAATGCAGGGTAGCCTGTTGGCTAATTTGTGCTCGTGAGGATGGGTAAGTAGTTGGGTGGTGAGGGAGGGGCAACATATCAGGGCTTGTGTAGTTTGCTGTGTCTGTACATTGGACTACTTATGATTTGTGTTACAGGCTTATGTTAATTCCCCATGCTTATAAAAGAGTAATCAAAAAAAATTAGAGCACTCCACTTAACAGGGGGATGTAATTTATGATGGTAAATAGGTGAGTTAGTTTATCATCATCAGGTGTACTGAAGGACAGTGAAAACATGGGTTTTGCATGTTACATTACAACACTAGTACAAGGGAAAACAATGATAGAATGCAGAATAAAGTATTACAGTGACGGAGAAAGTTAGTGCAGGCAGATAACAAGGCGCAAGGCTGTTGCAAGCTAGGAGATGAGGTGTCATAGTCTTAGAACAGTGGCGTAGAAGCTGCCCTCGAACCTGGTGCAAAATGCTTTCAAGCTTTTCTGCCCCATTGGGGGGGGGGGGGGGGAATAAAGCATGCTCGAGGTGGTGAAATGTTGGATTCTTTCGGCTGTTTGACCAAGCTGATGAAGTGTAGACAGAGTTCATGGAGAGAAAGCTGGTTTTCATGATGCACTGAGCTGTCGTTAGTAAAGTGAAACATAAAGAGGGATATTGGTAGAGGATAAGAATGCACTGGATTTCTCCTCTTAAAGTGAATAGACAGTCGACATTTTGGGCTTCAGGACTAAGAAGGCTTTCATTTCCATAGATGCTGTCTGAAACTGTCGAGTTCCTCCAGCATTTCGTGTGTGTTGCTTTGGATTTCCAGCATCTGCAGAATTTCTTGTGTTGATAAAGGCTAAGCTGTTTTTATTTCAGATTTATAACTAGTCACAGGTTGAAAAGCTGATGCATTGTGGGTTCTAAACCAGTATGAGAACATATTAGACAAAGCGTTGCACATCCTGTGGAGGTCCACAGGCCAGATTCCCCACACATTACATCCCATAACCTCATGGTTATCCCCACTTGAGTAAATGTAGCCTTCCCCATGACTGCAAGCCACTGGCTGATGTACATTTTGTTTGTTGTTGTTATTCCCCTTCGCGCCTTGTGGCACATTGGGCAACATCCTTGCTGTTTCTTCAGCGTTTTGTCTGTTTTTTACGAGGTCGAGTTGTTAGCTTGATGCTCAACCCAGCACGGATGGAAAGCATGCAAGGGGCCGGCTAGATTCGAACCCAGGAACACTCACCTCAAGGTCCAGTGCTGATGCCAATACACACCGGCAGGCGTGACATACATTTTGACATCTGACGTTTCAGATTTTCTCTACACTTAGATCATTGACTTCTGTAAATTACTTCTTCACTTTTCAGTAAGGATGGTTGGCAGGTAGTGTGGCGGGAGTGGTGTGGGAAAGTGGGGGAAAGATGAATAGAGCAACATTGACGCTCAGACAAATTTTCATTATCGTATCGTGTCTCCATTTTTTCTTATGACTTTTACACTCCTGTTTTAAATATGGAGAAAACAAAACCATCTCATGCAAAATATTACCACTGGAAAAAAAATGCTTTATGATGGGGCCAACTACTTAGCACAGTTCTCGGCTGCATCTTTGTTTCAGTGGGGAAACCATATAGTGTGTCTTATGTTATATAGTGTGAAGACAACCTAAGCTCACCGTTAATCTTCACTCATCTACATTTCTAGCAATGGGCAACATTCAACGGAAACAAACCCTAACTCAATTACAGCCAGTAAGCCAGAGATGAGATGAAATCAGTACCTAGACTTGAGATCTCTTGAGTCCAAGTGATACAATTTTTGAAAACATACCCCAGATGAGCCACTCTGGGATGCTCACATCCATTTGAGGGATACTTGCTGTAATGCCATGCTCAATCAGTATCCAGCATGATGGAACGTCAGTTAGATAACATCCTTTCCTGTCATGTTTCAAATACAGAAATATGCAAAAAGATATTGATAAACATCTACGTATTTAGGGGATTATAGGGATAAGGGAAGGAAAGTGGCTCTGAAGTTAAAATCAGCTGTGATTATATTGAATGAAAGAGCAGGTATGAGGAGATGAATGGACTATCTTTGTTTTTATATCTTGTGCTACAGTTGATCAAACATTTAAAAAAAATTCACATCTGCAATGGCAATAAAACATCTGGTGACTTGGGAAATTGATATGGAGAGATGTTTTTGAATACCCCAGGTTAGGTTGGAGAACTAGCAGTTGTTGGTTAGATTTATCTTTCATTTGAGTTCTCCTTGGACATTCTGGATACTTTCAGTTAGATTCTTCCAGTAGTAACTGTCCCTGGTATTTCAATGTTATAGCCTCCAGCTCCCTTGCAATTCCCAATGAAACGTGGTTAATTGTGTATCTGCAAGAGGAGCATTAATCAGGGCGAAAGCCACCAGGTCCTGAAATAACGGACATAATTTATCAAGTTACTCAATGATACATCCAGTACTAAATCAGGTTGTACCTAAATTGTGGGCTGAGCTTTAAATAAAACCGTAGCTGACCTGTGGACAGTGTAATCAAAATTGCAGAGAGGAAATATTTACTGTCTTAATTGTAATAATTCAATAATTTTTGAGGAAAACTACAGCTTAAAGTACAAAGTCAATATCCATACTTTAAAATATTTAAATTGGATCATTAAATAATTTCAGTATTTTATTTTACCTCGGTAACTGTTTAATTTATCCTTGTTTTATTGAAGTTTATTGCTTCCTTCCAGGGCCTTGACTGGTTTAGTTCATGGGGTCTGTTACAGAAGCAGGTGATGATGGAGTCTGGGTTTAGAAGGCAAACCACAAGAGTGACCAAGAGGGAAGTGAGAGAGCCCAGGCACAGCTGAGGTGGAGGTCAGAAAAATTGGGAGTGAGCAGGAGGGAGCACAGAGCAGGTTAGATGATCTCGTCTATACTGCAGAGGCTTGTTATTGCAGAATTATTAGCTATTGTGTATCATTGTAGGTGCAGCCTCCGTCATTATGAGAAATAAAAACAGTATGTTCTATTCAGTTAGGTAGCATTTAACCAGAGGGAAACAATTCAAAATATTAATTCAGTTTCTCTCCTCACTGACGTTGCTTAAACTGCTGAGTGTTTCGATCATTTTCCGTTTTTAACAAGGTGTCTCCATCTGCAGTATTTTGCTCTTGAAAGACAAGCCGTCAACTGTGGCTTTCAACTACAATAAAACTGTATTAATCAAATATACTTTGGACTTTCTCAGTGCTGGACCAACAGATTTTCATGGATATAGGATGTTTTCTATTTACACTCCAATACACAGTTAATTCTATTTTCTTTAAATGTTATACGGCAGAATCATAAATATTCTAGTAATTTCAGTAAGTTTAAAGAGAGCACTGTCCCTGGAGTCCTGATGAGTTTTAATGGCATGGCAGTAAGAGAACCAGGTGAATCTCAAGGTAGTGTTGGAATTGGGCACAATGACTTTGAAATGCACAGACTGGAAATAGTGACTTTCAAGGACCACAGTAATCAGGCCCCCAGTGAACTTATTAAGAGCAGGGCAACCAAGGCCATAGTGAGTTTAAAGGGGGCTCAGGAACAAGAGCAAAAGGGAGCATGAGATTTATGAATAGTTGAGTAATATATTAGCAGAATTTTACTGTATATAGGCACTTCATTTAAACATCTGAAGAAAAGTCACTCAACACTGGGAAAAATAGAAAGTAATGTATCGTATTAGAGGGGTGTCATGGTTTTACATTTTCTTTGGAAAGTAAATTAAATAATATGTTTCCTTTGTGGGATATGTTCCAGAAATGGTCTTACTTTCTAGTCTAAGTAATTAATATTTTAAAAAAATCCTCTGCTTAATTAGCTTCAAGTTGGCCGGTTCACTGAAACAGCTTCAGAAATCTATTCAGACAACAACTGGCCATGTAGCTGTGGAGAAGAGTAGTGTGACTGGACCACTGCCACCAGGCACTCTCACCTTTATTTTACATTGAAATTGACTGCCTGTAACGCTGGGCTGGAGAGAGCACCTTTGAACCAAAAGGCCCTGAGTTCGAATCCCACACCAGAGTCATCATCAAGCTTTGCACCTCAGGCCAATGCTAAGGCAGTTGCATCAACATCTAGTATTTCAGTTAGGTTGTTTAATGGAGGCCACATCTGCCCCCTCAGATAGAAATGAAATATCCTGCAATACAGAATAGTTTTCTGGAGGATCCTGTGAACACCTACAGTACTTCTGAACAAATACCACTCAAATGAAATGCCTGATCACTTAACTCCACCATTGAATGACTTTGGGTGCATTAAAGAGTTAATGCTGTAATAGGGACAGACTACAGTTCTTAAGTACAACTCCATATAAGTTGTAATCTTGGTTCCCCAGCAAAACACAAGAAATCTCGAGGCAGTAAAATACCTGGCTAAACTAGCAAAACTAAGGGTACCTGAGCTTTGGAATAAAACTGAGACTCTGACTTCATAGAGGAGGTTTCTCATGTAGTCACTGTCCACCAGGTTAACACCTGTTGTGAGGTCTTTTTGAACATGTTGCCCGTAAAACTAATCCAGCTAGTCTCTTCAATAGAGGAGAGATCTCATGCCATGAATATTTTCTTCACATAAACAGTTTAGGGACTGAATTATATTTGAGGATTATGTTTTAAAACTAAATTAATTCACAAATGTTTTAAGAGACTATACGTTTGAAGATTATTCATTAATGTCACAATCCACAATATGCTTCAAACTAACCTGAAAACTATCTTTGGCTTCTCTCAGTCTGAGTAACTCGGATGATGAGAGCTATGAAGTAATTTGTCAGACTTCCAGAGACAGCCAAGAGAAAACAACATTCTACATCGTGAGGATTTATGTGTGTGGCATGGTTTCTATTGACAGTATATTCCTGGGAGAGAGGGAGTTGGTTTGATTGACAGGTGCTGGCAAATCCCTGCCAAGGAAGGTGACAAGAACAGAACCTCAGCCTCCCATCATCAGAGGCCAAGGGACGATTCAGCTTCATATAGCAGAAAGGTTTTAAAATGTTTAGGCAATAATTTTTGGCCCAGTTCATAGAGCTAAAAATATTACGGGCAAGATCTTTCAATTAGAAGTTATACAAAGTGGAAGACCTCACAGCATGAAGTAGGCACAAAATTTTATCATTCCTTGCTCCTCTCACTACCCACCATACTTTTCAAGGGAATCTGCAGCCGGGGTTGTTTACGTCACCTGGAATGTTCCTTGCTATTTAGGCCGGTTTACTGTAAAAGTTTGATGTAAAAACCTTATTTCTGATCATGGAGTATCAATTTTTTTTTACTCTCTGAGTAGCACAATTGTACTGTTAGATATTAGGCTTAAGATATTCAGTTCACCTACTGGAAAGGATATCATCTGTGCAGCCAACAACATGCAAAGCAGACCTGAAACATGGAGAGAATTGGTTTCAATGAGAAATTTTCTCTTTGCTGCGATAAACCTCAGGGAATGAGAGTGTTAACCTTTTTAATCTGTCTCTTTGTGCCCTATGCTTCTACTTCTGCATACTCTAATTTTAGATATCATTAAAATATGATGCTGTTTCTGTTCCCAGGTTATGTATAGTCCAAATTGAAGCCATGATGGATCAACAGCTCCTCATTTCTTAGACAGAGGCATGTGATTGGCTGTTAGTTGCTATGCGTGACTGGGAGCAGGAGCTCCTCTGTAATGCTGTCACTGTTGCCACAGATCATTTCCATTTTTAGTTCTTAAGGACTTGAGTTTGCAGTTTGGAGATTAGAAATAACTTAGTGTGGGAGATTGGAAAACATTCAGACCATGCTCAAAGGTTCCAATTTACCTAATATCAGAAAGGTACCTTAAAATTTATGATTGAGTTTCTGTTGCACCTACTCTCAACAGTCATTGCTGTCAAGGGTTGACTCATGGCAGCAACCTTGTAATTCCTCTTCACCACACTACATAAAGCATTGAAATGGTTTATGTGAGAATAAAGAGGAATAACATTAATTTAATTGTATCACTTAAAAGTAGCTTTTAACTAAGGGTACGAATATCTTCTTGGGACTTTACAATATTGAGTAACAATTGACTCTAGCACTGCTACAAAGCAACTAGGAAAGTGAAAAGTGCCTGCTTCATGAGAACCTGTTTGGGTTGATTTGGTTATTATTTATTATTTGGGTTGCAGCCCCAAAACTAATTACACAGGGGGATCAGGAACCTCACATATTTTCAAAATAGTCACTTTCTCCTTGGTGTGTTCCAACTATTTCTACTTTCTAAATATCTCCACAATGGATAGTCATTTAAATAGTTTACTCATTTGCTCATAACTTAACATTTTGAACAGTCAATTGAATAAACCAGTCAACTTTCAGTACTGTTTGCTCCCAGCCATTGCAGAATAACCTGAGCTCCCATTTATATGTCCATCTTCATTGGCTCAGGCTGAGATAGCTTTCAGAGTGAATCACAGTTTATAATGAGGCCTGTCCCAAGTTTGTTCGTATTCCAGGAAGTATTAAGTTGTCTGTCCGGTGTGTGAAGTGAGCTAGAGTTCTATGCAAGGGATCAGTGGGAGGTTTGCTTTGGATTCAACCAGGATTGATGATAAAGGCTGAGTCCTGTGATCTTGGGGGGGGGGGGTGGGGGTAAGGGGGGATAAGAATGCTGGAAGAGTTGAGAAATATGTGTATTTAAAACATTATATTTTGCTGTAATTAATCATAGATTGGTGGGCCTATCATTTACATCATTCTACATGGTGGAATTCATTAACTTGCTCGAGTTACAACTGGCTATTCAAACTAACTAGAGGAATGATTTAGAAGTTAATTAAATGGTACTAGTCATAAAAGTGTGACATGCCAAACTCACAAATGTCTGTTTATTTCAATATAGCACTAGATAAGAACCAGAAACTACTGGCTGTGTCTGAGTCCACTAAAACAATAGCTGAACTGTGCATTATAACAAGAGTAAAGCTGAAGATTTGCCAATTGTTAATAAGAATGTTTGGCTCCCATTCATATTTTATTCATCTTTTATGTTTGCTCCATTGATGATCAACTTAGAAACTCTGTAAAAATGGGAATTTTCTGCTGTATCCTATGACCATGCAGTGATCCACCTCTGCAGATTAACATTGCTTTAATGCCCCCAAACTCTTTGGGTATTTATGTGGGCAGGCAATACAAGAAATACAAGCCCAACTTTCATCATTGCAGACTGGCTCCCAGGTTGTCGCAACACAAAATGAGAGACCCAACCCTGGTAGAGCTGGCAGCATTTTGGTAATAAAATAGATACTCTTCTAATTCATATTAGGCAGAGGTTTCTTCACGTATCAACTTATTTGCCAGAACTTGACAGAGTGCTACTTTGCTTCTTCAGATCTGTCAGCTTTTCAGCACTTAACAGAATTGAAACTTGACACTATTGGATTTAGCCTTCTGCTGAAGTTAACAACCAGCCCTTAGTAGACTCTCAATGGAGGTCAATGTGATAGTGAAGACTTTCACTTTCCCTGGTGCAATTGTCCATGACAAAATAAATGGACAATTTTGTTTGCCTCAGACCAATAAAGTTAAATTTCCTATTGCTCTGTAATTTGTCTTACAAAGAAAAAGATGCCTCACGCATTCTTTAATTTCCTATTTTATTTATTTTACCATCTTTTCATGTCCTACGTATAATTCTATGATAGCTCGGAATTGTGAAGCACAGTATATTGTTCTACATTAATTTGAGATACAGCATGACATTACTGTGTTATCACTGACCAGTAAAGTTAACTGTTTTTCTTTTCACAGATGTTGCTTGCCCCACTGAATATTTCCCACATTTTTTGTTCATATTCTACATTTTGGACTTCCGCACTGATTTCCTTCTATAATAATTCTTTATCAGATGAACCGTGAAATGTCTTAGATTGGCATAGAATCATTAAGGACAGGTGCATCAATTAAATACAGTATATATCGTATGTGATAATGTAAAATGTCAAATTCTAATCGAGGCTTCATGTGGAATATTGCTCAGACAATGATATCAATTACTAATAAAACTGTCCTTGGATACCGTGACCTCAGAGCCTCAAAAAGTCTAAAAGTAAACAGATCATGTTATACGACGTTCTGGTTCCAATTAGTGAGAATCAAAGCAATGAAAAACATTTGTAACGAAATACAAATGATGTTATTGCAGATGAGCATAATAATTGTAATTAATTTTCATTCAACACTGAGTGCAGACGTCCAGGTGGAACACAACCTTGTCGTAGGGTTTGGAGGCTTGTGTGCCTTAGAAATAGTGCTGCACTAATACTGTATTATTGAACTGCTGCTGCTAAGTTAACAGATTTCACAACATGTGCTGGTGATTCTGATCCTGATTCTGATTCTGAGATCTATATCAGCTGGAGTCCTGGCCTTGATCTTTGACTCTTGGCTCTTGACCCATACCAAACAGGTCAAACGAGTGGCCCTGGTTCGGTGGTTCGGGGGTTCAGCTCAGGGCTAACAAACCTAATGCGTCAAAAAAAAATTGTTGCAGAAACGGTGCTGCGCTAAATGCCAGTGGTGTAACAGGAAGTAACTAACTACTGAGCGCAGAGCAAATATAGCAATCAGCTTGCACATTCTGTCACTCATAGTGCATAGTATATATTAATAACAAGTTTTATTAAAAAACTGAAGAACTACAGATGATGGAAATCCAGAATAAATGCAGCAAATGCAAGTTATGGTTAGGCAGCAACTGTGAAAAATGAAGCAGAGTTAATGAAAAAGACCCTTAGTCAGAAGTAGAAAAGGGAGAAAACAAGTAAGTTTTAAGTTGAAGAGAAGGGCGGGGGAGTGATGGGAAAGCCTCACTATCAAAGTTTATTAATCTATTCACCTGCATAGATCAATTTTATGAGGTATTGAAAGGTGCTTAGGTTCAAGTACTACAATAGATAGATAGATACTTTATTCATCCCCTTGGGGAAATTCAACTTTTTTCCAATGTCCCATACACTTGTTGTAGCAAAACTAATTACATACAATACTTAACTTAGTAAAAATATGATATGCATCTAAATCACTATCTCAAAAAGCATTAATAATAGCTTTTAAAAAGTTCTTAAGTCCTGGCGGTAGAATTGTAAAGCCTAATGGCATTGGGGAGTATTGACCTCTTCATCCTGTCTGAGGAGCATTGCATCGATAGTAACCTGTCGCTGAAACTGCTTCTCTGTCTCTGGATGGTGCTATGTAGAGGATGTTCAGAGTTATCCATAATTGACCGTAGCCTACTCAGCGCCCTTCGCTCAGCTACCGATGTTAAACTCTCCAGTACTTTGCACACGACAGAGCCCGCCTTCCTTACCAGCTTATTAAGACGTGAGGCGTCCAAAGCAGCAAAACAGCCCAGAGACCAACATTTATGATATGAAGATAGTATTAATGGTAAGACTCTTGGCAGTGTGCAGGATCAGAGGGATCTTGGGATCTGAGTCCATAGGACGCTCAAAGCTGCTGCACAGGTTGATGCTGTGGTTAAGAAGACATATGGTGTATTGGCTTTCATTAATCATGGAAATTAATTTAGGAGGCGAGAGGTAATGTTACAGCTACATAGGACCCTGGTCAGACCCCACTTGGAGTATTGTGTTCAGTTCTGGTTGCCTCACTACAGGAAGGATGTGGAAGCCATAGAAAAGGTACAGAAGAGATTTACAAGGATGTTGCCTGGATTGGGGAGCATGCTTATGAGAATAGGTTGAATGAACCTGGCCTTTTCTCCTTGGAGTGATGGAGGATGAGAGTGACCTGATAGAGGTGTATAAGATGATGAGAGGCATTGATCGTGTGGATAGTCAGAGGCTTTTTCCCAGGGCTGAAATGGTTGCCACAAGAGGACACAGGTTTGAGGTGCTGGGGAGTAGGTACAGAGGAGATGTCAGGGTAAGTTTTTTACTCAGAGAGTGGTGAGTGCGTGGAATGGGCTGCCAGCAACAGTGGTGGAGGCGGATACAACAGGGTCTTTTAAGAGACTTTTGGATATGTACATGGAGCTTAGAGGGCTATAGGGAAGTCTAGTAATTTCTGAGGTGGGGACATGTTCGGCACAACTTTGTGGGCTGAAGGGCCTGTATTGTGCTGTAGGTTTTCTATGTTTCTATGTTGTCTATGAAAGGAAGACAAAGTATCACAAAAGCCTGCAAAGTTTAGGCATTGATGGATAACTAGCCAATGATAATTCTTTACAAATGCCAAAATGAACCCAGATAAGCAGGTAAAATATAGCTTCAATATTGATTATTTGTGAGAATAAATGTTTGTAATACAAATAGAACATTGTACTTAATGAAAGCCTTTCACATTATGATCATGTCCCAAAACACGTACCAAAGAAAAAGATGTTGCAATGTGGACAATGTTTTCATGTGATCATTGTTTTAATGCTGCCAAATATTATTGCTATTCTGTTTCCAGCAAGAACCAACAGTTAGCAATGGTGTAAACAAAAGTAAAATGGCTTTAGATGATATTACAGTGTAATTGAGAAAGAAATACTTGTCAGGATATTTGGAGAAGCTTTGTACCAGTGTTGTGCAAATGCCCAATCAGGCCGAAAGACTCTATTTATTTATATAAGACCATAAAACATAGGAGTAGAATTAGGCTATTCAGCCCATTGAGTCTGCTGCTCCATTCTATCATGGCTGATCCCGAATCCAGCTCGAACCTGAATCCCGCTCAACCCCATTCACCTGCCTTCTCACCATATCCTTTGATGCCCTGACCAATCAGGAAACTATCAATTTCTGCCTTAAATATACCCATGAAATTGGCATCCACTGCATTCTGTGGCAGAGCATTCATCAGATTCACCACTCTCTGGCGAAAAAAATTCCTCCTTACTTCCATTCTAAAGGGTTGCCCCTCAATTTTGAGGCTGTGCCCTCTAGTTCTGGATAACCCCACCATAAGAAACATCCTCTCCACAACCACCCTATATAGTCCTTTCAACATTCAGTAGGTTTCAATGAGATCCTCACACATTCTTCTAAATTCCAGTGAGCACAGGCCCAAAGCTGCCAAATGCTCCTCATATGTTAACCCACTCATTCCCAGAATCATCCTCGTGAACTTCCTCTGGACTCTGTCCAATTACAACACATCTTTTGAGATATGGAGCCTAAAATTGTTGATAATACTCTAAGTGTGGCCTGACTATTGTCTTATAAAGGTTCAGCATTATCTCCTTGCTATTATATTCTTTTCCCCTTGAAATAACTGCCAACATTTCATTTGCCTTCTTTACCACAGAGTCAACTGCAAATTAACTTTCTGGGAGTCTTGCACAAGGACTCCTAAATCCCTCTGCACCTCTGATGCTTGAACCTTCTTCCCATTTAGATAATAGTCAGCACTATTGTTCCTTTTACCAAAATACCTTATCATATATTTCCCAACACTGTATTCCATCTGCCACTTTTTTGCCCATTCTTCCAATTTGCCTAAGTCATGCTACAATCGCATTGCTTCCTCAGCACCACCTACCCCTCCACCTATCTTCGTATCATCCGCAGACTTTGCCACAAAGCCACCAATTCCATTATTCAAATCACTGACAGCCAATGTGAAAAGTGGTGGTCCCAATACTGACTCCTGAGGAACACCAACCAGAAAAGGTCCCCTATATTCGCACTCACTGCCTCCTGCCTGTCAGCCATATCTGATGCCAGGGCATTGGATTTACTTAAAGCAGAGGTTGATAGGTTCCTGATTAGTCAGGGCATGAAAGATTACAGGGAGAAGACAGGAGAATGGGATTGAGAGGGAAATGGATCAGTCAAGATAAAATGGAGGACCAGACCTGATGGGTCAAATGGTCTTATCACCCCTGCAATAATTTATCACTTCCTTGTACAGCACTGAATGCAGCCTTCTCTCATGCATTCCAGAGCAGATGGTTTCTTACTCCTGAAAGCCATTGTCAAGAAAATAAGAGCCCTAATGAGAGAATAAATCAAACCTTCCTGCCCTCGTAATACTTTTCTTAATCAGGACTATAAAACAAAGCTTTTACTCAGACCAGATTTTATTTCATTAATAAAATCTCAACAAATGTCTGTGTAATTTCATGCACAAGTTCCCTTTGAATTCACATAAATAGGTCAGACAAGGTAAAGATAATTTATTCTCAAAAAGGTATCAGTGAATTAGGTGCAACAGTTTAACTTCACTATTACTGATGCTGGCTTTACAATTCAAAAAAAAATTGAAGTTTTGAATTTAAGTTTTCCATCTGCAAGGCTAGGGTTTGAACTCAAAACCTAGTCTAGGTCACAGAATTATTTATCTTGTTGTTACTGCAGCCCCACACCTCATGAAATACCACCTCCCACTTCACTGCCCATCCCTTTCGTATATCTGGGAATTGGCAATTCCACTCTTGCTACATATAATAACCATAAATCCCCAAAACCTGGTTTTCTGAAGCTTCAGAGTGTGTTATTAAGGATAATATGTTAATGAATACTTCTAATTGGAAATTATCTGTATGCTAGAGTAGATAATCACACATTTTATGACAGTCACAGTATGAACTTTATGCAATGCTAGCTGATGTCCTAATGAGATGCACTAACTGGATCTAATTTTGGATATGCAAATTCAAAAGGATTTCTGAAATGCAGCATGTACTGTTTTAAGTGCTGAGGATTGGTTTACTTTGTTAAAGATTGTGTTTGTTGTTCTGAGCAACATTCTGGAGGAACTCAGCAGGTGAGGCAGTATCCCTGGTGGGAAACAAATAGTGGACTCTTCGAGCTGAGACCCTTCATCAGTATCTTCATGATGTAGGGTCTCAGACAGAAGTGTCCACAGTTTATTTTCCTTTACATCCACTTTCTGCTTATCAACCATAGGGAGGAGAGAATGTAAAGCAGTACTTAAATTAATTCTGTGCTAACAAGACAGAACTGTGAAAAGCCTACAATGTTGAGACTGATCGGCGATTACAATGATTTTTATGCCTCTAGTTATGAGAACAGAAACTGCATATTTAGTGTGAATGCTGATTGGGAGCAGTTTTCACAAAATTGGTTTTGGAGCTTCCCTTGGAGTTCCCATGGATTTCCCTTGAGAGCAGGCAAGGTAGATATTGAGACAGGTCAGAGATCAAGATGGTGGATTCTTGCCTCAAGTTTAATGTCAAAAGAGGCTATCTGGCCCATTAATCCCTTTCCAGGTTCTCTTTCACCTCCCTTCTGCTTGCCCTGGTTCTTCTGCCAGCCTTCGACATAAAAGATGCGCACGCACGCGCACACACACACACTCACACTCACACTCACACTCACACTCACACTCACACTCACACTCACACTCACACTTACATTCTGCTGGAGGAATTCAGCAAGTCAGGTAATGTCTATGGAAATGAATAAATAATCGACGATTCAAGCCAGGACCCTTCTTCAGGACTGGAAATGAACGGGAAAGATACCAGAATAAAAAAGGTGGTGGTGTGGGGGATGGTGGCGGAGGAGAGCTAGAAGGTGATAGGTGAAGCCAGGTGGGTGGGAAAGGTAAACGGCTGAAATGAAAGGAGTATGATAGGAGAGGAGAGTGGATAATGGGAGAAAGGGAAGGAGGAGGGGACCCAGGGGAAGTGATAGGCAAGTGAGAAGAGTAATAGGCCAGAGTGGGGAATAGAAGAGAGGAGAGGGAAGGATTTTTTTTACCGGAAGGAGAAATCAATATTCATGCCATCATGTTGGAAGCTACCCAGATGGTCTACCCACCCTGAGACACAAAAGGTGATTCACATTGGCCAAGTAACCAAATGACAGATCTTTGGGATGCAACTGCAGTACTTGGGAGAAGGTGGGGGGTGAAACCCATCCAACCACACATAGGCGGCACCCAAGGCTAGCTCACAGACATTGACATTCCAGTATTCTAATACTTTTTTCCTGTTTTAAAAGATTTTTTTGCCACCCATCAATTACAGAAGAATCCTGTCTACAGTCTGTGGTATTGTTTGCGTGCCTCTTCAACCACCTGTCATTCCTTGCAAGCTCATACAAATCTGGATGTAGATTATAAGGCTTCAGACCAGTCAAAATCTTAAGGAGCTTTTTTTCCTGGTGTCAACCAAGCAGAGCAACCAGTAATCAGACAGCTTTCTCTCTGGTTAAACAAATCCCCCTCCTTTTGACAGTTGGCACCAGTTATTTAAACACCATTTCACCTGAGACCATTTAATGCAGGGTCACATTACACCACCTGGTAAAGATTGCTCCATTATATGTGGGGAGGAATAGAACTTATGCTTATTTTTTAAAATGACCCTGTAAAACTGAGGTAACTGCATCCTCAAAGACCTTACCTATGCACCACTTATGAATCAAATAAGACGGGAGGTGAGCACATACCTAGACAAGCGGTTCAGACTTCAGAAATTTAATTACATTTTGGTGATTATTAAAGGACAGGGCATATGTTGGAATCAAATTAGCTGCAATTTTAAAAGTTCTTGCAATTTCTGTAAGGTACTGACGATGCCCAGTAAAATGGTGCACAGTAACACGGCAGTTAAGGGGCTTGCTGTAATTCTGATCTTGACTCATGCACATTCTCTCAATGACTACATGAGTTTCCTCTGGCTGCTCCCATTTCTTCTCAAGTCCCAAGATGTGTCAATAGATTAAATGGCAATGGCAAATTATCCATTAATTTAGGCTACAACAAAAAAAATTCAAACCAGAGTGGATGGGAGAGAATAGGTTTCAGAGGGGAGATGTGGAGAGTGGCAATGCTGGGGGGTCAGCATTGATCTGACAGGCTGAATGGCCTCCTAATAAATAGGTAAAGCTTACAATAGCATTTCAGGGTATAAAACTAGATAAATGGGATAAGTTCCCAAGACAGCGACTGCACAAGTGAGATTAGTAGAAGTAATTGGGCCTTTTTCCAGGGAAGGTGGGATCTGTTCCGAAGGGACGGTTTACACCTGAACTGGAGCAGTACTAACATTCTTGCAGGGAAGTTTGCTAGAGCTTCTTGGGGGGGTTTAAACTAAATTTGCAGGGGGCGGGGATCCAGAATGTGAGAGAGGATAGCGAGAGGAAGAATAAAGGACAGGTGGGGACTACACGGTTCCGGAATATTAAGTGTGTAGTAGAGAAAGGTGAGGCGGAACAAGTGATAAGGAGGACTCGTGTACAGAGGGATGGTCTGACGGAACATGGAGTTAAATGTGTTGAAAGAATAAGTAAATGTAGGAAGGACAACAAAATTCTAGGGGCGTATAGCCCGATGAAAGTTCGGGGAGCTGGGTTTAGCACAATAGACAGCGATTCAAACAGAGAGAGGAGAAATGGGTTAAAAATTCTATATCTGAATGCACGAAGTGTCAGGAATAAGGCGGATGAGCTTGAAGCCCAGGTGCGAATGGGTAACTATGATGTTGTTGGGATAACGGAGACATGGCTGCAGGGAGATCAGACCTGGGAAATGAATGTACAAGGGTATACGTGCTATCGTAGGGACAGAAATGTGGGCAGAGATGGTGGGGTGGCCCTGTTGGTGAGGAATGAGATTCAGTCCTTTGCAAGGGGGGACATAGGGTCAGGAGAAGTAGAGTCTGTGTGGATAGAACTGAGGAACAGTAAGGGCAAAAGGGACCCAAATGGGTGCTGTCTACAGCCACCAAACAGTAGCATGGATATTGAGTGCAAGTTGAATAGGGAGTTAACATTGGCATGTGACAAAGGTAATGTCGCAGTAGTTATGGGGGATTTCAACATGCAGGTGAACTGGGAGAATCAGGTTGGTGCTGGACCACAGGATAGGGAGTTTGTAGAGTGCCTACGGGATGCATTCTTGGAACAGCTTGTATGAGAGCTGACCAGGGACAAGACTATTCTGGATTTAGTGTTATGTAATGAACAGGATTTGATAAGCGATCTTGCAGTAAAGGAGCCATTAGGAGGTAGTGATCACAATATGATAAGCTTTTATCTGCAATTTGAGAAGGATAAGGGCAGCTCGGAGGTGTCAGTGTTGCAGTTGAACAGGGGAAACTATGGAGCCATGAGGGAGGAGCTGGCCAAAGTTGACTGGATGGATAGCCTAGCAGAAAAGACAGTGGAACAGCAATGACAGGTATTCTTGGGAATAATGCACAAGGTGCAAAATCAGTTCATCCCCCAGAGAAGGAAGGATTCAAAGGGGGGTAAGGGGCCTCAGTGGTTGACAAAGGAAGTCCGAGACTGCATAGCATTAAAAAAAAAGGAAATATGATAGAGCTAAGGTGAGTGGGAGGACAGATGATTGGGAAGTTTTTAAGGAACAACAGAACTTAACTAAAAAGACAATATGGGGAGAAAAAATGAGGTATGAACGCAAGCTAGCCAGGAATATAAAGGAAGATAGCAAAAGCTTTTTTTTAGGTATGTGAAGAGAAAGAAGATAGTTAAGAACAATGTTGGGCCCTTGAAGAATGAATTGGGTGAAATTGTTATGGGAAACAGAGAAATGGCAGAAGAATTTAATGAGTACTTTAGATCTGTTTTCACTAAGGAAGACACAAGCAGTCTCCCAGATGTATGGATGGGCCAAGGACATAGGGTAACAGAGGAAATGAAACAGATTGACATTCGGAAGGAAACGGTGATGAGAAGACTGATGGGACTGAAGGCTGACAAATCCCCAGGTCCAGATGGTCTGCACCCTAGGGTACTAAAGGAGGTGGCCCTGGAAACTGCGGATGCATTGGTAATCATTTTCCAGTGTTCCTTAGATTCAGGATCAGTTCCTGAGGATTGGAGAATGGCTAATGTTATCCCACTTTTTAAGAAAGAAGGGAGGGAGAAAACAGAGAACTATCGACCTGTCAGCCTGACATCGGTGGTGGGAAAGATGCTAGAGTCCATTATTAAGGATGAAATAATGGCATATCCAGATAGCAGTGATAGGATTGGGCCGAGCCAGCATGGATTTACCAAGGGTAAATCATGCTTGACTAATCTGTTGGAGTTTTTCGAGGATGTAACCAGGAAGTTAGACGGGGGAGATCCAGTGGATGTAGTGTACCTCAATTTTCAGAAGGCATTTGATAAGGTCCCACATAGAAGATTGGTGGGGTAAAATCAAAGCTCAGGGCATCGGGGGGAAGGTATTGACATGGATAGAAAACTGGTTGGCAGATAGAAAGCAAAGGGTAGCGGTGAATGGGTGTTTCTCGGAATGGCAGGTGGTGACTAGTGGGGTGCCACAGGGCTCGGTATTGGGACCACAGCTGTTTACCATTTACGTCAACGATTTAGATGAAGGCATTGAGAATAACATCAGCAAATTTGCTGATGATACTAAGCTGGGTGGCAGTGTGACATGTGATGAGAATGTTAGGAGAATTCAGGGTGACTTGGATAGGCTGGGTGAGTGGGCAGATACTTGGCAGATGACGTTTAATGTGAATAAGTGTGAGGTTATCCACTTTGGGAGTAAGAACAGGAAGACAGATTATTATCTGAATGGTGTAGAGTTAGGTAAGGGAGAAATACAAAGAGATCTAGGAGTCCTTGTTCATCAGTCACTGAAGGTGAATGAGCAAGTGCAGCAGGCAGTGAAGAAGGCTAATGGAATGTTGGCCTTTATTACAAAGGGAATTGAGTACAAGAGCAAGGAAATCCTTTTGCATTTGTACAGAGCCCTGGTGAGACCACACCTGGAGTATTGTGTACAGTTTTGGTCTCCAGGGTTAAGGAAGGACATCCTGGCTGTAGAGGAAGTGCAGCGTAGATTCACAAGGTTAATTCCTGGGATGTCTGGACTGTCTTACGCAGAGAGGTTAGAGAGACTGGGCTTGTACATGCTGGAATTAAGGAGATTGAGAGGGGATCTGATTGAAACATATAAGATTATTAAGGGATTGGACAAGATAGAGGCAGGAAATATGTTCCAGATGCTGGGAGAGTCCAGTACCAGAGGGCATGGTTTGAGAATAAGGGGTAGGTCATTTAGGACAGAGTTAAGGAAAAACTTCTTCTCCCAGAGAGTTGTGGGGGTCTGGAATGCACTGCCTCGGAAGGTAGTGGAGGCCAATTCTCTGGATGCTTTCAAGAAGGAGCTAGATAGGTATCTTATGGATAGGGGAATCAAGGGATATGGGGACAAGGCAGGAACCGGGTATTGATAGGAATTGATCAGCCATGATCTCAAAATGGCAGTGCAGGCTCGAAGGGCCGAATGGTCTACTTCTGCACCTATTGTCTATTGTCTATATTCGAAGTTATGAAGAGATTTGAAACAATAAATAAGGAAAAACACCGTCCAGAGGGTCATTTTTCACCTGTTTCATAAAATGAAATACAATAAAATCCAGAGGAAGATGAAACATTTTTTAACGCAGACAATAGTTTTGATCGAGAGTACCCTGCATGTAGAGTGCTGCTGGAAGAGAACCTAATAGCACGTTCAACAGTGAGCTGGAAAGACAAAAGAAGCTGAACCAATCTGTTGGCTCTAAATCTGGTGTTATAGGATTCATTCTCCTCCTTCTTTATTTGTATTTGGACATTTTACATATTTCTAACTGCTAAACTGTTTCATATTATCAACGGATATTTCTGCCTCAATGGATTTGAATTTAAATGTGCCCTTTCACCATTAAATTTTACGGGGACTTTCATGCTTCACACATGGGAATAGCAGTGTAAATGGTTTTGGCATGGACTAGATGGGCTGAAGAGAATGTTTCTGTGTTGTACTTCTCTATGACTTCATGATATAGTGTATACATCAGAACAAAGCTCTCTCCTTACACGTAACTGCAATTCTACTCAGAGAAACCTATCTTTCGAAATCTGCCACTGATCCTGCATAATTTAGAAATTATTGTTTTCACTCTTTCAGTAGGAACATTCTTAAAACTCATCAGGTAAATCAGAAAATGCAATAAAGTACTTAACAAGTAAGGCAGTGGGTGTGGAAAGAGAAATGGAGGTAGTGTTTCAGATCATCAGCCTTCCATTGGGACTGGCACAACGAAAAATCTACTTAGCTTTTTATCGACAGAGCTTAGGGGATAGGTGGATAGGACATAGGAAATATCTCCAATAGGGGAGTCTATGGCTTTCTAGGTGACTCCAGCATTTACTGGGCCATCTAGCTAATAGGTTGTTGAGGGAACTGTAGCAGTGGTGGCGGTCAGAGTCCTGACCATTAGCTGCAGGGAACATCTAACGCAATCATTTTTTGGTAGATATTATGAGAGATCTCATTCTTTTCAACATTGAGTCTTTCCACATTTACATCCTCAGGATATCATAATCTTGAGATCTGTGAAGATGAAATTCAGTTTCAATAGGCATAGTCTGTGTTTGAATTTCTGCTACATAAATGCAGCTAAGGGCAAAAGTCAGCAGGAGAAAAGAGCAGAAACGGGAAAATTACATCGAAATGTTTCTTCCATATTGATTTGAAACAGACAAAATTGTTGAAAACCTTATGGAAATGAACAGTCTAAGCTGTAATACTAGATTAGAAGTGGGAATCAATGCAGACAACAGCAAACCATATGCCTTTGTTACTGAGCTACAAAAGAAGACAATAAATACCATAGATTTTTCACACAACAAGAAATTGATCTAAAGAATAGATTACGCTCAATTTTTAAACTGAGTCCATATGTCACTAGGGCCCTTGGCAACATGATGGGATATGAACAAAGTTCACCAACAAAAACCAGGAAAACATTTTAATTAGCCAACCATCAAAGCTGGCAAAAAAAAAATTAAGTTTCCAAATGGGTTTGACATTCAACAAATATTGAAAACTCACAAGTTTTGAAAGTTGCTTTGAGATTTTGAAAAGATAACAAACCACAAACATTTTAAATGAACTTGATTAAAGAAAATCTAAGAATATTCTCATCCTTTACAGCCTTTCTTCTTCATCTTTTCCTCGTACACGTGACATTACTGGGATAGGAGCTGGTGTATGTGTAGAGAGGGTAGGGGATGCACTATTTGCACTTTCAACTACACGGTTTTCTAAAAGAGACAAGAAGAGTAAACCAAGTTAGTCAGCATAGAGTCTCATACAGATCGGACTTGGTAAGTTTGGCAGTGTTTCTTCCTTCAAGGGCTTCAATGAACAAGATGGATTATTATGACTATCCATTATTTTCTAGCCATTACTGATATCTGCCATTTACTTTCATATGTATTTAGTTATTTCTATTTGAATTCCCTGGCTATTTATACTGGGATTTACATTAATATCCTTAGATCAATAACTCAAGCAGTTGGATTCTTGTCCAGGAATTTAACAAATATGTCAAATAAATGGTTCTTCACAAATTAAAGAAAATCTGCAGATGCTGAAAATAACCACAAAAAGCTAGAGGAATTCAGCAGGCCAGGTAGCATCTACGGAAAAGAGTAAACAGTCGATGATTCAGGCCGAGACCCTTCATCAGGACTGGAAAAAAAGAGATGAGAAGTCAGAGTAAGAAAGTGGGGGGAGGGGAGGAAGAAGCCCAAGGTATTATATGATAGATGAAACCGGGAGAAGAGGAGAGGGTGAAGTTAAGAGCTGGTAGGTCGATTGCTGAAAGAAATAAAGGGCTGGAGAAGGGGGAATCTGATAGGAGAGGACAGAAAGCCGTGGAAGAAAGGGAAGGGAGAGAAGCACCAGAGAGAGGTGTTGGGCAGGTAAGCAGATAAGGTGAGAGATGGGAATGGGAAATAGAGAAGGAAAAGGTTGGGGGTCAATTACCAGAAGTTCAAGAAGTCAATGTTCATGCCATCAGTTTGGAGGTTATCCAGACGGAATACAAGGTGTTTCTCCTCCAACCTGAGTGCAGTCTCATCACGGTAGTAGGGGAGGCTTATGGACAGACGTATCAGAATGGGAATGGGAAGTAGAATTGAAATGGGTGGCCACTGGGAGATCCCACTTTTACTGGTAGACAGAGTGTAGGTGCTCGGCGAAGTGGTCTCCCAATCTACGGCAGGTCTCACCAATATACAGGAGGCTGCATCAGGAGCACCAGATACAGTAGCTGACCCCAACAGACTCACAGGTGAAGTGTCACCTCACCTGCAAGGACTGTTTAGGGCCCTGCATGGTAGCGAGGGAGGAGGTGTAGCACTTATTCAGTTTGCAAGGTTGAGTGCCAGGAGGGAGATCAGTGGGGAGGGATGAATGGACAAGGGAGTTGCACAGGGAGCGATCGCTGCAAAAGCAGAAAGTGGGGGTGGGAAAGATGCGCTTGGTGGTAGGATCCTCTTGGAGATGGCCTTCATTCACTAGAAATAGTTCTTCAACCAAATTCCTTAGTGAATGTGCTGAGAAATTCTTATATTTTTGCCAAATTTTTCCCAAAGTTCCCCTCAACTGACGTACAAACTCCTGGTATTTCCACACAAGACTCCAATTTTTTCTCAAGTAAGTAGATGCTACCTTCTCAGTTGGTAGTGCTCTAAGGGAAGCTGAACTGTTATAGGAGCTGACTTTAAAACACAGCCATATCTGCTCTCTCAGGTGAGCATAGAATCCAGTGGAACTATTTTAAAAGAGAACAGGCATATTTGTTTCTGGTAACCTACCAATTATTCTTCAGCTAATGCCATTAAACTAGTCATCAGCTTTTTTATGTTGCTGTAGAGTCCAAATATTAGTTCCCACAAATACTTTATAGGATACAAAGAATGTATTGACTCCATAAAGATGTTGAATATCATTAATTCCCGGGTCAGGACTTTACCATTGCTTTTCTGTATCTGACTATCTGATAGAAAGACCAGTCCAGCAGTTAGTTGTAATGAATATCAGACACTGTTATCTCCCACGTTCTCTCCTTTCAGTAAAAAAATACTTGATAGACCAACAGACTGATTTCCTCTTTGCACAAGGGAATTGCAAAAGATGCCCCTGAGAACTTCACTCTACTTTTGACTTTGTTTCTCTCTGTTATAAATGCTATAGATATTACAGAATGTCAAGCAGTTCATGCATTTGACAATTAGAGCGAAAGATGTAAGGATTTGATGATGGAACTGGATGAAGAAGGAAGGGAAGAAGCTGATTTGAAATATCAACAGTTCTATAATGTGCTGGGATAAATGGCTTTATACATTACATCTGCTACTCCCCTTTGTGCACCCTATTTTTTTTGCATCCTCAAAGAACTCTTGCAAATTTGTCAAAAATGGCTTGCTTTTCACTAAACTGCTTGATTGCCCCATGGCTTTCCAAGCACCCTGCCATTACCTCCATAATAATGGATTCCAGCAGTTCACAGTCATATATTTTAGGTTGATTGACCCACATATACCATAGGCTCAAATATGTTTTCTGCTTTCTGTCTCTCCTTTCCTGAACTGACCTGTCCTTTATCTGACTACTGTTTATGGCATATGGTCAGCCAAAAGAATGACTGCTATATTTAAGTTATGCTTAAAAGAAAAAAAATGCTTTAAAAGCATGCTGCTGAGTAAGTTATTTTCAGTAGGGTATTAGAACATTGGGTATTATGTAAACAAAATACTTGTGGATGATCTGTGATGATTGAGTCCATTTTTTCATCCTTTTGAGGAAACAATTTGCTCATCCAGGTAAAGCAAAATCTCCAACTACTGAGTGAAAAGGATTATACCACAGCAACAGTAAGTGTGTAGTTGTAGATGATCTGCACTTTGATGGAGAACTGAATCTAACAGATATTATTTCCCATACAACATGAACGTACAAGCAATTAGCTGATATATAACTAAAATCTCTAGGTATGAGAAGCCATCATGAAAATATAGGCAAAATGTTCTACTTTTTATCATAATGTGGAATTTGCATAGTTGTTTTCTCAGCAGAATATTGCAAAACTGGTTTGGCAGTAACAGTACAACGCATGCAGTGAGTCTTTTTGACCCCTAAGACTAACTTACAATATCCACATATTATCTCTGACAATGTATTGATGTTTTTAGAGGGCAATATTCAGGCAGAAATCAGTTTTAAAATTCATAATCTTCTTGAACTGTATACAGAAATATTTTTATTATGTGAAATTTATTATTAAAAGCTATCTGGTGACATTAAAATATTAATCACAATTTAAACATGCATGCACTGAATATTATTTAAGAACAGTGATTATTTTGAGTGCACAGGGTGAAACTAGAGAGTATGTTTAATTTATAATCATTATTTCATTAAGTCAGTAATTTGCATAATGGAAGTAATTGGTTATCATGTCAATAGTTTGTCACATTAGAAAACCAGCGGGTGTCTTGTTGCTTAAGGTAATCAATAAGATGGAAATGGACCAGCAAGTCTTGCTGAAAGAAAACATTGTGTTTTTGTGAGAATGCCAATGAAGAATAATTTAGTGATTATACCAGCACCACATTTAACCGAGTGCCTAATGAAATGGACAGAAAACCAAGGGTAATGCGTTTGCCTTGGGCTTTTTGGACTGGAAGGGGATATAAAATGGTTCCTGGCGATATTCTTTGTCTCTGCAAACTCAGCCAAACCCACTGATAGCGACCTCTCTGCAGCCAACATTCCCTAGCAACAAGCTTATAATCCCACTCAACCAGATGAATTGGACAGGTCACGTCAACCGCATGCCCGAGGTCAGGTGGTTGATTCTGGGCTCTTTCCATGGCGACCAGTTCCCAGGAGGAAAAGAAAAATATATATGAAGGATTTTCTCAAAATGCCCTTCAAAATAGCTATCATTCGCAACAACTGCAGGGAATCTGTGGCCCAGTGCCCAGAAAACTGTCGGAGAATCAAATAGGAAGGCATTGGGCACATAGATTCTCCATCAGGAGCCAACAGTGGAAATACACAACATTCCAATCAACCCACCCTCCTGTCACATCAAGTTCCACACACCCGACTGTGGCAATATCTGCTTAGAACTCATGCAAAATCACCATGCTGCAATTGTCAACCCCAAAGGACTGCCTGGAGAAGCTACTTTTTCAAAATAAAATCAAGCATACATATTTCACATTACTAGTTCACCCATATGGAACTGATCTTCCACATGTTATAATTAACATACGTTTTGAATAAGTGCCTGCACACCCTACAGCTCAATTAGTTCCAATTAGCTGTAACTACCTTAACTTAAAACAAAGTATCCTGTTGAAAGGCTATGAAAGGCCTCTGAGGAACATTGTGTGCACAGACACACAATAAAAATGGTTTGAGAGATTAGGTTTCTTAGAAGAGTGTATACTTAGAAATATTTCCAATCATTTAATGTGTTTCACATCTCTTTCAGAATATCCCTAAGCAGTTTACAACTTATTAAGGACTTGAGAAATGCAGTTACTTTCGTAATTTTGGGAATATATGTCTGTATGCAAGCAGAAGCTCCCCACAAACCACAATTTAATAATGGCCAGACTTTCTTCCAAGAAAGAAAGAAGGGATAGCTGCTGTCTCTGACGGCATGAATAACTCCTCAAATACTGCAAAAGGACCCATCATGTTCATCTCAGAGCACGTAGGACCATGTTTTAATATCACATTCAGCAGATAACAACACCCACGCACGTCACTCCCCCGATTCAGAATCAGGTTTATTATCACCGGTGTGTTAACTTAGCAGCAGCAGTTCAATGCGAAACATAATCTAGCAGAGGAAAAAAATAAATAAAATAAAAATAATAATAAATAAACAAGTACTGTAAATCAATTATGAGTATTGAATAGATTAAAAGAATGTGCAAAAACAGAAATACTGTATATTTAAAAAAAAGTGAGGTAGTGTTGAAAGATTCAATGTCCATTTAGGAATCAGATGGCAGAGGGGAAGAAGCTGTTCCTGAATTGTTGACTGTGTGCCTTCAGGCTTCTGTATCTCCTCCCTGATGGTAACAGTGAGAAAAGGGCATGTCCTGGGTGCTGGAGGAATTTAATAATGGACGCTGCCTTTCTGAGACACCGCTCCCTTGATGCACCATCAATAACTCTCTCTGAGACGTGAAGGCGAGATATCAGCTTTTATTGACTGGAAGAAAGAACAAGCAGTAGTTGACCACCATACGACATCCTGGAGACTGAGGGCTGGGCTCAGGCCTCAATCGCCTTTATACCGGGGTCTGTGGGAGGAGCCATGGTCAGTGGGAGGGGCCACAGGAGCAGTCAGCAGGGGGCGTGTCCAGACAGGTATATGTAGTTCACCACATCCCTGAAGATGTCCTGGGTACTTTGTAGGCTAGTGCCCAAGATGGAGCTGACTGGACCTACAACTTTCTGCAGCTTCTTTCAGTCCTGTGCAGTAGCCCCTCCATACCAGACAGTGATGCAGCCTGTCAGAATGCTCTCCACGGCACAACTATAAAAGTTTTTGAGTGTATTTGTTGACATGCCAAATCTCTTCAAACTCCTAATAAAGTATAGCTGCTGTCTTGCCTTTTTTATAACTACATTGATATGTTGGCACCAGGTTAGATCCTCAGAGATCTTGACACCCAGTAACTTGAAACTGCTCACTCTCTCCACTCTGATCCCTCTATAAGGATTAGTATGTGCTCCTTCGTCTTACCCTTCCTGAAGTCCACAATCAGCTCTTTCATCTTACTGACGTTGAGTGCCAGGTTGTTGCTGCGGCACCATTCCACTAGTTGGCATATCTCACCCCTGTACACCCTCTCATCACCACCTGAGATTCTACCAGCAATAGTTGTATTGTCAGCAAATTTATAGATGGAATTTGAGCTATGCTTAGCCACACAGTCATGTGTATACAGAGAGTAGAGCAGTGGGCTAAACACACAACCCTGAGGTGCACCAGTGTTGATCATCAGCGAGGAGGATATGGTATCACCAGTCCACACAGATTGTGGTCTTCTGGTTCGGAAGTCGAGGATTCAATTACAGAGCGAGGTACAGAGGCTCAGGTTCTGCAATTTCTCAATCAGGTTTGTGGGAATGATTGTATTAAATGCTGAACTATAGTCAATGAACAGCATCCTGACATAGGTGTTTGTGTTATCCAGGTGGTCTAAAGCTATGTGAAGAGCCATTGAGATTGGGTCTGCCATTGACCTATTGTGGCGATAGGCAAATTGCAATGGATCCAGGTCCTTGCTGAGCAGGAGCTCAGGCTAGTCATAACCAACCTCTCAAAGCATTTCATCACTGTCAATGTGAGTGCCACCAGGCGATAATCATTAAGGCAGTCCACATTATTCTTCTTAGGCACTGGTATAATTGGTGCCTTTTTGAAACAAGTGGGAATTTCCACCCGTAGAAGTGAGAGGTTGAAAATGTCCTTGAATACTCTCACTAGTTGGTTGGCCCAGGTTTTCAGAGCCTTACCAGATACTCCATTGGGACCTTCCACCTTGTGAGGGTTCACTATCTTTAAAGACAGTCTAATATCGGCCTCTGAGACAGAGATCACAGAGTCATCAGGTGCAGCAGGGATCTTCACAGCTGTAGTTGTGTTCTCCCTTTCAAAGCAGGCATAGAAGGCATTGAGTTCATCTGGTAGTGAAGCATTGCTGCCATTCAAGCTATTGGGTTTCGTTTTGTAGGAAGTAATGTCTTGCAGACCCTGCCAGAGTTGCTGTGCATCTGAGGTGACCTCCAACCTCATTCAAAGTTGTCTCTTCACCCTTGAAATAGCCCTCTGCAAATCATACCTGGTTTTCTGGTACAGGCCTGGGTCACCAGACTTGAATGCCACAGATCTAGCCCTCAGCAGACGACAAACTTCCTGGATCATCCACAACTCTTGGTTTGGGAATGTACAGTAAGTCTTTGTAGGCACACACTCATCCACACAGGTTTTAATGAAGTTGGTAACAACTGCAGCATACTCATCCAGGTTTGAAGATGAATCCCTGAATCCAGTCCAGTCCACCGATTCAAAGCAGTCCTGTGCTTCTCTTGTCCGTTCCTTCTTGGTCCTCACTACTGGTGCTGCAGTCTTCAGTCTCTGCCTATACTCAGGGAGTAGAAGTACAGCCAGGTGATCAGACTTCCCGAAGTGAGGGCATGGAATAGCACGGTAGGCATTCTTGATGGTGGTGTAGCAATGATCCTGTGTGTTGTTTCCTCTGGTGTTGCAAGTGATCTGTTGATGGTAGTTGCTTAGTGATTTTTTCAGATTGCCTGGCTAAAATCTCCCAAAACAATGGTGAAGGCATTAGAGTGCGCTGTTTCGTGCATGTCGATCCCATTACTCAGATCATCTAAAGCCTGCTTGACGTTGGCCTGAGGTGGATTGTAAACTGCTACCAAAATGACCCTAGAGACCTCCCGTGGTAGATAAAAAGGACGGTACTTTACTGCCGGATATTCCAGGTCTGGTGAGCAGAATTGGGACAGCACTGATATATTTGTGCACCTAGAAGAGTTGATCATGAGGCACACTCCTCCACATCTGCTTTTGAGAGACTCTATAGATCTATCCTGACGGTGCATAGTAAACCTGTTGATCTGGATCGCTGCATCTGGTATGGAAGGGGTTAACCAGGATTCCATGAAACAAAGGACACACACGGTCCCAATTCCACTCTAAAGCATTGGATCAGATTCTTAATCCAGAATTTGGGAATAAGAATTCTGCTGATTTAAACTACAGCTGTGAGATGCTTTTTTTTCCTCTCTGATATTGTACCTTATATAAACTGAATAAAAAATTTAGTAGGTTAATTCCACAAAAAAATGTGAGATTGTGCTACGTGCTTAGGTGTATCCAACATATTATTAATCCATATTTCATATATGTCCATCCTACACCAGCCTAATCAATAGTAACAAGGAGAATAAATACAGGAGACATAATTTCCAGCCAAGATGCTAAATCTATGTCTATGGACACTAGGTCAGATTCTCCACTGCACTCATGTGGAGAAGTGATCCACTCAGTTAATGATGCTGGTTGAAAGAGGCAGTTGATAGTCCTAAAATGAGCTGTTAGTCAAAGCGGTCAAGAAAATCCAAAACAAAATTTGGAAAAGGAGCTCTTTCTTTCTCAGTCTAATTTTTTAAACCAGCATTCTAAAATTCATTTGAAGTCACCCTTCGTTGGCTGAGCTCATCCTAATTACAATGGGTATATCTGGATGAGTATTGAGCACCAGTGCTAATCAACTGGCTGGAATGTTCACTGATATCTTTCACCTCTCCCTTCAGTAGTCTAACGTACCCACCTGCTCTGTATACTGGTGCCTAAGAAAACCATGGTAACCTGCCTCATTGGCTTCACCCAGTTGCACTTACATCCCCTGTAAAGTGCTTTGAGAGTTAGTGATGAAACAGATTAACTCCTGCCTGAGGGATGACTTGGATCTGCTCCAATTTGCCTACCATCACAACAGGTCCTCAGCCGTTGCCATTTCACTGGCTCTACATTCAACCCAGGAACACTCGGGCAGTGAAGATGCATACATTAGGATGCTCTTTATTGACTACACTATCATCGCCTCAAAACTCATCAATAGATTCCAAGACCTAGGCCTCAATGCCTCCTTGTGTAACTGGATCCTTGATCTCCTCAATTGCAGATCCCAGTCAGTTTGAATTGCCAGCAATATCTCTTCCACCATCACCATCAGCACAGGTGCACCACATGCCTGTGTGCTTAGCCTCCTGCTCTACTCACTTTATCCCTATGAACAAGAGTCTACATTCAGCTCCAATGCCATATTTGGGTTTGATGATGGCACCACTGTCATTGGTCAAATTAAAGATAGTGACAATATACAGTATAGCATAGAGGAGGGAAATTGAAATTGAAAATCTGCCTGAATGTGCCACAGCAAAAACCTCTCACTTAATGTCAACACAAACAAAGAGCTGATTATTTAGTACAGGAAGAGAAAACTGGAAGTTCATGAGCCAGTCATCAATAGGGGATCAAAAATGGTAAAGGTCAGCAACTTTAGAGTATTCGGTCCTATCATTTCAGAGGACCTGTCCTGGAGCCAGCACACAAGTGCCATACAAACACAAGCTTGCGAAGACTTGGCATGTCATCTAAAACACTGACAAACTTCTATAGATGTGCAGTGGAGAGTATATTGACTTGGTGTGTCATGGCCTGGTATGGAAACACCAATGCCCTTGAATGGAAATACCTACAAAAAATAGTGCATACAGCCCAGTGCATCACCAATCAAGTATTGAAAGGCTTAGATAGAGTGGAGGTGGTGAGGGTGTTTTCAATAGTGGGGGAGTCTAGGACCAGAGGTCACAGACTCAGAATAGAGGGATGCCCATTTAGAACAGAGATAAGGAGGAATATCTTTAGCCAGAGGTGATGAGTCTGTGCAGGCCAAGTCATTAACTATATTTAAAGCGAAGGTTGATAGATTCTTGATTAGTCAGGGTAACAAAAGTTACTGGGAGAAGACAGAATGGGGTTGAGAGGGATAATGAATCAGCCATGATGGAATGGTGGAATAGTCTCAATGGGCCGAATGGCCTACTTCTGTTCCTATGTCTTATGATCACAAGGAGCGCTGTTGCAGGAAAGCAGCATCCAGGCCATGCTCTCTTCTTGCTGCTGCCATCAGGAAGGGAGTACAGGAGCCTCAAACCCACGCTACCAGGTCAGGAGCAGCTATTGCCCCTCAAGCATTAGGCCTCTGAACCAGGGTGGATGAGTTCACTCAACCCAACATTGAACTGATTCCACAACCTAGAGATTCATTTTCAAACACTCCACAACTCATGTTTTCAATATTTATTTATTGGTTCTTTATTGTATTTCCATAATTTGTTGTCTTTTGCACATTGGCTGCTTGTCCGTCTTTGTTATGTGCTGTTCTTCATTGATTATATTGTGTTTCTTTGCACTTACTATGAATGCCCACAAGAAAATGAACCTCAGGGTAGTATGTGGTGACATTTAGATAGATAGATAGATAGATAGATACTTTATTCATCTCCATGGGGAAATTCAACATTTTTTCCAATGTCCCATACACTTATTGTAGCAAAACTAATTACATACAATACTTAACTCAGTAAAACTATGATATGCATCTAAAATCACCCTCTCAAAAAGCATTAATAATAGCTTTTAAAAAGTTCCTAGGTAGTTTACTTAAATACATTGAGTCCTAACCCCGGCACTTTAACATATCTTACTCCTGGCGTTTGAATTGTAAAGCCGAATGGCATTGGGGAGTATTGATCTCTTCATCCTGTCTGAGGAGCATTGCATCGATAGCAACCTGTCGCTGAAACTGCTTCTCTGTCTCTGGATGGTGCTATGTAGAGGATGTTCAGGGTTTTCCATAATTGACCGTAGCCTACTCAGCGCCCTTCGCTCTGCTACCGATGTTATACTCTCCAGTACTTTGCCCACGACAGAGCCCGCCTTCCTTACCAGCTTATTAAGACGTGAGGCGTCCCTCTTCTTTATGTACTTTGATAATAAATTTGCTTTGCACTTATAGTTAAAAAGAAAATATTTGCTTCCATTCTCAATATGTAGGCTTGCTAATGGGATTCCAAGACACGAGGAGCAGTGACTCCCCAATTCACCAGGATCGGTCTGTGCGAGTCAAGAAGTCAAGGACAGAGGTGCTCTGTGACTGGAGATCAAAGATCCTATAGGTCAAGTCTCAAAGGTCAAACCCATGACCAGTAAGTCCTGTGGTTGATACTCACAGGTCAGTAAAATCTGAAGGACAAAGCCAAAGGTCAAAGTTCAAAGCTTGGAGAGTCTGGAGATCGAAAGCCTGAAAGGTCAAAAACCAGATCTGGTGAGTCCAGAGGTAGAGGACAGATCTGAGTGAGAGCCTGGAGGTTGGAGACCCAACAACGTCTGCTATCCTGGGCGTGGAGGATAGAGACTGGAAGCAGTGAGATTGAGAGACCAGAGGCGGCCTGTCAGCTTTGATGTTGCTGTTTTGTCTTGTTGTTGTTGTTGTTATTGTTGTTGCTGGTGCCGGTGTTGTTCAGCATTGTGTGTTGTGTTATGTTGTGCTGTTGTTGTGTTAAATATTGTGGGCATGCTATGCTGGTGCTGGAACGTGTGGTGACACGTGTGGCCTGCCCCCTGCGTATCCTTGGGTACGTTAGTTGTCGATATAAACAACGCATTTTACCATATGTTTCAATGTACATGTGACAAATAGATAAATAAATCTGAATCTGAATCACTTCTGAGACACTTTACAATTTCTCCTTGAAACAAGCATTACATTGATTGTTGATTGCAGGTTAGGGCAAGTTCTTTTGCATGACCTATGAAAGCAGAGAAGCAGATTTTAAATCAGAAAAAGTAAGGTGAGTTGGCTACCAGGTGACATTTGTTAAGGAGTGAAAGAGTTCTGTTTTTACCATTATCAGCCTCTTTGACTCCTTTTAGCCCATTATAGAATGTGTCCCAAATGACCTTCCCTGTGGCAGGTATTCCAATGGTATTGGGAAGTGATGCTCAAATAAGGTATGCTTAAAAGTGAAAAACAGGGATATTGTCCCTTTACGTTCATCCACAAAAATAAGAATCTTGCCAGGTTTAAATTCCTGTGCATACACCTGCATTAAAATGGAATACTGAGTACCTGCCATGCAGACACGGTTACTGAGTACGATATTTTTCATTTGGGGGTAGTCCCATAGTATGCACACAAGCATCATTTCCATAATTAAATAAAATTGCTGCTTTGTGTAGAGTTCCATTTCTCTGAAGCCTGATTATTGATTCGTGGTTCTTCCTAAATATTTCACAAAGAGGCAAGAGTTTCCCCTTAGAAACCGCAGTGCTGATTCTGTATCTTCAACATTAGTAAATACAGAACTGAACTAACTGAAATATTTTGTCTGTTTCTTGACTGTTGTTTGTCATCGTTCATTGGTAGTGTAGTTCTCTGCACCTGCTGATACTCCAGCTTCTAGTTCATGAACACATTTTTCTTCAGGTGTAGAAAGTTCCTCAGAAAAAAAGTCTCGTGTTTGCAACTAATTATGCAACTAATCTTTTTAGCAATATTTTCATCAAGAAGCCTTCGCTGCTGGAATCCATCGTTAACATATCAATTTTGTACAAAAACCTCTTATAACCTAACCCCTGATCAGTCACCCAAAACATATATACCATGAAACCAGATGCTTTTGGTATGTGTCAGAAATTCAGGAATGCTAATGCAAGCTGTGAAGCTTTTAAGTGGCAGTCAAAAGCTGACAGTTGTATTAAAACTTAGTCCAAAGTCTTGGGGTCATAAAGAAAGAACTTATGCAGAGAAGTGAAGAGGTGAGTACGTTAATCATAGTTTTTAAAATTACGTCATAAATAAACATGAAATGCACTTGCACAAATACATGCTGACATTGCATTCTCCTGTTAGGATATTCAGTACGCTATTTCTGGTCCCATTCTTAGAAAGAGCCTCAAATTAAAACAGCATAATTTAACAGTCACTTTGTGACCAGCGCTTCACTACATGTGTTCTAGATCAGTATCAAAGCCTCTTTAAAAAGCCTATTCCCTTGTAAACAAAAAAACTCTCCTATAAATGGGAGTCAAAGGACACTATGAAGTTGACTTGTAATCATATCTGGAAGGCTTAGCTTCAATCTGAAGCTTTTAGTGAGCAGACTCTCACAGCATCATGCAGAGAGGTTGTGAGGGGGTAATTGCCTGTTTATTAAATTTTGGATTACCAGACTGTTCAGGGCCACAGAGGATCATAACGTTATATTTACAACAATGCTGAAGTTGCAGAATTATTTAATTGCCATCTTTGGACTTCCAAACCTCTTAAATTTAGATGTGACATTTTTTAATTGTTTCAATGCAGTACTCCTGAAATACTGAATACTGGGTATACTGGGTGTTCATGCACTGAAAATAATCACACCTCAATTTCTCAGTCCATTAAACCAAAGGACAAATTGCTTACTTAATGCTGAATCTGCTGATACTGCAGCACCTTTTGCTGTTATTGCTTAAGTGTGAATCCAGAGATTGCAGTTTAATGAATGGGATGGAGAGCGGGGATAAACACAAACAATGGCAGAGCCATGTCATGAGGAACAAAGTAGTTGCTGTAAACTTGAAATAAAACAGAATTTTGGAACAAGCCAACAGGTCAAGCAATATGGAGATAAAAACAGTTAATGTTGGAGGTTGATGACCTTAGATTCAAACTTGTCCAGTTATGTTGCAAATTGGAAAGGCTACTTATCTGCAGTTGTCAAATTAAAATATCCCCTTTCTCCCTCCTTTCCTCATCCTCTCACTTTCTCTACAGTTTAAAATCAATTTGTCTCTTCCTCAATTTTGATGAAGGATCTTCAGCCTGAAGTATTTTTGCATTTTCACAGATGCAGAATGCTTTCTGGTTTTATTCAGGTTGATGGCTGCAGCACCTTTATTTTGATTTCACCTTTTTTTAAATTCTAAATTGATCTGGTTAATTTAATTCCCCTGCTGTTAAGGTGGGATTATACTTCCTATTTTGTTACTTTACCTCCAGACCACTAAATCAGGTACCAAACTCCAAGTGCACCTGACGCTCTGTGCCTGGGATGCTACCACGAGTAGGTTTTTCATCGCCCCGTGCATAAACTCAACTTCAGTGAAAAGACAAAGTCACCCTCATCAAGTTCTGATGAACGGTCTTCAGGCTGAAATATTGACTCTGTTTCTCTTCCCCACAGATGTCACCTGACCCGCTGAGTATTTGCAGCATTTTCTGTTTTTGTTTAAAGTAAGTAAGGTGTTGCTGTGTCCTGCCACGGTGCCACACACGTGGTGCCTCTTCTTCCAAGACTGTGACTCAGGATCGAGGGAAACTTGCTTTCATTTCAGTTCCCTAAGTCCTGAAATGTTTATGAATCCAAGGATTGTGTCATAGGTGGGGCAGGTAGTATGGGCATTTTCTGCCATTTTTCTTCAATTCTGCGTGCACAAGGTTCTGCAGTAAATCTTTAATTTTATTTTGAAGCTATCAAATTAAACTGTTGTTTTGTCTCTCTTTCCAGCAAGCATGTTTCATAATTAACAGTGTGGGGAATGCAGATCAGATTAAAATGTTAGCCCTAATCAGCAAATATATTTTGATAACCTCAGGACTTTTCCTCTGAGAGATGATGGACTTGTATGGTTTCGCTTTTGCTTTTTATATCAATCTATAAAAAGAATCAACAGCTATTTATCATTTGGAGGGAAAGGGAAGGCCAATTTATTCTTTGTCATAACGTTTCCTTCACTTACGATCAACTTTACAAATTCTGTTAAGACATGAAATATGTATATCTTGGAAAACAGCACCATAGTGTCACTGAAACACACTGCACTAAATCATATCCAAGGTAGATTAACGGGGACTCTTGTTCTTTCAGGAGGCTGAGAATCTTTTGAACTCTTCCTCAAAAGGCCGTAGAAGCAGAATCTTGGAATATTTCCGAGGCAGGGATAGAGGGATGAATGCTTGATAAACAAAGGATGGAAGATTACTGTAGGTTTGAGGAATACAGAGTTTTATAATCAGTTTTAATAAATGGTGGAGCTGGCTTTAAGAGACATGTAAAGACATGTAAAGCAGAAACAACACGTACAACACGCTGGAGGAACTCAGCAGGTCGGACAGTATCCGTGGAAACAAGCAGTCAGCATTTCAGGCCGAGACCCTTCGTCAGGTTTCCACGGATGCTGTTCGACCTGCTGAGTTCCTCCAGCATGTTGTACGTGTTGCTTTGACCCCAGCATCTGCAGTGCAGTGTAAAGTAGAAAGAATGTTTCCATTGGGAGGGTAATCCAAGATCAAGGGTTACAGCCTCAGGATGTAGGATTTGGATTACAATGAGGAGAAATTTCTTCACTCAAAGATGGCAAAATTGTGTAATTGTTGAGCCATTATCAATTAATTTATTCAAAGAAGAGTTAGGTGCTATTATAAAGGATATGGATATTCAGGGTTATGAGAAAAAAAACAGGAGAAATGATTTTGTATTATTAGACATGATTATAAATATTGCCGAGCAGGCTTTAACAGCTGAGAAGCCCACTCCTGCTCTTCTGTTCTGTATTTTTAATCAGTATTTCTGTGTTCACGTTGACCATAGTTATATCGATGAGCGCCAGTCAGCAGGGGAGCCAGAGCTGAATCTTAGTGCCCACAGTAGATGAAAAGTGTTGCAGCAGTGTTCACTTCTACAACAATGGAAGTCGATTCTGTTACCCTGAATCCATAGCTTTCTCAGAAGTTAATTGCTTTATGAAATTAGAGGAAATTGCACACTGAAGAAAGTGACTTCTCTCTGGAGATTCCATTGTTCCTGTGCACAGCAAAGGCAAATGAGGAGGAAAGAATGTAGCTAGGCAATTCCTGACTTGCCACAGAAGAAGTTTCATTGCTTTATTTGAGCCAGAGAACAAGAAGATTATGTTTTCTACTTAATGTTTCATGGGAATAGGCAGGCTGATGAAATGCTGTGACAAATGAAATCCACCAAAGGCAATGCCTTCACTGTAACAGTGGTGAGAACATCAGCACTTAATTTTGCCATTGTCCCATTTTTGCAGATAATAAGTCAACAGTTATTTGCTGCATTGGGAACAAGGCTGCGAATCTGTGCTCTTTCAATTTAGCATAAAATGCAGCAATGCAAAGAAAGATTGAGAGAATTTCTTCAGGTTGGTTGGATTGAGATGATTGCCTCGTGGCGATGATGCCACTCATCTTGATAAAAGTCCTATTTCAAAGTCCAACAGCATCAAGATCAGGAAGGGATACCAATCAACCATATCATGCAGACAAAACATAGAACTCAGGAGTAACTGTAACATATTTGTTCTCACTATAATCAGATGATGGGATATCAAGGTATCTGCTTCAGTCTTAGCTGATGACAGTCTAAGGATTAGAGGTAGAATTTTGGTTTAATAAGGCTTGAGAGTTCAAGGCAATCAGCATTCAAACAAGTTTTGTTTCAGTTGAGGCTTGAAAGTGTGATTTAATAGGGGTTTCTGTGGCATATCACAAAGCAAGTAGGCTTCTCAAGCATAGCGAGCTGAAGAAAATGAAAGGGAGAGAAAGATCAATGCCCTGGACATGGGAATAGTCAGAGATGTGTTCCAGTTACTGTTCTGCTCATCATTTAAGCTTGGTGGGTCTCTGATTGCAACCTTCTGACTCTGACCTCCCTGAGCTGGTCCTATTTGCCTGAAGTTGGCCCATATCGCTCCAAAGCTTTCCTTGCCAAAAACCTGTGCTACTGTTGTTTAAGCATTGTGATTGTGTCTACTACTAACACTTCCTTTGGCAAGCTCGTTCCATTTACCAACCACACTCTATGTGGAAGAAATATTGCCTCTCAAGTCCCCCTGGACTATGTAGAACTTCAAGACCCAAAAGCACACAAACTGATCACTCAAACCAGAAAATTCCTCTCCACACTAGCCTCCTCCCACCCCCTTCACCTTATCCCATCAGCATATCCTGCCACTTCAGGCAGCTTAGTGTGTAAAAAAATCTTTGAGCAGTCAAAAAAAAGGAAAAGAAATGGAAAGAAAGTGACAATAGATTGACAAATGGAATTAGAAACAGAGAGCAATAGAAAAATAGAGAAGAGGTAGAAAATACCTCCGTAGAGATGGATCATTTTTGTGCAATTTGTTCTTTTTCATGTTTGGTGTTCAATGTTTTCTTTGAATGGGTTCTATGGTGTTTCTTTGCTTCATGGCTGTCTGTGGGAAGATGTATCTCAAGGTTGTATACCACATACATACTTCAGTTGTATACTGCCTACATTCATTGATAATAAATGTGCTTTGAATTTTAAAATGATCAGATGGAATTGCATCTAATTTTTAGCTGAAGTTCAAACTAAAATAATTTGAAAATTATATGAAAAAAAGGATTCTATTCATCTTTCTTTCAGGTTCCACCATTTGATATTCATATTCTGTTCCAGATACCATACCAATCCTATGATACCATTTTTTCAATGAGACTATGATCAAGATAATCTCTTGACAATGGCTGGTTCATGGCAAACAACAGTCACTGTTTTCAGGTGCAAATTCACTGACTCTTCTCTTGGAGGTGAATAGTAATTGTGCCATGTTTAAATCATGTATCAAAACAACGGAGCAACAGGTATCTTCCTTCAAGTCAAGCAAGAAGTGAACATGTTCCTAAACAGCAGTTAAGTATACCAAGAGTTTGCTTTGACCAAGTTTTGTCATGTTTTGCTTTTATGCACTGAAGACCTTTCTTATTACGATTGCAATGTTCTGCAAACATGAAGAGAGGAAATAGAGTCAGACAAAGTCTAGCCAAAAATAAAATACACAATAGAATCCTTCCAGCTAAATATTGGAAGTATATGAGCAACTGAATCAAGAGTGTCCTGAAGCAGAAGGTAGGAATGATGACTCACCCTTGTATGTAATGGAAAATGGCTTATTCATTCATTAGTCCATACTAAACTTAGTGTATTCTGCACTGCAAGACTGAAGAACGATTTAGAACAGGAAATATGTCTTGTCACACCCTAAAACAAATCTGAACTACTTGAAACTTCTTCATGGAGGGTTTCCAGTTTAATATTGGTGAGATTCAAACCTGAGACAATCCAGCAGCTATTTGAAATTCATGTTATAAATGAGATTGGCATTCAGTGTACATTTTTGCACAACGTGAATGTAGGTGGTATTAACCATTATATTTGTTAAGATACTATACTTCAAAACTATTGTGTTATGACAATTCGAAGAAGTACAAACATACATACAGCATACATAGAAAATTCATCTAGAGCTCCAAATAATTGGTAATATTAGAATCTACAGGACTTTAAAATATAGCTTTGCTCTTCACACCAGCAGGATCTTAATATTTCACTTGAGTTTATAAATGTTTCTGTACATGTGTTTTGCTATATCAAGGCATGGAATGTCTGGAAAGGATTTGCTGGCAACTCGCCTACACAAAATTTCTGATTAAAAAGGGATAAACTACTAACTGGAACAACTAAAAGAAATTAGGTTTAATAAGCTGGTAGAGTTAGTCAATTAAGCACTTGTCCATTGCTTTCCAAAAAGATGTTAAATGAATGGTGAAAGTTTTGGCAAATTTTGATACGTTACAATTGGATAACTGAGGGTGACAAAGTTAGCAGACTGATCATTCTGCAACTTGTTCCCTTTCGATCCATTAGAGATAAATGGATTTCATAGAAAAGTTGGAAAACTGTAGGAATATTGAACCAAGAATTGACTATTTAATCTGCAGGCCTATACACTGAGCTAATGGCTGGCCTGTGATCTAAATCTGTGAACCTGTTAATTCCCTCAGATTATAAAAATATTAATAATCTCAGATTTAAAATCTAAACTTGACCTTGTGTGAATTGTTATTTACAAAAAATTACCTTGCTGTGTGTGTAGAGATGCCTCTGCAGTTCTTGTGCGAAAAGCCATACTGTAATTGTTAGACAATGTCTTACAGTAAGGGACCTTCCAACTTGCCACAATAATTTTCTCCGCATTTTTCTCCTTACTATCTTAGAAACAAAATCAAGCAACCTTGTATTACAAACAAGAGAAAATCTGCAGATGCTGGAAATCCAAGCAGCACACACAAAATGCTAAAGGAACTCAGCAGGCCAAGCAGCATCTGTGGAAAAGAGTACAGCTGACATTTTGGCCCAAAACCCTTCAGCAGGACTCTATATTAACCTGCTTAACCTTTCAAACTGCAGGGGATACTCTTCTCATGGTTTAGCATTAGTTTTCAGTTATCGCTCTAATGAAAGCCACAAAAATGCTGGAAATGTGCAGCATGAGAATGATAAAGTTTGAACTCAAAGACCCTTCATCAGAACTGAAAAACTAAAATAAGGTTATCTTTGAATTACATTAGAGTCTGTATTCAAAATTATAAAGGCCAACATCTCATTAGCCTTTTAAAATATTTTCACCACCCTGCATTTATGCTTCTCCTGCCTGCTATGTCCTGCCATTTCATGCCTAGCTTTTCACCATTTAGATAACTTTTAGTTTTCTCCTTCTTCAATACAAACTGGACGACATCACTCATGCAGAAATCCATTTTTACCATTTTTGATGGTTGTCTTAATCTGTGAACAATTCTATGATACAATGTTCTCATCTGCATTGCTTACACCAGGGGCTGCCAATCCCTACCATTAACAGTGGGGTCTGTGTGGTGAACTACATATACCTGTCTGGACATGCCCCCCCCCCCCCCCCCCCCGCTGACTGCTCCTGTGGCTCCTCCCACAGACTCCTGTGTAAAGGCGATTGGAGGCACTGCTCCTCCCTCAGTCTCCAGGATGTTGTGTGATGGTCTCTTGCTGCTGATTGCTCTCTTCCAGCTAATAAAAGCCTATCTCTCGCCTCACGTCTCCGAGAGTTATTGATGGTGCATCAGTCCGTGAACCGCAGGTTGGAAGCCCATGGCTCACACTGCTTCTTATGTTATCACCAAACTTATTCTGTGTGGTTTTTTTGTCATGAATTGTTCTTAAATGCTATTGACAATTGCTGCACCCTAATCACAGATCCAAAGGAAAGATAGTCAGTCATGTCTCATCAATTAAGATGTTTCCCCATTTTCTCTTCTATCTGCCTTCTGACTCACAATTGCCTCAAAGTACACAACTTTTGCCTTCAGCTCATACTATCGCAAAAGAAGCTTGACCAAATTCATTCTAGGAATCCACATAAAGAATATTGATAGACATTTTGCGATCCACTAATGTGATCAAATCTTCAAAGAATTTTCAAATGATATATCACAGCTAAATTCCAGAAGGAGCAAGATTCAAAGATGTTACTCGACAGAGTTAAAATGGATATTGCACTTAATGAGTGAGAAATAAGCCATCTTTCCTAGCTGCCCATTCAGTAGGTGTTGTCTGCTGGGGGTGTTATTATTCAATGAAACAGGAGTGAAATGGCATGTTGGAAACAATGGGGTTCTCTTATAGAAACTACCATTTTAAAATGTAGCTGAGCAAACATGAGGAAGACAAATGGAGCCGGCTGAAATCAAATTATTTAAGGTGGAGTTAGTAAGTTGAAGCAAGTCTCTAAATGTTGGTATGTTTTAAAATATGAAAACAAATTCTTTAGAGTCTCACACCTGGAAATCAAGATCAAAGAGAATTCCTTTAGAAAATCATTTCCCTCAGAAGAAAGATTTCCTGAGTTTATTTATTTGGAACATCAAGTAAAGAAATAATTACTTGTTTTCTCTGGTGTGGAGGATATTTTTTGGAAGGGATGAAAATATGCTGCTCTTCCAATGAAAAACATTCTTCACCTTTATGATCAGATATAAAGAGGCATTCATAAAAAGAGATACTCTTGTTGCATCAAGAAGTCCCTTTCCCTTGACTGCTGCAAACATTGTTCCGACATTTTTACTGCACTGCGTTAAGCCGGGATATTATGAAGGAAGGAGAGTAGTTGTCCAAGTCAGAATGTTGACCAGCATGTCACTATAATTGATCTAACTTGTCTTCCCTGACATAAAGATCGTGAGCCTGGAGGGTGTTGACAGAGTAATACATATAGTGAGTAGTCTTTACTTCATCCATGATACGCCAGCACGAGATGGGGTGAATGTGAGTCCAAAGTAAATTCCTCTAGAATGGGGTTGAAATCCTTGAGGAGTTTTCTAACATCACCCTTCCAGTGCAATAAACATACAAATATCTTCATATATATATTTACTTAGGGATACAATGTGGAATGGGCCTTCCAGCCCTTCGAGCCACGGCACCCCTGAAACCCTTGATAACCGCAATTTAATCCTAACCTAATCACAGGACAATTTACTTGCCCGGTGTGTCTCAAGACTGTGGGAGGAAACTGAAGCACCCATGGGGCGGTCACTTCAACTCCTCAAAGTTGGTGCTGGAACTGGACGCTGAACTCCAGTGCCCTGAGCTGTAATAATGTCGCCTAACCGCTATGTTACTGTGGCGGAGTTCAAACCATCAAGAATCATATTCTGAATGGCTTGGACTACATTGAAGCTCCCATGCTTGTAACCTGAACCACTCTCCACGTCATACAATGTCTCTGTCCAGCCTTTGCAAGCAAGTTATTGATCTGGTCAGTTTTGTTAAAACTCAGAATAGTTGTGATTCACAGGGTGGATTCCAGCAATAAGAATTCCTTTGATAACAATAAGCTATCTTGGTATAGTTGAGACTTTTCATATTGGAAATGGTCTTTAGCTGTCACTTGTGTGGTAGGGACTTAACTGCTGTTTGTCAAGGTACTAATGGACGGTGGCATGATTCGCTTTGGAGGAGCTATGTGTATAATTTAATTCCGCCAACAGATCCCCGTCTTATAAACACAGAGATCATTGATAAATAGGCAAAGGTGGTTCAGATGAGGATACTTTCCTTTGGAATGCTTGCTGCAGTAACTTGGTGATGTGGTGGTTGACTTCCAACTACATGGACTTAAAATTCTCCTCACGGGGCATTCCTGAGATACTTAACATTTTAAATGAAGTGTTCGCCTTTTTATTCAATGGAAAAAAATTCACTGGTGCGTAGGAAGTAATGAAATCAGTGTAAACTTACAGTATACCAAGACCTTTTCCGACCCAAAGCAAGTTATACTATGTATGAAAAATAACCTGTCAACATTGAAATCATGACACAGTTACTATAATCTGATAGAGATATCTAAATTGACCCGATGTACTCCCATTTACAGATCTGACATGTCATGACAGGTATTTTCATGAGCTTATTTCAGTAAATGGAAGCTAAATTCTATTTATTCTGTAAACAATCATGAAAATTGCAAAGAGGGAACTAAATCTGCCAATAATTCCAGTGCAGACAGTGTGCTAACTTTGTGCAGACTGCTACTTAACATGATATTGGAGTGAAGCCAACACAGATCAATTGTCTGCACGTCTCACTACGGGTCACGGCACTATGTGTGGGCATCTCGTAATGTTACCCTGCACTTCTTAAAGTGGAAATCCATTGCAGGTTTTAAACTGCTCTCATCTGAATGAGATTCAGGTGGAATTGTTCCCTGAAGAGATTTCGTGGCCTTGTCTTGGGAGCCTTCCACCTCCTCTGCTTCTATTTCCTGGCAGACTGTCGAAATCAGAATCAGAGCCAGGTTTAATATCACTGACATATATCATAAAATCTGTTGTTTTGAGGCAGCAGTACATTGCAATACATAATCATTTAAAAACTATAAATTGTGATACAAAAACAATTAAATAAGTAGTGCAAAAGAGAGGAAAAAATAGTGAGGTATTCATGGATTCATTGTCCATTCAGAAATCTGATGGCAGAGGGAAAGAAGCTATTTCTGAAATGTTGTGTGTATGTCTTCAGACTCCTCTACCTCCTCCAGGATGGTAGCAATGAGAAGAGGGCATGTCCTGGGTGATTTGAGACCTTAATGATGGATGCTGCCTTTTTGAGGCATCACCTTTTGAATGTATTTTCAATGATGGGCAGACTAGTGTCCATGATGGAGCTGGTTGTGTTTAGTACTTTCTGCAGCTTTTTCCAATCCTGTGCAGTGGCCGCTCCATACCTGATAGTGATGCAAACAGTTAGAATGTACATCTGTAGAATTTTGAGAGTGGCTTTGGTAACATATCATCTCCTCAAACTCCAAATTAAATATGTCTTCTTTGTAATTGTATCAATATGTTGGGTCTCGGATAGATCTTAAACTGCTCACTCTTTCCACCGCTGATCCCTCGATGAGGACTGGTCTGTGTTCCCTCAACTTTCCCTCAATGAAGTCCACAATCAATTACATGGTCTTACTAACGTTGAGCGCAAAGTTGTTGTTACAACACCACTCATCCAGCTGATCTATCTCACTCCTGTACGCCTCCTCATCACAATCTGAAATTCTGCCAACAATAGTTGTGTCATTGGCAGCTTTAGAGATGGCATTTCACCTGTGTGAGTCACACAGTCATGGGTGCAGAGAGAGTAGAGCAGTGGGTTAAGCATGCATCCTTAAGGTGCACTGGTTTTGAATGTCAGCAAGGAATAGATACTATTTCCAATCCATACAGTCTTGTGCTCCCTCAATTCACTAGCCCATCTGAAGTGTATTGTAAGAAATATTGTACAAGTCTTTCATTGTCTGATAGCAAATGGACTGTGCAAAAGGCTTGACCTCAGACAAATTTCTTCTCAGCATTCCCACCATTCCTACAGAACACTAGAAGACCAAAATTCATGGCAGAAGCCAATAGAAATCAATTATCAACTAACATAACAATATTTAGTGAGATATTCAATAAGTACCTGTAGAAGCTTCTTCACTTGATGAAAGCATGTTCCTCTACAGGGGATTTAGTAGGATAGTAGGCTCTCAGTCACCTTAAACCATGGGGATTAATGATGTCAGCTGCATGAATATGCCAACTCCATGATAATTGTTCAAAAAAATCACTGCTATGCATTGCACACTAGTACTCAGCAACACACAAAATACTGGAGGAACTCAACAGCTCAGGCAGATAAGGGTCTGGGCCCAAAACATCAACTGTTCATTTGTGTGTTGCTCAAGATTTCCAGCATCTGCAGAATATCTTGTGTACTGGTATTCAATGCAGACCTTTAAATGCCAAACTATGTTATCTCCTCTCCTTTTTAAATAGCAATATTTTACACAGGAATTCTATATTTTAAGACTAAACAATATTATTGTAAAATGTAGTGAAAATAAATTAAATGGACTTCAGTACTCACCATCACATAAAGTGCCAAATCTTCAAAGACGATGTTGCTTCTCATCAGCCTGCAATTTCAATGCTCTTATGTTGGAATGTATATCAGCTGAAAATGTCTTTTCATATTTATTTAGAATGGGAAGTAAATGAGATATCCTTGAGAAACGGCACACACTTCTCTATGATTAACATTTTTTCATCAAATCTTCACTTTTACCACTAGCAATGGCCCTCTAATATTACACCCTGGAATCTTTAAGGAAAGCCAGTCATATAAAGTGTGATCAAAGTCATCAAGCATCAATCCATGTACCATCTGGCACCTTTCAACACTTTTATCACTCTTTGAGGTCAGGAAGAACTCTTTAAATCATGAAATGCAAAGTCTTATTTTGTCAATTGTTGAGGAGTCAACAGTTCCAATATTAGACATAAAGGACTAAGGAGAGAGGTGAGGACTGACAAGCTGTATGCAATGGGAGTCTGTAGGTCAGCAAAACTGCATTAGAGCCTGGTGTGTAAAATTCAAATATACATTATTGAAAAAATTTAATTCTTGGGAATTTTCAGATGTTGCTTGAGAAGTCCAAAGGCATAAATAGTAGATAAATGAGAGACTACTGTAGTTAGGATGTGTAGCTCTAAAATGATGTGGCATGAGTATTCTGCATTATTCCAAGCAGTTTGATCCAGATATATACTAACTGCCTCACCAATATGACATTCAGTATTATTCTTGCTATTAATAGACCATTAGATGCCCTTTTGGAATCATAGTGGTGCCAACTGCAATCAACCAATCAAAAAGCATCAAGATCTAGACCTGAAATTTTCAACCTGGGTGTTCATGGCTAAAAATCAATGTAAATACAAAAATTAAATGTTACAGGAATCATAATCTGCAATCAGGTGCAATATATGTTAATATAACCTGATGTAACATGTAAGCACTAATCGTAACATCCTGGTTAACGTACAGAAGTGTGGATTCCCAAAATATTCTTTCCTCCCGAATAGAAGGTATACTGTAGATTGCCAAACCCGTAAGCATAGCTTTTCTTATATAGAAACTGCATTGTAAATCCATAGAACCTCCATTGTAAAGTGTATTTACAATTCAAATAAAGGCAGGTAATGCAGGAAATATACAGCAGATCAAGGAGCCTCTGTAAAGAGAAAAACAGAGCTGACACTTCATCCATACTAGGCAGTCAGAAAGCAAGCATGTCTTAAAGAAGAGGAAAGTTTCAGAGAAGGTGGAGATGGTGTACAATAGGTGAAGACCAGTAGAGACAGTGGTGTAAGCAATGGTTGTACTGGCTGAGAGGGTGTGATGAAGGTTTATGAATTGTAGATGATCCCATGGGAGGGGATGTAAATAGAGCAAGGTGAATGGATTAAAAGGAGAGAGAAGAAGTGAAACAAGATTGAACTATGAGATACACTACAGTTGCTGGTAATCTGAAATAACAGACAATATCAGGAAAGCCCAGGAAGACAGTATCCGTAAAGGTGAAAAAGCAGGTTGAGCACTTCCAGTATTTTCTAGCATTATTGTTGAATTCAGTGCCGAGTCTTCCACACACTACAAAGAGCTGCAATAGGCTGACGTGATTTCAAAACTGGAAGTTTCTCAAGATCAACATCATTAAAATGGGCAGCATGGTAGCACAGTGGTTAGCACAACACTTTACAGTGCAGGCAACTCAGGTTCAATTCCCACTGCTACCTGTAAGGAGTTTATACGTTCTCCGCATGGGTTTCCTCTGGGTGATCCGGTTTCCATTTTCACATTGATATCTTGGTCTTGGCACCTGCTGACCCCAGTTTACAATTCTCAGGGCACTCATCACTGTTTGTACCATTGTTGATCACAGCTGTTTTATATGATGGATATTAGTGTTAATATTCTGGCATGCTGATCATCCAGCACCTTGTATTGACATGGGGCCACTCATGGCACAGAGTTTTATCACGGCAGGTAGTGCCCACACGTACAGCATAAAAAACTACCATTTCCTCCCTCTTCCCGTGTCTTCATAGTGTTGACGTTAAGGGAGCTGGGGTGGGATGCACACTCTGCTGTGGAGATTGTGAATGGCTTCAGGTTACTTGCCATTCACGTGACCTGCAATCTCACCGAGTTCCTTTACATGGATATGGTGATCAATAGGGCATATCACTGTATAGACTTCTTTAGGCATTTGAGAAGATTTGGTATGGCCGCAAGATTTCTGCCAGACTTCTACCGATGAACCATATAAAATACTTGACAGGCTTGTCACTTTCTATCAGCCAGACCATCTTCATGGTATGTTCTTCGAAGGCTGGATGTATCATCAAGGTACCCTGGCCATTCTCTTTTCTGTCTTCTATGACCTAGGTGAAGACAGAAGAGCTTGTACATCCAGATTTAAGAACCATTTCTTCCCCACTGCTAACGACTTCTGAGCCAATCACCTCCTTCACATCACCTTCCCAGTGGTGCTACCTCAATCTCATTATCTTAACTCTACCTCTCTTAGATTTCCATCATTACCATTTTATCACTTATTTTTGCACCACAGTCTATCTTCCACTCTGCTCTTCAGCACTCACCATGGAATTTACTTCTGTTAGTTTACAATGTATGCTGTTCACACTGTCAGCTTCATGCGGCCTGGTGTAGATGACAATCTAATCTAACATAATCTAACCCATGAAGACTGTGTCATCTTTTATCTGACTGTCCTGTGAAAGCTTTGTTCCCAGGTACTTTGAGCCAACTTCACGATTATGTGTGGGGCCCACAAATGGTCCCTTTGCTATACTTAGTACACTTTTAGCACGCCAATAAAAAGTCAAATGCCAATTCAGGGTGGCACAGTGACACAGCTAGTGGAGCCACAGCCTTGCAGTTCCAAAGACCCAGGTTCAATCCTTCCCTACACATCCTCACTATGAATACATAGGTTTACCCTGGATGCTCTGGTTCCATTCCACATCTCAGTTAGATAGATTAATTAACTGTTGTAAATTGTCCCATATGTAGAATCTAGGTGAAGTTGATGGGAATGCCAAGAGAATAGAATGGGCTTAGTGTAATATTGGTGTAATGTGTGGTGACAGTCAGGGAGGACTAGGTGGACCAAGATTTTCCGTGTTGTATTTCTTTACGAGTACGGCTCTACAACAGCACTTTCTAGGCACATCCATATTAAAGTGAAAGGCCTCCACTTTTATTTGGATTCGCAGAAGGACCACATCTACTTCAAACAGCGGTCCTCAATTCCAAAACCTTTATATCTAATAATCATAGTGCACCTCTGAAACATTAAAATCAGAAAGTATGCTTACATCTGGATTGAAACTTTACTGTCTGTTTTTGTAAACTGATCAGTAACTGGGAGGGAAACATTAGAACCCTTATAATTAGTCATACTTTCAATTATAGAAGCAGGTGCAATGGAATCAGCAAGCTCATGGGTTGGGAGGTACCTTAGCAAGCGTGTGATGGTTGTGACTTTGCTGTTTAATGACTACCTTAAATCTTCTGATGTGCTACTACACATAATAGATATCATACATATATATTAAATTGTAACATTTTATTAAGTTGAGATATGTGTGTGTAATATACTTTCAGCCTGCTGTGTATTTTCAACTGAAGCAAACCTTTTGTTCACCAAATCCTTGCCAGAGGTACGGTGCAGCAGAAAAGACTAGGTACTGCAATCCTTTGGAGCCATGACAACAAGTTGAATTGATTTAGTTCAAGTGACACACACAAAATGCTGGTGGAACGCAGCAGGCCAGGCAGCATCTATAGGGAGAAGCACTGTCGACGTTTCGGGCCGAGTTCAAGTGTTGGGCTTTAAGTAAATTTTCTGAATTTGTTCCACTTTTCCTCATTTTACCTTCAATATTTCCAAATTCACTGCTTGCGTCATTATCATTTTGAGTATACCTTTCCCATCATCGCCCTCACACATAGGCTTCTCTTTAGGGGAATAAAAAGTACACTTCAAATATTAGCTTTATACTAGTTAACAACAGCCTTCAAAAATTTAGATGCATTGTTAAATTTCCTTTTTTAATTTTACATTATGTTTACTGAACTGGTTTACTTATAAATTATGACAGAATTATGCAGAGAGATTGTTTCATGCTTACTAATTTATTTTGTAAAACCTGTGGACCATCTTGAAAATATGGAATGAGCATTATTGATAGAAATAAATCATAAGATTTACATAGAACATAAAATAGTACAGCACGTTACAGGCCTTTTGGCCCACAATATAGTGCTGACCTTTTAACCTACTCCAAGATCAGTCTAATCTTCCCACCCCTACAGCCCTTTATTTTGCTTACATCCATGTCTAAAAGTCCTTTAAACGTCCCTAATGTATCTGCCTCGATCACTGCTCCTAGCAACTCGTTCCACACGCTTTCCACTCTGTGTGGAAAAAAAAGCTACCTCTGACATTCCCTCTAAACTTTCCTCCAGTCACATGGCAACTCCAAAAAGGCACTGGCAGTCCAGTCTATTATGTCTCTTATCATCTTATATATCTCTATCAGGTCACCTCTCATCCTCCTTCACTCCAAAGAGCAAAACGCTAGCTCACTCAATATTTCCACAAAAGGCATGTTCTCTAATCCAAGCAGCGTTCTGGTAAATTTCCTCTGCACCCTCTCTAAAACTTCCACAACCTTCCTATGAGACGATGAGAATGGAACACAATACTCCAAATGTGGTTTAACCAGAGTTTTATAGAGCTGCAACATTATCTCCCAGCCAAAACACCATATGCCTTCTTAATTATGCTATCAACTTGCGCGGTAACTTTCAGGGATAGAAGCAAGTGACCTCGAGATCCCTCTGGTCTTTTACATTGCTAAGAATCTTGTCATTAACTCTGTATTGCGCCTTCCAAAGCGAATCACTTCATACTTTTCCAGATTGAGCTTCATCTACCATTTCTCGCAACACACACAAAGTGCTGGTGGAACACAGCAGGCCAGGCAGCATCTACAAGGAGAAGCACTGTCGACGTTTCGGGCCGAGACCCTTCGTCAGGACTAAATGAAAGGAAAGATAGTAAGAGATTTGAAAGCGGGAGGGGGAGGGGGAAATGCAAAATGATAGGAGAAGACAGGAGGGGGAGGGGTGAAGCTAAGAGCTGGAAAGGTGATTGGCCAAAGGGATACAGAGCTGGAGAAGGGAAAGGATCATGGGACGGGAGGCCTAGGGAGAAAGAAAGGGGGAGGGGAGCACCAGAAGGAGATGGAGAGCAGGCGCAAGGAGTGATTGTGAGAGGGACAGAGAGAGAAAAAAGGAGTGAAAAGGGGGGAAGGGATAAATAAATAGATAGATAGATAGATAAATAAGGGCTGGGGTAAGAAGGGGAGGAAGAGCATTAAGTTGGAGGCTACCCAGACGGAATATAAGGTGTTCCTCCAACCTGAGTGTGGCTTCATTTTGACAGTAGAGGAGGCCATGGATAGACATATCAGAATGGGAATGGGCCGTGGAATTAAAATGTGTGGCCACTGGGAGATCCTCCTTTCTCTGGTGGACAGAGCATAGGTGTTCAGCGAAACAGTCTCCCAGTCTGCCATTTATCAGCCCAGATCTGCATTGTATCAATGTCCCATTGTAACCTATGACAATCTTCTATACTTTCCACCACCCTTTGTGTCATCTGCAAACTTACTTGCCCACTCTTCCACTTCCTCATCTAAGTTACTTATAAAAATTTCAAACAGAACAGATCCCTGCTGATCACCACTAGCATATTCTGCACCAGGCAGAATATGCTCCATCTGATACCACACAAATTAGTAGAAGAAATTTACCTGACTACCTATAATAATCCTCCTCCAACATATGGGAATAAATTCAGTTGTGGGCAGCAAATCATGCATTTTCAAATAATCATCCACAAACCATGAGCTTTGGGAATGTTTCCCTCATATTTTACATGAGCAAGTTACCTTATTTTTATTCTTGACAGGTTCACACAGACAACATTGTGATATCTAGGTCAGTCGTCTCGAAGGCTCAAGTCACTGTTTAGACTACGTTCAATTGGACTAAGTCCAATCTACTATTTACATTACACCTATTCTGTAAACTAAACCTGTCCCAAAGAGTATCAAATGGCAAGTCAGATAAACACATTGGCATGTTCTGTGGGACAAGAAGTGAGCAAGTATTTTAATCTAGTTTCATACACAAGCTCTATTTGTATATACTTGGATCCAAACTTCTTTCAAGCTGGCAAAAGGTTTTCTTTTCTCTAAATTAGTTTTGAGTTGCTGAGCAAATGTTATTGATAAGAGAAAATTAGCAAAACAAGGTAAACAATTATCAGGTTTTGGGGTTTAAGCTGATATACCAAGACATCACATATGATTTAATGAAGATGTCATAAATGGGAAATAATTATTAAATATTCCTATTAGGTATGATTTTTTAAAATAATGAATATGATATCCATGATTTCATTTTTTTGGCAGTTTGGATTTGCTTTTGAATGACAGGAGTGAAACTTTATAATTTAGAGGTATATTTCTGATAAATCATTTAATTATGATTCCAAATGAGTGAGAAGAACTACATATTTTCTTCACGAAATGAGAAGTTATGTACAATCATCATTGACTGCAAATTTTATTAATTGTTGATTCATAACCTGATATCTCATTACATAGAAAATTGTAACGCAATAGTACCAACCATATGATTCAGTATCACAGTATCATGTGTATTTTAGCTATCTCTTTTAACTGTTAATGACCTTTGAAGTGCTTTGCATGCAAGTCCTTCAACTGAGACACAGAAATTTTGCAGTATTCTCTGTGAAATTTAATTGCACATAGCTTCAAGTTGTTATTAAATTTAAATAGAAACACTATATTGTCTGACATAAATTTGCCTCTTGAAATATGGCATTTAGCTCAAAGAGGATAAGGTAAGTGAGATGTTTTACAGAAGTTTTACCTGGAAGTCTGGTAGATTGCCCCCTGGACATTTATCTACTGTACATGAAGGACTGTGCCAACGAATATAAATTGAGGTTAGGCCATGGGAAGGTGCAGATTAAATGCAGTGAGTGATCTCTTAATTTTCAAAGTTTATTAATGTGTCAGTTGCTAACTTAATGAAAATTGACAGTGGCTGTTTTGCTTTCTCAGAAATCAGTCACTAAAGACATCACCATGTTAAACCCATCAGCTTCTCCAACTGATATTTGATTGATCATCATTTAGAATTTGAACATTTCCAGGCTGGACAGCAAACTGGCTTTGCAGATTTAATAGCAACATGCTGTTCAGATATTGCAGAGGGATATAAAGGTTCTAGTACGTAACTGTTCCATTTGGCCAGTTAACCAGTTTATCCTCTTGGCCCTGGCATCCTTTATTTTGTTTCAGAAGTGTATTATATTTCTTTGGCTGACTAGTCATTGCACATAATTTTTTTCTCTATGCTGTGCAGGTTAGTGCAAGGGCTTTGACTGCTAGTTTATGCTTATCAGGATAGGTATTCTCCTTGGGATCTATGGCAGAAGAAGTAAACATTTCCTTAGTGCCTACCTTCATGGATACAAATTGATAGATAAGTTAGTAAATCAAGTTTCTAGCACAAATAAGGAATTTTTAAAAATTAAAGTATTCATCAAGAAATTTCTAGCAAGAACTTAGTGATAAATCCCAAGGACCAAAGATACAAATATTAACATTCCATCCAGACTTTTGCAAGAGGAGGCTTTAGAAGTAGTGAATGTATTAGTTGTCATCTTCTGAACTTCTGTATATATTCTGGAACTGGTATTGCTATTTTAAGAGTATCAAATGTGACACTACTATTTAAGAGCCCGAGAAAAAAACCCAGGAAACTGCCCTGTTCGTTCAATATCGGAGATAAGGAAAACATTGAAGTCTTTAATGAAGGACATAGTAATAGAATACCAGGAGAAGAATAATATAATTGAGCAGAGCCAACATGGATTTATGAAAGGAAAATCAAGTTTCACTGATATACTGGAATTTTTAGAAGGTGTGACAAGTAGAATAGATTGAGGGACCGATTGAATGTGGCAATGGTCAGAAGGCCTTCAATGAGGCCTTTAAGGTTAGAGAGCATGGAATTGGAAAGTTATATAATAAGAATTAATTATTGGGAAGAAAGCAAAATGGTGGGGATAAATTGATTGTTCTTGGATTGGCAGATTAACAGTTTGGGTGTTGCAGGAGTTGTTGCTTGGGCCCAGCTTTTCACAATCTATATCAATGGTTTGGCTGAGGGAGTGAAGTATCTTGTTTCCTAGTTTGGTGATCAAACCAACCTAGGTAGGGTTTTCAGTACAGGGGAGTATGTAAAGAATCTTCAATGGGATATAGACATGCTAAGTGAGTGTGCAAGAATATGGAAAACAGCATGGAAAAATCTGAAGTCAACCACCAGTGCACAGAACAGAAAAGCAGAGCATTTGTTAAATATGACAAATGAATTGTGCTGATGTTCAAATGCATGTTTGTAAACATTTTATGATGGAAGGCAGGATACAAGTTCTGTGAATAATTAAATGAGTGAGCTATGTTATTATACGAGGATTTTAATACAGAGGAAGGAAGTTTAGTAAAAGGAATATTAAGCACATCTTTGGTCCCCTTCCCTAAGAAAAGATGCACTTGCCATAAAAGGGAGTGCAGAAGAGATTTAGCAGAATGGTTCCAGGAAAGTTGCATTTGCTAAATGAAGAGAGATTAAGTAGACATTGTGGGACTAAAGATAGTTTATTAAAGTGGGCAATGAGTTTCCACAATTAGCCTCTTTTATCTATAAATGATTTGGACTCTAGAAGCAGAAAAAAATCCAAGGTTTATGGATAGCAAAATTGAAAAAGGTTAATTAACCTGAGGACAGTAACACAAAATCTTAATAAGCTTATAAATGGCAAATTAATTTCACTTTAGAAAAGTTGAAATTTTTGACAGAAGGGAAAGGAGGCAGTACTGTATACTCTTCAGAAAATGAGAATAAGGAAGCTGGTATAGTACAGAGGTGGAGGGCTATAGATACACCAGTCATTATAAGCTGCAGCACAGGCCAATTCAGATACAATACCATGGTGTTCATTCATTGAGGGACGCAATTGAAATATATATTCAACCGGTAGACAGTATTGGTTAGACTGCACTTTATATACACTGTGGTATTCTAGTCTAGATTTGGAGCGAACAATATTTATCACATGATACCAATACTGAGAAGCTGTGCTCATCAAGGAAAATAGAACATATTTCTTCTGTGTGGAAAAGAGAAGACTGAGTAATAACTTGATGGAGATGTATCAGGCTGCAATAGATACTGATTTAAGATATAGACAGTCATTGGATCTGCAGAAGGGCCACAGGTATATGGCAACCAGCTGCCATTTTGAAGTTGAAGTGCAATGGAATCCTGGTTCTAATCACAAATAGAAGATAACCAGTCCTAAATCTTTTAGAGATTATAGACGAAGCCAATAGTGGTTATAGTGGGGAACTTGTCACCAAAAGGAGTGATTTAGAGGAATAGCATAGAGGGTTTTAGGAAAAAGCTGGATAACATTGTGAAGTAGGTTGTTACACAAGGTTATGCTGATAGGTTTGAATTAATTTGGAAGGCTGGCAAGGAGATTACCACAGGGCAGTTAGACTGACTGGTCTGTTTCACTGTTCAATGACTCTCTCAGACAAAGTATTCAGTTCAGTGAATCATGTGCAATATCGGTGGGTTCATATAAGTTTTGTATGTCTTAGCCAAGTTACTAAAGGAAGTACAAAACTGATCCCACAGACAGTACATGCCTTTAACAGTAATGTTGCTGTCTCCTTTACATAGAAACTTAGAATTTGCCTCACCTTACTACTGTCAGTACACAAGAGAACTTAAGTAACAATAAAGTAATAGAAACAGAAAACCTACAGCACAATGCAGGCCCTTTTGGCCCACAAAGTTTTGCTGAACATGTCCCTACCTTAGAAATTACTAGGCTTACCCATAGCCCTCTAAAAAACTTACCCCTGACATCTCCTCTGTACCTATTCCCCAGCACCTTAAACCTGTGCCCTCCTATGGCAACCATTTCAGCCCTGGGAAAAAGCCTCTTACTATCCACATGATCAATGCCTCTCATTATCTTGTACACCTCTATCAGATCACCTCTCATCCTTTTCTCCAAGGAGAAAAGGCCAAGTTCACTCAACTTGTTTTCATAAGGCGTGTTCCCCAATCCAGGCAACATCTTTGTAAATCTCCTCTGCACCCTTTCTATGGTTTCCATATCTTTCCATATGGCAACCAGAACTGAGCACAGTACTCTAAGTGGGGTCTGACCAGGATCCTATATAGATGCAACATTACCTCTCAGCTCCTAAATTCAATTCAATTCCACGATTGATGAAGGCCAATACACCATATGCCTTCTTAATCACAGAGTCAACCTACGCAGCTGCTCTGAGCGTACTATGGACTTGGACTCCAAGATCCCTCTGATCCTCCACACTGTCAGGAGTCTTACCATTAATACTACATTCTGCCAGCATATTTGACCTACCAAAATGAACCACTTCACACTTATCTGGTTGAACTCCATCTGCCACTTCTCAGCCCAGTTTTGCATTCTATCAATGTCCCGCTGTAACCTCTGACAGCCCTCCACACTATCCACAACACCCCCAACCTTTGTGTCATCAGCAAACTTACTAACCCATCCCTCCACTTCCTCATCCAGGTCATTTCTAAAAATCACAAAAGGGTAAGGGTCCCAGAACAGATCCCTGAGGCACTCCACTGATGACCAACCTCCATGCAGAATATGACCCATCTACAACCACTCTTCGCCTTCTGTGGGTAAGCCAGTTCTGGATCCACAAAGCAATGTCCCCTTGGATCCCATGCCTCCTTACTGGCTCAATAAGCCTGGCATGGGGTTGCTTATCAAATGCCTTGCTGAAATCTATATACACTACATTTACTGCTCTTCCTTCATCAATCTGTTTGATTCACATCCTCAAAATATTCAATCAGGCTCGTAAGGCACAACCTGCCTTTGACAAAGCCATGCTGACTATTCCTAATCATATTATACCTCTCCAAATGTTCATAAATCCTCCCTCTCAGGATCTTCTCCATCAACTTACCAACCATAGAAGTAAGACTCACTGGTCTATAATTTCCTGGGCTATCTCTACTCCCTTTCTTGACTAAAGGAACAACATCCGCAACCCTCCAATCCTCCGGAAACTCTCCCATCCTCATTGATGATGCAAAGATCATCACCAGAGGCTCAGCAATCTCCTCCCTCGCCTCCCACAGTAGCCTGGGGTACATCTCATCCAGTCCTGATGACTTAACTAACTTATCTAACTTGATGCTTTTCAAAAAGCTCCAGCTTCTTTCATAATATCTACATGCTCAAGCTTTTCAGTCTGCTGCAAGTCACCACTACAATCACCAAGATCCTTTTCCATAGTGAATACTGAAGTAAAGTATTCATTAAGTACCTCTGCTATTTCCTCTGGTTCCATACACACTTTCCCACTGTCACACTTGATAGGTCCTATTCTTTCACGTCTTATCCTCTTGCTCTTCACATACTTGTAGAATGCCTTGTGGTTTTCCTTAATCCTGCTCACCAAGGCATTCTCATGGTCCCTCTGGCTCTCCTAATTTCCTTTTTAAGCTCCTTCCTGTTGGCCTTATAATCTTCTAGATCTCTAACATTACCTGGCTCTCTGAACCTTTTGTAAGCTTCTCCTTTCTCCTTGACTAGATTTACTACATCCTTTGTACACCACAGTTCCTGTACCTTACCATAACTTCCCTGTCTCATTGGAACGTACCTATGTAGAACTCCACACAAATATCCCCTGAACATTTGCCACATTTCTTCTGTATGTTTCCCTGAGAACATCTGTTCCCAATTTAAGCTTCCAATTTCCTGCCTGATAGCCTCATAATTCCCCTTACACCAGCTAAACACTTTTCTAACTTGTCTGTTCCTATCTCTCTCCAATGCTATTGTAAAGGAGATAGAATTATAATCACTATCTCCAAAATGCTTTCCCTCTGAGTGATCTGACACCGGACCAGGTTCATTTCCCAATACCAAATCAAGTACAGCCTCTCTTCTAGTACAGGCTTATCTACATATTGTGTCAAGAAACCTTCCTGAACACACCTAACAAACTCCATCCCATCTAAACCCCTTGCTCTAGAGAGATGCCAATTGATATTTGGGAAATAAAAATTTCCCACCATCACAATTTTGTTATTATTACACCTTTCCAGGATCTGTTCCCCTATCTGCTCCTTGATATCCCTGTTACTATTGGGCGGCCTATAAAAAACACCCAGTAAAGTTATTGACCCCTTCCTGTTCCTAACCTCCACCCACAGAGACTCCATAGACAATCCCTCCATGGCGTCCACCTTTTCTGCAGCTGTGACAGTATCTCTGATCAACAGTGCCACACCCCCACCTCTTTTGCCTCCCTCCCTGTCCTTTCTGAAACATCTAAAACACGGCACTTGAATTAACCATTCCTGTCCCTGAGCCATCCAAGTGTCTGTAATGGCCACCACATCATAGCTCCAAGTACTGATCTATGCTCTAAGCTCATCCGCTTTGTTCACAATACTCCTTGCGTTAAAATGGACACATCTCAAACCTTCAGTCTGAGTGCGTCCCTTCTCTATCACCTGCCTATCCTCCCTCTCGCACTGTCTCCAAGCTTTCTCTATTTGTGAGCCAACCCCCTCTTCCCCAGTCTCTTCAGTTTGGTTCACACCCCCCAACAATTCTAGTTTAAACTCTCCCCAGTAGCCTTAACAAACCTCCCCGCCAGGATATTGGTCCCCCTGGGATTCAAGTGCAACCCGTCCTTTTTGTACTGGTCACACCTGCCCCAAAAGAGGTCCCAATGATCCAGAAATCTGAATCCCTGCCCCCTGCTCCAATCCCTCAGCCACACATTTATCCTCCACCTCATTTTATTCCTGTACTCACTGTCACATGGCACAGGCAGTAATCCCGAGATTACTATATTTGCGGTCCTGCTTCTCAACTTCCTTCCTGACTCCCTGTAGTCTGTTTTCAGGACCTCTTCCCTTTTCCCACCTATGTCACTTGTACCTCCGGCTGCTCTCCCTCCCACTGCAGGATATCATGGACGTGATCTGAAACATCCTGGACCCTGGCACCTGGGAGGCAAATTACCATCCGAGTTTCTTTCCTGCGTCCATAGAATCGTCTGTCTGACCCCCTAACTATAGAGTCCCCTATCACTACTGCCTTCCTCTGCCTTTCCCTACCTTTCTTTTTTTTGTAATTTATTTTTTATTGAAGTTCATCATCAAACAAATATTTCCATAAGATGTATTTCAGACATTGTACATAAATATCATATAATCATATATGTCACAAATCTCCACAAAGTATTTATCTGAGGTATACACTTATAGAAAAGAGTGGAAAGAAAAAAACAAGCAAAAGGAAAAAAGTAGGGAGTACAAGTAGGGAGTGATTTTTTTGACAACAGATTCATTGATTTGTGAGAATAAAATCAGGCCTATGAGGCATTATGTAGTTAAACCATTTTTCCCAGTATGAATCAAATTGTTCCAGCTTATGATTAACAGATGCTGTTATCTTCTTCATTTTGTAAATGTCCATTGTAATTTCCATCCATGTATTTAAAGTTGGGCTCTCCTGTGATAACCATTTCCTAGTAAGAGTCTTTTTACCAGCCACCAACAGTATATTCATTAAATATTCATCTCTTTTAAACCATTCTTGAGGTATATATCCAAAATATATGGTTTTACTCTCTAAGGGTATTTCACATTTAAAGATGTCTTATAGGGCATTGTGTATCTCCCTCTAATAGTTTTTGATAACAGGGTAGTCCTGAAAAATATGATAATGATTTGCATTTTAATTTCCACAATTTCTCCAGAAAACACGGAGGTTACTATCATAATGGGATTTCTGAGAGGATGTAATAAAATATCTTATCAAGTTTTTCCATCCAAACTCCCTCCATTTCTGTGAACTGGTACACTTCCATTGATACCTCCATATTATTGTCCATTCTTCCTCAGATATAATTATCCCTCCTTCCTTCTCCCATTTTGTTTTAATGTATGAAGTCGAATTTGTTTTAAGATTTGACAACCCCTTATACATACTTGAAATGATTCTACTACCATTATCTGAATTATATGCTTTTCTAAAGAGCTCTATCAAGCATGTACTTGCCTTGGTTACATTTTTAAGCGTCTTATTATCATATTGTCGCATCTGTAAATACTGATAAAAATCTTGTTTTTCTAATAAGTGTTTCTCTTTAAGCATTTCAAAACTGAACAGTGTTCCTTCTTTCATTATGTTGCAAAGAACTGTTACTCCTTTAGCTGTCCAGTCCTTAAATCTAGCATCCAATTTATTTGGTGTAAAATCTGAGTCATATGCACACCATTTAAGAATTGCAATATCTCTCTCTAGATTATATTCTTTTATAGTGGTTTTCCATATTTTAAGAGTCAATTTCACCCATGGGTTATCAATAGTATTTATGTACCTTTGCAGGTTGTTATCAGTCAAAATTGCTTCTATGGGGATGGGAAGTACCCACTCCTCAATGTTTTTCCATTGAATGTCATATGATGGGTTACAACAACATATCACAGCTCTCAACTGTGCTGCAAAATAATAATCTCTAAGAGAAGGCAAGCCCCATCCCCCCTTTTCCTTTGCTAATTGCAAAGTTTTGAGACAAACTCTAGGCCTTTTACCCTGCCAAATATACCTTGATAGTATCTTGTTCCATTCATTGAATTGATTTTGATTAATCTACATTGGTAGGGTCTGAAAGAGATATAACAGTCTGGGCAGTATATTCATTTTAATAGACTCAATCCTTGAACTGAGACTAAAAAAAGGAATCAGGATCCATCTTGCCACATCTTCCTTAATTTTTTTTTATAAAGGCTGATAATTACATTCTGATAATTTTGCCAAATCTTTGGGCATAATGATGCCCAAATATTTGAAAGATTCTGTGTGCCATGCCCAGGGGTATCGACTTTCAATTTCTCTTGGTGGGTTACAGTAATATGAAAGTAATTGGGTTTCATCTATGTTGATCTTGTATCCTGATAATTGACCATATTGTTCAAAGGATTGCATCAATTTAGGTAAAAGGTATGTTGGTTGCCCTAGATAGATCAAAATGTCATCCGCATAACAAGCCAATTTATGTTCTGTCCCTTTAATAGTAATTCCCCTGATATCTTCATTTTGTCTGATGTATTGAGCTAATGGTTCCAGATATAATGCGGAGTAGTGGTGACCATGCACAACCCTGTCTCGTGCCCCTTTCTAGGGTAACTTTCCCTACCTTTCTGAGCCACAGTGCCAGACTCTGTGCCAGAGGCACAGCCACTGTTGCTTCCCCCAGGTAGGCTATCCCCCACTCCCAACAGTACTCAAACAGGAGTACTTATTGTCAAGGGGAACAACCACAGGGGTACTCTCTAGTACTTGACTCTTCCCCTTCCCTCTCCTGACCGTGACCCACTTGTCTGTCTCCCGTGGCCCCGGTGTGACCACCTGCCTATAACTCCTTTCTATCACCTCCTTGCTCTCCCTGACCAGACAAAGGTCATCGAGCTGCATTTCCTGTTCCCTAATGTAGTCCCTCAGGAGCTGCAGCTCGACATACCGGGTGCAGATATGGCCGTCCAGGAGGCTGGGAGACTCCAGGACCTCCCACATCTGACACCGAGCACAGAACACCGGCCTCACACACATACTACCTCCTTTCCGCAATTATCAGAGGTAGACCTACCTCGCCTTGTTACCGCCTAAGCCCAAGAGCCAAAGCCCTATCACTCTGTCACTTCTCACTCTGCTGCCCGCTGGATATGGTGGTCTTCTTTGTAAACCTTTCCTGCTCTACTGGCTGACATCACGCGCCTGCGCAGTCTTGCCTCTTTTTAACCTCGAGTAGTAAAATGCCTTCACTCCAGAAATCCTTAGTCATTCACTCGCGGTTTTCTTGCTCCTTGAATTGCTTTATTCAAACAGTGCAGATCATATAATCTAATTGGACATAAAAGAAAATATAATTAACTGCTATACAACTGTAAATGCACTTTCCCCCTCTAGTTACAGTCATTAACTTATCAGTTATAATCCTGGTTGAGAATCATTATCTAGCAACAGTTCCTCACAGATAAAAATAATCAAAGCTCTCACCAACAAAAGCATTGATCAGATCTCCTAACAAAATGTTTTATGTATTTGTTACCTTTATCACCCTAACATATGTATTGAAGGCATGAATCTTCAGCCACAGTCTCATCATCTGACAACTATTTCAATTTATGTTCTTTTTGACTTGAGTGAAATGCCTATGGCTAATGTATGAGACTCCATAATATGACTGGAATTAAGATCATGATAAACACGTCCAGTTGCATTGGCCAAGACACATTGTTCACATGCCTAACTAAATTTCCAGAGCTTTCCACTGTGGCAACTGGTGGCTGGATATTGTAATGGAAACAAAGTAGACAACCAGTGCCTTCTCCCAGAGCGGTAGTGGCGTTAACAGAGGGCATCCCTTTAAGTTAAGTGGAGGAAACTTTAGGGGTTTTTACACCTGGAACATACTGCCAGGGGTGGTGGTAATAACTGATTTAACTATTTCAAAGAACAAAAGAATAGGTACATAGATATAAATAAAGATGGAGGGTTATGGGGTGTGTAGGAGAGAAGGGATAGATTAATCCCTCCAGGTTGGCACAACATCATGCATCTATGAGCTACATAAATGAAGTTGTGGAGTCATAGAGTTGCAGATCTGTACAGCACAAAAATAGGCCCTTCTCATCCATACTAACCAAAGTGCCTACCTCAGTCAGTCCCATTTTCTTGTTTAGATAATATCCCCCTAAAGCTTTCTTATACCTGTACATGCAGCTGTCCAAATGCCTTTTAAGTATTGTAATTGTACCTGCCTCTAGCACTTTTTCTTCCAGCTTGTTACAGATACCCACCTCTCTCTGTGTGAAAATATTGCCCTTTAGGTTCCCTTTACACCTTTCCCCTCTCACCTACAAATTATGCTCTCTAGTTTTAGACTCCCCTACTCATGAAAAGACTGTGGCGTTCCAGCTATCTGTGTTCCTCATGATTTAGTAAACATCAAAGGACAACCTTCAGCCTCCTACATTCAAGGAAACTAGTCCCAGTCTATCCAGTCTGTCCTTACAACTCAATCCTCCATACCTAGCAAGTCCATGAAGACATGAACACTGTCCCATTAATCCTCCTTTTGCATGATTTATTTATTTTTTGTTATTTATAGGATTTTTATATATCTGAACTGTACCGTTGCTACAAAAAAAAATCAAGATTCATCTCATTTAAGTCAGTGACAGTAAATCTGATTCCATTTCTGATTCTGTCATTCTTGTAAATACCTTTTGTTTGCCAGACTCACCAGCTTGATCACATTCTGTCCATAGCTAGACAGTCAGGACTATACATAATACCTCAAGTTGATTTCGAACAATGTTACACCTGCAACAATTAGTAATGTTACAGATGCAACACTACATCCCAAATCTTGTACTCAGCACTCAACTGATGAAGGCAGTATGCCTTCATTGGCACCCTGCCTAGTTGTGTTGCATGTATTTGTTCTCCAAAAATTCCTGGGACTACTGCCATTCACTGTGAATGTCCTGTCCAAGTTTAACTTCCCAAAATGCATTACTTTACACTTGTCTGAGCTAAATTCCATTAAACTCCAACTGTCCATGCTTTCCCACTCTCCCAATTGATTGTGTATGTCTACAAGACCTGACTGCCAAGTATCCCAGAATCAGAATCAGGTTTACTATCACTGACATAGATAAAGTAAAATTTGTTGTTTTGCGGTAACAGTGCAGTGCAAAGATATACAATTTACTGTAAATTACTAAATTAATAAATAGTCAGAGAAAAGAAAAAAACAAGTTAGTGATTATGGGTTCAAGCAGCATTCAGAAAGCTGATGGTGGCTGAGAAGAAGCTGTTTCTAAAATATTGAGTGTGGGTCTTCAGACTCCTGGACCTTCTTCCCAATGGTAGTAACCAAAACAATTTGGTTGCTCATGTTATCTTGATTCCAGAACAATGTCCACAATCACATGCATCCAGAAATGGGCTCTAGTAACTTCAGAAAACCAATGACAGCCATGACCAGTTCAAAGCAATGCAGACTTTAGAACATCCTGTGAAAAGTATTTTGGTGGATTAATAATCATTCACATGAAAAAGACATTTGCCAGCTTTTTGATGGTAAGTTCCTTTCACTTTCCTTTGTTGTCACAGTATAGCCTAGGATTGTAGATTGGAATGTGTGAAATGAGTTAATAAATAAATATGACATCACACTTCCGATACAGAAAAACTTCCTCTCCTTGGTAATATTCATACATTAATAAGATGCATTTCATCTGATAGAGCCAGTATTTGTATTTGCTCCCAAGTATAGAACTTGATTTGATGCCATTTTCACAAACAAGCCCAAATTAATGTCACTTAACATCTTTGCAAGGTAAATGGGATGTTTTTTTTAAGAATGATTCTGCAGAAATTCAGACTAGATAGAATCATAGAATCACAGAAATCTACGATCTCAACCAAACGACTTAACTTTTAGCAATGTAACATTCCCTTAAAACACACAAAGCAAGTTCTAGAGTGAAGCAAACCTCCGAGCTCTTCACTCAGAATCGATAGTTACAACATACAAGCAATGGGAAGGATAACCACAAGCCAGTCTAGTTATTTCCAGATTATCTATATGTTTGAAAGACACATCCAATTGTGCTTCTATTGCTTGAGGCAAGGTAGACAATTTAATTAATTAATTTATTGATTGATTGATTGATTTTGAGTTTGAGACAGGCCCTTCCAGCACTTTGAACTACACCACCCAGCAACCCCAAATTTAACCCTAGCCTCACCACAGGGCAATTTACAATCAGCTACTTTGGGTTGTCGGAGGAAACTGGACGAGCCAGAGAAACCCACACATTTCACAGGGAGAACTTATAGACTCCTTACAGATGACATCAGAACTGAACTCCAAACTGCAACATCACAAGCTGTAACGGTGCACGCTAACCACTGTGTTACACAGTGCAATTGCTTGAAGCTATTACCATAGAATAGAAAAAAATAAAAAGTAATGTCTATTTTCTGGGCACTTTTGGAAGGGAGTCAAAGGAGGGGATTACAATTGTAAATTTACATGCTTTTTACACTAACTATCCAATAAAATTAGATTTGGTGAAATCCAACATTTATTTTTAAAAATACTTGTTAACATCTGTACTTCTATGTTTGTTAATTTTTTGGCAAAACAGTAAAACTGTAAAATATAACGTAGCATATTATTCACTGAGAAATAATTTCAAGCATAAAATTGTTTTTTCTCTCTCTCATCATTTACTAAATTATCAAAAGGCAAAAATGGGCATGAATTTTCAATCCAAGAAAAGAGATTTCTTGAGCTGGAACTATCAAAGTGGGATCAATTTATCTGCCACTCACACACCACAGATTATATCAGTTTTCCAGGTGAATGATCCACCTTTGCACAAATGCTGATGGATGCAATATTTCACTGCCATTGCTGTGTCATATTACAATGTATAAAATAGCTCAAAATGACAGTGTGGAATTTAAATGAGGAGAGATGAGGCAGGATGCAGTATAACTGTAAGGGCCCATTTCTACTTTTGTCATTATTGATGCGTTTTTCAAGGTGGCAGGGTCTGGTTACATCAAAAATGGTCTTGTTTGCTTCAACATCAGAAGTATGATACGTTTATGGAGTCAATGTGACCTCATCAAAGCTGTCATAAATTGGCTCCTCTGCCTCTCTGGGCAATTCCTTGCTTTAAAAGCTCCCAACATGGAGGCAGATGACATCTGAATGTTTGTAGAAGATGCAGGATTGATGGCATATGCACATCCAGCCCATTGTACATTGTGCTCATTTGAAGATGTCCGCAAAGGTCCTGCACGAAAGAGACACAAGTCCTCACTCTAAGCTGTTTCATTTTCAAACAGGCAAGAACTGGCCATCAACCATAGGAGAATATGTTGGCAGGGAATCTATAGGCCACTGGTATGTCAGTCAATAAATTGAAGGCAGGGCAGAATTTGCAACCAGATATAGTATAAACAATATACTTTACAGCAAATATTTATTTGTTTGTACATGTTCAGATAAGGTGCTACAACAAACAGTCTACAGAATCTGTTTATAGAAAGTCCACTAGCTACTGCATACAGAACTCCTGACTGACAGTGCAAGAGCTATCTTTGTAAAAGGAAAATGAATTCTCCTTAAAAATGTGATTAGTTAAACAGAGTATCTAAAATTCAATTGCAGTCACTTACAACAATAAGCTGTAGGTGTGAATGACTGGGGAACAGTGCAAACACTACCCTGGCAGGGAAATGCTCTCTTACTGGACACATGTGTGACCTTGTGCGTATTGCTTTGTTATTGGCTTATTGTTCATTATTGTTACATGTACTGAACTGTTTTGTGTGCCACCCATTTTATTGCAAAAGTTCGCTGAGGTAATTCGAGGTAAAAACAATAACACAATGCAGAATAAAATGTTACTGTTTCAGTGCAGGTAGACAATAGGTGCAAGGCCAAATCAAGGTACGATTGAAAGGTCAAAATTCCATCTTATCATACTAGGGGACCATTCAATAATCTTGTAACAGTGGTGTTGAAGCTGTCCTTGAGCCTGGTGGTATGTGCATTTGGGCTTTTGCATCTTCTACCTGATGGGAAGGATGGGAAAAAGAGAGGATGTTCAGAGTGGGTGAGATCTTTGATTATGTTGACTGTCTTCCCAAGGCAGCAAGAGATGTAGATAGAGTCCATGGAAGAGAGACTAGTTTTCATGATGTGCTGACCTGTGTCCACAACTCACTTCAGTTTCTTGTGGTCATGGCTGGAGCCGTTGCCATTATCAGCTGTGATGCATTCAGATAGGATGCTTTCAATGGTGCATGGTTAAGAACTGAAGAGGTTCAAAGGGGACATGCCAAATTTCTTCAGCCTTCTGAGGAAGTAGAAGCACTGTGAGCTTTCTTGACTACTGACTAGACATGTTTGGAATAGAGCAGGCTCTTGGTGATGTCCACTCCAAGGAACTTGAAGCTCAAATCACTCTGAGCCTCAGCACAGCTAACAGGACCATGTGCGCCCCCTCCCCACTTCCTGAATTCAATGACCAGCTGCTTTCTTTTCCTTACATTCAGGGAATGGTTGTGTTCAAGGCAACAACATTCCTTGAGCCCTCCTATTCATCTCTATTTGCGATATGGCCCACTATGGGAGTATCATCTGCAAACTTGGAGACAGAGGTGGAGCTGAATCCAACTATACAGTCAGAAGTGTACAGGGAGCAGGGAGCAGGGAGCTCAATGGGACACCAGTGTTGAGAATAATCATGGCAGACGTGTTGCTGCTAATTCTTGCTGATTGTGGTATATTGATCAGAAAGTTAATTTTCCTAGTTAGAAGCATAGAAACATAGAAAACATACAACACAATACAGGCCCTTCGGCCCACAAAGCTGTGCCGAACATGTCCCTACCTTAGAACTACCTAGGCTTAACCCATAGCCCTCTATTTTTCTAAGCTCCACGTAGCCATCCAGGAGTCTCCTAAAAGACCCTATCGTTTCCGCCTCCATCACCACTGCCGGCAGCCCATTCCACACACTCACCACTCTCTGCGTAAAAAACTTACCCCTGACATCTCCTCTGTACCTACGCCCCAGCACCTTAAAACTATGCCCTCTCATGCTAGCCATTAAAGCCCCGGAAAAATGCCTCTGACTAGCCACATGATCAATGCCTCTCATTATCTTGTACACCTCTATCAGGTCACCTCCAGTCCTCCATCACTCCAAGAAGAAAAGGCCGAGTTCACTCAACCTATCCTCATAAGGCATGCTCCCCAATCCAGGCAACATCCTTTTAAATCTCCTCTGCACCCTTTCTATGGTTTCCACATCCTTCCTGTAGTGAGGCGACCAGAACTGAGCACAGTACTCCAAGTGGGGTCTGACCAGGGTCCCATATAGCCACAACATTACCTCTCAGCTCTTAAGCTCAAAGTTGCAAGGGGAGACATTGACTCCCATGACTAGCAGTTTGGAGATGAGTTTGATTGGAATTATAGTATAGAAGGCACAGCTGTAGATAATAATCAAAAATCTAACAAAGGTGTCTTTGCTGTCCAGTGGGGAGTATAGGGCTAGGGAAGTAGTGTCTGCTGTGGACCTGTTTCAGCAGCAGACAAGTTGCAGTGGATTGAGGTTGTGTGGGAGGCTGGTGTTAATGCAAACTATGACCAGCCTCCCAAAGAACCTCATGATGGTAGATGTCAGAGCTACCGGTGGTAGCCATTAAGGCATGTTAGATACTGGAATGATAATGGTCTTCATAAAGCAGGCAGAACCCTCATATTGTAACAGGAAAATTAAGAATGCCTGCAAACATCTCCAGCAGCTGATCTGCGCAGAAGTTAAGCATGCAGCCAGAGACACTGTCTGAGCCAGATTCTTTGCTGGGTTTACTCTCCGGCCGACTAGTTTTACGTCTGCAGTGGTGACTGTCGGTTCAGGTACACTGGAAGCTGTGGGGGTGGGTGGTAACATTTCAATTGCCTTCTGTTCAGAGCATGTATAGAATGCATTAAGCTCGCAGTGAAGGGATGCATTGTCGTCGGTGATGCTGAGGTTGAAGTGTTTATTTATCTCAGCAATTTGATAATTATAGGCACATTGTAAGGTATATGTACACTTGGGAAATGAGTTAAGTGTGATCCTGAGGATTTTCTCAGAAGGTTTGACAAGGATTACCTGTTCAGAAAGTGGGTATGAAATCAGTTCTGGATTCAGAGGTTGGCAAAATCCCCATGCCTACTCAATGTCATCCATCTTGTATTGCAAGACAATATTCTCACACATCTGCTGCTTTAGGCGTCATTCCATTCCCTTCACACAGTGGGAGGCTCAATTAAACCAGAGAAGAGGATCCTACATTAATGACGCCTTAGTGGTTTGATCCCATCTTATTGATGAGGAGGGTTAATTCACAAAAAGATGCCTACCAGTCATTCACTTTTGTTCTTGTTTGCTATCATTTCTTGCACACCTTGTCACACATAAAAGACTATAAGCATTTATAAACAAATTTGTAAAAGATTGAGCATCCTGTTTAAAAATAAAATTTATCCTTTAAAATTGTTTTCATAATCAAATAACATAGGATGACAGTGGAGCACAGAGTAACAAAAGATTCTAGTTTGCTGCTGCTCTGTGAATTATTTTTATATTTATGTAAAGAAATCAAATAATGGTCTAAATCTCTACTTTTTTGTACCTTTAGAGTCTTTTTGATAAATTGAATTTTCATCTGCTTCAGAAAATGAATTGACTTCAATGTATTTGAGAGAATTCAAGAGAGTGGCCCATGGTTGCATATTGGTTGTGACTGGTTTAGCAATTTGGAAGCACAGAAAAATGATCTGAGCACTGAAGATCAAGCCCCAGTTGGAGAATTTAAAGTCAGTTAATAAAATGATTTGTAATGTTATTATAAAGAGATATCATTGACGGACTATCACCAGGTGACAGTGCTTTAAAAGCCCAACAATTTCATTAACACCCTCAGGGAAGGATGTCTTCTTACCTGGACTTGCTGAAATGCGCTCCAAAAATACAGTGATGTAATTGACTCCAATATGACTTGCCCAATTCCATTAAACAGCTACATGTAAACACAGTAAGAATAAAAAAGCCCAGACCACCCATTTAGTATTAACTATGCACCAGATTTGGCCAAGGCAGAAGAAAAATGTCCTATTGAATTAGCTTTGTAGCACATCTGATGTCTAAATTGGGAGAGCCATCAAATTGGGAAAGCTGTCCCATAGCATGGTCAGGAAATTGCCTAATATAGCCTTACAGCAAAGCCAATACAAACATCCCAGCTGTAATGCTAAGTACTAGAAATAGCCATAGCTCTGGCTGAACTGTTCAGTAGAGCAGAATACTGGCATCTACTTGACAATGTGTGTCCTGTCCACAACAATCAGGAGAAGTCCACTTTGCATAATTGCCCTTCCAGCAGTGGGTTAGCAATTGTAAACGATATTCATTAGCAAGGCTAACAAGTGGCACTCACGCATTTCTAACTTAAATCACCAATGCTCAGTTCGTGTTTCACCAGAATCAATATGGTTTCAGGTGACATTAAGTCTTGATCCAAATGTGAAGAAAGGCGATGAATTCCATCAAAGTGAAAGTGAGTGCCCTTGACACTGAGGATGTAATGATCAAGATTAGCATCAAGGAACTTGAGTAAAATTGGAAACAATGGGCAATTAGGAGAAAGCATCCCAGTTGCCAGGGTAATTCCTTGCACTAAAGAAGACACCTAAGGCTGTTAGAGGTCAATACTTCCAGCACAAGGCATCACTACAAGAACTCCTCAGGGCCATGTCTTCAGTCCAAACAATGATCTTCTTTTCATCATGGGGGAATTTACTAATGAATGCACAATGTTCCATTTTGTTCCCTTTAATGGTACTCCTTTCAACAGAATGAAGTTAAAATCTTCATACTTCCAATTATTCCATATCTCAGTCACTCTTTGACATTTCCTCCCAACACTACATCCATTTACAACCAGCCCCAAACCTCTGCATTCCAGTTCCCTGACTTTGTTCTTCCTCTACATTCTCCTCAGCACCCTCTTCAAGTGGCAAAGTCTTCAAATCCAACATTTCTCAAAGTTCAAAGTAAGTTTATTATCATTTTATATTACCTTGAGATTCATTTTCTTGCAGGCAGTTACAGAAACGAATGAAGTACAATAGAATTTTCTGAAAAATATGCATAGACAAAGACTAACAAAGAAGACAAACTGTGCAATTAAAAATAATCCTGAGAACAGGAGTTGTAGAGTCTTTGAAGTCAAGTCTGTAAGCTTCACTGGAACACCCTCCTTGTGCCGTTCTAACTCCTCAGACTTAAAAAACGCATGACTATATCCAACAGTTCTGTCACCGCTCTTTCCAAGTCTTTCACTATGACTTACTGTCTATGTAATTTTAAGGTACGCCCTTTATAACACATTTTGTTTGTTTAAACATAATGTAATTGATAGTTGCTGTTTAACTTGAAGCACAGCCGGGGTGTATTTGGTTTGTCTGTGGTTAAGATCTGTTGATCAAAGTTGGAGGAAGTAAAGTCAAATATTGTTGGCTGCTTCTCTGGAAAGAAAGGTAAATGTGAGGAAGAAACAGGACAAGGTTCAGCCAAGTCATCTAATATTGGTGAAGAATATATTTTTAAAACCACATGCAACAGGACAGTAAACACCAAAGCAGAGGGCACATTCCTTCTGAGGTGAAATACTAAAACAGCAGCAGAAGCATGCCAAGAATCCAGCATTAGACTCCGCAGCAGGAATATCTACGTGAGTAGCCGGTATGCCTGAAGAGGAGAGCTAACTAGAATCATGGAGTCACAGAGTCAGAGGAAAGCAGCATCCATCATTAAGGACTCCCACCATCTAAGCCATGCTGTCTCCTCACTGCTGCCATCAGGGAAGAGGTACAAGAGCCTTAGGTTCCACATTACCAGATTCAGGAACAGTTATTACCCCTCAATCATCAGGCTCCTGAACCAGAATGGATAACTTCAAGCACCCCAACATTGAGCTGATTCCACAACCTAAGGGCTCATGTTCTCAATGTTATTTATTACTTATTTAATTTTATAATTATTTTGTTTTTCTCTTCATATTTGCACAATTTGTTGTCTTTTGAACATTGGTTGTCTGTCTGTCTTTGTGTGTAGTTTTTCATTGATCCTATTGTGTTTCTTTGTATTTAGTGTGAATGCCCACAAGAAAATGAATCTCAGGGTAGTATATGGTGACATACGTGTACATTAAAAATAAATTTACAGCCCCACCCCCCAGCCTCTTATATTCCTGGGAACATATCCCAGCCTATCCAGCTTCTCCTTATAATTCAAGCCCTTCAGTCCAATAACATCCTCATAAATGATTTGTGCACCCTCTCTATTAATGAAGTGCTTTGAATAGCAAATTGACCAAAACTGCACACTGAACTCCAAAAGCTAATTAACATAGAACATAGAACAAGGAACAGTGCAGCACAGGAACAGCCCATTGACCCCACAATGTTGTGCTGAAACAGCTAAAATGCGAATCAAAAAGATCCAAACACTAATCCCTCCTGTTACACCATGTCCATATCCCTCCATCTTCCTTATAACCATGTGTCTATCCAAACATCTCTTAAAAGTCTCTAATGCATTTGCCTCTACCACCTTAGTAGGCAGTGCATTCCAGGCATCCACGACTCTCTGAATAAAAAACTTACCCTTCACACCCCCCTTGAACCTACCCCCTCTCACCTTCAATGCATGCCCTCTGCTATTAGACATTTCAACTCTGGGAAACAGATACTCTCTCTCCACTCAATCTATGCCTCTCATAATCTTGTAAACCTTTATCAGATCTCCTCTCAGCCTCCGAAACTCCTGAGAAAACAAGCCTCTCATGATAGCACATACCCTCTAAACCAGACAGCATCCTGATAAACCTTTTCTGCACCCTCCCCAAAGCCTCAATATCCTTCCAATAGTGGCATGGCCAATACTCCAGATGAGGCCTAACCAGAGTTTTATAAAGTTGTAACATAATCTCCTGCCTTTTGAACTCAATTCCTTGACTAATAAAAACAAGCATTCCATAAGCCTTCTTAACCACCTTATCAACCTGTGTAACTACTTCAAGGAACAATGAACTTGGATCCCAAGATCTCTCTGCTCAGCAACACTGATAAGGAAGGATCTTGCCCTTAATGGAGTGCTCTCTCCTTGCATTTGCCCTAGCGAGGTGCAACACCTCACACTTACCTGGGTGAAACTCCAACTGTCATTTCTCTGCCCATATCAGCAATTGATCTATATCATGCTGAATTCTTTGCCAGTTTTCTACACCATCCACAACAGTGAATAGAAAAAAATTGCATTTTGAGAAAGCTTCATCATCTGACGGTCCAACTGGATATCACTGGAAGTATACAGGAGGCAGGATAGATTAAGAGCTCTTGGGAAGTAAGCCAATTGAAAACGAGGATGCAAACTTAGCCCATGAACTCGCCCTTCTGCCCATTATGTCCAACCTGACTGTCAAGCACTCATTTGTAGTTATCCAACACTAATCCCATTATAACAGTTTGCTCTCCATATCATACTGTCATGACTGGCATATCATGTAGACAGCTAGGACACAATATCCATGGGCAACCCTGACTAACGGAGACCCTCAATTCCATTTATTCTTCCTCAGTGTTCCACCACCCATTAGCACATCAGGTACAATTTACTCTCACCATCTAACCTACCAGCCTGCACATTTTTGGAATGTAGGAGCAAGAGTGTGCAAACTCCACAAAAACAGCACAGAAAATCAGGACTAAACCTGAGTCAATGGGCTTAGGAGAAACTATAGCAAAAGCATTAAACATTTCTGCAGATTAGTGTTTGTTCAATGTTGACTATGGGCCAGGAAAAGGAGTACATACCTCATTCCTTTAAATAAACTACTCCGTGAAATAAACCGATGTCCAGAGATCACCACAACCCGCATTCACTAGTCGACCATAATTACCAGACTGCTGGTGAATATCCAGCAATCACCAACCCTCTGTCATTGCTGGGTCCACCCACTGTGGACCCTGACCCACAATCCCTTGCTAGACACCATCTCTATCCTGCATTTGAACAGACTCTCCCAACTCTCTTCTGTCTTCATTCACTACCATAATCCTCAATCTTCCTTGGTATTTCTCACTAATCCTCTTTTTTCTGCTCTGGTTGCTTCTCAGTCTCTCTCTTTATACATTTCCACTTGCCATTGGTTTCTTGTGAGAAACTATTCCTAAAAAGTTGATAGTTGTTTCAATCCACCTTGAAGGTAATAGCTAGAACATAGAACATAGAACATATAACCATATAACAATTACAGCACGGAAACAGGCCACCTCAGCCCTTCTAGTCCATGCCGAACGCTTACTCTCACCTAATCCCACCAACCTGCCCTCAGCCCATAACCTTCCATTCCTTTCCTATCCATATACCTATCCAATTTTACTTTAAATGACAATATTGAACCTGCCTTACCACTTCTACTGGAAGCTCATTCCACACAACTACCACTCTCTGAGTAAAGAAGTTCCCCCTCATGATACCCCTAAACTTTTGTGCCCTAACTCTCAACTCATGTCCTCTTGTTTGAATCTCCCCTACTCTCAATGGAAAAGGCCTATCCACGTCAACTCTATCTATCCCCCTCATAATTTTAAATACCTCTGTCAAGTCCCCCCTCAACCTTCTACGCTCCAAAGAATAAAGACCTAACTTGCTCAACCTTGCTCTGTAACTTAGGTGCTGAAACCCAGGTAACATCCTAGTAAATCTCCTCTGTACTCTCTCTATTTTGTTGACATCTTTCCCATAATTCGGTGACCAGAACTGTACACAATACTCCAAATATGGCCTCACCAATGCCTTGTACAATTTCAACATTACATCCTAACTCCTATACTCAATGCTCTGATTTATAAAGGCCAGCATACCAAAAGCTTTCTTCACCACCCTATCCACATGAGATTCCACCTTCAGGGAACTAACAACCATTATTCCTAGATCATTCTGTTCTACTGCATTCCTCAATGCCCTACCATTTACCATGTATGTCCTATTTTGATTAGTCCTACCAAAATGTAGCCACTCACTTATCAGAATTAAACTCCATCTGCCATCTTTCAGCCCACTCTTCTAACTGGCCTAATTCTCTCTGCAAGCTTTGAAAACCTACTTCATTATCCACAATGCCACCTATCTTAGTATCATCTGCATACTCACTAATCCAATTTACCACCCCATCATCCAGATCATTAATGTATATGACAAACAACATTGGACCCAGTACAGGTCCCTGAGGAACACCACTAATCACCTTGTACCTACTTCCAAGCACCTTAAAACTATGCCCCTTCATGTTAGCCACTTGAGCCCTGGGAAAAAGCTTCTGGTCATCCACATGATCAATGCCTCTCGTCACCTTATACACCTCTATCAGGTCACGTCTCATCCTCCATCGCTCCAAGGAGAAAAGGCCAAGTTCACTCAATCTATTTTCATAAGGCATGCTGTCAAATCCAGGCAACATCCCTGTAAATCTCCTCTGTACCTTCTCTATAGTATCCACATCCTTCCTGTAGTGAGGTGACCAGAAATGAACACAATTCTCCATATGGGGTCTAACCAAGTTCTTATATAGCTTTAACATTATCTCATGGCTCTTGAACTCATTTCCACAGTTGATGAAGCCCATCACACTATACGCCTTCTTAACAACACTGTCAACCTGCACAGCAGCTTAGAGTGTCCTATGGACATGGACCCCAAGATCTCACTGATCCTCCACACTGCCAAGAGTCTTACCATTAATATTATATTCTATTCTCATATTTGACCTACCAAAATGAACCACTTCACGTTTATCTGAGTTGAACTCCATCTGCCACTTCTCAGCCCAGTACTGCATCCTATTGATGATCCGCTGTAACCTCTGACAACTCTCCAGACTTGCCACAACACCTCCAACTCTTGTGTCATCAGCAAACCTACTAACACACCCTTCTATTTCCTCATCTTGGTCATTTATAAAAATCACAGAAAGGAGGGGTCCCAGAACAGATCCCTGAGGCACACCACTGGTGACCAACCTCCATGCAGAATATGAACCATCTACAGCCACCCTTTACCTTCTGTGGGCAAGCCAATTCTGGATCCACAAAGTAAGGTCTCCTTGGATCCCATGCCTCCTTACTTGCTGAATGAATCTTTCATATAAGGCATTTGATAAGGTCCCCCATGCAAGTAATTGTTAAAGCAGGACAAAAACATCAACTGCCAATATCAGAGATGTTTACAAAAACTATTTAAATTACCTCTGAAGAAATATTGCCCACAATGTTGATAGCTTCATGTTGGGTAATTCAGTTCAAAACTGAGTAGAAATTTAATTTCAGTGACAAAGTACCATCTTGGCTTTTAGATATTTCTGAAGGCATTGTATTATAATGTTTTCAATAAATAACAGAAATAAAATAATTTCCAAACTTTTTTTGATTTGCCTTGCAGCAGCACTGTGAGAAGTATCTATGTAAAACAGGCACTTATATCTCTCAGTTCCTTACCCTTTGAAGTTTTTTGTTTTAATATATTTATAGTCCTTTGAACTTCAATTTAATTTGTTTCATAAAAGCATAAAAATGTTTGATTAATAACTGAGTCTATGGGAGCCAGATATTTTCAGAGCTTTAATCAGTGCAAATTGAAACTTGTAGATGTATTTCAAGTATTGTCTCACTGGTCTTTCTTTCCCTTAATCTATTCTTTTTGAGTTTGCCTCACCTCACCACTGTCAGTACACAAGAGAATTTAAGTAACAATAATACAATGGCCAGGATTTTCCTGAGAACAGTTGACAGTTCTAGATGTAGCTGCTGTAACTTCCTAACCTAACTGTCAGGAAGTTAGGGGCTCTCATTGTGAATGTGGAAGTTGTGAATTTCCTTAGAGGTCTCGTGAATTTCGTAATTTTGCATTCAAGTTATAGTGCAAAGTCTTCCCGACTGAACATGCACCAGGTTAGACCCACTTAGGTGTAGCAACTCTGTGCATTTTAATGGAGAGAAGTGGTGGCGAGGAATGAGTGAAGTCACAGGTTAATGTAATTGCTGCATTGAACAGGTTAACCTCAATGCAATTTATTTTTTTTTAATTTAGTGATACAACGCAGAGTTGGCCCTTCCAGCCCCAGCGACCAGCATCAACCCCGATTTAATCACGGGACAATTTACAGTGACCAATTAACCTAGCCAGTACATCTCAGGACTGTGGGAGGAAACCGGAGGTCCCGGGAAAACCCATGCATTCCACAGGGAGGACGTGCAGAAAAACACGTCCAGAATGGCAGTGGAATTGAACTCTGAACTCTGGAACATTCCAAGCTGCAATAACGTGATAAAAGCAACAGTTTCTTAGAAATTAAATTTACTTTGGGTGATTTTAAAATTATTTTAACAAATCATCTTGACTATATTTGAATAGGATGCTCTTTTAAATTCATATTATCCTGGCAAAACTGTGGGTGAAGCCAACATGGCCTGTGCGGAAGGAGGAGCAGGAACATTTTTCCCAATTCATTAGGCAAACCACCCTGTGAAATGAACCCAACCCACACCCGGAGGTCATCACACACCACTATTTCCAGTGCCCTGAGATCACTCGCTCCTCACTATAACCACAACTGGTGTATCGTAGACTATCCAGCTGTCAATAGCTTTTTGATTAAACCCTTCATTTAGCCAGCCATTATAAACCTCTAATGACCCTACAACCACCTGCTAGACCCCTATTTTAATCTTGGGTTTGATTGACCCTTTTCCTCAAATCTGCTACCATCTACTCCCAAGCTTACAATTCCTGTCCTGTCTCTCCCTAATTCCAAACAATTGATCCTCTGATCTCACAAACTCTGACCTTAATTTTTCCTAAAGGCCAAACTCTTCCTAATAGACATATTTATGCCCCAGCATTCTCTGATACCCACACCAAATTTGCATCATCCTGTATTTGTTCTGTCACTGATACAGCTGTATTGCCACCATTGTTGATTTAGCTCATCTATACTAACTACCTTACTTTGCCCTGGGCACCGTCACTGTGTTGATCTCTCTGTCTCTCTGAGACACATCTCTGATCACAATGTCCCCCTGATTCACAATGCCCAACCTTTCTAGGGTGACTCTTGGTCCAGATAAAGTATGCAGGGAGGTCACTTCTCTGATCTTTGGAGAAACTCTAACTTGGAAAACTTCCTCCAACAAACAAGAGGGCAATTGGTTCCAGGGCAATTTCAGTGATGTTTGTGTTGTGCTCCTGGGAGTCCAATTCATCTTTCTTGCCAGCAGGAATATGTGTGCTTTGGGCTTTTACCATTCACAAGGTAGGGCACGCTCAGTTAATACTGGAGCACCTTTAAGGCAGAAGAATTTTTGCTTTGGCACCACAGATCACTAAAAGCATCGAGGTTCAATGCCACTATGATAAAAATACTGGCACTTGTAGACAGACTACATCATCACCTGTGAAAGCTGACTTGATAGCATTGTCCTTGTGGATTTAATGCTCTCTGTTAACCTCACACAGCAGAACAACATCAGCAACAGATAGAATGGTGCACCAGCACTACTGTATCTGACATTCCTGGCCTAGGGTCTGCTGCTTTCTTGAATTGTTCAATGTGGGTAAAGTCCTCTGGGAGTGATGATGTGGCTGATGCTAGGGGGCTTTGGCCTGACTTCAGGGTTCTTCACAAGCATTACTTCAGTTCTGGGAGCATAATTCTGTTTTCGAATAAGGGATGACTGGGATTAGAAAATTCAGAGTAGAACAGCTGTCAGAAAGGAAGGAAGGGGTCATAAGCTATCATTTGGGAGGTAGATCTACCAAAGATTTACATAAAACATTAAGGACACAAGAGAGTGCAGATGCTGAAAACCAGATCATCTGCTTGTTGCTTTAGGGAGATTAATTGGCTTACTTTCCATAGCCTCAGTAATGCAGCAAGGGGTCAGTACTAGACAAAGGTGACCACACTGAAGATTGTGGTCTGCCACAACCTCAACACTGACCTCATTGCTATGAAGCCAATGCTTCAATGCTTTTGTGGATCTTCTGAGCCAGTGCTGAGGTGGTTTTGGAAAGATTGCAGTGTGTCAACCACTGTTGTAGTAGAGATGCCATTGATGCTACCCATCTGAGAAGGATTGATTATGTCCACCATCTTTTGCATCCCTTAATATTTGTTGATGACTGAGAATAGACTAATTGAGTGGTCATTTGCCAGATTGGATTTGTCCAGATTTTAGTAAATGGGACATAACCGGGCAATTTTTCAGAATTGCCAAATAGACTCAATCATGTACTCTACTAGAACAGCTTGGTTAAAGAGGCAGATTGTTGTAGTGTGAATGATAGTGAGGACTTCAGTGCTACAGCTGAGATACTGCTTGGTCCCACAGCCAATGCTCCCTGGTATCTCTGGACTATCACTGGAGTAGATTAAATTGGATGGCACTTGTGATGATGGTGATTTCAAGAGGAAGCTGCAATGATCCATCCACTTAGTATTCCTGGCTGAACAAGGCAGCAATTGCTTCAGCCTAGTAATTAATGTTCATCTGTTGGGTTCACCACTGTTCAGGATCCTGCTCTCCCCATGAGCTGTTTAATTGTCTATCACCATTCATAACTGGATGTGGTGTGAATACAGGACCTAGTCTCATCGTTTGGTCATGATATCGTTTTACCTCTGGCAATTCAGATTTGAACTCAGGTTTCCAGATTGCAGACTTTTGAATTACTCAAAATTCAGTAGCTTAACTGCTGCACCATCATAGCACACTGCATCCACTTGGGCAGAAAATAAAACTAAGAACTGCAATAATGTGGCTTACCCTTTATTCAGATTCAGATTCAGATTCAGACTATGACAGCAAACACATGTGTGTGAGGGTTTGTTGGAACATAGTGTTAATGGTTAGTACAAATTCTGCCTGATTGAGATTGATGTCATTTTCATTTTGAGAATCAATCAATCAATGCCAAAGGTCAAAATAAATTTATTAGCAAAGGACATTCAGTATATGGAACCATACATCACCTTGAGATTTATTTTCTTGCCGGCATTTATAGAGACAAAGAAATACAATAGAATGCTATAAAAAAAACTATACATGAACAGACAAACACACATATAATTCTGGAGAAACTCAGCAGGTCAGGCAGCATCAACGGAGAGGAATAAACAGTCTACGTTTCAGGCTAAGGCCCTTCATCAGGACAGACTGACAAAAAAAAAACATGCAAAAGAAGACAGACTGCAATAAAAACAATACGGAAAACATGCGTTGTAGTCTTTGAAAGTGAGTCTGTAGGTCACAATATCAGTTCAGAGTAGTGGTGAATGAGATTATCCATGCCCATTAAGGAGTTTGATGGTTGTAGGGTAATAACTATTCCTGAAAATAACAGTGTGGGACTTAAGGCTTCTGCACCTCGTACCCAATGGTTGCAGTGAGCAGCAGTGCATGGTGGTGGTCTTTGATAACAGATACTGCCTTTCTGTGTCATTGCCCCAATGTTGGGGACAGCTTTGCCTATGATGGACTGGGATGCATCCATCATTTTCTATAGCCTTTTCCTATCCTGGCCATTGATGGTTCTGTACGTGCTGTGATAGCGTCATAGTGGCATTTGAAATGCTCTGCACTGGCCTTGAACCTTATACATGTGAACTCTTTGAACTTCTTGTAGTCTCATCCCAAGTCATTGGTGTTTTGATACCTGGCATTGTTTATTGTTTAACTTTATTGTTTAATGTCATTTCTTGTACACAGATGTAGGGAGAATGAAATAATAGTTTCTCTAGATCTGATGCAGCACAAAAAATGAAAGATAAAGAACACAATAATAATAAAAGCACAATAAATATAAATATGTAAGAGATCTTGTACACATAGATTGATTGTACGTCCATAAAATGACCCAAGGCTGTACATAAGGTGACATGGGAAATAACAAAGTGGAGTTAATGGGAGGAGGAACGTAACGGTATTTGAGACTGGTAGTCCTGGCGCAGATGCTACACAGCCTCCTCCCTGATGGGAGTGGGGCAAACAGCCCATGAGCAGGGTGTATGGGATCCTTTATGATACTACTAGCCCTTTTCTGGCCTTTCTGCATGTATGTCCTTGATAGCAAGTTGGCTGGTGCCGGTGACTTTTTGGGAAGTTTTGTGGAGCCTTCCTGTCTGCTGTAGTGACATTACTGTACCAAGCAGTGGTGCAGCTTGTACAGATGCTCTCTGCTGCGCATCTGTAGAATGATATGAGTGTGGATGTGCATAGTCCAGCACTTTTCATTGTCCTCAGAAAGTAGAGGCACTGACTGTCTTTGATATTTCATCACTACATCTTGGTGGTGTACTGTATGTCTAAGGACCAACTGATCCCCATTTGGAGTAAGGCTATCTCTTCCATTTCCATCTCCTTCATCAAGGCCTGCATTGCTATGTCAGGAACCATGGAAGTCACTTCATCCTATCTATTGGCATTCTTAAGTACCCAAGAAACCTGCCCTCACATCTTGTAGCTACAATCCACATCCCTAAGTGAAATACGTTAAGTTCTGTAGTCCAGTGGTATAAGTGTTGATCACTCACAGTATAGGTCTCCTTAGACCTCTTTTTAGACCTCTTCAGAGTCAGCCATACTGAGCCGAGTCTTCCAGGTTGTTTCCTGAAGAATCACCAGTGATCAGCTGTGCCCAAACACCATTATGTGGTCCCACTATGAGAGTAGTTCTTACTGAGTGACAGATGCCATCACATGCAAACCAATGGCTCGGATGGATTCCTGAGGAGCGCAGAGGGGACTCACTTCTCAGTTTCTGCACCATTTGATGCTTTCCTAATGAACCTAGGAAATCAATGTGTATAGTGTCAGAGTGAAGAAATGAGCGTTATCATTTGCCTCCTATGAAACGGCAAAGCTCCATGGGGTATTAATCAGACTGAGAAGGATGGCATGAGGCATGTAATCTTAAGGAGATATTCATTCTTGTTTGGATTTGCCTGTTAAACGAGTGGTGTCTTATTCTTAAATTAAGATCAGGTGACTTATTGGTAGAAATTCCAATTTAAACAGAGATTATATTTATCATATAAATCTTTGAAATTATTAATTAATTGAAATTATTTGCTTTATTATTGTGTGAGCTGCTTATTGTACAATTGCTCATGGAGTGGTAGGTGAGAACAAGAGAAACTGTTAAGGAGGCAGGAAGAGGCGTTGAGCGCAGATGTTCAGGAAACGTCCTATATTTATTGTTTTCTATCAACAAGCTCATGGAGTAGCACAGTGGCATAGTGGTTAGCACAACACTTTACAGTACAGGCACATGGGTTCAATTCCCACCACAGCCTGTAAGGAGTTTGTACATTCTCCCCCGTGACAGGTGGGTTTCCTCCAAGTGCTCTGGTTTCCTCCCACAGTCCAAAGGCATACCGGTGGATAGGTTAACTGATCAATGTAACGTCCCATGATTAGGTTCAGATTAATTTGGGGATTGCTGGGCAGCACGGCTCGAAGGGCAGGAAGGGTCTATTTCAATCTGTATTTCAATAAATAAATAAAATTACTGAAGAAACACGGGTTTCACTAATGATAAAGTGTATGCAGTTCATAAAGTACTCCTGAGAACAGGGATATTCTGCACAATTGCATCATTTTATGGTCTTACATCCTGGCTGAACTTGCAGAAATCAGTTTAATTTAGCTGTGGTGATCTGAAAGATTTACTCTTGGCAGTATTTACTTTTCATTCAGTACTACAGTGACATCATTGTGCTATAAGCATGGGACGTTCTCTCCTGGAAAACAGTCATTTCCCTCTTGTGGAGTTTCCAGCTTTCTTTTCACAAAGGCTTCTTTTACATGCTGCCTCCTCTGTGGCTGCCTGTTTCGTAAAAGCCTGTACCTGCACATCACTGGCTCCTTTCTCCCTTCAGTGTTAGATTCCTCGCCAACACCAGTGACTTGCTCCGTCAACATTCTGCGCTGAGGTATTTACAGTAACCTCTGATTATACCTTGCTCACTCCTGCATCCTGTGTTCACAACAGAAAGCCCAGAGGTCCTGCGCCAAGTCTCATGACTCAGTGCATTGAAATGAATCCGAAAGAAAGCAGGAGACAGGACGTTTAGTTATCTTTAAACAGCAGTCCCAAAACTGGCACGTAGCTAAACAACAAGACTCCAAATGGCCCTGGCTGTCAGTGATACAAACTTATCAGCCAGTTCCATTAAACAAAGTCTTTAATTAAGGTCCACAGTGGCATCAGAATAATAGTGAAAAATATGAGTTTATTATGCTTGGATGCATACAATCCTGATAAATAATCAGTGGAACAGAAGCAACTGGTACCAAGAAAAGAGTCTATTTTATTTATGGATTTGTGGTGGAGCATATGGGGACTGAAAGGGAAAAGAGTGAGTGGAGCAGGAACAGACCTAGAAGGGACATGGCATTTTGCAGTTCATGTAGATCAGATAAACGTCAATACCATGGCTAAGAAAGCCCAGCAACGCTTCTATTTCTTCCAGAGGCTAAAGAAATTCGGTGCATCTATGTTGCTCCATACCGATTTTTATCCATGCACCACAGATGCATCCTATCTGGATGGATAACAGCTTGGTACAGCAGCTACTCTGCAAGTGACCACAAGAAACTCTGGAGAGCTGCGGACACAACTCAGCAAGCAGCCTCCCTGATGCACCATCAATAACTCTCGGAGACAGGAAGTGAACGATAGGCTTTTATTAACAGCAAAAAAGGAGCACGACATGTCGAAGACTGAGGGAGGAGCAGTGCCCCAATCGCCTTTATACAGGGGTCTGTGGGAGGAGCCACAGCAGCAGTCAGCAGAGGGGCGTGTCCAGACAGGTATACATAGTTTACCACACTCCCCTCCATGGACTCTGTCCATAATTCTTGCTGCCTCAATAGGCAGCCATCGTAACACACCCCAGACATTCTCTCTTCACTCCTCCATCGGGCAGAAGATACAAAACCCTGAAAGCACCCACCGCCTGGCTCAAGGACAGCTTCTACCTCTTTGTTATAAGACTATTAAATGGTGCCCGAGAATAAGAAGATGGATTTTGTGTTGCCCACAGTGGGGATTAATCTAGAGTTGCAGCAGGATGGGAACCAGAGTGCCAGAACAGTTAGTGGAGAAGTTCTAGAGGCAGACGTTGGTGAGACCTCAGACAAAGTTAGGAATGAAAAGATTGAGCACGATGCGACTAGTGTCCTGAGCTGCCTGTATTTCAAAGCAAGAAGTATCGTAGGAAATGCGGGTGATAGTGCTGAAGATGAGGTAGCTGGTTTACAGGCAAGGTGTAGTGAGGAGAGGCTGTTGATAGGGAAAAATTGCACTCAACTGGATGAGTTGCAATATAAAAGCAAACAAAATCAATAAGGGTGAATACAGGACTGAAATGCGTGAATATACGGAATAAGATAGATGAACTTGCACACAGTTGCAGATTGGCAGGTATGATGTTGTAAATCACGACCGAAAGATTATAGCTGGGAACTTAACATCCAGGAAAAACATTGATTCAAAAGGATAGGCAGGAAGGCAGAGGGGGTGGTGTTGATTTGTTGGTAAATAAATGAAATCAAATCATTAGAAAGGGGTGAAATAGGGTTAGAAGGTGTTGAAACATTGTGGATAGAGCTAAGGGACTGCAAAGATAAAATAAAAGACCCTGATGGGAGTTGTATACAGACCCCCAAACAGTAGTAAGGATGTGGCCACCAAATTACAATGGGAGATAGAAAATGCATCCCAAAAGGGCATTGTTCAAAGGTCATGGGGGACTTGAAAAAGCAGATAGATTGGGAAAATCAGGTTGGTGCTAGATTACAGGAGGGGGAATTTCTAGAGTGCCTGCAAGATGGCTTTTTAGGGCAGCCGGTGGTTGAGTCCACTAGAGGATCAACTATTCTGGTTTGAGTGTTGTGCAATGAATCAGGATTGATTAGAGACCTTAAAGTAAAAGAACCCTTAGGGGCAAGTGATCATAATATGATCAAATTCACCCTGAAATTTGAGAAGAAGAAGCTAAGGTCAGATGTATCAGTATTGGTCCCTTAGAGAATCAGAGTGGACAGCTATGTGTGGAGCCAAAAGAGATGGGGGAGAGTTTGAACAATTTCTTTTCTTCAGTATTCACTAAGGAGAAGGATATTGAATTGTGTAAGGTAAGGGAAACAAGTAGGGAAATTATGGAAACTATGATGATTAAAGAAGAGGAAGTATTGGCACTTTTAAGGAATATAAAAGTGGATAAGTCTCCAGATCCTGACAGGATATTCCCTAGGACCTTGAGGGAAGTTAGTGTAGAAATAGCAGGGGCTCTGACAGAAATATTTCAAATGTCATTAGAAACGGGGATGGTGCCAGAGGATTGGCGTATTGCTCATGTGATTCCATTCTTTAAAAAGGGTTCTAAGGGTGAACCTAGCAATTATCAGCCTGTAAGTTTGATGTCAGTGGTGGGTAAATTAATGGAAAGTATTCTTAGAAATGGTATATATAATTATCTGGATAGACAGGATCTGATTAGGAACAGTCAACATGCATTTGTGAGTGGAAGGTCATGTTTGACAAATCTTAATGAATTTTTTGAAGAGGTTACTAGGAAAATTGACGAGGGTAAAGCAGTGGATGTTGTCTATATGGACTTCAGTAAGACCTTTGACAAGGTTCCACATGGAAGGTTAGTTAGGAAGGTTCAATCGTTAGGTATTAATATTGAAATAGTAAAATAGATTCAACAGTGGCTGGATGGGAGATGCCAGAGAGTAGTGGTGGATAACTGTTTGTTAGGTTGGAGGCTGGTGACTAGTGGTGTGCCTCAGGGATCTGTACTGGGTCCAATGTTGTTTGTCATATACATTAATGATCTGGATGATGGGGTGGTAAATTGGATTAGTAAGTATGCAGATGATACTAAGATAGATGGCATTGTGGATAATGAAGTAGGTTTTCAAAGCTTGCAGAAAGATTTAGGCCAGTTAGAAGAGCGGGCTGAAAGATGGCAGATGGAGTTTAATGTTGATAAGTGTGAGGTGCTACATTTTGGTAGGACTAATCAAAATAGGACATACATGGTAAATGGTAGGGCATTGAGGAATGCAGTAGAACAGAGTGATCTAGGAATAATGGTGCAAAGTTCCCTGAAGGTGGAATCTCATGTGGATAGGGTGGTGAAGAAAGCTTTTCGTATGCTGGCCTTTATAAATCAGAGCATTGAGTATAGGGGTTAGGATATAATGTTAAAATTGTACAAGGCATTGGTGAGGCCATATTTGGAGTATTGTGTACAGTTCTGGTCACCGAATTATAGGAAAGATGTCAACAAAATAGAGAGAGTACAGAGGAGATTTACTAGGATGTTACTGGGTTTCAGCACCTAAGTTACAGAGCAAGGTTGAGCAAGTTAGGTCTTTATTCTTTGGAGCGTAGAAGGTTGAGGGGGGACTTGACAGAGGTATTTAAAATTATGAGGGGGATAGATAGAGTTGACGTGGATAGGCCTTTTCCATTGAGAGTAGGGGAGATTCAAACAAGAGGACATGAGTTGAGATTTAGGGGGGAAAAGTTTAGGGGTAACACGAGGGGGAACTTCTTTACTCAGAGAGTGGTAGCTGTGTGGAACAAGCTTCCAGTAGAAGTGGTAGAGGCAGGTTTGATATTGTCATTTAAAAAAAAATTGGAAAGATATATGGACAGGAAAGGAATGGAGGGTTATGGGCTGAGTGCAGGTCGGTGGGACTAGGTGAGAGTAAGCGTTCGGTACGGACTAGAAGGGCCAAGATGGCCTGTTTCCATGCTGTAATTGTTATATGGTTATATGGTTATTACCAGTATTACAGGGGAGGAAAGGGAATTATAGAGGCATGAGAGAGGACTTGGCCAGAATTGATGGGGAAAGAACACTGACAGGGATGACAGCAGAGCAGCAATGGCTGAAGTTTCTGGAAACAATATGGAAGGCTCAGGATATATACATCGCAAAGTGGAAGAAGTATTCTAAAGGAAAGATGACACGTCTGTGGCTAACAAGAGACGTCAAAGCCAACATAAAAGCCAAAAAGAGGACATATAGTAGAGCAGAAGTTTGTGGGAAGTTAGAGGATTGGGAAGCTTTTAAAAACCAACAGAGTGCAACTAAAAATGTCATCGAGAAGGAAAAGGTGGAGTACAAAAGTAAGCTAGCCAATAATATTAAAGAAGATACCAAGAGTTTCTTTGGGTATATAAAGTCTAAAAGAGAGGCGAGAGTGGATATCGGACCACTGGAAAATGATGCCGGAGATGTAGTAATGGGGGACAATGAAATGGTGGATGAATTGAATAAGTATTTTTCATTAATCTGAATTCTGGAGGACACTAGCAGAATGGTGGAAGTTCCAGGTGTTAGAAGTCATGAAGTATGTGAAGATATCACAACTAGAGAGAAGGTTCTTGGCAAACTGAAAGGTTTGAAGGTAGATAAGTCACCTGGACCAGATGGTGTACACCCTTGAGTTCTGAAAGAGGTGGCTGAAGAGATTGTGGAGGCATTAGTAATGATCTTTCAACAACCACTAGATTCTGGAATGGTTCTGGAAGACCAGAAAATTGTAAATTTCACTCCACTTTTCAAGAAGGGAGAGAGGCAGAAGAATGGAAACTATAGAACAGTTAGTCTGACCTCAGTGTTTGGGAAGATGAGATCTTAAGATGCTCCGAGACAAATGATAAAATAGGCCTCAAAGGAAATTCTTGCCTGACAAATCTGTTGGAATTCTTTGAAGAAATAACAAACAGGATAGACAAAGGAGAATCGGTTGATGTTGTGTACTTGGATTTTCAGAAGACCTTTGACAAGGTGCCACATATGAGGCTGCTTAATGAGCTACAAGACCATGGCATTACAGGAAAGATTCTAGCATGGATAAAGCAGTGGCCGGTTGGCAGGAGACAAGAGTGGGAATAAAGGGAGCCTTTTCTGGGGGCTGCCAGTGACGGGCATTGTTCCACAGGGGTCCGTGTTGGGGCTGATTCTTTTTACATTATATGTCAATGATTTGGATGATGGAATTGATGACTTTGTTACAAAGTTTGCAGATGATATGAAGATAGGTGGAGGAGCAAATAGTTTTGAGAAAGTCAAGGGGCTACAGAAGGACTTAGACAGATTAGGAGAATGGGCAAAGAAATGGTCATGGGAATAAATTGTCGGGAAGTGTATGGTTATGCACTTTGGTAGAAGAAATTAAAGGTTTGACTATTTTCTAAATGGAGAGAAAATACAACAATCTGACGTGCAAAGACACTTGGGAGTCCTTGTGCAGGATTGCCTAAAGGCTAATTTGCAGTTTGAGTCTGTGGTGAGGAAGGCAAATAAAATATTGGCCTCCATTTCAAGAGGACTAGAATATAGAAGCAAGGATGTAATGTTGAAACCTTATAAAGCACTGGTGATGCCTCACTTGGAGTATGGTGAGCAGGTTTGACCCGTTATCTCAGAAAGGATGTGCTAAAACTGGAGAGGGTTCAAATGAAGTTCACGAAAATGATTCCATGATTGAATGGTTTGTCATATGAAGAGTGTTCGATGGCTCTGGGCCTGTACTCACTGGAGTTTAGAAGAATGAGGTGTGACTTCATTAAAAGCTATCGAATGGCAAAAGTCCTTGATAGAGTGGATGTGGAGAGGATGTTTCCTATGGCAAGAAAGCCTAAGACCAGAGGACACAGAGGGGTGTCCTTTTAGAATGAAGAAGGAATTTCTTTAGCCAGACAGTAGGGAATCTGTGGAATTCTTGCCACAGGCAGCTGTGGAGGCCAAGTCTTAATGTATATTTAAAGCAGAGGATGATAGATTCTTGATTGGTCAGAGCACGAAGGGATATGGGGAGAAGGCAGGAGACTGGGGTTGAGAAGAAAATTGGGTCAGCCATGATAAAATGGTAGAGCAGACTCGAAGGACTTACTGGGCTAATTCTGCTCCTATATTCTTGATGCACCATCAATAACTCTCGGAGACGAGAGGCGAGATATAGCCTTTTATTGGCTGGAAGAAAGAACAAGCAGCAATTGACCACCACACTACATCCTGGAGACTGAGGCCGGGGCTCAGGCTCCAATCGCCTTTATACCGGGGTCCTTGGGAGGAGCCACGGTCTGTGGGAGGAGCCACAGGAGCAGTCAGCGGGGGGGGGGGGGGGGGGGCGTGTCCAGACAGGTATATGTAGTTCACCACAATTCTACAGTTCTATGTTCTCAATCTACCTTGTTATGGCCTTGTATTTTATTGTTTAGTTGCACTGCACTTTACTCAGCATTGTTATTGTTTGATTTTGTTCTGTCTCAATGCACTCAGTCATTTGATCTTTACAAACAGTATGCAAGACAAGCTTTTCACTGTATCTTTGTTCATGTGACAATTATAAAGCAATTCCAATTCCAACAAAGATGGCAAGGTGGTCCTCAAGTAGACCTGAAGGGGAGCTGGGCAAGCAGACTGTGTAAGGTGAACCAAGGGTAGAGATGGATGGAATGAAAGAGCAACTAACCTGGAAATGCACAACAGTAATCAGCCACAGGGTTTGTAAGTGGACCAGGTGAGGGAAAGCATGAAAGTAGGCTGAGAAGGCAGAGTGAACCATTTGCAGGCACACAGGTAAGGGGTGACCAAGAGAAGTGAAGAGGCAGTGCAATGATGTTGGGGTGTATCTGGCAAACTGGTTGTGGACCTGGCTGGGTGGAACCAGAAAGGCACAATACATCTCAAGTGGACCTAAAAGGATGATGGCCTAACCAGCAGCAGGAAAGGACAGATCAAAGGGGAAGTCAACAAAGGACTACGCAACAGAAGTTGGCCGCAGAGTGAGAGAGGTGACTGGACATAGATTAGGCAATCTGAAGAGTGCCTGGACCAGCAAGGTGAAGCAGAAAACGACATGGGTAAATGGAAATAGTATAGGTGGTTTGAAGGGCAGCATAATAATAATGGGCCAAGAAGTCTGTTTCTGTGCTGTGAGACTCTATGACTATGAGTCATAATTATATTAATCTGATGCTACTGGAGTCTGAAGTGCTGCCTTGCTCTGTTGATTTGTTTGGAAATGCAAAAGGACTGCAGATGCCAAAAATCTGATATAAAAACAGACAATACTGGAGCAACTCAGTAGGTCAACCAGCACCGTTGGAGAGGGAAAACAAAGTTAGGTTTCAGAATTATGGCATTAAACAACTGAAGTCAATCTCTCTCTCTCTCCTCCCCCCCTCCCACTCCCCCACAGATGTTGCTTTACCCGCTATCTCCAGCCTTTTCAGTCTTTAAGTTCATTTGTTCACCTTTTCGTGCCCACTCATTAACTGTGAATGAATTTCAATTTGCTCTATAATGAATTTGAATGGCTTTTTCAAGTTGATGTTTCATCTGGTTTTCTGATTGACAAGACTCTAACCACTGTGGCACTAGGCTAAATAAGAACAGTTAAAATGCACAACTAAAAGCCCCCAAGTATTTCTTTACCAGTGGATCTGACATGGAAAAGCTGGTAACAGATGAATGTTAATTATACCAGGAGATACTGGTATTTAATAAAGATGAAATCCATCTTTCGGAAACCAGAGTTTTCTTGGCATCTAAGTCAAGCATTTGCCCTTGTGTATCATCAAAGGAATGTTCAAAGTTTAAATGGGTATCCCCATTTAATTGTATATACCTATAGTTTTTAATACCATTTGGGTGTTGTTTGTTGTACTTAATAAACCACATTGTTAATAAAACATGATTCAGGCTTCTAGAGGTTACAAATTTGAGGAATGTGACAGACACGTTAGGAATATGAGGGTGATCTTCCTACCTTTACAAAGATGCATTGGAAGCATACCATTGAGATAGCTGGTGGTATTCCCAGGGCTCCCCTTCTACTTCTTGACAGTATGCAATATAGAAGGCAGAAGCAAATCAAAGCTGGAGTTATACCAAACACTTCAGTACCCTATAATGACAGTATTAAGGTACATAAATAAACAGCAGGTACAGAAATGTTAATTGCTTTGAGCTCACCCCAGACACTTGGATCTCAAATGGCATCCATTGGTAGTCACAATAAACAGGGAACACAGCCTCTTACAATGCTCTTGGTTTTCCTGTCCCTAACACTAGTGTCAGGCTTGGTGATGGTGTATTGGTGCCAGGACTGACCCAGCACCTTCGAATTGGAAAGAAACAGAGTTAAATGGCCCAGAACAGGGAATGTAGGTTTTCTCTGGACTGACCAGCTGTAGCATATTTCTCTGGACCAAGACGTAAAGCACAGTAGTGCACATAACACACAATAATTTAGGAAAGTATGAATGAATTATGCATAAATAAACAAAGAAAAGTGCATAAATAAAATATTGTAAGGTACAGAATAGATTAGCTGGTTTAACTTTGAATGCAACGCAGTAGGGAGTTCAGTGGCTCCAGGGAAGAAATTGTTTCCCATCCTGACCGTTCTTATGCTTACGCATCGGAGCTTCTTGCCTGATGGTCGGAAGTCAAAGAGGATGCTGAGTGGATGGGTGGGATCCTTGATGATACTAAGGGCTCTGCGTCCGCAGTCCTCCTGATAAATGTGTCACTACTGTGTCTCCACTGTGTCACTAACCACAAAATTCAGGCCTTCATTTTCTTTTACTGTTAAAAAATTGCATTAATATATGTAAATTCTGACTTGAATCTTTCAAAAGATTGACATAGATCAATAACTTATTCATTGGCAGTAAGTTACGTTTTTTCAGTACAGATGCTGTTTTGTAACCATCCTCCCTGTGGGTTTTTGTTAATGAAAGATTCACGAGAACACTGATCTCTCTTATAAGCCTAAAGCTAAATTCTCATTAAATAATAAATAATCTTAATGGTTTTATCCCCAACATTTGGTGTATCCTCTTATCCAGACCTCCAACTCATCATGCCCAGACATGATTTTGGACCTATGTAATGAAAACAAAATCATTTTCCCAGGGCGACCCAATAGACATTTGGTCCTAGTGTGTGACCTGAGGCAAACTTACAATGTTTTAACTGCAGAATTGTCAATAACTTATGCATTAGTTTGTAGTTCAAATATAATTCAGTGCAGTCAACATAAAAGACTGATGAATTAAAAAGTGCTGAAACAATAAACATGTGAGCTTACAGTGAGCACCTGTAATTAGCACTCCTGCAAGTTCAGCTGCCTATTACCAAACTTTTCACTAAAGACTCTGAAATCTGCAGAAGTGTCTATAGTAAGCACTACTTCTGAGCTTCTGTTTGTAGGCTTCAACCAAGTGATTGAACTTCAAACTGGATGAATACACATTAATCAAGTTATGTTACCATCTGAAATATTGAATTATCTTTGAAATTAGCCATATGGAAGCATTTTTCTCTCAGCATGAATTTGCCAGAGGAATCTGAAAGGCTGTGAGCCCTATTTACTACATTGTTGGTTCTCAACGTGAATTCAGGCTCAGTTCTCAGTCGTTCAATATGTAATACCTCAACAAGGTCATAGCTAATCTGATCATCAATTCAACTTTTCTGCTCTTCTCCCATAACCTTGAACTCTGGTAAAGGTCAAAATTCTGTTTCAAGTTCAATTTTATTGCCATTCAACCATACACACGTGTAGAGCTAAATGAAACATAGTTCCTCGTTGGCTTGTCTTAGCATTGAATATTGTCAGTGAATCAGTCACCACAGCTCTCTGGCATATTGAATTCCAAAGACGAGAGCCTGCCTGTAGATTTTTGATGGACTCCAAATCATGGTCTCTTTGGGGGCTTTTGCTATTGCTTGCATGATGGGGGAAGGGGTCAGTACTTCTGCTGGAGCAAGTGGGGGGAGGGGACAGTTAATGCATTTGCTGCTGCTTGTGCGAGGAAGGGGGAGAGGGGTTGGGGGTTCTGACGTTTCTGTCATTCATTCTTTGTTTTTTTTCTGTTTTGTGGATGTCTGCAAAGAATAAGAACTTCAGGATGTATACTCGATGCATTGTCTGATATTAAATTGAACCACTGAACCATTGAAAACTAGTATATCACCTTTAATTAAGAGTCGATCTTCAACACTCCAGATATTGTTTCACCAGTACCCTGTGCCCAGATCTCTCCAAGCGGTTGCATTGTTCCAGTAGTCCCATTCTCTAAGGTTGTCACTGTTATTAAATAACTCATACTCATTTTGTGCGTAAAATTTGATTCATGATGTTCAATTGATCTGTAAATCCTATCTCCTCTCTGCTAACTCCTCTCACTGACTCTGCTTCACAGATTGGTGACTGTCATTGATTATAAACAAATCAAAAGCATATGATCATAATTAAATGGAGGCGCAGAGATCTACAAAGTAAATGCTCAGTTGGAATTGGCTGATCTCAAAGTTTCAATGCTATTGGATATAGGGGCCATGTAGTAACAATTTCAGCACTTCTGATATGAAGTCACAATGACGACAATGCAACCACATGTCTAATGGTGCAATAGAAATAACACAACATTATTGAAGCAAGCATAGGCCATTTGGCCCCTCACACCTGTTCTGCCACTTAATGCGAATGTCCACCCCTTCAGCTCAGCACCAGCTAATTGACCAGCTGCTTATTTTCTGATTAATATCCCAAAAACTATCAATCCCTGTATTGGATATATTTAGCAGCTGAGCCTCTGGGGTTGAGATTTCCAAATTTTTACTTACAGTCTGGTTGAGGAAATTCTTATCTCAGTTCTTCAGTTTGAGATGGTGAAGCCTGGTTCCAGACACTTCAGCCAGGTGAAACACAATCTCTGCATTGACCTTGTCAAGTTCTGTGACAACTTTGTGTGTTTCAATGGAATCACCTCTAAATTCTTCTAAATCCAAAAGAGGATAGACCCAGTCTATTTCAACTTTCCTCATAGGAAAAACATCATGCTTGTCACAAAATCAAGTCTGGTGAACTTTTGTAGCTTTTCCCTTATATTCATACCTGATAATATGCAATATTTTATTATGGGGGTTTGCAGAACCTGTAGATTTACAATCTGCAAATATATAATTTTACATATGCTATGTGCTTTTTGATACGGTCATTACTATTAATCTCAAGGGGTGGCACTCACCACATCAGAAAAGCCGATACAATTTGACATTTCATCTGGATTTCCTTATGTGGTAATGTCAACTACAACCAATACTAGTTTAGTGTGAATTACTTGAAAGGGTCGTGATGCAGATACGGGAGTGAGCATGGCATTATTCCAATGTTGACTTTGAGATCATGGAAAAGGCAGAGAAAGGACCAAAAATATTAATCAGCCCATAAAAGTATAGAAGATTCAACTGAATAAGTAGCAAAAAATCTTTTCAATTGTTACAGGCCTGAAGTACAGCCAAGCTGACCTCATTAATGTTCGCCTCATCAAAGATGCATATAATTGTATATCCCCAAAAGCTATGCAGAAGCGGGAAAGCAGGACGAAGAGATGCTTTCTTTGGCCCAGCCCCTGCTTTTTCATTGTTGCATGTGCTTAAATTAATATTGTAGTTAAAACACTGAATGCATATTTCACAATGATTAGCATCACAACTGTTCACCCATGTATGAATGATGGACGCAGAACAGTGGAATTGAATGTTTCATTATGAATGAGGTATACTACTTAGTACCCACAAAAAATTATGATTTATTTTAAACAAAACATGACTCAGAACATACAAAAATCACACGCCATGAAAATAAACTTGTACTCCATTGATTATACAAATTGAAACAAATGCCAAATTTGAAATAAATAGATACTGGCTGGAGTATGAACACTGTGCTTTTCATTCCTGTACTGAGTTTTGAGAACAGATGAGATGAATTAGTTGAAAGGTTTTCTTTATTAATGAGTGGGACAGTCATAATTTACCTCCAGTACCCAGCAAGCTGTAGCAGAGAAAAATATTATAATTAGGCATCAATTTCACTGTTAACTATTCTGAATAAGACAAAATGATATGTATTGGTGACGGGAAGTTACATCAGCATGAAACAATTGTCAAAATTACAGTTGATGTAGCTTGTGATACTCAGGAAAGCAATATAGAGTGCACATGGTCCTGACTATAAGCATTGAATGTTACCAATGCATTATCAGTAAAATCAATCTTTTTATCTCTACTAGTTATAGACTGAGACATTTACCCTATTATGCTTTGTTTTCAGGTGCTGTCTGAACCTGTTGAATATTTCAAATGTATTTTGCTTTCCATACTAATTTTGAATTCACTTAATTATTTAGTTTTAGTGTTAAAATCAAATTCCATCTGCTGAGAAACACTGGTTTAAAAAACATTAATATAACAATCGTTGTATCTTAAAGATCTTCATTGATTTGGCCTCCACGGAGAATTCCTCAAGTTTATCATCTCTGAATGAAGAAATATTTTGCATATTCTGTACCCTGGAACTACGACCACTACTACTGGGCTTGCCGGCCAGAGAAAGCGTCCTCCCTGCACCCAGCCTGTCAATAATGTTGGGATTTTCTGCACATCATTGAGATCTTTCATTGTTTTAAACACTAATGAGGACACACTTCGCTGATCCAATTGATCCACAAACAACAGACCATCCATCCCAGCAATCAGTCCCCTGAATTTTCACCACAATACCTTTATGGCAAGAATATCCCTTCTTACGTGGGGAAACCCAAACGCTTTTTTACATTAATGATTTTTAGCCTATCATTATTGAAATAAGACTTTTCTTTTCCTGTCAAAGTAGATAATTTTACGTTAATCAGTATTGTACTATGTCACTCAACTTGTCCAGATCAGCTTCAAGCTCCTTTGTACCTTAATCTGTTCTGGAAAATTCTGGCACAAGTGCAGGCTTTGTAGAATTGTTACATCCCTTTACAACAAGTAGTTCATCAAATTAAAGAGAAGTAAAGAAGAAGTGAGAAAATTCAGAAGGAAACCTAACTTGGTTGGGTCGTGAAGAGAAAGATCAAGAAGCAAGTGAAGGTTCACCTTCACTTAGTTTAACTTGCAAGATGTTGCCTCTATATACCAGTTGCAAGGAAAAGTTTCTGATCTCTACAATTACCTGGTTTTCTGCATTAATTACTCATAAAATGTGGTCCAATATTCATCTAAATCACAATAATAGAAACATAGAAAACCTATAGCACACTACAGACCCTTCAGTCCACAAAACAGTGCCAAACATGTCCTTACTTTAGAAATTACCCAGGGTTAGCCATAGCCCTATATTTTCCTAAGCTCCGTGTACCTATCCAAGAGTCTCTTAAAATAACCTATTGTATCCACCTCCACCACCATCACCGGCAGCCCATTCCATGCACTCACTATTCTCTGCCTAAAAATTTTTACCCCTGACATCTCCTCTGTACCTGCTTCCAAGCACCTTAAAACTGCCCTTAATCATTTCAGCCCTGGGGAAAAAGCCTTTGACTATCCTTACAATCAATGCCTCTCATCATCTTATACACCTCTATCAGGTCACCTCTCATCCTCCGTTGCACCAACATGAAAAGACCAAGTTCACTCAACCTATTCTCATAAGACATGTTCCCCAATCCAATCAACATCCTTGTAAATATCCTCTGCACCCTTTCTATAGTTTCTACATCCTTCTTGTAGTGAGGTGACCAGAACTGAGCACAGTACTCCAAGTGGGGTCTGAACAGGGTCTTATATAGCTGTAACATTACCTCTCAGCTCTTGAAATCAATCCCACGGTTGATGAAGGCCAATACATGGTATGCCTTCTTAACCACAGAGTCAACCTGCACAGCAGATTTGAGTGTCTTATGGACTTAGACTCCAAGATCCCTCTGATCCTCCACACTGCCGAGGGTCTTACCATTAATACTATATTCTGCCATCATATTTGACCTACAAAAATGAATCACTTCACACTTATCTGGGTTGAACTTCATCTGCCACTTCTCAGCCCAGTTTTGCATCCTATCAATGTCCCGCTGTAACCTCTGACAGCCCTCCACACTATCCACAACACCCCCAACCTTTGTGTCATTAGCAAATTTACTAATCCATCCCTCCACTTCCTCATTTAGGTCACTTATAAGAATCACAAAGAGTAAGGGTCCCAGAACAGATCCCTGAGGCGCTCCACTGGTCACCGACCTCCATGCAGAATATGACCCATCTACAACCACTCTTTGTCTTCTGTGGGCAAGCCAGTTCTGGATCCATAAAGCGAGGTCCCCTTAGGTCCCATGCCTCCTTACTTTCTCAATAAGCAAACACAATAACGGACAAACACATTCTGCCTAAACTAATAACACACAAACAATTGCACTTTTCATGTCTTTATTGAACACATTGTTTAATCATTCACAGTACAGGCTTGAGAAAGTATGTGAACCCTTGTATTTAATAACTGGTAGAACCTCGTTTAGCAGCAATGACCTCCACCAAACATTTCCTGTAGCTGCTGATCAGACTTGCACAACAGCAAGGAGAAATTTTAGACCATTTCCCATACAAATCTGTCTCAGTTCATCAATATTTCTGGGATACCTTGTAAGAACACTCCTCTTCAGGTCATGCCACAGCATCTCAAGTGGATCAAGGTCTGGACTCTGACTTGGCCATTCCAAAACACAAAACAATTTTTTTTTCTTTGTAAACTATTCTGTTATTGATTTCCTCTTGTGTTTTGGATCATTGTCTTGTGGTATCATCCACTTCTATTAAGCTTCAGATGATGGACCACTAGCCTGACATTCCCCTGTAAAAGGTCTTGATACAATATTGAATTTATTGTCTCCTCAATGATTGCAAGCTGTCCAGGCCCTGAGGCAGCAAAGCAGCCCCAAACCATGATGCTCCACCCACCATGCTTCACAGTTGGGATGAGGTTTTGATGTTAGTGCAATGCCCTTTTTCCTCCAAACATAACAGTGTTGCAAGGGGGCGTTGGTAGCAGACCCAAATGCAAGACACAGACACTGAAGTACTAGGAGCTGGACAAAGTTTATCAAGAATGCAAGGGAAGTTGGGAAGCAAGGATTGATCAGAGGGAAATCCAGGACAGTGCAAAGCAGAAGCGGGAAGAAACGAAGCTGGACACAGACACAGGCCCTGGATTAGACAGGGATACAGGGCCTGGACTAGAACTTGGACTCGGAGCACAGGACCCAGACGGGGAACGCGGAAGCCTCGACTTGGACCAGGCGAGGAACATGGAAGCCTCAACTCAGACCGGACTGGAACACGAAACCTCGACTAGGACTGGACTGAATCACGAAACACAGAGCCGGGACCCCTCCTTGGATATAGGACATGGGGCTGGGACTCCTCTTAGACAGGGAACACAGAGTCAGGACCCCTCCTTGGGTACAGGACATAGAGCCAGGACTCTTCTTATACACAGAACACAAAGAGACAAATCTTCACTCAAGGTAGCAGCAAACATCCAGACCTACCCAGCGGAGGCGAGGACACAAAGAGACAAGACCACACTATGATAGACTGTTCCTTATCTTGATGCGACAAGGCTCCAGTCTTACTCCGGCAGGTTAACTTGACAGGGATTCTGGCGAAGTTGCAGATGAGGTTGCTGACAAGGTAACTCACGGGGTTCTGACGGGAATAGTCCAGCAACCATCACTGGTTCCCAGAGCTATTTATGTTGCCAGCCTGAAACGGAAATCAGGTGCCTCAATTAAGGCACCCAACGGAACAAGGGAAAAACGGAATAACCAGAGTAATGGAATCAACGGACCGGACTGTGAACCGGAATGCAGACTTCATGGACCAGACCATGACAAACTGTGTGCACTTCTGCCAAAAAGTTCAACTTTTGTCTCATCTGTCTGCAGAACATTGTCCCAGAAGTGTTGTAGAACATCCATGTGGTCTTTTGCAAGCTTGAGACATGCAGCAATATTTTTGTTTTCAGAGAGTAGTGGTTTCCTCTGTGGTGTCTTTCCACGAACACCATTCTTCTTCAGTGTTCTTCTTATAGTGGACGCATGAACGGAGAATTTAACAAGTTCTAGAGTGTTCTGCAGGTCTTTTTCACCTCCTTCAGCATTGCACGTTGTGCTCTTGGTGTGATCTTTGCAGGATGCCCATGCCTAGGGATAGTAGTAACAGTACTGAATTTCCTCTGTTTGCAGACAATTTCTCTTACTGTGGACTGATGAACACTCAGGTCTTTAGAAATGCTTTTGTAGTCTTTTCCAGCTTCTTGCATCTCTGCAATACTTCTACGGTCCTCTGAAAGTTGTTTTGATCGAGGCACAGTACACATGAACAGATCTTTCTTGAGAAGAGCAGGCTCTGTCAGTAACCTGACTTTGTGTGTCTTTCTTATAGGGCAGGGCCCCTCTACAAACCACATCTCCAATCTCATCTCATTGATTGGAACACCTGACTCCAAATAGCTTTTGTAGAAGGCATTACCCCAGAGGTTCACATACTTTTTTGAACCTAGATTGTGATTGTTTAAACAGTGTACTCAGTATTGATGAGAAGTACAATTGTTTGTGTGTTATTGGTTTAGGCAGACTGTGTTCGTCTGCTATTGAGACTCAGATAAAGATCAGACCACATTAATGCAGAAAAACAGGTAATTGCAAAGGGTTCACAAGCTTTTTGTTGCAACTATATACTGGGCTCGGCGTAAAGTCACAATCTAATTGTAGTGAATGACCAGGGAGAAAGGGTGAGCTTGGAGAAGGACCAGGGTGAACTCTAATACATCAAGTTACAGAAGAAAGGTGATGCACATAGGAAAAGTTTGATACATTAGTAGGTTTGTCAGAAAGCCTGCAAGTAATATCAAGCAGTACGGCAGTATATTTGCTTAGAGTTTTGAGTTCATTCCACTCAGTATATGGTCAGGAGTGGTGGAAAACCATTAGCACATTTGCAGATTCAACAGTAAATGCCTCAGCTTGCATTACACCCAGTAGCTGAACACTGCAGAGGGAGCTCAAATTCCTAACACCCAAGTTCAGCCTGCTTAGCATGCATGCTCATACTTGCATCAATTCCTTTTTAATTGTAAAGCAGCTGAGATTTATTACAGATGAGAAATGGACTTTTATTTAGAGTAAAACTAAAGCAACTGTATTGAAATTCATGCATGTTGTTAAGTTTTCAAGCAACTGTCACATGATATGATCAGCTCCAAGACGTTTGCAAAAATAAAGTGAGAGTTCTTCTAAACATTACCGCCTACTGCCACCATGTTCCCTCTTTCATTATAAAGATAGTTGGGATTCATGACAAAGAAGGAATTGACTATTATTTCAAGATAACACAAGGAGAGATGCATGTTTACTGACTAGTTGAGACACAACCAAGAACTTCCTGGAACAATGCGAGTAAATAAATGTACTTATTCAGTTTGCAAGCTCTGGACATTCCTGTAAATGCCAGCATTTCTTGGCCATCCCTGACTGGTCTTGAAAAGGCCACGTATGAGCCACCTTCTTGAACTGGCGTAATCAATGTGGCACCATTGCAGCAGGCTCACCCCACCTCAGGTAGTCAGCTGTCCGGTTCATGTTTTGGACCAAGGCTCTGATGACGTCTGGAATAGAGTGCTCCTGGCAAAACAGCATAATGGGCTTCAGCAAGAAGATAGCAATTTATGGGCATTTTCAACAACACCTGCTATCTCTCTGCTAATCATTGAAAATAGAAAGACTGGCTGGTATTTAGCTGAATTATATTTGCCTGGTATTCTTGTGAACATCGATGGACAGATGCCAGTATGGTAACCGTACTGGAACAGGTTAGCTGGAGCTGCAGCTGGTTCTGTAGCGCCGGTCTTCAATAGTACAGCCGGGATGAGGACCGGTCCCACAGCCTTTGCTGAATTCAGTGCTCTCAGCCATTTTATGGCATGTGAAGTGAATTGGATTGCTGCGGACTGGCTTCTGTGATGATAGGGATCTCAGGGGGGACAGCTAAATGGAATCATCCACTCAGTATCTTTGCTGAACAAGCATGCAATTACTTCAGCCTTGTCTTTGGCATTCACATGCTGGGTCTGTCACTGCTGAAGGTGGAGATTTCCTCAGAGTCTCCTCCTCCTCTTATTAAGCTGTTTAAAAGGCCACAGCCGTTCATGTGTAAAGATGGTAGGACTACAGATCTTTGATCTGATCTGTCAGTTGTGTGTTCACTCAGCTCTGTCTGTTCCATGCTGCTTTGCTGTTTAGCACAAACGCAGTTCAATGTTGGGCCTACACTAGACTAGCACCTTATTTCTACATATGATTCCTTGATTCCTTCTTATCCTCTCAAACCTTTCCGTACTCTTCATAAGATCTGGGCTAGATTCCTGTTTTGATTATAGTAGGGTGAGGGGTATACCAGGACTTAAGGTCACAGATTGTGGTGACGAACGTCGCCACTACTGCTGATGGTCTACAGCACCATGGATAACCACTCCGGAGTTGTCAGATCTGTTCTCTGTCTATCCCATACGTCCATTCCCTAAACATGATGGAAGGTGTTCGTGATGTGAAAATAGGACTTTATGTCCACAGGATTGTATGGTCATCACCTCCACCAATTCTACCATGAGCAATTGCCGTTAAAGACAAATAGCTTTGTCCATCAGTCACAACCACTGGAGACCCAGTCTGGCAGCTCTGTCTTTCAGGAGTCAACTAGTTTTCTCAGTGTTGGTACAATGAAACCACTCCCAGTGTTCCCCTCCCAGCTATGTTCTACACCCTTGTTACTTCCAGTGCTTCTTCCAAGTGTTCCTCAACGTGGAGCAGGAATGTTTTGTCAGCTGAGGGTGGACAGTAGGGAGCAACTGGAGGTTTTCTTGTCTGTGCTTGACCGAATTCCACACAACTTCACGGAGTCTGAAGTCAGTCTCAAGGTTTCAAAGAACTGTTCCCTCCTGCCTATATACCTATCTATGCATCTCAATGCCTTCCTACATACCTACCTACTCACCCATATACCTGCCGAATCTCTGGTAGGATGGCCCTGCTGCTGTGACAGGACATGCCCAGGGATTGTGATGGAGGTGTCTGGCCCCTGCCTTTGTAAGGTAGGATTCAGAGAACCAATGATCAAGTTAATGCAGTGATTGCATGATTTTGTGGCCAGCTCCCCTAATTTTGACCTGGTTCCCCAAATATCACCGAAGCGCAGGAATATGAGGAGTGATTAGGACGCAAAGAAGTCTCAAAGGGATATAAGACAAGACAAATGAGTGAGCAACAGCTTGGCTGATGTTATAGCATTATACAGCAAAGAAATTCACTGAGTCTGTCCGTGCTAACCATCAAGTATATTGTACTCTTGCAGTATTCTTACACTAATCTTTTTTGTTCTCCCACATTGCCATCAAATCCTCCCAGATTCTACCTCATACTTACACACTCAGTGCATCTGCAATATCCAACAGCCAGCATGGGTTTCTACGTGGGAGGAAGCCACAGCAACCAGAGGAAATGAAAGGGTCACAGGTGAAAGTGCAAGACCACTGGAGGTCAGGAGTGAACGATTCAGGGACAGCTCTACTATCGGCTGTACTGTGAAGGAATAGAATGTGGAAAAATAAGAGGTTGTCCACTTTGGTAGCGAAAAAAAAAATTGAATTGTAAGAGATTGGAAACATCGATGCACCAGCGACCTTGTACACAAGTTACTGAAAGCTAACATGCGGTAGGGAACAAGGAATGCAGCAGGAATGTTGGCATATATTGCTGAAGGATCTGAACAGAAGACTAGGGTATTTTATTTACTCACTGCCTGTTATGCTGCTGATGTGTAGGGCAGCAACGCAGGCCCTCCATCTCGGCCTGTCCACATAGGCACGCACAGGTGTAGAAGGATTCTTCAATGCTGCTTCAGTAACAATTTTATTTTACCAGTCAGGGCTGAACCCCTGAACCTGGAGGACTGGTGGACCACTCTTAGTCTGGCCTCTACCCTTTGACTTGTTCGGCATGGGTTATCCTACCAAGAGCCAAAGCACAAGGCTCTGACTCCAGCCAAAGTAGCTCTCCAGGTCAATGAGGCGTACAAGCCTCTAAACTCTAAAACACGGTTATGGTCCTCTTGTTCCTCTTGGAGGAGAAGACCACAATATGGTGCCTTGCCACAATAACACCAGGCCTTGATGTGATCACACCTAGAGTGCAGTATATAATTTTGATCTCCTTACCTGAAAATGAGAGTGCATCTGACGAGTTCCTGGGATGGCAAGTCTGTCATTTGAGGAGATCAGATTCAGATTGCTTTATGGTGATATACAAAAGGGTGTAAAGCAATTCCTGCTCGTGTATACACTGACTCAAAGAATAAACAGGATACATGGTAATAATAAGTACAATAATAAATATAGTGATGCACACAAAAAAGCTGAATGGTGAGAAGTATAGTGCAAGAAGAAGAGCCATGGTTACAGTAACAAATGAGGTCAAATAAAGGTTTGAGCATATGGCAGCATCTCTGGGAAGAGGGTGTAAAGAAGGTCATTGGTTCAGAATTCTGATAGCACTAGGGAAGAAATCGTTCTTGATTCGGGTCATCTCCACTATCAAGTTCCTGCATCTGAGTCTCAATTCTTCAGACTTTAGAAGAATAAGCATAGAAGATGTTACATGATGAAATGTTAAAAAAAAAATCTTAGAGGACTCAGCAGGATAAATACGTGGAGGATATTTCCCCGGTTGAAGATTTTAGAACTTGAAGTCACAGTCTTAAATTAAAGGGGGTGGATGACCGTGGAAGCTCAGTCACTGAATGCCTTTAAAAGTGATATCAAAGGATTTCTGGACATCAGGCGAATCAAGGAATAGGGTATAAGGCAGAAAAATGGTGCTTAAGGTGGAAAATCAGACCAAGTTTGAGAGCTGGCTGTCTTACTTCTTTTTTTTTTTTGTTTTTTTTTGTGTGTGTGGGAAGGAGGACTGTAAAAAGTCAGCTGGAAAAAGTGCAGAGTCCAAAGTCAGGGCCAGGCCCACCTTTAAGATAAATAGAAGATCTGCTGGCTTTGAACTCTACAATGGAGATCACTGAAACAAAATACATTGTGAAACCTGTTACTGTAGACTTCAGAAAATAACTCAAACTAAGCCAACACCTTCATTCTCCAAGTGAATAAGAAGATTCCCTTCATAAATAGTATATTTAAACATTCTTCAAGTTGCACCAAGGATATCTGCTGTTGGTAACAAAGTCTTTAGACAGAATGTTTTGTTAGTGGCACAGCAGTGTGCTGGTTATGAGCAGCTCAGGTTGAAAGAAACTATGGTTTAGTTCTTTGCCTTCCCCTCCTACCTTCTCTTCTTCCACTTTCCCCCACCCTCTCCTGCTCAACAGCTGCATCATGTGATATTATGGCTACACAGCTTACTTCACAAACCTGGAGCCCCTCTTTAATGAGTAGGAAGGTGTGGTGAACTACATATACCTGTCTGGATACGCCCCCCCCCCCCCCGGCTGACTGCTCCTGTGGCTCCTCCCACAGACCCCGGTATAAAGGCAATTGGAGCCACAGACCCTTCCTCAGTATCCAGGATGTTGTGTGATGGTCACTTGCTGCTTGTGCTTTCTTTCAGCCAATAAAAGCCGACCTTAACCCACGTCTCAGAGTTATTGATGGTGCATCAGAAGGCTTCTCCAAAGTGGTCTGAACAGGAATCGTTGTGGCTGCATTTCAACCCTCCGTTCTGCTGCCATGTTTGTGACAACACGCCATCCATTATGTGCACAACCTCTGTGGAGGGGTTGCATACAACATTCAAGAAGCGGGCTGTGAGCAGATAACTGAAGGAACATTGCCCAGAGATTGCTCTGCGGTTCTGTCCAAGCCCAAATGCCCAGATCAGGATTGCGGCTGGAACACCGGCCTTGCTACTCACATACTGTATGGTGATTGGTCACAGTTAAACTCCGAGGGGACATGTGGCACCCAGGAGGTGAACTCGTGTGATTAAGGGCCCCCTGAGGTGCAGGAGCCTGCAGAGCCACACGATCACTCTGGCTGCAACTTTCTGAGAAGTGTGAACGAAGTGCAGTTGTCTCTGCCTGAATGAGGTGTTTTAGGAACAATGAATAGCAAACTGTTCCATGATGTTGGTGGAGAACGGTAATCTTACACCAGGTAAGGAATATCTAGGAGAGCAGTTGGATTACCAAGCCTTGAAAGTCTATTGGAACAAAAGCTGATATAAGTGTTCAGCATGGGCATGATGGGCTAAAGGGCTGTACGGCTCTACGTTATAAATGTCTGAACTCCAAGCTGGCAAAATAATGATCACCTTACAACCAGCAGCAATGCTGTGTTTGCCCGGCCATTTAGTGGGAGTTACATCGGGAGGACATCACATACTGTGGCGCAGATGGCTCAATAACATTTCACCACTGAGAGATACTCCCTGAAGGTCCTGTAGGCAAAAGATCGTACCTGTGGTGAACTACATATACCTGTCTGGACACGCCCCCTGATGACTGCTCCTGTGGCTCCTCCCACAGACCCCGGTATAAAGGTGATGGAGGTCTGAGCCCGGCCTCTCAGTCTCCAGGATGTAGTATGGTGGTCACTCACTGCTCGTTCCTTCTTCCAGTCAATAAAAGCTGATACCTCACTTTTACATCTCAGAGTGACTTATTGATGGTGCATCAATTTTATTGACTGGAAGAAGGAACAAGCAGTGAGTGACCACCATACTACATCCTGGAGACTGAGAGAAACCGCACTCCTACCGTCCTGAAACAGCGCAACTTGCCAAGGCCACCCGCCCTTTTGAGCAACTGAGTGTTGACTTTAAGGGCCCCCTTCCCTCCACTGACCGCAATGTCTATTTTCTCAATATTATCGACGAGTACTCGCGGTTCCCCTTTGCCATTCCCTGCCCCGACACCACTGCCACGTCCGTCATAAAAGCCCTGCGCCAGCTCTTCACTCTGTTCGGATATCCCTACTATATCCACAGTGATAGAGGGTCCTCCTTTATGAGTGACGAGCTGCGCCGGTACCTGCTGGCTAGGGGCATTGCTACTAGTCGGACCACGAGTTACAATCCCCGGGGAAATGGACAGGTGGAGAGGGAGAATGCCACAGTGTGGAAGGCCACACTTTTAGCCCTTAAGTCAAAAGGGTTGCCGGTCTCTCGATGGCAGGAGGTCCTCCCTGAGACACTCCAGTCTATCCGCTCCCTGTTATGTACGTCCACCAATGCCACCCCTCACGAGCGCCTATTCTCTTTTCCCAGGAAGTCTGCCACTGGGACCACCCTACCAGTTTGGCTGATGTCCCCAGGGCCAGTGCTGCTCCGGAAACATGTGAGGAGTAATAAATACTCCCCGCTGGTCGAGAGGGTTCACCTACTACATGCAAACCCCCAGTATGCCTACGCCCCCTGATACTCCCCGCTGGTCGAGAGGGTTCACCTACTACAGTACCACATCATTTTTGAGGAACAGCAGCGCTGTTGCTCCTGGTGTACATTCAAAAGTGGAGTGGAATTCAGAAGAAAGGACAGCAACTGCTAATGCTGATGGAGGGGTATGAGGGTAGGAGATGATAAAGGCTGGAGAGAGAGGACTGAGGGGCCTGCGAAAGGATATAGTGCTGGAAGTGTTAACGGGGTGGGGGGTGTGTGAAGCCACTGATTCATTCATCAACAAGGACAGTGAATTCACTGGGATATAAGAAGCCAAAGAAGCTCAGAAAAGAAAGGAAATCAGGGATTGAACTTTAAATAAATAGAGGTTATTGAGAGGTTGCAGATCCAGTAACTAAACAAAGAAGCTGAGTTAACCAAAAGTACGTGGCAGGAACTATATGAAAGGATAACAAAAGCATGGTAAGGTTTCATTGATGGTGAAATTATTTCATTTATTTCGAGAATCAGCTCAGTAACAGGCCCTTCCGGCCCAACGAGCCTGCACCACACCATTACACCCATGTGACCAGTTGACCTACGAACCCATCCATCTTTGGGATGTGGAAGAAAACTGGAACACCCAGAGGGGACCCATGCGGACACAGGGAGAACTACAACCTCCTTTTGAACCCAGATCACTGGAGCTGTAAAGTGTTTTACTAACGGTATCATGAATGCATGGTGCAAGTGGACATGAATGTCTTTGGTGAGCTAAGTCTAAAGCAGCTGGTGAGTATGGTCAGCTTTTGCAAGGGGTCAGGTTCAGCCTGAATAAGACCAGAAGATATAGGAGCAGAAGTAGGCCATTCGGCCTCTCGAGTCTGCGCCGCCACTCAATCATGGGCTGATCCAATTCTTCTAGTCATCCCCACTCCCCAATTAGCAGTTTATAGCAAAATCTGAGAATTTTTTTTTGAGATAGAGCATGGAACAGACCCTTCCGGACCTTTGAGCCAGGCCGCCCAGAAATCCCCGGTTCAATCCCATCCCAATCACGGGACAATTTACAATGTCCAATTAACCTACCAACCAGTACGTCTTTGGACTGTGGCAGGAAACCAGAACCCCTGGGGTATCCCACACAGTCACGGGGCGAACGTACAAACTCCTCTCGGGCAGCGGTGGGAACTGATCCCGAGTCACAGGTTCCGTAAAGAGCTGTGCTATCCACTGCATTGCTGCCAGTACTGTTTTCATTTTGAAAGATATTTTGACCCAACAATGATGATAACTCATAAGCACAGAGGTCATTATGGATTAGGAATAAATCATAGTCATGCAGAATCTCACCTTATGAGGTAATATTACCAAGGGGGAGTATACATGTGGTGATGAGAAGGAATAGGTCTGTGGACTATAGAAGTAACAGCACAGAATGGGAAAGGAAATTATTGCTCTTGATGTAGTTTCTACTGTTGAACAGACAGGACCAGAACTATGAATTGAATACCAGAAAGTGAGACCAGAGGATTCAGAAAGAATAAATGAAATGGAACAGATTGCATTCTAACATATCATTGACTTGGATGAGCAGGAAATTAGTGCTTGATGTCATAATCTAAGAATGCTTAGTATAACCAGCCATTACAAACAGCCGGCAGTGAAAATATGCTTTCAATTAAAGCAAAGATTCTTTTTTTTTGTAAACAATAGCAGAAATGGAAATACAGTTGCATTTGAGAAGCTGTTTAACTGAATTCATTAGAGTCCTGCCAGAAGTAAATAGTAATCATGTGCTTTTATCTTTTTGTGTATTGACAAAAGAATGCTTGCATACAGCTGAAGCTTACGTGTACGGTTTTGCAGATCTGAATATTCCATAATAGAGTAGAATTTGATGAAGCAGAATACACCACAAGATCTTGATTTTTTTTTTAATTTATTCTTTCTCCTGCACACTTCAATAAATCCATTTGTGCCCTAGCTTTCTCAAAGTCTGTTCTGATAATGAGCAGGTCAAGGGCCTCAGGGAAAGAGACAGATTTAAGAGGATGTTGCTAGGGCTGGAGAATTTTAGTTATGAAGAATGATTATCTGACTAGTTTTCCAAGGATTTTCAGAAACCCATGTTCTTTTCAAGGCTTCTCTGTGAAGCAATGTCTTTGTTGACCACACTTCACTGAGATAAGCAACGTCCTGCAAACTTCACAGCCTCCTGCACATGCCAAAAACTGCCTTCACGCTTCATGTCAAAATCTCCGCCACTCTCAGCTTCCCAGCTTCAGGATCATTCCGGGCCATAAAAGCTGATCTCTACCAAATCTCAACTGCCTTAAGGAGATCATCCAAGTTCTATACTCAATGCGAGAAAATTTCATCTACTTTTTTGACACCCCAGAAGCCGATGCAGACTAACATATCTGCCTGCTTTGATATTTGCCTGTATTTCAGGCTTCCCAAAAGTATAAGCGGAAAACACATGATCATTTCGCTCCTAGCTGAGAGCAAGCTTCTGCCAGGAATGCCTATATGCTGCCTTTGTTAGCATTCATGCCATACAATGCTGTTTCAACACTCGCAAATTAATCCTCTAAAAGGGCTAGCCCATTTGCAAATTAATTGCGGTGTGTGCTATTCATCTGCCTCCATTTCTTAGCAAATTCCTCATTGTTAATCTCCAAACTGATTGAATTTTCCTATTCAAAGTTATGCACAAAATGTTGCAAGAATACAGCTGAAGAATGCTTTCATTATTTCAGATCCAAATGAAGCACGCTCATTGGGAAGTGTGGGGAGGTATTGATTGAAAGTAAATGCAATGGAAGTTAGTCTGCTTTGAATGTGTTAGTACTTACACTATTTTGTCTTTTATAGTTTCTCATACTGCCATCAGCCTCTGCAGAAATCTGATTGTTGCAGGGAATAATGATCAATGAGTTTTCATTCAAATTCTCTCCTTAATGTTTGACTTATAAAGGGAAGTTAAGTCAAAAATACAATAGATATAGAAGCAGCATTAAGGCATGGACTAGTATTACTTTCCCTGCAGGATGCTCTCCAACCAGGTAACCATTACCCTCAACACAGGTCTACAACGGTGAAATCATAGAATAGAGAAACCAGAAAGGTTAAGGCTCAGATTCGAAGCATACAGTGAAATGCATTGTTTGTGTTAACAACCAACACAACCTAAGGATGTGCTGGGTGCTGCCCGCGAGTGTTGTCACACCTTCAGGCACCAACATAGCACGCTGATGGTTCTCGAGAGGAGAATTCTGTGCCTAATTGCGGGGTCAGTTGCACGAACCTCCTCCAAGTATGATTGGAAGCATGCAAGCCAGAGTTCAAAGGCAAGAGCTGCTTCAGGGTCTTGGGGGTCCAAATCCAATCTTTCCGGACGTAAAATGGTTTCCATGTTTTAACTTCCAGTCAATAAAATTGATGCACCATCAATAACTCACTCTGAGACATAAGAAGCGAGATATCGGCTTTTATTGACTGGAAGAATGAACAACACTACATCCTGGAGAATGAGGCCGGGCTCAGGCCTCAATCGCCTTTATACAGGGGTCTGTGGGAGGAGCCACAGGAGCAGTCCAGACAGGTATATGTAGTTCACCACACACGCCCATGATGTTCAGTGAACAACGCAAGCACAGCAACAAAACAAAAACCACAATGGTAAAACAAGCCCCTCTCCTGAAGGTCACCAGCCCTTGTCCATGGGGCCCCCTACCTCGCTCGTTGGCTGCAGGGATCACTGGGCTTTGTCCACAGCGCTTGCTGACCCGACCTCCATCCAAAGCAATCACTGGTCTTCGACCACAGAGCACTGTGAACTGGACTCCGGTCTGATCCCCATTAACCCTAACCTGACCCCTAATTCCCCACTCTGTCCCCAAAACCATCCCTACAAAGCAAAAAGAAAATAACTAAGTCTGAGCCATGTCTTAACAAACCTTCCAATCATCTGTAATTTGAGACATATACTGTGGGTAGGATTCCTTTCAGGAGAGCAGTGTGAACTGCCTTAATGACCATTGTCCAGTAGCACCCACATCTACGGTGATGAAATGCTTTGTGAAGTTGGTCATGGCTAGAATGAACACCTGTCTCTGGAAGGATCTGGATCCAGTACAATTCGCCTATTGCCACAATAGGTCTACAGCAGACGCAATCTCAAGAGCATTCCTGAACAAAGCAAATACCTATATCAGGATGCTGTTTATTAACCTTAACTCAGCATTTAACACCATCATTCCCACAGTTCTGATCGAAAAGCTACAGAACATGGGCCTCCGTACCTCCCTCTGCAACTGGACACTTGACTTTCTAACCAGAAAACCACAATCTGCAGATCAGAAATAACATCACCTCACTGACAATCAACACTGGCGAACCTCTGGGATGGTGCTCTACTCACTATGCCCATGACCGTGTGGCTAGGCATAGTGCAAATGCCATCTATAAATTTGCTGATGATACAATCATTGTTGGTAGAATCTTATATGGTGATGAGAGAGCATACAGGAGTGAGATATACCAGCTAGTTGAGTAGTGTCGAAGCAACAACCTTGTATTCAACATTAGCAAGACCAAAGAGATGATAGTGGACTAGAAAGGATAAGTTGAGGGAACACAAACCAATCCTCATGGAGTGATCAGAAGTGGAGAGAGTGAGCAATTTCAAGTTCCTGGGTGTCAAGATCTCTGAGAACCTAAACTAAATGCAACATATTGATGCAGCAATAAAGAAGGCAAGACAGGGGCTATATCTCATTAGGAGTTTGAGAAGATTTGGTTTATCAACCAAAACATCAAAAACTTTTACAAATGTACCATGGAGAACATTCTGACTAACTGCATTACTGTCTGGTATGGGGGGGGGGGGGGGTGGCTACTGCACAAGATCGAGGTAAGTGCCGAAACTTGTAAAATTAGTCTGTTCCATCAAGGGTATTAGCCTCAGAATCAGGATTAATATCACTGGCATGTGTCGTGAAATTTGTTAATTTAGCGGTAGCAATACAATGCAATACATTATAAATATAGAAAAATAAATAATATAAATGAACTACAGTAAGTGTATATATAAAATAGTTAAATTTAGAATAATAGTGCAAAAAATGAAATAACCAAAGAAGTGAGATAGTGTTCATGGGTTCAACGTCCATTTAGAAATTGGATGTTGGGGGGAAGAAGCTGTTCATGAATTACAAAATATGCGTCTTCAGACTTCTGTTCCTCCTTCCTAATGGTAACAATGAGAAGAAGGCAAATCCTGGGTGATGGTGGTCCTTAACAATGGACGCCGACTTTCTGAGACACCGCTCCTCGAAGATGTCTTGAATACTACAGAGGGTAGTACCCATTATGAAGCTGATTAATTTTACAACTTTCTGTAGCTTCATTCGATCCTGTGCAGTGGCCACACCTCCCCCTCCCCATACCAGACGGTGATGCAGCCTGTCAGAATGCTCTACATGGTACATCTGTAGAAGGTTTTGAGTGGTTTAGGTGACAAACCAAATCTCCTGATGAAATATAGCTGCCCTCTTTATAGCTGCATCAATATGTTGGGACCAGGTTAGATCCTCAGAGATATTGATACCCAGGAACTTGGAACTTGGTATGCCTTTGTAGTATCCAAGACATCTTCAAGGAGTGGTACCTTAGGAAGGCAGCATCCATCAGTAAGGACCCCCACCACCCAGGGCATGCCGTCCTCTCATTGTTACCATTGGGAAGGAGGTACAGAAGCCTGATGACACACACTCAGCGCTTCAGGAACAACTTCTTCCCCTCAGCATCCAATTTCTAAATGGACATTGAACCAATGAACACAAATTCGCTACTTTACTATTTGTTTTTTATTGCACCTAACTATTTATTGGACATATGTATACCTACTGTAATTCAGTTTTTTTTTATATATCTACTTATCATGTATTGCATTGTACTGCTGCCATAGGATTAACAAATTTTACGGCATATGCCAGTGATATTAAACTTGATTCTGTTACTGATATACTTTGTGGATTAGTGCTTAATACATTTCCATACCAGATTTCTCATAAAATTTATTCCAAATTTAAAAATAAATTGTATGAGTCCCTCAGTCTAGAATTGCAATTGTATGCACTTAGCTTTTTAAACAGCTTTGGAAATGTTTATACTTCTCTGTGTGTGCATCATACACCATCAACAATAGTCTAATAATAAAACATTTGTGTTCCTGGAAACACGACTAAGAAGCTGACAAATTGGCTCAGGTTCCCTGTACATTTTATCAGAGGCTGATACATTTGTGGTCCTCTGAATTTATGTTCTAAAATCCTTGCTTCCAAATCTGCCCCATAACCTTCCATCCCTCACCACCTCCAACCCTCGACTGCTCTTTCCCTTTCAGTTCTGGCCCCTTGTAATTATCCATATTTCAGAATTCCACCATGGGGCCTTAAGCTGCCAGTCTCAAGGTGCAGAATTCATTCCTTATAACTCTGACTCCTTCTGATTCTCTTCTCCTGGAAGGATGCACATTAAAATCTCCCTATTTGCCTCAACTTCTGATCATCTGTGGTGTGATATCAAATTTTATTTGATGCCTTGGGTCAATTCTGTTACCACCTCAAAGAAAGTTGTGTTTATTGAGAAATACTCTCACTGAAGATCTAGTCATTTTTTTTACTGGGATGAAATCATTGTTGTTTACCTTAAGAGTTTGTTAGCTAGTCAAATAAACATTGTGTATTGATTTTGAATTTTGATGAAGTCTGGTGGAGCAGCATTTTAATTAAGTAATTCATTCCTCATTCTTTCAGTATTAGTTCCTATTTACTGAAAAGATCATGTTGGTAGAAAAAGCTAAATAGTATCAGAGTATTTGAATAAAATGTTCAGGATTAAAAAAATAAGCAAGGATGGACAACAAAATACAACTTTCTTGGCAGCTGAGTTGGAATGTAAATATTTATTTTAATAAGGAAGTTCTGTGATGTCAATGCAATAGTGTTGAACATTATTGAACTGTGGTGTTGAGTATTTTGAATGGAATGTTGTCCATGCAAGAGATTTATAACAATGCAATGCGCTAAAGCTTTTTTCGAAAGTCAGTAGGTTTAGCTTCACCAGTATTTAAGGAAGTAGTTAAAAGTTTATGTTGCATTGTTCTAGATTTGCAATCATTTAAAGTATGAAGACAATGTAAAAAAATATATGGGACAATTACATCACCAGATGGAAATAAAAACACTATGGGTTAACCCGCTGTGGGTTCAGGATCTTGCAATTTATAATGGCCAATCACTTGAGGCCAAAAGGGCATCTTCTCACCAAAGTATGAGAACAGCACAACATTTGTTTTTACTACGTAGGTAATGGTAGGTCACTCTGCCTCAAGCATTTTCAGAAAATATGGTGTCTCCGTGGAACTTCAGCCTTGAAATGCTTCCTTGCTTGCTCACATCTGAGTGAAAAGTGGGCCAACAGCACACTGGAGAGGAAACAAGGACTAGTCAGTCAGTGTCCTCAGTGACACATCTGAGTCCATCTTCTGCATCTACTGTTCCACAATAACAGACACGACCCCTTTTGCTACCTCTTCTGGGCTAACTGGAAGGTTATTCATTTTATCCATTTGCCTTTCTGCACATCCTTTTTAAAACAGAAATCCAGTCCAGATGTTTAGTGGAGTGAAGAGCAGTTGCCACTATTTATGGTAGTGTAACAGTTGGGATAACACTTTACAGTGCCAGGGGTTAGGGTTCAATTCCTGCCACTGTCTGTAAGGAATTTGTACATTGTGCCCATGATTGTGTGGGTTTCCTCTGGGGGCTCCAGTTTCACCCAACTCCCCCCTCCAACATTCTAAAGAGGTATGGGATAGAAAGTTGCAGGTCAGGCAGCATCTATAGGGAGAAGCGCTGTCGACGTTTCGGGCCAAGACCCTTCGTCAGGACTTTGTCAGGGTAGTGTCCTGACGAAGGGTCTCAGCCCAAAACGTCGACAGCGCTTCTCCCTATAGATGCTGCCTGACCTGCTGCATTCCACCAGCATTTTGTGTGTATTGCTTGAATTTCCAGCATCTGCAGATTTCCTCGTGTTTGGGATAGAAAGTTGTTGACCTGCTATATGTTGGTGCCAGTTTGATACCAATAAAGGGAAGATTGACTCTGTCCTTACTGATCAGCTTTATCATGAATTTTGGACCTATCACTCATGCAAATACTGAAGAGCACTGGCGATCAGATGTGACCTTTCAATCTGCCACCACAGAGTCCAGGGATTGTAACACCTCCGATCCATCAGCATGGGAGGGGAGACCTGACAGAGGCTTATAAGAATATGAGAGACATAGATAGAGTAGACAGGGAGTATCTGTTTCCCAGGGTAGAAATGTCTAATAACAGGGGGCAAACATTGAAGTTGAGAGGGGGTAGGTTCAAAGGAGATGTGAGGGGGAATCTTTTTACTCGAGAGCGGTGGATGCCTGGAATGCGCTGCCTGGTATGATGATAGAGGAAAATACATTAGAGGTGTTTAAGAGATGTTTAGATAGGCATATGAATGTGAGGAAGATGAAGGGATATGGACATTATGTAGGTAGGAGGGATTAGTTTTTCGGTGTTTATGATTTACATTTTAGTTGGTTCAGCTCAACATTACAGGCCAAAGGCCTTTTCCTGTGTTGTACTCTTCTATCTTCTATAGAGTATGTAATATGTCGCCACGTATTTAAATGCAGCTACCTACCATTTTCAAAAAGTTAAGTGAAGGATGAGCTTATATGGTTCTCTATCGATACTTATTTTGAAGTTTAATCACTTTACAGAAGTTTGATTTATCTTTAGTCATTTGTTTCTAATTTCTTATTATTTTTAATTAGATATTATTTGCTTCTCCGTTAAGATTTGTAGAGAGTTGAACAGAACTCCAACAGTACAAAACATTGTCAGGGTCGCAGGTGAACAAAGCCTCAGGATATACTCTCTGAGACCTGTTCACCCATCACAGGCTGCTCACACCAGCAAAACTGCAAGGAGATTGGGAGCCGAGTAGCCACAGAAGCAGTATGGAGGCAAACTGGAGGCATTGGTCATCTCCAGCACAACACAGACTATTGGATTCATAGCTTTGAATGAACATAGTACAGTCCATCCGCAATCATTATTTTTGTGGCACTGATCTCTTGGTAAGTCAGAATTGCATTTGTATACAACAGGGCACTTCAATATTTTTAATCATCAACTGTAAGTAGTTGTACTTGAATTTAAATCCAGTGCAAAGTGTGAACTGAGTAACCCCTTTATTTTGTTTCAAAGATATCAGTACAATTTCTGTTAGCAATGGCATGGAACTGGAGTCAGTTTGCCCTCATGCAAGCTTGTTTTGATTGGCTGTTGTGGGGCATATTGATATTTTTATTGAGGATAAAAAGTCAGAAGGTCTTCCAAAAAGAATATTGATCAAGTCTAATTTGTGCTTGGCTTTGCTGACATTGACCTTGGAAATGAAAACGCATTCCCCGCTACCAAAGATCGTATTGAGCAAGAATTGTTTTATAAAAAATGTAGACAAATGTTCAAACATTTGATCTTTAGGTATCAGATGAAAATAAGTACGTTAAGTGCATGTTTTTAAAATAACAATAATCATTGATTAACTGAGTAAGGTACAACAATCATTGATTAACTGAGTAAGGTGTGAAATAATTTTGGAGATATTAATTATAGGTTTATTCTCAATGTGATCACCATAATTCATGTTGAAATCATCCAGCAATCTGCAGTGAAGAGGAGATGACTTGTTATTTCTGAATTGTACCTAGTTGAACTGCTCTGTCATTAACTGCGAAAACAGCATCTTGCTATGAGCTGCCCCACAATTTTAATGTTGTTGCCTCACTTGCACATTAGTTGATCATTAAGCTCACCACAGACAGTTCAGCCCAGCAATTAGAAACCCAGTGATGCGACAGCATGGATCCTGATGGCTAAAGTTGGCAGGTGTGAATGGAACTGTAGCACTTAACCACTTAAATGTCAATTAATTCAGCTTTTCGTGAATGTGCTGTCAAATGTGGAAGCCTTTGATCCAGCAGGCTACATCTGTCAGCTGGAGACTTCAAGTACAGAGGCAGAGGCTTATCGTACCGGGAATCCCAAACATTACATGGAGAATCACCACATAGACCTCAAAAGATCCAACATCACACTTATTTTGAGAAAGTTTGTGGAGCATCGAATTAGAAGTAAGTAAGTTACTTCTTTTAAAAAATTGCTTTAATATGTTTAATTATTTGTACTACCTGTATAACTTTTGTTTAATACTGATTTTTTGCTTTAATCATTTATGAACGACATTGAATTTCAATGTTAGGGATATTTAATAAATAGCAAGATCTAAAATCTCCAACAAGAGGGTGGATTTGGACAGGGAAACATGGCCGGCAAGATAAGGTTACTAAAGGGCAGACTCTATATGACCCAAAGAGCCAACAATTTAAGTCACTGGAGTTCTTATTCTTTTGGGCAGTGAAGTATTATTAAGGTTAGAATCAAAAGTAAAATGTTAATTATTTAACTTAACTACATCTTCATTTACAATAACTATAACTCCACTTTCTATCTTTGATTGACCTCTGTCTTTTAATCCACCCTTTCAGTTCTTTGTTTTATTTCACTTTCTGTAATAGCTAGGCAATAAATTCAATATAATCTGTGCCTCTTATCAATCTGTCCTCTGTTCATTTCTTTAATTATATTGTTAAGGAGATAAATCATCTGGCACCAAGGATGTCCTCACATTATCAAGCTGCACATCCATACAGCTTGTGCGAACATATAAACAATCATATCATGGCACATTTATTACAAGTGCTGCCTCTTAGCTCCAATGATCCAGGTTCAATCCTGATCTCCAGAGCAGGAGTTCCCAACCATTTTTATGCATGGACCCTTACCTTTAACCGAGAGGTCAGTGGAGCCCAAGTTGGAAACTCCTGCTCTTGAGTCTGTGTGTACTCTCTGTGACCACGTAAATTTTCTCCATGTGTCCTGGCTTCCCTTCTCAACCCCAAGATGTACAGCTTGGAAATTAACTGCCCCTCGTGTCAGAATCTGGATAGGTGGGGAGAATAAAATGGATGTTTCATATCAGTGTGGACTTGTTTTTCTGCAGCATGCCTCTGTAATTCTGCACACACAGAAAAGCATAAACAACAGATCATGTGGCAAAATCTCATAGTCTGGTAGAATTTGTGTCTAGAAAGACGGAGAACTTCACCAGTGCATTACCTGCAGTTGTGAAGGCCTATAGGGGATATCGAGTGGAATTTTCCTGATGTTCTCAATGTTTCAGATGGTGTGAGGGACAAGTTTGTAACTGTAAAAAGAGAATATCAAATAAAATAACTCAAAGTAAACTACCGACATGCCAAAACTCTTCACACACAACCAATGCAGGCTGATCCTAGCAATAGCTTCAACTTCTTCCTTAAATACCTTGAGGCTAATTATGTAAGTTAGACTTTTTTTTAGAAAAAGTAATTCACTTTAAAATTATCTCTGAATTTAACTCAATTTCTGTACAAGAGATTGTAGCAAAAGTTCATCAAGAAACAAACCACATTGGTTCAATTACCGGCATTTTAAAATAGTCAAACATATTGTGGACATTGTGTTTCTAAAACCTTTATGAGTGGCAGTAAGTTCAATTTTTAACTTTACAATTTACTGTATATATCCCCTCATTTCTTGATAAGTTATGTTCCAGCACGTTTCTCTTGCAGGAGACACAATGTTGATTTGTAGCTGATAAATTGTGATATATTATCTGTGCTGTGCACCAACTAGAGTAGAATATAATAGAACAGAATCTAATTCGAGGCTGAGTATATGATTTCCAAACCATAAAAGGAAAAGTAAAGTAGTACTTTCAAAGCAGCACAAATTGTTGGATTAACAAGCAGAGCATTTCATGACTCCAATCATTTTTTCCATATTCTTATGTTCAGTAAAAATGTTTTGATGTCTAACATAAGCTAAAATAGTTACCAGTGTTATTTGAAAACAAGTGGACACCTGTGAGACTGATGAAAGGTTTTGGCACCAATGGGGTATACACTTATCAGAGCTATTGAGGAGCCACTGAAAAATCATCTTACTTCAACATGTTGAATTGGTTTATTTATGAAAAAAATATTAGGGATCTTCTGTTTTACAATAAGCAAATACTTAAATAAATGCTGTGTGTAATATACATGAAGATACTTTGAGAGAGAACTGCCAAGTATGTTGTAGGCCAACTTTCGACAGTGGTAGGAACAGAGAGAATTGAGAGAGCCTTCAGAAAATCAGTACTTGCATATTCTGTCAAATCCTTTCATTACATGATACGTAGGTGGAAGGAAATACTTCGTTAGAGTGAGAAAACTCACAAAGTTTAAACATAGTTTTCTCAGTAAATACTGTTCAACAGAATGGGGATATATTATACCTTATTTCTGTCCACATTATTACCTGTCAAAAAAATTTGCCACATCTAATTGATAGTAGTTACTGTACCAATATTTAATCATATCTCAATCACAAAAACAAGAAAATATTTCAATGATCAGATAATGGTATTGTCACATGTATCCAAGAATTTAATCATTACCAATCAGCTAGATTTAGTACCTTTCATGCCTGTGTAAAACAGGAATTTGGAATTAAAAAACAAACAGGCCAGGAGGCACCTGTGGGGAGAAATAGACAGTCAACATTTCAGATCGAGACCCTACACTTGGGCATTCCCTCCACAGATTCTGCCCAACCCACTGAGTTTGTTGGGGTTTTTGTTCACTCCATATTCCAGCATCTGTAGTCTCTAGTGTATCCAGGCGTCCAGGAATTTCAAATTGGTAGCATGGTCGTGCAGCAATCTCAAAACGCCAGGGATATAGGTTCAATGATGTAGGTGCTTCCTGTTTGTACGTTCTCTCTGGGACAATATGGACTTCCTCCAGTTTCCATTACATCCCAAAATGTGCCAGGCAGTTAATTATCTACTGTAAATTACCCAGAAGAGTGGCAAAACAATTAAAGGAGGCCTCATGGGAATGTGAAACAAAAATGGTTGCAAGTATGCCAGGAAATGAGGAGAAATGAATAAGAATATGGGATTGATCTGTTGGGAGTAGTTTTGTTAAAAATAGTTGTTCCTTAATTGCTGTCACCACTTTAATGTAACTAATTGCATGTTAATGTTACAAAGTTTGTAATAAATGTTCCAGAAGGAAGTTTTTGACAAAAGGCAACTGTAAGAATGCTTGCTGGTTCTGTAAGCTGCTACATAAATAGTGAAAGCTGGTATTTTAAAGAGCCATTTCCAGAATCTTGGAGAGTGAGTAAAGGAGATTCTGAGATAGAGTGTGAGAAGTTATGATGAAATTACGGTGAAATAATGAAACTTTTATTCCATGCAGAAAACTAAATACTGAATTTCACACATGATCCTTCCCAAATGAGATGTTGGTGTTTTTCTGTGTGGGTGATGTCAGTCTTTGTGTGAGAGAGGGGGTTGAGTATTTGATGCTATTGTAGTTCTTTTCTGGGTGAGGGGTGGGGGAATTTGATGTTATTGTCACTGTTTTCTTCTGCAAGGGAGGGCTTGAGGTTGCAAGTTTTGTTTATTTTCTTTTTTGTGCTGGGGTGGGGAGTTGATATCTTTTCTTTCAACAATACTCATTTTTTTCTGTATTTCATGGCTATCTGGAGAAGATGAATATCAAAGTTGTATTGCACATGCATACTTTGACAATAAAATTAACCTTTGAACTTTTGACAAGAGCAGATAGACAGCAAGTCCTTTGATTTGTTTGCAATGGTATTTGATGGAATAAAAGATGTATTGAGTTTTAAAGATAGTAACCATTTCTTCTTCCTTTGACATGGTTAGAAGGGAAATGAGAGGAACGATGCCAAGTTGCTTTTTAGCAGAGCTCATATGTCACTTTCAGAATGAGTAACGTGAGAATTTCATGGGTCGATTTTCAGACAGGTCATCTGGGATACAAAAGGAAGTGAGGCAGAATACAGCTGATTCCGGCTGCCTGAAATTCCTTCTCCAAGTTTCAGTGTCACCAGGAGATTTGGTACTTCCTCCAGAAAGCAAAGCTAAAGGTCCAAATTAAATTGAGTAACTATGAGATGATGAAAAACCCAAAAACTTGTGTGAAGCAATTGAAGCAGCAATGTCATGACATGGAAGGCTTGAAATCAAATGATTCCGTACATTGTGGGTGGAGGAATAATTACGTATAAATGCTGGGGAAATTATAGGGCACATCACTATTAAAGCATATTTTATGCTAACATAAGAAGGGGGAATAGTTGGAGTGGGTAGACAAGTACAAGGAATCCAAATTTGGAAGTTGCAGTTTGCTCTTCTTACCTCACTAGTCCTGAAAAGGTCATTAAATATCCTACAACTTTGCATGGCTCTGCACCAAATGCTGAAATTAGCAGTAGCACAGCTCTTGCCACCTGCTTCTAGTTTTCTATTACTTGGCTACTTGAGGTCTTCCAACTATTGATACTAAACAAATATGCCTCTTTCTGTTTTTGGATTTCAAGTAACATTTTATAATCCATAACTGTGAGGCATGGAGATGTGGGTGAGAGTACTGTATCTCACAATTGATCAACATGACATTTGCCACCAATAGATTTCCCAGATTGCAATGAAAAATCTTATGGAGTTGTCCTTTTAGTTTTTTTTAATGCAAAGTCTCAAATAGAAACGTTCCCTTTACTTGAAGTTTGTCAAATTTAGAAGACCTATGGAAATACAATAGTATTGTTAGGCAAATAGAATCCTTGATTTGTCGCAGAATGTAAGTGATACTATTTTGGCTTCTTTTTCTCAATCTGAAGAAATTTTTATGAAAAGGAAAATATATTGATAAACCGAATTGCTACTTTGTATTTCTTTATTTATAAACTATGTATGATTTCTTACAGTCATTCTCAGTATCTGAATGTTGCTAGCAGGATCAGCATTTATTGCCGATCCCTATTAACCCTTGAGAAGGTGCTGGTGAGCCATTACCATCCTTCAGTAGACGTGTTGCCTTGATCTTGGTGGGGAGGGTATTACAGCATTGAGACTCAGTAATGATCCACTTGAGCTTGTGGTGGAGTGAATGAATGTTTAGGATAGTTGATAGGGTGCTGATCCAATGGTCTGCACTATCCCAGATGTTGCTAGGCCTTTGGAGAACTGCTGATGCTGCACTCATCGAGGCAAGTGGAGAGTAATCTATCATACTCTTAATTACTGATTTATAGATGGTGGAAAAGCCTTGGGGTGTCATTGCAGAATAACCCAGCCCCTGACCTGCTCTTATAGCCGTGGTGATTGTGTGATTGATCCAGGTTCTGTTCAATGATGAACCCAAAAATTTTGAGTGGTATTGGTAAAGGTTTTGCTATTGAAGGTCAAGGGTAGGTTGTAAGACACAATATGGTTGGAGATGGTCATTACCTGGCACTCCTGTGATGCAAATTTTACATGTCACTTGTCAGCCTATACCTCAACGTTGTCTAAGTTTTGCTGCATCTGGGTGTAGGCTGCTACATCTTCCAAGGAGCCGTGAATGGAATTGAATGATGTGCAACTATCAACAAACATCCTAACTTATAACCTTATGATGCAAAGAAGGTCATTAAGCTAAAGATACTTGTGCCTACACAGAAATTGCTGGAGGAACACAATAGCATCTATGAAGGGAAATAAACAGTCGATTCTTTGGTCCAAGACCCTTCATCAGGACTGAGAAGGAAGAGGGAAAAAGCCAGGATTAAAAGATAATGGGAGGGGGAGGATAGCAGGTGATCAGTGAATCCGGGTATTGGGAAAAGCAGATGGGGCAAGGAGGGGAAAAAGGGGAAAGATTTGAGAAAGTGGGAGGTGGTAGGTGGAAGCTCTGAAGATAAAATGAATCTAATAGGAGAGGGTAGTACATGATGGAATAAAGGAAAAGAGGTGGAGAAAGAGAGGGAGGAAAGTGAAGACAGGCAAATCATGAGGGGGAGAGGGGAAGAGAAGGACATAGCGATCACAAGGATAAGGAAAAATTGGTGAGGTGAGCAAGGAATAGAGTGGTGAGGTTACCAGAAGTTGGAGAAATCAATGTTGATGCCATCAGGTTGGAGACTACTAAGATGGAATATGACATATTGCTCTTCCAATCTGCATTTGGCCTCAATGTGGTAGTAGAGGAAACCATAGACTGACACTTAAGTGTGCGAATAGTTCAAAAATGAATTTATTATCAAAGTACATACCATGTATGTCACTATATACTACCCTGAGATTCATTTTCTTGCAAGCATTCATAGTAAGTAGAAAGAAACACAATATGATCAATGAAAAACTACACACAACAAAGACAGACACAACTAATGTGCAAAAGTCAAAAAATTGTGCACATAACAAAAAGAAAAAATGATAATAAATATACAAGTAATAAATCAAGTTCAAGTTCAAATTCAGTTTATTGTCATTCAACCATACACGTCTGCTGGCAAATGAAACAACATTCCTCTGGACCAAGGCGCACAACACAGTACACGTAACTCACACACATAACACATAAACATAGAAACATAGAAAACCTACAACACAATACAGGCCCTTCGGCTCACAAAGTTGTGCCGAACATGTCCCTACCTCAGAAATTACTAGGCTTACCTATAGCCCTCTATTTTTCTAAGCTTCATATACCTATCCAAAAGTCTCTCTAAAGACCCTATCGTATCCACCTCCAAGTAATATTACCACTAATAAATTAACAAATAATAAGGTGTGGGTACAACACAAGTTAAAAAGTAAACAGTATAGTGCTACTGGTGCTTCTTGCATGATGAGACCTGGGTGTTAGCAGGGAGTTCAGTAGTCTTACAGACTGGGGGAAGAGGCTGTTTCCCATCCTAACAGATCTAGTCCTAATGCTACACACCTTCTGCCTGATGGTAGGGGGGTCAAAGAATGTTGGATGGATGGGAGAATGCTAAGAGTCTTGCATACGCAGGTCTCTTGATAAATATCTCCGATGAGTGGAAAAGAGACCCTAATGATCTTCTTAGTGCTTCTTGCAACCCATTGTAGGGACTTGCCATCAGATGGCTTGCAATTCCCATACCGGATGCTGACCCAGCTGGTCAGAACACTCTTGATGTGCTCCTGCAAAATTGGTTGGATGGGAAGGGAGGGGAGCCTCACTTGCCTCAATCTCCTCAGGAAGTGAAGACATTACTGAGTTATCTTGACCAGAGAGGTGGTGTTGAGGGACCAGGTGAGATCATCCATTATGTGCACTCCTAGAAACGTGGTGTTCCTAACTCTCCATGGAGGAACCATGTGCGTGCAGTGAGGAGTAGTCAGCCTGCACCTTCCTAAAGTCCAAAATCATCTCTTAGGTGTTGTCCACATTCAACTCAAGTTGTTATGCTCGTACCTGCTCTACCTCCTGCCTACACCGTCTCGTCATCATGGCTGATGAGACCAGCTACTATTGCGTCACCAGTGAACTTGACGATTTGGTTTGAATTGGATCTAGCAATGCAGTCATGCATCAGCAGCATGAACAGCAGCAGGCTGAGCACACAGCACTGGGGAGCACCAGTGCTCAGCACGATGGAGTTAGAAAGTATATATTGAGTCGAGAACATGAGCTGGAGAGCACGTGAAAGTGAGTCCATTGTTGTTGAATCAGTTCAGTGTTGGGTGAGTGAAGTTAAACACTGATTCAAGAGCCTGATAGTTTAGGGGTAATAACTGTTCCAGAACTTGGTGGAGTGGGAACTAAGGCACCTGTACTTCCATCCTGATAGTAGCAGTGAGAAGAGAGCGTGGCCTGGATTTTGGGGTCTTTCTTCTGACAGCTCTCCTTGCAGATGTGCTCAGCTGTGGCAAGGGCTTCACCTGTGATGAACTAGGCTGTATCTATTATGTTTGTAGGATTTTCAGTTCTTGGGCAATGGCAGCTTCCATACCAGGCCAAGCTGCAACCAGTCAGTATACTCTCCACCATGCATCTATAGAAGTTTGTCAAGGTTTTAGATCACATGTCAAATCTTCGTAAAATTTAAAGAAAGTAGAGATGCTGCTGTGCTTTCTTTGTAATAGCACTTATGTGCTGGACCCAAGACAGATCCTCAGAAAAGATGACACTGAGAAATTTAAAATCACTCTCCATCTTTGATCTCCTGATATGCACTGGCTCATGGACCTCCAATCTTCTCCTCCTGTAGCCAACAAGCACTTCTTTGGTTTTGCTGACATTGAGTGAGAGGATGTTGTTGTGACACCATTTGTCCTGATTTTCAATCTCAATAGACAATAGACAGTAGGTGCAGGAGTAGACCATTCGGCCCTTCTAGCCAGCACCACCATTCACTGTGATCATGGCTGATCATACATAATCAGTACCCCGTTCCTGCCCTCTCCCCATATCCCTTGATCCCGCTATCTATAAGAGCTCTATCTAACTCTCTATTGAAAGCATCCAGAGACTTGGCCTCCACTGCCTTCTGGGGCAGAGCATTCCACATATCCACCACTCTCTGGGTGAAAAGGTTTTTCCGCATCTCTGTTCTAAATGGCCTACCCCTTAATCTTAAACTGTGGCCTCTAGTTCTGGACTCACCCATCAGCGGGAACATGCTTCCTGCCTCCAGCGTGTTCAATTCCTTAGTATTCTTATATGTTTCAATCTGATCCCCTCTCATCCTTCTAAATTCCAGAGTATACAAGCCCAGTCGCTCTAATCTTTCAACATATGACAGTCCCGCCATTCCGGGAATTAACCTTGTGGACCTACGCTGCACTCCCTCAATAGCAAGAATGTCCTTCCTCAAATTTGGAGACCAAAACTGCACACAATACTCCAGGTGGGGTCTCACCAGGGCCCTGTACAGCTGCAAAAGGACCTCTTTACTCCTATACTCAATTCCTCTTGTTATATCTCCCTCCTGTATAGTGATTCATTGCCACCTTTGATCCAGCCAGTAACAGTGGTGGTGTCAGAATATGGCAATGGAGCTGTACTTGGCCTCACAGTATAAGGCCAGCACAGCAGGAGGATAAGCACACAGTCTTGTGGCACAACTGTGCTGATGGTGATTGTGGAGCAGATGCTAATGCCAATCCGAACTGACTGGGGTCTGCAAGTGAGGAAATTGGGGATCCAGTTGCACAAGAAAGTATTGAGCTCTAGGTCTTGGGTTTATCGATTAGTTTTGAGAGGTGATAGAATTGAATGCAAAGCTGTAGCCAATGAAGAGCACGCTGATGTGTACACCTTCATGGTTCAGATGCTCCAGAGTTGAGCAAAGAGCCAATGAAATGGCATCTTTTGTTGCGATGGTAGGCATATTGGAGTGAATCCAAATCACTTCTCAGGCAGGTGTTGAGATGTTGCATCGCCAATCTCTCAAAGTACTTCATCACAATGGACAGAAGTGCTACTGGACAGTAGTCACAGAGGCAGGTTAGGAAATGGAATTGAAGTGGCTGGTGACCTGGACATCCTGGCTGCTGTGGAGGATGGAGTAAAGGTACTCAATCAAGTGATCCTTCAGCCTGCATTGGGTCTCACTGATTTCAAGGAGGCTGTTAGTGAACCCTGTAGAATTTTCTCTACTTCTGCATAAATCTGACCTAAAATGTGATCAGATCTTTACACAAGTCCTAAAACTAGATAAAGGAAACCAAATTAAATAAATAACATTTATTTATTTATTGAGAAAGGTGATCCAATATTGCATATATATTGCATATATTTGGTGGAAAAAGTATGTGAACCTCTTCTACACAAGCTATTTGGGGTCAGGTGTTCCAATCAACGAGATGAGATTGGAGGTGTGGGTTGCTGAGGTGCCCTGCCCTATAAAAAAGACATAATGTCAGGTTACTCTCAGAGCCTGCCCTTCTCAAGAAAGATCTGTTTATGTGTACCATGCCTTGATCAAAGCAACCTACAAAGGATCTTAGAAGAAGAATTGTAGAAATGCCTGAAGCTGGAAAGGGCTACAAAAGCTTTTCTAAAGACCTAAGTGTTCATCAGTCCACAGTAAGAGAAATTATTTACAAACGGAGGAAACTCCGTACTGTCACTACTCTCCCCAGGAGTGGGCATCCTGCAAAGATGCTTCTGGGACAATACTCTGTGGACCGATGAGACCAGAAGTTGAACATTTTGGCAGAAATGCACATTGCTATACTCGGAGGAAAAAGAGCACTTCACACCAATGCCAAAACCCCATCCCAGCTGTGAAACATGGTGGAAGGAGCATCATGATTTGGAACTGCTTTGTTGCCTCAGGGCCTGGTCAGCTTATAATCATTGAGGGAACAATGAATTGAAAATTGTATCAGGACAGTTTATAGGACAATATTAGGGTCACAGTCTGTCACCTATAGCTCAATAGAAGCTAAATAATGCAACAAGACAATGATCGGAAAGACAAGAGTAAATCAACAACAGAATGGTTTAAAAAAAAGAAAGTTTGTGTTCTGGAATGACCGAGTTAAAGTCCTGACTTAATCCTAAAAAATGTTGTGGAAGGACCTGAAGTATGCAGTTCATGCAAGGAAGCCCACCAATATACCAGAGACAATGCAGTTTTGTAAGGATGAATGGTCTAAAATTTCTCTAAGCTGATGTGCAGGACTGACGAACAGTTACTGGAAAAGTTTGGATGAAGTTATTGCTGTACAAGGGGGTCACCTCAGTTGCGGAAAGCAAAGGTTCATGTACTTTTTCCAACTAATACATGTAATGTTGGGTAATTTTTCTCAATAAATAAATGAACAAATATAATGCTTTTGTGTTAGTTATTGAATTGCATTCTCTTTATCTAGTTTTAGGACTTACATGAAGATCTGATATGATTTTAGGTCATATTTATGCAGAAATAGAGACAATTCTGCAGGTTCACAAACTTTCTGTAATCCTTACAGAAAGCAGAGAGAGTAGGATTGGGAAAGATGTATTTCGTGATAGGATACACCATTGGAAAAGGCAGAAGTTGTGGAGAATGATATATTAGATGTAGAGGCTTGTGGGTGGTAGGAGAGGACAAGGAGAACCCTTTACCCTTTATGTCAAGGGGGAAGGGAGTGAGGGCAGACATATGGGTTGAGGCTTTCATTGATAGCAGTGGAGGGGAAATACCATTTTCTGAAAATAGAAGAGGATATCTCAGATGCTTTGGAATGGAAAGCCTCAGCATGAGAACAGATGTGGCAGGGACAGGAGAACTGAGAGAGGGGTCTAGCATACTTGCAAGTGACAGGGCGGGAAGAGTTGTAGTCAAGATAACTCTGACAGTCAATGGGTTTGTAAATGACGTAGGTGGATCATTTGTCTCTGGAGATGGAGACAGGGAGCTCAAAAAGGGGACAGAAGCATCAGAAATGGGCCAAGTGAATTTGAGGGTTAGGTGTAGTTGGAAGTGAAGGTCAATCATCCATGTATGACACATGTGAATAGAGCGATTCCAAGTGTGCACTTTGAATGCAACTCCAATGCAAAAATGATAAGCAAATAATTAAAAGTAATAAATATACAAAGTGTGAAAATAAATTAGATAAAAAGAATTTTGATTTTATATAAAGATATGGTTTTGCAGAGATCCTGCTACAGTGAAGCCATCTGTCTGCAGCATACAAAGACCTTTCTACGTTATAACTGTGTCAGTAATTTCAAAGCATGCCGCTGGTTATTAAGGACTCTAGGATGCCTAAATCATGTTGAAGTCACTATAAAATAGCAATTTATATATGTATTGGATATAAACAAAATAAAAAATATTAAAATTAATCACAAGAGTGACAAGGCAAATTTGATACATACGAAGCCACATTAGGGAATGTCAGTGAATTTAAAATGTTAAGAAACATTATAATGAAGGAGGGAGAGGCAGTCAGGTTTGGGAAGGGACCTTTTGAGTATAAGACCTAAACAGCTAGATACACATTTATATGAATGAGCTTTCTCTTCAATATGTACAACTTTCAGAGAGCAATGGCTGTTGTAATGGAAAGTCAATTTTATAGATCTTGATATTTAGCAATAACGAAGTATTCCAAAATGATTGCTTTCATCATAAACCCCTACAGATTAGAGAATGCAGAAGCTACAGCGTTATTGCCATTTCCCTGCCCTACAGAATACAAGCTGTACTGATGAGTATCAAAGTTCCCACTCATTAAACCAAGCACTGTGGCCTGCCCTTGAGTTCCGTTTCACAATCATCGCGAGAGGTCATTCGTTGGTAAGGCCAGTATTAAAGTGGTTAGGCTTTAGCTCAACAGGCTTAAGTGAGAAAAGATGCAGGCAAGAGTGGGATAAGTTGAAGTGTAACATGGGTGATGGATACAACACTGAAGATGTTATATTTGAATATACACAATATATGGAATAAGGTACATGATCTTATAATGCGGTTAGAGATTGGCAAGTATGACATTGTCAGCATCACTGATTGCAGCTGAAAGGAGATCATAGTTGGGAGCTTAACATCCAAGGATACGCATTATATGGAAAGGATAGTCAGGTAGGTGGAGGGGGTGTGGAGGCTCTGTTGGTAAAAAAAAATGCTATAAATTCCTTAGAAAGAGATCATGTAGGATTGGAAGTTGTAGAATCTTTGCAGGTAGAGTTAAGAAACTGCAAAGGGTGAAAAATACCGATGGAAGTTATATAAAAGCCTCCGAATAGTTGCCGGGATGCGGGACATAGGTTACAATGGGACATTGAAAAGGTGTGTAAAAAGCGCAATGTTACAACAGTCATGGGGGATTTCAATACACAAGTAGATTGGGAAAATCAGATTGGTGCTGGATCCCAAGAGAGAAATTTTGTTGAATGCTTAAGAAATTGTTTTTTAGAGCAACTTCTGATTGAACCCACTGGGGAAAAGGCAATTCTCATTGGGTGTTGCGTAATGGACCTGATTTGATTAGGGAGCTTAAGGTAAAGGAATCCTTAGGAGCAGATAATCATAATATGATAGAATTGACCCTGCAGTTTCGGAGGGAGAAGTTCAAGTCAAATGTGTCAGTTTTACAATGGAGTCAATGGAATTGCTGAGGCATTAGAGTGGAGCAGGTCAAAGTTTGTTGGAAGGGGAGACTAGCAGGGATGATGACAGAACACCAATTGCTGGAGTTTCTTGGGGTAATTCAGAAGATGCAGGATAGATAAACCCAAAGATGAAGTATTGTAAAGGGAGGATGAGGGAAATTATTGCTGACAAGGGAAGTCAAAGACAGCATAAAAGCAAAAGAGAGGGCATATAATATGACAAAACTTACTGGGAAGTTAGAGGATTGGGAAGCTTTAAAAAACCAACAGGTGGCTATTAAAATAACCAAAAGGAGGGAAAAGATGATTTATAAAAGTAAGCTATCCAATAATATAAAAGAGAATACCAAAGGTTTTTTTCTGTTATATAAAGACTAAAATAGAGTGGATATTGGGGCATTCATTTAGAACAACGAAACAGAGGAATTTCTTTAGCCAGGGCATGGTGAATCTGTCGAATTCATTGCCACGTCCCCATGAACAGCCTGGAGGCTAAGCTGTTCAGTATACTTAGTGGATATTGATGTGTCCTTGATTAGTTAAGACATTAAGAGTTACAGGGAGAAGGAAGGAGATTGGGGTTGAGAGGGATAGTCATGATGGATTGGCCAACTGGCCTAATTGTGCTCCTATGCCTTATGTTCTTATTTTTACTGTCTTTATACCATAAAGTCCTGTATACATTTGTGAATGGCCATTTAACAATCAAATTACAAAGTAACTTTTCTATACCTTTTTAAGACAGCCTTGCACATAAATAAATTTAATAAACAGTAAGCGATACAAGAGCCCCCAATTTTTAAATACTTTTCCAGCTTTTAAAGTCCATTTATATCAATTTGCCAGCACATTGAAACTACCATCTGTAATACCTTAAGGCCCCATTCACATGCCCAACCTGCAAAAACGTCCCTGTCAAATTGGACCCATTCTTGTTCATGGTAGGTCCTTCAAAGATGATCCTTGTCTCAGTATAGCTAGTTGTTATTACACAAAAGCAAAATGCTATGATCCAGATATCAGAAATCTGAACTAATACCAGAAAATTATTCAGCAGGTCAGGCAGCATCTGTGGAGTGAATAAGCAAGTTAACATCTCAAGTCAACCATCTTTAAACTTGATCTCTTTAAATTATTAATCAGTTATTCTGGAAAACATACTTGGAATATTTCAGGCCTATGATATCCTAAAATATCTTCTCTAGTTATGATTGTATTAAATGGCTTGGTGTAAACTTTTTCTTTACAATTAAACACTCAGATTTAATTCAAGCTATGAAATGATTTTCAGTTGTTAAAACTATGCCTCAACTCAGTGTAGATTTCTGAAACCTACATCCTGATTTTAAACTTGGGGTGAGTTATTTCTGGGCTCAGAAAGGATGTGGTGGGTAGATCCTCGAGTCTCTTCTACACAAATCCAGAGGGAAACAGCAACTGGCCAGGAAATGTTGGAGCACTACAGGAATAAGGATGTCTAGTTGTGGAGAGACTTCTGATGAGCCTTCTACACATGGGAACAAAGGAAAACCCTGCTCCAGAAATCCTCAGCATCTCTTGTAAATCATGAAGGAACACTCTTCCACCATTTAAAGTAAAAGAAAAAGAGATATACTTTCCTTTTTGACACAATTTTGGTAATTTTTTTTATTGGATTAGCCTGGCAGGAGAGCAACAATTGGATCAATGCAGGCACACCTTTGGAGCAAGTTGAACCAACACCAACAAACACAGTTTCCACCTGACATGCAGGATTTAATTTGACATTCTACCATAGTGAACTAAAATAGCAATACTAATGGGAATTTTTGTTTTGAAGGAACATCTCTAGTCATTACTTCAATTTATTCCTGCTTGAGAAGGTCAATGGGTCTTCTTTCTTTAGATGAGGCTTCTCTAGTTAAAGCTACATCAGTAATATTAAAATTAATAGTTATTAATTAATAATTATAAACTGTAAATCAAAAACATTGACAGCAGAAATGCTAACCCCTTCCCCCACCTTGAACCCTCCATCTGAGCAGTTGACATTGAAAATATTTGTCCAGCATCCAGCTGTGTGTTAAATCTAACACATAAGGTAGACTCTGATTATATTTTAAATAGGAAGGAACATATGATTGTAATTAGAACAAATCAAGTATCTTGCAGTGTCATATGTTACCCAGCCTTCACTGCTCCAAGGCGTAAATGTTATATTTTCAACTATGACTTTCCAAGTTACCAATTAGTTCAAAAAGGTACCGAATGTATAAACCTTCTCTGGTGATATTTTACCCAGAGTTTACACACTTTTCAATCAAAATGTTATGAGGCTTTGGAAGTTAATTAACATTCTGGAAGGAATGCAAGAAATGTGAAACAAATGTTGTTATTAGCGTATAAACTTTAACACATGTAAGTTAAAGTTAAGTACAAAAGCCACATCCTTGTGTTGGTATACACAAGAGGAAATTAAGTGAAAGAAAACCTGAGTATCTTTTGTTAAACTGTGATAAGTCTCAATTACAATATTAAATACCAAACTTGAAAACTGCTTGCTTTCTATTCCCATCAGCTACCAATTTCACTTTGTAAAAGCCTTATTATTAAATGCAAATTGCTTTCTGTAATATTAATAGGACCTGTTTCTCACCAGGTCAGAAGTCCCAAAATGACTAAAAGTCCCACAAGTTGAATAAAACAGGGAACTCCCCATCAAGTTCTTTAAAAATTATGATCCTTGTATGATTATGAGTGGTGGCTTTCTAAATAATTTCAGAGCTTTTTCTTCTTCACTTGATTAAGCACCCCTCCATTTTGTGTGTCATCTTTGGGCAGCTTTGTTCAGATGGGCAAACAGTTGATGGAAAAGATAAAGCAAGTAAGTGTGCCTGTTTAAGAATAGAAGATAAAGTGGTTTCATCTAGCCACGTGGTCTTACAGGCTAGAATCAATATTTTGGACATCTATGAAAAGATGTATCTAAAGGGAACCTGCAACTATGCTAGTTTGATTGTTGCAGTAAAGACTAATGCTATCAAAGTCACCAGCATGCATTATCTTCTTCACTGCAGCTTTTTCTGGGGTTGCTATAGGGCAATTCACAAAGTCAGACTAAGTGTGTATTCATTAAATTGGGATTTCACAAAAATTAATGGTTAAAAAATAGCAAAAGTAAGTTAGGATAGTGAGGATCAAGTTTCCATGCTCCTTTGCACAACGATAAAAATCATATCTGGTGCTGGCTTCATCCACAAAATCAGTCACACCACAGAATGTTTCCACTAACTGAGATCATTTGTGTACTTTCAACAATAATCATAAAATTATGAATTTGTTAGGTGCATCAACATTATTATGTAACTATTGAAAACCTTTTGATATTAGAAGTATTTAATCTACAAAAGTATTGACTGCTGTACTCCAATGAAATATTATATGTCCTGCATAGGTAATATATTATCAAGTAATTAAAATAGCCCCAGAGGTGGATAACCAAACAGCCTTATTAAGATTGCCATCATCTTCTGATAAACTTATTTCCAGCTGTTATGAGGAAACTGCATTCGGTTGCTATTCCAAAAAGTGTTGATTTTTTATAAATTCAAGAATTTGTCTGATTTGTAGACCTGACACATACAAATATGAGCTATAAATAAATTCATAAATCTAACATAGCATTTTTCTGGTTTGATGGTTGAACTCTACTCCTTAGTGTTTGCAATTTTAAATATGGTGAGGCATAGGCAGAAAAAGAATGTACCTACAGCATTTCACACTAGTTTAGTTCAGAAGCTAATTATTAGCTGACTGCACTTTGCAGACTGTTCAGACAGTAATTTCATATCTTCAAGCAATATAGCATTTATAAAGGGAAGGGCATACATCTGTTGCATTTCATTACTTGCTATGTGAAAAATTTTATGGTAAGTCTTTTTATGGAAAATATGTGTCTTCTATCTGCAATCTTGTTACAACTGTAATAACAAAATACTGAATTTGAAATAGGTAAAATTATATCTAAACCTTCATTAGGAACTTAACCAAAAACATTCGAGAACATTTTTGGAAAATTTTCAAGTAAAAATGTTATTTATGTAACATCATTTATGTTACAATTCTTTATATAAATTTAAACATGCATCATGACTACAACACTTCATTAAGCACTGCACATAATAATCTGAAGCAATCTTTAGATAGAGTCAATTTTTCTGAAAACCATCTTTTTGACTTTTCCCTCTATTCTTTCTACAAAAATAGTTCTTTTGGCTCCCATATAATATCCATTTTAGAACTTGCCCTGGCTACACATACCACAAGTCTGTTTCCTTTACTGTAAAATAAATCTCCTTGACTTCCTTTCTTGCTAGTTACTTCCTTGTTTTTAATTCTCACTTATTTGCTGTTCATGCCATAATGTTTTGCCTGGATCTGCTTTGTGAAGTCTCTTTCATAACACTGAAAATTTCAAGACAAAATTCAAGTTTTCTTTTCCAATCTTGGTTGCTCAATCCAATGCAACAATTTAATGATCAAAGCTTTATATTGTACATTAGACGGGAACTGGCCAATATAGTGATCCAGATGGAGTTGCTGCCATTCCACAAGTGGGTTTGACACCTCTATGTAAATTTCTCAGTTGAAATATTCCATGTCATTCAGCAGCAAATCCTGTGAAGAACCCTGCAATTATCTTTGGATACCTTCTCTCAGATTTTGCCCCTGAAGAAAAGCTGGTGCAATATTCTGGAATCCATTTGCTTCACTCAGTGTTTTATGGCTAGTAAGGGGGAGAAAAAGAATCCAGTTACAATCCTTTTAATTATTTACTTAGTAATGTTTTTATTTTAATATGTTTTCTTTAATTTAAAAAAAATTCACTTTATTTGGACCTCAGTCTCTGAGTGTGCATGAATACAGAGGTCTTGTAGACTGAGATTGGAGTGATTTTGCTCCTGGGCTAGAAGTAATGGAATTTGAAAACTTCGCACTCATCCTATGTGTTAGCTCCATTGGGGAGACTGATGGAAGTGACATGAAGTATTGCAGTCAAAATCAGATTTTGCTGAGTTTGAGAGAGAAGTTGTTATTGTGGCACCATTCAACCTGAATTCCAAATTCCTTCCCATATGCTGATTCATCACAAACTTTAATTCGGCCAACAACATTGGTGTCATCGGCAAACTTAAATATGGTATTGGAGCTGTACTTACAATATCCCTCATGGTCATAAATATAAAGCCAGTAGAGCAGAGGGCTAAGCACACAGCCTTGTGGTACTGCTGGTGTGATGGTAGGCAAATTGGAGTGGGGCAAGTTACTCCCCAGGCAGAAGTTGATATGTTTCATGACCAACTTCTTAAAGCACTCAAAGCAGTGAGGAACATTCAGATTACAACTGGTAGAATGAAACTTGCTTGACTTTATTCTGCATCATTGGAGACTTGATTCCAAGTAAATTGAAGTAGCACCATCTCATATGATTCTTGAAATAAGCCAGTGTAATGCAGGAGCACAGAATATCTTGAGAAGAAGGATTTAGAAACCTAAATATTATTGCAGTCATTTATTAGTGGACACGTACATAACACCATGATTTGTTATAATTTTGTGTCCTATTTTCGTGAGGCCATCAACCAGTTAAAAATAGAGGTCAGTGGAACTTTACACTAACACGTTAAATATGCCCTACAGAGTGCAAGCGTAATTTCTAAACAGTATTTTCCAAACTGTTACAAAGGTTTTTGGTTAAAAGTTACTTTGAGTAAAATTAACAAGGTTCTGTAAATTCTGCTATGCAAGCCATGAAAGCAAAATGAATGTATTCAAAATATGGCACACTCAATGCCCTTTATTGCTAATAAATATGTTACCATGAAGTTAATCTCTTTTTTTGCAGTTCATTGTCCTGGCTGTCCTCACAACACAAGCTCTCTGTTAATCGCTTTCTCTCAATCTATTCTTAATTTAGCCTTCAGAAAGCTGAACATATTCTTTCATAACAACCACACCTTAAAGGATTGTTTCAGGTTTAATCTTGTACAAGTTTAATTTATTACTTTAAAATAATTGATATCAGTATGATCTAGATATTACTTATCATATGGGTCAGATCTGAAATGTATGACCACTTGTCAATGGCTTTGAAGAGAAAATAAATAATGTCATATTGGAAATTCCAGATTACGAGACCTTCTGATTCACAATGCTAATTTTGTTTTAGAGTTAACTAGTTCAAAGGTACAGTGCTGACTCTGTTGCTTCCAAATTCTCCTTGTGACTTCCGAGTCTTTTTCCACATTCCACAGATATGCAGGTTTTAGGTTAATTGGTCACTGTAAATTTCCTTACTGTACTTGGATGGTAAAATTGATGAGAATCTGTAGAAAATCAGTCAGAAGGAAAATTAGTAGAGTTATGGAATGACACTGTGAACCCCCAGCATTAACTCAATCCGTCAAATGGCCTTGAGCATTCATAAGGAAATGGGAAAAGTTTCATTGCATTTCTAATAATAGAACTTCACACAGCTTAAAGGCAATTAAGCTAAAAGAATAATTGTATAGTGTTCCAATTGTATAGTGTATAATTGTATAAAAGTTTCAAGTGTTCCAGATTGAAATCATTGGTTTAATTCAGTTCTGATAGAAGAAGCCAAGTTAGAAAACATATATATTTGTCTAGAATAGAATGTACTGACCATTTACTTTGTCTCATTTCAGGCTCCCTTCACGTCATCTCCTTGGATGCTGACCTACATTGGCTCTGTGTTAAGCAATGATTTGATTTTAAAATTCTCATCCTTGCTTTTAATGCTGTCCATAACCCCAAGCCTCCTTACAAAGGATTGGAGGGGTACACTGAGGGTTATTGGCTTAGAAAAAGTTACAAAGGTTTCTTCCAAGCCAATAACCCTCAATGTACTCCTCCAATTCTTTTCTTTTGGGCATCCCCACTTTTAAACAATTCACCAGTGGTAGACTTCAACTCTATGGATTTTGATCTCTGAAATCCTGTCCCCAAATTCTATATTTCTGTATTTTCTATACTGCTTTAAAACTTTGAGTGGAAACAACACTTTGATTTATAATACATGGCTATTATCATGCACTATAAAGGTCATTTTTTCAATGGGCATAAAACTTTCATTAACGTTGCTCATGGGAAACAACTTGAAGCAATTTAGTGTATTAAACAACTACAGAGAAACGAGCTGTTTTGCCTTTGTTGTTCCATCTGTCTTCATATATGGAATCCTGTACCTATGTCCTTTACGCCACTGTAGGAAGACCCTTCTAATTGAGGTACCTGCTGCTTCAAATGGATTTTCCAGTTTTGTAATAAAGATTATCTTATTATGCCTATTGCTTTGCAATTAGTTTTTTTATTAATGTGAACAAACTATTAATATGTGTGAGCATTTCTACATTAGAACATTTATGTACTAACTACATCTCAGAGCAGCAGGAGGCTTCTCTGACTCTGGAACAGTTAGTGCAGTTTCACATTAACATGAATCAAATTAGAAAGAATAGTAAGATTATTTTCTTTCAATAGACAATAGACAGTAGGTGCAGGAGTAGGCCATTCAGCCTTTCTAGCCAGCACCGCCATTCGCTGTGATCATGGCTGATCATACACAATCAGTACCCCGTTCCTGCCCTCTCCCCATATCCCTTGACGCCGCTATCTATAAGAGCTCTATCTAACTCTCTCTTGAATGCATCCAGAGACTTGGCCTCCACTGCCTTCTGGGGCAGAACATTCCACATATCCACCACTCTCTGGGTGAAAAAGTTTTTCCGCATCTCTGTTCTAAATGGTCCACCCCTTATTCTTAAGCTGTGGCCTCTAGTTCTGGACTCACCCATCAGCAGGAACATGCTTCCTGCCTCCAGTGTGTCCAATCCCTTAATAATCTTATATGTTTCAATCAGATCCCCTCTCATCCTTCTAAATTCCAGAGTATACAAGCCCAGTCGCTCCAATCTTTCAACATATGACAGTCCCGCCATTCCAGGAATTAACCTTGTGAACCTATGCTGCACTCCCTCAATAGCAAGAATGTCCTTCCTCAAATTTGGAGACCAAAACTGCACACAATACTCCAGGTGGGGTCTCACCAGGGCCCTGTACAGCTGCAGAAGGACCTCTTTACTCCTATACGCAATTCCTCTTGCTATAAAAGCCAGCATGCCAAATGCTTCCAACATTACCATCAAATTTATATTGAAAGATAAGAAAGGCAATTCAAATGCATCAACATAAAATTTCTACAGACATACCTACTGATGGGGAAGTGTTCACTTGACAACTTCACTTGAATGAAGTTAAACAATGGAACTTTATAGTTCTCTCTTCCAGACACATCCAGCTATGCTATCAAATTTATTGAAAGACAAAGAGAATGAAAATGCATCAACTTAAATGTTGTAAAAACACCCTGAAATGGCACAAATAAAATTATTTATAACAAGCAGAATAATGTCGCCATGGACGGTCCCAAGCCCGGCTGCGAAACGAGGATGGTTGCGCGTGGGGCTAGCAAACCCATCCCGTTAAAAACCCGGTGCTACAGAAACACCAACATATGCTCTAAATACCTCATCCCTGGGAGAGGGATGAAGATGGGCTACACCTGAAGACAACTGAAAGACTGGCCCAGGACAGAGGACTGTGGCGAGCTACTGTTGGCAGCCTATGCACCAGTAGGGGTATAGGGACTTATGAGAGAAGGAACCCAATAACAACTTTAAAATATGCAGCCTAAACATTCATCTGTTAGCAAACCACTGTATGACCACAATAAATCACAGACTTTAAGCGTGTAAATAATTATTAAATAATTAAATAACTGGCTGTAAAAGCTTTTATACATACGTGAAAAGAAAAAGATTGCTCAAGACAAATGTAGGTCCCTTACAGTCAGAAACAGGTGAATTGATCATAGGGGACAAAGACATGGCAGACCAATTGAATAACTACTTTGGTTCTGTCTTCACTAAGGAGGACATTAATAATCTTCCGGAAATAGTAAGGGACCGAGGGTCTAGTGAGATGGAGGAACTGAGGGAAATACATGTTAGTAGGGAAGTGGTGTTAGGTAAATTGAAGGGATTAAAGGCAGATAAATCCCTAGGGCCAGATGGTCTGCATCCCAGAGTGCTTAAGGAAGTAGCCCAAGAAATAGTGGATGCATTAGTGATAATTTTTCAAAACTCCTTAGATTCTGGATTAGTTCCTGAGGATTGGAGGGTGGCTAATGTAACCCCACTTTTTTAAAAAGGAGGGAGAGAGAAACCGGGGAATTATAGACTGGTTAGTCTGACGTCCGTGGTGGGGAAAATGCTAGAGTCGGTTATCAAAGATGTGATAACAGCACATTTGGAAAGAGGTGAAATCATCGGACAAAGTCAGCATGGATTTGTGAAAGGAAAATCATGTCTGACGAATTTTATAGAATTTTTTGAAGATGTAACTAGTAGAGTGGATAGGGGAGAGCCAGTGGATGTGGTATATTTAGATTTTCAAAAGGCTTTTGACAAGGTCCCACACAGGAGATTAGTGTGCAAACTTAAAGCACACGGTATTGGGGGTATGGTATTGATGTGGATAGAGAATTGGTTGGCAGACAGGAAGCAAAGAGTGGGAGTAAATGGGACCTTTTCAGAATGGCAGGCAGTGACTAGTGGGGTACCGCAAGGCTCAGTGCTGGGATCCCAGTTGTTTACAATATATATTAATGATTTAGATGAGGGAATTAAATGCAGCATCTCCAAGTTTGCGGATGACATGAAGCTGGGCGGCGGTGTTAGTTGTGAGGAGGATGCTAAGAGGATACAGGGTGACTTGGATAGGTTAGGTGAATGGGCAAATTCATGGCAGATGCAATTTAATGTGGATAAATGTGAGGTTATCCACTTTGGTTGCAAGAACAGGAAAACAGATTATTATCTGAATGGTGGCCGATTAGGAAAAGGGGAGGTGCAATGAGGCCTGGGTGTCATTGTACACCAGCCATTGAAGGTGGGCATGCAGGTACAGCAGGCGGTGAAAAAAGCAAATGGTATGTTGGCATTCATAACAAAAGGATTTGAGTACAGGAGCAGGGAGGTTCTACTGCAGTTGTACAAGGCCTTGGTGAGACTGCACCTAGAGTATTGTGTGCAGTTTTGGTCCCCTAATCTGAGGAAAGACATTCTTGCCATAGAGGGAGTACAAAGAAGGTTCACCAGATTGATTCCTGGGATGGCAGGACTTTCATATCAAGAAAGACTGGATCGACTAGGCTTATACTTACTGGAATTTAGAAGATTGAGGGGGTATCTTATTGAAACGTATAAAATTCTAAAGGGATTGGACAGGCTAGATGCAGGAAGATTGTTTCCGATGTTGGGGAAGTCCAGAATGAGGGGTCACAGTTTAGGATAAAGGGGAAGCCTTTTAGGACCGAGATGAGGAAAAACTTCTTCACACAGAGAGTGGTGAATCTGTGGAATTCTCTGCCACAGGAAACAGTTGAGGCCAGTTCATTGGCTATATTTAAGAGGAAGTTAGATATGGCCCTTGTGGCTAAAGGGATCGGGGGTATGGAGAGAAAGCAGGTACAGGGTTTTGAGTTGGATGTTCAGCCATGATCATACTGAATGGCGGTGCAGGCTCAAAGGGCCGAATGGCCTACTCCTGCACCTATTTTCTATGTTTCCATGTTTCTATAAGACAGTAGATTCGGTTTTCATGTTATTTGATACTCCATGATAGTTAAGTACATTTTTCTTGGAATTGAAAATAAAAGTAACAAAATATATCTCCAGTGTCAGAGGAGCCTCCTGCTGCTCTGAGACACGGTTAGTACATAAATATTCTAATGTAGAAATGCGCACATATATTGCCATGGAATTTAAATGCACTCCAAATGTACGTAGAAACAAAAAAATTTGAATGTTGCTTAAATCAAGGTTACCATTTTTGTTTAGCCTGTTGCAAAATTACAATTTATATCAGTTTTAGGCAGTCAGCAAGTTTATTGAAAACATATTGAGATCTTGAATGATAAAGTATAATCAACAGAATTCTTAAACATGAGTCATGATATCATGTTTTTGTCATCTTATTAACACTGTTTCTTGGAAAAGTGATGACCCTTTCAAAAAACACACAAATAGTAAGATTGGCCCAAAGCATTTAACAAAACATTTAGAAAAAAACTTCAAATGTTGACTTCGGGAAAATTAAATATCATTAAATTGTTCTCATTTCAGTAATGGGTAAATGTGATACAAATAAACTAACAGACTTATTTGTGTAAACTTCTGAATATTAAGATTACCATCTGGATTCCTACATTCCTACATACATATCTACCGAAGGGCAAGTCTTTAGTTGGATTAATTTCATGTCTTCCACTTGAGTGAAATTAAGCAGAAAAATGTTATATTCTTCTCCTTCCAAATACTTCCAACCATGTTTTGAAATTTATATTGAAAGATAAGATATAACAGCGAGCTGCTGACCTTCCCTCTTGTTGTGGCAGGAGTGATACCTCGCTCTCCCTCATTAGTGAGTGGGATGTTGGGATGAACAGTGTTTTTTTGATGGTCTCTTTGGGGCTTTGCTATTGCTTGTATGGCAGGTGGTGGGGGGAGGCTGATGCTTTCTGCTGCAACAAATGGGGGCAGGGGGAAGGTTGATGTTTTGACGCTGCTTGTGCATGGGAATGGGGAGAGGGCCTTTCTTGTTCTAACCTTTTCTGTCATTCATGGTTTGGGGCTTTTCTTCTGTTTGGTGGACGCCTGTGAAGAGTAAGGATTTCGGGCTGTATACTGTGTACATTCTCTGATAATAAATGGAACCAGCGAACCAATAAAAAAAGTTAATAAGAATGTACCAACTTCAAGGCCATTTGTGAAAATTCAAAATTATTTAATTAAATGTAGTTATCACTTCAACAGAGTAAATAAAAGTTTTAGTCAAAAGACTAGGCTCTATTTCTCCTGTATGTATAAAATTCAAAAGCAGTTAAGTTGAGCTTGCCACCAAGTCAACCAAGCAAGTCCGAAAGAAATGCCAGTGAAGATTTAAAGATAGATAAAGGTAGGAAGAGAAGAAAAAATCAGGTTTACATTAATTATCCAGGAATTCAGGATGTACCATCAATAACGATTTATTTTTATGAAAGAAAAAGAGAGGTTTTTCAGCAATAATCCTTTTCTGGCTATCAAGGTATTTGTTCCCTGAATTATCACTGTGCTCTGACGACTAAACTACATTACTTTTGAACCGAACTAAAACTTAACCGTATTGCTTAGAATGTGCTCCAAGTAAGATGTGATAAAACCGCTTCCTATAAAATAAATTCAGAAAATTAGACTGCAAAGACAAATGCTACAGTGTTTCACATTAATAGAATTCATCACTAAAGTAGTTGTTGCTGTAATAGTAACAGTAACGCTGACTTAAAGATTTATGAATGATTGATATCTTTCTTGTATCCTTTATGATATATTTGTTGCTGTTTTAATCATAAATTCATGTTGCAGGATGTCATCAGCAGTGTTGGAGAAGATGGCTTTTACATTCAAATGAGAAAGGAGCACATGAATATCTTTCTCTAAACATATGTATAAAATAAAATATTTCAATAAACAAAGACTTCACCAGTGCTATAAGTCAAAAACATTGAGCAGCCATCTTAGTGTGCTGTTGAATTAAGCTATAATAACAAGCCATTCGGACAGATGGCCAAAGAGATTTAGGGATTTTTCATTTTCTGTATGTTTGTTTATGAGTGCCTGCAGAACAGATTATTGTATAAATTTTACTTAAATGAAACTCAAGAGCAGCCAATTCATTTTAGTCTGGCTTCATCTGGACATTCCATTGAATAAATTACATTTGCCTGTATCTGAACTGTATGGTTTGTTTAATTTTTTATTGGGTAAACTATAGTACAAACTGCATTTACTAGCCTCACAAATATTTTTTATAATTTACTACCATTATCTGTTTGAGGAAATACTTGTCAGACTAAAAGTCAAAAATAGTTCTGGTTTTGAGAAAAAATTATTTTTTAAAGTACATTTGGAAGAAATTACCATTGAATCAACAGTCAAAAGATTAACTTTTTAAATTATAATCAGCATAGTAAATGAAAAAGTACTAATTAAATAATGTAAATTTTCTATTTGCCAGTCAGCTGAAAAACTGGCACTTAAGATCAGTCAATCACTATCAAAAGCCTGGTGCTTCTCCCAACGTGTCCTTAAGCAATCCCTATTGAAGGAGCATTGGATTGAGAACAGTAAAGTGATGGATATGCTGAATAATGATGCCACAGATTGTGATGATGTACATTTCTACTGTTTCCAACTGCATTTTATGGTGGCCCAGCTTTGAGCTGCCAAATTTGTTCTGGCCCTGTTTCATTGAGCAAGGAAAAGGTGATCTCATTGCTATGGCTTTAACAACAGTAAGATGAGAGAGAGGTGGGAATACCTCTGATGCAGAAGTTAACAGAGTAGAAATTTAAAAAAGACATTTTTTTAAAAATTTCTGAAAATGGTGGAATTGAAATTACACAGACTATACAACCAAACAGCCTTGAGCCTTTCTACTCAACCGAATCTGATGGAACCCAACATCTGGGTTTGGATCAGGTCAGGTCGTGCAATGGTAATACTTTATTTAGGCCACATTGATTTGCTTAGTCCCAGAAGAAGGCAATGGGAAACCACATCCGTAGAAAAATTTTCCAAGAACTATCATGGTCAAACCATGATTGCCCACGTTATATGGCACAGCACATAATGATGATGATGATTTGCTTAGTATTACCTCATGTGCTCTCTGTTCATGATCAATATTTGACATTTCATTTTAAAGGAACTCATTAATTCGTTTGAAATTGTCACGTTTACAACAATGATTCAGTTGAATATGGAAATAATCATGAACACTCAATCTCAGATTTGGCTTATGTCTGCAGGATCAGGTTGGGTTTGAATTTTATATGCAAGCAGGCGTTGCAGCCTCACTCTGATGTTCATGCCTGAAATTGTGGAAAATTAGTTCTACAGGAAATAAAACAGAACCAGGTTATACTTCTTAAGTTTTTTAAAATTGGTTTTAAAACTATCAGCGATAATTCCTAATAATTAGAACAAACATGTGTTCCGCTTTAGATATATTCCATTTCTGTTATTTAACAAAAGCTTTTAAAAAGGGATGCAGCTTTTCAAGATATTTCTCCACATGAGGAATCAACTTTGGCACTGATTAATTCCTGACATACTGATAGGATTTACTGAATGGGGATTATTTGATGATTAACAGAATAGTCTAATCGCCTTTGGAATGTCCCGTTAAATAAGGTTTAACACAAGTTGAATTTTGTTTTCTATTTACTAGAAGTTATTCTTTTTTTTAGTTATTCTTCTGCTAGCTTCTGCTATTCTATTTCCCTATATATGGTACACGGTTAACTTGTCAGCTGGGCTATAATTATGCATATCAACAGCGTCTTGTAAATCTGCAAATTTTAACATTCTATTCGAAAGAGTCTCACCAATTTTCTTCACCAGATGTTGCCTGCATGCTTGTCTGAAACTAAGATGTTGTGTTAAAGAGAATGATCATGGCTTGTGGGAGGTAGGAAAACAAATTGGAGATGGATCATGGCCTTTGAAAATATTTAAACTGCTGCTTTACTGCTTAAGTCACTGTATTGTTTAAAAGGTCTTTATATGTATTATCACGTCATCCATAATTATGACTACTTGATTGAAAATGTAGCAGTGATGATTTTGATGTCCTTGATATTGAACAAAATACCTCACTGTAAGGGGTCTTGTTGAGAAGATTTTATTAAATGCACCAAGATGGGTTTTTAAAGCTTCATGTAGAGAACTGCTCTGGGGAGAGGGCTGGGGATTGGAGTGCGGCTAAGTGGGAGGCATTTAAGAGCAAAACACCTGGAGCTCAGAATCAGCATGTCCCTGTAAGTCAAGTCAAGTCAAGTCACTTTTATTGTCATTTCAACCATAACTGCTGGTACAGTTCATAGTAAAAATGAGACAATGTTTTTCAGGACAATGGTGTTATATGACACAGTACAAAAACTAGACTGAACTACGTAAAAAAACAACACAGAGAAAGCTACACTAGACTACAGACCTACACATGACTGCATAAAGTGCACAAAACAGTACAGGCATTACAATAAATAATAAACAGGACAATAGGGTAAGGTGTCAGTCCAGGCGCCAGGTATTGAGGAGTCTGATAGCTTGGGGGAAGAAACTGTTACATAGTCTGGTCGTGAGAGCCTTTTCCCAGACAGCAGGAGGGAGAAGAGATTGTATGAGGGGTGCATGGGGTCCTTCATAATGCTGTTTCCTTTGCGGATGCAGCGTGTAGTGTAAATGTCCGTGATGGCGGGAAGAGAGACCCCGAAGATCATCTCAGCTGACCTCACTATCCGCTGCAGCATCTTGCGATCCGAGATGGTGCAATTTCCAAACCAGGCAGTGATGCAGCTGCTCAGGATGCTCTCAATACAACCCCTGTAGAATGTGATGAGGATGGGGGGTGGGAGATGGATTTTCCTCAGCCTTCGCAGAAAGTAGAGATGCTGCTGGGCTTTTTTTGCTATGGAGCTGGTGTTGAGGGACCAGGTGAGATTCTCTGTCAGGTGAACACCAAGAAATTTGGTGCTTTTAACGATCTCTACCGAGGAGCCGTCGATGTTCAGTGGGGAGTGGTCGCTCCATGCCCTCCTGAAGTCAACAACCATCTCTTTTGTTTTGTTCACATTAAGAGACAAGTTGTTGGCTCTGCACCAGTCCGTTAGCCACTGCACCTCCTCTCTGTAGGCTGACTCGTCGTTCTTGGTGTTGAGACCCACCATGGTCGTGTAATCGGCGAATTTGATTATGTGGTTCGAGCTGTGTGCTGCAGCACAGTCGTGTAAGGGTAAGAAGTAAAGATGGTAAAATTAGAGAACCATGGTTAACCAAGGAAAGTGAGGATTTGATCAGGAATAAGAAGAAAGTGAATGTCAAGTGCAGAAAATTGCTGTCAAGCAAGTCCTTTAAAGAGGCTGAAGGAGTGATCTTAATACAGTTAGGAGGGCAGAAAAGAAACGTAAAATGGCCCTTCCCCACAGAATCAAAGAGAATTCCAAAATCTTTTATAAATGTAATAGAAGCAAGGTTATAGTTAGGGAAAGAGTAGGCCCCTCATGGACCAATATGCAAGTTTTTGTGTGAAGCCAGGGAATACGTGTAATGCCCTTACAAGATAATGGAAGTGTACACTGAGAGTCTGGAACACTGATGTGCTCTAAGGTGAACAAATCATAAAGGACTGATGAAATATATCTCAGGGTATTATGGGACACAAAGGAGGAAATTGCTGGGGCTTTGATGAGGGATTTTGCATTATCTTTAGCCAGGGTGAGGTCATGGGAGACTAGATGCTCCTGAAAATGGAGAGACAGCTGAACAAGTTAGTGAAGAAGACACTAACTTGCTTGTTTTAACAGGCAGCAGTACTGAGTGTAAGGGTTGAACATCATGGTGCAGCTGTAGAAAGCGCTAGCTGGCCAGAACTATGGGCTCTTCTGTTCACTCCAATAAAGAAAGGATATGGTAATGCTGGAAAAAGCATACAAAGAGATTCACCAGGATGTTGACACACTCACTGACACTGCTGCCGGGTCTGGGTGCTCTCACAGGCGGGCAGCAGAAAGAAGATGCCAATCAGACACGTGAGAATTCAGTTTTTTCAAGTCTTGATTGAAGCACAGCAATGGCAACACTCCCAACTTACCTTAGTCCACATTCTGGGATAGAAGATCAGTGATTTCGATAGACACTGTTAATGGAGCAATATTAATTTTGTTCTAGGTTACTGCTTTTGAGCTGCAGTGATGGTGTTAGTTTTTAGTTAGTTAGAGAGTTCTTAGTTAGAAGCCCTGGTGGCCTAATGTTTATTATTTTCCTTTTTTCTGTACAGTTCTTATTAAAATGCAGTGAGCTGTTCAGTCTGTGTCTGTGTCTCTCCCTCTGCACTTGGACCATCACTGAACTCCTGTCAGATGTTGCCTGAAATGGAGGGCTTCAATTACAAGGAGAGACTGGATAGGCTGCAATTGTAAGAGGTTGAGGAGTGACCTAATTGAGTTTATTAAAATTATGAGGGTCATAGATAGAGTAAATAGTCACAGTCTTTTCCCAAAGGTTGGGGAATCTAAAACTAGAAGACTTAAGGTAACAGGGATGGGGTTTAAAGGAGATCCGATGGACGTGTTTTTCACATTGGATGGGTGGGGGTGATGTATATGGAATGAGCTGACAGAGGAGATTGTAGATATGATCACAACATTTAAAAAGAAATTTGAAAGGTACATGGAAAGGAAAATTGAGTGATATGGGCTAATATACAAAACCTAATGTTAAAACGTTACAGAAAATTATTTCAATAAATAGCTGCTGTTTATATAGTGTGCAGTATTTATTAATTTCTGGTGGTGTGCAAAATGGCAACGTATATATTAATGTGCTGTCCAGAATCTTCTAACCCTCTTGTCACTGCTACAAGCCCAAACTTGCTTTCTATTGAGATGATACAGTCTGTCACGTCCCACCTTCTGTTCAAGGTCCAAGCACTTAGATATAATGTTCAGGTAGATGATAAATATCCCAGGGAATAATCTAATTCAAGGTCTTGTGCTCTGGTCATCAGCTTGCTCAGTGTAGCTTCCATGTTGCCCATGAGAAAAAGAGACTGGAATTGTGGGTGGACAGAGAGGCAATATTTTTTGGATTGTCTGTTGCTAAGTTACTGAAAGAAAGATGTTCCTTTTCATTCTTTAAAAGTTGGTTACTGTACTCAGGACGAATCCCACTCTCTGAAATGGGATCAGACTAGAAATCTTGGATGTGCTGGATTTTCACTAAGCCTTGTGGAAATTTATCCTTGTTTATTTGTGCATGAGAATCATTGTAAACATCAATTAATCACCCTAATTGTCTTTGAGAAAACAATGGTGAACAACCTTCTTTAAAATCACAAACCACAAACCAAGTAATAAATAATAGAAATAGATTATGTTTAACCTTTACATTATAACTTAGGTACACAAGATGTATGACTCACTTTTTATGAATGTAATGGATAAAGTCATGTCAAGGAGAAGCATTGTTTGAATGCCAGTCTGCAGGGGGTGGTTATGGCTGAGCTGTGATGTTAGTAATAAATGACTCGTTGAATCGTCAGCTTATTTTATATTCTTCAGTGTTATCATTACAGAGGTTCTGTCCTGGGCCAAGCACTTAAGTGCCATTGTGAAGTAAATGTGGCAGTGCCTCTGCTTCCTTAGAAGTCGGCATGACATCTACAACTTTTGACAAACTTCTGTAGATGTGTAGTGGAGGATATATTGACTGGTTGCATCATGGTCTGGTATGGAAACCCAATGCGGTAGGATGGAAAATATTTAAAAAAGTAATGGACATGGCCCAATTCATCACAGGTAAAGCCCTCCCTACCATCGAGCACACCTACATGGGAGCTGTCATGGGAAAGTAGCATCCATCAACAAGGGTCCTCACCACCCAGGCCATGTTCTCTTCTCACTGCTGCCATCAGGAAGAAGGTACAGGAGACTCAGGACTCACATCACCAGGTTCAGGAACAGTTATTAACTCCTCAACCATCAGGCTCTTGAACCAAGGAGCTTAACTTTATTCAACTTCACTTGCCTATCACCAAAATATTCTAACAACCTAAGGACTTACTTTCAAGAACTCTTCGTCTCATATTCTCCATATTTATTGTTTATTTATTATTATTATTATTATTATTTCCTTTTTCCTTTTTTTATATTTGCACAGTCTGTTGTCTTTTGCACACTGGTTCTTCGCCCTGTTGGGTTCAGTCTTTCATTGATTCTATTAGGGTTATTGAATTTATTGAGTATGCCCACAAGAAAGTAAATCTCAGGGTTGTATATGGTGACATATATGTACTTTGATAATAAACTTACTTTGAACTTTGAACTATAACTTAGATACCGTCTGGAATATAGAAGATCCTTAAAGCATCACGTTCCTTAAGATGTATCTGTAGAGCATGCAACATCCTCAGGAAATGGGTTTCAGCTTATATGGCTGATTTCAGGCCAAAAACTGTAATTCTTCTTTACCTTAAAAATATTATTTGCACAATAGAAAACTTACAAGGAAGTGCAGAAAATATCAGAGCCTGAGGTATTTTTTTTTAATCCCCAGAACACTGCAATTGCATGTCAGTTGATAAGAATCTTTCCTCTCAATCAGAGGCTTATGGGTTCAACAATGACCCCAGAGAGTTTGGCACAATTTTTTAAGTTGACGTTCCAGTGAGTGAGTGCAACACTGCCAACTGTACCATCTCTCAGCTGAAACTTTGAATTGATCAGATGAATATGAAGATACATGATTCTATTTTGAACATCAGAGTCAAAAAATAATTTATTAAATTAATTAAGTAAAGCAAGGAAATAAGTTACTTTTCCTAAATAGCATAAATGGAAGAAGATAATTGGCTGTTATCTCATTGTTGTTAGTGGAAACTAGTTTTGCACCAATTATCTACTGCCATCCTGGCATGTCAATAACACCTGCACCTCAAAATGCATTTCATTGACTGTAGAGCAGTGAAATGCTGTGAAATATACTTTAGAAATGCTTTGTTTTCTTTTCCTGAGTAAAATTAATCATGATCAAATGCGAATACATTGCCTGCACATTATTTGACAGGTCAACTATTATAATCATAATAGAACCTACAATATCCAAGAAAGGTAAATCAGTTTTTTTTTGTTTACCAGTTTTGGGGTGTTATATGTAAATATGGAAGAATTTTGGTTTATTTACATATTTACTGATGGTTTACTTTTAGTTCTTGTCCTTTAAACAAAAGGAAAAACCTAAAGGTTTGCAAGCAATTAATTGCATAGGCGTTAAAACATTATAATTAGTGGGAATTAGAGTGAAACAAAGTGAAAAGAAAATGAAAAAAAGTCTTTTTTTCTCCGTCGGAGCACAATTATATGGAAGCTTGAGCCAAAATTAATGTACAGGAAAGCTGGAGGTGGAGATGGAGCTGGCATGGTAGCGCAGTTAGCAGAGATGCGGTCTGTAGCTCTATCAATCCAAGTTTAATCCTGATCTCCAGCGCTCTCTGCTTGGAGTTCACATATTCTCCCTGTGAGCACAAGGGTTTACCCCGATCCTCTTCCATATCCTAAAGACTTGCAAATTGGTAGATTAATTGTAAATGTTCCCCACAACTCTTTCCCATAAGGGCTTGGCACATCGGTAGGTTAACTGTCATTGCCCTGAATCTGCAGGTGGGTATTAGAGTATGGGAATATATTGATAATATTTTGTAAAGAAAAAGTTGGGGAACATGATTACTCGGTCAGCTAACAATTACTCGATGGACCTAGCAGCTTCCTTCTATCCCATATGGGAATTATTCTTAGAATGCATTAACTAAATTGAATGAGGTTTTGCTATAAAGGAATGAGGTTTTACTCTTATAAAAGAGAGTGAGTCCAATTCTAGATAGTCTCAATCTGGAAAGTAGATCTATTAGATCTTCAAGATGGCAGTGCAACGCAGTTTGCAGCGGCCTCTCTGTTATTTGTCAAGCGGAGTGCCATGCACAATCCTAATCTGATGAAAAATGGATGTGGGAGCACGGAGTAACATCTGGAAATCTCCAGGAAGGCCTTCTTCATTGCTGCTGCTGTTGTGAGGTCCAGGTCTCTGCTGGGAAGAACAGGCCTCCAGTCCTCAGGGTCGCGTTGCTAGTGGCCGGTGGTGGGGGCGTCGTAGTGTGCTCGGCAGAGGATGGTGCTCAGAGAGGCTGTGTCGGAGGGATGTTTGGAGGCTCGGAGGTTTGACGGACTCGGAGTCTGCTGCGGTCGGGGCGCTTTCAGTGTGTGCTGCATCTGCGAGGCTGAGTCCGGCAGCGCCGTGGAAGCCCATAGCTGGGGTATTCTCTTCTGCCACCTGCGTGGGATGACGAGTCTATCAGGACCCTGAGGACTTGTGGAAACTGTTTGGTGGTTTCTTTCGAACTTATAGACTTTTAGCATCTTTGGACTATTTTTACTGTGTCCATGGTCTTTTTTTTTAATCAATTATGGTATTGTTTGCACTGTTGTAACTATATGTTGTAACTATGTGGGTTTGCATAAGTCTTGTAGTTTTAGGTTTTGGTTTGTTGGGTGGCAGAGTTGGTTTCTTGACTTGGTGTGTCTGGTGGATTTGGAGCTCCTTTCCGGGGAACGTGCTAAACCTCTCCAGACTCTGGATTTGGGGATTGCCAAACGTTATGTGGATTTTCTGGTGTAGTCTGTTTTGTCGTGTCCTTTTGTGATATCAGTTTGGAGGAACATTATTTCATTTTTTAACTGCATTGCAGTTGTGGTTTCTAAATGACAATAAACGGAAATACAATTCAATTCAATTCAATTAATTCAAACCCACAATCCACAACTAAAATTGAGAAGTATTCTAGGTGTTCATGTTTGATCATCATGAATATGCTGTATTAGTGTAGTAATTCAGTAATATGCTGTAATACCCATCAAGTTGTCTGGGAATTTCCTTACCTAACTGATTTGTTGGGTTGGTCGTGCACTATGTCATTGTATATTGCCTAGCACCTAGAAGCTTAATTTAACCAGCTCGGGACACAAAAGATTGCTGAACAAAGTTAAAGTACATGAGACTGTGGGGGACACACAGTATGATTAGCAAAGAGAAAACAAAGAGTGGAAATAAACAGGGTTTTGCCAGGCCTAGGGGCTGCAATGAGTGGACACCACAGAGATCGGATGCAGAGCCCCAGGTTTCACAATCTATATCAAGAATTGGATGAGGGAACCAAACACTGTATTTCCAAGTTTACTGATGGCTCAAAACCAGCTGGGATTGTTAGCATGGTGCAGGATTAAAAAAAGCTAAATGAGGGAGCAAGAAGCTGGTAGATAGAATATAATGCATAAAATTGTGAGGACATTCACTTCCATGCAAAGAAAAACAGAGGGGAAGCATATTTTTAACTGCTGAAAGATTACGAAATGTTGATGTTCAAAGGAACCTCGTGCTGAAGGTTAAATACCTGATCAGCAAGTAGTTAAGAATGCAGTTGGCATGTTGGTCATTATTATGTGAGGAGTCCAGGATTATAGATGACTTACCACAATTATATAGGGCCTTGGTGGAGCGCATATTGAGTATTGTGAGTAGTTTTGTTCCCCTTACTTAAAACAGGTTAAAGCTTGCCACAGAGGGAGAGGAGAGAAAATTCACTGGACTAGTTCCCGGGGTGCCAAGTATGCCAGATGAGGAAGGACTACATTGACAAGGTCTGTATTCTCTAGAGTTTAGAAGGATAAATTGTGGTCTTATTAAATTCTGGCAGGGTTGAATGGTAGAGTGGGTTTAAAGGGCCAGATAGTCGAATGCTGTTCTAATTTTTACACTCATATGATCTTATTTGCCTACAATTAGCAGAGATGATGATAACATCCACCTGAAAAAGACTGAAAAATAACAATATGAGCATCAAGAGCAATTCTCTCCTACCTATTCATTTGAAACAATTACAAACGTTTGTACATGGAGTCACTGAAGAACTGGGTGGACGGTCAAAACACAAAAATACAACTGCAGATGCTGTGGATCAAAGAATAGCCATGAGAGAAAAGAGTAGCCATCGGCTTGGAACATCAGAGCCATCGAAAATCAGCATTTATTTGAAGTTGGGGCATGCCAGATTTTAAAACATTGCTTATAAACAGATCTCAGCTCTGGCTTTTTCTTCCTGCATGAAGAAACTTGTGAAGTAATCCAAGACAAAATGCTAGGACTGCTGTGGTGATTGCATGTAAACTATCCAACAAAGAATACTGGAAAATCTGTCTTGTAAAACTCCTCCTTTGCACATGACAGGTTGTCTCAGACCTTGAAGTGAGACTCAACTGAGAAAATTCACTGCCTCTCTATATTCTGATCTTCGTGATAGCAGACAAAGAATAAATAATCCTTACAACAAATAAGCTGACGGAGGAACTTGGAGGGTCAAGCAGCATTTGTGAAGGCAAATACAAGAAAATCTGCGGATGCTGGAAATCCAAAGCAACACGCGTAATATGCTGGAGGAACCCAGCAAGCAAGGCAGCATCTACGGAAAAGAGTAACAGTTGATGTTTTGGGCTGAGACCCTTCGTTCGGACTGGAAATAAAGGGGAGAAGACAGAGTATGAAGGTGGGGGAAGGGAGGGAGAAGTACAAGGTGGGAAGTGATAGGTGAAACCAGGAGAGGAGGAGGGGTGAAGTAAAGAGCTGGGAAGTTGGTTGATAAAAGAGATAAAGGGCTGGAAAAGAGGGATCTAATAGGAGGAGGATCTGGTACTCCTTCCCTTCCCTTTTTTCTATGATCTTCTGTCCTCTCCTATCAGATTTCCCCTTCTCCAACCCTTTATCTGTCTCATCAATTGACTTCCCAGCTCTTTACTTCAGCCCCTCCCCCTCTCCCGGTTTCACCTATCATCTACTACATTGCCCTTCTTCCTCCCCTTCCCCTGCCCCACCTTCTTACTCTGACTTCTCCTCTTCCTTTCCAGTGCCGATGAAGGGTCTCAGCCTGAAACATTGACTGTTTACTCTTTTCCATAGATGCTGCCTGGCCTGCTGAGTTCCTCCCGCATTTTGTGTGTATCAGTTACAAAGCATGTTAAAGCGAAATTTACCTTTAACTCTAGTCCCGGGTCAGGCATTACCCGAATGAAATTATTCACATTCAAGAGATGGTGGCGTGCAAATCGTTAGTGTTATTTCCAGTTTCTAAAATTTATAAAAAATTATGGGGGTATCAGTATCAGAATTATTATCACCAGCGTGTGACGTGAAATTTGTTAACTTAGCAGCAGCAGTTCAATGCAATACACAACCTAGCAGAGAGAGAAAAATAATAAAATATTTATTATTATTATATATAAACAAGTAAATCAATTACATATATTGAATAGAATTTTTTAAAAACGTGCAAAAACCAAAATACAGTATATTAAAAAAAGATGAGGTAGTGTCCAAAGATTCAATGTCCATTTAGAAATCGGATAGCAGAGGGGAAGAAGTTGTTCCTGAATCACTGAGTGTGTGGCTTCAGGCTTCTGTATCTCCATCCTGATGGTAACAGTGAAAAAAGGATATGCCTTGGGTGCTGGAGGTCCTTAATAAAGGACACTGCCTTTCTGAGACACCTAAAGGTGTCCTGGGTACTTTGTAGGTTATTACCTAAGATGGAGCTGACTAGATTTACAACCTTCTGCAGCTTCTTTTGGTCCTGTGCAGTAGCCCCTCCCCCATACCAGACAGTCATGCAGCCTGTCAGAATGCTCTCCATGGTATAGCTATAGAATTTTTTGAGTGTATTTGTTGACATGCCAAATCTCTTCAAACTCCTAATAAAGTATAGCTGCTGTCTTGCCTTCTTTATAACTACATTAATATGCTGGGACCAGGTTAGATCCTCAGAGATCTTGACACCCAGGAACTTGAAGTTGCTCACTCTCTCCACTTCTCATCCCTCTGAGGATTAGTATGTGTTCCTTTGTCTTACTCTTCCTGAAGTCCACAATCAGCTCTTTCGTCTTACTGACGTTGAGTGCCAGGTTGTTGCTGCGGCACCATTCCACTAGTTGGCATATCTCACTCCTGTACATCCTCTCGTCACCACCTGAGATTCTACCAACAATGGTTGAATCATCAGCAAATTTATAGATGGCATTTGAGCTATGCCTAACCACACAGTCATGAGTATATAGAGAATAAAGCAGTGGGCTAAGCACACACCCCTGAGGTGCTCCAGTGTTGATGGTCAGCAAGGAGGATATGTTATCACCAATCAGCATAGATTGTGGTCTTCAGGTTAGGAAGTCTGAGGATCCAATTACAGAGTGCGGTACAGAGGCCCAGGTTCTGCAACTTCTCAATCAGGATTGTGGGGCTGATGGTATTTAATGCTGAGCTATAGTCGATGAACAACATCCTGGCATAGGTGTTTGTGTTCATTTGCCACATGCAGCAAACCCAACTAACAGTGCATTGCGAGCGAAAGTAGATCGCCGCAAAAACGCTCAACGGTGAGGATAATGTCGCTGCTCAGCAACATTACACCACTGTCTACTCCTCCATCAGAAAAAGAGAGCCGGCGCTATTAACAATGCGTTCTGTGACAACGAGCTAGTGAGAAGTCAGTTTGATCACAAGGTCTACACAACATCTTGCTACATGCTAGAGCGGGCACGCTAGTAGCATTTTTGGAATAAGGTGGGCAATAAATAGCGATCAAAGGAAGCCCGGGATTAAAATCAGAAATGAAGCTGAGGTGGCTTTCAAAGATCTGATGTATTTACATTCTTTAAGACCTCCTTCGATTTTTGTTTCTCAGTCTTCGTACAGATCAAAATGTGCAGACGGAGCGCTCTACCGGTACGTTAGAGATCCAAGTCATCGTATGCCTGTCCTTCTGGGCGATTCAGTGTTGGTTCCGTTCGCAGTTCCCACGCTGAGCATTTCGGTTCCATTCTGATTTGAGAGGAAACTGCTAACGCGATTAGATTTGAATGTGAGCAAGGCTGCGTGGAATGCCAACAGAATTTCTCGGAGCTGAGGCTGGTTGAACATTTCTCGGTAAGGGGAAAGTAACCAAGCTGGGCAGCTGACACAACGGTACATCTCCCTTAACACGGGTCAGCCGTTTGCTCCCACGCTTTCAACCGATTCAAGCATCTAATGTGCATTTGATACGAAATGTGCACTTGCTCTAAATCCTAACAAGTCAATTCTTCATCAGATAGAGTCATAGAGCAGTACAGCATAGAAACAGACCCTTCGGCCCACCTAGCCCGTGCCAGACTATTATATTGTCGCCGCCCATCAACCTGTACCTAGACCATAGCCCTCCAATCCAGGTATTTATACAACCCTCTCTTTAAATGTTGAAATCAAACCCATAACCAGCACATCCGCTGGCAGCGTGTTCCACACCCTCACCACTCTCTGAGTAAAGAGGTTCCCCATCATATCCCCCTTAAACAGTTCACCTTTCACCCTTAGTTCTAGTCTCACCCAACCTCATTGGTAAAAGCCTGCTTGCATTCACCCTACCTATCCCCCTCATCATTTTATATATGTCTCTATCAAATCTCCCCTCCTTCTTCCACGCTCCAGGGGATAGTCCCAACCAATTCAACCTCGGGTTGTTTCTCGGGCCACTGGAACCACCAAACAAAAAACAGGTGTGTAGGTGAACGGACAATCGATGTTTCTGGTCTCGACCTTTCATCTGGACAGTCCGGAGGAAGGGACTTCGACTGTGCATCTCCCGACACAGGCACTGCCCGACCCGCTGAGTTCATCCAGTTTCATGTTTGATGCTCCAGATTCCTAGCGTCTCGAACAAAAATAAAAATGATGTCTATTATATTCCTGTAGGCCAAGGTCACTCGGTCCACGAAGTCTATGCTGGCTCTCAGAGTTATGCCATCGATTGTTCCCCCACACTTGCTTATCAACTCCTCCCCGATCTGATACTTCTGCCGACAGAGCATAGTACGGTTATTTACAGAAGCAGGTGCGCACGTCTTTGGGTTATCATGCGGGCTGGGCACACGATCACAGAGAGAAGGTGTAAATTCCACGCCGATAACTCCAGTGGTCAGATTACATATTTGCAGTGTATACTGATGTAAATCATGTTGACTATTACGCATTGGTCTGCACTTTGGGAAATACTTGACCATACGAATAGGTTGTTTTATAATCAGAGAACAATAGTCCGGTAAAGATTCGAGCGACTGTCTTTCCCCAATCAAGCGCTCTCCGTCACTCCAATCAAGAGTCCCGGGCTACACAGTAAAATAAAACTTTAAGAACGGAGCTTCTCTCGGTCGCAGTTCCTTTCTGGGCCTGCGCCTTGACCCCACCGTCCTTAACTGCATGCAAATAAAAGGAATTCTCATCGAACCAGTTCATTAAGGTTCACCGATCTGTTAGCCATGTCGAAACGCCTCAGGAATGTGATCCAGACTAATATTATTGCACCAGACAGCAGAGAGGCGGGAGGGGACCTGCAACAGGGTGGACCTCAAACATTTCCCAGCTTCGTCGGCACGTCGCCCGGTTCACGGAAGTTTGCAACGAGTTCGCAATATCTTCCCAGGCAATTACTGTGCCAACTAGAACTATGGGATAGAACCAAAGATTCGGGGGAATAGATTTAGGACGAAGATGAGGGGGAGGAGAAACGTTTTTCCCAGAGAGTAGTGAATTTATAGAAGTCTCTGCGCAGGGAAGCTGTAGAGGTGTTCTCATTAAATACATAACTAGTTAGATTTTTGCTTAGCATGGGAATTAAGGGTTCTGGGGAGAAGGCAGGTATGTAGAGCTGAGTCCGCGGCCAGATCTGCCCTGATCTTGTTTGAATGGGGAGCAGGCACGACCGGCCACAGGCCTACACCTGTTTATGTTCTTCTAACAATTGCGATAGGGCACAAGAGACAAGTGAAAGAAAGCGACTTTCGGTGACAGCTGGGGTTCGGTTCCAGATTAGCTCAATGCCTTCTATGCTCGCTTTAACCGTCAAAGTATGGAGTTACCTTCGCGAACTCCCACAACCCCTCTCCCACAACTCTGATTGTGTGTCTGAGGTCGACGTAGAACATCTTTCAGGAGGGTGAACCCACGGAAAGCAACTGGCCCAGATGAGGTATCTGGTCAAGTACTAGAGACCTGATCAACTGGCTGTTGTGTTAACCAATATCTTTAACCTCTCGCTTTGGCAGTCTGAGGCAACCCTTGCTTCAAGCAGGCCTCAATCATACCAGGTCTCTGAGCAGAACGTGGTAACCTGCCTCAATGATTATTGTCCAAAAGCACTTACGTCCACCGTCATGAAGTGTTTTGAAGGCTGGTGATGAAACACGTCAATTCCTGCCCGAGAAGCGACTTGGAGTGTCCTGAAGAAGGGTCTCGGCCCGAATCGTCGAATATTCATTCTCATAGATGCTGCCCGACCTGTTGAGTTCATTCGGCTTTTTGCCTACAGGCACAACAGGGCCCCAGATGCCATTTCATTGACTCTTCACTCAAGGCTGGAACATCCGTGCAGCAAAAAATACATCAGGGTTCTCTTTATCGACTACAGCTCGACATTCAATACACAAACACCCCAAACAACTAATCAATAAGCTTCAGGGTGCCTAGGCCCCTGCTCTGCTCGCTTTACACTTATGACTGTGTGGCTAAGCACAGTTCCGTTGCCATGTTCAAGTCTGCTGACAACACTGTCGTAGGCCGATTCGAAGGCAGTGACGAATCAGCATATAGGAGGGAGATTGAAAATCTGGCTGAGTGGTGCCACAACAACCTCATACTCAATGTCAGCGAGACCAAGAAAACTGCTGGTCCATGAGCCAGTCCTCATCGGGGGATCAGAGAAGAGGGTCAGCAACTTTAAATCATTTCTTAAAAAATGATTTAAAGTGTCATCATTTCAGTCTATCTGTCCTGGGTGCAGCGCGGTTAAGTGCAATTACAAGAAGGGCAGCGCCTCTACTCAGAGTTTGCAAAGATTTGGCATGTCATCTAAAACTTTGACAAATTTCTATGGATGTGTTGTGGAGAGTATATAGACTGGTCACAACGTGGGCTGATATGGAAACACCAATGCACTGAAATCAAAAGCAGAATCAGGTTTACAACCGCCGGCATATGTTGTGAAATTCGTTAACTTTACGGCAGCCATACAATGAAACACGTGATAAATACGCATAGAGAAAACATCTGAGTTACATTAAATATATGTCTACTAAATAGTTAAGTTAAAATAAGTACTGCAAAATAACAGAGATAAAAAAGTAGTGAGGTAGTGTTCATGGGTTCAATATCCAAATGTCCATTTAGAAACCAGATGGCAGAGGGGAAGAAGCTGTTCCTGAATCGCAGAGTGTGTGCCTTCAGGCTTCTGTACCTCCTTCCAACTGTAACAAACTGAAGAGGGCATGGCCTGGGTGCTGGGGATTTTTAATGATGGACGTGGCCTTCCTAAGGCACCACTCCTTGAAGATGTCTGGGATACCACGGAAGCTGGTACCCATCATAGAGCTAACCAATTTTGCAAGTTCCGGCACCTTATTTCGATCTTGCGCAGTAACCCCCCCCCCCCCCCCCACCCCATACCAGATAGTACTGCAGCCAGTCGGAATGCTCTCCACGGTACATTTGTGGAAGTTTGCAAGTGTTTTAGTTGACAAACCAAATCTCCTCAAGCTCCTAGGGGAATACAGCCGCTTATCCATACGTTGCGTCCAGGTTAGATCCTCAGAGGTGTTCTCACCCAGGAACTTGAAATTGCTCACCATCTCCACTTCCGTTCCCTCTGTGAGGATTGGTTTGTGTTCCCTCATCTTACCCTTCCTGTTTGGTGCTTCTGACATTAAGTGCAAGGTTGTTGCTGCGACACCACTCCACTAACTGGTATATCTCACTCCCGTATGCCCTCTCGTCACCATCTGAAATTATGCCAACAAAGGTTGCATCATCAGCAAACAGAAATGCCTACAGAAAGTAGCGGATACAGCCCGGAACATTTCAGATAAAGCCCTCCCCACTACTGAGCACATCTGCAAGGAGCACCGTCGCAGGTAAGCAGCACCCTTCATTAGGGACCACACCACCCAGGTTATGCCGATGACGTCATTAGGAAGCTCAGGACTCACACCAGCAGGTTCAGGACCAGTTATTATTCCTCAACCATCCGTCTCTGGAACCGCTTTTTTCAACTTCACTTGTCCTGTCTCTGAACTGTTCCTACAACCACTTCCAAGGGCTTTTCATCCATTGTTCTCAACAGTTATTGTTTATTCATTCATTCGTTCATTTATTATTGTTATTATTATTATTATTATTATTATACTAATTCATTTTTCCTCGGCTCAAGCTGGTAAAACCTAAGATTTAGCCTAGCACTTCTCAATTGCTAGGAACTTTCGGACTATTCTAGTGTATTTAGTATTATTATTATTATTATATTTTGCATCCGCACAGTTTGTTGTCTTTTGCCACATTGCTTGTTTATCCACCCTGCTGGGCGTTGTCTTTCATTCCTTCTATTAACGTCCTTGAATTTACCTGGTATGCCCGCAAGAAAACGAATCTCGGGGTTTTACATGGTGGCATATAGATACTTTGATAATTTTACTTTGTGGCTGCGCTGCTAGAATCTGACGCAGCGCTACATTTCCTTCCCCCACCCCCACCCGTGGTGCTCGACCCGCTGAGCTCCTTCAGCAGATTGCGTGCTGCCCCAGAATCGGCCGAATCTCCCTTCCATTCTTCTGATAACACCCCCTTCGCTGTAAACTAAGAAACAGCTCGCTGTTCCTGGTCAACATGAGGAGACCGGCCAGAGTGACAATGCCAGGCTGGAATACAATGGGATCAACAGTGCTCGGAGACAAAAATAGTGAAATTAACCAAATGAGAGCAAGACACGATTTAAGCAATACCCGTGAGGATTATGTGCAAATGTCTTACATTTCTATCGCAAATTGGTTTTAATCATTTTCCTCGCTTATTTTCCAATCCTTTATCCTGTCTCAGTGTAGATGTTGAGTGAAACCGTGGTCAAAACGTGGCGAAACGCTGCAGGGACAACCTAAACTGCAAATATTTTTCTTCCTGTTGCTGCTGGGGCTGCAACCCCTCGCTGATAACGGCGTGCAGTTTAATTGCGGGTCGCCACCAAGCGCGACCTCCAGCTGGCTGGGTGCCCGCCAGACGTGAGCTGCGAGCGGGGACGGGCGGGGGTTGTCAATCAAGCGCGCGTCACGGGCCGAGGCTCAATCAGAGCGGAGCGCGCGGCGGGTTAGACACTCGGCACCAGGAACCCGAGTGCATTTGCACTCTGCCTCACTCACGCACAACTGCCTGAGCTGGGCTTGGTTAAGCACTTTAACAATAAGGACTGGAGCTCTGAAGTAAAGAGGTAGAGGGGGAACTCGTGAAAACTCTGTTATCACAGAAAACATTCTGAGTTCAATCGGCGTGGCAGCAGCAAGGACAATTGAATTTTTAAGTTGCAACGCGAAGTCTCTTGGAGCTCAAGGCATCCTTCAGAAGTTTGTTGTAAATCCTGCCGTTCTCGGGAGTTGTCATGCGGAGGGTGCGGCGTGACGGCGCGGGGCTGCTGGCGGTCTGCTTGCTGTGGTCTGGCTGCTGGGGAGTCGTGAGCGAACGGACACGCGACTGCCAGCCGTGCAGCCGGCAGCAGTGTGAGGAGCCGCGAACTTGTCCGGGCACGAAGGTGCTGGATGCCTGCGGCTGCTGCCTGGTGTGTGCCCGGCAGAAGGGGGACACGTGTGGCGAGCTGGACGCCAAGCTGGGCAAATGTGACACGGGTCTGTGGTGTGTGAATGAAAGCCTGTCCAGCATTGAGGAAGGGGAGGACGGTGACAGCAGCTCCGGAATAGACCGAGGACCGCTGATAGGAGTCTGCAAAGGTGAGCATTTCCTATCGCACTTTTAAAAATGTAATCTGCTTATTTTAAATGGGCACGATCATGCAGTGTCATTTTGAACATGATTGTTTTAAAGTACTACGGTAAAGCAGATTTAAATTACCTGGCTGTCAAGTTTACTCACCTGAGAGAGAACGTTGTTGGGCGGATAACGCCACCAAACGGCACAACCTATCAAAAGCAAAGCAAATCTTAAAAACCAAACACAAGAAATTGTGCAGATACTGGAAATCAAAGTAACACAGAAAATGCTGGAGGAAGTCACCAAACCAGGCAGCATCTACGGAAAAGAGTATACTTGACGTTTTGGGCGGAGACCCTGGGTCTTGGCCGAAACATCGACTGTTCACTCTTTTGCATAGATGCTGTCTGGCCTGCTGAAATCTTAAAAACCATCCCGATGTCTCTCAGAATTCAGCAGGTTGCGTGTGTTGCCTTGGATTTTCAGCATCTGCGGATTTTCTCGTGTTTGGGATGTCTCCAGGCTTAGCTTCAAAAGTGTATTTAATACATAAGGTGAAAGTAGTAAATTTTTTTAAAGAGTCAATCACGAATGGATGATGCTGAGAACTACACTTTTAACGTATTAGTGAAAGGTGTGGCAGAATTGAAGCATGTTAAATCAACAGAAAGAAAAACTTGTACACCACACCTGTTTAGTCGCAATGTGGTCTGTTCACGGTGTCCTCGTTAACGTTAGCCAAGATAAATACCCCGGGTTTCCGCTGCTTCTCGAATTTGTGTTTGCAGAGTCACTTTCAACGTAATTTTTGTTTGTAGCTATAAGTTGCCTTCAACATTATACCCGCTAAGATTTCTGATCAGGGTTGCTGACAGCTGCTTCTTTCGTATGCCTCTTGGTGAAGTTCTGGGGATCATTCGCTGCCTCCTTTTGAGACAACCGTTGCAATTGTCGCATTTTAATTAAAATAACTACAGAACAGTAAGGTAGAAATTTGGTCTCGAAAGCCTGCTCCTAGAAGGGTGCAAAGAAAACTGCACGATAACCCTTAAAGATCCCCAATATTCCTGTTGTATGGCAGCTAGTTAAACTGTTTTCACACCATGTGTGAATTGAACCAAGGCAGCAATCGGGGGGGGGGGGGGGGGAACACCACGTATTTTAGTGAGAGAGCTCTCACTGATGTAGCATTCTGCTTGTAAGCCTAATTCCTGTTCTATACACACTACAAAAATGTAAGGAGTAAATTTTCAGTTGTTAAATTTGCAATGTTAACTTCTGAAGCAAAAACTTTGGAGACAAAAGTGAAGTGAAAATATTGCATTTTTCATGAGATAAGAATGCTCAATTTCTAAAGCTGGCCAGTTTTGCAAAGGTGCTTATAGAGATGGAGCTAGGGCTGTGATGCAATCTGTGTATTGGTAACTGTATAATAATGATTTTTTAAAAAAATGTTGGCACTAGATCAAAATTTCTTTTGTCATAGATTTTATGGAGAATGATTTGACAGTATATTCCTTTTCTCTTTGAAATCAAGATGATGATATCTCACCACTTCATTTGAGTTGCAGTTGTTCTTGGGAACATAAATCCAAACTGCTTGCTTCAAGAACAGGTGGAGTTTATTGTTCTATCTGGGAACAATTCATGATGGGATTCTGAATATTTGGACTATAATTTGCTGTAAAAGCAAAATAAACTTCATAATTTGTTTGACCAGATCTTTTGTGCCAGATCATTTAGAAGTGGAATAGTAGAGAAGTGTGAGAAAATGTGATTGGAAAGATAAAAAGGGAAAATGACAAAGTTTTAAAGTTCACATATAATTTTTAATGTCTGAGGTACATAATAATTTATCACATAGCTAAAAGATGGTTGTAGTTTAAATAACAGGACTTAATATTTTTAATCTGTGGTGTGCTTACACAAAATAGAAAATTAATTACTTGATGCAGTTTAGTGATGAAATGAGAAAATGCCATCCTTTTTGTACCATGATGGCTCTCTTTCAACCTAGACATTTAGATAACATCTTTGTCATCTTGTCATCTTGCTGTACACTGTCACTATCACATGGCAGCAAATTCTTCATGTTACAGTATGTTGGTTTAAGATAAATATTTCAGTATTGAGGAGGTTCTGAATGGAATGGAAGTAACCCTCACGCCAAAGTACCCTAAACTTGTGGATCATGAGGGAGTGCTCTTGTTTCCCTCAACCCTACAACAGAAGTGACATTGGGGGAAAAATTATTTCCTTTCTGAGCCTCTCTTCAACACAGGATTAACCAGGCAGAAATAATTGGAAATTCTCAGCAGACCAGGCAGCAACTGTAGATGGAGAAACAGGATTGATATTTCAGGCCTGTAACCAATCGGGGGGGGGGGGGGGGGGGGGGAGCTCCACAAATGTTGCCTAACTTGGTCAGTAGTACCAGAGTTTTAATTTATTTTGGATTTTTAGGAACTGTGGTGTTTTGTATCCCAGATTCAGCACCATTTTCTTTTGCTTCCCTCCCCCATTCACAACCTTTTCCATCTATTTAAATGTTTATAGATCTCTTCCAGAGAGATCAATTGTGATTCAGCAATCCTTCACCACTCTCTCACAGCCAGCACCACCAATACTTGTGTTATTCAGTCTGCTGATCTTCATTCTTACATTTGCTTTGTGCTCTCCATCCCTCACTTTCTCTGCAAATTAAAACAAGACACTGAGCATTTTGTAGTTCTAATGAAAGGCCCTGAAGTTGTTTAGAGTTAATACGATATATTTGAAATAAAAAATTGCTGGCAATACTCAGCAGGTCAGAGAGCATCTGTGAAGAGAAAATTAGGATTAGCACTTCAGGGCTAATTCATGAGGGATCCTGTTTCTCCATCTACAGTTGCTGCCTGGTCTGCTGAGAATTTCCAATTATTTCTGCCTGGTTAATCCTGTGTTGAAGAGAGGCTCAGACAGGAAAGAATTTTTCCCTCAATGTCACTTCTGTTGTAGGGTTGAGGGAAACAAGCGCACTCCCTCATGAATTAGCCCTGAAGTGCTAATCCTAATTTTCTCTCCACAGATGCTCTCTGACCTGCTGAGTATTGCCAGCAATTTTTTAATTTCAAATATATCGTATTAACTGTAAAGTGATTCTGGATGTCTTGAGGTCATGAAAAAACTCTATAGGAATACATGGCCTTGTAGTTGCAGTTAGATTTACAGTGATAAAATTAACAAATGTATTGCACTGGTCAACAAAGTTACCTTCTCTAATTGGGTTGTAAATCACAATTGAAATGCAAGCAGAGATCAAGCTATGCATTCTTTGATGCATATGCCAGTAGAAGTTTTGCAGAAGCATGTTCATATAACATAACAATTCCCCCTGAAGCTAGACATTCTTCAGTTCACCCCCATCATCCCTTGATGGATTTTACTCACCTTTTTACAGTAAGTCAATCTTTCCAGCTGTCAGGTTCAAATGGTTTCTGTGTTCAGAGGTATTTTTTATTATTGCATGCTCTTCTGAAGGATTGATTCCCAGTGTTCGTGATTTGACCCACCTGGCGATGACCTTTCTTATTGCAACCTTAATTTATTTGTTTCTGAGTTTAAATGTTTTTGAGCTTAAGCTGCAGAGAATAACAGAAAATGGATGAAAGAAAAAGCCAATATCCCTGTCTAGACTAGACTTTGAGATGACAATAGAGAGTAGGGAGTATCCTCTAATAGTAATTGTGGGATATGTACTTCTCTGAAGGTACATAATAGATTGAATGACTAAACTGGATTACTTAAACAGAGTGGAATGTATAGCACAGCCTGCATCTTTTTCAGAAAATATCCATTTAACCCCACTTACCATTTCCCCATGGCCATGTAATTTTCTTTTTTTAGTACAATTAAAAAGGAAAAGCTAAAGATTTGATGTGATTAACACAGCATCACAAAAGATTTTTTTTTAAATTCTGGTAGCTCCAATAAGTCTCGAGGTTGGGGGATGTCCAGAATAAATGTGAAATGTTACGTGATGGCAGATGGAGTAGAAGATCTGTTTGAGTTCATTAAGACTGACTACAGTTTTAATGGTTTTTGTTAAAACAATTAACTGAAATCCAAACGCCCACTTCCTTGTCTCTGGTCTTCTGCTTATATTATGAAATTCTCAATTCATACATAAAACATAAGAAGTACTCATCCTTCTGGCACCTCATTTGTGATGGTTTCTGATTATTTGAGTTTTCTCTGCCATTCAGTATGATTATTAGGTAATGCTATATCATTTTGCTATACAATTATGTCTCTCAAGAATCCCTAATATACATATTGCCTGAGAATTTGCATTCTTCTCTTGGAAGGCACACTAACACTGCCAGTAGAGCAGCTGCCCTGGACTCTGTTTGTCTGGAGAATGCATATTGTCTGTATGTGATGTACTTCAGTTTCCTTTAACTGCTCAAAACTATGTAGATTGGTAGGTTAATTAACTCTTATAGACTTCCCCTAGTGTGACCATTAGAATACTTTGGGGGGAGAGGGCTGGTGGGAGTTGCTGGTGAAGAATGGGGCTGGTGTTGATGAGAACATAAGGAGAAAATTTTTTTTTAAAAGGAATAATGTAGGATTAGTGTAAATGGATCACCCATGGTCTATACAAATGTGCAGCATGAAGGGCCTGTTTCTGTACTGTATCATGCTTGACTGTAGTGAAAAATTATTTTTATCTCATTCTTAATGACTCCTCCCTTATCCAGATACAATGATCTTGCAATGCAAGGTCTCCTGTTGGAGAAAACTATCTCTTAATATCTGTTATTCATGCTCAGAGAATTGTATTTATCAATGTAATTACCAATCATTCCTCCAAATTCAACTGAGTATTAGTCCATTTACATTATTTGTTTTCCAAAGGACAATTCCCATATCCTGCATGTCATTTGTTGTATCTGTGTGGTATTATCCCCAAGGCCAGCTTCTGCCCTTTCGTAAACCAAAACTCTACAGTGTAGTCTAATTCAAGGAAATCTGCAGATGCTGGAAATTCAAACAACACACACAAAATGCTGGTGGAACACAGCAGGCCAGGCAGCATCTATAGGGAGAAGCGCTGTCAACGTTTCGGGCTGAGACCCTTCGTCAGGACTAACTGAAAGGGAAGATAGTAAGAGATTTGAAAGTAGTGGGGAGAGGGGGAAATGCAAAATGATAGGAGAAGACCGGAGGGGGTGGGATGAAGCTAAGAGCTGGAAAGGTGATTGGCGAAAGTGATACAGAGCTGGAGAAGGGAAAGGATCTCCTGGAGACGGGAGGCCTCAGGAGAAAGAAAGGGGGGGAGCACCAGAGGGAGATGGAGAACAGGCAAACAACTAAATATGTCAGGAATGGGGTAAGAAGGGGAGGAGGGGCATTAACGGAAGTTAGAGAAGTCAAATGTTCATGCCATCAAGTTGGAGGCTACCCAGCCGGTATATAAGGTGTTGTTCCTCCAACCTGAGTTTGGATTCATTTTGACAATAGAGGAGGCCATGGATAGACATATCAGAATGGGAATGGGACGTGGAATTAAAATGTGTGGCGACTGGGAGATCCTGCTTTTTCTGGCGGACCGAGCGTAGGTGTTCAGCGAAACGGTCTCCCAGTCTGCGTCGGGTCTCACCAATATATAAAAGAACACCTTTCTCCTGAGGCCTCCCGTCCCATGATCCTTTCCCTTCTCCAGCTCTGTATCACTTTCGCCAATCACCTTTCCAGCTCTTAGCTTCATCCCACCCCCTCCGGTCTTCTCCTATCATTTCGCATTTCCCCCTCTCCCCACTACTTTCAAATCTCTTACTATCTTTCCTTTCGGTTAGTCCTGACGAAGGGTCTTGGCCCGAAACGTCGACAGCGCTGCTCCCTATAGATGCTGCCTGGCCTGCTGTGTTCCACCAGCATTTTGTGAGTGTAGTCTAATTGCTATGTTACTAAGGCCCTGTATGAATGCAAATCAAATATTTATCCAACCACCTTGTACAGAAAGAAATCTCATGATTTATCATCCCAATAGCTAACTAACCACGTTAATTTTCTGCACTTTGTATACCAGAATACTAAGATTCCATTATATATCATTGCTTACCAATGTCTTTGCATTTAAATGGTATATTTTTGTTAACTTTCAAAAAAATCTGTAATTTCCAGACATTACACCTTCTATGAAACATGTTTCAATATGTTTATAAACACTAGAAAACTTTTCCTGTCTCCTTTGCAGTTTATTTTCTCATCAGTGTTAGGTCTACATTCTCTACATAATAACAAGCTCCCATAGTGCTACTGAATTCAAAGGCCTAATTTACGTACAAATGTTCAGTTTTACAAACAACAGAACTAGATTTTCTTTTCTCCCTCCACTTTTACTGATTGTTGTTATCAGTCTTCTGTTATTTTTATGCCATTCGTTACAATGCTGTGGAGGTGTGTTTACCAAATTGAGTGATTTTCGACAAAATCAATTTATGGACGTCTGCAAAAATGGAATCTGTTTTGTTATCCAGGGATGGCATGTAGATTTGACTAGTTGAGACTGGAGTACTGATCTAGAATATATGCATGAAAATATCAGATGGGAAATAAGTTCAACTATGGTAAGTCCACCTCCCATCAAGCAGCCAAGTGCCATTCACATACAACCAGTTGAAGAAGGAAAGGAATATATACCATGGAAACAGTATCCCAGGAGGGAGTCATGCTATTAAAGGCATCAGTAGTCAGGGGTGGAAAGAAAAGGAATGTGAGACCATTCACATCATTTTAAGATGTTTTGCCATTCTGCTTTGTCATAGGGCTGAGGAAAATTACAGAGTTGAATGGTGATCCCACAATTTATTGCAGTATCTTTTAATTTCCATTGCATGAAAGTGTGGTATTGGTGGTCAGAGAAGTATTGTCATAGCCCACAGGTAAGTGGCAAGATTGATGAGAAAACACATGCTTATCACGATGTATATTTACATAATGTGGTGTGTTGTTCCTTTCCACACCTTGTGGTGCATCAGGCAGCAACCTTGCCGTTTCTTTAGCATTTTCGACTGTTTTGCAAACTCAACACATTAACCTAGCATGGATCGAAAGCGTGCAAGGAGCCGGCTGGATTTGAACCTGAAACCTCTTGCCTTAAAGTCCAGTCTGGATGCCATTACACCACCAGCAGGGTATTTAATGTGGCACATGCATTTTATTTTGAACATGACCTGTACGGCAAAAGTAGAGTTGATGTTAAAGCCAAATAGATTTATATAAATGTAACACTTACCCAACAGGCTGGTATATGTCTAGGGGAAAAAGAGATCCAGCCACTCACCAACCCACCTCCCATACACGCAGGGGCTGTGAGAATCGCGTTTATGCCTCGTGCCCGCCAACAGTATCAAACCCACAACAAATACCGTTATGAAATACACTTTAAAGAGTTTACTAAAATTAAAAGAGTATTAGGCAATACAATATATATATATATATATACAAGAAAAAAACAAAAGGTGCCAACTTATCAAAGTTCAGTCAGTTTAGTGCACATCGGTGGAGCTCATCCAGCGAACCACTCGACTCCTCGGTGGTTGTCCTCCCGAAACTCCCACTTCGGACTCCCCGGTGGTCGTCCGAGCGCACGTCCTCCTTCCTCGGCGTCTCCCTCCAGACTCTCCTCACACCCCAAGCCCGCGCAACCCCTCCCCCAAGTTCCCAGCCTCACAAAACACAATAACATTCCCCATTGATTAACAAATGAATACAATTACCATATCAGCCATTCTAAAGCGAAACAACGGCAAGAGAAACTTTGAACAGACAAAGAAGCATTCCTACTCGTAACAAACCAAAGAAGCCCTTTTTAGTAACATACACAGGACATTGTACATAAATGGAGTAGTAAAGCAATTTTTACATGGTATAGAATACCTGGGAACAATAACAGCCTTCGGTTACTGCATGCATAACAAAAGTTTTTCACTACGGTGCAAGTGACAATGATAAACCATGAGTATTTACCAATTTATTCTTGCTAGCCTTCTACAAGTAGGATAGTGATACATTATGGCACTTTCTTAAGTTGGATTTCATTGTAATGTGACTTCGAGAATTTTTTTTCAGTAATTCAACTGCCAAAACATTTAACATACTTAAAAGTGTCAGCGAGCAATCACACAATCATCAGTAACATAAATATTTCTTTTCCAAAATCTGCATTTCTTGTCCTTGTTAAAGCTGGAATTGTACTGGTTTAATTTTCTGTCATCAATACCAAGGAGTTCATTGGATTCTGGTTAATTGGACCATAGTAAATTGGGACAGCCACTTATTTGGGAGAATTCTTCAAGATCAAAAACAAAATGAGAAAATTGCTGGGATTCCCTTCATTTATTTGAGACACAATGCCTTAAGATTAGGAGCAGAATTAGGCCATTTGGTCCACTGAGTCTGCTCTACTGTCTCATCATGGCTGATCCGATTTTCTTCTCAACCCCAACCTCTGGCCTTATCCCTATATCCTTTCATGCCCTGACCAATCAAGAATTTATCATCCTCTGCCTTAGATATATATAAAGACTTACCCTCCACAACTGCCTGTGGCAAAGAATTCCACAGATACACCACTCTCCAGCTAAAGAAATTCCTCCCCATCAATTCTGAAAGGAAGCCCCTCTATTCTGAGGCTGCGTTCTCTGGTCCTAGACTCTCCCACTATAGGAAACATCCTCTCCACATCCATTCTAACAAGACCTTTCACCAGTGGCCCAGAGCCATCAAGTGCTCTTCATATGACAAGCCATTCATTCATGGAATCACTTTCATGAACCTCCTTTGAACCCTCTCCAGTTTCAGTGCATCCTTTCTAAGATAAGGGGCCCAAAACTCCAAGTGAGGCCTCGCCAGTGCTTCATAAAGTCTCAACATTACATCCCTGCTTTTATATTCTACTCCTCTTGAAATGAATGCTAATGTCACATTTGCCTTCCTCACACAGACTCAACCTGTAAATTAACCTTTAGGGAATCCTGCACAAGGACTGCCAAGTCCCTCTGTACCACAGTTTTTGTATTTTCTCTCAACTTAAACAGCAGTCAACCTTTTAATTCTTCTAACCAAGTGCATGACCATACAGTCCCAACACTGTATTCCATCTGTCATTTTTTTGCCCATTCTCCTAATCTGTCTAAGTCCTTCTGTAGCATCTCTACTTCCTCAAAACTACCTGCCCCTCCACCTAACCTCATATCGTCTGCAAACTTTGCAACAAAGCCATCAATTTCATCATCCAAATCATTCACATAAAATGTAAAAAGCATTGGTCCCAACACAGACCCATGTGGAACACCACTTATTGATTACTGGCAGCCAACCAGAAAGACTCCCTTTATTCCCATTCTTTACCTCCTGCCAATTAGTTACTGCTTTATCTATGCTAGAATCTTTCCAGTAATACCATGGGCTCATAGCTTGTTAAGCAGCGTCATGTGTGGCACCTTGTCAAAGGTTTCTGACAATCCAAGTATGCATCATCAACCAATTCTACTTTGTCCATCCTGCTTGTTATTTCTTCAAAGAATTCCTACAGATTTGTCAGGCAAGATTTTCCATTGAGGTAATCGTGTTGACTACGGCTATTTAATCATGTGCCTCCAAGTACCCTGAGACCTCATCCTTAATAATTGACTCCAACATCTTTCCAACCACTGAGGTCAGATTAACTGGCCTATAGTTTCCTTTCTTCTACTTCTCTCCCTTCTTGGAGTGGAGTGACATTTGCAATTTTCCAGTCTTCTGGGACCATTTCCAGAATCTAGAAATACTTTGAAGATCATTACTAATGCCTCCACAATCTCTTCACCTCTTTTGGAACACTGGAATGTACATCATCTCATCTAGGTGACTTGTGTACTTCATACCTTTCAGTTTCCCAGGAACCTTCTCTCTAGCTAAGGTAACTTCACACACTTAATGACCCCCTGACACCTGGAACTTCCTCCATACTGCTAGTGTCTGCCGTAGTGAAGACTGATGCAAAGAACTTATTCAGTTTGTCTGCCATTTTGTTGTCCCCTATTACTACCTTTCCAGCATTGTTTTCCAGTGGTGCAATATCCATTCTCGCTGCTCGTTTACACTTCATGTATTTGAAGAAACTTTTGGTATCCTCTTTAATGTTATTGGCTAGCTTACTTTCTTATTCCATCTTTACCTTAATGACTTTTTTTATTTGCCTTATGTTAGTTTTTAAAAGCTTTCCAAACCTCGAACTTCCCACTAATTGTTGCTTTATTATATGCCCTCTCTTTGGCTTTTGTTGGCTTTGACTTGTTAGCCATGGCCATGTCATCTTTCCTCTAGAATACTTCTTCCTCTTTGAGATGTTTATATCCTGAGCCTTCTGAAATGCTTCCAGAAATTCCAGCCTTTGCTGCTTTGCTGTCAACCCTAGCAGTGTTCTTTTTCAATCAATTCCGGCCAGCTCCACTCTCGTGCCTCTATACTCCAGTGTAATTACTGACACATCTGACTTTAGCTATTTCTTCTCAGATTTCGGGGTGAATTCGATCATATTATAATCACTTGCCCCTAAGGTTCTTTTCCTTTAAGCTCTCTAATCAATTCTGTTTGAGATACTATGCTGTTTCACTGGGGCAAGAGACTTGTTGCTGAACAGTTTCTGATTAGCAACAATTGCACACACTTGTGTGGCCATTAGACATTACACCACGCTTTGAGCGAACGGCTTTTAAGTGCCGTCAGTCGCGCGCGGTTGTGTTCAAAAAAGCAGTGATTTTTGTCACTGATATAGTTGGTGAGAAATAAGATTCCAAACTGTTTTCAAACATTTAGGCTTGGCGGTGCCAGAAATGGTGGGGGATGAAAATGAAATGGTTTCATGAATTCAACAAGTTAGGAACTATGAAGAACTTGAAGGTTGTAATTGAAATTAAGATTTGGAGGATGCAATTGTCAATAGCATTGTGAATCAATCCATTATCTGCTGTAGGAGTCTACTTTGATCTTATTCATTGCCTACTCTGGATGAATTCCTCCATTGATAACTTTTTAGAACTAACAGTTTTATACTACTGTAGTAGTATTGATTGTGTTCTAATTTGTTCTGTATTTTATTTGAATACATAATTTGTTACTCAGTTTGTCCTTTTTTACGTACCTTTTTAACTATTTCTGTGAAACTTCAGCTAATCAGGGTAGCTGCCTTATTGAGCCAGTATGTATTGGTCATGATGTGTCCCAATAAACCAGAATCCACTGTACTTGAATTTATAACTGCACAGTTAAGTTTGTGACTTAGCATGTTGGACAGCAGAATATGGGTGTGGTAGCGTAATGGTTAGTGCAACACTATTAAAGCTTGGGACATTTCAGAGTTTAATTCCAGCATGGTCTGGAAGGAGTTGGTATGTTCTCTCTGTGTATTGTGTGCGCTTCCTCCAGGTTCAAAGAAGTACCAGTTAGTAGGTTAATAGATCATTGTAAGTTGTCCTGTGATTAGGCTCGTGGCATGGTAGCATAGTGGTTAGCATAACGCTTTACAGTACCAGCGACCCGGGTTCATTTCCTGGCACTGCCTTTAAGGAGTTTGACCACACGGGTTTCCTCTGGGTGCTGCAGTTACCTCCCCCAGTGCAAAGACCTACTGATGGGTAGGTTGATTCGTCATTGTATATTGTTTAAATTGGGGGATTGTTGGGCTTGTCAAGTCGGAAGGGCCAGCTCTGCACTGTAACTCAATAAATAAAAATAAACAAATCACTGGCTTGCTGGGCTGGCAGTCTAAATAATAAAAAAAAATTATTGTGAATTAGAGCTTGTGAAAATTTGTGTTGTTCGTAATCCGAGTTGCATCATGCCATGATCTCACACCATGCCTGTGTTCACCAATCCACAGTGGTTCCTGGTTGATTAACACTGGAGTTACATTTTCCTTTCAAAATTTATCCTTGCTTTTATCAGTTTTGATGGCCTTGCTCTTCATCATCTCTGAATCTTCTTTCACTTTTCCAACTTTGGTAGATGTGGCTTCATCTGTTTCTCCGCCTACCTTTGCCCATTTATTAGATCCTACTTGGAACCTATACATTTGGTTATCATCTTCTGCATTTTGTGCTGCTGGTTGTGTCATAGTGCAGGGTCAGCGAAGAGCCAGAGGTTGGATGTTGGTGCATCTGTCCTCTTGTTCTGCTGCTTGGCATTGAGTCCAGAAATGAAATCCAAATATCCTGACCTAACAAGGCAATTGTAGACCCATCCACCCTCTCAAATGGTGCATGTTGAATGATTTGATGAATTTAAATGGGATCATTGACTTTGGTTGAAAAGGTAAGTTGTTTATTCCCATCTATAGATGCTGCCTGATTTGCTGAGCTCCTCCAGCACATTATGTGTATTGCTTTAGATTTCCAGCATCTGGAGTACCTCGTATGACTACGGTAAGTTGTTCGTTTATTTTACCAAAAATACTGAATTAAATAAATTCATTCCTTTTAAAATTGTTTCTTCATCAAAGGCACTTGAAAGCTGTTCATGAGCAAAGTTATGCAAGGAGCAAGACCTCAGCCCCTGTGGCTTGCGGTACGTTTCATGTATTGGAATGGAGAGAAGGAACAAGGAAAGCAGAGTTCTAGGAGAGAGGGTGGTTGCAGGGGTGAGGTCTGTTGTAACAGGTGTAGTTGTTTGAATAGTGTGGGGATCAGCCATGCTCAGACATACTACACTGGACTACAAAGATTTTGCTTCCTGGATACTTTTGTGTGTATCTTATAGATTTTGGGCTACTGAACCATGAAAATCGCCATGAAATTTCCCTACCTGGCACTTTTTTATTGAAATTGTCTATATTTGTTATTTCAACTTATAATTCAAGTCAATTAAAATGTTGCCCACAATGTAAGCTGAAAAGTGTTTTATCTTGTCCAGGCATGTTTAGGCAGGGCGGATGCTGCATGCCAGGACAGGTTTTAGAAAGGCTATAAAAGCCACACACACTTGTACACTGGTTTCTGATCACATTGACGTACATGCTCTACACTTAGCATATTATGTGTACTCATTATAATTAAGTAAGTCTATTTTCAGGAATATTTATTGCAATAGCTGTGATACTTTTATATTGCAACACGTACAACATGCTGGAGGAACTCAGCAGGTCGGGCAGCATCCGTGGAAACGAACAGTCAATGTTTCAGGCCAAGACCCTTCATCTGGACTGAAGAGGGAGGAGCAGGGGCCCTATAAAGAAGGTAGGGGGAGGGTGGGAAGGAGAAGGCTGGTAGGGGCCAGGTGAAAAACCAGTAAGAGGAAAGATCAAGGGGTGGGAGAAAGGATGGGCAGGAAAGGTGAAGAAGGAATGTAAGGGGAAAGCATTTAAGGGTAGTAGAAGAAGGCAGAATCATGAGGGAGGTGATAGGCAGCTGGAGGAGGAGGCAGAGTGAAACTGGGATGGGGGAAGGGAGGGGGAGAGAATTACCGGAAGTTAGAGAATTCAATATTCATGCCAAGGGGCTGGAGACTACCCAGACGTGTATGAGGTGTTGCTTCTCCTGTTGGTTCACCCTTCTGAATGATGTTCTCACGTCAGCCTCAGAGACTAAAATCGCAAGGTCATCAGGGCGGCTTTGGGAGTTTGTGAAGGTCCCTCCATATTTTGACGGACAAGACAAGCATAAAAGACTTTGAGCTCATGTTGGAGCGAGTTGTTGTTGTTGTCACCTATGTTGTTTGATTTGACTTTGTAAGAGGCAATAGCATTCAAGCCCTGCCACAGCTATCGAGCATCCTGCAGTGATTCAAGTTTGGTCTAGAACTGCCACTTCACACGTGATATGGCTTTTTGGAGATTGTATCTGGACCTCTTGTGTCACAGCTGATTGCCAGATCTAAATGCCACTGATCTGGCCTTCAGCTGATTGCAGCTCAAATGTATTAACAGGGAAGGGGCAATGCTAGAGAAATACTGAATTTCTTCATTAGCCTCTTTCCATCAGCCACTCCCCTTTTCCTCCATTCCTCTTCCAAACACACAGAGAACACAGCTTGAATTGTATAATGCTTCCAATGTAAAAAAAAGTTCACAAATCAGTTTTGGAAAAGTATGTTCTGTTTATTGATGAGCTCTATCTATGTTGCAAAAAAAAGGACAAAGTTTAAGATCTAATCACTTAAGTAGATAAATAACAGTTCTGTTACCTTGGATATTCTTTTTCAGGAATTTGTACTATAATAAGACACTTTATTTCTCTCTTTGTTTCTTATGGGCTGGGGGGGGGGGGTGGCACGGGTCAGTGACTGTCTCATTGTGCATTTGAAACACCACAAAATGAATGAGCTATTTTCTGAATGACTTGAAATAATTGGAACAACAAGAAACTTTTTATTTCCTCATACATCAGTGCTTCTAATATAAATGCTCTAAGACTTTGGGGAGGCATGAAAGTGGTTGAAGGAATGATAGTTAATGCAAAGGAGCGAGGGAATGAAGCTTGATACAGAAGTATCCTATGCTGAAATGTAGTCTTTATAACAGCTTCTCTTTGATTTTGCATTTTTCCTGCTAACGTGTACTTACAAAACATATTGCTTCAACTATTTATGCACCTGGGGAAACTTGTTAATAAGCAATAATAATTCATTCATTCTAAACTTTTAACCATCAGTACCTTGTCTGAATTACGCTCCAGTATTGCAGTTTAATCTCTGTCCAGTTTTGAATGGATTTGTGCCTACCTTGTAAATTTATCAAGAGATCTTTTATTTGTTAGACATTACTTTCTGTTTCCCCACTTTAAAATTTAAAAAGGTAAAATTAAATAATGGATGCTTTTGTTAGTTGCTGAGTAAAACAAAGGATTAATTTCAAGACATTAATTCATTGACAGACAGAAAAGTAGGTATGAGGTGATTTTATTATGACTTTGTGCCAATGAAAAGCAAACATTTTGATATCAAAGCTGGTCAATACCGGGTCTTTGACTTTGTGTTGAAGGGGAAATGTTCATCATCAACCTTAAAGTAAGTTGCCCACGGAGTGTCCATTGCCTCTACTGTACTTTCCTGCTTCATCACATTGCAACCAGCCCCCGCATAACTCTTCAACATTGATTCCTGTCAGGCATTAATTCAAAAGGGTCCCTAACTTCCAGCACTTGTGGTGCCATCAAGCTGGCTAAGTAGCAAATTCATTAGAATCCTTGACTGAGAATTGGGGGGGGGGGGGGGGGGGGGTAGAGAAACAAGCTATCTGATAGCTTTAGAATTTCATCTTATTACATAATGATTGGCAAATACGTATTTTTAAAATGCAATAATTGAAAATAATTGTATTACATCATTATATTCTGAAGTAGTTAGGGGAATTGCAATGTGCATTCCAAAAAGTAATGTTTTGGTGGTGCCAGAGGGGCAGGAAATCTAGTTTGGTATGCCATTAAAACTTGCATTTTATTCCATGAGATCTAATTAATCCTGAGGGCATTTTTTTCAGTCAAAATATTTCATCACTTAAATATTCAGCTGCTTTGCCTTGATTGTATGATGCAGGCGGCAAAAGAGTGCAGTCAGTGAAAGAGCATTGTACCTCTGACAGCAACACTGGGATTTCTGCCTTAAACAAGGTGCTGTTGGTTTCAAGGCATAATGATGGCAAAGGCCAATAATTTTACTAATGATAAGCCTCTTTTGTCATCATTGTAACTCAAGATTTGGGCAAAATATTGATTTCAATAATAATGAACATCTGTACAGTTGAATCTTAAGTAATCAAGTCAAATGTCTCAAGCTATGTCAGTTTGCTAAATTGTTCTGTAATGTCCAGTTAAGCAGTCTAGACCAAGTTTATTGTTACAATATGTGGGGGTGTTGCATTTTGATTAGGAGCCAAGAAGCATGACCAGTTGTTGCAAAACTAAAGTTGTTGTTGTGTATTTATGCTAGCAATGAATTAAAAGCATGATAATCTTCAAAAATGATCTGATTTATCAGAATACATCCATAACCTTATTGCTTTAATTACATGATGCTCATTTCTAATCTGAAAGAGCATACAGGTTTCCCCTGCTATCCAAAGGTAGAGTGTTCCTGTGAAATGGTTCGTAAGCCGGAATGTCATAATCTGAATAAGTAATTACCATTTATTTATATGGGAAAAATTTGTGAGCATTCCCAGACCCAAAAAATAACCTACAAAGTCATGCCAAGTAACACATAAAACCTAAAATAACAGTAACATATAGTAAAAGCAGGAATGACATGATAATTACACAGCCTATATAAAGTAGAAATACTTTTCTGCAATCATTGCAGCACTGTCTAGCGTAGCGAAAATCTCACTACGTAGCGGAAGCAGTCTCTCCAGTAACCTTTAAGCTATGAAGCTGCCAAATCATACCAAATAACACATAAAATGCACAGCCTATATAAAGTAGAAATAATGTATGTACAGTGTAGTTTCAGTTACCGGAATTGGGAAGACAGCGAGCACACTGATGATGGTGTGTTAGGCTGAGTCACCGGAGGTTGGGGTGCTCGGCAACTTTTTCCAATAAATTGAAGTTCCGTCACAGTTAAACACTTGCTTGTACGAATAACCACCTTCTGTAATTATTTTCTTCAGTTCTGCTGGGAACTTTTTGGCAGCTTCAGTATCAGCCTCTCTCCAGTAAACTTTAAGCTATGAAGCTGCCCTCGCCTCAGAAACCGATCAAACCACCCATGACTACCTTTAAATTACACTTTTGCAGCACTTTCATCACCATCGTCCAGTGCTTTCTGTTTCAGCTTATTAAAAAGACTGACTTATTTCTCCGTAAGTATAAGATAACAATGAAACACCATGCTTTGTACACCCATTAATCCACTCAAGCAATAGACTTTCCATTTTATCCATTATTGGATGCTGACTAAGAGAGACCACTTTGCTACTAGCAGAACCAGCAGTAACATCGGCAGCTTTCAAGATTATTTCTCTCTGTGTATGAATAGTGTGAATGGTTCAACGCGCAGACAATGTCCTTATTTCGTTCACCATGATTGAAACACTTAATTATGTCTAGTTTTACGCTAAGTGTAACACCCTTACAATCTCTTTTAGGCTTTTCCGATACCTTAGAACTCATCTTGCTAACGGATGCACGAAATGAATCGACATAAAGCACAGATGCTCAGAGGCACGTGTTTAAGCAATGCCGGCTAGAATGCAGTTCCGAGGGAGGAGCTTGGCTGCTAGGGGCGTGTGCTACCTTTTTCACGTGCTGCCTTTTCTGGTAACAGTGAAAATACCTTCGGTTAGCATAAACAAGTAACTAATGTAGGACTTTCTAACAGCGAGGTGTCGTAAAGCGAATATTCGAAAAACGGGGGCCACCTATAGTTAGTAGCCATACAGTACCGCTGAACGACATGTATTCAACATAAAAATTGCGCTTGCAAGTTTGGGAAGACAATTAAATGTAGAATAGATGTAAGACAGATTTAACCCAATTAATTTCTGATTTAATTTTGTTTATGCACACTTTTTAACATTTTGGGCTGAGCTAGACTAATTTTTAGTCTGTTCATTTATTGAACTAGTGAAGGAAAATATGTCTGGAGGAGGGCTGATTGATTTCATAGATGACTAATCGCTATTAAAATCTGTAAAATAATAAAAAATTGGCAATGGATATTGTTTGTTACCAAATAAAATATTATCAAAATTGGCTTGTAACCTAACTAGAAAACGAAGGTCCAGATTTTATTAGATTTTTTTTTACGCCTTATAAATTCCTTTCCTCATGAGTTACAGTCCTGTGTCATAATACATGTCATAATTAACTCTGGTCCATTGTTGACTCGGTGATATTCTCAACTGTATTCAAGTTAAATGGCAGTTTATGCTCTGGACTCCATAAGATCATTTGATTATATGCTCAATGAAAAATACAATATTCACTCTATTAGTGTCTAATATTGTTAGGTGTGTTTTTTAAAATTAATGCTCAATTTTTTGAATAATGCAAGGCCAGGTGATAAACAATTAGATTACACTTCTAAATAATATACACTTCAAATCAGGGTTTACACCTGTGGTGAACTACATATACCTGTCTGGACACGCCCCCCCCCCGCTGACTGCTCCTGTTGCTCCTCCCACAGACCCCTGTATAAAGGTGATTGGAGGCACTGCTCCTCCCTCAGTCTCCAGGATGTTGTGTGATGATCTCTTGCTGCTGATAGTGCTCTCTTCTAGCTAATAAAAGCCTATCTCTCGCCTCACATCTCCGAGAGTTATTGATGGTGCATCAACACCAGTAGCTTTAGTGAATTAATTCCAGAAGTAAAAAAAAATGGTGATAAAAATACTTTCGTGGAATCAATCTTGGCAGAAAGGCTTCAGTGATCAATTTATAAAAAGAATTTTAAGATAGAAGAAAGTAGGCAGTATCTCTGAATCATCAATGGCTTATGTTTATTGGGGATATTGGGCAAGCAATTTCCAAAAGAGCTTCACAGAATGTTGTCAGAAGAAACTTAGAACAAGAATTGGAAAATTAAATGGACAACTCCATATTTTGGAAACTTGTCAACTATAACCTTTGATGTCTCTTTGCCACAGCAAATCAGAATTTTCGATGTCTCTCCCCAGCTTCCACTACCCTTGCTACAAGATCCTTGAAGCTTGTGGATTATTCTTCCATCAAGGTTAAGATTATCCATATATTCATGCTATCCAGCTTGACCCTGTCACCATCTGTGAAATCCCTTTCTTGCAGCTGCTTTATTACATATTCAATACTGTAAAAAGGTTAATTGGTTATCAAAGTATACAACTCTGAAATTCTTCTTCTCTGGGTAGCCATGAAAACTAGAAAGAAAAACAGGCAGCACGATCATCAACCCTAAAATCTCCCCCACCCCGCACAAAAACTGACCAGGCACATCAGCCCTTCAATCCCTCCTCCCTGCATGAAAAAAATGAAAGAAAACAGTACAGGCATATTGATCCTCAAATCCACCCCCCCCCCCCCCCCCCCACCGCACAAAAACGAGAAAGATCGGGGGGAAAAGCACAGAATACAAAAATACTGTAAGACCAGGAAAAGAAGTCCATAGTCCAAATCCACATCTAAAATGCAGAAACCCTGGGCAACATTCTCTGGGAACAGCGGCAGGCTCTCTCCCCTCTGGTAGCGTAGCAGAGCAATCCTCAGCGATCGAAAGGCAGGCAGCCGGTGCTCACCTTCTGCACTCACTTCAATGTTTAAATCTCCCTCGTCACTTTAATCAGCGAACAATGGAAGCTTTAATCAGTGAAATTGGGTTGAACATCGGTTCACACGCCGTCCCATGGCCTGCCCGCCTCGAGGTTTGCACATGCTGCCTCTGCCTCTCAGAATCCCCTCAGAGACTGCAACACCCGAACAATTTCCAGACAGCAGATCACAGGCTCCAACAGTTCCAGAGTCACATTCAAGATGGAAAACAAATGTGAAGGAAGTGAAATAGTATGCTAATACAAAGTTAAGTTTCATGATCTATCAAGAAGATGTCAACCAAAGGAGCATTGTACACAGGTATCATCCAGACTGGAAAAATACTGTATGAATAGAATTTTTCCTAAAAGAATTGGTGAGAGTAAAGCTACAGTTTATAATTTTCAAAGCAAACTCCAGTTAAGCCCATCCCTTCCTCTGGTGTCTTGGGACAGAACCAAACTGTTCTCAACCTTAATGTCACATTTAACTCAAGGTTAACTTTTGACTGTCAAAACTACCAATCTCTGTGATATTGGCCATATTTCACTGCTTAAGTTCACGTCCCTTATTCATCCCTAATTTATTTGCTAACTGGGCTACTACCAATTTCATTTGGCTCATTTTCCATTTTTTTTCACCCATCATAAACTTGGACTTAGCAAATATGCTGTTTAGTAGTTTGTTGCAGTGTTCTCTTATAGAAACATAGAAAATCTACAGCACAATACAGGCCCTTCGGCCCACAAAGCTGTGCCGAACATGTCCTTACCTTAGATATTACCAAGGCTTACCCATAGTCCTCTATTTTTCTGAGCTTCATGTACCTGTCCAGGAGTCTCTTAAAAGACCCTATTGTATCTGCCTCCACCACCGTCGCCGACAGCCCATTCCACACACTCACCATTCTTTGCATAAAAAGCTTACCCCTGACATCTCCTCTGTACCTACTTCCAGGCACTTTAAAACTGTGCCTTCTTATGCTAGCCATTTCAGCCCTGGGAAAAAGCCTCTGACTATCCACACGATCAATGCCTCTCATCATCTTGTACACCTTTATCAGGTCACCTCTCATCCTCCGTCACTCCAAGAAGAAAAGGCCAAGTTCACTCAACCTATTCTCGTAAGGCATGCTCCCCAATCCAGGCAACATCCTTTTAAATCTCCTCTGCACCCTCTCTATGGTTTCCACATCCTTCCTGTAGTGAGGTGACCAGAACTGAGTACAGTACTCCAAGTGGGGTCTAACCAGGGTCCTATATAGCTGCAACATTACCTCTCAGCTCCTAAACTCAATCCCACGATTGATGAAGGCCAATGCACCGTATGCCTTCTTAACCACAGAGTCACCCTGAACAACAACTTTGAGTATCCTGTGGACTTGGACCCCAAGATCCCTCTAATCCTCCACACAGCCAAGAGTCTTGCCATTAAGACTGTATTCCACCATCATATTTGACCTACCAAAATGAACCACCTCACACTTATTTGGATTGAACTGCATCTGCCACTTCTCAGCCCAGTTTTGCATCCTATCAATGTCCTGCTGTAACCTTTGACAGTCCTCCACACTATCCACAACACACCCAACCTTTGTGTCATCAGCAAATTTACTATAATAACAAAGCATGTCCTTGCTGCTTTGCTAACCAAGTTTAAATTTGTACAGTGCTGTGCAAAAGTTTTAGGCACATAGAGTATATATAGCTAGGGCTTTTATCTATAGTATAAAATGAAAACATACTCAGGACTAATTTATCCTAGTTAATGCTTTATATGCCCCATTGACTTCCCTTCTCACTTTTCCCTCTTACAAAGAAATGTTGGTTTTCTAACCCATTCCACCTATCTCAGTACTTCTGATCTGCCTTTATGAAGTGTGGGAGAGGGTGTTGCGCATTTAAAGGAAATTTACTTCACCCATTGCAACAACAGAACTCCATTAGTATTTACTTTCCAAGTCCAATGATGATGCTGGGAAGTAAGGTTAAAGGCTTGGGTTCTGATTTCAAAAAGTTTCAGATAGCTGACAAAACTTTTTTACTGCTGCTACCTGCAGAAGCTCCACCAGCAGTTTGTTAAGCTACCATTTAACGTACTAGCCTTCTGAGTATCTCATGAGCAACAGAATGAAGTGAGTAAGATGAATGTTCAAAGACTACCTGAACCCACTTGTTAGCATATTTACTTAGTGCTGTGCAGAAGTCTTTGGCACATATATAGAAGGATACCTAATACTTTTGCACAGTATTCTATATGTTACCAAATAACATGCAATACTACTTTGCTAATACAAAGCTAAGTACTCTTATTTCTGTTTCCCAACCACCTTTCTATTTTAAACAATGAACAGTACAGCGCAAAAATCTTAAGCCCTAGCTATATATACTATATGTGCCTAAAACTTTTGCACAGCACTGTATGTATTTAAACTTGGTTAGGAAAGCAGCAAGGACATGCTATGTAATTATAGGCCAATTAGTTTAACATCAGTGGTGGGAAATTATAGGAAAAATTTGAGGGACAGGATTAATTTACACTTGAAAAGCCAAGAACTGGTCAGCATAGATTTGTTGGTGAGAGATCCTGTCTGACTAATTGAACCAAGAACTTTACAAGAAACTTAGTGATAAAGGTAGTGCTATTAAAGTGGTTAACATAGATTTCAAATGGCCTTCAACAAGGTTAGAGACCATGGGATTAAAGACAAATTGGCAAATTAATATCTAAATTAGTTTGTACAGGAACAGAACCTAATGATAGAACTGTTTAAGATTTGGATCTGATGCAGCACAAGATACACTATATATAGCAATCTTATAAAAACATAATGTATAGGTAACAATGTACAAATTTGCTTTTGTGTCTAGTGGTGTACTTCAGCGGTAGGTCCTGGGGTTCTTATATGTTATATACATTAATACCCAGGAGGTGTTTGCAATTCGAAATGTAGTTCTTGAGAAGGTGACTCTTAGCATAACTTAAGAAGCTTCTAGATGAGTCCTCAATCACTAGGAAAAAGCACACGTGGACCAGGTGTGGGTAAATGAGATTAAAGTAGATAGGTACTTGAAGTTTATTGTATTTCTGTGCTGTATAACTTCTTGCAGGGATCTATCAACCCCTTGTTTAATGGTATTGGTCCATGGCATAAAAAAGGTTGGGAACCTCTGACTTAATGACTTTTGATGGTAGTACCTTTTTAGCACACTGCGCTAACCACTCCTTGCCTCCAACCTCTCATATGCACTTGTATGATTTCTTTTTAATGAGTATGCCTTGAAATAGTGTGTTGGATGGCAGGGAACTGCCAACACATTCATTTATATGTTTGGTTGGCATTGTTTGTTGCATCATTTTCGGGATATGCTTGGGAAGCAGAGGCAACACTTGGGGGTGGTGGTTGATGGGCGGGGAGGTGGGTTGAGAGTACTGGTGGAAATCTGAATCAGCTGGGGCTTGTCACCATTTCCTCCTTGGAAGTTCTCAAAATTGGAGAATTCAACTGTCTCCTTCTGCTATGGTTTGACCGCCTTGACGGACTTTGATATTGGTGCAAAACTGCAATTTAAAAAGAAATTACAACATATTTCAGGGTGTTGAGTTAAAAAAAAAAAGAAATTTACTGATCTTTAGTTGGACCAAGATATTTTGAATTCCTGCTGTTAATATTTGAGCAGTGTATCTGAAGTGACAATTCATATTAATGGGTGAACCACACTGCCTGTTTCAGAGTCCAGATTAACCAAGCGCAGTGTCATTGCAGATCCATTCCTTTGTAACATTGCAAAAAATCATATAGTGGCTCAGGCTATGATGGCAAATTTCATGTGTTCCATGTTATACTTGCAGCATACTCTAAACATGGGCTTACAGCTAACAGATAATGTTTGCATATTATCTGTTGGAGCTCTGGTTTCTTTGCCCACGTTCTAAAGGTGTACAGGTTAGTAAGATGTGGGTATGCTATAGTGGTACTGGAAACATGGTGACACTTGCAGGCTGCCCCAGCACATCCTCCGACTGTGGATGATGCAAATGAAGCATTTCACTGTCTGATGAACATGGACAAATAAAGCTAATCTTTAAAACAATGGTTGTGTTACATGCTCTCAGTAGCCTAAATATTGGAGAATGCTTCTTTTTCAATATCTAAGCCACAGTTTCAATGTAGAAGTACTGGCATCAAGTGACTGCAGTCTCTTAAGGCTGGGTGTATTGTTTTGGGACTAGTTGTAAACCCAGGACAGACTTTCTGATAGCAAAGGGATTGTGAATAGAGAGCGTCAGGTTGGATTATTCTAGACTTGGCCTGGAAGTTGTGCTTTGGTTGATCAGAGGTTAGTGGTCAAAAGTCTAGAGAGGTGGTTCGTTTCGTGCTTGGTCAGGCTTGAAACAAAGTTTAACACAAAGTACAGTGCAGATGCTGTGGTCAAATCAACACGTACAAATAAGCTGGATGAACTCAGCCGGTTGGGCAGCATCCAGATTGTTTGAAACAAAGTTTGATTGAGGGACTTTCCACGTATGGATGTCTCTTGCATGGAAGTGTTAAAGCAGGGCTATTTACCATGTGACAGTTGAACATCAATTAACAGTGGCTCCCGGGTGAACATGGTGCAATTGTAGCACAGACGTCTAAAAGAATCATTGCACACACAATGATGTCATTGTAGCGTGTGAATCATATGATTGGTACAAAGGTAAGAAAAACAACTGCAAGTACCTGGTGCAATGTTACCACTGTCATTTTGTCACTTGCTAATCTACATTAGTCCCATTTGTGCTGATAAAAAGAAGCAGGTTTCAGTATCTCAGTTAAAGTTATTTAGAACCTATTTTACTTGTATGTTTATCATGTAAAAGCAACCTCATTAAATTAACAAAACATTTACCTTTGCAGCTGCTGATCTATTTGATAAAGTTATTATGAAATGTTATCAAAACTATGTCAATAAGGAGATTGCAGCACACAGTGGAATGTTTTGATAGACTAATGGTTTTGAGGTCATTTAAAAGATTTGTGTGGGATGTAAACTCTGGAAGATGACTTTGTATGAAGATATTGCATGATGCTATTACAACATGGTTAGAATATTAGTGATAATGATCTCCTTGAGCTAGATTTCAGCTCCTAAAAGCAAGATCTGCCAGCTATGATCCCAATACTGGAAGTTTAATCATATGAAATTTGAAAGTATGCATTTATTGTAGAGTTGTGTTCCCAGTAAGTTCCAGCCTGGATGGCCACCTTTGACTACCACCACATCACAGTCTCTTACCCTTTAAAAATGATTATTTAAAAAAAATTTCGATCTCCTTCCCAGCTGATTATTCTATTTCAATTATTATCTAATTTGTAGGTTTGGTACCCATGATATTTATTGGTTAGGCTCAATTATGTTCTGCTTATGAGGTTTGGTGGTGGATATTTCTAGGCGTTTTCAGTAGCATTGGGTCTAATATCTGGACTGTGAAGAGAATACATTTTCATTATTTCCAGTGCTGCTGCTTATGGGCACAGCAATTTGTCTTTACTGGGTTTTGAGCTCTTGTGTAACGTAGAGGATTATTCAAAGTTTAATCCACCTGATGTTTAGAGGTGTTTTGCTGCCTTTAGATTGATAGCAAATTTGTGTTATGCTCACTTTGGCCATTGCTTGATGGTGACCCAAAGGTGCAGTGGATTCAAAGCCTCCCTCCAACTACGCCAACTCAATGGGGAGGAAGGACAACTTGTATGAAATCATATGCAAACATGGATTTGCAAAGCCTGGAACTGTTCAGATGGGCATTGGACTAAGGAGCACAGGATGAATTGACTTTACAAAGTACTTTCTAAATGATCAACAGCAGAAGATCAGTTGGTTTATGAGGGCTCAAAGCAAAACTCGAAATAAAGGCATTCAGGAACCAGGTTACTGCATCTAAATTGGATAACAGGTCAGAGCCCAGAAAGAGGGGAGGAGCAACTTGGGTAAAACCATTAAAATGAAGTGAAAGGTGTAATTTCTTAGAAATAATAACATTTAGTGAAAGGGACCCAGGATCATCAAATGCTGGGACTGAAAGAAACAATGAATGATGATTTAATAAGACTTGTGTGAATAAATTATTGCAAACTTCTACATTTTACTCTCATTAATATGATAAAGAAAACTAATATTTATTTAATCATCTACAGCTAGTAGGTAATATAAAACATTCCGTCAAATGAAGTGAAATTTCGAAGTTTTGTATGATATAATTTTGAAAAACCTAATGTAGGTCTGAATGCATTGACAAATATTCCATGAATTAAGCAGAAACCAATCTGTAGGCGGGTAAGGATTCAAATGTTTATTATGAAAGTCTGTGTGAACAGATTAGCAATGTGGGTTTAACATGTTTTTTTTCTGAGTATAATGCTGCATTCTAACCAGCATTACAGTTATGTTTTGTTTCTTTTTTTTTAAAAAAAAAGTAATTCCTGAGTCAGGGATCTGTCCCTTCCATTTGACCACCTTGGGGGGGTGGGGGGGGGGGGAATACTGAGGATGCAACAACCTCTAATTCAACATAGTGGAAGGAAAGTTAACCTAGAATTTACTATAGATGATAAACATTTTCATACATTATTTGTTTGCCATCTGGCAATGCAAGAATTTATACAAATGGCCATTTCTATTTATATTAAATACCCACCATTACCAGTGTGTTTTTCCCTACCTGTAAATATACCAAATCAAAATAAATTTCTTTACAACTTTACTGGCCAGCTCTCCTTTTCCACCGTTCATATGCATGCAAGCTCCCCTGTAATACTGCATTTCCTCATGTTGTTGAAGGATGGTTGGCTTTTTTCATGTTCAGTGCTGAAACAATAAATGCCAGGCACATTCAGTGTGACTGATATTGTGAGTGCACGACTAGATGTTTGTACGCATGTCTTTTGCTCATACAAGCCTACATAATGCTTGTCCAGAATCAGACTACAAGTGGGGAATTGAGACCTGCTCTAGCATTGGTTAAGGGGTCCCAAGCATGCTTGTAACCGTCACAAAGTCCAAAGCACCTTTTGGGTTGCAAGTATATATTTTTTTCTTTTTAGATTTATTTTCTTCCATTTCCCCTTACTTTCCTCCTCTACAAACCTCAGTTGCTCCTGTTATATTTAAAGTTCTCATTTGTGTGCAAGCCACTTCAGCCCCCTTCCATCGAATCGCTAATCATAATCTCCCTAACACCTATCCCTTCAAATAACTAAATCGTTAGCTTATGTTAAGTGTATCTAAGGGTCACATGAGAGGGTATTTTCAGGGTCTCAGTAGAGATTTTAGTGCCTTTGTGAACTACAGGGAAGGTACTAGAGACTGGAAGATGGCTATTGTGCTTTTTAATTTGAAGTCAACTGGGGGTGATAAATCAGGGAACTTCAGGCTGGCGAGCTTAGTATCAGCGATGAGAAGGTTATTGGAAGGGATCCAGCTTTATTTGTAATTAATTAAGGATAGTTAGTATAGCTTTGTACAAAGCAAATCATGTTTTATAAATTTGAATGAGTTTCTTTTTTTGAAGTGGTGACCAAGAAAATTGCTGAAGGCACTGCGTTAGGCATTATCTATATTAACTTTAGCAAGGCCTTTCGACAAGGGTCCCTCACAGTATGTTGGTCTCTGGAAGATTAGAATGCCAGAGATCCAGGGTGAGTTAGCAAATTGGATACAAAATTGATTTGGTGATAGGTGTCATAGGGTGGTTGTGGGGGTTGCTTTTTCCAGTTTGGCGGTCTATGACCACTGGTGTACTACACAATGGTTGTGTGTCCTTTGTTGTTTTTCATATACAGTATCTAAAAGATTTAGATGAGAATATAGGTAGCATAATTAGTAAGTCTGCAGATATCAACAAAAATGGTGATTATATAGTAGCAAGTTTAGATATAGATCAACTGTGAAAGTAACAAAGGAATGGCAGATGGAACTTAACTACAAGTGTGAAGTGATGCATTTTGGAAATACACAGTGAAATGCAGAGCCCTCCGAAAGTGCTGGAGAACAGATCTTGTCGAAGAAAACAATTGTCTAAAAATGGGAAGATGGGAGACAAGGTGGTAAGGAAGGTATGACATGTTTGCTTTAGTGTCCAAGGCACTAAGTATAAGAATTAAGACATCATGTTATCATTGTGCAAAATATTGGTTAGCTTGTCCTTGGAGTATTGTGTGCAGTCCTGGTCACCACACTCTTATCAAAAAATCTATGACAAGATGAAAATGATAGAAGTAAATAAATTTGAGAGGCATAGGCAGAGTAGATGGCTTGGGTCTGTTTCCCATGGTAGTAGTGTCTAAGACTAGATGGCATAAATTTAATGTGGTGGGGGGGGGGGGGGTGGAGGTTAAAGGAAATCTGAAGTAAGTTTTCACATAAAATGTGAGAGAGGCATGATGATTGTCATAATCACATTTGGCCAAATGGCCTCTTTCTGTGCTCTACAATTGAATGACAATGATTCTACGCTTGGGTCTCACTCAGAGTAGGATCTGTACTTGAAACTGGCTGAGGCCACCTTCTTACATGATATACTTCAATATGTCTTTCCTAGTCTGAATAATGTCTCAGCCCACGTGTATTCAGATGAACCATGCTTTATACAAATACTTTAACTTTCAGTTTATATCAATTTGAATGGTGCTATAGCCGACATAAACTGAATTAGTATGAGGCAATTTTTGTCAATGGCTTCACAACCCTTTTAAGCACAATTTCCTGGTGTAGCTTTGTGTTCAGTTGAGTTGGAATTGGTTTGATCAGTCACTGTGTACTGAAGTACAGTAGTCTTGAAACCATAATTTTTTTGTGCTTCAATATGAACTCAACAAAATTCTTGGGAAGTAAAACTGAAATATATTATGATCATATGGAATCTCTCTTCAATTCAACTTGTGCTGTACACAAGTCAAAATGGAAATCACGTAACTGCAGTCAGTAAGATGTTGCATTGTTTTTATTTGCTTTGCCTGTAAATACAGTCTGGACCAGACTTTCTCAAAAAGAAAAGTGCACTCAACTTTTGAAGCAGTTCATTACAGTCTTAATAATTTGCTCCTATTCCAGAATCGCTTGTTTATTTTAAACTAACATGGCACTCTGAAATTTAAGTTCTCACATAAGGTGTATACGGTACAGTACCCGAGTCAAAGCTCTCAATCATTTTGATAAGAACACTTAAGTGCTTTTGCAATATTATAAATAGCACTATCCTGAACAAACTTAAAATCAGCCAAAATTATTAATCAAGAATGATTACTAAGAAGTTGAAAAACACTAATTGTGCCAGTATGTATAATACAAAAATGCCTTTCTGTAAGGATTTGGTTCTTAATGGAAGTTTACTTTCTACCATATTTTTTATTAAGCCTTTTGTTTCTTCGATAGTGCAGAATTCAGCTTTCAGACTGAGCACCTAGCAAACAGTAAACTTGGTGTGCTTGTGCAAGTTTAATGTCAGAAAGCTTCACTGCTGTTGGAAAGCTGTGCATAACAGCGATCCAGAAAGGTAAATCTTCAATGTGCTGAATGGAAAGACTTTACTGAAAACTGAACAGAATGGCAGAGTAAGTAGATTAGTGTTCATAGCCCTGACAACCTCTTCTTTTCTTCCTAGGGAGTTGTCTGTTCTTCTTCCTGCTACCCGAGAGACAGATATACTGTAACTTCATGTGAAGAGAGGGTGCACTGAATTTGATAACATTTAGGGAAGAGATTGTTTGTTTGTTTTTAAATTTGATCAGTGAGTCATTAGTAGCTTGGAAGTCCTGAGTTTACATTGGTGGTAGGTTGTTGTGGAATGGAGAATGAAGCCACAGTATCTAAATAATGTCAGGTCATAGATTATACCTTTTGGGGAATTGTAATGAAAGTTGATGTTGAATAATTTTGATCATAAGAGATAGGAACAGAATTGGGTCACTTGGCCCATTAAACTGCTCCACCATTCCATTCTGGCTGATTTATTATCCCTGTCAAACCCATTCTTCTGCCTTCTCCCTGTAACCTATGATGTCCTGACTAATTAAGAACCCATCACCCTCCGCTTTAAACTATGCTCAATGACTTGGCTTCCACAGTCATCTGTGGCAATGAATTTCACAGATTCACCTCCTTCTGGCTAAAGAAATTCATCGTCTATTCTAAATAGATATCCCTGTATTCAGAGGCTGTGCCCTGTGGTCCTAGGTTCACCTACTATGGGAAGCATTTTCTCCACTCCACACTACCTAGGCCTTTCAATATCAAAGGTTTCAATGAGATACTCGTTCTCCTAAACTCCAGCAAGTACACGAACCTGCTTTAAAATGAGTGCCAACCAACTAGCATAGCTGAAATACCTTCTCCCACTACTATGCTAAAGGCAGAGTGGCAATTTGACTATTTTTGTAGTACTGGTATGTTCCCATTTTAACTTTGCAGGTTTTAAAGAAATCAGCAGATGCATGGGCCAGGGGGAAAAAAACTTAATAATTTTCCTCCAAGCTTTTCATTCACCTTATCTAACCACAGTTCCATTTATTAGAACCTTATCAAAAGGCAGTGGGTTAGAGTGGCCTCACCTTCCTAGGTGGTGAATCAAATCAGCCTACTTGGGAGTTTCTCCACCAAACTAGAAGCTATTCCTTTTAATCAATCTGACCTACAAAAGAAGGTGCAAGCTGAAGAACACAAGGTAAATAAGAACATCTAACATCTTGGATGCTTGACTAGGACATGAAGTACCAATCTCCTCCAAGTTGAATCAGCCAAGAAAATAGTCAAGCTTGCTCATTTAATAAATGCAGGAGAAGAACTGGGTAATGTTCTCACTGAGTTCTGAAGTAATTTTGTTAATTGGGTCAACATGCTTTCAGTCAAGATTGCACTGGCCTGCTGTCTCTGAGGTTGTGCCTCAGACTTGCGTAGTTGTGTTTAGGTTTGTAGGGATAGTTTTGGGGAATGGAGTTGGGGAGTAATGTTATGGTTTAGGGATAGGGATATGGGGAGTTAGAGGCTGGAGTATAGGCCTTCATTCCATGTTCGAAGACCAGTGGATGACCAGAACATCAGTGGATGGATGTTTGGCCAGCAGATGCTATGGTTGAAGATCAGTCAAGACGAGGGTTGGTGCCCCCTCCCTCAGGTTAGCAAGTCCCTCCAGGTCCCAGGTTTAGAAGCCTGTATGGGGAAGAAGCCCAAGGGCTAGTAACCTCCTAGATATGGGAGTCAGAGAGTCCAGAGTGGGAAGCCTGGAGTTCACTATCCAGAGTTCGAGGTCTTGTCATCAGCGAGCCTTAGGGTTGATACCAAAGCTCGAAGGTGGATCAAAAGTCAAGGCCCGATGGCTGAAGCTCTGAGTCTGCAAAAGCTCTATTTACAGTGCCTATAAAATGTATTCACCGCCCTTGGAAGTTTTCATGTTTTATTGTTTTACAACATTGAATCACAGTGGATTTAATTTGGCTTTTTTGACACTGATCAACAGAAAGGACTTGAGTCAAAGTGAAAATCAATTTCTACAAATTGGTCTAAAATTATTACAATTATTAAACAAAATAATTGATTGAATAATTATTGACCCTCTTCAGGTCAGTATTTAAGAGATGAACCCTTGGCAGCAATTACAGCCTTGGGTCTGCGTGGACATGTCTTCATCAGCTTTGCACATCTGAACACTGGTTTTTCCCCATTCTTCTTTACAAAACCGCTCAAGCTCTGTCAGATTGCATGGGGATCGTGAATGAACAGTCCTTTATGTCCAGTCACAAATTCTCAATTGGATTGAGGTCTGGACTCTGACTTGGCCACTCCAGGAGATTAAATTTGTTGTTTTTAAGCCATTCCTGTGTGCTTTGGTTTTATGCTTGGGGTCATTGTCTTGCTGAAAAAACAAATCTCCTCAATTGCATTTCTCTTGCAGACTGCATTAGGTTTTCCTCAGGATTTCCCTGTATCTTTCTGCACCTTCACAAGTATTCCGAGGACTGCTGTAGTGAAGCATCCCCACAGCATGATGCAGCCACCACCATGCTTAATGGTAGGGATGGTATGTGTTTAATGACATGCAATAATTGGCTTAGACCATATATGTCAAACTCAAGGCCCGCGGGCCAAATCCGGCCCGCGGTGGAATTATCTTTGGCCCGCGAGATAATATCTAATTACTATTAAAGCTGGCCCCAGTAATCGAAGCGCCTATGGCGTATGATATGGCTAATGCTGAGTTTATTCAGGTACCAGGTTTTCAGGGTTTTTAGTGTTTATTTGGCAGTCTTGCTCGACAGTCTTCTTCATAAGAAACGGAATTTGTAAAGTGAAACACTTTGTAGTTATAGCAGAGACTGAGACACATGAGAGCAGGCTGAAAAAACGGAGGCAACAAAAGCTGCGTTCGCACACGTCCAACTGATCCGGCCCGCATGAAGCTGCATTTTGCTCAATCCGGCCCGTGACCTAAAATGAGTTTGACACCCATGGCTTAGACAAAGCATAGCATTTAGTCTAATGGCCAAAAAGCTCAATTTTGGTTTCATCAGACCATAGAACCTTCTTCCAGCTGATTTGAATGTCTCCCACATGCCTTCTGGCAAACTCTCAGATATCATGTGAGTTTATTTTTCCAACAGTGGCTTTCTCTTTGTCACTCTCCCATAGAGTTGCAACTGGTGAAGCACCTGGGCAACAGTTGTATGCGCAGTCTCTCTGACCTCAGCCACTGAAGCTTGTAACTCTTCCAGCCTTGTCATAGGTCTCTTAGTGGCCTCTCTCTCTAGTCCCCTTCTTGCATGGTCACTCAGTTTTTGAGCACAGCCTATTCTAGGCAGATTACAGCTGTGCCATATACTTTCCATTTCTTGATTGATTTTACTGTACTCCAAGGTATTTTCAGTGACTTGGAAAGTTTCTTCTCTCAATCTCCTTTCAATAACCTTTTTGCAGAGTTGCTTTAAGTGTTCTTTTATTGTCTTGGTACTGACTTACCAGCAGTTGGACCTTCCAGATATAGGGCATATTTATTACAATGCATTGAAACACCTTGACTGCACACAGGTGATCTCCATTTAACTAATTATGTGACTTCTAAAACCAATTGGCTGCACCAGTGATGATTTGGTGTGTCATTAAAGGGGGTGAATACTTAGGAAATCAATTTTACTTTGTTTTATATTTGTAATTAATTTAAATAACTCTGTAGAGATCTGTTTTCACTTTGACACAAGAGTCTTTTTCTGTTGATCAGTGTCAAAAAAGCCAAATTAAATACACTCTGAGTCAATGTCGTAAAACAATAAAACATGAAAATTTCTGGGTGGGGGGGTGAATATTTCTTATAGATACTATATATGCAATGAAAATTTTTGTACATTTTCAAAGGGAGGAACTTGGCTAATCTTTTGTGAAAATGAAGTAGACTATCATGTACACATGTTGTTAATTAGTACAAATTATGTGAGCTGTGTAATCTGTCACCAAGGAAGAATCGGTTTGCATGCTATTGGTATTTAATTTCCCCCTTATCCCTATTTTTTTTTGCCATGGATGTATGGTTGTTTTCTTGCATTAAAAAGTCCATTTATGAGTACTTGATGCAACAAACTTTTTTCTCAGTTGGGGTCCATGGATGTTCGTTTCTAGCAGACTTTTCTGGTTCAACAAATTGCTATGGGTGTCTGTACTTTTAAATTATTTTGACTCTTAAATAGTTTGGGACGTCCTGACATCTTGAAAAGTGCAAAACAAATGCAGATCTTTTTGGCAGCAGTAACTTTAACCAGTGTTCTGGTTGAAGAAAAGTTCAGTGATCTGTTAATAGTTTCATAAAAAATAAACTAATTAAATTTTTTCCTTCAAAATCTAATCTTTTTCCAATGAAGTGGATGATTCTGTAATCTACATTAGAACTTCTATAACAACCCTGAACATGAAATCTAGATTGCCTCTGTCTAGGTGTGAGTATCTGTTTACTGTCTGTAGCAAAATATAAGTCTAGCCGTCAGAATTAGTTAGCTACTTATTACTCTAGCAGTGTTTGAAATTAACTTTTTCAGAAAGTAGGCCAATCGTAATAGAAATTGTACTTTATTGCTATATAGTAAAATGTGTTTTTAATTTTCGCAACTTAATGGTTGCCAAAAAGCACTGTTACTTTATTTTTGTAGGTTACTATCCTCCAATGATTTAACCATGGAGCATGGAAACAGGCCCTTTGGTACAACTGATCCATGCCAGTCATGAGTCCATTTGAGCTTGCCTTGTATCTGAAAATAATTCACTTAAATTGAAAGCTAATTCAAATGCATACTTCGTATACCCACAGCAGGATCCTTGAGCATGAAGAGAAGGGGTTCAAAGTAGTGGGAGATGGACAGTTGCATTGTTCACTTTTTTAAAGTGCTCTCTTGGTTTGAGAATGGGCCCTATATCAGCTTCCCAAGAACAGTCGGAGATGGCAATGGATGTTTGATTTTTGCAGTGATTCCACATCCAGTGAACCAACTAAGTAAAAATAAGTGTAATTCCGCTTTAAAATGACAAATAAACAGGGTTTTTAAAAACTGTCTACTTTTAATATATTTATTAATTTATTTTTTAGTACTCAAACACTTCTAAACAAAAGTTCTAGTCACTTTGTTCATTAGTATCACTGTAGTTTTATAACTATGCTCTAATTGTGGTGAATTCTGCCCACTGCAGATAGAACTGACCCTCAGTGAAGGCTATCATACAGTCAGAAGGAAACCCTTGCGTCATTGAGGCATGGCTTTTCTTTTAATAGTCTTGCTCTGTGAAGCCGGTATACGCGAAACACAATGAATTGGATTTTTATTTATTTATTGAGGTGCAGTGCGAGTAGGCCCTTCCAGCCTTTCGATGCTTCCGCCCAGCATCCCCGATTTAACCGTAGCCTAGTTAAGGGATAGTTTGCAATGACCAGTTAATCTACCAACCAGTACATCTTTGGACTGTTGGAGGAAACCAAAGCACCAGAGGAAACCCACACAGCCACAGGGAGAACACAGACAGTGGCAAGAATTGAACCCAGGTGGCAAAGCGGTTGTGCTAACCAGCTTGCTACCATGCTGCCCTAATTTATTTTCTTGCCAGAAGCTCGCTGTAAATTATAGTTGAAAAGGGAGTCTCCTTTCGAAAAATAAAGAAACACACAACTATCATCCACTTAGTCAACAATCTATGTAATTAAGTGTCTTTGTTCTTACATACAATACAGGTTTTACATTCCTCTAATCAAAAGTGACACTGCTCTGCCTCCTATCATTATTTTGATGTTCCAGGGCTCTTCTGTTTTGACAAAGCCATGAGCATTCTTACTTTACTCCAAGCTTGTTTCACTGTACTGTTCAAAAAATTGTACAGGATCAGGTGGACTCTGTGGTGTGGGATCGTTCCCCTTCAAATTATTGTGGCTTAGAAATTTTTTGCTATCCACACCCTCTTACGGGTACAAATCGGTGTTTGATACAATAAATGGTGTGGATATTTGTATTCATTATCTGAAATGCTGAATATATGGCAAAATAGGCTTACAGCAGAAAGATGAAGCAATAAGAGAAGGGATCACGCTGGCAAGCTCATTACCATTTTTAACTATGTAGATGGGGTTCGAGGATGGGTTCAGTACCATCTGCTAAGGAGCAATTGGGAATGGCAAAAATGCTGGACTTGCCAGTGGCAACCTTATCCAGCAAAACAACTGAATAAACATGATTTCTTTTTTATGTACAGTTGGCGTATCTAACACCTGACAGGAACTATCCCCCTCTCTCCCCCCCCCCCCCCCCCCAATCCACCCAACTTCCTAAACCTATGCGACCTCAAATTGAGCTTGGCATCAAGGCTTCATTTCAGAAAAGGCCTTGAAGATGGAATTTGAAGCAACCATAATCTCAAGGACCTTTGTCCTCTTCTTCCCCAGGACTTTAAAATGTGCTAAGGAGATGCAAGTGAATGTCATAAGCAAGGAAGCCCGAGTAAATTCTGGTCATCTATTTGCAACAATAAAAACAGTAGGGCTATGTTAATAACTGTTAGTAATGCACACAAATCGCTGGAGGAACTCAACAGGTCAGGCAGCATCTATGAAAATGAATGAACAGTCAATGTTTCGGGCCGAGACCTTTCAGGACTGAGAAGGTAGGGGGAGGATGACGGAATAAAAGCACGGGAGGAGGGGAAGTAAACAAGGGCAAATTTTGAGTGAGCCAGTGTTTTTCTTTTGTTATTGCTTTGAACCAAAGCTATGACAATTTGGTACTGAGAATGGGCCAGAATGAATTTCTCTTCCTCCTGAGTTTTGAGGGCCAGATATTATTTGGCTTGAACACCAACTTGTGTTAGAAATCCAATTGGCTACCTAGGGTTTCAAGTTCAAGTTTGTTGTCATTCAACCAAACACATGTATACAGCTAAATGAAGCATTGTTTCTCTGGGGAAAAAGTGCAAAACACGGTACATGTGGTCACACACAGCACATACAGTAATGATCCAGCATATCTAATTGCAAAATAATATTAACACAACTCCCTGAGTGACATGACCTGAAGATTGACAGGTCATGGTTTGATTAACCATTACCTTGCAGCATAGAATTAGGGCAATTAAATCCTTTGTGAGTTGGCTAATATTGCAGTGCTCACCAGTTAAATCATTCAAATAGTTGCGTTTAATTTCTGTGCTTTTTAACTTCTCATGTTTCAGACCATGTAAAGGCTGTAGTAAAATTACACATGAAATAAATTGTGATAATCCTGAAAATAAAGGGTAAGGTTTTAATCAACACAATGTATTCTAAGCAGAATGTCAAAGCCAGACACTTTGCCTTTGTGGCCTGGGAGTTTTCAGCTATGCACAAATATTGTGTGAACTCATGAGAAATGCAGTCTCTAAGTGCACCTTTGAGCCAAAATGTCCAGACTGGATGGGAACAAAACAAATCACAAGACATCCAAGTAGAAATGAGCAAGAGAAACAGAAGTGCTGGAAGAAATTGGCTAATCGAGAAGTATCCGTAGAAAGAAAAGCTTATTAGCATGCCTCTTTCCTCAGATGCTGCTTTAGTGGCTGTTTTCCCAAAGTCAGCAATGGTGTTTGTTACTGATTATATTTAAAAAAATTCCATAAAATATTGGTTACTTTTAATTTTTGCTTTATTGGTTTATGCAGTTACATGCAGGGTTACTTTTTTTAGTTTCTATTGTCATTCCTACTTGCTCTTGAAGATGGTGGTGAGCCTGTTCTTGAACTGCATCTGCACAATTGAAAATGGATTATGTGTCTATGTTTTACTGTGTCTTCATTCTTAGATTACTCAAGGATTCAGCCTCGGTTTCTGCTGTGAACCGAAATTGCTGGTCCTGATGGATTTAGTGAAATTAGGTTTTGTGATCCATACTCGCAGCTGATTTGAATTCTTGAACAACGCAAGAGGAGTTGAGTGCATTGGTGAAGAATGATGCTTTGTTGAAACTGTTGATGGAGGGAAAAGTATCCTTATATTGAAGTTAAGAAAAAAATCAGTGAATGAGATGAAGCGTCGTAAAGTATGTAAAAGGTGTACTTCACTGAATACTGGACTGAATTACTGAAATTTTATTTGATATATCAGGGTCATGATATTACATACTTTTATTATCAGGAGTAGGAAGGTGAAGATGCAGGAACAGGTTGAAGTCATCTGTATCTTTGAATTTGTTCTGTCATTCAATTATAATTTGCCTTCTGTCTTGTTTCTATAGTCCTTTGACACTTACTAATACCTTTCAACAAACTGAAACTTCACTTGTAATCTTGTACAATAAGGATTTATCAGCATGATTTGTTCTTAAAAATGTAAGCATTCTAACAAGCCAGGCAAGATATTGAATGCTTCAGATTGGTGCTCAAGATTTGTGACAGTATTAGATTCCTGTCTGCATAGCCCTAAATTCAAAAGAAGATGCTAAACCCTATCTGATTATAGATATCTACGTGCACCCTCACTATAGGGAGATTGGACTATATCCACCTACTCTTCAAGGACAAACTTGCAACCTAGTCTAGCCTTTGTGGTGAGGTTTAGCTGCCAGTACCCACTGCTTGCGTGGTGAGTTCCCCCACTCTAGCAAGTTTAAGGTACTTTCAGCTGATGAAGTTCAAACACACAGTAGTTTATTTGTAATGATACATGTTTAAATTTAGACAAATAGTTCTGAATTTCAAAAGATTTACAAACTACAAAGGATTTCCAAACATAGGTACAATCCTTACGAACTAGAACATATCAATGCGATGTAGCTGAGCAAGTCATCATTTGCAGGAACTGAAGCTTGAAGAATGAATTCCAGCTCTTCCTGTAACCCCATCTTTCTGTCATGCACTTTGTTATTTTTAACAATCTTCAGTGCTTCTGATATTTATACTATTTTCTACTAAATAATATCTGCATATGATATTCTCCAGATACCTTTGCTGGGACAGAGTTACTCAGAGATGTAACTCTCAGAGATCCCAAGTATCCATTATTAATGCTCTGAGGGCTGACTCTCCAAGTACACAAACACTCCATGTTTGATGTTCTAAGTAATGTGGCCCCATTTGCTTGCATTTGGCAAATGCAGAGATGTCATCTCCTGTTCACTTCACTTTGCAAAGTTGCCCTCTTAGAAGCTAGCTGACTGCCGTGTGCTAGCAGTCTATATTTTTAACTTCAAACTGATTACTACCTACAATTTATGTTACGAACTGGAGATTAGTTCTTGTTTATGACAAAAATCTAAACAAAGAATATTTGTTGAAAATTTAACTTTACCGCTAACAATTCTGATCCTTTGGAAAGGTCATTCTGCTGTGCTAGAAAGCTGAGTTTAACAATAAGCCTCAGGCTCTGGAAAGAGAATATCAGTTATAGGTTGTGGTAAAGAAATTAGAAAGAATGCAAAATCATAGAATTTTTCCTAACTAGATGGATTTCACTTAGCCAATTGGTTCTACACTGCTCCATGTTCAGCTATCTTGCCTATTCATTCTTATCCCTGCAAGCTATTCATTCTGAATTGTCTTTTAAGGCAATAATTCCTGTTTCCACCACTTTTTCAGACAATAAATTCCAATTAAAAACTACTTTTTTTAAATCCTTGTGAAAGTCCTTATATCTTTACTCGAAGAGTTCCATTTCACACCTAAGAAAGCTTTGTTTATTGCTTGTCCATTATCTCATCACATGACACATTCCTTTCCTTGCTCTGCCATCTCCATTGCCTGTGCTTATTTAGTTTCCAGTGTTTAAACTTGAACTCCCTTGTCCTTTGAACCATTTGATGGAAGTAAGTTCTCTCATTCACTCTCTATAAGTGAGTCACGATCTTGTGCACCTTCAGGTCTCCTGTCAACTTTCTGCACTCCAGTGAGAACAACCTGTAGTTCTCCATTATATCAGAGTGGCAACCAAGTAGTGAAAAAAAGATAGTAACCATGTCCAGATTTAAATCAAGTCAGCCACCAGGAAAGGCACCCAGGTGAAATAAAGATGGATTGGTTTCATTGTCCAGATAAATGAGAAGTCCCCAAGTGGACCGACCATATTTGACTATAAATGACTGTGGAAAATTGACTATGCAGGAATTTAAGCCAGCAAAGTTACCTGCAGTTTATTTTTGTTGGTAAGGGGCACTGGTGGTTATGATAAGTGTATTGGAGATTTCAGGGAGACTTTTGTGCTAACCTTGGACATTGCTATTGAAGCAAGCTTTGTCAGTCTGATAGACTTGGAGTTGTATGGTATGGTGCATTGCCATCTGGTGGAGAAGGTAGTTTATGATACCAAACATGACCAATGTTCTTCAGACTCTCAGTGCCATGTGATCAAACAAAGGGCCATTGGTTGTAGGTACCAGTAACCCAAGAGATCATTTCATACCTATTAAAATCTGGGCATTCTTTGCTGATTATTTGTTCATCATCTTACTTGCCCTGCCCATCTATATTGTCTGCATTTCCTTAGTTTCCATTGTTTAAAATCTGAGTAAACTTTGTCTTCTCCTTCCAAAATACTGCCACGTGATCTTTAGCTTTTAAAGTTAGAGAGTCGTACAATATAGAAACAGGAGATTTGGCCCATCGTTCACATGCTGATAGTTGTATTTAACCATACTAGTCCCAGAAGCCTTGAATTATTTTCTACCTTGTGTATGGTAAGGTTAGTATCATGGTGATTTATATAGTGAGTTGTGACAGTATGCCAGAAAGAGTCACTGTCTATCGATATCAGTAAGATCTATAGTTGCTTCAGATCTATTTTATAGATGGTATTCTATGTTTTTCAAAGACAAGGCATGAGTTGTAATTATAAAAGTTGGGTAAATTCATGTTTCTCTGCTTGGTACTGATAATACAGAAATGAGTTGCATTTTATTTTTTATTCGCATATGATCAGTGGACTTTAATCCTGGAGCAAATTATAAGAACTAAATTTAGTAGCTAGTTTGGAATCGTGTAACAAACCCGAGTTGATGTGTAGATAGGAATTCCATAGATATTGGAATAAATATTGACAGGCAATTGAGACTTTTTTTGTGACCATTTATGCAGTTCAGTGGTAGACAACTTAGAAAAGATTTTTGCCCTTCAGTGCTCCATCTAACAAAAAATGTAAGTAATAGGCTGGATTCAAATGAGCTGGATAAATTTTTCGCCTGCTTTAAGGGTTCACAGACTCATCAAAGCCAGAGGACATATGTGAACTTAGATTTACCTTGTAGTATAATCAATAGCTGCTGTTAACACAATAAATCTTTTCCTTAAAGATTGCAGCCATCATCACAATTTTGATTCACAAATCTGACAAGAGTTCATGATTTTCTGCTGTTTATAATAAGCAGACAGATGGTCCTTCTGTGTTATCATTTAATTTGATTTGTATTATGAAATAGTTGATTTTTAAACAGGAAAAAAATTAGACTCTGTATTTGGCAAATCACTTATCCCTGTGCCACTGACTGGAATCCATTCTGGAACAAAAGGTTAAATTAAATAAAATCTAAGCTGAACCTCATTTTATGGAGCACACATCCATTGGGAGCTATTGCATAGATATAAAGACAGAATTTGTGGAGAGGAGACAGTTAACTTTTCAGATTGATGATTTGCCATTAGGATCCAACAGGGTTTCTCCTTTTGTTAAAATGCATGTTTGATGCCAACAATTTCCAAATTTGAATTTGCCATAACAACCAACAACAACACAATTTGATTGCTCAAATCACCAATATATTTTTTAAACCATGTGGATTTTGTTACGGATATATTGCAAATGCTTTTGCACTTTTATGTATAATGTGGTGCAGTCACAGAAGGTCCAAAGTAAGAATGTTTATTGATGGTTGCGAAGTTTAATTGCATACATATTTTCCTCAGGAAAATAAGGCAGTCCTTGCCTTCATACAGGCAGTATTTAATCATTGGTTGACAAGAGGTAAATAATGTTCCTGTCATACCATTGTCAGCCAATGACCATATTCAACAAATGAAGGTCTAACTAGCCACCGGTGATAATGAAATTGCATTGCAGAGCCCCAACCTTCATGCGTGGTCACCAACCAGAACCTCAACTAGATCGCTGTGATTACAAAGAGGGGCCACAAGCAAGGTATCCTGACACCTATGGCACAAGTCAGGGGCATGATGGAATACTCTTCACCAGGATGAGTCACTGGATGAGTGCAGTTCTAACAGCACTGAAAACATCTAACCTGGATGATTGGTACTCTTCCCACCGTTCTGTGCTTTGGCCACATTATTGTGTGAGTAATGCCATCTACAAGATATACTGCAGTCATTCACCCTGGGCCACTCTAACAGCATGTCATAACCCCATGACTTTTAACTTGCCACATCATCCTGACTTGGAGATACGGTACTTGTTCTTTCCTGATCATTGAAGAACAGCATTATTACTCAAGCTTCTGATAAACTGCCTTCTTTAAGATGATGCACACACTCTAGCGAAGGAATATGTGCATCAGTTTTATGAAGGCAGCTTTCCTGCTCCCTGGGTAATAAAGGATCGGTAATTAGCATTGCCAATAATGCCAAGTCCTTGAGAAGCAAGTATTTATAAAAATCTGCACTTGTGTGACTTCTGAGTTTGCACAATATTCATGTGCTCAACCAGGTGAAGATTGGAATTAGATCCACATGCTTGCATGAAACTTTGAACATTCTGCATTTTAGGAAATTTATCTTTTGCCCCTCCCCCCACAGGTCCTGCAGCTATGCCAATTTATCACATTTCAAAGTGAAACAGTGTTTTGCTAAGATGATGCATGGAAAATTGGATATTCTTGGGTATAATATATTCTGTTGGAATGAAAGCCCAGCAGAGGTAGAACTATTAATCCAAAATAATGGTACAGTTCTCCAGAGCGATAATTAGTTCATCCCAGAATTAACTCTGTTGGGTTAAAAGTTCAGAACAGTATTTTGCAGTGATTTGGTTTTGTATTGTTGCATCATGGCTAAGACAATAATAAGACTTCCTATGCACTACCCAAGCAGTGTGCACATAGCACATATAACTTTTGGCCAACTTGGCCAAGATTGGCAGATTTGTCAGACTTTGCTATTTATTGATAATTATTACTGATGTGTTGTATTACCAATGTTCTTTGAAAATATGAGACTGAGTCTTTGACCTTAATTCTGAGCCCTTTACAACCTTATTTACTAGGCCCTTTAAGTTAAAGGATATTTGTTAAACTTAGAATTTTTAGGAACTTTTATTAATCTAAGTGACTGACAAATCCCTGAATGTACTTGACATTTAAGGCTCCATTGGGTTATTGATAATACCATATTTTGGCATTGCATGATATGTCCATTAAATTGAGCAACTCTGATTGTGCAATTATTAAAATAACGTTTTCATATGGGTAGAACAGGCTTCGGAAACAATATTAAGAATAGTGATTCTAATGTGAATCCCTGAGACTCTACAGTTTGTGGCACCAATTCTTTTGTCTCATTTCTAATCAAATACTGCAGAGCAAGTAGAGAACAAATATCTTTGTGGAGTACCCTTTTTTGCTTATTCAGAAAAAGACCTTGATTAGACAAACTCCTGGAACTGTCAATCTATTTTATTTGTATAGTTACATAAAAAAAAACTCCATTCATGTCAATTCAGAATTTACAATTGATTTGTTTTTCTGAATGGAATATCCTATTACTCATCTTTACTGGCAAAAATATTGAACTGACAACATAGTTTTATTTTGTGGAGTTGTGAGGCAGGTACGGTATGAAAGATAATTTCTGGAGGTTATATGATCAGATTGTAACCTCAATGTGTTTTGAGAACACTATAACAAATGGAGGACAATAAAAATCTGATGTTTTTCTCTGAAACATGCATCCAAATTGCAAATACGTTTTAGTAATAATATGTGAATGAATACCTGAATAATTGTTATATCTGCAATTGTGCTTGCTTTCTCACACTAAAGAAAACCTCTTATTTTTCATCAATTTTGTTAGATTGAATGAAATTGGTTTTGAGAATGTTTCTCATTCGGAGGAAGCAACTATCTTTTGGTAAGAATTTCAGTTGGAAACATACCAATGTATTATAGTCATATTCAAATGTCAGAGAGGTCATTTACCAAATCAGACTATTTCATGGTGAGCAAATAAATAGTTTATCTTTATCAACTATAAGTAAATATATTTCTACTTTTCTGAGCACAAACACAAAAGTCTCTGCAGATGCTGGAAATCCAGAGTAGCGCACACAAAATAAAGGAACTCAACAGGTCAGGCAGCACCAATGGAGAGGAATAAACAGTCAAGGTTTAATACAGAGACCCTTCATCAAACTTTGACCATGAATTCCGCTCCATAGATGCTGCTTGACCTTCTGAGTTCTACCTTTTCAAGGCAGATTTTTGCAATAATAAAATTCTCATGTCATTTTATTGAATTTTATACAGCAGAAATTTTATGTAAACACATAGCTGGAACAAAGAGTGTTGTGAAATAATTTAAAGCGGGGAAGTAGGAAGATTGCTTACTTGGAAAAAAGATGAATATTTTGAATAGTGGAGCCCTGATTTATACTTTGCACCATTAATCTGTTTATTGCCAATGTTAGCCACCTGCTAGGTATCCATTCCAGATGTCACACTTTAAGGTAAACTGGTACTGGCTTCAGGTCCTCTGTAAAGCTATTTTGGCTCTTCTGTATCATTGGTTAAAGTTTCCATTGATACTCTCTGCTGAAGTTGCTGTCAGACCATTCACTTGAACCGTTGATCTTGTCAAATTAGTTAATTCTTCATTTCTTTTAAATGAATTTTAATATAAATTTCCATTCCAGCATTATTGTAGTCTTTGCTATCACTATAGGATATTTATTGATGTTTTGAGACTAATGCCTTGAAATTGATAGGTCTTCATTCATTAAAAATAACTATTATAACCCAGAACTAATCATATTAGCAATCATTCTGAACAAAATCATACCAATTGTGAAATTGAACTGAGCACATCCTAGTTCTGAATCCCACCAGCATGCCTGTAAGTTCCTCCGTCACCTTGTTTATTGCTCAGATTCCAACATCTAGCCTCTTGTGTCTCCAAAACACCTTAGTGGTGGTACAGCAGTGTATATGGTACTGATGTTTCATGTTTCCTTTGAATAGGTTCCATGGTATTTCTTTGTTGTGTGGCTCTCTGCGGGAAGACTAATCTCAAGGTTGTATTCTACATACATACTTTGAGCTTCATCGGTCATGGATCAATTCAATGGAGATGTAGAAAACACAAATGAAACCCTGTTAATGAGAATGTCAGAGAGTTTCTGCTTGAGAGGTGGATTACACCTTAGTGACCCTTTGTCCATGGGAAGGAGAATCATCACCTCTAGCCTGTTTAGGCACTGTACGTTTCTGCAATTCTCCCACTCTCTTTCACCTCACTGTCTCTTTCTCCCACATTCCGTGTCACAGTTTATCTTTCTTGTTTACTTCCTCCCACCCGAACTTCTGTCTGTCTCTGTCTCCAACCCCATTTTCTCCATCTTGAGCTACCACTTGCTGTCATAGCAGACCTGGTAATTCTCCTGGTACACCAGACCAATCCTTGAGAAAATCTCAGAGCTCCCTTTATTCTGAGACAGCAATAGTGGGACGCATTTGCCACCTAGAGTCAGCACCAAAACTGTGGTCCTGATGAAAATTTCTGTTTCTGTCTCACCATTGTTCAAAGTTGGCAGTAATACCTTCGATACAGCCACTCCCTCCCCCATTGATTTACTGAGTCTTTAACAAGGGAGCATGATTTTTCAAATTTCTTAGCTAACAGGCTATGAGATCTATTCACTCGGTTCTGTGCTCGGTTTAAATCTGACACAGTCCCATTCAAATGAATGAGTGACATTAGCACCCAGGGGGAAAAAAGACAACAGGTTATATTACTTTTAATAATTGTATTTGATTTTTGTCTGCTAGACCTTTTTCATTTTTCAATCTTTTTATTGATTTTCAAATAAAGAATATACAAATCGGAGGAGGAGTTTAGCAAACAGATAATATAAAAGACATATAAACAGCAATAATAAAAACAAAGTATATAATGTCAAAATCAAATGGGTAAAATATTATGCTGTTATATATACAATGGTCAAAAAAAACTACAATTCCTCATAGCAATCATAAAAAAAAGATTGGAAATTTTATTGACAAAGAAAAAAACCCCCACTAACTAAACTGAAACAAAAAAAAGAGAAAGAAAAAAAAAGGAAAGAAAAAGAAAGATTGGGCAGTCCAATTGAGGATAAAATTAGAAAAAAAGAGAGAGAGAAAAAAACACATCCTTCCAGTCATCTCCGAACCTTCATGGATAAGGGACCTTTTTCAATCATAAATTTTAACTGAAACAGAATCAGGTTTACTATGTCCGGTATATGTCATGAAATTTGTTAACTTTGCAGCAGCAATACAATGCAATACATGATAAATATTCTTAAATGTATTACTGTAATTATATATGTACATTAAATTGTTAATTTAAAATAAGTAGTGCATAAAGAGAAATTTTAAAAAGTGAGTTGAGTTCATGGGTTTAGTGTCCATTTAGAAATCTGATGGGAGAGGGGAAAAAACTGTTCCTGAATTGCTGAGTGTGTGTCTTCAGGGGTTACATTGAGAAAAGGGCATGTCCTGGGTGGTGGGGGTCCTGAATGATGGACACTGCCTCCCTGTGGCACCGCTCCTTGAAGTCGTCTTGGATACTATGGATGCTAATGCGCATGATGGAGCTGAGTAATTTTACAAATTTTTGCAACTTACTTCGATCCTGTGCAGTAACTCCCCCACCTCACCCCCATACCAGATGGTGATGGAGCCAGTCAGAATGCTCTCCACATCTGTAGAAGTTTGAGTGTTTTAGGTCTCATCAAACTCCTCATGAAATGTAGCCACTGCCTTGCTGTCTTTATAGCTGCATCTGTATGCTGCGACCAGGTTAGATCCTCAGAGATTGACTCCCAGGAACTTGAAATTGCTCTCTATCTGCACTTCTGATCCCTCTGAGGATTGGTTTATGTTCCCTTGTCTTGCCGTTTCTGAAGTCCACAATCAGCTCTTTGGTCTTGCCAACAGGGAGTGTGAGGCTGTTACTACGACATCATTCAACTTGCTGGTATATCTCACTCCTGTATGGCTTCTTGTCACCATCTGAGATTCTGCCCGCAATAGTTGTATCATCTGCAAACTTACAGACTGTATTTGACCTAAGCCAGACATCATGGGTATATAGAGAGAGTAGAGCAGTGGGCTAAGCAAACGTCCCTGTGGTGCGCCAGTGTTGATTGTCAGGGAGGTGGAGATGTTATTTCCAATCCACACAGATTGTGGTCTCCTGGTTAGGAAGTCGAGGATCCAATTGCAGAGTGAGGTATAAAGATCCAGTTTCTGTTTAGTTTTTCGATTAGAACTGTAGAGATGATGGTGTTAAATGCTGAGCTACAGTCAATAAACAGTTTGCTGACATGGGTATTTGTATTGAATTTGTAACAACTTTTAAAAATAATTTTTAGCAGTATGCTCTAAAATGGTACTAAAAGTGAATGAGAAATGTTCAAAGATCTCACTGGCAGCACTGACATTCACTCAGCCTGGGCATGAAAAGTCAGGCTTGAAAAGTGGTTCCGTGACTGTAACTCCCTGCCTCTACTGGCTGTATCAGTGCTCAGAGCAGAGATTCTGTGGAAGATTGCAAAGAGATGTGTGATGGAACAAACAGCTTGCCAAAGGGGTAGACAGGGTGAACTCTCAAACAGTGGAACATCTGCCTTGGTACATGTTGTAGCTGTTGGGCTGTCTTGCGTGTGTGCCTTTATGGATTGACACTCAGTCTCTGGAGCGTGGGTAGTTGTACCAAATTACTGTGGTCCTGATGGAAACTGCAAGCTTGCTTTTAACCAGTTTTGCGATTTCCTGTTGAAGGATTGTCCAATTTAGTGCTTATGATAATTCATTAGTGTTTTAGTGCATTGAAAACAGATGCATTTTTTAAAATTTCAAAATATACTGTGTTGCTGAAAATATCAAAGTGCAATATAGAACATTTAAGTCAATGCTTTCATGACTTGTAATGCTATTCGCATAGAATTGAATTTCTCAGCATATATCCTGTAGAATATTTTATGCCTTTGAGGCTATTCATTGACAACCTTGGAAATATGCCCCCTTATAATTGAAGGACCACTGCAGCAAATAGATACTTTGCCAAATAAATGTCTTGTACAATTCTGACATCAAGTTTAACAGTGGGTTATCTTTGCAAAATAGCATTCCCACAGTAGTTCTTTCTTTTAAAGCAAAATTAACTAATTTTGAGCCTTTAGACACTGATATTCGTTAGGGTTGCTAAGCAATAGAATGTGCTGCCAGTGACATTGAAGTTTGTTACTTCTTTTGTTGAAGGTGTCATTTGAACCGTATTTCTCAGCAGAATGAAACTCTTGTCTCTCACAGATAAAATTATTCCTGGTGAAACCATCTTTAACTCTATGGAAGTTGTTTCACTTATAAAGCTGACAAAATATAAAGAGGCTTTGTTGCATGATTGACCTTTTGGGTTGCAGAGAACGTCTACTTCAGAAAATAGTAAGCTGTGTACAATAGTTGTTGCTCTGTCTTATTTGTGGAAAACAGAGCAGTTCCCCTAATATTGCTGCAATGCTCAATGCAACAATTTTCCTGTTGTTGAATTCTGAAGTAAATTTTTTAGTCTCGTGCCAATAAAAATATTTGTGTCTTTCAATGTACAAAGTGCCACAAGTGATTCTCTTCTGTTTACTTTCCCAACACTCCACCCACGCATTGGCAGCCGTTTAGCCATTTTATCTCCAGCCTTGCTTAAATAGGCTATTTGTATATTTGTGTGAGTAATTTTGAATAGTGTACTGTGCAGACACAGATCTAAAGCCAGAAGTTTACAAAAGTTCAGCTCTCTTCAGCCAAACTGAGCAATCTTCTCAAAGCAATTCAGGGGCAGTTATTTTATGTATTCTGGACCCCTTCCTGTTATTGCTATATACCGCACATCTTGCAGACACAAAGTATTCTTCTATGAAGCCTTCAGTGCTAGTAGCCAAATAAAGCACTCAGTGCATCACAGCTCTTCCATGACTGGCATCTCCAATTATTTCAGCAATACAAAGGGGCCACTAGAGGAGCAGCATCGGGGTTTACTTGCTCTTCTGTTGGCAGGTGTGTAGAGAGCCCTGCTGGCCACCATTTGTTTACTCAGCATGAATGGCCACAAAATGCAGCCGGCCATACAATTTTCTCTTCCACAAAAACTTGTGCAGACCTTTTCATGGTGATTAGGGATTTTTTTTTCTTATAATTGCATCTGGCCATGCAAGTAGAACAAAAATCTGCACAGTGCAAATCATAACATCAATATGAGGAAGGTATTTTTGAAGCAAAACAAATTATGAGTTGTTGGCAGCATTCTCATATCTTTATACTATTCAGCATCCTGCATTGGAAGCATTTATGTTATTAAGCTGCTTTTCCCACTTACCTCTGCCAAATACTGCCCAGGACCATCACTTCCATCAGAAGATAACAGAATCAGACACCCATGCAATACAGATTTTAAAACTCTTTGTTTTAATGTAAGAAACAGAACTTTGAAATTGTTTAGCAAGATTCAGTTTTCATGAAAGCCCAAGCCCAATGCAAAATCATAAAATTGTTGATGGCTCTACCTGTTTGACTGTTTAAACCCATTTTTAAAAATATATATAAAATAGGATAATAATTCTTTCTCTGCAACATATTAACAGATCCACAGTTCATAAAGTATAATGATTTAGCTTAGTTACACAAAATGAGGTATAATCTTATTTAAAGTGATAATGAAGTGTTGCAGATGAAGAATAATACGTAAAACTGTGCAGAGTAGAAACCATCCACAGCCAGGTGTATTATCACTGGCAGATGTCATTAAAATTGTTGTTTTGTGGTAGCAATACTGTACAAGACATAAAAAGTACTGCAAGTTACAACAGTGATTCTCTATGGGGGCAGCTACGTGTCCTAAAGAAGTGTTAGGGGAAATAGAAGTCAAGGGGGTGGGGGGGGGGGGGGTGTAAGCAGCACCCTAACTTGTGGCACGAGACCTTACCAACCATACAACCTTGTCAACTCGCTGCCATCATCAACATCTGATAGGCATTTCCAGTTTGTGTTGATTTTTAAATTTTAATTTAGCTCTGTTAATGATGGATAAATATGGATCTCTAAGTCCGAAGGCAGTGAAGCCTTGAATTCTAATCCTGCTAAGAAACAGAAACCACAGATTTCTAGAGTAGGTTACATGGTCAGCACAACATTTTGGTCCAAAGGGCCTGAAATGTGTTGTAGATTTCTATGTTTCTAAAGTGCATTAATGCAGTGTTACATACCTGGAGTATGGTTTTATTCTGTTACCATCAGATCAGCAACATCCCATGTTCCTGATTTGTAATACTGTACTGTCCAATGAAGTCATGAAACCATCAAGATTGCAGGAACACTTCTGTAAAAGACACCCTGAAAAGGCTACTTATGGTAATACTTAGTTCCAGAAGATGAAAGAATCATTTGAAAAGCATTGCACACTCATTTGCCAAGAGAGCTAAAAATGACCCTGATAGTAGCATTGATTCTTATAACATTTCCAAAATGATAGCAAAGTGTGAAAATCTCATACAATTGGTGAAAGATTAATAATGCCTGCAGTATCAGTATCACTGTTCTCAAAATGGATACCTGTATTTTAAAATCAATTTCTCTGAGTAATAACTCTGTAACTCCTTGTATCGTCGAAATAAGTGAAGACATTAAGAAACAGCTATGAACAGGGCTACAAAAACAGAATTTGGGATACAACTGGATGAGTCACCTGTGCAAGACAATGAGGCATTGCTAATGGTTCATCAAAAATGGAAAAGGTTATGAAGAGGTGTTCTTTAGTAAAAAGTTAAAAAACAATTATCAATGGAGAATCACTCTACAACGGCTTGAAATGTATATTGAGGATAAAAGTATTCTAATTAGGAACATGATTTCTTGTGCAACAAATGGAGCACTATAGATGACAGGTCAACAAGCTGGTTTAGTGGCATTTACCAAATAAGAAATTCCAATTCTGTTCACAAGCCATTGTGTAACTTATCATCAACATCTCGCAGCCAGAAACCTCAGCCAGCAACCTTTTTCAAGCATGACTGTTGTGATATCTGGTTTCAACAAAATTAAAGCTCATCCATTCAATAACAGAATATTTCCCCAGTTATGCCAAGATGATGAAGAAGAGTTTGAACACTTGCTTCTTCTCACTGAAGTGCATTGGCTGTCAAAAACCTACTGCTTAAAATGTTTCCTTTATCTTCTTGACACTGGTCATTTTGCTCAAAGTCGACAAGAGCTTGGGAAACTAGATTGAACTTCTACGTGGAGATATGGCATACCTAGCCAATCTGTATTACATTCTTAATATGAAATGCAGGATCAAAATTTCAATTTAATCCAGGCAAAAAATGCAGAGTCCACATTTACTGAAAACTTGGAAATATATAAACAAACCATTGGGAGAAGAATGTTCTCACAGTTTCCCTGCATGAAAAGTGTAGCACTCTCTTTCACAGACTGACTTGCAAGGGTACTGCTTACACCTGCAGTCATTGAAGAAAGTTTTTCTGACTCAATTCAAGGATTTGAACGATTTAGAAATTGTCACTGGGTAATTAACCCATTTCTTTGCAAGGTGGAAAAACAGGAACAACAAGAAGAAATTATTGAAATTCAGAATGATGAAGAATCAAAACTGCTTTTCAAAAATGTCAGATTTTGTGGTATATGGCTACACTGTCATATAAAGTTACCTGATCTTTGGAGATGAGCCAAACTGCTCTTCATTGCATTTCCATCCTCCTACCTTGTTGAAAGAGGCTTCAGTGCAGTCAACCAGATACTCACAAAAAACAGAAACCACTTCAACATTGTTACGTGTGGGGACTTGAGGCTTTTGCTGTCACAACTTGAATCAGATATTTCAACTCCTGCTAAAAACCATCAAGCTCAAGGATCACATTGATAGCGAAGCTGCTGTACAGCACACAGGTCCTGTGTAAGCCAGGTTTAAAGACAAACAAAAATTTAAAGCAGAATAATTTTTCTCATGTTAGCATATGGTAGACATGTTTTTACACTTTGGGCATGCAGGAAAGTATATTATGCCTCAGAAGGGCATTGGCAAGTATGAAGGCTATTTGGGCGTTGAAGACGTTGGCAAATATGAAAGTGCTTTAGGGGTGCATTGGGCTAAAGAAGGTTAGGAAACACTGAGCTACAAAAATAATGAGGAATAATGAGTTGTGTTCATGGACTATTCAGAAATCTGATGGCCGAGGGGAAGAAGTTGTTCCTAAAATGCTGAGTGTGGGTCTTCAGGTTCCTGTACCTCCCTGGTGGTACTGAAGAGTGGAGAGCATATCCCGGATTATGAGGATCCTTATTGGTGGATGCTGCTTTCCTGAGGTATCAGCTCTTGAAGAAATTGTCAATTATGGGGAGGCTTGTGTCTCTAATAGAACTGGTTGAGTCTGGGACCCTTTGCAGTCTCTTTTAATTGTGCACATTGGAGGCCTTTTATTTTCCAAACAATGTAGTCTGCTGTGATAGAAAGTGTAAGTAAATGTGACTTGGCTGTGATCAGGAATACAAGTTTGCACCTGCACCCTTGGTTGGGTAGCTTATTGAGGAGGGAAAGTAGAAAGTTCAGATCTTATATGAACCACATAGTTCCCAGCTGCCAGCAGCCAGATGGACAACATAACCCAAGAAATAGAAGCAGGAGTACAAAGTGCTGGAGGATGACTGGTGGGGTGAGAGCTTGTCACTTAGCCTTTCACTGCCATTCTGTAAGATCGAGACTGATCATTTATCTCAGCACCACTCTGACAATTCACACCTTATTCCTTAATTCATTACTGTCCCAAAATTTATCTGTCTCTGATTTGAACATATTTGGTCAATGAGCTTCCACAATTTTCTCGGATACAGAATTCTGCAAGTTTATTACCCTCTTGCTGAAGCACTTCTTATCTCTATCATGAATGGCAGACCATATTCTGAGATGGGGACCCTGGGTTCCGGATATCCCTGGCATGGGTAGACATCTATCCTACATCTCCCCATTCAAGCCTCCTTAGATAGATAGATAGATAGATACTTTATTCATCCCCATGGGGAAATTCAACTTTTTTCCAATGTCCCATACACTTGTTGTAGCAAAACTAATTACATACAATACTTAACTCAGTAAAAAATATGATATGCATCTAAATCACTATCTCAAAAAGCATTAATAATAGCTTTTAAAAAGTTCTTAAGTCCTGGCGGTAGAATTGTAAAGCCTAATGGCATTGGGGAGTATTGACCTCTTCATCCTGTCTGAGGAGCATTGCATCGATAGTAACCTGTCGCTGAAACTGCTTCTCTGTCTCTGGATGGTGCTATGTAGAGGATGTTCAGAGTTATCCATAATTGACCGTAGCCTACTCAGCGCCCTTCGCTCAGCTGCCGATGTTAAACTCTCCAGTACTTTGCCCACGACAGAGCCCGCCTTCCTTACCAGCTTATTAAGACGTGAGGCGTCCCTCTTCTTAATGCTTCCTCCCCAACACGCCACCACAAAGAAGAGGGCGCTCTCCACAACTGACCTATAGAACATCTTCAGCATCTCACTACAGACATTGAATGACGCCAACCTTCTTAGGAAGTACAGTCGACTCTGTGCCTTCCTGCACAAGGCATCTGTGTTGGCAGTCCAGTCTAGCTTCTCGTCTAACTGTACTCCCAGATACTTGTAGGTCTTAACCTGCTCCACACATTCTCCATTAATGATCACTGGCTCCATATGAGGCCTAGATCTCCTAAAGTCCACCACCATCTCCTTGGTCTTGGTGATATTGAGACGCAGGTAGTTTGAGTTGCACCATATCACAAAGTCCTGTATCAGTTTCCTATACTCCTCCTCCTGTCCATTCCTGACACACCCCACTATGGCCGTGTCATCAGCGAACTTTTGCACATGGCAGGACTCCGAGTTATATTGGAAGTCTGATGTGTACAGGGTGAACAGGACCGAGAGAGTACGGTTCCCTGCGGCGCCCCTGTGCTGCTTACCACCGTGTCAGACCTACAGTCTCCCAACCGCACATACTGAGGTCTATCTGTCAAGTAGTCCACTATCCAATCCACCATGTGAGAGTCTACTCCCATCTCCGTTAGTTTGTGCCTTAAGATCTTGGGCTGGATGGTGTTAAAGGCACTAGAGAAGTCAAGGAATGTAATCCTCACAGCACAACTGACCCCATCTAGGTGAGAGAGTGATTTGTGCAGCCTCAGATTCTGTATTATCAGCCGCTCCATGGTCTTCATCATTACAGCAGTATATTCCAATAAACTGCTCACTTTCTAAGCACCTTGTAACTGTCAAGATGTTTCAGGTGAATGAGAAGTTTGTGTTTTTTGTTTTGAAAGATCGTTTAACTAGTTTAAAAAAGTTGATATTTTACACAAAGATATGCTTAACTGTTGTGTAAATGCATTAAGTATGTAATAATTAAGTAATTCATTTTTAAGGAAAGTTTAAGAACAGCCAGGTATGGTTTGAATTGTTAAATAATATTTTATGTTCTGTTTTTATACTCTGATGGTGTTCTTTTTTTAATTGAAAGGTGTTACTAATAGCTGTCCACTGTTTGTCCTCCCCTGCCCCCATTTACTAAGTAAGGAAAGCAGAATTTCATGAAGAGATTATTTCTGCTCAGGATGCCTATTCTCAAGCTGATGAAGTACAAAGAAGAAAATAAAGGCAATGTGCTCTTTCTGAAACAGTTCCTCAGCACTGGCTTGCAGTCCCACTCCTTTTAGAAAGTGTCTCATTTGTATTGCAGGGTTGTTTCAGTGGCAGCTGGTTCCACTTTAAGACAATGGGCGTGTGTACTGATGTAACTGTAGAGGATCCTGGGTGCCACTTACCACTCCACAAACTTGGCTTCTGCCATCCATGAATTAAATGACTGAGGTTCAACAAGTAAATTCCTGCCAGGCTCTGTAATTCAAGTTCCCTAAGTTAGGACAGTTTGGAAAAAGAGGCAAATTTATTTCATAGAGTCTTCTGCTACTTCCTGTGGTTTCACCATAGGACGTGAATTTATCCATTCTTGTCATGGGTGCACCCACAGCCATTTTGTTTTCTAGCAACTCTCATTCTTCTTTATAGAAGGGGAAATCCCAGCTAAGACTTTTTGCTTGACATCAGTGGTCTGGTGATCTCACTGACAGTCAATAGAATCTTTTAAATTGGCCTCCTTGATCATCTGAAGCTTTGTAGTCAATAGGCTTCTCTCAGCTGCCAGCAAACCCCTCTGTCCCAGAGATGCACTTTTATTTCTTTCCAGTTTAAGAGCTTATTTAGGAAGCAAATTCACCCAGCAGTACACCTGAACTATGTAGATCAGCCAGGAGGAAAAGTGGGTATCTATGTTTTTCCATTCACCAGCCAGGATTATTGCACACCCTGAGTTGGAAATGTATTTGCACTTCTACAGGTTTAGCTAAAGACCAGTAAGAAGCAATGATTTCTTAATTGCTTGGGAAACTGATTTCACAGAAAAATCAGATCGTAAATCATATATGCATCTGGATTTTATTAGAAAATGTTATTAACATTTTAATTTCTACTTCAGCATAACTGAACAGTATGCTGAATATATATATATAAAATATATATATATTTTAAAAAGTGAATTTATTGGCTGCAGCATATAATTTACCCTGACTGCCTTCCAGTCATAGGCCTAAAGTGGGATTTTAATTTCCTAACACCTGGCCTCCTGGCATCTAGTAGTTATAACAGAGAAAGACAGAGACTTTACACAGGCTTTTTGTAAGCTGTTGGCAAAGGCTGAACTAACTCTTTTTGACAGTCCAAACTTTAAAGAAGTGCTGGTTTCATTAAAATTGTTGGCAGTCTTTCTTTGAGGTGGAGAGGAAAGCTTTGATGTGGTTATATTCGTGTGAATGATTTGTGTGCATTGATTCGAGAAGATGTCACTTCCTGCAGGAATGCCAGTCTCATAATTCTAGTTTGATGTCACGATGGTTTATCTCATCATTCTGGTAGCACATTGTTTCATCAGTGCAAGCATATGATTGGACTCAAATGTGTGGATGATGTGGGATTTAACAAGGTAGATATCAAACACAAAACAACCAAGTTATGGGCTATTGGACCTGGCTGGTGCCCAGGCTATTCCATGGTGGTGGTAGCCATTTCATACTTACCTTTCCAGATGTGGAGTTTTGAATCAAGCTAACAATCCATACCTGAGATGCACCCTGTGATGCTCTAGATGGTGACAAACAGCAGCTGAGACTGTTTCTCTTGAATGCCTGAACAACTTTGACCGTTCTATGGCGTGAAAGACCTTTGAACAGTTTTAGAATGCTCTGCTTAGAGATGCTTAAATGTAATTAAAATCATTAAACATAGAACATGGAACATAACAGACTGTTCAGCCCAAGATGTTGTGCCAACTTTTTAACCTATTCTAAGATTAGTCTAACCCTTCCTTCTTACATCACCCTCCAATTTTTTATAATCCATGTGCCTATCTAAGAGTTTCTTAAATGCCCCTAATGTATCTGCCTCTACCACCACACCAAGCAGGCTGTTCCACGCACCTATCACTCTCTGTGTAAAGAACTTGCCTCTGACATTCCTCCAATCATCTTAAAATTATGGCCCCTTTAATTAGCCATTTCCACTCTGGGAAAAAGTCTCTGGCTATTCACTTGGTCTATAGTACATACCAAGGAAAGCTAAAGTACACACAAATGACTAAAAACAATTGTATTTTATTTAAACTACGGTAACACTTTTCTTTGGAGGGTTAGAGCCTCCTTTCAAATGAACAAAATTGCTGATTGTAGATCAGCCATCCCTGGAGTCGAGGTAGATTGCTGGATTTAAGCAGTCAGAGAGTTTAAATATAGCCTCCAGCTCCCCAAGCATATCAGTGTTTTAGTGGGCAAGGATGATAGTCTGAGATGAGGTGAGCTGTGCCCAGCAATTTCATGCCAAATGTCAAATGTCAGTTGTTCCATTTCCCTTTTACGACATTTTTTCTTACTAATTTATAGCCATAAATGAGAAGATAACAGACCAAGTAAGAGTTGATTGCAATTGCTATCCTTGGTACCAGCTAAGTAAGTGCTTAGATTGCATATGTAACTGAAAAGCCATGCCTGTGCATAATTTGTCTGCTGAGTTAGCAGTTGGAACCCAGCAGGGTGGCAACAGACAGATGAAAAGGACAAATCTAAATTACTTTTAAAAGAATGAGGTGGAATATCTGCTTGAAAAATCAAATTAGGCATGTTTTTGGATTGAAATTCATCTCTTTTGGTTTAGTCACCTCAGGTTGTGCTCCTGCCTCAAAAATTCATTAATTCATTTGAAATCGAAGGAATGAATCTTGGAGGCATAATAAATATGCTGAGGACAGGATTTGACATCGTTAACTTTTGAAGTATTTGTCCTTCAATTAACAGTTGAAGATGCGAAGCATGATTTTGGATTCTCTGATATGTGCCCTAAAAGATCGATTGCTTCAATATCTGTGCTTCACTATACATCTGAAGTTAAATTTATTTCTTCCTTCTGCAGAAATAGAATTCATTGAGGACGTTGTGCCTGAACATAACCTGTGCCCGGAGGTATCTGGTTGTGATCTGCTGGACGGGCAGTGCGTTTGTGAGATCCTACACACTTGTGTCAGGGTATTTCAGTTCCCTGATGTGGAAGCCTGCACTGCAGCATCAGGATATGCTCCAGGTAAGGTAAACCACTGAATGAAGGTAGATGAGCTTATTGTTCATGTGTTAGTGAATTTAAAATACATGTGAGTAAATTTGATATTAACTGTGTTCAAGATTTATGGATAGTCGACCATACTTTATGTAAAACAGAAAACGTATATAATAAACACTTCATTTTATATTTGGCCAAAATGTTCTAGGCAACGGAATAATATGCGTAAGAAATAAATTCCTGCTGAAGGATTAAGTGTTGACTCAAGTCCAGTGTTTGCCTCCTTCTGATTCCTTCCTATTTGAAGGAGGTGACAATGAATTGACTGAGGTTCAATATGAAGTGTTTGTTTCTAATTAAGTTGTCTTCTTTGATCAGTTTGTTTTAGTTATCTTTGTTGTGCTGCTTTGAAAAACTGAGTTTTGTAAAAAAATAAAAAGGTATTCAACTTTCTTAAAAATCTATGTTTGCACTCTCTGACTCTTCTCTTTCTCCCCCCCCCCCGGGGCCAGGTATTAACTACTTCCCCTCCCCCCAGCATCTTCCCCCTTCCCTTTCCAGCATCTGCAGAATCTCATGTTTATTATTTGAATATTTCACATTATGTTCTCTAATACACTGGTCTGAGGCAATTAACCTTTTAAGCAATCAGAAGAATGTAACTAAACAACCTGATTTGATTGCTACTAGTAGTTGTACCATTAAGCTAATTGTTTTAAACCTGTACCGAAGGTTAAAATATTTCATTTGTAATTTAGAAGTAAACAATATAATTTATAAGCCCATGAGAAAAATGCATTCTTTAGTCTCTCAAAAATGAGTTTTTAATGTAAAATAATATTGTTGATGCTGGTAATTGGAATCTAAAGCAAGGTCGCCAAAAACACTAAGTGGCTTAGTCAGAGTTTGATGGTGGTGCAGTTGTTGGTTTTCACAAATATAACATTGGAGGTGTTTAAGAAAAAAACTGATCTATTGTAATCCAAACACTAAACACAAAGTGCGGTTAAAAATTTTATGCAATTGTGTCTTGGCTTCAGATCAGCCTCTTACATTGAACCCCAACTGGATGTCAGTGGCTGTGAATTATGTATGTTTCCACCAATTACATTACCCTACACAGCACCCATGCCCCCCCCCCCCCCCCACCCACCACCAGAGTTCAATAAAACTGAGATTGTGAACCTGGCCAGACTTCAGACTAGCCACCCAGCTCGGGTCCTATGTTCCACGGGTAGAGGAACAGCTGTTGCCTTTGGCTCATCCAGAGGTGTGTTGACACACACACTATCATGTTGCGATGCCAGGGGCATGGTAGTGGAATCCTCCAAATCTGGATTCTGCTGCCCTTGGCAGCCTCCAGCGAGGTCTTGTCGCTCTTTGGCGATGCTGGCAGCACACTCACTTGAGCATCCACGTCACCCACGAAGCATTGCCCTGAAAGGGTGTCCGTAATGAACAATAGACAACCCTGGCAGCTAGAACGCACAGTGTTCACAGACCTCTGATGTCTTGATGCACTGGCACTGTTGAAGCTGCAAGGCAGTTGCCGTTTCTTAGAATTGGTACCAAAGCGATCATGGTAAAAACACAGGCCAGTGTTGTCTGTTTCGCAGCTGCAGGTGCCCTTATGTTGGGAGCTTTGCTGACCAGGTTTACTGCGGTAGAGATAGGATGAGAAATGATGCATTCCTGCCTAGCTGAGTGTAGACTATCAGCCATTTTAGCAAGTCAGTTATGGGTGCATCAATGAGGGCTATGCAAACTTGATCAGTCATTTGCTGCATGAAGAGTGCTTTAAAAATAGAACAAGGATGGTGATTTCCCAGGAGAGAGAGCATGTGGTTCATTAGCTCCAATACTTAGCATCGATGAGCTGGGCAAGGAGAGCAACTGTGTGGTGCTCTCAGACTCCAGTACTCCGAAGGCTGTAGAAAGTGAGTTTTCAGCGATTGGTATATATCGTATTCAGATGGGTTTTCTAATAGGCTCACCACTGTTGCAGAGTTTCAGAGCAACGCTAACATATAATAGAACTTGGTATTGTTTGCGATGATTTCTCACAGCGTGGATTGGGCTCAAATTGTACAAACCAAGCAGAGGCATTTTGCTCCCCAAACTCCGGCAGTTTGAAATGGACTGTGTTGGCTGAAATGATCAATGACTCTGGAATCGTCCTGGAGCATTAGGGTCATCAGTATAAGTTTTCACAAATAAAATGGTGGAGGCATTTATGTTTGAGAAAAAAATACAGCAATTCATTTATTGTAACTCAAACACTGAACACAAAGTGCAGTGAAAATCTGTATTTAATTACGTCATTGCATCAGAACAGCCTCTTAAAGTGAACCCCAACTCGATGCTGTTTCCACCAATTACATTACCCTACCCAATTGAACATCATGTAACTAAGAACTTCATTAACACAAGCTCTTGACATCATGGGCTTGTCGAGAGGAGGCAAAAAGTGTAGCAAATATCTGCATCTTGAAATTTACTTAAGTGTTGATTTGTTAATTATGATATAACCTGTTGCATGCACATAAACCATTCGAATTATGACATGACCTGTTGTATACACACAAACTGTTCAATTTCAACCTGTAAAGAATGATGAAAATAATGTCTTGCTGCAGTTTCTGGTTTATCACGGAGACTTTATCACTTAATGAAATATTCAAGAATAATTTGTGAAAGGATTTGTTCAAAGGAGGTATTTTCCTCCACAATTTGAGTGTAGTTATTCATGGAGTACCCACTGTGTGATTCTTGCAGCCAGATGGTGCAACAATAGACATTCTCAATTTGTGTATACAGAGTTACCATTCTCCTATCCACATTTGCCTTTTTATTTCTGTGTAATGTTCATGTCAAACATGATGGCAATTCACAATGCTGTAAGTAAATAATGTACATTTTTGGCAACATCATTTAAGTTATTCTATTAAAATTAGTGTATTGCTTTTGATTTTTTTTATTTTGGTATCTTTCAGAGATGTTTTGGTTGTTTGACTAAATTGGATATTTATAATATTAAAACCTGCACTTTAATATATTAAACTGCAATTAAATTGGTAGCAAGAATAATAGCAGTTGCTTACTCAAACTTCTCCATTGCTATGTGTATTTTTAATGATGTTGTCTATTCTTGAATTTGTCATATTGTTGATTTTGTTTTCTGGATAGGTGATAGATGATTATAATAGGCAAAATACCTACATTTATAAAGCTGCAATCCAAAAGCAAAATTCATATAAGCTGTAAAAATAGTCTTTTTTTGTAGTTATTATTAGTTAAAGTAGAAAATTTCAATTACTAAGAATACTTTTTGCATTTGCACTGGTAAAGTTGTACATAAATTTTAACTTTTGATAACAATACAAATGTTTCTTTAATGTATAAATAAATGAGATAGTTAGTACCCAGTGTTTACTTTTCTAATCATTTATTTGCAAAATTGCATAGGATTGGAGTACATAGTTCTGTAATGATTTTGGCTTGCATCCATTTGCTTCTCAAATGTTCATTGTTAGTTAAAATTCTAGGCCTTTAACCTTTTAAAGCTTCTTGAAAACATGGTTTCCTTTATTTTCTTTAAGTATAAATTTGAAAAACTTAGAAAAAATATAATATACTAAATTTTCTCATACTTCAAGTTGTTCCAAAACAGTTAAGTAGACACCCAAGTCTTTCTGAGCCACATGTTCTGTTTTGTGCACTGGAACTGTTGATGCCAACAATAACCTACTGTTTGTACAATGCCTTTATTGTTTTAGATTAGTACAATTATAAGTGAATAAACTGGAAGAGTCCTGGACGTGTGTTAGAATAAGTAAGAAAAGAATTGGTAAAGCTGTCAATGAAGATTTCAGCAGTAATTGAGCTAAGACTGTGGCAGAATTGCAGAGGTATAAACAGACAGTTTTGAAGGTGTGGATGCTGGTGAAAACTCATCCCTGGCCCATGCTTAATACCAAGGTTAAAAAAGCTCTGTTTTCTGACAGTTGCCAGAGCAAGTGGTGGAACTGTTGCATACAGAGTGAAACTTGTGACAGTGATCTGAGACATTGACTTTATGTTCTGCCCATATTTAACTGATTAAAGAGAGATAGTGGTGTGGTGGGCTTGGTGGTTGGCAGCCTATATGTGGCCACTGATACTGGCCAGTGCTTCCTGGCAGTAACTAGCTGCCACAATTACACTGACAAAAAATACAATCCAGACTTGCCATTTTGTGCAACACACAATATACTGGAGGAACTCAGCAGGCCAGGCAGCATCTGTGGAAAAGAGTAAACAGCCAACGTTTTGGGCCAAGACCCTTCAGGACTGGAAGGAAAGGGGAGAAGTCAGAGGGAGAAGGTGGCATCCCTGAAAATCAGCTTATAATTGAGATGTAGTTACAGGGCCAGGTGTTGGACTTCATGGGGTATCGGAGGTAGTGCTGTGAGAGAGGGAAAAGGAACTACTTTCTGCTTCCAACCAGATTAGTTAATTTGGACACAATGGGACCAGTACATTTTGGCTCAAATAAGCTGCTGCCCCAATTAGCCAAAATTTCACGGAAGTAATTAAAAAGGTACAAAAAAGGCAACTACTGCTTAACTGAGTACCAAATTGTGTATTTAAATGAAATGCTGAACAAATTAGAACACTATCAATACTACTATGGTATTATAAAATTGTGTTAATTCCTAATAATTATTGACAAATCCAGTATATGTTGTGTTATTTTGATTGACTGTAAACGAACAAAATCAGCACGGACACCTAGTGTAGACAATGGTCTTCCTTCATACAATTTTCGACAATTACATCCTCCAAATCTTCATTTTCATCATAACATTGAAGATGGTTGTCGATACCTTCAAATTGTTCATAGTTCCTAGCTTGCTGAAGTAGTGAGATTGTTTTATTTCCACCGCTGGCGTTTCTGCCACCTTCAAGCCCTAATGCATTAAACCGCAATGAGCAAAACAGTTTGGAGTTGTCTTAATGTTTATTTCTTGCCAACTACCAGTGTGCAAGCACATGCAACAGACACAACCTAAAAACTCTTCGCTCTAAGCATGACGTAGTGTCTAACATCCACACAATTGCACGTGACCGATGCTGGTTAGAGACTGTTCGGCAACAGTCTCCTGTCCCAATGAAGTGGCACAGGGTCCCAAAGGGAATTCTGGCTATTTTCTTGATTAGTTTTTGTTCTTTCAGTGTTGTTCCAAATAAGTAGCTGCTCAGATTAAATAATGGCCCAATTAACCAGAATCCACTGTGTTAGAATCCAGCAGGTACAGTTCAACTCCATTTGATGCAGTGCCATTTGAAGAAATTGGTGAGGTCAAACTTGTCAGTGAATGCAGACAGATTTGAGAAGGCAAAGAGAAATAATTTACATTTTTTTTCACAGTTGCAGTGGAAATAATCTGTGACTTCAGTATGGATCCTGTGGTTGGCAAGTCGACTTGATTAGAAGATTTCAGCCATAAGGTCTAGGGTTAAAAGGACGCAGTCTTTGGAAACAACAGCAACTTAAAGATGAAAAAGAAATCTGAGGATAGTGATTTGTGAGGATTTAGGTGACAAAGGATAATTTTTACTTTGGTGCTGATGATGAAGATTTGAAGGAGATCAGGTCCTGTGGAGAAAGAATTATTAATAGTATCAGCTAAAACAGGATCTACATTTAAAGAAAAAGTTCAAATGTTCAGTATTTTAATGGGAATAGGATTGAGAATACGGGAAGTTGGTCCAAAGAACTAGCTTAGTTTGAATGGGGGCAAGAAGGAAGTTGAGAAAGAATCTAGTAAAAAAGATGAGCTTGGGCAAAGGCTGTAATGGACAGAAAAATATCTGACAGATTAAGGCAAGAAAAGATGAGTTGAGCTTATGTATTGATGAAGAAGATCTTGAATTCAGTGTTTCTGATATGATATTGTTAATCTTTGTTGAGGTAATGAGGCAAATGAGAAGTCCTGTCAAAACTAATTGTATTGTCATCAACTTAAACATGAGCTTCTGCAGATGTTGGCTATCTTGAATAATACACACAAAATGCTAGAGAAACCCAGCAAATCAGGCAGCATCTATGCAGAGGAATAAACAGTTGGCGTTTTGGGCCAAGACCCTTCATCAGAACTCGTGTACTGTCACCAGTTTGAAACAGAGTTGTACAGGGAAAGTTTTGGCCCACAATCTGCAGTCTGCAGAGAAGCCGCGGCACTTGCCACTGCTCTCAAAGAAGGTTTCTCTTCTGCGCTGCCTGCTGCATTCAGTCAACAGTTCAACAGGATCCTTGGCCTCCAACTGTGTTGTCACCAAGCCAGATGAGCATTCACACATGCTGGAGGAGCAAATCAAGGAGTGAATTTCAAATCACTTTTTTTAAAAACTGTCTAGAGGAAAGTTTAGAGCAAACTTCAGGGGAAGGTTTTTTGCAGAGTAGTTGGAGCCTGGAACGCACTGACGGTAGAGGCTGATACAATAGGGTCATTTAAAAGACTAATGGTTGTATAAAATTGGAGGGTTATGGGCTGAATAGAAGTGAAAGGTTGGATTGATAGTGGATTAGCTTTATGTAGGTAAGCATCACATTATGGACTGAAGAGCCCATACTGTGCTACACTGTTCGGTGTTCTATGGTCACTGAATAAAAATTGGAAGATGTGCATGATTTTGCTAGTAACTGAAAGGCTGTAAACACACAAAATTGGTGAGCCAGATTGCCTAACTGCTGCAATTTTGTTGCCTGAGTGCCTGAGCTTCTGGGTCCATTTCACAAGTGTCGACAGGCATCACCTGTCAAACCTTGGACGGGAAGAGCAGGTGCACCGTTTTGAATAGAGAGGAGTAGCTGTGAAGCAACGATGTGTATATAAAGTTCACCTCTCAGTTTCATGGGCAGTGGTGTTCCAGATTCCCCCCCCCCCCCCAGGTATCACAACATAGAGCTTTGCTATTGAGGACAAGGCCAGCTAAGGGTTCCAAGTTGACAGTGGGGAATCTGCAACAGGTGTGTTAATGCTTACCACATGGATCATCACAAGTTCAGGTGGATTGTGACAGCAAGCTGCTGATAGCAAATTCTGGTTCCCTATTTTGAAACATTCAAGTCAAGTCAACTTTTATTGTCATTTCGACCATAACTGCTGGACCATGGTGTTACATGACACAGTACAAAAAAGTAGACTGAACTACGTAATAAAAAACCAGAGAAAGCTACACTAGACTACAGACCTACACTGGACTGCATAAAGTGCACAAAACAGTGCAGGCATTACAAGAAATAATAAAAAGGACAGTAGGGCAAGGTGTCAGTCCAGGCGCTGGGTATTGAGGAGTCTGATAACTTGGGGGAAAAGAATTACAATACATATGCCTGAAGTTATTTTTCAGGGCTGTGAATTAGGCAAATGTTAGATTTTCAAATGTATTGTGGCCTAGTTTGTAAATAGCTGTAATTCATGTCAGTTCTAATTGCACTTGATTGTTCTGGAGAAGGCTCGGTATGGAACTTGCAAATGTCATATCAGAATTTTCTGTATTAGACTACATGTGCAAAACTTCAAATTTCCTGTCATTTTCTTAGAGGAATGAAAGTAAATGCTGTGGTTCTGCAGTCGTATCTACTACTGAATATTTGTTTCCGTTCCAGCCTAGCTCTAATTTTAGGGATTAAATAAAGAAAGCACAAATGCATGTAAGAAAGCACTGTTTGGGAGAACCACTGTTATTATGGAGTAACAAAAGCTTTTTCAGAATGGAGGTATTTTTTATTAACACACACACAAAATGCTGGTGGAACACAGCAGGCCAAGCGGCATCTATAGGAACAAGCACTGTCGACGTTTCGGGCCGAGACCTCAACAGTGCTTCTTTCTATAGCTGCTGCCTGGCCTGCTGCGTTCCATCAGCATTTTGTGTGTGTTGCTTGAATTTCCAGCAATTGCAGATTCTTTGTGTTTGCGTTTTTAAATTCACTACTGTGAATCTTTCAGTTAGTCCTGACGAAGGGTCTCAGCCCGAAACATCGACTGTGCTTCTTCCTATAGATGCTGCCTGGCCTGCTACGTTCCACCAGTATTTTGTGTGTGTTGCTTGAATTTCCAGCATCTGCAGATTTCCTCGTGTTTGGGTATTTTTTATTAAATATTTTAAGGAGATGTTGGAGGATTATGTTCACCTAATATATATGTATATTAAATTACAATTAACCTTTTGATAAAATGCATCTACAGAAGATTGTTAAATAAGATGTTGGTGGGAGACTCAGTGATGGATAACAATTAGTGTATTCACGAAAGCATTGAGTAGTAATTCATTGAAGCTCTTCTGTGTGTGGAACCTCCATTGTCAATTTCAACAGCAATCTGTGTTGAGACTGTTGCTATTCATTAGAAACAGAAGTTTTTCAACTGAGATTAAAATAAGAAATGTTTACATTTGATGGGCTGCAGATGATAGAATAGATAAGATAATGTTAGTTACAGATTTCTAATGTAATTGCCCATTGATATGATTAAGTGATGTGTTTGCATTTTAGGCATTGTGCAGGGTACCGATGAAGTGATGGCCTTGACCCTGTTAGAGTTCTTGTCTCCATATTATTTTAGCCTAACACTTAAAATGTCACTTAAGGGAGGATTCTGGTGGTGCCCATTTTTTGGGCAGTGAATTAAACCAAGGTGCTCTTGCCCTGTTCAAGTGGGTGCATAATACAAACTGAAGATGAAATGAGTTCTCCATTAACCTGGCTTACATTAATCTCTGAACAAACTTTACTTAAACAAAGTATTTTCCCTTCCCTCTTGTTGCTGTATGTGACACTTATGTTGAAGTTACCTATGACAAAGTCACAAAGTTTGGCATACATTTATTATTGAAGTATATATATGTCACCAAGATGTTGGAAAAGATTTGTAGCTCGGGTTGAGGATGTTGGTAATTGTCACTTCAGCATCAAGTAGTCAGTACAGAGCCAAGAGTCAATTCATTCCTGATTACACGCATCAATCAATGAGGAGAACATTAATCCTACATAACAATCAACTATCTCAGCCCGGGCAACAATTATCACCTGATCGGATTTTAAAGAACCAATCGTGGATTACCGGTACATAATCAGTAACCAATAGAAATGGCACAGAGACCCTACACACTCAAATGGAGTGATCACTGGACACATAAAAGACGAACATTTCATTTGAAGTTGCACTGATGATGTTGCCCAGCTGGGTAATGAAATGTCTGCAAGCTAACAAGCCAGCTCGGCGAGCTACTCAACAACGACATATATGTCACCATTTACGGTCCTGAGATTAGTTTTCTCACGGGCATACACAGTAAATCCAAGAAATATAATAGAATCAAAGACCGTACCCAACAGGACCAACAAACAACCAATGTGTAAAGGACAACAAACTACAAATACAAAGAAGAAACAAATAATAACAATAATTAATAAATAAGCAAAAAATATTGAGAACATGAGATGAAGAGACCTTGAAGGTGAATCCATAGGTTATGGATCAGTTCAGTGATGGGGTGAGTGAAGTTATCCCATTTGGTTTAAGATCCTGATGGTTGAAGGGTAATAACTGTTTCTGAACCTGGCAGTATGGGTCCTGAGGCTCCTGTACTTTCTTCCTGATGGCCACAGTGAGAAGACACCACAGCCTGGGTGGTGGGGATCCTTGATGACAGCATTCTGTGTAGCTTTACCCATGATGGACTGAGCTGTATTCACTACTTGTAGGATTTTCTGTCAAAGGGCATTGGTGATTCCTTACCTGGTTGTTCTGCAACCAGTCAATAAACTCTTCAAAATGATTCTATTGTTTTGAATAACCAATTCAAAAATAAGTCACTGAGACGGTCTTGAAATGACTTTTTTTTCTTGTTCTTCAATTCACACCAAAAGAGTTACTACACCCAGTTGGCTCCATGTGCCCATCAGCCCCAATTTCTTCTCTCCCCCCCCCCCCCCCCCGCCCCCCACCACACCACCCAGCCTGATCTGGTTCTACCCATCACTTACCATCCCTGTTTCACTCCTCTCATGTTCATATGTTGGCTTTCTTCCCTCTACACTCTCACACCTAATGCACGGTCTCAGCCTGAAACATCATTCATCCACAAATCCTGTTTGACACATTGAATCACCAGCAAATTATTATTTTTCCGTTTACTTTGAATAAGCTTTTGTAATCATACCTTGGTGTTCAGTCTAACAAAACCGGCCTGGTAGAAAACAAGTAGGACTTTATATTTTCAAGGCAGATTAGGTTGAAATTGCACCTTTGTCTCTTACACTTTCCTTTGATATGTACAGACGTGAACCAATTAGGAAACACAGCCAGGTACGAGAAAAGATTCAGACCAGAGATTTCACAGAATATCATTGGCCTTATCAAACCCTCTCCCGAATGCATGGTAGATATTCTTAAAAAGTTGAATTTAAGAGGCTGCTTAGCACTGAAGCTGACCCAAACAATGGACAGTAATCAAATGCATGCGATTGCAACCTTCTGGAGGTTATATCCCCTTGCTCACTACTCTTCATTGAGAGAGGATTAGGGCAGGAAGGAGCTGGCAAGTTGAGTGATGTGTACACAGGCTTCATCTTTTTGTGTGAGTAGATTTGCTCAAATAGTTGGGACATTTTCAAGCTCCTGGATCATGGGGTAACTATGTGAACTTTATTTCACCGCTTAAGCAATGAAATACAGTTTCCAGAAAAAAAAATGTTTGCTTCCCCCTTTTGGATACTACCCAGGTGAAACAGTTCTGTTTCAATAAACAGGTAAGCACCTGCCAAAATTGCACAAACATTTAGTTTTGGAAATATAGGAAAACTTAAGATGGAACAGAATGTCCAACTAGTTTTATAAATTTGTTCCAGAAATCACTGTTTGCAATAAAATTTCCATGAAAGATTCATTTAACATCATGCCTTGAATTTTAATGAGTTAAGTTGCTGTAGAGTTGGAACAAAACCAATGTGGAATTGGCTATAAGTTAGTGTTTCTGTTTAAGTGTTGCAAACCTCTAGCTTTGTCTATCCTATAATAAATCCTATCTATCATCCTATTTAGTTCAGTCAATTTTCATTAGATTACAGACCAGATGAGTGCCTTGGGAAATTATACTACATTGAAAGTGCAAGCTGCTGTGTTTATCTCCCATGTTATAGATGAATGTGAAAACTTGCCACTTTGCAGAGTTTTTCATGATCTCAAACTATCCCAAGGTGACTTACAGCCAATGAAATAGCCTGGAAGTCCACTCCTTGAACCGATGGAATGAATATAGCCAACATGTAAGCAGCAGAAGCTGCAATGCTATAAAGACCTGATGGATGTTTGTTGTTTGATAGGCCAGCTGTCAGGACACCAAGGATAATTCCCTCAAAATAGCTCTGTGGATATCTTGCATCTTTTCATTTAAATTGATCATTTGTAAAATTGAACCTCTAACTCTATTACATTTGATTGTGTAAGGTTTTATGCTCAAACCTTTGGAATGCCATTTGAAGATGTGTTTCTGACTTGGAGGCAAAAATGATAGAAATTTAGTCAGAGCAGGAAAACTGAAGTGAAAATGTCAAACTCACAACAGAGCGATTGAGGTGCAATGCATAAATGCAATTAAGAGTAGTATTGTAAATATATTATTTGATTAGGTATTCTTTATTTAAATAAATCATTACAGGTTAGATGTAAAATGCATGAAATACATACATCATGATGTTGCCACGTGATTAGTGTGCGCTTCGCTAAAAGTAAAACCAAAGAGTACATGTTTACTCTGATCTGCCTGTGTTTTTCTTTTGGATAATTTTTGGAGTTACAAAATGTAACAAGAGTAATTAAGGTTGTTATTTTATGTTTAAAAGAAAATCATTGAGTTTGAACCATTAGATTAAATGGCTTGTTTCTCTACAGTAACATTCTGCTCTCGATACATCATATATACTGTGTACATCAATTGATCAAGTAATGCTTCCAACAGGCTTTGGATCATCTAAACTGTTATTAATTATCTCATTGATACCGGTAGCCAACCACTTGTTGGAATACCTGAAACAGAAAAGAAAGCTTAAATGAATACTCTCGTCAATTGAATGTTCAATATCATACACTCATTAGTAGTAACAGCCTGTTTATATTCCATGAGACCAATGAGGCTTTTGGAGTGTAAATAGAGTCATACTCTGTTAATGAAGATGGCATATACTGCTGACTAAACAGATATTATACAAACTTGAGATACGTACTTTTCATAACACCAGAAAACTACCGTACTCAGTCATTCACTTAATTCACTGGCTTGGAGTATTGACTTAGAAGACTGGAAGCTTAACATATTTAATTGGGAGAATAAAAACGATCTTCAAAGATTCCAGTAGATGACATTCCTTGGAGATATCAAGCAGATTATCATCTCTACTTTTTTATAAGAATGAGTCTGCTGGTAAACATAGCAAAGTTGCAGTTCACGTTTTTAAATTGGATCCAATGTTCAGACCTCAAAAAAATTTGTAAGCTTCCTAGATGACCATTTCCTTAGCGTTCAATGTCAGCTCAATCCAGGCTCGGTGATTAAATGCAAATTGTTTTGCTACTGCCTTCAGGCATTGATAGCAGTTGACCTTGATACAAATCCTTCTAAGAGTGCAGCATCAAATTCTGCTATCTTTGTTCTCCTGCTTCACGGAAATGTATCTAGAGAATACTATCGTTAACTCAATGGATTTAGCCATGTGTCAGAAACCATTCATAAATGGTGAATGTTTGTATTCCTAACTGCAATATTTCCTCCACTGTAGTTATGTTCACAATAATTCTTGAGGCAATGAGCCCTTCTCAGAGCATTTTAGATATGGGCACTTCTTGGGAACAACATGTGGCAATGAAATCTAAAAAACAATTACAGTATTTACTTCAAAGGACGAGGTTGCCTTCCCTCCACTATTGATGCTTCCCTCATCTGTATCTCCTTCATTCCCCATACATCCATGGTCACCCCATCTTCCTGCTGCCTTAACAGTAAGAGAGTTCTTCTTGTCCTAAAATACACACCATCGGCCTCCACATTCAACACATCATTCTCCGTAACTTCAGCCATCTCCAAAGGGGTCTTACCACTAAACATATCTTTACTTCCACCCACACCTAATACCCACAGGAATCACTCGCTTCACAATTCCCTTGTCCATTCGTCCCTCCCCACAAATCTCCCTGCTGGCAAGTATCCCTGCAGGCAGACTAAGAGATACACCTATCCATACACCACCAACCTCACCTCACCTCCATTTCAGAGCCCCAAGCAGTCTCTCCAGGCGATGCAACACTTCACCTGGTAATTTGCTTGGGTCATCTATTGTGTCTGCTGTTCCTGATGCAGCCTGCCCTACACTGATAGGGCCTGATGTAAATTGGGGGACCACTTTGTCAAACACCTCCACACCATCCGACACAAGCGGGACTTCTTGGTGGCCATTTAAATTTCCATTCTCGTCCTGACGTGTCGTTCCATGGACTCCTCTTGTGCCAAAAGGAGGCCACCCTCAGGGTGGAGGAGTAACACCTGAAATTCTCTCTCGGTAGTCGCCAACCTAATGGCATGAATATCAATTTCTCCTTTTGGTAAATTAGTTCCCCCGCCATTTCCCACTCTAGCTTTACATCTTCTCTCCTGTCTATTACTTCCCCCAGAGTCCCCTCCTCCTCCTCTTTCTGCTGTGGCCCACTCTGTCCTCTATCAAATTCCTTCTTCTCCAGCTCTTGACCTTTCACACCCACTGGCTTCACCTGTCACCTTCTCCTCCCCCCCCCTCCCCCACCTATTTATTCTGGCATCTTCTCCCTTCCTACTCAGTCCTGAAGAAGGGTCTCTGCCCAAAACGTCAACTGTTTATTCTTTCCCATAGATGCTGCCAGACCTGCTAAGTTCCTCCGGCATTTTGTGTGTGATGCTTTGGATTTTGATGCTGCCTGGCCTACTGAGTTCCTCCAGCATTTTGTGTCTGCTGCTTTGTTTTTTCTTTTGAAATATTTATATTTGTAATTTATTGTAATTTTTATGCCTTTCATTGTTCTGCTGCTGTAACATATGTCAGTGATAACAAACCTGATTCTGGTTTTCAAAGGTCAATAGACTTACTAAATTGCTTCCTCTAGACAACAGCTGGCACGCTTGGCTTATAGTTCATGTAAAACCACAAATCGAAGGCAAAATGTTACATTTAACTGTTTTGCTTGGATGGATATAATGGCTATGGAATCAGATGTGGTTTGGTGACTGGAATTCTGTGTGCAATTATAATTCTGTTCAGAACAGAATTTGGTCAGGGAAGTGTACATTCTATACTAAACAACTCTAAATAGTCGATACAAGGGAAGTCAGCTGTTGAAGACGCACTTAAGCAATGCAAATATTGTGCATGCATGGTTTCCATGCCATCTTTATGTACAAACATACAGGGGTCTCAGAGAGCCAGTTTTGCATGTTAATGCCGGAAAGAAATTTAAATTCTCTTTTCCTCTCCTGCCAGCACATACAAAATCTTTAAAGTACAAGTAGCCATGCATCCTTCACACCTGATCTATATATTCAGAACCCAATCTTCCAATAAGTTGATCCCTTTTAGTGATATTCAGACACTATTTCCAAGGGATAGCATGCATCGGGAAAGAGGAAAGGAACATGAACATGAAGATATAATAATATGGTGACGTCAGTGACATGAATGGTTTAAAACACTGATGGTTCACAACACAGAGGCAACCATGAACCAAAGGTGACAGTACCATTTTATTTTTCAGAAAAATTTACACTTAAAACTGCATTTCGATTTATGTCTTTTGCTGCTGAAAGAAATCAGAATGAATTTATCATCATCCTCAAAATCAAGTGAACTCCACAAAGGAGGCTCGCTGCCAGCAGCTTGAAAGATAATACACAGGCATGTTCATGACTGAATGATTCCAGGTTCTGCACTGTAATGCACAAGAGACTTGTTTTACTAAAGGAAAAGACTGTTGCCAATTCATATTTCCTTTTGGTTAGGAATTAGTTTTATTTTGCCAAGGAAGCCACAATTGAATGTCACCTTTATTTCTCTTCCAGATCTGCTACTTTTTTGCTGTGTAGAGAACAGAAGTTCTGTTCTAGATTACAAGGAACAAACCTGTTAACAAATCAAGTGGCAAAATTTCAATAAGTTTAAACCAAAATTGTTTACGCTTCCCACTCGTTCATGAGTTATTATCAGATTGACTTGTGTTTATATTTGTGTCTTGTGACAATGGGATCCTCCAAACTGCAATATGGCCATTGAAGTACTTTTGAAATGTAGCTATTATTATTATGTAGGGGCAATGTATACAAAATTACACACAATAAGAGCTCACAAATTGCAGTAGGATCATGACCAGATCATCTATTTTTGTGAAATTGGTTCACTAATAAGTATTCTCCAGCTTACTGGAGCTAAGAATACCTTTTTATGTCCCTCTGAGAGTTTAAAGCTTCAACCTAAAGATGTCATCTCTAGCAGCTGTAGTGCTCCTTCAACAATCAACCCAAATTGTGTGTGCTAGGTCCTCACAACTTGCTAACTTGGAGACTGATATTACAATATGTTATTTGTCTGATGATTTGATTTTTCATGTGTGTGGTGAAATTCATGACCACAAGTGACATAAAGCGAAGAGCTAGGGTAAAACTACTCTAACAAATGAAGACAGATTTTAGTCCTAGGAAGGTAAAGACTGCACTATGTTTATAAAATGTGATGATTAGAATCGATTGCTGTTTTATATTGTCTGAAACACTCTTTGCATTTTGATTATTTGGCTGGCAAAGATTTGAAGATGGAAAACAGGTAAGCCATGTGCTGGCATAAGGCACATGCTTCTGAGTCCATCTTATCAATAAGGGAATAGGACTGGGAAGCACATTGTATGCACTAAAAAGGGACTAACCAATGAACTTGTTGTGAAGGTTTGTTGGAGATGTATGTGTTTTTCTTCAAGAAACTGATATCTGAGCTTCTGTTGGATGCTGTCTATAGGGTATCAAGAGAGTTTGAGTCCAGAAGGTCGAAGTTTTCTTCAGTAGCCTCCATTTTCTTTAGTACATCATGTGGATAATCTGCTGGAGGTCAAGGCAGATGTGTGAAATTTTTAAGGCTGAAAATTTTAATTCCTGAGAAGATGATGGTTCCAAATGATGTGTGTGTTCTCTCATGAAGGCAAAAAATATCAATCTTTCATCCATGCTAAAATCAAGAAAAAATCTAGCTGCTTTTTTAATCATTTTGGGGTCTTGATCAAGAATTTTCAACAAGCCCTGCACAAGTGTCACAAAAACTAAGTGTTGACTGCCTTAAGAAAATTAAAATTAGGTGCAACCGTACTGCTTTTTGGAATAGCCTAATGCTTGAAGTGATGTCCCAGCACTATTCTGATTGGAACACATAGAAAATAGTGCTTATGATAAATAAATGAATAGCATGTAAATTTTTCTTGAATCTTAGTTAATGGAGTTTTTGCCATGAAGTTTTCTCCATAAAACTTGTATGTTGATCTTCCAAACACATTTAACAAACGTTTATAATTACTTGTTAAGTTTGGTAGCTATGATTTGCAATAACTTGTTCAAAAAGTCTTAACATCAATCTCTGCTGTTCGTCAAACTAAATGACTTTTAAACTTAAGAATAACTATCAAGAGGTGTGAGTTTCCTTTTTAGGAAAATTTCCTAGAAATTTGAAATAAAATCCAATGTACACTTTTCCCTCCCAGTGTAACATGTCTTGCCTGACTCTTGTTCAGGATCTTCTAAGAAGGTGAGAGTAAATTGCTTCCTTTGGTTGTTCCTTTTCTAGACATCAGAAGGACTTGCATTCTGCATATGCTCCTTTGATTTTCCCATTCATCCCTAGTCCGTTGGCACTTTGTCTAACTCTGTGGAAGCAGCTGTTCTTTCCACATTTGAGGAGTGTATGTCTTTGATTGTGTCATACCGTTGTACATGGGATATTTACTACTTTTCTCTCTGATGATCAGATCACATTAGTGTTCAGTTTATCTCTTGGGTAGAACTATGGAGAAATGTGGTTTGAATTGAGGTCTAACAGACACAGCATGCAATGGTGAAGTCCTTCAGATGATGGATATCTTGAGCAACACACACAATGATGGAGGAACTTTCAGGTCAGTCATCATCTGTGGATGGAAATCAGGCCAAGATGTATTCAACCAGGATTTTGTGTTGTTTGTTGGTAGGTTATTGGCCACTGTAAATTATCGTTAGTGGAGATAGCATGGGAATTATTTGAGGTAGTGTCTAGCTAATGGAGATGCAAGAAGAGTATTGCAACATAAGCTCTTCTGTGACCGTTTCTTTGAAATGTTTGGCTCCTCAATCAAGAGCACCTAATCAACATGATTTTACATCCTTATTTGGTCTAAGTAACTTGTACTTTACTCAGACAGTTGCTGTACCTCAAGCGTCAGATTCCTGCAACATCTTGGGTGTGGCATCTCATTTGCTGTCTTAAGTTTTGCTTTGACTTTGAGCTTGAGATCATTTCTAGAGATGCAGTGACCCCTGAACTTCAAATTTTACTCATTCCACCTCAATTGCTTCTGTTTGCATCCACTAATTAGTGCATTTAGTCATGTGCTTTTTTCTCTGGACCAATAATTTTCATTTTTACCCACTGAAGACTTTGAATGGCACATCAACTTCACTCTTCTGGGTGCTATGGTGAACTTTTCTCAAATAATTTCTGTTGAATGGTGTGCTGAAGCGGTTAAATGTGAACAGTTTTTCCCCTCCAGCTCTACATACCAAAGCTCATTCTTTCGCAGATTGAGCTTGTTTAACACCACATGCATTATGTTTTCTGAATCTAGCCCTTTCTCTGTCTTTGTGCAGCTCTTCTCACCTGCTCAAAGGCTCTCCGATGTCCCTTTCATCATGCAAAGCCTATACAAATTTTATTACAATGTAAATAATGCACACTTTTTCCCCATAGGCAGGGCATTTCCTTTTCAACTACAGCTGCTATCTACAATCCTTTCAATTTATTAGTGGACTTCTCCTTACTGCCTTTGCCTCATACTTTACAGCATGTAATTCCCATTATTGGCCATCCAATATTCTTCATCTGGTTTTGAATAGGTCTGCAGTTTTGCAACTCTGTTTTCACTATTCTAGGATTAACTTTGAGTCACATTTCCCTAAGGGCTAGACTTTCAGATTCCACAAATAATCCAATCTGATGAACAAGTCCTTCAAATTTGTGAAGTTGCAATTATATGTTAACAGTTTTAGGTTTGATTTGAAAGAAGAGAGAGAGGTGCTTCCTAGTTCCGGTTCTGTGAAAATTAAAGGTTGATGGTCCACCATTTCATTTCTAGGCATGTTGCAATGTGCTTTTAATGCACGTGGTGTATCAGAGTCTCATTTGAGGATTTACAGCATCGTACTGGTCTGTACCTTTATGACCAACTAGATATTATAATATCTTGACTTTTAGTCTGCTGCAGTTTACATGCCATAGCCAGATCATCTTCATTTTCTCCATTCTCCAAACATGGAACTTGCCAGGAAATTTAGTGGTTTGGGTGGTTCTATTTGTTCCACTATATGCTCACACAGCTTCCTATGTTTCAGTCTATGTTCATGGGATGGGGAGGAGGAGGAGGAAATTACCTGACTTCCTCTATTCTTATTAAAGTATTTTAAGTATGATATCTACGTTTCATCCTTTCGTCAATCTCCACTTCAAATGCCATGTCCAGTATTTTCTCCATTCTCTTTCTATTTACTGAAAATAATTTAAATTACAGATTAATATAGTGCATCGAGGTGGAACAAGGTAAAACACCAACAGAATGCAGAATAAAGTGTAACAACAATGGAGAGAGTGCAATGTAGTTAAGCAAGGTAACAATAGGGTGCAAGATGATGCCGAAGTACTGTAAATTGAGAGATCAAGTGTTGATCTTGCCATACTGGGTAATTATAGAATAGTCTTATAACATTGAGGTACAAGCTGTTCTTGATCCTGAGCTGTGTGACAACAGCTTTGCAGTTTCCTGTGATCACATGCAGAGCAGTTACGATACCAAGAATTATGCATCCGGATAGGATACCTTTTTGATAAAAAATTGTTAAGGATCAACTGGAACATGCCAAATTTCTTCAGCTTTCTGAGGTAGTGGCATCGGTGAGCTTTCTTGTCATGACATCTACCTAGTTGGACCAGGACAGGCTTATTGGTCATGATCAATCCTAGAAACCTGAAACTGTCTGCCATCTCAACCACACCATTGCAGATGGAGGCATTGACTCCCAGGGTCTGTAGTTTAGTGATGAGTTTGCTTAGAGTTAGAGGATTAAAGGTGAAGCTAAGGTCAATAAACATAAACATAGATATCTTTACTGGCCAGTTGTTTCAGAGACGAAAGCAGGACCAGGCAGATGGCATCTGTCATAGATCTGTTTCTGTGAAAGGTGAATTGCAGTTGATCAAGGTCATCTGGAAAACTGGAGTTAATGCATACCATTTGGTGGAACTTTTCTCACTGACGTTCTTGCGTATCTTTAAAGAGGTGACCAATTAGAGGAATTTTATTGCACATTGGACATTACAGGTTACATTGTACGTTGGAATTTCTAATCCCTCATCTTTTTCAGAAATATTGATTCTGTACACCACAATTGGTTAAGTGCTAAAAATAACATAAAAGATACCTCAGTGCTAGATTTTGTAAAACAACAAGAATAATTCTGGCCTAAGTCCAGTACTAATATTTACTCCCACAAAGCCCAGATCTACTTCATACCAAGTTCAGAGTAAAATCAGAAACCAGGAATAGAGTGTAAGCAGAGAATCTGTGTGATCCTGCTTGAGTTCTCACGGCTTCAGATCAGATTAGTTCTGAATCTTTATAAATAGTCTGTAGGGTCCACATCACTTAGTGTTGGTACTTATAGACTTATGATTTACTTTGATGAAGAACTTCTATATTCAGTGAGATTTAGGAGATAATTTTTCCTGTACTTTGTTGTTTTAAGAAAATGTCATGTGTATCTAATGTATTAGTTACTTATCAAGGAATATTGTGCAATGAAACAGTGGAATAAATGAATTGAAATATACTGAATGAGAAGTTATGTATGGTTATTTTTTTTGGCTTTTTAGTTAGTAAGGTTTTTTTCTCTTGGTAGGGGTTCTATTTTTCTTTCAAAAAATATTCTTAACACATTTTTCTTATTATTATTGATATATTGCTTAGCTTTGTTAATCAGTTATTTGCTAATTTAATTCTTCATTGACTTGATTACCTTAATGTATTTTTGTTGATCTTTAATAATAATTAATGAAAATGATTTTAAAAATGAAAAAAAGTATAGCTAGTTGGCTTTAGATCAAACCTAAAATCTACGCATACATATCTATTGTATTCACAATTGTAACTCAAATGTTGTAAGCACAGTTTTCTAGTTTTGCTTTGCATTTATGTTGGTATATTTCATTGTCAAGCATGTTTACAGTCAAAGGCTGTAGAAAGCTTGAATAAATTCAGAATTAAGTAAGGTTCTGCTCATGTAAAATCACATCAACCTGATTGAGCCATGTAGCGCAATTCTGAAGTGGCAGACACCTTTTATCCAAGCTGCTTTTTATCAAGGCGCCACCTACATTGACTGCCATAAGACCTACATCTGTTGGGATATAGAAGTGCTGAAAGGAGTGTTTCGTGCTTTGTCATGCTGCAACATTTTATGCATGTGCATTGACATGCTTTTTGGATGCTTCTTTTCCCCCAGTTGAATTGAATTCCTTTTTTTTAATGGATTTGCTAATGCAAAGTGATAAAGGATGGGAATAGTCATCAGGAAACTTGTGGAATACGTTAGAGAGCTCAATATTTGAACATATCGTTTCCTTTATGTTAGTGTCCTGGGGTACTTGAGTGTAAGTCCCTTGGCAGATAAATTGTATTAGAAATTATATAGCTGGTGGAAGTGCATGGGAGGACAGGGATCATGAAAATGAGCAGATAGATGGATCATGGTGGATGGGTGGGTCTGAAGTCAGGTCGTAAGAAACACAAGAGGCAAGGGCATGGAGGGGTATCAAGCAAGCAGCAGGCTAATCCTTTGGTTAGATGAGGCAAACTGGGCTGTGCTGTTAGAAACATAGAAAATAGGTGCAGGAGTAGGCCATTCGGCCCTTCGAGCCTGCATCACCATTCAGTCTGATCATCCAACTCAGAACCCTGTACCTGCTTTCTCTCCATACCCCCTTTAGCCACAAGGGCCATATCTAACTTCCTCTTAAATATAGCCAATGAACCGGCCTCAACTGCTTCCTGTGGCAGAGAATTCCACAGGTTCACCACTCTCTGTGTGAAGAAGTTTTTCCTCATCTCGGTCCTAAAAGGCTTCCCCTTTATCCTTGAACTGTGACCCCTCGTTCTGGACTTCCCCAACATCGGAAACAATCTTCCTGCATCTAGCCTGTCCAATCCCTTTAGAATTTTATACGTTTCAATAAGATCCCCCCTCAATCTTCTAAATTCCAATGGGTATAAGCCTAGTCGATCCAGTCTTTCTTGATATGAAAGTCCTGCCATCCCAGGAATCAATCTGATGAACCTTCTCTGTTCTCCCTCTATGGCAAGAATGTCTTTCCTCAGATTAGGGGACCAAAACTGCACACAATACTCTAGGTGCGGTCTGACCAAGGCCTTGTACAATTGCAGTAGAACCTCCCTGCTCCTGTACTCAAATCCTTTTGCTATGAATGCCAACATACCATTTGCCTTTTTCACCACCTGCTGTACCTGCATGCCCACCTTCAATGACTGGTGTACAATGACACCCAGGTCTCGTTGCATCTCCCCTTTTCGTAATCGGCCACCGTTCAGATAATATAGATGGGTACTGGTCAGGTAATGAGTAGATGCATGGTTAGGCTGTTCAGATAGGGTTTCAGTTTACTGATGACTTAAAGTCAGTTGTGAATACATGGGAATGTGTTGCTATTGCTTTATTATATGTACAAAGATACAGTGAAAAGACTTTTGTTTGTGTGGCATCCAAGCAGATCATGCCTTGCATAAGTACATGAAGGTAATAAAAGAAAACAGAATGCAGAATGTAGTGTTGAAGCTACAGAAGAAATTCAGTGCAAGTAAATAAGTAAAGTACAAGGGCCACAATAAATCCAATTGGAGATCAAGAGTTCAACTTTAGTGTATGGGCCGTCCAATCAAGAGTCTGATAGTAGTGGGATAGAAGCTGTTCTTGAGTAGAGCGGCACGTGCTCTCAGGCATAAACAGAAATAATGTATAGCACAGAAGAATATCCAGCTCTGAAACTTGCTATTCTTTGTTTTGCCCTTGTAATTGTATAGAAGGTGGGGCAAAACAAAATTAAAAGTTTATGCTCAGTTTTGCAGAATTGTGATCTCTGAACTATCAAGATGTTCATTAGATTACGAATTGTAGATTGTGAATCTCTACTGTAGAATATTTTGGATGGTCAGTTATTGGGTAAGGAGGGAATTATTGAAATTGTGTTACAAAGAAATTCTCCATTTGGACAGTATAACCTTCATAAGTACTTGGTCTCCTCTAATATTGGATAATCCCAATTTAAATAGCTCTGCAATTGGCAGCTGTGATTTCAGATGCCTATACTCTAAGCTCTGGAATTCCATTTCTGTACCTTCCAGCCTCTTATTACTCTTTGTTTCACTGCTCCCTAAAGCTACCATTTTCACCAAACTTGGTACCTCTTGATGCAGCTTGCTGTTCATTAGCTGGTAATGGTTGTGTGGGATAATGATCATGAGATGTTCTACAGCATTGAAGATTCTTCACAAATGGAAGGCATTATTGTGTCAAAGGCCCTGTACAATTGAAAGGTGTTACTTGGCTCGTATCGCAGGAGCATAAAGTCAAAGGGGCAGTTCAGGCTTCACTTTATTCAATGTTGGAGCTGGATGAAAATGTCAAATAGTCTGCTCCACTCCTACATCTCATTTTGATACTGAATATCACACACAGTCTGAACTTTGTTGTTAAATTAACCCAGATCAAACACAAAATCACTGCAAAAGCATTACTTAACTGGCCAGACGTTTAAACTTTGAGTTTGAGAAATCTCATTAAGGGTGGCATGGTAACATAGCGGTTAGCATTAAAATAGCACCAGTGACCCAGGTTCAATTCCCACCACTGTCTGTAAGGAGTTTGTGCGTTCCTGTTGGAAATTTGCATAGTTTTTAACATCCATGTATTTGGAGTGTAACTTGTGCCACTCTGTATATGTCAGTGGAGATTCTGGCTTTTGCAAAAATGAGAAAGTACACATCAGTGGCAAACCAGAGTTTATAAATAACTGCAACCTCTGTTTGAGTGTGACTGAAATATGTCTGTTTTTTTTTGTTTTACATTATTTTATACTTTAGTTGTTTAGGAAAGCATATTCAGCAGTTCTGTCTATTTATAATTAAGGGGATTTTCTTTTGTCCCATTTGTAATTGAGGGGATTTTTTATGTCCTCTGTACAAGTGTTTTGATGACAGGACATTAGGCAGTCTTGTGTATCTTTCAGATGAAAGCACAGGTAGTTTTTTGGGTATACTTTCTCAAATTTACATTGTGCTTTAGATTTTAAAACAATAATTTTATTCCATCAAAATATTTTTGGAAAACATGGCTGTAGATTGTACTGATTATTTTTTTAAATAATGTGAATGAATGTTATTATTCACCAAGGTTAATATCTAACCATTTTATTGGTCAATATTGTGTTGAAGATTATCCAGGACAGCTATATTAATACTTCTGCCACAGCTCAATCTAATTTGGTTTCCGGACATAGCTCTTTCAGGCTTATTTCCTGAAAGACTTCCATAATTCACACCTCTGACAGAAGCTTCTGTTTCAGGCATTGCCCACGCTATGAACCCAATAAATGGAACATCTTATGCATGACACAAGCACATGAGTATGATTTCAACAGCTGCCTTTCAGATCTATATCTGTTTGCAGTAAACATTGAGTGAGTGCCACTTTCTATCCCATAAAGCTAAGCAAGAATGCAGCCTTCACAGTAAAGGCATGCAGCGATGGTTGTGAACAGAAAGTACTCTGAGAGCATATATTTTTGCAAATTAGAAGGTAAACTGAGGAGTTCTTTAATTTTTTTTAAAAGAAAGAATTGCTTACCTTATACAAATTCAGTGACCCAGCTCCAATCTTGAGCTCAGAAGCAGATGTGTGCCCATGGCTACATGGGCTTCCTCTCATGTTCTAAAGATGACTGGTAAGTTAGATAGATACTTTATCAATCCCAAAGGAAATTACAGTGTCACAGTAGCATTACAAGTGCACAGATATACACATATTAGAAGAGAAGTTAGAAAGAATAAAAGATAAGTTACCTGGAACAGTCCAACAGGAGGGGGTCATCACTTCCCCGGCTATAGGCTGACTCATTATAGAGCCTAATGGCCGAGGGTAACAATGAGCTCTTATAGCGCTCTTTCAAGCAGCACAGATGGCTTAGTCAATTACTGAAACAGTAATTGGCTCCTCTGTTCAGCCAAAGTGGCATGCAGAGGGTGAGAAACCTTGTCCAGAACTACCAGGATTTTTCGTAGAGTGCATTGTTCTACCACAGCCTCCAGTGTGTCTACTTAGATTCCTATAACAAAGCCAGCCTTTCTATTCAGTCCATTGAGCCTGTTGGCACCACCTGTGTTGATGACATCGCACCAGCACACCACCGAATGGAAGATGGTACTGGCAACAACAGGCTGGTAGAACATGTGAAGGAGAGGCCTGCATACTCGGGGACCTCAGTCTCCTCAGGAAGTAGAGGCGACTCTGGCCCTTCTTGCACCCAGCCCCTGTGTTGGTGCTCCACTCAAGTTTGTCATCCAGGTGCACCACCGGGTTCATGTAGGTGCTCAGCACATCCACGTCCTCACCATCAATAGTGAGAGGGAGCAGTGTGGCCTTAGTCTTCCTAAAGTCCATCACCATCTCCTTTGTCTTACTGATATTGAACAGCAGATGATTCAGCTTGCACCATTTGACAAAGTCCTCCACCAGGGCCCTGTATTCATCCTCCCATCCTTCCTTTATACACCCAACTATTGCTGAGTCATCAGATAATTTCCGCAGATGACGTGACTCAGATCTAAAGACCTGCTCACCTTATACAAATTCACTGACCCATCTTTGATCATGAGCTCACATGCAGAAGTTTCTCCATGGCTACATGGGTTTTCTCCCATGTTTTAAAGGCAGCTGGTAAGTTAATTGGCTACTGTAAGCTACCCATTAATGTAGAATCAAAAGGCAGCTGATGAATATATGAAGAATAAATCACAGGAGATCTGGAGAATAAGAAAAGGAGAGAGGGGTAGAACTAATAGGATTTCTCCCCTGCAAGCTGGCATGGCTTGATACACAAAATGCCTTCTTCCTGTGTTACAATTAGAAACGATATCTAAGTATTAGGTAAGATATTGGTTTGAGTTTATTTGCGTGCAGTGGCAAAAATAATTTGCTCACTTAAAATATTTTGAAATGTAAAGGACATTTTAAAAATTGGGATTAATATCCTGCCAACCCATTATGTAAGTAGGATGCATGAGGCATTGATTTTAATTGGGGGGGGGGGAATAAGAATGTAGAAGCCTGAATAAAAGTTTAAAAATGCATTTTTTTCTGGGTGACTTAACATCTTTCTGAAGATTTTTCATTTTAATTTCCCCTGGCAGGAGCTTTGTTGTGAGACTTCATCCGCTTGCCTATTTACCCACAGGTCCAGACATGGTCAGCCATCTCTATGGCAGGCCTCTCCCAACTACAGACGGTGCACCTCAGTGACCCTCCCTGGCAACCAGCCAGATACTATGCTGGAGGGTCTCCAACAGTAATGGTGCACAGAACGTGTTTTCCAATTACTCTGATACTGGGAGCATTCTTCGCCGCCCTTTTCATGACTGCACAGTCCAGTTGCTTCATAGTCTCATTCCCCAATGGCTGCAAGAGTGCTCTTTGCACAGTGGTATGTCCCTTTAAGAGGTTTGAGAAAGAGTGTACCTAATGAGTTAATTGGTGGTGGCTGAAAGAGCTTGCTACATATTGATCTGCAGAGCTGCATTGAACCAACAATATCAATTTTAATGCAGTATTACGCAGGGCTGCAACCCACCCATCCCCTTCACTTCTCTCCACAACTAAAGTATATTAATTTTATTGTGTTACTTTGGCAAACAGCATTAAGATTACCTAAAACAATGTTTAATTCTACAAGGAAAAGGGCATGGAGCAGTTCTTGCACTCAGGTCATCCTCGGGTTAAAAATTTTATTGAGAATGTTTAGAGCATGTTTACATGTAGTTAAGTAAAACGTTTGGAGAAATGTATTAACAGGATGACAAATACATGAACAAGTAGCTTGCCAGCGGAAGAGTACGACTGGAACCGGAGATTTCTGATGGTGAGCTTTGTAAGTGAGAGGATATTTGGTAGAAAGCTCAGTCTGGAACGGATAGTGTACTGCAATACAAATAGCACAATTTAACAAAATCGGGATGGTGCTGCTGATGAGAGTACAATATTTATGGGAGGGGCTAAAAGAGTGATTTTGTGTTTCAAAAATTTTACAGCTCATCCAATGTTTAGGGGAAGTGTCCAAAAATAAATTTACATTCAATGTTTTCCCTCTTTGCAATTGAACTTAACCTTTTAAGTTGTTGAAGCAGCTTTTAATTTAGTCCCATCTAATGCTGAAATGGTATGATTGGTAATTGTATATTCCAAACCATTGCATGAGATGTACCTTCATATTTCTTTAAAATAGATAAAGAAGTCTTGCATTAAGATACATAGGTACAGGCTGTTATATTAAATAATTTTCTCATCCTATTCCATAAAACCAGATTTATGAATAAATTGATCAGAGAAATCACTTAGTTGAAGTCATATTTAATTATTTGTCTTATGGATCAAAATGAAGCAGAAAGTTGCTACAAGTTACCTTGAACTTGAAAATTATAGCTTGGAGTAAAGGGTTGGATTAGCTAGCATTATTTTGTTTTGGTACAAATGTGGGTAAATGAAGTCTTAGTTGAGCTATATAAATTTATGAATGGTTTAGAGTCAAACAAGAATCTTCTATTTCTTTAGTAGAGTGGGAAAAAGCCAGGGGAACTTGAGTTAGAGTAACTTTAAAAGTGACAGGAGTTTGGAACACACTCCCTGAAAGGGTGGTAGAGGAAGAACCCCCTCATCACACTTAATAGTTGAACTATGACCCACAGGACTACGGATGTGAGAACAGGAGTTAACATTAGTTTGGCAAAATCTCTTTTTCAACCAACACTAGACACTGTGACCTCTAGCATCAGAAACATGATGGTTTCTGTACTGAACTTCAGAATATGATAAAATTCAGAAATTGAAATACCAAGTCTTAAAACTACAAATTTAAGAATAAAATTGCCTGTCAGCATTTGCCAAGATACTTGTGAGGGATATGCGATTTTCTCTTCTTAAATTAAGCACTAATTAATATAAAACAATACAAACTGTTCCCTAGTCAAGTTAGTACTTTTCTTCCAACTATCTTGAAGTATAGGTTTTTATTAAGTAATTCTTTAATTAATTAATGAATAATTATGGTAAAATAAGAATGCTATTGAAGTTGCATTTTAGTTTATTATTTGGGATTTTCAGATTTCTAATCGATGACTGGCTGTTAATTTACAATTAGATGTACTCTAGTGTACACACTGAATGAATCATTTTGTTTTTAACATTGTTGGCTTGCTTTGATCTGTTACGTTGTTTTTTTTACCATTTTACATTATTCCATTTCCCATGGGGGTAAGTAGTTGGCTCAATGATAATAGTTGATTCAACCATGACCTCATCAAACTCTGCAAAGACTCCTCATTTAAAAGAACATTGTAATTAGGATTGTTATGCCTTGAGATTAGTCTGTATAAATATTAGCATACAACTATTTGATGGATTTGTATGAGATTTCCATGCTTCAAATAACTAGGTTCAAAACTCCATTGAAGTTCAAGATAAAGGGACTTCGCTAATGTTCAGAGAATCTAGTTTGAAGATGTTCATTATCCCTGAGGAATTTGACTTTGATGAAGGTAAATAAAACGCCCTTTATTCAGTTTGGAATTGGTTTTTTTCCCTTCAACTGTCTATCTCTGCAGTGATGCAAAATTTTCAAACAGGAACTTCAGTGCATACAGTCTGACATGAAAGCGTTGTGAGAACCCACTAAAAATGATAGAAGACTTGTCCTACTGCTAGGAACAACCAAGCCACACACGCAAAATGCTGGATGAACTCAGCAGGCTAAGCAGCATTTATGGAAAAAAGTATAGTCGACGTTTGAGGCTGAGGCACTTGGGCAGGACTTGGGGGGGAGGGTAAAAAAAAAAGATGAATGGATTTAAAAGGTGGGGGGAGAGAAAAACATAAGGTGATAAGTGAAACTGGGAGGGACAGGGATGAAGTAAAGAGCTGGGAAGTTGGTGAAAGAGATACAGAGCTGAAGAAGGAGGAGTCTGATAGGAGAGAATAGAAGGCAATGGAAGAAAGAAAAGGGGGGAGGAGCACCAGGGAAGGGCAGTGGGCAAGCAAGGAGATAAGGTGAGAGGGGGAAAAGGAAATGGAGAATGCTGAAGGGGGGAGGGGGTAGCCATTACTGGAAGTTCAAGAAATCGATGTTCATGCCATCAGGTTGGAGGCTATCCAGATGGAATATAAGGTGTTGCTCCTCCAACCTGAGTGTGGCCTCATTCTGACAGTAGAACAGGCCGCCATGGATTGACATAACAGAATGGGAATGGGAAGTGAAATTAAAATGGGTGACCACTGAGAGATCCCACTTCTTCTGGCAGATGGTGCGTAGATGCCCAGAAAACAGTCTCATTGATATATAGAGGCCACACTGGGAGCACCGGACACAGTATGTAGCCCAACAGACTCACAGGTGAAGTGTCGCCTCATCTAGAAGGACTGCTTAGAGCCCTGAATGGTAGTGAGGGAGGAGGTGTAGGGGCAGGTGTAGCACTTGTTTCACTTGGAAGTATAAGTGCCAGGAGGGAGATCAGTGGGGAGGGATGAATGGACAAGGGAGCAGCATAGGGAGTGATCCCTGCTGAAAGCAGCAAGTGGGTGGAGGGAAAGATATGCTTGGTGGTGGGATCCCATTGGAGATGGCAGAAGTTCTGGAGACGTGCTGGACAGAGAGCCTGGTGGGGTGGTAGATGAGGACAAGAGGAACCCTATCCCTGGTAGGGTCACAGGAGGATGGGATAAGAGCAGAAATACATGAAATGGATGTGGTTGATGACCGCATTGATGGCGGAGGAAGAGAAACCCCTTTCTGTGAAAAAGAAGGACATCTCCTTCGTTCTAGAGTGAAAAGCCTCATCCTGAGAGCAAATGCGGCAGAGATAGAGGAATTGAGAGAAGGGGATGGCATTTTTACAAGTAACAGGGCAGGAAGAGGTATCGTCCAGATAGCTGGGAGAAGCTGTAGGTTTATAATAGACATCAGTGGATATGCTGTCTCCGGAGATAGAGACAGTGAGATCAAGAAAGAGGAGGGAGGTGTTGGAAATGGACAAAGATAAGTTTGAGAGCAGGGTGGAAGTTGGTGGCAAAGTTGATGAGCTCCACATGGGTGCAGGAAGCAGCACCAATGCAGTCAGCGACGTAGTGTAGGAAAAGTGGGGACGAACACCACTGTGGGCTTGGAACATAGACTGTTCCACATAGCCGACAAAAAGGCAAGCATAGCTGGGACCCATGCAAGGGCCCACTTTGATGAGCTATGCCAAATTTTAACTGGACTATAATTGGCAAGGAGAATCTTTGCATACAGTGAAAAAGATTGACTTCGCTTATTTTTCTTTGAGACTATATTTCTGTAATGCTTTTTGCGGGCAAAATAGATTTAACCAGGATCACTTCACTGCACTCAACTCACCTGCCACTCTGATTTTCCTCTCATGTGGAAAGCCATGGAATATAGTGCAGTGCTTCTTGTGTTTAATGCTCAGTGCGCATGGGAATAGTCCCTCTAAGTTATCTGATTACCAGTATGAGTAAATTGGGTAAATAGGTCAAACTTGCTACTGGAGAAGTTGAAAATGGGATGTTAATTTGTATTAGAAGTGAAAGTCATGAAGGATCAAACTCTCCCTTTCCTCTGGTTTCATCCTTTACCATCTGGATTATTTCACAAGCTTTTTTCTACTTTCTGGTGAAATCCAATGGGCATAAGGTTCATTATGTCTCTGTAGAGGTATCATAGACAAATCCTGACTGCTTTCACTCATCTTTTTGACAATAATACATTTTAGCAACATGCAACCCTGGGTCTGGCAAGTTTTCTCAGTGTAGGAATTTTGTAATTTGTCATGATATCTGATCACGCCTTGGTGATACTTCTGATGAAAGTGAAAAATCTGTTCAGTACTTCTGAAATGAATTTAAGAGGAAACCAGAAAATGAGCTGATAATATAAGAATCATTAGTAAAGACTTCTACTGGCAACATGAAGTTAAAGTATGGTGGGTTACTCTTTTATAGACCAAATGAGCTATGAAATTGTGAATGAATGACATTATGAAGAAGGATAGAACATTGTGTTAACAAGTGGACTAAGTATGAAAATGAGCTGACCATGGCACGCCCCATGTTTGTGAGAATTTAAATTATTTAGATTGATTATTGAAACAACAAGGATCGAGAACATTTACAACTTGATTAAAAGTTCAATGACACAATCACACCCCGTGCTCTCCCAATCTTAAACTTCATTAACTTTTAATGATATTTACTGGACTCAATGAGAATGAAAATCGAATCTTCCATAGTGTTACATGAAAGCAATTATTTCTGACAAAAGGAACCGGTTATCTCTAACTATATGATGTACATAAGCCAGCCATGATTGGCTGATATTTTTGCAAGAGGAGATTGCGAAAAGTGTAGCCTTTGCTAGAATCAGTATTTTGAGCTGTTTATAGGGAGAATAAAAACAAGCACATACCATCTTATGGTTTAAACACCTATGGTACTTTTTTGATCTGTCGAGCACTTTATAAGAATGCTTCCTTTTTATTGAGCATTAAAAACTATACTTTTTTTTTGGTAACCAATTATTAATTCCAGTTTAACCAAGTGGATCCTTTTGTATGTAAGCAGTTTGTTGAATTTCAAAGCTTTTAAAATGTATTCCACTTTACCACACACAAAGGGCTTGTTTCTTGGGCTTGTATGTTCTGCATTTCAAAGCACACAAACATCTGGTTTTACTTTTCAAACATTTGGTATCAGTGTTCTGTCTGATAAAAGCTTTTTAATTTTAATATAAGCCAACATGAAGCCAAATTTAAGATAATATAAAACTATTTATTTTCAAACAAGGTTTCAGGATCTTTGTTCATCAATATCATATTGTGTGCATAGTCTGGCATTTCCACCTCTCATGCTGAATACTGAGTACTTGGAATAATTCTGTTTAAAACTTTTGCCATTGAAAGGGCATTGGTATATGATTTATTTTGCAATTCAAAGAACTCCTGATTTTAAAAAAGTGTATTCTTCAGGTTTATGTACAGAGTTTGCTGCATTTGTATTTTTCCCCAGGTTCCAGGTACTGCTTTGTAAAGGCAAAGTTGTGAGGAAGGAATATTATGATCGATGAATGCCACATGCATTTAGAAAAACCTTCTGTTTACCTAAATGCACAGTTTCATTATTATGTTTTAATAGTTTTCAATAAGTCAGCATTTTGAATCTTTTGAAATTTTTGATAAGATTAACATTGAGTCATTGCAGTAAGACTGTCAAGAGGCATTATGAGGACCAAACATGTCACCAAAGACTCTAGCAAATTTCTACAGATATACTGCAGAGAGCATTCTAACTGGTCATCGTCTGGGATGGAGGCACTAATGCAGAGAATTACAAAGAGCTGCAGACGGTTGCAAACTCAGGCTGTCCCACTTGTTCTCAATTATTTTAATGCCGTCAATCTTCATAAGGGTTAAATTAAGTCAGGGAGTTTGTTTGCATTCCTTTGATAAATTAATAGTAATGATTAAATTAACTTGTGTTTTTGAGTAAAGTTATCAGTAGTTTTAATTGTTTTAATATTTTTAAATTATCTAAATTTATTTTGGGTCTCTAAATAAGACAGTTCCCTGAGATATTGAGGGCATGAATATTGTCAGCATGAATTGGCAAAAGGCCACTGAGATGATCTAAGGTCTCCACTCTAGGGCATGCTACCCTGTGGAACAGCAATGGTAATAAAACTCACTGTAGGCCAAAGCATGAACAGTGCAGCCCACTCTCGAACAATCTTGTAGAACAAATTACATTTTAAGCACAAATTTAAAAGAGTACACTTCAAGATCCTAAAAGTGTTTTTAGGTACTCTTTTTTTGAAATATTGCAGTGGCCTTCACAAAGTATCTTGTGCAACAGCTTGAAGAAATATCAGACCCTGAACTCCTGGCTCCAGCGGTACCACAATCTTGGTGCAATTCCCTGCAGTTACAATGAGAATTGTGGCATTGAGATCTTGTAGAGCTTGCCTAATATACCAAACAAGGCTCATAGGCAATCTTGCTTCAATATTCCTATTAAAATGAAGGTTTACACAATAGATGAGTAGTTAACTCGTAATTAAAAGGGACTATCTGATCATTGTTATGATGCTTTTTATTTTTTTTTGTAATTTATTTTTTTATTGAAGTTCATCAAACAAACATTTCCATAAGATGTATTTCAGACATTGTACATATACATCATATAATCATATATATCACAAAATCTCCACAAAGTATTTATCTGGGGTATACACTTATAGAATAGAGTGGAAAGAAAAAACAAGCAAAAGGAAAGAACTATGTACAAGTAGGGAGTGATCTTTTTTTTACAACAGATTCATTGATTTGTGAGAATAAAATCAGGCCTATGAGGCATTATGTAGTTAAACCATTTTCCCCAGTATGAATCAAATTGTTCCAGCTTATGATTAACAGATGCTGTTATCTTCTCCATTTTGTAAATGTCCATTGTAATTTCCATCCATGTATTTAAAGTTGGGCTCTCCTGTGATAACCATTTCCTAGTAAGAGTCTTTTTACCAGCCACCAACAGTATATTCATTAAATATTTATCTCTTTTCAACCATTCTTGAGGTATATATCCAAAATATATGGTTTTACTCTCCAAGGGTATTTCACATTTAAAGATGTCTTGTAGGGCATTGTGTATCCCCCTCCAATAGTTTTTGATAACAGGGCAGTCTCAAAAAATATGATAATGATTTGCATTTTGATTTCCACAATTTCTCCAGCAAACAGGGAGGTTACTATCATAATGGAATTTCTGAGAGGATGTAATAAAATATCTTATCAAGTTTTTCCATCCAAAGTCCCTCCATTTCTGTGAATTGGTACACTTCCATTGATATCTCCATATTGTTGTCCATTCTTCCTCAGATATAATTATCCCTCCTTCCTTCTCCCATTTTGTTTTAATGTATGATGTCGAATGTGTTTTAAGATTTGACAACCCCTTATACATGCTTGAAATGATTCTACTACCATTATCTGAATTATATGCTTTTCTAAAGAGCTCTATCAAGCATGTATTTGCCTTGGTTACATTTTTAAGCATCTTATTAACATATTGTCACATCTGTAAATACCAATTAAAAATGTTGTTTTTCTAATAAATGTTTCTCTTTAAGCATTACAAAACTGAACAGTGTTCCTTCTTTCATAATGTTGCAAAGAACTGTTATTCCTTTAGCTGTCCAGTCCTTAAATCTAGCATCCAATTTATTTGGTGTAAAATCAGAGTCATATGCACACCATTTAAGAATTGCAATATCTCCCTCTAGATTATATTCTTTTATAGTAGTTTTCCATATTTTAAGAGTCATTTTCACCCAGACTATGTTGGTTGCCCTAGATAGATCAAAATGTCATCCGCATAACAAGCCAATTTATGCTCTGTCCCTTTAATAGTAATTCCCCTGATATCTTCATTTTGTCTGATGTATTGAGCTAATGGTTCCAGATATAGCTCGAAGAGTAGTGGTGACCATGCACAACCCTGTCTCGTGCCCCTTTCTAGGGTAAGACTATTTGATAAATATCCATTGATTTTAATCCTAGCAGTAGGATTGTCATATAGTGTCTGTATAGTTTTAATAATTGTGTCTTGGAAACCAAATCTATGTAAAACTCTTGTAAAGAAAATTCCAATTAACTGAATCAAATGCCTTTACAGTGTCCATGCTTAACACTATTGCTTCGATTTTATTTTTTTGTATATGATCCATAATGTGAAGTGTCCTTCGTATATTGTCTTGAGTCTGGCGTTGTCATATAAAACCTGTCTGATCATTACGTATCAGTATGGGTAGAAACTCCTCTAATCGTTTGGCCATGATGGAGGTAAATAACCTATAATCTACATTAAGAATGGATATTGGTCTAAATGACTTGCATTCCATTTTATCCTTGCCTTCTTTCGGTATAGCTGAGATTATCGCTTCCTTCCAACTGGGTGGCCTTTGTGCCTTTTTTAAATCATGTGGGGAGTAAAACAGGAATTAAATTAAATTAAATGATGCCTTTTATAAGAGGCCATGTTGTTCAAAATTTTGTCTCCTTCTACATTACAGTACTGACAGTGCTTCAAGGTGCATGGTCTGTATTGTAAAGACCTTGGTTAGGAATGTCCATAGAGGTTTTAAAAAATAGTTATTCTTCCAGTGAAGATGTTTGCCAAAGGATGTAAAAGAAGTCTTAAACAAATAAAACCATTTGGAGTGATCAGCACATTTAAAAGGCATTTGGGTAAGTATGTGAATAGGGAAGCTTGAGAGGGATTTGGAACAAGTCGGCATGGATGAATTGAGCAAAGGATTTGTTTCTATGTTATATTGCTTTATTACTCTACAACATTGTGTTGTAATAAGTTGGATTGATCAACTTTTCAGTACCCATCAAGAAGCTTTAAAACTGATTTATTTGTTGCATCAGGACAAACTGAATAGTTGGAAATGTTTTATTTTGGCAGTAACAAGGAGAAGTTGTTGCTATTAGCTTCAAGCATTACTCTGTGAAATTAATCTTTCTCCAGCTGGTAGTAACTTATTCCCATTCTTCTTCATGTCCTCCTTTCGTATTTTACTCCTTCTATTTTCCTTTCTGTTCTCTTTTTGTCTCTCTTTTGTGTGAGCATACTGTATTTTCACTTAACACTTTTTTGCTGTTGAGCTTTGTTGTTTTTACTTGGATCTTGCTTCCCTCTTGTCCTTTTGCTAAAATACGAGCCCAAGTACAAACATCAATAATGAGAAGGCCATTTGACCCTTTCAGTTTGATCTACATTTAATAAGACTATGGTGAATCTGATTATAACTTTTTATTTTCTTACTTATCAAGAATGTATCTTCCTTTGCCTTAAAAAAAATTCTGAAAAAAAAATTAAAAACTCTGCTTCTACCATAGTTTGAGGAAGAGTTTTCCAAAGACCTGCAATCCTTGGGGAAATAAATCTCACCTCAGCTTTATCTTAAATGAGTAACCATTTGTGTTTAAACGGTGTTCCCCTAGTTTGAGACCCTCCCATAAGGGCAAGGTGGTGAAAGGTTACTGGGGGGTAGAATCTGATCAACCAGACTACAGTCAGATCAGCTATGACATTTCTAAATGGCCGATCAGATTTGAGGGGGCAAATGGCCTACTCCTGGTCCTAATTCATATATTTGTATTTAGATTTGTGTTAAAGCAAAAGGATTCATCTGTCAAGAATTTTCAGTATCAAATGTGTTTCAATCAAGTTCCCTCTCACTCTTAATTCCAAAAGATACAAGCCTAGCCTGTCCAAGGTTTCCTCATAAGGCACCCTACCTGTTTCAGGTATCAGTCTCTCCTGCATAAACATCCTGTTTGCCAGCCAAACTCCTATCCATTCCAGTATGTTACTTCCTACACCATGTAATTTTTCAGAATAGCCTTTGGTTCAACACTTTGTCACTTGCTTTCTGGAGATCTAAATAATATGCATTATCCACAACATTTCTTACTACTTCAAAGAACTGTCTTTTCTTTTCTCTCCCATTTCCAGTACTTCTGCTTTATTCAGATTTGTTTCTTTTCCTCCTTCATTCCATTCTTCCCATCCGCTACATCAGGTGCATGAATTGCTAAAGGCTTGTATGCAGGAACAATAAGATATTCTCCAGCTTCTGTTCTTATCTGTGTTCCCATTTTCTCCCCACTTTTTATGCCTTCTCAACTCTCCCCATCCTATTCTTCCAGAACTCACGATGTTCTCAAGCCTCTTTTTTTTTCTTGCTATCATCCTCATTCCATTCTCTTCTCCTTCCATCCTCTTGCTTCTCCCCTCCCCACCTCCTGCCCCATTCCTCATCAACTCCATTACCTTTGATCTCCACCACATGTTTTAGATTTATGGGGAACATGCAGCTTAAAATGGGATTGTGTTTGAACCATTTCTCCCAGATTAAGCAGCCATTTCTCCATAATATAAAGCTGCGCTCAGTCCAACGTAAGGACAGAATGACAAATCCGCCAAGAATTTCCATTAGTCTTGTTAACTGTTGGCACTTCATTTGATCCGTTTTGTCTTTATTTTATTGCCTTCATCACACAGAGTAATTGATAGTGCTCGTGAGTATTGGTTTGGTTCCAAGATTAACAATGGTGTGAACTGAAGTGAAATATGAATTTCACACAAAACAATTTGCATCAACATCTGTCTGTGAGCCAATTTTACCACTGCCTTGAATCAGTGCAAAGTGGATTTCATTATATGCTGATACACAGCAGCACTTGATAAACTAATTTATGTTAGCCTGAGAGATGGAGGAGTGAAACTACTTGTGAGATAATATACTTGGTTTTTCATTGGTAGAGGTATGGAGGCTGTATAAGATCAATTTTTTAAGAATATAAAACAAATAAAATTGGAATCTGAAGTAAAACAAGTGCTGGAACAACTCAGCCACTTAAGTAAGATCTGGAATGGTAGAATGTGAGTCAGTGGGCTTTTATTCTGGGCTGGAATTCCCATCAAATTTCATCTATCACTTGATCCCTATAAATTAGCTCACATGCCCAAGTCCTCACTTAGATCTTAAGATAATAAGGCAAAAAAAGGAAGAACTGAGTGGTGACTGACAAGTTTTAAATTCAGTAAAGTATTTCTAATATGTTAACTTCTAGGCAGTTTATTTCAAAGATCTTTTGCTTAAATCAAAATGCGCCTTTGACCCATATAACAATTACAGCATGGAAACAGACCATCTCAGCCCTTCTAGTCCGTGCCGAATGCTTACTCTCACCTAGTCCCACTGACCCGCACTCAGCCCATGACCCTCCATTCCTTTCCTGTCCCTATACCTATCCAATTTACTTTAAATGACAATACCGAACCTGCCTCTACCACTTCTACTGGCTCATTCCCCACAGCTACCACACTCTGAGTAAAGAAATTCCCCCTCGTGTTACCCTTAAACTTTTGCCCCCTAACTCTCAACTCATGTCCTCTTGTTTGAATCTTCCCTACTCTCAATGTGATTTCAGTGGGATTTCAGTCCCACTGAAATCACTGACCCCTTGGCGGAGTGTTGTATATTTTATTACATGTTCAGAGAAACCAATGGCATGGACCCCTCCTCTTTCTCTCATAAGAAATATAACTGACATAGTTCTCTATGTGATGTAGAGACAGCAGATACTACCTACATGTTAGACTGTTATGGCCCACTGGGGAACTGAAAAAAAGATCAGTGTTGTCATTTTGCCTCCATGTCAGGTAATGCCATTTGTAAATTGGTTCAGTTTACAAGTTGAGAACTTATAATAAATGGTGAAGACAGTTTTTAAGAGACATTAGACTGCCACATTAGTAGGCAAATCATAGAAGAAAAAGGCTGTTATGTGGGGAAAATGGGATTAGTGTAGTTGTGCAAAAAAGTTGGCATGAACTTGGAGGCTGAAAGTCCTTTTCTGTTTTGTGCAACTCTGACTGTATGACACCGTTGTCTTCTTAAATCCCGAAATTCCAGTTTCCAGCAAAGATATTGGAATTGATGGAGGAAAATTAAATACATACAACTGATTTATAGAATAGAGAGTAATCTCTGCAGAATGCTGCCTCAAAGCATCCAAAACCCCATCTGTTTTTATTTTTTTAATATGTTTTGGCATAGTTTACATAAAGTTCCTTGATTATATCATCTAATTTTCCACGATTAATATTTGAGAAATACATTTGTATGAAAAAGCAATTGTTCCTTACCCACTGCTCCCCACCCCCAGTCCTTTCAAAGACTTGGAAGCAGGAAAGTCCCAAATTATTTTTTTCCAACATTGAAATGAGATTCCTGCTGGTGGAGTGAACCATATTATTTCTGTATGGTGCTTCCAGTTTGAATATTACTGCCAACTATGGCTGAGGCTGTTCATACAGTAAACATTTCTTGTGGGATCCGTACAACTAGAAGACCAAGATTATTTCACCCAACAGCCTAAGCTGAATTCCAATTTGGTTTTGAAAATTTCTCACCATTTTAAGTCAAGGGATGAATTCTGAGGAAGCTATTATGAGGTCCAGATTTCCAGAAGAATGGGCCTCCTGAATGTCTTGTAGTTTTAATTTTCTTTTGGGATTTGCATCCATAGTTTCCAGGTACAAATTTGGGTAGAAAATGTGCTTTACAAAGCTAATGCCTATGTGAGCTATTGGGTGTATTGTGGAAATGATTGAGGTGGAAGTTATCATTTTAGAGCTGCTAGGCTTGGGGGGAAGAAAGCTGTTCATCCTCTGCACAATCATGGAAAGGTCCTTGTATCATTGCATCTCTCAGCTGCTGAGATTTGAGGTTTAGGACGGCTAGCTATCTATTGAATCATGGTTAAAACAAAGGCAAGGAGTCCCACTGAAATCACAGCTTTTCAGGAGTATTTGCTTACCTTCCCTTGTCCCACCGTTTTTAAAGCCAAAAGTGATTTTTATTCCAAAGGTTTTTTTTTGTTTTCACCCTCTGACACAAATGGTAGTGTAATGGTTAGCACAATACTTTACAGTACAGGCAACCCAGGTTCAGTTTCCAATGCTGCCTGTAAGGTAGTGGTCACCAACCATCTTAAGCCCAAGATCCCCTACCTCGGCCTTAGTGAAAGGTGAGATCGACCCCAAATCGATTAGTTACACGCATGCGCACCGGGGCAGAAAAGACCAGAAGTATAACCCTACAACCCGGAAGTAGAAATAATGTATAAACACCAGGGGTACCCGCCCTTTTTTTACACCACGGACCGGTTTAATATTGACAATATTCTTGCGGACCAGCTGGCGGGGGGGGGGGGGGGTGATAAACACAACGGGAATACAGTGCTACTCAAAGGGAGTTCCTTATGTCCAGTCTATTCCGCAATTTAGTTTTCGCGGCTCTCGGCACTTAGATGCTGTCCCACGCTGCTCATGTTTTTTCCGCTGAAAAAACGCAGTAGGTTTGTTTGTCTTTAAGTGCGGGGTGCTTGGACCCAAGGTACCAAAGCAATGTTGAGGGCTTCGTTGCCTCATTAGACAGCCTCCCACCCGTCTGCCGCCAGATGCCTTGGCCAGGTGCGGCTGGTTGTGGGTGGGGTGAGAGGACAAGGTCAGGGCCGGAGATCCTCGTGCCGGGGCCGTGGCGGTCGCAGTCTGGAGAGAGTGACCAACCGAGCGAGGAGTGCGACAGGCCAGTGCCTGCCCCCACCCCCCTTGTAGGATCTATCAGCCGACAAAAGTTTGTTTCAGTAGATCGCAGCGCAGTAGCTGCTCTGATACTTGTGAAACCCTGAGCCCGAATTAAGTTGTCTGCGAATATTTTAGCACCGGGTTCCCCATGAACATTCGGTGTGCGAAACAGGTTTTGAGGCGGTGCCCATCTGTCCGCGCTCCAGGCCAGTAGCAACAGCACTTCCTGCCAGCCGCGCAAGGATATCACTGCGGTTAGGTGACTGATGACCTCATATGGGTTCAATTTCAACAGTGGGCTGACAGGGAATGAGGAAGGGTGCAGCTGACTCATATCGTTTCCTCACGGCCCGGTAGTTGGGGACCAGTGAATTACACTGTGTAGTGCGGAGGAGCTACACACGTGCGCACTGGGGAGAAAGAACAGAACTAAAACCGTGTAACCCAGAAACAATCTCTCAACAGTATTTGTGTATTTATTTTTCTTTTCTTTTTTCGGGATCTACAGGGAAAATCTCAAAGATCGACCAGTCGATTGTGATCGACAGGTTGGTAACCACTACTGTAAGGAGTTTGTACGTTCTCCCCGTGACCATGTGGGTTTCCTCCAGGTGCTCTGGATTCCTCCTACATTCCAAAGACCTACTTGCTGGTAGGTTAATTGGTCATTGTAAATTGCCCTGTGATAGGCTAGCGCTAAACTGGTGTGTTGCTGTGTGGCATGGCCTGAAGACCCTACTCCATGCTGTATCTCAAAAAAATAAAAAATATTTTTGCCTGTCCTCATTCATCTCGCTCTATTTACATTGACTCTGGACAAGAGTAGCTGTAATTAACTAACCTTTACAACATCTCTCACTCAATAGCAACATTACTCACATTGTCAGTGTGTCCACCCAATCACAAACATTTTCCTTGTGATCCATATTCCTTCCTCTTGCCATGAAAGGCCATCGACCTGAAATATTAATTATTGTTCCTTCTCCACAGATGCAGTCAAAACTGTTGAGTACTTTCAGCATTTTCTGTTTTTATTTCAGGTTTCCACCACCTGAAAATGTTGGCTTTCAATTTAAGTGTAATATTTTGCATTGATACTTAAGTTTCTAAGTATTCATTAATTAATTAAATGTAAATAGCACCAGGCTGCCATTTAAATATCTTAATAAAGTAGTTAACTATAATAAGTTTTTTAAAAAAATAATAAACTTCTAAAATGCTGTCAATTTGTGTTAGATCTGGATTTTTTTTTTTGTAAAATGCTACTTTGAACAGAAGTTTGATTTTTAAGATGATCACTTTGAAACCAAAAGGCAATTCTACCCAAAGCAGTACGGTAATTATTGGCTGCAGTGTTTGAATTTACCATGGCAATGATGATAGTTAATACAACAATCTCAACAGTTTTAATTATTTGCAAGTTTTTTAAAAATCTGTTTAACTTCAAGCAACTGCAAATTTTATGAAGGCCTTGAAATTTTTATTGAGGTCACATGGCAGATTAAGAAGCATCTGTGGATCTGAAATATTAATTCTGATTCTAAAACCCTTCATCAGTACTAGGAGAATGTAGGGTGGAGGTGGGAAGGGGGGCGATATGGGTTTCTCCCAGTTCTGGTGAAGTCTTTGACCTGACACGTTAACTCTGTTTCACTTTCCAAAGATGCTACCTGACCTGCTGATTATTTCTAGCATTTTATTTTGTTGTTTTACATCTCCTGCTGATTTTTTACTTCAAATTTATGTTGATGGATATAACAATAATCAAGTTATATCCATCAACATAATATGTAATACTTATTATTAACATTATACAAAAAAAATTTCCTATCCAAACTCCAGGAAATGTGGGGCAAATGAAAAGATATTTCCAGATGAGACTGTGACTAATCAACCTCCTGGTCCTTAAGAGACATGCGTTAATCTTTGTTGAGCAGCTGTATAACACATGGCTCTGTACTGTACAAGCTGTTCCCAGACACACACACACACTAACACAAACATCGATGACAACTAGTAGAAAATCACAAACTCAGAGTAGGATGTGGTGTAGTCAGCCTGATGTTTACTGGTCTTCCAATACTGCTAATTGTGAAGTGCAGGACTTGTGTGCTGAAGCTCAGTGCAACCAGAGGATCTGTAAGGAGAAGTCATAACATGGATTCCTCCTACTGAAGGACTGAACCTACAAAAGTTATTGGTGTGTTAATAGTTGAGAATGAAAAATTGGCATAACATAAATATTGCAAGCGAATATGATGATATGCTTGGTACTGTGAACAGCAGCAAAGCAGATTGCTGTTTTCCCTTTAAGTGTATGTATAAAGTACTATTTTGGGTGAAGGATCTAGTGGGTGGACGAAGCTAAATGCTTGTTACGCTACTGGCAGAATTAGCTTCGGGTATTTTCATGGGATTTTCTGCATCCACATCAGAAGGCCCTCTTTAATGTCTCATTTAAAATAAAGTATTTCTTCTGAACATTTCTGTGCTACCAGTTTGGGTAGCAAGAGTCTGTCTTAGGCCATATCTCGAAGCCTTATGATGTGGAAGCCCAAATGCATCCAAGTAATATTCTTTCCCTTGCAACACACACAAAATGCTGGAGGAGCTCAGCAGGCCAGGCAGCATGTATGGAAAAAGAGTAAACAGTCGATGTTTCTGGCTGAGACCCTTCATCAGGGCCTGTTGAATTCTTCTAGCATTCTGTCTGTGTTGCCTTGGATTTCCAGCTTCTGTAGATTTTCTCTTGTTCGTAATCCTTTCCCTTGTCTTGATTTAGGATACTCAATTATATCTTTCTAGTGGAATGTATTCTAGTGATTTTTTTAAGTGATCTGGGCTAAATACAGGATCTGAAAGTACAGATCCAAATAGAATGGGATTGTGTACACAAAGCTGAATATCAAGACTGCAGATGATTTTTATGTTAATTAATAGCCATTTCAGTGAAATACAAATAAGGCCAATTTTTAAAAAGGAGGCTTATTGAAGAACACAGACAATTTGCAGTCTTGGCGAACTTTGTAAATTTTATTTTTATATGAATGAATAGCATTGCATAGTTATTAACATTATATTTTTATTAGATGACCATTCCTTCAATCTAGTGCTTTCCACCCCTTCAGTCTTTTCAAAATGTGCTTGTTTTCTTGCAAACTATATGATGAATCAAATTTTGCTGTAGAATTGACAGTGTTTGCCACTACCCAAGTAGAAATTTTACATCAACTTTCAACATCTACAAATGCTCAGTTAATTGCCAAAATCCAGAGATTCTCATCCAAGATGTTCTCCTGCTTCAAAACCTGGGCTATTATAGTTATCCTGTCAAAAGATGTAGCATTGAAAAGATTTGAACAGTGTAAGGTGCAGTGCTTGCCTCTTGCATACGGACCATTATTGCCAGAAAATGTTGAGGTTTGTTCGTCTTTGTATAAATATATCATCGCTGGTAAAAACATTGTTTTATAAACGTGAAATTTGATTTTATTTATTTAGTGATAGAGCCCACAGTAGGCCCTTTCGGCCCTTCAAACCACACAGCCCCAGCAAGCCCCGAAAAGCCTGATTAACCCTAGCCTAATGACTGGACAATTTACAATGACCAATTCACCGAGCTGGTACATCTTTAGACTGTGGGAGGAAACCAGAGCACCCAGGGAAAACCCATGCATTCCTCGGGGGGGGGGGGGACACAAACTCCTTACATACAACGTCGGAATTGAACTCTGGAACGCTCTGAGCTGTAATAGTGCCACACTATTTGCTGCACAGCCATGGCACCCGTGGATCTTATTCCTAATAACTTACTTTTGGAGATTTTTAGTTTTATTTTCATTCTTTTCCCTGAGAATTCTGTGCGCTCACGTTTTTGGAGTCTAATGATTTTATAATATCGGAAATACAATTTGCACAGATCAAGGGCTATGAATGATCAGATAATCTTTTTTATATTGAATGTTGGTTTGACAGTTAAGATGTCAAGAGCATCTCTTTCACTGCTCTTTGAATGTGATATTGTAATCAGTTGCTGAAGACTGCTCAGAAACTTCTGAAAGACCAGCGTTCCCTTATACTCTGCTGAGGTGAAAGTATAAATTAAAAGCTCAAGCATTTGGAGTGTGATTTCAACTCACAACTTCTGACCTGGCAGCAGAACCAAAAGTGATGCTAGATATTAATGCCAAATTGAGGATTCCTGGATAAATTTGATTACAGCTCTTATAATTTCAAACACTAAATACTAGTTCCAATCATATGAACAATTAGCTCTCAAATCTGCCTGGATTTTCCCTTCCACCAGAGATCTCATTAACACAATTACTAAATAATTGTGTCTGAATGCATTGATTATTTGCTTTGATTTAAATTATGAAATTTGGCTGTTTAGCAGTACAGTTAATTATATGAAAGTTGGATTCACAAGAGAAGTTTTATTAAGTATAAATTTTATAGACATATAAGGTCTTAACTATAACGCTGTAACTTCCAGTACCACTGCTTCCAAATAGTGACTGAAATCAGACTAAAACAAGTACTAAGAATGATATTGCAACACATTATTGGAATGAATTAAGAAACTCTTTTGTTTAATTTGTTCAAAAATGGGCAGACATTAAAAACATTAGTATAGATATTTCATAATATGTCTCCCTTATGTATTTATTTCAAAGGTGTTGCTTCTTAAATCCCAAATTATTAATCTTGGTCTTTCTAAAGAGAATGGCAATGGTCTGCTTTCTTGGAACCAAGCATTAGATTGGAAAATTATGAGTCACCCTGAAAGTCACAATAGCATTTCTCACAGTTACCATAACTTGAGTGCAGTTTATTTATCAAAATAATATGACTAAAGTTTCAAGTATCACTTATAAATTGGTTTCATTTATCTTGCTATTCTGGTGATAATTTGAAAGATTTTTTTGCTATTGTGCTCTCTAAACATAGGATAGTAGTAATGTTTTTAATTTTATGTAGTATGGAGGTGATTCAGTTAAGAGATCCAAGACCATCTAGGTTTTTTATGTAAATCGCACTATAGTGCTGAGAAATGGCAGTTGTTCTAAAGCTAAACAGAAGACTACCTTCACGCACAAAACACTGGAAGAACTCAACAGGCCAGGCAGCATCTATGGAAAAAAGCACAGTCGACATTTTGGGCTGAAACCCCTTGGCAGGACTGGAGAAAAAAAGCTGAGGAGTAGATATGAAAGGTGGGGGGAGGGGAGAGAGAAACACCAGGTGATAGGTGGAACTTGGAGGGGGAGGGATGAAACAAAGAGCTAGGAAGTTGATTGGTGAAAGAGACAGAAGGCCGTGGAAGAAAGAAAAGTGGGGGGGGGTGCACCAGAGGGAGGTGATGGGCAGCAAGAAAATAACATGAGAGGGGGAAAAGGAGATGGGAAATGGTGAAGTGGAGGAAGGCAATACTGGAAGTTTGAGAAATCAAAGTTCATTCCATCAGGTTGGAGGCTACCCAAACAGAATATAAGGTGTTGTTCTTCCAACCTGAGTGTGGCCTCATCGCAACAGTGGAGGAGGCCGTAAATGGACAAATGGGAAGTGGAATTAAAATGGGTAGCCAGTGGGAGATCCTACTTGTTCTGGTGGACAGAGCGTAGATGCTCAGTGAAGAGGTCTCCCAGTCTATGTCAGGCCTCATCAGTATACAGGAGGCCACATTGGGAGCACCAAGCACAGTATATGACCCCAACAGACTCCCAGGTGAAGTGTCGCCTCATGTAGATTGGGAGACAAGATAAGGCAAGACTAATTATATATTGAGGCTCAAGTGATTGCTGAAGCTAGAATCTGGCTTGTTACACAAGTTACTGGAGGAACTTCAGTATTCAGGCAGCATCTATGGAGAGAAATGGACAGTCAACAGTTTGGGTCGAGACTCTTCATTGGGACTGAAAGATGGAGGAGAGTTGGCCAGTATGAAGAGCTGGCAAGTGATTAACTTGATACACATCTACATCAAATGATGAATCATTATTTCTCAAAGATTGTTGAATTATTTATATCCCAACTCCTTGTAGCTTTATATCCATCCACAAGCCAGAATGTAGTGGAATACTCTCAACTTGCCTGAAGAAGTGTAATGCCAACAAATCTCATGAAGCTTGGCACCATTCAGAGCAGAACAGTCTGATTATCACCCAACCATCTGTCTCAATATCAGTCGATTCCACAGTAGCTCTAGAAAGACTGCAGCACTTCAAAGTGTTTCACCACCATGTTGAAGAGTAGTAAACATTGGCCTCGTCAACACACCTATGTCCCATAAGTTACCTTTTTTTAAACAGTTATTTCATTGAGGTGAAACAAAATCATCTATTTGTAACTGTTTATATTTCAAATTCTAAGAATTGTACTTTGAATGTTAGTATCCCCTTCAGAAAATAGGGTAATAATTATTGCAAACCTTTAGAATTCTCTTTGAAAGAAATCCAAAGTAGAGCTTGGCAGACCTTTTTTAACTAGAGCTTTCTGTAGCTTTGACACAGTTACTCTCACATTTTGGAGAGATTCCAGTGCAGCCACCTGGTCTACTTACCCGTGCCCATCTATAGCTGTCCACCAGTGCTTTTCCACGCAGCATGCAGGAGGTGCAACAACTTTCTTTCATCTCTTCCGTTTGTATTATTCAAGGGCAAAACTGTCTTTGCAAGTAAAGCAGTGATTCACTTGCACTTCTTGCAATCCCAGTGTACTGCATTGTTCACAACCGTGGTCCCTTCTACACTGGAGAAGCTGGGCACAGTTTAGCCAATCCCTTTACCTGAGCACCTGAATTCAGTCCACAGGAGAGACTCTGGGTTTCTGGTTGCCTGCTGTTTTAATTCACCACCCCACAGCCACTCTGGGCTTATAATTAGTAAATTAATTTTAAGATTGATGTACATATTGCCTGGATTTTCCTCAACTGGTCCCTTGCCATTTTTGAGAACATGATTCCTCAAAATCCATATAGCCAATCTTGGCTGGTCCAGATATTCCCAGGATTAGGCAGTGAGACTTTCAATAATGTCAGTGATTAACTTGAGTGTGCCCAAACATGCTCCACATCCAAAACACTTTGCTTTTGTCCTCACTGTCTGTCAGAGGGGTCAAAGTTTCCTAACGCTTCACAGTGTCATTGTCATTTAGCTTTGTTGAATAATCGTATGAAATGAAACAATTTAATAAAAAAAATTTTGATGATTCAAAAAATGTCAATATTTTAAAATATATTGGTCGTTGACCCAGAATTGTATATCTCTGGCACGCGTGCCCAAGATGGCATGCGCAAAAATTTTGTTGGTAAAGCGTATGCAGTGCCACCCCTTGCTTCTTTACATCCTTCCTATAATTTAAAAAACAAGATACGTAATGATTATCTTTACTGAAGCAAGGAATGATTTTCTCATCTAAAGAACAGTGATGTGTTTTCATAAGAGATTTCTCACGCTGGTTTGCGCCAGCTAGACAGTTGTGAAAAGACATGATGTTGGACTGAGATCCTCACAGACCTGGTGTGCACATCACTACTTGGATAGAAAACATTAGCCAGCTGGCATTGGCTTTACTTTGCTTGTATTTTTTCTTCTGTCATTTGTGAGTCAACACTGGATATTCAGTGATATAATAGTGGTTAATACTTGCGTGTAGCTTAGCACCTCCATGAATAATTTATATTTTTGCAATAAACATTTTATTTATGTTAGTAAAACTATGTCATTAAGTTTATCAATGAGGTATTTTAAAACTGTGTTTACACTTTTTGGCTTGTCAGATATACCAGCAAAGAATCAAAAACGTTCAAATAATGGCAGATTCAGCAGAGTAGTGGAGCACAAGATTTGGCACGATTAAAATGGGTGATAAAGCGTTATGCGTCTTTGTTCTAAAACAGTGATGTACAGCACTTCCTCTGTAAATGGTCATAGAAAAGTACAGCACAGAAACAGGTCCTTTGGCCCATCTAGCCCATGCTGAACCACTAAAACTGTTTAGTTGCATCAAACTGCATCCAGACAATACCCCTCCCATGCAGGTACCTATCCAAGTGTCTCTTAAATGTTGAAATCAAGCTTGCGTGCACCACTTGTGCTGGCAGCTTGTTCCATACTCTGACGACCCTCTGAGGGAAAAAAATTTCCCCTCATGTTCCCCTTAAATATTTCACCTCTAGTTGTAGTCCCACCCAACCTCAGTAAGAAAAGCCTGCTTGCATTTTCCCTGTATTTACACCTCATAATTTTGTATACTTGTATCAAATCTCCTCTCAATTTTTGATGTTCCATGGAATAAAATACTAATCTATTCAATCTTCCTTATAACTCAGGTCCTCCAGTACAGGCAACATCCTTTTAAATTTTCTCTGTACTCTGTCAATCTTAGTTATATCTTTCTTGTAGGAAAATGACCAAAGCAGCCCACAGTTTAGGCCTCACCAACATCTAGTGTAACTTCAATATCTCAACCTCTGTACTCAGTATTTTGACCTATGAAGGCCAATGTACCAAAAGCTTTCTTTATAACCCCATCTACCTGTGATGCCACTTCCAATGAATTATCGACCTGTATTCCCAGATTCCTTTTTTCTGCCACACTCTTTAGTGCCCTACTGTTCACCGTGTAAGACCTACCCTGGTTGGTGCAAAACCTCACACTTGTCTGCATTAAATCCCATCTGTCATTTTTCAGCCTATGGGTCCAGATCCCACTACGAGCTCTGAAAGGCTCCTCGCTGTCCATTATACCCCCAATCTTGGTGCCATCTGCAGATGTGCTGATCCATTTAATCACATTATCATCCAGATGGTTGACAAAAATGGCAAACAACAACGGACCCAGCACTGACCCCTGCAGCATTTTACTAGTTACAGACCTCCAGTCATAGAGGCAACCATCTACTACCACCCCTGGCTTCTCCCACAAAGCTAATGCCTAATCCAATTTACTGCCTCATCTTGAATGCCAAGCGACTGAACCTTTCTGACCAACCTCCCATGCGGGACCTTGTCAAATACCTTGCTAATGTCCATGTAGGAAACATCCACTGCCTTGCCTTCACCAACTTTCCTGGTAACTTCCTCAACAAACTGTTATAAGATTGTTTAGACGTGACCTACCACACACAAAGACAGGATGACTATCCCTAATCAGTCCGTGTCTATCAAAATACTCATATATCAGGTCCCTTAGAATACTGGCCAATATTTTTAGAGCCTTTCTTAAACAGTGGAATAACATTGGCTATCCTCCAACCCTCTGGTACCTCACCTGTTGTGAAGGATGATTTAAATATCTCTGCTAGGGGCCCCTGCAATTTCTACACTTGCCTCCAACAGGGTCCAAAGGAACACATTGTCAGGCCCTGGGGATTTGTGCGCCCTGATTTTCCTCAAGGCAGTGAACACCTCCTCCTCTGTAATCTGTTTAGGGTCCATGACCTTGCTGCTGTTTTGCCTCACTTCTGTAGACTCTGTTTCCATCTTCCAAGTAAATACAGACACAAAAAATCTATTTAAGGTCTCACCCGCCTCTTTTGATTCCAAATATAGATTACCATTCTGATCTTCCAGGGGACCAATTTTGTCCCTTGCAATCCTTTTACTCTTAACCTTCCTGACCAACTTTCCATGTGGGGCTTTGTCAAATGCCTTGCAAAAGGCCAGGTAGACAACATTCACTGCCTTACTTTCATCAGCTTTCCTGGTAACTTCCTTGAAAAACGCTGTAAGTTTGGTTAGACTCAACTGACCACACACAAAGCCATGCTGACTATTCCTGATCAGTTCCAAATGAAAGCACTGATGTTCCTTCATCAGCTGGGCTAGCCATTATTGCTCAATTTTGTAGGAGTGATAAAATATGTAAAGAACTAGTTATCTTGGTAATGTTACCTAAAAAAAACACCACAGAGCTGAGATATGTAAAACAATACCAAAAGAAGTGTCTAGTTGACAAGTTAACCATTTGAAAATAGTTTCTGTGACAACTGATGGTGCACCTAGCATGATTAGTAAAGAGGGAGTCTTGGATAAATTTTTGATAAATATGTTAGATATCCACTATCATTGTTAAGTACGTGAGGAGGCTTTGTATGCAAAAGCTGGTCTTAATGAACTTGAAGTGATGGAGATTGTAGCCAAAGAAATTAATTTTATTTCTGGGCATGCTTAGAAAAAAAAGACAACTTCAGAATGTACTGAGTGAGGTGAATTCAGTGTTTACAGGACTACTTATGAACATTGTTGTTCATTGTCTTAGTAGAGCTACTGTCCTTCAATGATTTGATGAGTGAATAAAATTCATCTATTTTTGGCGAATGAAAAATGTTCTTGTCAAGAATTATTGACAGTGTGAGGATTTGTAGATTGATATTTTCTGCAGATTTCTCCTCACATTTAAATAACTTGAATAGCAAATTACAGGAATCTGGCAAAATGCTTGATGTCATGTTTGATAATATAAAAGCCTTTGAAATCAAACTGGAAGTATTTAAATGTGATGCCAAAAATGGCACATTTCAATATTTCCCACATCTAAAAAACACATGACAGATATTGAAATGTCTGAAAAGACAGACACTCAGAGCCTTCCAACTCAATTTGTGCATTCTATTGGTTCAACTACTGAACAATTTTCTTTAAGATTCACTAAGTTCAGGTGATTTGAAGAAATTGAAAACTTATGCAGACAGTGTAGCATTAGACAAACCGAATTTCAAAATGTTGCAGCGGATTGATTTGGATAATTTTGAAATGCAATTGATTGATTTACAAAGCAGCTCAATTTGGAGGCAAAAATTTGTCGCCTTCAGAGTTAATCTAGAAAATATTGAAAGAGGTCGGTTAGAGACAGGATCAAAGCATAAAAATCCAGACAGTGAGGTTCTGAAACTGGAATTCCATTCTTGAAACATTTAACTGTCTGGAAAGTCTTGCAATGGCAATATTAACAGCGTTTTCAGTACTATTCATATGAACAGCATGCTCACGCGAGTCATTGTTTTCAATGACGAACTCAGTCAAGTCTAGTTATAGGAGAAGACTTGCTCTACAGTTCTCATGTGAATCTGGGATCCACAGTAAGTTGAACAGCAGAGCACAGCTGGGAAATGGCTGGTGGAGGCCAGTTACTTTGGCACAAGTGTCGCAAAGTTTACCAGCACCTGAGCTGAGAAATTGTGAGAATTCCTCATGGAATTGGTGACAGAACTCTGCAAAACTAATGTCAAGACTAAATAAAGTCACTCATTATTTTTTTAAAAATCAACTTGGTAGAGAGGAACAAAAAGTACTTGGTAACTCAAAACATGAATCAATGAAGATTTGATGCAAATTAATAAGTAATAAGAAAGCAAAGGACTAGCTTTTAATTTTGGAGAGAGCTATCTTTTATTTCTGGAGGTATTAAAAAAAAAGCTGCAAATTTGTGCTGAGGTTGTAACCAAATTTTGAATACAGTTATGGTCATTCTAAGAAGAAGAAAAACCAAAAGTTTTCACAAGGATGATGGCAGGACTTTTTTTATATATATCAGGAGATGGTTTTTAAAAAAAGGGCTGGTACATAATCTAGTTAACATTCTGGAAGATTTTGATCAGAAAGAAGCAGAGTCAATGTTTCCATTTGTGGAGAATGATGAAACTATTAATGTAAGGCACTCACCAAGAAATTAGATAGGGAATGTAAGAGAGTCACCTTTACCTAAAGGGAGGTGTGAATTTGCAACCCCTTGTCACAGGAAGTAGTTGAAATGCATAGTATGAATGTGTTTCATGGAAGCATGTGAGAAAGAAGGGATAAGAGGGTTTATTTTGTTAAATGAGAAAGGCTGGCAGTATAATCAAATAGATCAGAAATAGCTAGAGATACTGGACCAAAGGTCTGTTTCTCTGCTGCAAGTTCAATGTAAGGTTCAGTAAGGCAACTAGCAATTCAATTAGCAAATTATGTTCCCAATATTGTTGCACAAGGATTTTATTGAAGATTTAGATTTAGAGTGAGAGTAAGTGTGTTAGTCCATCGTCCTGTCTTGTCTTGTACTCTGGAATTTTACCTGAATAAATCTTGCTGTCCTCTTGAAATATAAACTCAGCAGGAATACATCTATTCTGGATGAACACCCCATGTGTTTTCTGTTTCAAATATTACTGACCTTGTCTCTAGTTAGAGACAGTATGATCTGAGGAATATATCTATTCTGGATGAACACCCATGTGTTTTCTGTTTCAAATATTACTGACCTTGTCTCTAGTTAGAGACAGTATGATCTGAGGCACGGCAGCAGTTTATTACTGATGATCCCATACCAGTGCTGAGGCTCTTTGATCAGGTGCCAATTCAGATCTATGATTGCCCACTGGTATGTTTGAAATGTAGTTCAATAAGTAGGGAAATGAAAGAGAACAACATAGCAATAAGTGTTGTAGTTTGTCCTTTATACTACCCACAAGAAAGGCCCTGGATGATGTGAATTTGGGCAGAATTCACAAATGAATGCTATGTACTGAAGCCAAGTGACATTTTTTGTAAAAAAAAAGTTGATAAGTTGGTTACAAATACATGAGTGAATAGTGTTCTAGTGAAATGCCAATGGGAAACATGTCTTGGCATATTGCCTGGGAATGACACATGTTGATGTTATGTTTGGCAAGTTGTAGGTGTAAAGATGGTATGTCACCTACTGAAAGGGAAAGAATGCCAAGCAGCAGGGATGCTGACATAGTGTGTGATTTTTCATTAACAATGTACTGAGGGGTTACCAATTGCCAATGTTGTGGCTTTTTGGTAAGGTCATTAAACCTTTTTGCATTTCCCCCTTCAAATCTCTTACTATCTTTCCTTTCAGTTAGTCCTGACGAAGGGTCTCGGCCCGAAACATCGACAGTGCTTCTCCTTATAGATGTTGCCTGGCCTGCTGTGTTCCACCAGCATTTTGTGTGTGTTGTTTGAATTTCCAGCATCTGCAGATTCCCTCGTGTTTGCTCATTAAACCTAGATTGGTTATTGTGTGTTTATTTATTATGCCTCTTCAGGAGGAAAAGACAAGACCAAAATCTTGCATGCATTTCAATAATCCGGCCCTAAACTGTACCATTGTACAGTTGTTTGAAAGATAGAATTTGTTTAGCAATGCCCACTATTTGTTTAATGTGCCTTATAGAAGTGTTGAAAACATGTTACCTATTACATTTTTAAAAATATAATTCTCTCAGCATTGTTGCCTCCTCTACATCAGTGAGACCCGAAGCAGATTGAGTCATTGCTTCATTGAGCACCTTTGCTTCATCTGCCGAAATAACTGGGATCTCCCAAATGGTGGCCGGCTTTTTTAATTCTACTTCCCATTCTCACACTAATGTGCCTATCCACGACCTCCTCTACTGCCAAGTTGAGGATAGATGCAGATTAGAGGAACAATACTTTGTATTCCATCTTGGTAATCTCTAATTTGTTGATATTAACATCGATTTTTCTAACTTCCCTTTGCCCGCACCATTCTCCACCATCTGCCCATCACCCATCCCAACCTTCATCTGGCTCCCCACCACCTTCCCCTTGTTCCATGGCCTGCTGTCCTTTTCTGTCAGATTCCATCCACTTCAGCAACTTTACCTCTTCCTCCTGTCACATCATTCCCACTTCCCACTCCATGCCCCCCACTCATCTTCCCTCCTCAGCTGGATTCATCTGTCACTTGCCACTTTGTGCTCCTCACCCTCCCCACCCTTTTATTCTGGCTTCTGCCCTCTTTTTTTCCAGTCCTGATGAAAGGTCTCATCAGGTCTGATCATTTTCCTCCATAGATGATGCCTGATCTGAGTTCCTCTAACATTTTATATGGTATTTCTCAGATTTCCAGCTTTTGCATAATCTTTATGCAATAGTGTGTAGGGTCAACTTTGTAGGCACAAATACTGTTTCGTTGAAATATTTAGCAGCTTTGGGCCTGTATTCACTGGAATTTAGAAGAATGTGAGGGGATCTCATTGAAACCTACTGAATGTTGAAAGGACTAGATAGGGCAGATGTGGAGAGGATGTTTCCTATGGTGGGAATGTCCAGAACTAGAGGGTACAGCCTCAAAATTGACAGGCAACCCTTTAGAACAGAGGTAAGGAGGAATTATTTTAGCCAGAGAGTAGTAAATCTGTGGGATGCTCTGCCACAGGCAACGGTGAAGGCCAAGTCCGTGGGTATACTTAAGGCAGAATTGATAGTTTCCTGATCAGTCAGGGCATCAAAGGATAAGGCAAGGAGGCAGGTGTATGGGGTTGAGTGGGATCCAGGATCAGCTGTGATGGAATGGTGGAGCAGGCTTGATGGGCTGAATGGCCTAATTCTACTCCTATGTCCTATGGTCTTATTCACATGAATAAAATTGACATTACCAGTGTTATCAAAGATGGAACTTACTTTTGTCTTTTTTCTTTATTTCTTTTTTTCATGACTTTAATTTCCTCTTTCTTGCCTCAAAGGAACATAAAATATCAGCTAAGAAAACATGAGCTGTTTTATGGCCGTAGCTTCTCAAACTTGTAAGTGACAGACAAGTTTGTTGATATCTTTTTAAAAAATGTGCAAAAGTAATCGTGTTGATTTAAATCACTGTAGAAAGTTCCATGCTGAGTAAAGAACGCATTTGATGACGTGCTGAGCTCAGGAAATGTCTGGAGACCAAAGGTCTGTGCTTAGTTGATCTTTAAAAGCAGCTGGATCTAAAATTCTTTGAGTTTTTGGTGTTTCAATAACAGTAAAATATGTTCCATTTTAAACAGTGGCAATTCCATCGCAGTTGTAATCTCGGTGATCATTTGGAAACTTTCTGTGCCTGTCCCGATTCTCTGGACAATTTATCTGCATTACAGTGCTTGTTCCACTTAGACATCACTTTGGCCTTAGAAACTTTCTTGGTTTTCCTTTGGGAAGCTTGGTGCACACTCTGTAGCTGGAAAGGAGGAGTGTGAAATTCCGGATGTCTGCTTCAGTTACCTGAAGTTGAACAAACCCTGCTCTGTTTTCCCCTCCTCACTTCGCCCAGTGAGGAAGAAATCTCTGTACAATACATAATCACTGCATTCAGATTCAATGCCAGCACCACCAACCAGTTTAACCATGTCCCTGGTCCTCTTGGGAAAAGATCGCTGCCCTTTGAAGAAAGCTGTGTGTTTGACCTTTGGTAAATATGATGTGTAAATTGTCCAGTACATACCCAAGACTCAAATGAGTGATCATTGCTAACCATCAATTTAAACAATTACTAAGATTAATGTTTGACTGTCGTCCTCCTGATTTAAGCAAATAATTTGCTGTGATGAATTGAGCTGGTGGAAGACTTATGTAGATTAATGAATGTTGGTGTTGTGTTCTTTTCATTGAAGAGACCACAAACAAAATATGGCTATGGAAATGGTTTTCAAATGCAAATGGTGCAAAAATCAAACATGTTGTTTTCTAGCTATGGTTAAAGGGCATATTTTCAAAAACATTATATTGGCAAGTTATTTACAGTGTGTTGGAACTAAACATTAGTAATTTTATTTCAGATCATTCATTCAGATTTATTGATATGCATGTTCTTTCAATTCATTCTGTCCACCTTTCTCACTGTTATACTCTCTCCTGCTCTGTCTCCCAATCTTCTCCCCCCATCTACCCCCGGCCCCCCCACCCTCATCTCTCCCCTCCTGCCCCAACGTGCACTCTCTCTCTCACTGTCTCTCTCCCTCTCTCCCTCTCTCCCTCTCTCCCTCTCTCCCTCTCTCCCTCTCTCCCTCTCCCTCTCCCTCTCCCTCTCCCTCTCCCTCTCCCTCTCCCTCTCCCTCTCCCTCTCCCTCTCCCTCTCCCTCTCCCTCTCCCTCTCTCTCCCCCTCCCCTTCCCCCTTTCCCCCCTGGATTTGGTTGACCATAGAATCAGAGAGGTCACTAGGCAGTGTGTTCTTGGAGAGATGACTTCAGTAACAGAGATTTTCCAGCTTTGCTGGCTTCCCACAAAGCCTTTGGCTGTACTCGCATGCCAGTATGGGTCTCACTAATAACACAGTCCATTTCATTAACTGGAACAGTTTCCACTCCCTCAGTTCTATGGTTGTGAGTCATCAGATTTCGCTGCTGGTCAATGGCATGTTATAACAGCACAGGAACAGACCTTTGACCCACTGAGTCTTCACCCAGTGAGGACCATCAAGCACCAATGTACTGTATACACACCAATCCAATTTTAAACTCCCACGTTCACATCAAATACCACCTACGTCCTCCACCTCCCCTGCCAAACCACTGGAAACAGTATTTGTAGTTGGAGAATTCAGTGGAAGTTTAGTATGGGACTCAATAATTAAGGAGATAGTACTCAATACCTCAGCTGCTTAAATAGGAGTAAATCCCCAGGACCAGATGGAATTTAATTCTGGCTTCCACAGAAGCCAAGGGAAGAGGTTGCTGGGGACTCTGGCTAAGATTTTTAAATGTTTGTTGAATATCAGTGAGATGTCAGGTGACGGGCGAATGTCACTAACCCCATCACCCAGATGAACAGTGATTGCAGGAGTGTTAAGGGACTCCCTTATCTCAAGACTGTCTGTAAGGATCCTGCTAAATCATAATCCTCAATGCAGACAAAGTGACAACCTCCACATTCCCATCCTTAACGCCAGTGTATTTCACCAGCAAGCCCAGATGCTACGTTATCCCTTACCCTCCTTTGCAGGATCACTTGCACCAATCAAAACATGTAACTAAATGACAATTGAATTTGCTTGCTATGACTGTTTCCAGTGGTGAGCTATACACCCCGACAGATCTTGGAAGGACCTGAAATTTAGTTCTGCATTGATTAAGTGAGTGGGGATTTTCACACCCGGAGGAGAGCCAGGTTTTTTCTGTGGCAATCCTGGTAGATCTCCTGACCCAAACAAACAGAACACTGGAAGAACTCAAGCAGCATCTGTGGAGAGGAAAGTGTAATGGATGTTATGGATTAGCACCCTGCATCAGAACAAAATTTCTTTTGCCTTCACGGTTGCTGCTGAGTTGCTCCTGTTCCAGATTTCAGCATCAACTGTCTCTTTTGACTTGAGTCATCTTTGCCCTTCTGGCCTACATCCAGAGTCTCCCTTTTTGGAATTTTCTCTCTCATGAAGCCTCCAGATGATTTTGTCTCTCTCCTTTCATGCCGCTCTCTTTCTCCCTTTGCTGCAGTCTGTGTGCCTTTAGGAGTTGATGCCTGTCTCAGATAGTGACACAACAAATTGTAAAATGCTCTGCTAAACTGGCAGCAGAGCAGCTGGAAGCCATGCATAATATTTAATATTAGTATATTTGGCAAAGCATGCACTCTAATTAATATTTAACCCTAATTAATCTTAAATCAAATCTGATGGCACCCAGCAGTACAATGTCCATTACTCCTGTTTGTGTTAGGTAGAAATATTGAATGTTGGAAAATAAATTATTGCTCTTTGTATTTCACTATACACCTATTGATGTGGACTGAACAGTAATATAGATTATAAGATGCCATTGGTTATGAGACACAGTTTACACTTGAATATCTCTTTCCTTGAGCATTTCTCTGTTCTAAAGCCTTATAATTGAAAAGGATTCACTCAATCATTAGCTAATTGACTTTAAATATTGGCTGTATTATTCTCCCTCTACAGGAGCTACCTGGCCTGCTGAGTTTTTACAGCATTTTCTTTTATTTCAGTTTCTCAAAATTTTTAGCGTTCTGCTTTTGAATTAACAACTTAGTTATTTATTGCCTGTTGGTGATTTTGGAAATAAAATCTATCAACTTAAGACCCTTAAAAGAAAATCTATCAATTGACAGTCTGTCAGAGTGTCAATAACCTTGAAGATCTAATCTTTACTCCCTTCAGATGACATGGAAACAAATCTTATTTGTCAAATGTTGTCAGATATAGGTGGATGAAGAGAACTGTTTACAGTCTTCGTGGAGAGGCCGCATTGGGTAAAATTCCTGAGATGGAGGTTTGGCATAGTCCCTGTCAAGCAATCAATCTATAGATGTTTTACCTCCAAATAAAAAGTCTGCTGGAAAATTTTATGAATTGCACTGTGCTGAACATGTCTTCTTTTTGGGAGAAGCATAGCACAGTACTCTCATTTTAACGAAGAACCTTGGGCATTTGCTGTCATTTTAGTTCTCAATATCTTCCACCTTATCCACACTTACAGGAATTTGTGGGAGTGATCTCTGTGTGTTAAGATTTTATTGGGGCATTGTAGGTTGCAGAATAAAGCAGCTCTTCATCTCTATATCATCTAGGAGGTTGAGATGACTGATTTCTGAATTAAAAGTAAGGCATGGATTGCTACAATAATATGCTGGAGTAACTCAGCAGGTCAGGCGACATCAATGGAGGAGAATAAACAGTTGATATGTCTGCCCGAGACCCTTCATCAGTGTTGAAAAGGAAGGGGAAGGAATCCGGAGTAAGAAGGTGGGAGGGAAAGGAGTGCAAATTGGGAGGTGATAGGTGAAGCCGGGTGAGGGGGAGTTGGGAATGTGGGTGGGTGGGGGAGGGGGATTGTCTTCCTCCAGGTGCTGTTACAGTCTGATCACGTCTGCAAACTGTGAGACAGAGTGGCTCAAAGGTTTTGCTGTGGGTTTTTTTGCTGGTGAGTCTTGAAGCTGGGCATTTACCATCAAATCCTCATCCTAAAATCCCTTTATATAGTCTGGACATTTACAAACGTAACATTGAATGGAATTGTGTTATAACTTATCCATTGGCAGTCTTTCAGTTTGGAATGACTTACATGAGAAGTTGCTCTGAAATCCCTATGTGTCCTGACCATATAATTTACCAGAAGAGTTACCAAACCACAGGGAATGGCAGCACTGTAGCAGCTTTGTTCATTGCTGATCTTGTTCCAAAGGCATTTAGTGAACAGAACATACATTGTATGGTTTCTTGTAGAAGGGTAAAGCTGAATTGACAGTGCATCCTCTCAGACCAGCACACAGTGGATAACAGTAGAACTCTGGTCACACATTGTCTGAGTGTGTGGAAGGTCTTTTTAAGCTGCTGTCACTTGTCTATCCATTCTATAGTGACGACAAAATTTGCTGCTGCACATATGGAGCAAATATTCATTTACCCTTTAGGCTGTGTCAGTATGTCAAAAACCGTGTAAATTGCAAAGATTGCACACAATTAAGGTTTCCTGGTTACTGAGACACCAGCTGGAATATTCCCCATTCTGTCATCTGCCAGAATTTTGTTACAAGTCTTCACAGACTGCTCGCACTTGATTCCCATCCCATTATACACTTCAGCATTTTCTCTCCCTTTCTGGTAACAGTATTTGAACTTGATTTTGCTTATTTATGATGAACAGGCAATTTGAATTGCAACAAAACACAAGACCAAGATTATCAGGACATCTCCTTCACAGCTAAATGATAAGGATACTAGTCTGCTTGCATTTTCCTTGACATCATTATGATGTGTACACGCTAGAGCATCGTTCAAAGTTCAAATTTATTATCAAAATATGTATATCGTATACAACCTTAAGATATAGTTTCTTGCAGGCACTCACAAAACAAAGAAACACAATAGAATTCACTAAAAAGCACACATAATAAAGACCGCCACATATTCAATGTGTAAAAGAGGACAAATCGCAGAATTTTTTTTTAAGTAAACAAATAACACCTGGAACGAGAACTGCAGAATCACCGAAAGTGCGTTCACGGGTTGTGTAGTCAGTTCAGCACTGGTGGCGAGGGACTCAGAACTCCTACACCTCCTGTTCCACAGGAGTAGGGAGAAGACAGGGAGACGGGTCAAACGCAGGCAGATGGCGCTGAACACCTGTTCGTTTTTTTTTGCTCTTTGCCTCGATGATTTTAATCTTGCTCGGTGATTTAATCAGTGTGGAGTAATGGAGCCGATCACGGGTTCATCTTCCGCTATCAGATCTCGGCACAGCGTCAACCCCCCCCCCAGCGATGGTTGCCCCGACCGTAGCGGCACTGTCAAGAGTCTACTTTGCTAAATCCCCCAGGAGATCACAGAGGTGCCAGTTCATTTAGTCAGTTCAAAAGTCCAGCCCTTAAAGGGAGATTACAGGCTGTGGGTACAGTGATCACAGTTCAAAAGAAGTACATCCGCTAGAGTATCTAGTAGTTTTGTGAGCTTCCTGCAAACTGTCATTGTTGGTCACCAGTGTCATCTTTCCCCAAGCACCAACTTTCTTTACTCAGTTTTATTTGGCAGCAGAAAGGAATAAATCAGTTTTATCTGCAGTTTCTCTTTCACTGGGATTTATGAAGTCCATCATATAATATGGATTATTGTAAGGACTGGCAATATCATTTTTGAAAGAATTCCTAAATGCAAGATTAAGCAATTTATGAATAATAAAGCATTCTACAAATAAATTCTTCTCAAACTTCCAGGAGAGCATGGTTATCAATTATAACCAATGTTTGGATGGCAACCTCTGCCATCTTCATCAGGGATGATGCTAGGGCACGTCTAGTCACGTGGTATTTATACTCCCATTTTTGTCCCTCCTGATTGTTTTGTCCTCATCCAATCAGGTTTCTGCTCTCCCACCTTGTTTACAATCGAATTCCAGTACTTACTTAGAGCTACTTAAAGCAAGAGCAACTTTTGTTAAAATCATTTTCCTCTAGTTTTATTTCAATGGCTTCCTTTACCAGGCAGTGCCAGCAGCCATTGGCGTGGCACAGTAGTTTTGCACCATCTAAGTCAATCCAATGGCCATTGTGAATGCAGTGTTCTGCTATCACTGATTACTCTGGGTAACCCAAACGGATGCACCTCCTATGCTCCTTGATGCAGGTTTCCACTGTATGTCCCAGCCGCCCAATATATGCTGTTTCATAGTCACAGGAAATCCTGTAAACACCAGCCGACCTAAGCCACAGATCATCTTTGACCCGCATAAGCTGTGATATCAAATCAAGTTTAATTGTCACTCAAACCATACATGGATAGAGCCAAATGAGGCAGTGTTTCTTTGGGGCCAAGGTGCAAAAGCATACATTCAAAATAACAAGAAAGGAAAAAAAAAAGGTAGTTGCGTAAGGAAACAAATTTTCAGATAAAGTTCCTGAGCGATTAAGTCCCGCAAATTGATAGTTCACTGCAGTCTAGCCTGTAATGCACCAAACCACCACTAGAGGGCAGCACCAATGGGGGAGGCCACCCCCAACCAAGCCCAGATGCAACACTACAATGCAAGCCCAAGGACTGAGGCCTAGTCCTAGCTACAACTCGGGCGACACTTCTGCCTTGCCGCAGGTTTCATCACCAAACAAGGGAAGCAGGCCTACGGCAATCAGTGTCCAATAGGGTCTTGCAATCGCAAAAGAGACTCATGGTTTCACTGCATGCCGTCTTTGCACCAACTCAAAATCACTAACTCCAGTGTCTCTGAGTTAGCAGGCAGCAGCATGGTCTCCTCCCAGTTACCTCTTCCAAACCTAATCTCCTGCAGCCCAGCCCAACAGCCCATCTCGACATCCCCCGACTTGCCTCCTCCGAACCACCAGCCAGCTACTCCAAACAATGAACACTTCACTGATGTGATGGATCTGCTAAGCAGGTAGTTATAGGTGTAAAGAATAATATTACTATGCATAAAAACTCACTTAACAAGGAAAAATCACTTTCTGTTGATCCCAGAGAGGCAGCTGCATATATATGCACTGCCATCTTACCGGAAGTTATCAATGCTTGATGGTGGGAATTTTCTTATGAAATACAGTACCTTTGAATGAACCAGAGAAAGCCTCTAAATTTTGGATGTGATTATTGATACACCATCAATAACTCTCTCTGAGACGTGAAGGCGAGATATCGGCTTTTATTGACTGGAAGAAAGAACAAGCAGTAGTTGACCACCATACTACATCCTGGAGACTGAGGGCCGGGCTCAGGCCTCAATCGCCTTTATACCGGGGTCTGTGGGAGGAGCCACAGGAGCAGTCAGCAGGGGGCGTGTCCAGACAGGTATATGTAGTTCACCACAATTACAAAGCTTTATTTCACTCTGGTTGGGTGCTTTAATTTCTACATTCAGTTTGCAAGCACAAGAATGGATGAGAAACAACTGAGATAAAACACAATACTTAGAATAATTTTGGGCTGGCTGGTGGTGTGGTGGCATCAGCACCGGACTTCAATGCAGATGTTCCGGAGTTCAAACCCAGCCGGGTCCCAACCTGGGCAGCAGGAGAATCTGCACCGAAGGAAGGCCTGGCATTCTCCATGTATCGCCATGAAAACCTTACGGACCCTATGGTCCATGAGGTCTCAGAGTCGGACTCAACTAAACGACTGTACGACAAAAGAGTAATTTACAAAGCATAAAGTAAGACAATATTCTAAATGATAAAACTATTAAAATGGTAAACCCTGAAGCAATTGTCATATTCACATGTAATACAGTCATGAACATTTAATCCCTTCATTGATGTTCCTAAAAATTTTAAATGATTTCAAACTTTTCCCTAAAAAATTCATTGCTTTCAATTTATGTTGTTGATTTTGAACATATTCCTGGAACATTTTGGATACTGGGTTCTATATGGCTGTGGTCCGAAAGTCTGAGGAAGATAAAATAGGCATTAGCATTTTGGCTTCACAAATGGTATGATTCAGGTTCTCCATCATCATGGAACAGTCATAGCCCTCAGTCCCGAAGGACCAGTTCTATTGACGTTATCTCTGCTCCCTGTTTAAACAGAAATGAATTCCAAAAGTATCAAGGGGGATTGGTGGGGGAGGGAAGGAGATGATTTATGAAGTTTGATTTCAACAGTTTGTTCCTGCTTGTTTATCAAAGATGCAGACTATTATTGAAGGGTTTTATCCGCTTTTACAGAATAAGAATGTATTTTTAGCTTGCAGCTACTGCAACTTGCAAGTTAATTTCATAGACACTTTTCTCAAAAACATAAGGTAGTGATGTGATTTGCAATAAAATGGGCTGTTGCTTCCCAATTCATATGAGAGGACAGTTGCAAAGTAATTCTGTGAATATTTCCTCCCCATGGAAAGCTTGGGGTGAGTGTCCTATTTTACCTAAAAAGGACCAAATAATATTGGACACAGCAAGGGGTTAAATGATTATGGCACTAGTTTTACCTGCCCTCCTCCCCAACAATTATTTTTCAGACATTGCTAATATTTAAATAAAATGATTAGGTTGTCAAGATAGAATTCTGATGTGAATTTGTCACATGTACATAAAAACATTGCGTTGCTTTACATGACCAGCAATCACTGATCAAGGTTAATATCCTGTTGTTGTGTGTAAGGAGTTTGTACTCCACCCTGTGACTACATGGATTTCCTCTTGGTTACTCCAGTTTCCTCTCACGTTTCAAAGACGTACAGGTGTGGGTTAGTCGTGGGCATGCTCTCTCTGCACTGGAAACATGACAACAATTGTGGGCTGCCCCCAGCACATCCTCGGACTAAGTTGGTTACTGATGCAAAGGATGCACTTCACTGTATGTTTCAATGTACATGGGACAAATAAAGCTGGTCTATCTAATATTGTGTGTCATTTGCAGAGAAGAAAACTAGTTTAATTCATGGCAAAGTGAGTGAAAAGCAGCCAGATTATCACTAAAAATAGTAAATTGGTTTAATATTGTCACATGTATCAATTTGCCGTGAAAAACTTATTTGAATACCATTCACATAAATCAATTGTTACAACAATGGAGGCACAAGAGTCTGCAGATGCTGGAATCTGGAGCAGCACACAATCTGCTGGGGGAACTCAGTAAGTCGAGGAGCATCAATGGGAGGAAAGAAATTGTTGATGGATCAGGATGAAACTTAATGGTCCTGATGCAGGGTTTCGACCGGAACCATCAACAATTCCTTTCCTCACACTGATGCTGTTCAACCTGCTGAGTTCCTTTAGCAGATTGTGTGTTGCTCATTATAGCAGTGCATCAAGGTAGTACAAGGTAAAACAGTAACACAGCACCAAATAAAGGCTTGTTACAGATAGGGCAGGTAGAAGATAAAGTGCAAGATCGTAATGAGGTGGATTGAGCACAAATCCAATACATCATACTAGGAACCATTCAGTAGTCTCATAACAGTGGGATAGAAGCTGACCTTGAGCATGGTGGTACCTGCTTTCAGGCATTTTATCTTCTGCCTGATAAGGGGGGTGGAGGGCAAGAGAGAATGTTCAGGGTGAGTGGAGTCTTTAACTATGCTGGCTGCTTTACTGAGGCAGCAAGAGGTATAGACAGAGGCCCTGGAGGTGATGGTGACCACTGTGATGTGCTGAGCTCTCTCCAGTTTCTTGTGGTTTCAGGCAGAGCAGTTGCCGTACCAAACCATGATGTATCTGGATAGGATGCTTCCTATGATGTAGCGATAAGAAATGGTGAGGGTTAAAGGGTCATGCTGAATCTCTTTAGCCTCTTGATGGCATCAGTGTGGTTTAACCAGGACAGGGTATTAGTCATGTTCACTCCTATGAACTTGAGGTACTCATCCCTCTTGACTTCAGCACCATTGATATAAACAGGAGCATGTGAGCCACCCACCTTTCCAAAGTCCATGGACAACTCTTGTTTTGCTGACGTCGAGGGAAAGATTGTTGTCATTTACACCATTTCACTAGACCCTCTATTTCCTGCCTGTACTCTGACTCATCATGATTTGAGATGGTTAACTTGTAGATGGAGTTAGAGTAGAAGTGGCCAAGTAGTCATGAAAGTATAAGAAGTCAACAGAGGGCTAGGACACAACCTTGTAGGGCACTAGTGTGGAAGATAATCGTGATGAAGCTGTTTCTGCCTATCCTTACTGATTGTGCCGCCTTTGTCAGGAAGTCAAAGATGCAGTTGCAAAGGGAGATGTTGAGCTTTAGGTCTAGGATCTGGAGATGAGTTAGTTCCCTTGGAATAAAAGCACTGAAGGCAGAATTGTAATCAATAAACGGTAGTCTAAATATGGGTGTCTTTACTTTTCAGATGTTCTAGAGGTGAGTGTAGGGCCAAGGAGATGGTAGCTGTTGTATTCCTGTTTTGGTGGTAAATAAATAGCAGTTGTCTGGGAGGATGGAATTAATGCATGCTGTGACCAGCTTCTCTAAGCACTTCATAATGGTGGATGTCAGAGTCACTGGGCAGTAGATATTAAGACATGTTACCTTGCTTATTTTGGGTACCAAGATGATAATGGTTTTCTAACCATTAGAGAAGCTTGACTGGACTGCCAACACAGATGCCTTGTGCAGGAAGGCACAGAGTCGAATGTACTTCCTAAGAAGGTTGGCGTCATTCAATGTCTGTAGTGAGATGCTGAAGATGTTCTATGGGTCAGTTGTGGAGAGCGCCCTCTTCTTTGTGGTGGCGTGTTGGGGAGGAAGCATTAAGAAGTGGGACGCCTCACGTCTTAATAAGCTGGTAAGGAAGGCGGGCTCTGTCGTGGGCAAAGTACTGGAGAGTTTAACATCGGTAGCTGAGCGAAGGGCGCTGAGTAGGCTACGGTCAATTATGGATAACTCTGAACATCCTCTACATAGCACCATCCAGAGACAGAGAAGCAGTTTCAGTGACAGGTTACTATCGATGCAATGCTCCTCAGACAGGATGAAGAGGTCAATACTCCCCAATGCCATTAGGCTTTACAATTCTACCGCCAGGACTTAAGAACTTTTTAAAAGCTATTATTAATGCTTTTTGAGACAGTGATTTAGATGCATATCATATTTTTTTACTGAGTTAAGTATTGTATGTAATTAGTTTTGCTACAACAAGTGTATGGGACATTGGAAAAAAAAGTTGAATTTCCCCATGGGGATGAATAAAGTATCTATCTATCTATCTATCTATCTATCTATCTAAAAGCAGGTAAGTTCTCAGACTGAAGCAGGAGGAGGTTAAAAATGTTTGCAGGTATCCCGACCAGTTGATCTTTAAGGACCCAGCCAGGGACACCACCCAGGCCAGATGCTTTCCATAGGCTCACTCTACAGAAGATTAACCTTATGTTTGCTGTGGTGACTGTGGGTTCAGATGTACCGGAGGTTGTCAGAATGGGTGATTGAAATGCACTCCCTTTCTGTTCAAAAAGTCTTTAGAATACATTAACACAAGAGTTTCTACAGATACTGGAAATATAGAGTAACAGATGCAAAATGCTAGAGGAACTTAATAGGTCAGCCAGCATCTATGGAAAGGAATAAACAGTCAAGGTTTCAAGCCAAGGCCCTTCATCAGGACCCAAAACTTTGACTGTTTGTTCCTCTCTATAGATGCTGCCTGATCTATTGAGGCCCTCCGACTTTTGTAAGTGTTATTCTGGATTTCCAGCATCTGCAGAATCTCTTGTGTTTATGAGTTGCTTAAATATATTGCTTTCTGTGAGGTGCTCACAGGAAATGTGTGTACAGTACTTTCTTTGCAAGGGTCAGGCTGACACATGCCAAGGAAAGAGACCTATTTGTCACAGATGGTAGAAACTCAGTACAATTTCAAAATACCCTTCAATGCAGGCTGAAATGTAACTCAAGTTTTCTCCATCATAATTAATTTTACTTGTCACTCTGGTGCCATAAAATAAAACTGAGGCATGTTTTGTAATCACCTGAGAGTTCTTGTACTAACAAAATTGTGTCTAATGTCATGGAAGAGTACAACTGAATGACATTAGACAACATTTAGGGCAGGTATTTATTGTTATAATATTTATGTCTGGAAAACTTGTGGCTCATACTTTAGAGAGCCAGAGTCTTATCAGATATTTTCTGTTGCTGTTTATTGAGCTAAATCTGAAGCACAATTCTGCAAATTTGGAGTTTATTCCATGTACCAGTTGAACAATTGTAACACAACTGAAGGAGTTTTGTATTTGTAACATCTGTCTAGCTTTATTGATGATAGACTAAGATTATCAACTACACGGTGCTTTGCTAGCCTGTGCAAACAAGGGTCCCCTACAATGAATTGTTAATCTGCTGAATGAGCCAAGCTGTTAATCCAATAGCATTGGACTTCATCTTTCTGGACTAAAGAAAAGGAAAGAAAGAAATTAAAGCCAAGTTTCAAATTCTGACTCTCTATGAACAGTTGTGTTCCAAACAGACTGATAAAATCATTGTTCATTTGTGGTTATGGAGATTATCATTCTCCCAATAAGTGAAAGCACGGCAGAATTCATTGCCTTTAGAACTGGAAGGAATCTTTATCTTTGGGCAGTCTTTTTATTTTATTTTTATGAGTGAAGGTTTGTTTCATGGTTGAATATAATGAAGTTTGGTGGCGATAAATAACAATCCTCTAACAATTAATGGGTAATTAACCCCATTAATTAAAATTAATGTTACTGGTTGTTTCATCCTTTCTCAGAAAGAGCTGAATTGGATGTCTCTTTGTAGTAGTTGCAGTACAGAAGCAAAAAAATAAAGAACTAATTTGTTATCGTTTGGCACTTTGGCGACTCTGCATATTGCAAATCATTTCACAACTATTAAAGAACATTCTGAAATGTAACCTAATATGTAGAAAATATGGTAGCCAGCTTGTATGAACTGAAGACCTATAAACCATGAAGCAACATGAGCTTGATACGTTTCAGCAATACCTGCTAAAGGACCGGTGTCAGCAACTCCTGAGGTGCTGGTGGTACAACATGATTCCAATCATAATAAAACGGAATGTCTCAAATCAGTCAAAACTAATCGAATGCAAGGTGGGAGACTTTTAATTATGGGTTTTATTTCACTTCCACTTTGACCTCAAGTCACAGGTAAAGAAAGCTTTTAGATCATTGGCCTTCATAAATCAATGTATTGAGTACAGGAGATGTTGAAGTTGTATAATATGTAGGTAAGGCCTAATTTGGAGTATAGTGTGCAGTTGCGGTCACCTACCTTCAGGAAAGATGTAAATAAGTTTGAAAGAGTGCAGAGAAAATTTGTAAGGATGTTGCTGGGTCTGAAGGACCTGAGTTATTGGGAAAGATTAAATAGGTGATAGGACTTTATTCCTTAGAAGGTAGAAGATTGAGAGATTTGATAGAGATACACAAATTTATGAGGGGTATAGATAGGGTAAATGTAAGCAGGCTTTTTCCACTGAGGTTGGGTAGGACTACAACCTGAAGTCATGGCTTAAGGGTGAAAAGTGCAAAGTTTAAGGGGAGCACGAGGGGAAACTTCTTCACTCAGAGGATTGTGAGAGTGTGGAATGAACTACCAACACAAAAGGCAGATTTCAACATTTAAGCAATGTTTGGATAGGTACATGTATAGTAGAGGTATGGAGGACTATGGTCCCAGTGCAGGACAATGGGAGTAGGCAGTTTAAATGGTTTCAGCATGGAATAGATGGGCTGAATGGCCTGTTTCTGTGCTGTACTTTTCTATGACTCTCTGACTTAAAGTCAATATGGAAAATCTGCATAAAAACAAATGACAGCAAGAATCCACTATAGATATTCACCTCAATCATTAGTATGTGAAGATGCAAGAAACAGATTTTAAATCCATGCCTTTCAATGGTATTGATTATGCAAAGTTAAGCAAGCTTTTCCTGCAACTGAGCAGAGGGACAAGAACAGTTAAAATTCAAGATTCTTGTTATACAAAAACAATGAGTTCAAAGCTAAGAATCAATGCAGTTTTAACACTTTTAATTGTTAAAATCTAAAAGATTGCTAGGTTTTAAATAAAAATAATTTGAGGCTGAGTAGTTTTTTATATTTTCTATTTTTAACAATTAATTTTCTTTACATGACAGAGCCTATCTAAATCGCAGTCATTGGGAAATTGATAATGTGTTAATCTAACTGTAGACCTTGAGTCAAACGTATGATCACCTGATAATTTTTTTCTGCCATTGGTCAGAGAGTTTATCATACGGATCCTGGTGAAAGATCTCAGCCAAAAACATCAATTGTCTACTCTTGCATAGATGCCTCCTGGCCTGCTAAGTTCTTCCAGCATTTGTGTGTGTTGCATTGTTTATGTCTTGTCCATTTTTGATCACTCTTGCAGCTGCTATTTCAAAACTGAGATCCTTCTGAAAGTACCAGTATTTACATTCTGTACTAGGGAGGGCCTATCACCCCACCACTATCTGTGGTGCTGCATAATCACTGTTTCTCTCTTTACCCCCTCTCTATCTACTTCACAATAACAGCCTCTGCTTCCAGCCATCCAGTGGGGAAACAGAAACCTACCATTATTTCTACAGCTATAGGTCCCAATTGCACTTCTGATGCTTGTCTCTGTTTTCTGGATCGAACATCTGTCCTGGACAACTAAGTTGCCTTCATAACCTCTGTAGCATGCCGAAGAAGTTGTACAAAGACTGCTGTGTTTACCACTCCTATTGAAGTTCACAGTGAAAGATCAATATTCAAAATGCTTGGAGACATGCTGCACAATGATTGGATAGTATAACTAAAACACAGTTGATCTTATAATCTCTACCAAACAACTCATTCAAAATATTGTGATATGGTGTACTGAATTTTTTATCTTGAAACTTTATCATCCATTTTGCAGTCACATAACTTAGTTCCTTACTGTACAATGATATCTAGAGCACAGACAGACAGACAGATGAAGGCAGAAATTCATTTGTAAAATTCTTGAGATTTACTACAGTTCCCAATGCAAAATTATAACTTTCTGTGGTAAAATTCAGAAAGCTATTGACAAATGTAAGATATCTTAGAATTTCCTTCCTTAAACAATTTGTGTGAAAGACTGAGGTTGGTAGAATGCCCAGGAGTTAATACTACATATTGATATGATCTCAAAGAAAATGAGCCAGGAAGAATTAAAAAGCAAAGAATTTACCAAATGGTGAAGAGATGGTAAATCAAGGAGCACAGGTAAATATGGGTATGCTTGTCCGTAGGATGAAATTAAACCTGTAGTTCGTCAACTAAGCGGAATATTGGTCTTTATAGCAATAGACCTAAGAGATGAACACATGTAAGCTAATTCAGGCAGTAAGATCATATCTGATCAAATCTTGTTCTCAGTGCTACTTTCCTAGACTATGTCCTTGATTTGTTTAGTTAAAAGTATCTATCAATCTCCACTTTTGGAGACTAGAGAACAAAATGTACAAAGTCTTACAAAAATCCCACAATGTCTTCCTTAGAGTATTGCATGTAGTTTTGACCTGAAAGAAGACTGTATTTTAATTCAATGCAGCATTGATTCAACCATGATCTTAATGATGTGAGTAATTAATTGGGCTAGTTGTGCTCCTGTTTCTTGTATTTTCAACTCCTACAATAAAGAGATGAGGGAGCTGTCCTGTCAGGAGAAACCTAGTCAGATTGGTGTACATTCACAAAGATTTAGATGAAAACAGGATACATACAAGATTCTGAATGGGAGTAATGAGATCAATGTCCTCCAGCTGGAGACTCCAGAGCAATGGCCATAGTCTCAAGATTAAGGGTCAGATTCAAGATAAAGAATGAGGAAAGATGTATTTTTAGCAGAAGATTGCAAATCATCAGCATTTGCCTGAGAGTTGTAAATACTCAATTGGTGGGCCCTAAGGAAATCATGGAATATATGGATTATATGGGATTGTGTAAGGAACATCTAGCAGGCCCAAGTGTTTGCAAGAAGAATGAAACTGGAGAACTATAGTCCATTTAGCTGATGTTCACTCCATCTTTCATTTTCTGATTAAAGATTTGCTTAACTCCAGTTAGTTTTTTTGAAATTATTAAAGTTGGAAAATATTTGTACAAGAACTGAAGTTCAAATTTATTGCCTTCTGACTATACATATATACAACCAAACAAAACAACATACAGTATATCTGGACCATGGTGTCCCCACAATACATATATCACTCTGAGCACATAAAAAATACAACAAATAAGTTAAAATATAATTCAAAATGCATGTGAAATGCACAGCACAAGTAAACAGCTCACTCTCCTAGTGATGAGACCTCAGTGCTGGCAGGGTATTCATTATTCTCACAGCCTGGAGGAAGAAGCTGTTACCCAGTCTGGCAGTCTTGGTCCTGATGCTCCTGTACCTCCTTCCTGACTGTAGTGAGTCAAAGAGACTGTGAGATGGGTCAACAATGCTTTGGACCATTGTAGACAAAGCTCCCAGTAAATGTCATAAATTGGGGCTGGGAGACCTCAGTGATCCTCTATTGTTCTATCATCGACAAACTTGATGTTACACTTTGAGCTGCAACGGGCAATGCACTCATGGGTCAGTAGCGTCAACAGTAGTGAGCTGAGCACACAGCATGGTGGGGGGAAGTGGTTGGAGGGGCACCAGTGCTCAGTGGTGATGGAGTGTGAGATATTGCTGCCACCTTGGGCTGACTGGGATCTTTCCATGAAAAAGTCTAAAATCCAGTTACAGAGAGGGGTGTTGAGTCCCAACAAAAATGATTTACCCACCATCCTCTAAGGGTAAAATGCCAAGATGAAGTTAATGAACAAGATCCTTGCCTATGAAGCATAATTTTCTAGGTAGAACTGGACAAAGTGGAGGACTACAGTGATGGTACCAGTTATCACAAAACATAATAAGGTGATTCTTTTGTAAATCATTTGACATTTCTGACTTGTTCTCAGTCTGTGTAAAGTAAAAACTGCTTAAGTGGACTCAATACCACCCATGCAGTTCTTCCACTAGAGTGTGTGCAGTGTATTCATTCGAGTTGTTCTGTGCACTACATAAAACGATCTTTGGAGTTGTGTTTATAGACCATCAGTAGATAAATGACAATGGTGCATATTTCTGTTGTATGAAGATGTGAATCATTCTGCATAAACCATCTGCCTGAGAAAACTGCAGGAAAGGAAGCTGAAACAAACTTTGGGCAGTGAGCAATATTACCTTACACCCGGTCATAATGAGTAAACATGTGGTGATCAGTGCAACCTTCTGAATCCTAGATCACCCACAGCAGATTCTTCAAAGTGCTGGGCAAAACCATCTAAGCTGGCTCTGAAAAATCCTCCAAATTTGCAGGCAAACCAGTGTTAGCATCTTCTCCCAAGTCACCATCTTGACCCACTGACCATCTTCAACTCCCCATGATAGTGACTGGATAAAAGGAATACTAAGCAAAGCATTCCAAAGTGAATCAAATAGCCACTCTCTCCCAACAAAAATACAGGGTGGCTGCATTGTTGGTCCAACTAAGATACTCAGACTTGGCCATTGTCCTCCTAAAGCTAATAAGTCCCCTGGACCTACTGCCCACGTTATTGGGTTATAGAGAGGATAGTGGGTTCATAAATTGTGGAAGCATGATTTTAATCTTAAAAATTTCCCATAACTGTACAGTCGTCCCTGTGGATTGAAGAATAGCAATTTTCATCTTGCTATTAAAGGAAAGAAGAATGAAACTGGAGACCTATGGTTTACTTGGTTTGGCAGGCGTAGTAAGAAAAATACAAGGAACTGTTACTCCAGATATGTTAACAAAGAACGTGGGAAAATCACAATAGGCTGAGCAGATCAATGTGGGCTTATGGAAGGAAGACCTTTTAGAGTTTCCTAAAAGTTAACTGGTAAAACAGCTGTAGAGTACAGCTCAGTGTAAATTGTCTGTGACATTGTAAAGTTTAATGACAGTTCAAAGCTAGGGATGGTCATCAGTAAAAAGGGACGTAAAAGGACTACAAAGGAACATGGAGTGGTTAACCAGAAGAAACAAAGTTGGCATCTAAAATAATTTATTTATTTATTTGTTGAGAGGCCATATTAAATGGTACTTTATATGAGCCGTTCTTATTTCTCTTCTGTAAGCCTTTTACACTGAAGTTTGGCTGAAGTTATACAGAGCTTTGATATGACCATAATTGTGTGTTATGTGCAGTACTAGATAGATAGACACTTTATTGATCCCAAGGGAAATTACAGTGTCACAGTAGCATTACAAGTGCACAGATAGACAAATATACCAATATTAGAAGAGAAGTAAGAAAGAATTAAAAAAAAAAGTGACCTTAAATTGAGTCAACTTATAGCCAGGAGGAGGTAATCACTTCCATGACTATAAGTTGACTGATTATAGATCCTATATGGCCAATAGAGCCTGTTGGCCAAGGGTAAGAATGTCCTCATATTGCGCAGTTGTCTTAGTCTGTTATTGAAAGTGCTCCTCTGTTCAGCCAAGGTGGCATGCAGAGGGTGAGAAACATTGTCCAGAACTGCCAGGATTTTCCGGAGGGTCCTTTGTTCTACCACAGCTTCCAGTGTGTCCAGTTTGACTCCTATAACAGACCCAGCCTTTCTAATCAGTTTATTGAGCCTGTTAGCAACACCGTGTGGATGCCATTGCCCCAGCTCGTAGGCCTGCGTACTCCAAAGGACCTCAGTCTCCTCAGGGAGTAGAGGTGACTCTAGCCGTCTTGCCCGTAGAATAACATGCATAGCTGAGAGTTGGGTCAACAAAGGTTGAATAAATTGATTCTTTTGAGAGTGTCTATGGAAATGGATTGAATCAATTTCACAACAATTGTAGTTAAAGTGGCAATTACATTGAAAAATTGATATTTTCTTCAACACTGAGTGGTACTTGTTTGGTGAACAGCCTAAAACCAAGACTATAAAACTGAGTAGGCACCCTTTATACTGAGATATGAATTATATGCAGGCAGAAGAGCTTTGGTTTAGTTTGGCATCATATTTGGTAAACACAGTATGGGTCAAAGGACCTGTTCATGTGCTGTACTGTTCTTTGTTCTATTAACATTCTTACCAAAGTTCTTACTAGAAGTTCAGTACCCAAATCAAAATCTATGGATGAACCAGGAGATTAGTAGTCTGCTGAGGATTGTATCTATGGCATTTAAACTTCGTGATCCAGAACTATACAAGAAGTCCAGTAACAACCTACAGAAGGCAAAAGAAGACAATTCAATTGAAGTTTGAGATGGAATCGGTCTGGCAGTGATTGCAGGACATCATGAGTTGAGCATCCCTTTCTCAAAATGCTGGGGGCTGAAAGAGTTTCAGATTTTTTTTGATTTTGGAATATTTTCGTCTCTATATAATGAGATTCCTTGCGGATGGGACACAAGTCTAAACATGAATTTCATTTATATTACATATACAGCTTATGTGAAGCTGGTGGGAAGCTCACAGAGTGAACAGTTCCTGGCTGGAACACAGTCTGATGTGATGGAACTAGGCTCTCCACAGACTGTCGGATTTGAATGATCACCCCCAAATGCATCTGATACTGGTTTCCAGTGCTGCAATTATCGTCATATCCATCATCAATTTCAAAGAGCTACCCATTCCACAGCAACTGTGATGGGAGGGTGTAGTTTTATACAATATTTTTAATAATTTTGTGCATGAAGTGATTAACTTTAATTTCAGCACACATTAAGTGGCATATGTTCACTTTGATGCTGGCAAATCCACTCTTTCAATACATGATTGAGATCTTCATTTTTCATTTTATGTGGTGCTTTTCTATCTTTCATTAACTTCTATTCATTACATATGTGAGGGCACTCCTCAGAATTGTGTTGCACGGAGACCTGTGCATCACCTGGGAACCTTTTCAGCGTCTTGTGGAATTTTCCATTTGTGTTACGTCATCCCTCCAAAAAAATGTTGGATTTGGGAGGTTTTTGGATTTTGGAATTCTGTGTAAGGGATATTCAACCTATATCTCCTACAAGGTGAAACCTAACATCATGAACGGCTACGATGTTTCACTCTCAGATGAGTTCAATGCCTTTTATGCATGCATTCAATGGGAAAAAAAAGCTACACTTGTGCAATTCCCTGCAGCATCTGTTGACCCTGGGTTTTGGAGGCCAATGTCAACAGATGTTTCAAGAGAGCGAATCCTCGCAAAGTATCAGGCCCTGATGGTTTAACTGGTAGGGCACTACAAACCTGTCCCAGATATTCCAGAGACTTTTTTCTACTCTCAAGAAAGGGTGTCCACTTACGTAGTGCTTCTATGGACTCCTACACCAAGGCTTATCTTGACAATGTGGTAGTTTGGAATGACACCTGGGGGGAGCACCTGGAGGCTGTAGAAAATCTGTTTACACGAATGTCGGCAGCCCAACTTACAATAAACCTCGCAAAGAGTGAATTTGGTCATGCCACGATCACGTACTTGGGGTATGTGGTGGGAGAGGGGCAGTTGGCTCCTGTGCAGGCGAAGGTACAGGCTATTTCTGAGGTCCCTGTACCCTCCAATAAAAGGGCCCTGAGGAGGTTTTTGGGCATGGTGGGATACTATCGGAAATTCTGTAAAAATTTCGTGGATATTGCTCTCCCCCTTACAAAACTCCTACGGAAGGAGGAAAAATTTGAGTTGGTCCATTCTTGTCAGAATGCTTTTGAAAAGTTAAAAGCCATATTGTGCCATCACCCTGTGTTAAAAGCACCCGATTTGTTAGCACCCTTCTCCTTGGCGACGGACGCCAGTGATGAGGCTGCAGGAGCAGTCCTATTACAGCAAGCCGGGGATGGAGTGGAGCACCCGGTAGCATATTTCTCTCAGAAGTTCAATGTACACCAGAGAAATTACTCTACCGTGGAAAAAGAATTGTTGGCACTTGGTTTGGCGATACAACATTTCGAAGTGTACATTTGTCCAGCGCAAAAAACCCCTAGTTGTCTATACCGATCACAACCCGTTGGTATTTCTGGCCAATATGAAAAATAAAAACAGGAGGTTATTGAGTTGGAGTCTGATGCTGCAAGAGTTCGATATTAAGATACAGCATATTAAAGGAAGTGATAATGTGCTCGCGGATTGTTTATCTAGATGCTGACTTGAATGTATCACTGTATTACTCTGTAGAAAAGAAAAACTTTGGTATTGTGTTAGCTTCCACAATCCTGTAAGACTCTGTACTACTTCGTTTTTAACCGCTGGTAAAAACGCGTTGAAGAGGGGAGGTGTTATGCCCGCAGCCCCCTCCTTTGTGAGAATCGCTAGATCACTATTGGGTTGGGTCAGGGGACCCAGGAAATGAGAGAGAGACGTGCAGAATGCCTCGTTTCCCGGCAATGTAAAGTCACGAGACATGGCCATTGTCTCTTGGAGACACATTTGTGGATTGAGATCCTATGCTACGTGAGAGCCCTCAGGCAAAGTGGGTTGGGTGAAGGGGAGAGATTGCATCATCCCCCAACCTGATTGACATCTACGACCCTGCAAGTCAGGATAAAAGAGGGGCTATAGGAACGGCCCCTCAGACGCTCCAGAAGAAACGCTAGCGATCCCGTAATAGTGGGAAGCCATTTGAAGGAAGCCACGTGCGTTCAGTTCCATTGCCTGGAACTGGTGGCTGGTACCACGGAAAACGGCTTTGAACTAACAACGGGGAACCAACTCCCCCGACTCAACGGATTGGCCTCATAAAAGACCCGGGCAAGTTTAAAACCGTCTCTCTTAAACCCAAAGAGCTGCAGCTTGAATGACAGTGACTTTTATTTTTCCATCGGACAATACAGTATCCCCTAGACAATGATAGAGCTATTTCTTATTGATTATTATTATTATACCCGCGCTTTTAGATTGAGTATTGACGACGTATATTATCTGAATGTTTGTATTAATCTTATTTTTGTGCCCCTTTATCAATAAAGACTTTTAAAAATAGTACCATCAGACTTCAACAGACCGCTCTATCTTTGTTGGTAAGTGACCCAGTTACGGGGTACGTAACAATTACGGTCCACTGAAGTACTTCATTAGAGCAGAGGCCATTGAATGAAATTCTACCAACTGGTGCATAGCAAACTGTCACAAACAACCACGTACTAATGAGCAGTTGGTCTGTTTTAAGAGTTTTGGTTGAGCTAATAATAAATTCCTTACTTTTTGAAAGGGTATCGTAGAATCTTTTGTGTTCACCTTAATTAGAGAGCAAACACAAGGAAGTCTGCAGATGCTGGAAATCCGAACAGCACACACAAAATGCTGGAGGAACTCAGCAGACCAGGCAGCATCTATCGAAAAGAGTACAGTCAACGTTTCAGGCCAAGACCCTTCATCAGGACCTGAAGAAGGGTCTCGGCCTGAAAAGGTGACTGTTTACTCTTTTCCAGAGATACTGGCTGGCCTGCTGAGTTCCTGCAGCATTTTGTGTGTGTTGTTTAATTAGAAGGCCAACTGAATCTTGCTTAATACATCATAATCACTTCTGATAGTGCAGCATCCCCCGAGTGCCAAGCTGAGAACTTCACTCCAGATATTCTGCTTGCATGTTTTCAGTGAACCTTGAGCCAATAGCCTGCTGACTCTGATTTTAAAAAAGGCTTCACTGCTGAGCCACGACTCACTAACGATAGCATAGTGTAAACACAACGCTTTACATTGCCAGTGACCCAGGTTCAAATCCCACCACTGTTTGTAAAGAGTTTGTATGTTCTCCGCATGACACAAGTGTGTTTCTTCCAAGTACTCTGGTTTCCTCCCAGTCCGAAGACATACCGGTTCTAGAGATATCATATTTATCCATTAACTGTGAAAAAGACATTAAACAGCCTTGTAAAAACAAATCTAAAATAGTTTTTATTCCCTTAATTTTCCATGTTAGAAAAGCCTTATCCAAAGTTGATGGTTTAAAAAAGAAATTAGAATAAATATTACTAGAAAGTAAAAAATCATTTAATTCAAAACATCTACGAAATTGAAACCAAATTTTTAAGTATGTTTAACAATAGGGTTAAGAGCTTGTCTACCTATTCTGGAGAGCGAAAACGGAAGAGGAGCTCCTAATAAAGAAGCTAACGAAACCCCACTACTGAATTTTCCTCCAGTTGTAACCATGAAGGGCGATCTTGGGCATCTATATCATAAATCCAAAAAGTAATATAATGAATATTAATTGCCCAATAATAAAATATAAAGTTTGGTAAAGCCAGTCCTCCATCTTTTTTTGATTTTTGCAATATAAGTTTGTTCACTCTCGAGTTTTTATTACTCCAAACATAAGACAAAATCAGAGAATCTATTTTATCAAAAAATGTTTTTGGAACAAAAGAGGGAACTATTTATGTCCAAAGATAAATTGGTGCATATTTTTTCCTAATATAAGCCCAGATGTAACGCAGAAGTGGCTACTCTAACTCATATGTTTTGGTCATGTGTAAGTTTAAGTAATTTTTGGAAGGATGTGTTTGGAATATTAGCTAAAGTTATAGATATGGATGTTCAACCTAATCCACTTACAGCAATTTTTGGGATTTTTCCAGAGGAAGCAAGCAAAGTGTCTGCTTCCACCCAACATGTGATAGCTTTTTCAACTTTACTGGCTAGGAGAGCTATTTTGCTACACTGGAAAGAATCTAACCCACCTACTGTTTTCTATTGGCTCTCCTCCATTATGTCATGTCTAAGTTTGGAGAAAATTAGAAACCAGACATTTGATACATCTTTTGATTTTGAACAAGTCTGGCGACCCTTTATTCAATATTTTCACGTAATTTATCTTTATTTATTTATTTTTCTTTATTCTCTTTGGGGAAAATCCTTATCCATGAAGGTTTGGAGATGACTGGAAGGATGTGTTTTTTTTCCTCTCTTTTTTAAATTTTATCCTCAATTGGACTGCCCAATCTTTCTTTTTCTTTCCTTTTTTTTCTTTCTCGTTTTTTTTTTGTTTCAGTTTAGTTAGTGAGGTTTTTGTTTCTTTATCAATAAAATTTCCAATCTTTTTTTATGATTGCTATGAGGAGTTGTAGTTTCTTTTGACCATTGTATATATAACAGCATAATATTTTACCTATTTGATTTTGACATTATATACTTTCTGTTTTTATTATTGCTGTTTATATGTCTTTTATATTATCTACTTGTTAAACTCCTCTTTCGATTTGTATATTTATTTGAAAATCAATAAAAAAGATTGAAAATGGAGACATACAGGTTCATAGATTAATTGGTCATTATAAAATTGTCCTGTGATTAGGCTAGAATTAAATTGGGTTGCTGGGTGGCATAGGTCAGAAGGGCTTATTCTGCACCGTAGCTCAACAAATAAATAAATACATTTTGTTGAGACTCATTTTTGATGTACTGCTATTGCATATATTGCCTCAAAAAGGTGACTTTCTATTGGGATTGCAAACAATGGTTTGGATAGGTGATTTTTTTATAATAAACTGAAAAAATGAATTATGATTATTGCTGATGTGTTTTACAGTTTCATGCTTGAAATTAGTAATTCGGTTGAGAAAAGTGATTCCAGATGTTCAAAATATACCCCCAGGTCAGTTTCCAGTCCCAATGCTACTAGCCAGAAATTAGATTGTAAAGTTTAAAAGGTTAGTTGTATGTTGCCAGCAGATAAAGTTGCTGTTTCACCGCAAAGGTGATGTCACTAGATTTAGTGCAACGTGCCTGAAATGTACAGTGAGACTCTTTCAGCTAAGTAGAGCAATACAGAATTTCAGGGCAGGTAAGACCAGTTGATTGTTGTCATTTTATATAATTACTGTTAATGTTGGACATCTGTATCTTCAAGTAAAATCACTTATAGCATAGACTGCTGTGGAGTCTCAGAACGTTAACTATTGTTTTACTGAACCTATTTAATATAAATACAACACAACTAAGACCATTAGCCTGGTTCTTTCTATGACCAGCAAATGACCCAAGCTTGGTGGTTGCCTATTCAATGCCTTCTATTTCTGGAACAATCTTCTGCAAGGAAAGCATCTCCCAGATGTCTGAAGCCTTGCAACATAGAGATGTACTGATTTTAAAATAACTGGGATACCTTGAGCACAGAATTTGGACCCATTCTCCTTGGTTTATTGGTCATCAAAGTGATTAAAGATTTGTGAATATCCTTGACCACGACATTCTAAAGTGATCAAACTATATATAAAAAAAGCTTTTAATTATATTTTTAGTAAAAATGCTCAACCTCAAGGAAACATTCAAAAGCAATTAAATACATTTAAATCAACTCATTAAATCAAACAAAAAGAAAAGAAATTAGGCTGCACATGCCCTTTTGCCTTCAGCCAATTTTCTCCATTAAAATCAATGGCCCCTCTGGACTTCTGCCAGGTTTAGTGGGCAGATTTCCCAGCCTAACTGCTAGGAACGGTGCAGGTTTGTACTCCCTCCGTGGCTGAATACAGCAACAAGCAGCTGAGGAGGTGTTTGGGGCTTCTACCTTCACCCAGATATCCCAAATATCCAAACAGTTATGCAAGCAAAATACAGTTTTTTGTAGTAAGATCACTGGTGTTCATTTCCATTTATTCTTTATTTATTTTATTTAGAGATACAGCATGATAATAGGCCTTTCCAAGCTAATGAGCCCATGCTGCCCAGTTACATCCATGTGACCAAATCACCTACTAACCTGTACATCTTTGGACTGTGGGAGGAAACCCAAGTGGTTACAGGGAGAACATACAAACTCCTTACAGACAGCGGCATGAATTAACCTCACTTTGCTGGTGCTGTAAAAAAGCATTACGCTAACCGCTATGCCACTGTGCTGCTCCCTTTTTATTTAATAGATTCCAGCAATCGGGTTTACAAAGTCAGAATTGGGTTTGAGACAGGCAAAGAACTTCCAATTTTCTAAAGATCCTTTGAATGTTAAATACTAGCTTTGAATAAGGTTTTACTTGTGCAAGATGTAGTTTGTATTTTCATGTTAAATGATACTGACACAAATCATTCCCGCATTGCAGATCAAGTACATTGGTAGTTTCAATACAGGTTATGTGGCACTTGGAGCAGTAATCTTTGCATAAGCCATCCATAAACTTCAAGCAGATTGCATGACCTTTGTGCATTCACGGCACAGAGATATCTCCTATATGATTCTAGAAAAATATTTTAATACATTCAATTCTTGAAATACTCTATGTTCTTTGCAGCTGTCAGAGTACTGTGCTTATGTTTCCATGAATCTTTTCAAATAAATTCATTTATAAATGTATCCTGATTAAGACTGCCAAGCAAATTTGAAGAGCATTATAATATTGCCTATGGTTAACATTGTTTTTATATCATGAATTTAGAAGCAACTTTGCACCAACATTTAAAAAAAACACAATTGAAAATGTCAGCACCAAAAAGAAACCTGCCAAGTTGGGTGAGACCAAAACTAGAGGTCATAGATTAAGGGTGAAAGTTGAAATATTTAAGGAGAATCTGAGGGGGGAACTACTTTCACTCAGAAGGTGGTACAAGTGTAGAATTCGCAGTCAGTAGAGGTGGTAGATGCAGGTTCAATTGTAACATAAGAGAAGTTTGGATAGTTGCATATATGAAGATGGGTATGAAGAGCTGTGGCCTGGGTGCAGGTACTTTGGACAAGGCAGAAAACTAGGCCAGCACATACTGGGGAAGCTGAAGAGCCTGTTTCTGTGCTATGGAACTCTATGACTATACTGGAGATTGTTGATGTGCTTAAATATTTAAAGGCCAAGAGGTTACGTTGATGAATTTGCAATGGTTATTTATTTTCAGGACATTTCCTTCATTCCCCTAAACTCTTCCCTAACACAGAAAACACGGAAAAGCATCAAGCAGGAATAATCTGAAAATTATATTAATAAATTAATTGTTTTAAGGTATTTATAATGAAAAAGTGCGTAATTCTGAGAATATACATACAGTACATCTGTACACAGAGATTGCTGTGAAACAGGGACACCTCTCTTTCCCTTATTAGGGGGAAAGAGAGAGGCTGTGATTTGTCGAATACCAGGTGAATGAGTCGTCTTTGGGGTACTGCAAGCTTGCGTCTTTATTGATGCTTTGCTGCATGCTTGAGTGCTCAGTGGAGGGCGCTGATGCTTTTTTTTGGTGGGGGAGGGGGATCGTTGCTTGCTGCTGCTTATGCATGGGTGGGGGAGCTAGAGGGGGTGCTTTGGAGTTCTAACTTTTAACTGTCATCTTTCTTTGGGGCACTCTGTTTTTGTGGATGTTTGTGAAGAAAAGGAATATCAGGATGTATATTGTATATATTTCTCTGACATTAAATGTATCTATTGAACTGTTGAAATGCAGAGCCACCTTAGATAATTGTCACTGAGAAAATCATCTTCATCTAACTCCATGCTTACATCCACGCAAGACTAAGGGCTGAGTATTTCAAGTGACTACTCAGTTACTGCTCTCGCTGAAATTAAAATTGCTACAGAGGATACCTCAATAGCTGTACTCTCTCACACAGAGTAGTGCCATCTCAATCAGAAGTGACAATACAGTAGCAAGAAATATAAAACAGTCAGTGGAAGTTGTGGATATTTTTGTTGTATGCGGGGAAGAGCACTGGGAAGTAGAGTTTAAGATCATTCCGGTCACAATCATATTGGAAGATTCAACCTGCTCAACGACGCTATAATCTATTCAACCCCAATTTTTGGGTTCTGAGAACACTGAATATACTCGGTGTGTGTATAAGTGACGTGTAATCTTCTTCAGTAAACCAACTTCACAAAATGCAGCATCATTAGTGGGATGGATTGATCTTATCAGTTCAACCTCAGACTCTATTTCCAAGGAACATCTCACTCATTCTGTAATGGCAATGATGAGAATAATCATTATATTGTCAGAGAAAATAAGTCTTGAAGACTTAGATCAGAGAACGTAGAACAGTACAGCACTGGAAAAGGCCCACCAGCTCACAATCTTGTTCAGCATTTTAAATTAGTAATCATATGTTCAGTAATTATTGATTTCTTCATGCACAAGGACAAACAATTCAGCTAATTTGTTAGATGTGATTCCATTCACCTTAATTTTCTCACATTCAGGACATAGTAAAAAAAAATGCACCATTAAATGAAACAACTACTTTTCAATTTGGGTAGCAATGGTTTCCGCTTATATAGCGATTTCCATGCCTAAAAGTATCCCTAAATGGGCCAATGGTTCAGAATAAAAATGAATGCCTGGCCCAAGGATGGTTGGGGCTTTTTTTAAGAGAGGTAACTAAAAAGCTTGGTAAAACAGTGGTGTGTGGGGGGAGGGGAGGTGTTAATGAGTAGACTGGGATTGAGTGAAGAGACTTCACAAAGTTACTTTGGTGAAAAGAAGGAAGGGAAAGGACTAAGATAATAGAGTTGTGAAATTGGGGATAGTATTGGGCAGATCGTGGAGCTTATGGTAATTGGAGAGTTTCTATATAGACAGTTATAATTTTAAGAGGTTTTTAAAAATGAAAAAAAGATAATAAGCTTCAGCTACCGTTCTAGGAGCTGATGTAGATCTGGGTGGCGCAGAAATGTGACATAGTTTGGAAAATATGTGGTTATCAGAACTTTAAAAGGGCTGCAGTTTTAGAATTGGTTTTAATTTATTTTTGTCACATATTCTGAGGTACGGTGAAAAGCTTGTCTTGCATACTGTTCGGACAGATGAAATCATAGCAAAATGCATTAAGGTGAAACAAAAACAATGACAATGCAGAATAATGTGTAATAGCTACAAAGAAAGTGCAGTGCATGTAAACAATGAGGTGCAAGATCATAATGAGGGAGGTTGTGAGATCAGTGGCCCATCTTATCATACTAGGAGCTACTTAATAGTCTTATAACAGTGGGCTAGAATCTGTCCTTGAGCCTAGTGGTAGGTTCTGCCCAGTGGAAGAAGGACAAGGAGAGAATGTCCAGGCTGGGTGATGTCTTTGATTATGCCGGCTGCTTAACTGAGGTAGCGAGTCCATGCGGTGGAGCTGGTTTCTGTGATGTACGGAACTGAGACCACAACTCTCTGTACTTTCTTATGGTCACCAGAAGACCAGTTGTCATACCAAGCCGTTATACATTCAGATAGGGTGCTTTCAACAGTCATTCAGGTGTGAATTAAATGTAATACATTGTGAATTTGATTAGGGTGTGTATGAGGGTTTTACAATATCACCAGGTGGAAGTAATAGTTAATTTGGAGAAGGAAAAAGAACTGATGGAAGCTCAGTTCTTTGGCAGATGGAACACTGAGTTGGAAATGGTCCAGTTCGACAGATGTCAGTAGCTGGAGAGAGTTTGGAGTAGCTGACAAGAACTTGGAACTTAGCTGACGACTGTGCTTCCCTTACACTGAATGTCTAATTCGGGTATCCACATACAGGCAGTCAGGGGCTCGAAAGTAGCAGTGGAAGGAGACTGGGAGATCTACAAAAATGACTGCAGGTGCAAGAAATCTGGAGCAAAACACACAAAGAAATGAAAGTAATGGAGGAACTCATCAGGTTAGGCAGTGCCAGTGAAAGGAAATAAATAGTCAATGTTTTGAGCTGAGGGAGATTGTTGGAGATAGGGAAAGGCAAAGACTTCCACAAATGTGAAGAATATAAATCATGTTCCTGGAAATGTTTGCCAAAGCGTAACATTGTCTGTGAGGATCTACTTGGGTAAATAGCAATCAGATAATCTTTCCCACTTTCTTTCCAGATCTGAAAGTTTTGCCATCCTTTTATACCTCGCTAGATGGCTGGTCTTAATAAATACGTATTATTATTATTGTTTGTGTACTCTTTCACAGATTAGCACAGTAGAAAAAAATTCTGTCCTTTTACATACATCTGATAATTGTCCATCACAACTCCAGCTAACTTGACCTACATCAGAGGAAAAACATTGTATTGTTCTCACTTCTGTGACATAATGTCACGAATTTACTAAATTAATATATAGAATGTTCTTCAAAATGTGGTTTTTAAACTATTGTTCTATTGATCACAAAACAGTAGCATTTATGCTGTGGAGGCACAAGAAACTGCAGCTGCAGGAATCTGGAGTAACAGTCTACTGAAAGAACTTGGGATTAAGGGGAGGGGGCAGTTAGGAATTGATGACTTTTCAGTTCAAATGCCTGAATCTGAACATTTATACTGTTACAGGTGTTGTTCAATGGTTAATTGTTCACCCTGGTGTTTTGTTTCAGTGATATTTGAGAAATAGCCCATTATAACCTTCTGGCTAAAAAAAATGCAGGCAGATTAAATGTAGCAAATAATGCACATAAATTGGACTCAATTACTCAAGCTTCAAGAGGCAGATTGCCAACCTTGGGCGCCGCAGTTTGGATGTGTCTGCTTTACAGCATTCTGCTAAAATATTGTTCATTGGTTTAACGGAAATTTATGCCTTGGCCCTAAATTCATGTTGAGTGTAAAGAACGGTCATTTTTTTTGTTTCTTAAAAATCCCCTTTTTTCCCCACTTTGAGTGAGGTCAATATTTAGACTTTTTTTTTAATTAAAAGTGGTTAAAAATTGGAAAGTGTGCCAATACTGAAAGCTGCACTTCCCTGTACAACTGCTAAAATTGGAGTAAGGTCAAGCCCCTCTATATGTTACTGATGCTGGATTGTTGGGTTGCCCTCTGAGATTTCAGTTTATGAATACGTTGAATTTGGTTGGGCTGATAACCAGCTCACTAAAGAAAGCAGGGCCTGCTTTGGCCTGAGTTCAGGACAGACGCTTTACACATTCTAAGCATAATGCTAGTCAAAGCAGGGGATTTATCAATAGGCGCATTGTGTACCTTATGCAGGCAAAAGCAACTTGTATGCTGAAGCGTGTTTGCTGGTTAGCAGATGTCATGTCAAAGTTGCAGACCACTTCCTTCATAGATTGTACTTATTTCGAAACAGCAAAGTTTTTTTTTCACTCACTCATAAAATGACTATTATAACCCTGCTTCATGAAGTTTCTAACTGTTCACCTTGTTGTTTATTAGAACAATTTATAGCCCCAAAATTAATAAGGTCAAATAAAGGGAACTGTAAATCTATTTTAAGCATACAGGGTGAAGTGGGAGATGAACTGGTGAAAGTTGGTGGGGGTGGGGGGGGAGGTGTGGAAGGATTGCGGGGATGGAAATCACAGATTTGAATGCAGCTTCACAGGGGATCTTTATCTGAGCTGAAACTGATTTTTTTAAAAGAGAGAAAAAGCTTCTTTTCCCAAACTTGTCAAATGATTGTTCAGGCTACAGAACTATTTTATATGCTGGGATCAGAAATGTTGTTGCTATGGTACACATACTAGAGGAATTTGACAATCCTGAAGAAATTGCTTTGTAAGGCCCTATACGTTAGACACCACAAATACTGTAAACAGTGGTCCGTAATGAATATAGGTTAAATTCTCAACACCTACCTTCTGAACCATTTGTTACTTTTGTATTTTTCAAATCTGCATCACTTTGGCTCTCAAAAACCATATCAACTACTTCCAAGTGTGATTCGAGTTGGAAGCTTGCCAAATAGCTACAAATTCAATATTGTGCATTTTTATCTTGCAGAAGAAGATTGCAATGTTTGAACTTGTGCTGCGAGTTTTGCTCCAGGTTATTGAAAATCAGTCTGTATATTTAGCTTCAGAAATTGTTCTGGTGCGGTTTTACTCCATTGTTGAAATCTGTCAGCATACTGTATGTAGCTTCAGAAATTGTTCTGATTGCCAGAGTTGGTCCAATCATTGGCCTTTGAGGTGGAGTCAACATAAAAAGTTCATTCAGTGAAAGAATTTATTATGCTGCAGTGCTGTTCAGTTGGAGTATTTATAGAAAGAGGTTTCTAATCTTTTATTGTATTTGGCCTTCCTTATTTACTAGCTACCCACAGATCCCTATTAGCATAAGATCCCAAGGAGGAATGGTGTCAAAGTTAACAATCGCTAGGATCCAAGCTTCACTGACCCCAAATGAATGCCATTTAGGAGGTCAGGACTCCAGATGAAGAATCACTATCTTACCAGCACATCAGCCTCATCCTGTAAAATTAGAGGCAGAAAGAAACATAGTAAGGTTGCCATGGCGGGCTAGCTGGGCACCAGTCATCTAATCTTAATCATATTATGTTAAAAAAGAAAATTAGATTCAACAGAGGAAAAGAAATTCAAACAGTCTGTGCATTTTTCTTTTTCTTTTGTCTTTACATTTTAAACAATATGTATTCAATTGATGCTTATAATAACAGTTAAGAACAGTAGCAATACTCAACAGAACAGGTAGCATTTGTGCAGAAACAGTCATGGACCTTTCATGACTTCGATATCCAGTAGCACTCACACCTATCATGATGAAGAACATCAAGAGGTTGGTCATGGCTAGAACTAATTGCTGCCTGAGCAAGGGCCCTGACTCACTGCAATCTACATACCACCACACCAGCAGACAGAATCTCATTTGCTCACCGCTCTGGCTTTAGAGTACCTAGACAACAACTAAGCATACAGGATGTACCTAATAAAGTGGCCACTGAGTTTATGCTTGTGATCTTTCGCTACTGTAGCCCCTCTACTTCAATGATGGACGTGTTGTGCATTCAGAGATGCTCTTCTGCACACCACTGTTGTAGCATGTAGTTATTTGAATTACTCTGGCCATTCTCCTCTGATCTCTCTCATTAACAAGGCACTTTCACCCACAGAAAGGCTGCTCACTGGATGTTTTTTGTTTTGTTGCACCATTCTTTGTAAACTCTATTGAGACTTGTACATGAAATTCCCAGGATATCAGCAGTTTCTAGGATACTCAAACCACTTTAGGCTATTTATGTAAAAGCTGTATTCTCATCACTTGCTCTTGGTTAACTAACAAAGGCCACAGATATTAGTACAGTTTAATCTGAATAAGCTCCTGAGTATTGAGCTGTTCTCCCATTAAACTATGGCTACAGTATAGCAAGAGGTTAGAAAAAGATCATCTAAAATAATTAATGTCTTAAGATGGATGTAATCATTGAGAAAGATATTGCCAGTGGTTCTCATAACCTTCATTCATTAGTCTGTGTTTTAAGCAAATGGAATGAAATGAATGATACAAATATTGATATAACCTACCATTACTCATTTTAAATGTTGAGGCATAGTATACTACCTCTTAACAAACTATTGAGTTAAGTCTGATCTGGATACTTTTAAATCAAATGTATAGTTGTGTAATTGTGTATTAACATAAGTATTAACAAGCCAGTCCACTTTGTCTCTGCAACTTAACTACCAGCAGCTGAATATGTACTTGCAAGTACATGTCTGGTGTAACAGCAGACTGGTATTTTATAGAATCAAATATATTTTATTCTTTAAATATATTCTAAAATGAATTTACTTTTAAATGTTGCTGTTCCTTTAATCCCAAGGATGTGTGCTATTCACTCACTCAATTATTACAAACGGCCTTCCTATGTTGACTCTCATCCCAGTTATGGAGCTGTACAGCACGAGAAGTTGTAATTGTGTGTATTTATCAATGTTTTTAATATAAGACTACTAAGACTTTTAGAAAGATATTGGCTTGAACTTGATACTGAGAATGCCAATTATTTTTGTTATTTTTAGACTGAAATACGATTGAGTTGATATCCATTTTGAACTCTCTAGGAATTGAACAAGTCCTTCATGGTTGCAAATCCACTTGAGTTTTATACTTTCCACACATGGAATGGAAACGCCTGTGCAGTGTTCCTAAATATAGGTGTTAATTTAGTTAGATCATATTACTCTGAGATGTACCTGCTATCGCATTCTCTCAGAATAACAATATTTACATTAAAATCAAACTGTTCATTGCACAGACCTTCCAATGTTAGCAACATATTATACAGACAGGGGAGCTTAATGTCTTTAAGTGGCCACATCATTTAACAGAAAGTACCTTTGTTTCAGTTATCATCCTCCACAACTACCTCTCCACCATCTGCTCTGCTACCCGGACTAACTTGCTTCTCTCTCTTCCAGTTTTGATGAAAGGTCTTTACCTGCAATGTTGACTATTTGTCTTTCCATGGATGCTGCTTGATCTGCTGAAGTTTTCCAGCATTTTCTATTTATATTGTTAATGTGCAAATAACACTTCTCCCCAATGTGGAGAGCAGGGAACACCACTATTTGGGTTGTTTAGTCTTTTAGGTCAGCCACTCTTGCCTTGACCCCTGTTTTCATGATGTTCCCTTCCACCCATACCCTGACTGAGGTTGTTGGATCTTTCTCCTCATTTGCCGACAAGCTATCTAGAACAAAGCTTGGTCCAGAATTTGCATGATGTTTCTGTGCGGCTGTTAGCGGGCAACATCCTGGCTTGAAGCCTAGTCCTTGTTACAGCCAAGGCTGCGCAGCTCCCCTGCCACCTGTCCCTCCCAAATGCAAATAAATCACTGAATCGGACTTGCAGCATTCCATTTTAACAATATCCAACAGGGTCTTGCGATCACAAGAAAAGCGACTAAGACAGTCACTCGCTGTTAGACTGCACACTGCCTCCACGCTCCAATTCCTCCAGTGCCCTTCTAATGCAGGTAAAAGCATGATCCATACCAAGTCCAGCTCCTGCAGTTTCTCCGCCAATGAGCAACTCTGATGGAGCAGAGCTGCAGTACTTTAAGTTCATCTTGTCCAGCAGGGTTTTGCGATCTTAAAAAAAGTACGTTTAAAAAGGGCAATAACACCTTTGGTTAGCTCCGTAGAAGCTGCTGTGATTGAACACTCTGCATCTTACTTGTTTGTAATATTTGTTCCATGTTCTGATGTTTGATCTGAACAGCAACTGAACCTCTTGACCATGTCTACATGCTTTTATGTATTGAGGTGCTGCAATAATTGATTAAATATTTGCATTATCAAGCAGATAAAGTGTACCCTACAAACTGGTCACTGGGTGTACAGTATATTGCTTGTAGATTTTAAAAATTGCAATGTCTGTGTTTATGTAGATGTAAAACTTTTCACCCTTTTATTTGATCATCATCTTCAGCTGAAGGAATAACATTTTACTATTCAGACAAGCAAATCATTTAATATAATCTTCACAAGACTCCCAAAATTTCTAAAAATATAGCTGGCTTTTGCACTTCAGAGAGCATTGTCAATTGATAATGTCACAAGACTTTTCAACTATTGCAGGAATGTTACTTTGGGGCAGCGTTGGAGCTCAAGATTCAAATGGATTTAAGATGCAAATCTTTTCAAGAATGTACAATATGTTCCCTAACAGTTTCCTTACTTGAGCTTCTGTCTCTACAAATCAGAGAAACTTAGAATAGTGTACTGGCTCCCATCCACCATTGCTGAGTTCTCCACACAACGTTAGTTCCAAATGTCCAGATTTTGAATTGTGGCCAGGTCTCTCCAAAATTGTTTTGCTATAAAAATCCCTAATATCTAAAATTTAACTGCAATTGTGCATATTAAACTTCTGGTAGACTTGTACTCTCTGCTCCCAGCTCAACTAAAAGGTGGCCTAGAGATTTTTACACCTAAGATAGATATTTATGTGCCCTTGATTCTTACAAAACTATGAGTCTGGGCTGATATTTCCAGCATCATAGATATAATACAAATGGCATTTGGAAGGAATATTACTCTACTTTCAGTTGTACACGTCTCTGGCCCTCAATATTAATACCGAAGTTGATTGTCTTTTTATCAAGCTTGATTATCTCAATCTAAATTAGTGAAAATATTATAACCCAGTATTAAAATTGATATTGCATATTGCAATTGCATATTGCAAATTCAGTAAGATTAATCATCTGGTATTGTTTTTTTTCCATTATTTAGGGGAAGAATTGGACTGTTCTACTGAGCACTGCCCAGTGCAGTTTGAATCTCTTTGCCCTGAGGATTCGGTACTTGTCAAAGGATACACACGACCAGGACAGTGCTGCCCAACGCCTAGTGTCTGCCAGTGTAATAAGGAAGCCTGCAAAGAAAAGGACTGTCATTTTGGTCACCAGCAGTTTCTGCTTTCGGAAGCAACAGGAATACCAGGAGAGTGCTGTGACGTGTACGAATGTAGACCAGGTATATTTCTTTTTATACAAGTTACTGTAGTTAAAATTGAACTAATCCATCTGCTATAAAATTGCACTGTGCTATAGTTTAAGACAATGACACGTACTGGTGATTAACTTACAATATCTGAAGGGCCCATTTTTTTCTCTTTGTGCTGTACATTTATTATGTTTGAAGAAAGCTAAACTTTAAAGCCCTTCAGCCCATAATTGTTCATCCATCTAGTACCCTGATTCCTCTTAGTCAACCATGCCAAGATATCTAGAATAACTACATGTGTTTAGCTCCACAATGCTGCTCCCATAATAAGCAATAGCAACAAGAGGGTATTTATAGTAGCTATTGAAATCTCTCATTTGAAATCAAGTGCACTTTTCATTATTTTTCATTTGCCTTTCTTTGTCTCCAGCATACCACATACTCGCCAATCTAACTAATCCACTAAACTACTCTACCATAACCTTTTTAGAGGGGAATGTTCAAGTGGTGAAAGAGCTGTGTCAGCTGTTTTCAAGTGGTAACTCTGATCTCGTCCAGTGCTATTTCATGCCAATGCAGGTTTATTTGTTGCTATTTATAAGATCAAAACTCTGTGATGTGACTAATTGACTTACGGCATCTTGTTATCTCTTTGTATAGGTTATATACATAGTAACAAATGTAATTACAGTGGCCAAAACTTAAACTTCACACATCTAAATTGGTCATACAGTCCAAATAATTTTCCATTGCCACAACGAATCAGAATCAGAATATGTTGTGCAATTTGCCTGGATACTGTGGAGTCAGATAAGATCAACATATTAAGGATGCAGGTTATTTTAGGTTGAAACAAGATCATGGTATGGGGTTCACACCCCATTAAGCTGTACTCAGTACATTGTATGCCAAGGCATTAGAAAATGTTGGTGTTTTATTGCCACTGACTTCCCGTGAAGCTTGAGTCGTCTTCAACTTCTTTTGTTATGGCTCTGCTGTTCTTGGGCTGTCACTATGAATGTTTACTAATTGTCCCTAATTGTTTTTGCAAAGGCAGTGGTTAGTTAGCTTTCTAAACCATTGGAGTCATTGGGGCATAGGCTCTTCCACAGTACTCTGGGACTGAATTCCAGTGACAGTGGAACGTCTCCAAGCTGAGAAGCTCTATGGCTTGGACAGATGCTGCTACCTTAGTCCTGGGTGATGAAAGTCAAACGTTTGGAAGTCAAAACGTCAAAAAGTCAAATGCCACTTAAGCAGACTATTTACAGTGCCTACAAAAAGAATTTACTCCCCCCACCCCCCAGAAGTTTTCATGTTTTATTGTTTTACAACATTGAATCACAGTGGATTTAATTTGGCTTTTTTACCACTAAGTAATAGTAAAGATTCTTTCGTGTCAAAGTGAAAACAAATTTCCTACAAATTGGTCTAAATTTATTACAATTATTAAACACAAAATAATTGATTGCATTATTACTCACCCCTTTCAAGTCAGTGTTTAGTAGATGCACCTTTGGCAGCAATTACAACCTTGATTCTGTGAGGATAGGTCTCAATCAGCTTTGTACACCTGGACACTCCAATTTTTCACCATTCTTCTTTACAAAACTGCTCAAGCTCTATCAGATTGCATGAGGTTCATGAATGAACAGCCCTTTTCAAGTCCAGCCACAAACTCTGAATTGGATTGTGGACTGGACTCAGATTTGGCCACTCCAGGATACTAACTTTGCTGTTTTTAAGCCGTAAAGCTTTGGCTTTATGCTTGAGGTCATTATCTTGCTGGAAGACAAATCTCCCAAGTGGCAACTCTCATGCAGACTGCTTCAGGTTTTCCTCCAGGATTTCCCTGTTGCTTACTGCACTCATTTTACCTTCTACCTTCACAAACCTTCCAGGGCCTGCTGTAGTGAAGCATCCCCACAGCATGATGTAGCCATCTCCATGCTTTATTGTAATGATGGTGTGTTTTTGATGATGTGTGGTGTTTGGTTTATGCCAAACAGAGCGATTAGTGTGATGGCCAAAAAGACCGTAGAACCTTCTTTCAGCTGACTTCAGAGTTTCCCACATGCCTTCTGGCAAACGCCAGCCGAGATTTCATGTGATTATTTTTCAAAAGTGGCTTTCTCTTTGCCACTCACGCATAAAGCACCTGGGCAACAGTTGTTGTATGCACAGTCTCTTCCATCTCAGCCACTGAAGCTTGTGACTCCTCCTTGTAACTCGTCCCCTTCATGCTCAGTCACTCAGTTTTTGATCTGTCTGCTCGAGGCAGATTTACACCTGTGCCTTTTTTCCATTTCTTGATGATTGACTTAATTGTACTCCAAGGCATATTCAATGGAGATTCAATATTCCAAGGCATATTCAATATTCACTTGGAGATTTTCTTATATCCATCTCCTGATTTGTACTTTTTAATAGACTTTTTGTGGAGTTGCTTGGAGTGCTCTTTTGTCCTCATAATGTAGTTTTTGCCAGGATACTGTCTCACCATCAGTTGGACCTTCCAGATCCAGGTGTATTTATACTACCAACAATTGAAACACCTTGACTGCACACGGTGATCTACATTTACCCAATTATGTGACTTCTGAAACCAATTGGCTGCACCAGTGATGATTTGGTGCATCATATTGAAAGGGGTGAATATGAATGTAATCAATTATTTTGTGTTTTATATTTGTAATTAAATTAGATCACTTTGCAGAGATCTGTTTTCACTTTGACCCGAAAGAGCCTTCTTCTTTTGACCAGTGTCAAAAAAGCCAAATTAAATCCACTCTGATTCAATGTTGTAAAACAATCAAACATGAAAACTTGCATGGGAGGTCTATAAGCACTGTAGTTTGGGTAAATACTGTAGTTCTGGAACATTGGAGCAAATGGGGTGCTTTTCATCCACATTCCTGACTTGTGCCTCAAAAATAATACAAAGTCTTTGGGGAGTGATGAAGTGGGTCACCAACCATAGGAAACCCAGCCTCTGACAACTATTCATGTTGCAGATCCAGTTGTTTCTGGTCAACGAATCTCCGCAAGGTGTTACTGGTGAGAGATCCATTTGTGATAATGTTCCAAAGAGTTTTGAGGAGGCTGGTCAATCTTTTGTCAGAAATAGCCATTGCTTTGCACTTGGGTTGCACTAATGTTTGATGCTACTTGTGTCTAACCCAGAATATAGTCCAGTTTTGCAGCATTGGTCTACAGGCTGCTTTGCAAATGGAACTGAGTATTGTGTTGTCACCTGTCCCCACTTCTGCCATCCCATTACAGCATGAAACCATTTGAGCCTTTTCTGTGCAAAGTACCAACACGTAAGATCGCTTGAAGTTGCCAGCATTCATAGCCCCTCATTAATCTTTGTGCATAGCATGTTTATAGGCAATGCAAAATCTATAATGATTTAACTGTACTAATCCCAAATATAAATATATTGAAATAATGTATGAAGAAATGCAGGAATACAGAAAGCTAATTGGTAGACCCATTTACTAGTTTGTAATATGAAACAACCACATGCGTATAAGCAGTAACATGCAATAATTCATATTAAGCCATAATTGATGGCCAAGGGGGCATTATTACAAATTGGTAAAATACATCCAAAGATTGATGGGATGAAGAATTTCAGCTCTGATATGATGCATAGTTTTGCAAGTCCTCTAATTAATTGCAAGTCAAAATGTGTAGATTTATTCATACTGCAGCTGTGGGAAAATGCTATTATGTTTTGTCGAAGAATAAGTTAATCTATGCCATTCTAGAAACCCACAAATACTGACAATTGAAGTCCATCCTTATAAAAAAAAATGAGTCGCACAGATCCACGGAATATAATGATAGCCATTACAGAGACTAGTGTTGAAGGGAGGATGAAGACCATCCAGTGGAGTAGATGAAGAGAAATAAGTCATGATAAATGCACTGACCTTTAAGAGGAAATGTTGACATCCATGTTTGGGAGTGCTGACTGTTCTGTAACTTTGAACCAACTATATATGGAAATTGGCTCTTGTGCTCAACTTCTGATTTATGGAGAATCCATTCATCAGTTAGATTTGATTCTCATTTTTAATCTTCAGTCCTCTTACAAGTAAAAGTGTATTCACACATACATGGATAATTCTGCATCTGTGTGCCTGATCGCTGAGTTCCATGGCCCATCAGCACCTACTCAAATGCATGTAGCATTGGCTTACACATGTTGATCTCTGCAACTTACATGCTACATTGATAGAGACCAAGAAGGTCTTATGGGAAAATTCAGAGTCAAAGCTTTATTCTAAATTAATAATGATTTCAGAGAGGATGTGACAGAAGTTCATTTATATATTTGTAGTAGCATTCTTAGTTCATTTCATTTAGTTGCAAAGTGCCACCAAATAAGACAGAAATATGATCACATCAAACCATAAGTAACCATCTGGCCCAGGCAATGGAAGAAACATGATTTAACAAAACGGTTTCAATCTAAAACAATAACAGATGGAACCTGGAAAAGCTGGGCTCTTGGAACAGAAATAATACAGAGCAAATAGTCCTTTTTTTAATAATAGTTGTGTTTTGTGATCGCTCAAAAAGGGAAAGAAAGAACAAAAGAGGACCTGAGAATAAACAACGAATGGAGTAAATGATGAAAATGAATGGAGACTGGAAGAAGAACGAAAGAGACAAAGAGGGTAAAGGTGTTGTCTGATGGTGAAAAAGTGGGAGTTAGATGAGGAAATCATGACCAGCATCAAAGAAAGATGAGCAGCAAAATACATTGAGGATTGCGAAGCAATAAGATGAATAAATATCCACAATGAAAATAAATTTCATGAGCGGAAAAATTATTGATAATTAAAGGAAAGGTGATTGTGTGCATGTTGAGTTCAAAATAAATATAGAACAACTTGAAAAAGGTCCAAAGTTTCTTACACAATAAGTGTATCTCTTAATACAGTGATCCCCAACAGGGGCGGTTATGTGCCCCAAGGGGACATTAGGGAAATAGAAGTCGTCGGGGGACATTCAAGATTCTTGGGAGGTGGGGCCAGTAAGCAGCGCCCTAACTTGAGGCATAAGACCTGTCCAACCTAGTCAACTCACTGCCATCGTCAACATCCAATAGGCATTCCCAGTTTGTATTAATGTTTTATTTTAATTTAGTCCCATTAATGAAGGATAAATAGGTATGGCATGATCTATGAATGTGAAGGCAGTGTAGCCTTGAATTCTAATCCTGCTAGGGAACAGAAACTACAGAAAATGCATCAATATTACATCAATGTTACATAGCAGGAGTATGGTTTTATTATGTTCCCATCAGATCAGCGAGGCACCAGGAGTCTTATTTGTAATCCTGCATTGTCTATTGAAGCCATGAAACCATCAAGTTTGCAGGAACACTTCTGTAAAAGCCCCCCGTAAAAACTACTTTTGGTATTACTCAGTTCAAGAAGATGAAAGGAGCATTTGAAAAGTATTGCACACTCAAGTCATTTGCCAAGAAAGCTAAAAATGACCTTGACAGTGATCTTATAATATTTCCAAAAGGATAGCCAAGTGTGGAAAATCTCATACAATTGGTGAAAGATTAATAATGCCTTCTGTATCAGACATGTTCACCACTGTTCTCAAAATGGATACCAGTATTTTAAAATCAATTCCTCTAATAACTCTGTAGCTCGCCATATTGACGAAATGAGTGAAGACATTGAGTATCAACTATGCAGAGAGCTACAGAAAATGGAATTTTGGATACAACTGGATGAGTCAACTGTGTGAGACAATGAGACATTGCTAATGGTATATGTAAGGTTTACCAAAAATGGAAAAGGTTACGAAGATGGAAAGGTTATTCCCTTTTGTAAAAAGTTAAAAACAAATACCAAAGGAGAATCAATCTAAGACGAGCTCAAAATGTAGATTGAAGATAAAAGTATTCCCATTAGGAGCATGATTTCTTGTCCAACAGATGGCTCATCATATCTGACAGGTCACCATGCTGGTGTAGTGGCATTTATGAAAAAAGAAATTCCAAGTCTGTTCACAATCTATTGTTTAATTCATCATCAACATCTCGCAGCCAAAACCCTCAGCCAGTGACCTTTTTTCAAGCATCAGTCTTGTAATAAGTGCTATCAACAAAATTAAATCTCATCCATTAAATAGCAGAACATTTCGCCAGTTATGCCTAGATAACAATGAAGAGTTTGAAAGCTTGCTTCTTCACACTGAAGTGCATTGGCTGTCAAAAGGCTGCTGCTTAAAGCATTTCTTTGATCTTTTTGACACTGTAGTTGAATTTTTGCTCAAAGTCGACAAGAGCTTGGGAAATAAGATTAGACATCTACGTCGAGATGTGGCATACCTAGCCAATCTGTATGACAAAATGAACATTCTAAATATGAGATTGCAGGGTGAGAATTTCAATTTAATCCAGGCAAATTTTTACTTTTATTGGAAAGTTGAAAATATATAAGCAAAACATTGGGAGAAAAATGTTCTCCCAGTTTCCCTGCATGGAAAGTATGGCATTCTCTTTCACAGATGGTGATTTGCAAGGTAACTGTATACACCTGCTGTCATTGAAGAAGGATTTTCAGATTTGATTCAAGGATTTGAACGATCTGGAAATTCTGGGCTGGGTAATTAACCCATTTCTTTACAAGGTGGAAGAACAGAAGAGAGCTTGCAAGAAGATATTATCGAAATTCAGAATGATGAAGAATGCTTTTCAAGAATGCCCGCTTTTGTGGTATGTGGCTACACTGTCATATGCGTTTACCTGGTTTTGGAGAAGAACCAAACTGTTCTTCATTGCATTTCCATCCTCCTACCTTGTTGAAAGAGGCTTCAGTGCAATGAACCACATACTCACAAATAACAGAAACCACTTGGACATTGTTACGTGTGGGGACTTGAGGCTTTTGCTGTCACAACTTGAACCAGATATTTCAACTCCTGCTAAAAACCATCAAGCTCAAGGGTAACATTGATACCGAAACTGCTGTACAGCGCACAGGTATTGTGTAAGCTAAATTTAAAGACAAATAAAATTTTAAAGCAGAATAATTTTTCTCATATTAGCATATGATAGACATGTTTTTACACTATGGGTGTGCCAGAAAGTATATTATGCCTCAGAGGGGCATTGGCAAGTATAAAGGTGATTTAGGGCTGTGTTGGGCTAAAAAAGGTTGGGAAACACTGATTTAATATATAGTCTTTAAAACTATTTATAATTTTCAGGTCATGTCAAACAAAGTTTAGAGTACATTGGCGGAATTAATCTCATGACCCAGGCTGTAAAATTGAAGTCTTTTTGACTTCTTCATTAGGGGACCTGTTTTCTTTAAACTGACTTGCTAATACATTAGCACATATTATTCTAAATTAACTCAGCAAATTTAATGAGTCTTTTAGTATTGGGCAGATTATGATGTGAAGGAAAATGATGTAACAAACTGAGGAAATGATTTGTACTGGTAGATGAGGAATATTTGTAAGAAAACCAAAATATGAAAAAGAGGAATTAGTCTTCATTTAATAAAAGTTTCTGTATTCCAAACTACTTGTACGTTTTCTTTGTAAAAGTGTTCTTGTTTGTTCTTTTTCTGCCTTGTGGCACATTGAATGACATTTTGTTTGCCATTTTCTTAGCATTTGTCTGTCTTTCTTTTACAAGGCCAAGTTGCTAGCTCAATGCTCAATCCAGCGTGGACAGAAAGTGTACAAGGGGCCGGCCGGATGCAAACTTGGGGCTACTTGCCTCGAAGTCCAGCACTGATGCCACTGCACCACCAGCCCGCTAAAAGTGTTCTTTCTTACTATGTGCAAAACTCATCTTTCTTACTTTGACAAAATGCAGAGGTGTTGTCATGAAACATTTCTCCTCTTCCATCAATATTTAGTTTCACACCCTTGGGGTATTTGGATCTCCATAAAAACTCCATATGCTTTTATATTGTAGCTCAGGACAATTCCTGCTGGTGCAGAATTCATCACAGTCAACCTGATCTTTACCCTTCATCCTGTCCTTGTCCACATTTTAATGATATCATTTACCAAGGCATGTATGAAATATTTGCACCTGCTTTTCATGGGGTTTCTCCCTGGTTCACTTTCAGATCAACTCTTGAGTTAAACAATTGAAGCTCTCATTTGATGTAGATGGAAGCTTTATGACTCCATGCTGAAGAGGTTTATGAAACGTGGCTGCCCTTCCTGATTCATGATCACTAATTGCACTCTCAGTAAAACTAGCTGGAGGTGCTGAGAAGTCCTGTGATACCTACATAGCTTAATTCCACCATAACTATTCTCACTGTCCTTACACGTATTTCTCTCTCATTTATTCAAAAAATTTGTTTGGTCTTTTTACATTGCTGCTTGTGAGAACTTGCTGTGAGAAGATTGTCTGTTAGATTTCTTATATTACAAGTTACAGTTCATTGACTGTGGACCATTTTAGAGTGACCTAAAGAGAATATCAAAAGTATGATTATGTATTTTCCCCTGTATTTATGTACAAATGGCTGAACATTGGCCATATCCTTTAGAAACATTGGGCACAGTTAGCAATATTCAGCCCACTTTTCAGTATCAAGTGCTCTTTTATCTCCATTCAGAACATTAGTAAATGTCCTATCTCCTATGACCTGCTTCCTGTTTCTCCTTAACATAGTTTATTCCTCCTATCTTGTCTGGTTAGTACATAGTGGCATAAATTTCAACTCTTTATATAGTTCCATTCATTCTATGGTCAGCCATATGCTGTTAGATGGACCATATATACCTGTTTTCCTTTTGAGTGTTTCAGTTTACTGTGCTTCCAATCTAGCTGTGTATTTATCATTTCCTCTGAGATGACTGGAATTGTTTGCTGACTATATTCATTAATTAAATGTACCAAACTATCTGATTGCCTCAGGCATTAGATATTATCGGTATAACTTTAGTTTCTGTGCTTTATTAGATAAAAATTCAGTTTAAACTTTGTAATTGGAATTATTGGCAAAAATGCTGTTTACTAGAAATTAGCTTTGATGTTGTACATGAACTGATCCAAGATCCGGCACAGGCAAGTAACATGAGATGTAGAAATTATTGTTTTGACTTTTTGTAGCAATTTCCTTCCGTTTTGGACAGGGAAAGGACTACTATTTTATTTTCAGATTTGACAGACTGAAACTTTCAATATCATCTTGCTTTTACATCCTACAAATAAATGTCACTTTCAACACTTGAGGTTTGTATTTGCATGTTTGTGCAGACATGTCCTTTGAAAGAAAAGAAAGGATATTTTGTTTCAGGAGCTGAGGAAATGATGATATGGAACTTGGAAACAACACAAGAATGGAAAGAATTGAGTTGATGATGCTGATTACGAATGCATGAAGCAGTGGGGTACAGTTTGTAAATTACTTGGAATTCTCAAACAGCAGCTTGTTTGGAGATCAAAATTGATTCGAAAGAAGAGGCAAATGTAGCTGAAATCCAAATGGAATAGTTTGAAACTAGAGAAAAATAATATGGTTTTGGAATATGAACTGGTCTTGTTTGATGCCACACAGATACCACCAGAAGACTCTTGCAGCTCTAAATTTGGAGCTACAGATGCTTTAGACACTGGATAGTGTGGAGCTTCACTTGTTGTGGGAGAACAGGGGTAGGAGTATCAAAGTTGAGCTACAGGTCTGAAGATCAAAGTGATTGGGGCGACATGATCTCAGCCTCAGAATGTTTTCTTTCTGTGGATATAAATGTATTAACTTGCTGAGCTTTATTAGGTCAGTCACTGTAAAACTGCTTAGACTGTAAAAAAAAAAATTATTGAAATAAAGTGCAAAGTTAAACAGGTTTTTTTCTCTGGTCACATGCTGGAGATGAAAAGTTCAACAGTTCAATGTTGGGAAAGGTTTTAAAACCCTTGTTCCATCTGAAGGGTGAAAAATAATTCCCTTCGGCGCTTGGTACTAGCTTGATTGTGGCTGACAGGAAAGGGATCAGTGTTTTGATAATAAATGTCTGCTGTTCCTTTCTGACCAGTATTGAAGTCTTTTGTTTTGGCCTTTTTGAGGCCATTGCAGATTAAATCCACATGAATGCACTGACAGCAAGCTGACATCAAACGCCATTGGTTTGGAGAAGATGGGTTTTCAGCAGGAGTAGCTCAGGCACTCATCCACAAAAAGCTTTCATTGCCACAAATGTGGTTAGAAAAAACTGAATAGAACAGATTGACAGGTTCATCAAACATTTTATATAGAACAGCACAGCTCAAAAGAATTGTGCACTTTCCATCCTGAGAACTGCCTGGAATTTCCACACTGGCACTTTCTAATTAATCACCGCAACTTTTAATATTTCATTTAATTGCGTGAGTCAGCACTTTGAAGCTTTGTGATCTTTCGTTTGTCCCTTTTTTCAAGAGTCAATTTTTGCATGTGGTTTGACTTCTGCCTGAGAGTAACCAGGATATACATCACTGTTGTGCCTCTGCTCGGTTCCAGATGCTTAATAACTAAATTGATGTTGATGTCTATAAATTGATTGCAGCGCTTTATTCAAAACGCTGCAGCTGGTGCTGTAATTTTTTTTTTGTCAAAAAGCAAAAATCTGAAACAAAAACAAAAGCTTGTTTTGCCGAAGATGCTGTGCTGTTTTCTTCCCACAAGTACTGACTGACCCGTTTGTGCTCCCAGCATTTTCTATGAATGATGTTACTCCTGCTGAAGAAATAAATCTGTTATTGCTCTAACTTCATATTTCTCAGTGAATTCATCTGACTGAATGCAGCTGCTGGCATGCAACTCTGATTTCTATTTTGTTTACAATGACAATTCTTGGCATTATATTTTGAAACTTAAGGAGCAGGTTACAATATGCAGCCTTGCTATTCTAGCCAGTTGTAAACTGTAAAATTTGCTTTTCAGAAGGAAGGCCATGTTATCCCTGGCATTGTGTTTAATGATGACTTAAACCTGGTTATTAGCAGAATGATTGCAAAACTTTCTGCAAGTTAGGCAAACTGCATAAGATTTGGTGACTTAAGATTCTTTTTAACTTCGGTCCCACTCAAAATCTGCATGTGAATATTGCAGATTTTCAATGTCTGTGACATGAAAAGGACTTCAGGAGAATGTAACAATATAAACTGAGAGAGTGACAGCTGCCCCTAATAAACAGATATGCCCATTTGTATCATTGTGCTGAGATATCCATTTCCACATCATCATTACAGTGTTTACATTGAACAGATGCACTGGAAAAGAGTGAGGTCAAATCTTTATATAGGTACAAATATTTTTGGGTAATTGGGGAACGTTAGAGTTGAGTGCAATGTACGAAAAAAATTGTAAGCATTTCTATTTATAACACTGTAGATTCCGGTTAATTGGGCCATCAATTAATGGAGGCAGCTGCTTATTTGGGATAACACTTAAAGAACAAAAAATGATGGAGAAAATGTCCAATAAATGTTCATTTATTTGTGACATTATCCCGCTTAATTGGGAAGGTAGACTGTTGCTGAATAGTTTCTAACTGACTTCAGTCGTAAGCTCTCGTGTGGCCATTAGACACTGCACTATGCTGAGAGTGAAGTTTTTAAACAGAGTCAGTTGCGTGAGTGTGGTCAAAAAGCAGTGATTTTTTTTCTCACTGATAGTTGGTGAGAAATAAACAGGAAGACATTTCAGAACTGCTTTGCTCACCGTGCATTCAGACTTGGAGATGTGAGAAACAGCCAGGAGTGAAAATAAAATGATTTCACGACTTTCACAAATTAGGGACTACGAAGAATTTGAAGCATTGTATGAAGGCAGTACATTATCTGCACTAGGAGTCTGTGCTGATTTTGTTTATTTGCAGTCAATCAAACTAATAACTATTAGGAACTAATACAGTTTTATTGTATTATAGTAGTATTGGTAGTGTTCTACTTTGTTCTGTATTTTATTTAAATACATAATAATGCTACTCAATTAAATAGTAGTTTGCCTTTATTATACCTTTATAACTATTTCCATGACACTTCAGTTAATTGGGCCAAAATGTACTGGTCTCAATGTGTTACAATTAACCAGAATTCATGGTATTTGTTAAGTTGGCTGCAACAGGTTGCTACACTAGAGTGTAAAATGGGAAGGTTCTGTAAAACTTGCAGGTTGAAGAAAAACTGTGAACCATCTGTTACTGGATACCTCTTTGACCAAATACTGCATTTCAGATGATGCTTAAACACAGTTGAGGAAAGACTTCATAAAGCAAGCCCTTGTAACTGATATGTTCTCTTTTTTTATTGCAGAAACCACTCGTAAATGTCTGTTCAATGGCACTGAGTACACAGATGGAGAGGTGTATCGCATGGAGGCTTGCTGGTTCTGCCGCTGTCGGGGTGGGATCTCATTATGTTCCAAAGTAGAATGTGGAGAGCTGAAATGTGAGAACTATTACATCCCTGAGGGAGAGTGCTGCCCAGTTTGTCAGGGTAAGTTTCCATGGACAGGAATGAAGGTCTAGATTATAAATGGGTGCCTCCAGCTAAAAAATAAGCAATCACCCAGTATATGTTGCATTTAATTTACATTGTTCATACACTGTATAATCTAAGTCTTTGTCTTGGTCTAGCAGTGATTTACGAGATGGCCACTGGCAATAGTTTCAGAAAATGAGCAGATGGTATAATTCATCACTAACCTGAAATAATTCTACATTAATACATAACCAATGAGAGAATCCTTCATGCCATGTGATATTGATAAAAGAAAGGGACATCTTTAAATGTAAAAGCTGTGCTTTGTCCTTTGGGAATATGGCAAGGTTGTACAAGAAAGAGTAGAAGTTGGCTCTTGTGTCATCTGTATTTGTGGTGTGTGGAATGTATTAAATACAGTTGATTACCCCACGGCAGTATCACAGATGGCTAGAATTTGTTGTGCATATGCCTCAACTTCCAGCTAGAAATGGATCATTCCTGACACCTTACAGTGTTAAGTTATGAACAGAAACAGCCAGGGAATTAAAATCTGGCATATCACTGTCAATGCATGCACAAAAAAGAACAAAACCTGCCTGTTTTTATACTGAAAATTAATTTATGATATTGTGTTTGTGGTACATTTGGTTGTTAAAAAGTTGTTTATTGAAAAATTATCAATGGTTCTGTCCTCCTTTGGAGGTTAAAACATTGTAAGTTACAATTTTGCATGACACCCATAAAGCAAAAGTAAATTTTGTAATTGATGTTTCTCTCAATTAGTATTTTGCAGTACTTCCCTTTTTTAAAAAAGGAAGTGCTTCTAAGCTAATCATTTTGGAGAATTTTTCTTCCTTGCAGTATTTTGCATTTGTCCATAAAGTACGTCTACAGAGCATATCAGGATAACGTACCCACAGTACTTAACTTAGTGCAAGATTAAGACCAAGGAACTTTCCAAGCAAGTTGTCTTTATCCCACAGTCTGTCCTCTTCATTCTGTTCTGATTCAGCGTCTCAACCCAAAGCATTGATTTGTACCTTTTGCCTCCATAGATGCTGCTTGACTCACTGAGTTCACCCAGTGCTCTGTTTTTGCTTTATACATACATTCCAATATCTGCAGTCTCTTTTTTATATTCATTTGATCTTTAAGGACTGGTTAATATTTGTGAACTACATATGGAATGTATCCAAATATTTCCAACCTTTACAAAATTGGGCATTTAAATTTATTCAGAAATGAAATAACCATGTGTGGCACCATGGTTGGCATAGAAACCATGAGCCAAGTGGACTGTTTCTCTGCTGTACTGTTTTATAGTCCCATGACAAATAAGCAATGCAAGTAATATAGGCCAATTAATACAAATGGAAAACAATGTAAATCTTGTGAGTAGGATCTTTAGATCATGGGCCTGCAGGCTACTGTCTGGATGTCTTTCATGTCATTCAATATGCAGAAGCCATAAATTATGCTTGCTCAGCATCCCCACTTTAAATGTTAAATCAAAAACAATGTAATAAAATTATGAAGTTCTCTTTTGGACAAGGCTGACATGTTAACAAAGCATATCAGCAGTCCTGGAATATCTCGGCACCCTAACTCAGAGATGTTGATTCATGTCCTCTATTAGTTACGTCCTAGTTTTGGATCAGATCATAGTCCGTTCTAGGTTTTCCATTTGTGTTATCACTGTTCACCACCAAATCTATTTTTGTCCTTTTTTGTGATGTTTAAAAACTCTTCTTATATTTTCTCACTGTATTTTTCCTTCCAGTGTTTGTACAATCACTGCCAATGTGGGTAATATCGGTTCTCGGCTTATTATTTCTGGCCTATTTGCCTTGCATCACTGCCATAAGCTATAATTGTGGTCATCATTCAATGTGCTTACCATTAACCCACAGCTCCTATTCTTGATTCTATGACAACTTTTGTTGATAAACTCTATTTTTTTTAAAACAGCTGAACATTTCCAAAACCATTTCTAGTGGGGTATCCCAAACCTAAAAAGTTAATTGTTCCTGTTTCCAGCATTCCATTTGAATTCCACACACCAGCCGCTAATCCCCTGCACTCCCATGATGCCCTGCTCAGACTCGGACTTGATGATGAGCAGCACATACAGCAGACATCAGTCTCTGATCTATTGTCTTCCTCCAAACCTCCCTTTCATCCACTGCCAAGGGATTTCTCATGAATACTGTGGCTCTAGCATTTCCAGTCCACTGTTCAGTTGCAAGCATGCTCCTGAGCTATTAGTCACTTCTCATTCTAGTTTGCTGCCCCAGTCCCTATTTGACAAATGTCTTTGGTATCCTGTACTTGTTTCTAGGAGGCTTAATGACACCATAGCACTTTTGAGTGAGAACTTTAACCTTTCAGCAATGTTAAGTTCCATAATTTTAGATTGCAACCACTCTCCCTAGTTTAAGCATTCTAAGCAGCTGCTTAGAATGATTTTCCTATTCCCATGTACTCTAGGGTGGTTCATTGGCCAGTAGAGCTGCTACACTATTGTTCCAGCAGTCAGGATTTGATGTTGTGTTTGTATGTTCTCCCTTAACCTCTCACATTGTAAAATTTGTAGCTTGGTAGGTTAATTGGCTATAAGTTGTCTCTAGTATGTAGGTGAGTTGTAGAATTTGGGAAGGGGATTGAACAAATAATGGAGAGAATAAAATAAATCAGGGTAGGATTAATGTAAAACCAGGTGCTTGATATCAGCGGCAGAAGTTCCAGTTTCTGTGCTGTAGCTCTTTGGCTTCCTCAAGACCCATTATTTGTTAATTAATGTGATTGTAATTTCCTTTTGCTCAAAGCTTCTTTCCTCATTTATTCAATCTTGTCATCTACCCCTTATTCTTTATTTCTCCCTTCATTCCTATAAGTCTCACCACAATCCTTATCCTTCTGTACGTGTTTACTATTTTTTTTCATTTCTGAGTTTGACTTTAAAACTGGTTTCACAGACACAACCAGACCCTCAGACTGTTTCTAGCATTTTATATTTGCATCATTTGCAGTAATTTCCAATCATGTGGGCATGTCATATGCTTTCCTTATTGGTCTCACAGATTCAGTCCTTCATAAAACATGTTTCAGACAATCCACTGACTACATCCAATCTAGCACCCAATGCAAATAATGCCCTCATTCTAGTCTCCACTGATTCTCTCTCACTATCCAACATTCTGATTACAAATCATTATCCTTTCCTTCAAGTCCCTCAATGGACTACTCCTTCCCTGTCATCCTCTCCAACCTTACATCTATGATGTATTCCAATCTTTTTTTCCTATTCTGATTTAACTGCAGTCTTCCCTCTTTGTTCTTTCACCAGTTGCAGAGCTTTTGGGTACTACACCTCATCTGAATGAAACTCTCTTAAACACTTAAATCTCTGTATTTAATTACCCTGCATCTTTAAAAAAATCAATGATAGAATTCATCCTCTTAATGTGTCTTTGGCAATGCTTGCATTGGTTCACCTTTTGCAAGCATTGTGAATGTTATATTTATGCAGTATTCACTCTGTGTGTGTGTGTGTGTGTGTGTGTGTGTGTGTGTGTGTGTGTGTGTGTGTGTGTGTGTGTGTGTGTGTGTGTGTGTGTGTGTGTGTGTGTGTGTGTGTGTGTGTGTGTGTGTTTTAACTATCGCATAGGGGATCAAATAATGAAGTCTGACTACTCTTTAGTAATGGCAATCAAATCAAATGGTCAATTCAAGAATCTGAGCCTTGGGTTTTAAGAGAGTGATCATGTAAAGTGAATTTCAGAAGCAATGTGTTAAGCTATAGCTCACATAAACTTCATAAACATTTAACTTTCATCAGATTTTAGTCGCTATCTGATGTCGAAACTGATTTATTTTAACATTATGTTTTTGCTCTTCGTGATGATGTTACAGAAAGCAGATGTTTTCTGCAAAGAATTGATAAGAGATGAAAAATTCTGTTTATTGTTCCATTTTACTTTACATAAAATACATAACTTGAATGCCACATTCTACAGGATCTTCCCTTTTGCGTTTTGAACCAATGCACAAAAGAGTAGACAAATGCTGGGAGTTTTTCCTTAAGCATTCAGTGAAATGTAACAAACCATATATCAGGAATTTTCATGCAATTGTGACCACAGTCTAGAAATACTACACAGTCAATCAACCATCATTTGTCATTGTAAAACTACAAATAATGTGTTACTTGATTAAAAACTTTTTGTGTTGGTAGCATTTATTCAAAACACCAGTAATCCATCATGCTCAAGATTTTGGTGGTGTTGGACCAGCAGACTTTCTGAACTGCTGGGTGTAATTCCTGTTAATACCTTGACCTATTTTAATACTCTTTCTTTGTTACACAGTATTATAATACAACTCCATGTGTGCCCAGTAAGTTTAAGGAGAGTGCAGGGACCAAGGTCCTGCTGAGTCAAAATGGAGCCTCGGTGAGTTAGAGAAAGCACAAAAAAGGAAACCCTAGTTATCCAGAAGATAATATGGGAATCGGAACCAATCACTCTGATCACTGAACAACCAAGTAGAGGGTTACCTCTACATTAAACTTTGGCCTCTGATATAACTTGTCAGCTTTAATAATTTAAAAAATGATATTATGGGGATCTAAATGTCAGAGATATGAAAAATGGTGATGAGCAAAGATTGAATTAATGGGTGGACTACTGAGAGTTCTAGTAGTGGCGATGAATATAGCTTGGGAAGGAAACTTGTCCGTAAACAATCACTATAAAGTATTTGGACTCATTGAAAGAATGGAAGTTGCCAGCATTCTTCTCATGGCTCAGTACCTGGGATATGAACATGAAGAAGGCTAATATGTGATTGGTTAGATGCTATTTGGTGTATTGTCACAGAAGATGACTGAATTAACCTGGGTGACCCAGAACAGACAGTAGTGTGGGCTCATTCTATTCACTCATTACTGCTGAGCTGGAAAGATGGAGTGACCCTATCATATACATTCAGGGAGTAGAACCAAGGAGACTTTTAAAATACATCAAGTGAAAATAATGAGCCAGAACTTGTTGTCTGGGAGAGCTGCCCACTCCCACTGTGTGACTTGCGTACCAACTACGGACTTGACTGTTCCAGATATCAGTCTGCTGCCTGAGGCTGTCTGTAACCAGAATGGCAAACCTCTTCAGGGCAGCAGGGGCTTGAGTGCCATGGCGTTGTCACGTGAGTGGAAACAGTAAAAGGAGGCAGAGCAAACTCTGCCCTTTAAACAGCTGAAATCCTGCAAAAGGGTCATCAAAGAACAAAGGGGATATTGTTCAGCCATAAAAAGTAGTGGTTACCTTGAAGTCTCTACAAATCCTTGAAGACCCATCCCTTTTTACACACACTGGTTCAAACACCTTACAGCCTCTACCTTTGGTTTGATAGCTTATGGAAGAGGTCTTGCCTTCAGGCATTTGGGTGTTGTGTTAAGTTTAACAGCCAGCTTAACCATGATTACTTTCATACTGCCCAGTTCGCCATTGAATGCTTCTGCGTGTTTTTTCAAAATCTCGTGTAGACCAGTGCTCCCACCCATCAAGGGTACTTTGTGCTAGTTGAGTTTAAACTGCTCCAACCACGAGCTCTAGATAACAACCTTTAACAATGTAGAGTGGAAGTTTCTTTCTCTGTTTGTTCATCTCCACTCTAACATGTACTACTCCCTTCGCTGGAACAACCTCATAACTGCAGGTCTTTACAGTCAACCTTGTCCCTTCTGGGGTGAGATGCTGCAGTGTCTCCTTGTAAACTGTCTCACAGCAGTGAAACTGCAGGATCCATGTCCACCTGCAACCTCAGCCAACCACGGGGTTACCCAGTAGCCATCTCTGTGTATTAAAATGGATAAAACATGCAAAGCTTCTTCAACCACAGAGTGAGAGTCCATCCATTCTGTCCTCAACATGCTCCACCTTGTTCACGTATTTCTTTTAAGACCATAAGTCATAGGAACAGAATTAGGCCATCTGGCCCATTGAGTTTGCTCCGCCATTCAATCATGGCTCATCCTTTTTTCTTCTCCTCCTCAACACCAGTTCCAGGCCTTCACCCTGTAACATGTGATGCCATGTCCAATCAAGAATCTATCAACCTCTACCTTAAATAAACCCAACAACTAGGCCTCCACAGCTGCGTGTGGCAACAAATCCCACAAATTCACCACCCTCTGGCTAAAGAAATTTTTCTGCATCTCTGTTTTGAAAGGCTGCCCCTCTATACCAAGCTTGTGCCTTCTTGTCCTAAATTCTACATCTAAATTCCCTTTCTACATCTACTCTGTCTAGGCCTTTCAACGTTCGAAAGGTTTTAATGAGATCCCCCCTCATCCTTCTGAATTCCAGCGAGTACAGACCCAGAGCCATCAAACGTTCCTTGTATGATAACCCTTTCATTCCTGGAATCATCCTTGTGAACCTCCTCTGGACCCTCTCTAATGCCAGCACATTTAGTTTTTCCAAAAGTTTTTTTTTCTTTATTACAGTGTTTTTGTTGATAGTATCATTTTTCTTTTACAGGTACATTCCATATGTCCCTTTTTGCCACAACTTTGGCAACCTAAACCCTTGTAGCAGCATTCTTTTGCTGCATGCTCAGCTTTGCCACAATGGAAACACTGATTGCCAATCGGTGTCTTATTCTTAAAGTCAGTAGAAACTTTATGAGGGAAGATGCACTGAATATCAATGCTTCTTTAGCTGCCATCTCCATAGATGTACTAGTCTCAATTGCCTTCTGTAAGGTTAGTTTGTCTACGGTAAGCAAACATTTCTGAATTGCCATACTATGCAGACCAGGTACAAGTCTATCACGTAACTTACCATTCAGTGACTGCCCAAAATCAGTGTTCAGACAATTGCTTCAGTGCCGCCACAATCTGTGAAATAGACTCGCCTTCCTTTTCATTCGATTTTTGACATCTGAACATCTCAGTAGTAATCAAAGGTTTAGGTGAATAGTGGTCCTTTAAGCCTTTAACTATATCCCCATAAGGCTTAATGCCAGGCTCAGCAGGTTGCACTAGACTGCATAATAAATTAAATGTTTTTGCACCCATGTGTAGGTGCTAATTTTGTATAAGTTGTGGAAACAGTGTCTTGAGACCTGCTGACCGAGTGTGATTAGATTTGCTGTATAATTTTGAACTGTAACCTTGCATTGACAGAGTCATTGTTCCTTAGAAGGACAGCGCCCCATAATATCATGAAATAAATGCAGTAACTAGTTTCGAGGTCTTTGCCTACCTTGTGTTTGATTGGTACTAAATTCTCTATCACCCATCACAGTCAGTAAAGTTGGATATGAATATCATTTGAAATTGGATTTGCCAGTGCAAAATATTCAAATATTTCAGTATATGAACTACCTTTCTGTCATTTAATCATGCAGCCCCATACTTCCAAACATTTTCAGACACAATCACATTCCAGAAAAGTTAACTAGTCTTATCACTCTCTCCCTCTCCCTCTCCCCCCCACCCTTAGTTATTTTATTTAACCATTGTGTTCTCATTCCCTCCCCTCTGATTCTTCACTCACCACACTTCCTGAGGCAGTTTTCGAGCAGCGTCTTCTTTTTGCTCGGCCGCATTACACAGCGGCACACCACCAGCATTGCACACCAAAGGGAGCAAAGCAATAAATGTCACATGAGGACTTGCCATTTAGTCACCAGTTGTTCTGTTTGTGGTACTGTTTGACAGTGAATTACACACACAAGAGAGGGGGAGGTGAGGAACAAATGTGTAGCTGATTATTTTGCTTGTAAGTCATCCACCCAGAATGCCATTTCACAAGTACGTTCAGTACGTAACACACAGGGAAGCTTGACAGCAACCCATAAGGGTCAAAATATACATGAATACATAACATGTTTCTGTACGATATCTCTCTATGAGACTCAGTGAGGCCAAGGTTAACTTATCTATGAAGTGATGTGAGGTGGTAAGTGTATTATTTTCCAGATTCTGAGTAGCCACACTTGAGGTATGTGTCACTTTTTGGATACAATTATTTGAAATTCCATGTTTGTGACTTCAGCATGCAGTGAGACCCTGTGAAATCAATCCTGTTGCGCATGAGCTGGCTTCCATTGTCTCAGCAGTCTTGCTCCAAAAACTCATCAGTACATCACAGGTTAATGGTCCCAAAGGTTCAGTGTCTGTGTCTTGAGCTTGGAAGACTGCTCTCCACTTCTGACCTTATCACCAACTGCTCGTCTTGAATTGCTAAGTGTAAGTCACCAATTGAGAGCTCAATTCTTATGAGTTTCCACAATTTTATAAGTATCTGAGCTGGCGAATGGGAACATGCATACTCGGGCGTCCTATTTCTTCTCTTGAACCAACTCCATATATGATGGATCCAAATTACATGAAAGGAATGTTAGTCATGTAAGGTGGCAATATATTCAGCAATGATGCCCGGAGCTGTGGTCTCTGTCAAAGTTATGGAGCAGACTTAGTTGTCTTTTCAGATCATAGGGAAGGTTTGGGGAACAGAGAGAAGAATTTGGGGTCACGGTAGGATTTATGGAGAGGGATGTAGGAAAGTTAGAGGTGAGGCCAGAGTCTGGGTCCTCACTCGATGCGTGTTTGAAAGCCAGAAATGTGGGTATGGGAAGAGGACTTTTGTGGTTGGGTGTTAGGCTGGCAGGCAAGTGAGAAACAGGGCTGGTGCCCCCCCCCCCCCCCCCCCCAGGTCAACAAGTCATCAGTGGGTTTTGGGATTGGAGTTAAATGAGGGCAAGAGCTATGAAGGCCAGTGACTCCCTAGGCACATGAATAGGAGAGACCAAAGTTCGAGGCCAAGTGTTCGGGGTCCCAGTCATCAGAGAGTTTGGAGTTCGGAGTCTTTATCCAGGATCCTCGTTCTTTGTCATCAGTGAGTTCTGGAAATACCACTGAAGATTGAACCCCAAAGGTCAAAGTTCAAAGTAAATTACTTGTACTTGTAAGTCACTGTATACAACCTTATGATTCATTTTTTGCAGGTATACTCAATAAATCCAGTAGCCATAATAGAATGAACGAATGTCCAAACCCAACAGGGAGGTCAACCAGTGTGCAAAAGAAATAATGATAATAGATAAATAATCAATAAATATCAAGAGTCCTTGAAAGTGAGTCCGTAGGTTGTGGGAACTGTTCAGTGATGAGCAAGTGAAGTTACCCTAACTGGTTCAAGAGCCTGATGGATGAGGATTAATAAATGTTCCTAAACCTGGTGGTGTGAGTCCTGAGGCTCCTGTGCCTTCTTCTTGGTGGCAGTAGTGAGAAGAAGTCAATCAGAAGTCTGGAATTCAAGACCTGAAGTTCAAACCCTGTGAATCCACCAGGGAAGTCAAAGGCTTCTGCAACGTCTGCAAGTCATGAGTCCATTGGTGGTTGGACAGCTAGTATTGGAGTTGAAGGATTGAGAGAGAGAGAGGAAGAGTGTGTGTGTGTTGATGGCTGGTGTGAGGAAGGAACTGGACTTGTTTTGCTGCTGTTCTGCTGTTTATTCTGCTGTTGCTTATGTTATTCTGCAAACATGGTGGATGTGTTGGTGCCAGAATGTGGGGCAACACTTATGGGCTGCCCCCACTGTAATCTTAGCGTTTGTTAACACAAACAACACATTGCACTGTATGTTTCAATGTACATGTGAAAAATAAATGAATCTGAACTTGAATGTAGAGTATTGTGTGACAATGATTATACTTCACGCAGTTGAAGTTGTATCATCTTGACTGGTATATGATGTGAATGATGGACATTTAGTTGTGTTGCTGGGATGTGTTCAACTTCATTCCCAAGGTCAATGAAACACTATGAACTTTCATTGCTGTCTCATCTCATTTGTAACTGCTAAATTGCAGATGCAATCCTCTACTTCTTACTTTCTCTGTAATGTTGTCTTCAATAAAGAGTAGAGCCATGAGCATTGTAATTTGCATGTAACCTGATGGGTGAAATTGATCTGGTGAGAATGGAAATGAGTTAAAGGCAAAGCACTGAGAGCTAGTGGGAATGAAGGAATCTGATAGGAGATGCGAGTGAACCACGGGAGAAAGGGAAGGAGGTGGGGACCCAGGGGGAGGTGATAGGCAGATGAGAAGAGGTAAGAGACCAGAGTGGGGAATAGAAGAAAAGGGGAGGGGGAGGGAACTTTTTTTTAACTGGAAGGAGAAATTGATATTCAAGCCATCAGGTTGGAGGCTACTCACGGAATATAAGGTGTTGCTCCTCTACTCGAAAGGTCCTCCACATGTAGGCACAAGAGGAGGCCATGGACTGACATGTCGGAGTGGGAGTGGAAATTGGAATTAAAATGTTTGGCCACTGGGTCTAGGTTGATGCACAGAGCAGTACATGAAATTGTATGGATGAATTAATGGAGTGGTATGAGCCAGTGCAATGATTTCTTCAGTAGTTTCTGGTTTACAGTTCAGTTTCTTATTTGTATACATGAATATTCTCTTATAGAGGTATAACAGATCTTTGATCAAAAACAACTTAATTTTCTTTCCATGAACAAACATGGACTGATCTTTAAGCTCTGTATTCAGCTTTACAAAATCCATTACAAAGAAGATAATAACGGCAAACCTTCCCAAAGGGATGATACAACGGGCTGATGCTCTGGTGCTGAACAGGTCCCTTTCTGAACTCTCAGGCAGTATGACTGATTCGGCTACCACACAAAAATGTTCGCGCTGCCTTGTTTCATTTACAATTAACGTGACAGCAAGAAATGCCATATTTCTCTGAGAAAAGCAAAAGAAGCAAAATATTGGTAAACCCGAGAGATTCTGCAGATGCTGATGCTGGAAATCTAGTGTAGCACACATAAAATGCTGGAGGAAGCTGAGTTACTTCCTGGTTTTATTCTGATAAATAAAATATGAAATAGAGAAATATATATGCAAATCCATAACTGCAGACATTTCAGAATTCTACAACCAGAGAGGAAAAAAAAGTAATTTTCCAAGCTTTGCAGAGAAAACAACTTAGAGAATATTCTTTAGCCAAAGGGTGGTGAATTTGTGAAATTTGTTGCCACATGCAGCTGTGGAGGCCAGGTCGTTGGGTGTATTTAAGGCAGAGATTGATAGGTTCTTGATTGGACATGACATCAAAGGTTACGGGGAGAAGGCCAGGAACTGGGGTTGAGGAGGAGATAGATAAAGAGGATCCGCCATGATTGACTGGCAGAGCAGACTCAGTGGGCCACATGGCCTAATTCTGCTCCTATGTCTTATGGAGAACATTTATAAAATATAGGACTGATATTTTAAAAACCAAACTCAGTGAACATGGCATCGTTGATGTTCATTAAAGCTACTAATTGCACTTTCTTTCATTTGGCTTCCTGTAGGAATTCTATTCCTTTCATCCAGTTACTGTCTCTCTATTTCATTAAACACCTTGCTCTGCAGTGCTTCAAATATTTATTCTCTTTTCCTCATCACTTTACCAGGCCTTTAACCACATCCAACCCCATTCTCGCACTTCCCTTGCCCCTCCACATCCCCTGATCCTCACTTTCCAACACACCAGCCTGCAACACATGACTTTTCACCTCCATACAACACAGGCAAGAGCCCTCAACGCTACTTTAAAGTGAAACTTAAATACACATAGTGTCAAATATCGTACTTTGGCCCAAATATTTTGATTGAATGCTAGTAATTCATTTGAAAGGTTTACCAACCCTGTGTAAGTTTTAAATTTTTATGCTTTTGTATAACATTCAAAGTAAATTTATTATCAAAGTACTTGTATGTCACCATATACAACCCTGAAATTCATTTTCTTGTGGGCATTCACCCTAAGTACAAGAAACACAATAGAAACAATGAAAGACTGCACCCAACAGGATGGACAAACAACCAATGTGCAACAGCTAACAAACCATGTAAATACAGATAGAAAAAAAAGAGAAACAATAAATAAACAAATAAGCAAGCAGTAACTATCAAGAACATGAGATGAATTATGCTTGAAAATGGGTCCATAGGTTGTGGGACCTATGGTGTGAGTGAAGTTATCCCTTTGGGTTCAAGAGCCTGATAGTTGAGGAGTAATAGCTGTTCCTGAGCCTGGTGCTGTGAGTCCTGAGGCTCTTTACCTTCTTCCTGATAGCAGCAGCAAAAAGAGAGTATGGCCTGGGAAACGAGGGTCCTTGATGATAGATGCTTCTTTCCTGCAACAACGCTCAGAGTAGATGTGCTCATTGGTGGGGAGGACTTTACCTGTGACGGACTGTGCCATATCCACTAATTTTTGTAGGCTTTTCAAGTGATGCAACCAGTCAATGTAATCTCCACCGCACGTCTATAGAAGTTTGTCAAAGTTTTAGATAACATGCCGAATCATTTCAAGCTTCTAACACTGTAGAGGCACTGCCAAGCTTTCTTCATAATGGTATGTGATTTGTCATGCTGATTTGTCAACACCTTTGATTTGGCCTACAACAGTAGTGTCATCAGCGAACGTAAATATGGCATTGGACTGTGCTTAGCCTCACAGTCGTAAGTGCACAATCTTATGATGCACCTATGCTGATAGAGATTGAGGAGGAGATGTTGTTGCCAATCTGAACTGACTTCCAAATCCAGTTGCACAAGCAGGCATTGAGGCCTCAGTCTTACAGCTAATTGATTAGTTTTAAGGAGATGATAGTATTGAATGCTGAGCTGTAGTCAATGAAGGACATCCTAATGTATGTGTCTTCACTGTCCAGGTGTTTCAGAGTTGAGTGAAGAGCCAACAAAATGACATCGGCTGTGGACCTGTTGTGACAGTAGGCAAACTGATGGTCACTGTCAGCTGGCTTCTTTATGAAACCAATGATCCAAGTGAACCTCTGAAGCTTCTCAACCATTGCTTTCAGAAATCCACCCTCTGAACTTGCACTTGCATCAAATCCAATTGGATGGAACGGTTGTGAGGAAGGTTTCAAGTAAAGTTGAACCAAGCACCCCTGTGGGCCATACCAATCATGTTGGAGTTAGCATCTAACTAGGGGATTAATCAAGGAAGAGTGGACATAGTCGATAAGTGGGCATAGTCCCATGGAAATTCCAGACCGTGGGATTTGCTGCTTGCAATGTGCTCTCCTGTACATTGGGAAGTTCAAGTGCAGCCTGACTGGTCTGTTCACTTTCATTCAGTTGAAAAATTGACTTTGCGCTTCTGACAACTGGGCTCTTCAGTTCTCTGGTCCATTATTTCTGCATCATGGTCCTCCTATTCTAATGAAACTGAAAGAAAGCTTCAGAAAAAAACATCTACACTCTTCCCTCCACCTTTTCAAATGAGCACTCTATGAGCTCAACATTGAGTTGGCAATTTCTGCTCTCAACGCATGCTCCAAGACTCTCGCTGAGCAAAAGTTTGGGATCAATCTGGTCTGCACACTCACACCTCCTCTCCATCCTTTCTTTTTCATTGCCATGTCAGAATTTTCTTTTGAGTTCATGTGTCATCTTTTTCTATGTCAAATCATCCCTGGTAGTCGCCCTAAAATAGGCACACCATGTTGTCCTTATCACCACTGCACCCACTGACCACACCCACCCTGCGCCTGTAAGTGAAAAATCTTACATATCTAAAACTATGTAGTTCTGATGAAAGATAGTTGACCTGAAATGACACCTTTGGCAAGCTGCCCAAAAACCCCATTCATGAAAATTGCAGAAGAAAATATTTCAAAGCTAATCAAACCACACTGTCCAATTTAGCCATGTATCAAAGCTGTGAAACACTGACAAAAATGCTGTAGAACAATTCTCTTTTTTTAATTTAGAATACTACAACACAAAGAAACCACATCAACGCACACAATCTATGGAAAAAAGTACAGTCGACATTTCGGGCCATGGTCTCAAAATCATCAGCTGTACATTTTTCCATAGATGCTGCCTGGCCTGCGGTGTACCTCCAGCATTTTGTGTGTGTTGCTTGGATCCCTTGTTTGTGATAGTACCACATAATTGAATCCCACATGACCATTCTCTGCTCTTAATGAGTGAAAAACTGTCTGAACAATGTCTGGCCTAGTACATATTTTTCATGTGGATCGCTGTTCCACTGCTGCAAATTTTGCACTGTTGAGAACCAGCAGCAAACAGCTTCCAGCATGTTTTGTGCACACATACAAATAACCCCGTCATCCCGCTACCTGTACTCATTGCAGTTTGCCTACTGTCACAACAGGTCTACAGCGGACACAGTCTTACTGACTCTCCACTCTGCTTTGGAGCACCTAGACAACAGCAAAACTTCCATCTGGCCATATGTTAATAGATTACAGTTCTGCATTCAATAACATTATTCCCTCAGTATTAATCACCAAGTTTCTAAACCTGGAATTCTGCACTTCTCTCTGCAAAATGGATCTTTGACTTCCTTATGGGAAGACTATAGTCAGTACAGATTGTTAACCACATTTCCTGCTCATCAACACAGCAGACTTCTGTTCTACTCACTCTAAGTTCATGACTCTGTGGCTGAAGGCAACTCACAGGCCATATATAAATATGCAGATGACACTGCCATTGTTGTTGAAATTTCAGAGGTGATGAAGCATATAGGAGTGAGATAGTTCAGTTGAGTAGTTGCACTCAACATGAACAAAACCAAGAAATTGATTGTGGACTTCAGGAAAGGGGAAGTAGGGAGAACACACACCAGTCCTCATTGATGGCTTGGTGGTGAGAAGGTTGAGCAGCTTTAAGTTCCTGGGTATCAACATCTCTGAGGACCCATCCTGGGCTCAGCACATTGATGCAATCACAAAGAAGATACGGCAGCAGCTCCACTTCATTACAAGTTTGAGGGTATTTGGTATGTCACCAAAGACTTGTAAATTTCTATAGCTGTACAGTGGAGAGCATTCTGACTGGTTGCATCATCATCTGATGTGGAGGCACTAACGCAGAGAACTGGGAAAAGCAGCAGAGTTGTAGACTCAGCCATCTCCATCACGAGCATAGCCCTCCACATGGCCAAGGATGTCTTAAAGAGACAATTTCTCAAGAAGGTAGCATCCATCATTTAGGGACTCTCTCCACCGGGACATGGCCTCCTCTCATTACTGCTATCAGAGAAGAGTTACAGGAGCCTGAGGATCCACACTCAACGTTTTGGGAAACAGCTTCTTCCCTTTCTTTCATCAGATTTCTGAGCAGTCCATGAACTCATGAAACTTACCTTGTTATTTTGTTTTGCAGTATTTATTTTGTATTTTATATTAACTCTATGTCTTTGCATTGTACAGTTGTTGTGAAACAGTGCATTTCATATAACATAAGATAGTGATAATAAACCTGCTTCTGATTGAACCCTATTCAACCTCTTTAACTCTGTCCTGTGCAGACCCCGTTTTTCCAGCCATTGGCGGCTTGGGCTGTTTGGCAAGAGGTCAGATTCGGGCACACGGTGATCACTGGCGAGAAGATGACTGTACTTTCTGCCAGTGCGTCAATGGGGAACATCACTGCGTGGCTATGGCTTGTAAGCAGACATGTCAGAATCCAATCAAGATACCGGGGGAGTGCTGCCCTTTCTGTGAAGGTAAGACTGAAAGGTGGGCAATTTGCAATCTTTGTGAAATGTGTTTTTCCTTTCCCACTTCCCTGATAATTAGCAATATTATGTCATAAAGGTGACTGAGCAGCCATTCACATTAATGTAACCTGAAAAGCAGCAAGCCAGGATGCAAAGCAACCTTTACCATGCTGTTAAATGTTTGGAAGTGGTGAAACACTGACTGGAATATACCATTAAACTAGGTAATGTAGTAATACAAGTCCATTGCACAGAATGAGGCCATGGAATTCACCTTGCTTCTGACAATTGAGAAAACGAGTTCAAGTTCTACTCACTTCTCAGATCCCGCCTGTTAGCCCTGCAGGTTATGTCTTTTAAACTGCTTATCAGGGTAGTTCTTAAATGCTATGAGGGTCGCAGCCTTCTCCAAACTGTCGTGCAGTGCCCTTAACATCATTTGTTGATCTATTGTACTTCTGATGTGCAAGTCCAGGATCCAGTTGCAGAGGGAGGTTTACAGGGGCCTAGGTTTAGAGGCTTGGTGATTAATATTGAAGGGATGATGTTAGTGCATGCTGAGCTGTAGTTGACAAACAGAGGCCTGGCATATGTTTTGCTGTTGTCTAGGTGCTCCAAAGCAGTGCGGAGAGCCGGTGGAATTACATCTGCTGTAGACCTATAGTGGTGGTAGGCAAATTGTAGCAGAATGCTCCTGAAACTAACACTAGACAATCCTAGATTTGCTCCATGTTTTTATTGGTCCCGGATATAGAATGCAATTGGTCAGGTTTAAGGTGTATTTATTAATTAGGTTTGGCTCCTGTTTCATTCGAGATCCTCAGGTGAGGTGGGTGACATTCCAAAAAGGGTTTACTGTAAAAGTACTCAGAATTGTTATCTGAGTAAATTGCCCTCTACTTTCTAAGAGTAACTTTGTGTTCCATTTATCTTCTCTATGTATTAGATCGAGTGTGGTCAAGTTAGTGAATGTACTCAACAGTGAAGAAAAACTGAATGGAGATATTTTTGTTTTAAAGATTACATTCACTGATTTGTGGATTTTAAAAAAGCTCAAGGCCTTAAGAAAGCGTAACATTCTATTATCATGAATGTTGTTCTTAGCGAGATGAATGAACTTCAATAATATTTAGTGAATTATTATCAAGACATATAGAAGATACTGCATCTTCATCTAAATGAAAATTATGCCCAGGGTAGTAATATTTCATAACTTTGAATAAATATCCACTCAAGTGAAAACACTACACTTTTCTTTTAAAAACAATGGAGCAGATTAATTGACCATAAAGGCTAAATGAGTTATTCCATTCTGCACATATCACCGTGACAAGATGCCTTATAGGATACATTTTGTTCCCGGATAACTGATTTTCAATTCAATGTGAATCTGTAGCTTCACTTTATATTGGTGGTTGTAAACATAATATTAGCAAAGAATGTAAAAGTGAGGAAGATTTTTAATGGTAGATACTGCACGTTTTTCCATAGTTGTAGTAGCTATGTCGGATCTTGCTGTATCAGTCTTCCACCCAGAATTACTGCCTATGATATGTACAGGATACCCATCTGTGAGTGAGCTAAATGCACAAAGATGATTCTGCAAGTAGCAAAGTTCATTTAGCAGCTAGACCTTGAAGTGGTCTGTGAAAACCCAGCCCCAGTTACTCTCAGTACAGATGTGTAAATCTGGGGCTTTCATTCAAGCTGAGTACTAATGGTTCTCTTTGGGATTGCTGACCGCAGCTGAGAGGATTCAACCAAGTGCATCAGAGATAATATTTTGGTAGTAATCTAATGTGCTGATCTAAACTCATGTGAACTACAATACGTTTACAGTAAGATCTTACGGAGGTTGTAGATTTCTTTGGGAAGAGCCATGTTTGCCGTCTTCTCAATCCATCAAAAATTATTTCTCAGACATAAAACTGAACTTCCACAGGAGAATGGGCAGTGTTTGGAAACTGATTTTCTACGGGCAAAACTACTGATTGTCTTGAAGCACAAGGTACAACAGAGAAATGCCTGACTGTGAGGTTTATATTTCTGTGTGATGAGGGGTAAAATTCTATATAAAACCATATTGCAGCTCAACAGTTCAGGCAGCTTCTGCAGAAAGAGAAGCCAAGTTGAGAGCCTTCATTGTATTCCATAAAAAAAACATTGGTTGCATTGTTCCTGGTGTACTGGTACTTAATTATCCCTCAAAGAACATCACTGAAGTTGACTGTCTGGTCATTATCACATTGCTTTTGAAGGCACATTAGCAATGCATTTCCTATATGAAGTCATTTCGTCCATTATACTGGAATAGTGCTATTTAGAGCCATTCAAATGAAATACACTAATCCATTCTCTCCATAAACTGTGCTTTCTTGCTACGTTTGAAATGTTTATGCCAATATTGCTACCTCGACCATTCCCTGAGGAAAAATATCCAGTATTCCAAATATTTTTTTCATAATATATCTTTTCTTGCACATCTTCTCATGACAATTTTAAGTTGATGACCCTTTTCACTAGAATGTTACTCAAAACCAGTGACCCTTTCTGCTTGCTCCATTGGAATCTTCAATTTTATTTAAAATCTCCACTTGACCTTCACTGTTCCGGTGGAAATAGCTACAGTATCATTTCTCTCATGACAAGTGTTCCTATTCCTAGCCTGTTTTCAGTGACTAAATGGCATTGCTCACAGATCTTATTCATTGTATGCAGTTTTTAGCTGAAGAACTGTTTAGTTCTTGTGCTTACTGGTTGATGTTTGTTATTTAGAATTAATTCCTTCTGTGCTTGTAGAATTTGGTAAAACAAGATATGCTACCACCTTTTGTTAACCAGGGAAGTAAGGCACTGTTGCATTTATATAAATACCTTAAATAATATGAAGAAAGTGCAATAATTGTGCAGTCAAGTGTAATTACTGTTACAATGTAGGAAATGTGCAACCAATTTGTACATGGGGGCATTCAAACAGTACTGTGATAATGAACAGATGGATTCTTCTAGTGATATTTGAGACTCAAATTTTTAACAAAACAACAGGGATAATGCAAATAAATTTCATTGAAACAATATTCTTGATTTTGATGTAGGCTCTTTAACTTGTGTTGTAAACTGTTTCACTTTCCAGAGATTATGTTCAGTGTTCCTGGAATCTTTTGCTTTAATTTCTGATTTTCAAGATTTCAAGGTTTTATCTTACCATTTTCTATGGACTCTTGCATCCCTTCCAAGGGGAGATGGGTATCTCAGTTTGAAATCTGATTCAAAGCAAAGTGCCTCCTGCAATGCAGAACTTCCTTAGTTGTGTGTTGGAGTGTCAGCTAAGATTATTGTGATCAAATCTCCAGATTTAATTCATCAGAGGCGAGAATACTCCCAAAATGAGCTACAACTAACATCTTTAATGCAGCCGACAGGAAAGGGAGGAAGTGTAGCGTTAATGCATTTTCCGCAGTATCCAATTCAATGTTTTTTGAATTAGCTAACAGACCATGCAGCAGATAGATTATTGTCTTTGTAATGTGCAGATTTGGGCCAAAATAAATTATCCATTGTCAACACTGATGGTAGAGAAAGAGTAAAAACAAAAGTTGTCTGTTTTTCAGATGAAATCATAACTACAATTCAATTTATTTTTTAAAACTGCATAAGCTGGCTATCTGAAGCAAAATCAGAAAATCTGAAATACCTAGAAGGTCGAGTGTCATCAGTAGGAATAGAAAGAAAATTAACATTTCATATTGGAGACCTTTTGTCAGAACTGAAAATGTGACAAAAGAAACTTGTTCTCTTCCTACAGTTGCAGCTGGACCTTCTGAGTTTTCTGATTTTATCATAATTACTATTAATTCTTAAAGTTACCAGAGAAATATTTGTGTTTTTTCCAATGGAGTTTTATTTTCTGACCTTTAAAGGTTATATAGTATCTACTAACTATTGCAGAATTGTTGTAGAGCTAATAACAAGACCACTTGATCTGCTGAGCAAGTGCTGAAGTTTTGAAGAATAGCAGAGCTGAGCATGGTTCCCATATCCTGTGTTTCCCTGTTTATCAATTCTCTCTTAAGGACTACTATTGAAGATGAGTCCACATGAAGTCCATGCTTCAATATAAAAATCAAATGCTGTTTCTCCTGAATACTGGATAGTACATAAAGTTATCTTTAGGAATCTAGATTTAAAAGCAGCAAAGGGAATGAGTGAATGTCCTTGTCCCTGCTTGTTATTCGCTGTCTTTTCTTTGTTGGTTCACAGAATGGATCTAAGTGAAATTAGTTAGATGTGTTTTCTCTACACTGAAAAATGGCCTTGGTTTAAATTGTCGGTATTATTTTAAGATGTCACTAAAGGATGCCTCTTGCAAGAAGCAGCTTATTGCCATGGGGAGTTACTGTATGTGTTTGAAAACGGTGATTATGAGATTGATGCTGATTCTGAATTGCAAAGTATTTTTCTGTCTCCTGGCAGTGACAGAGTTACGCCAGATTAGTGATCACAACTTTCATCCTCCCGAGCTCAAAATGTTTTTAAAATGCTGAAATATTCTCAAAATCATTCTGGTAACAATGTTTCTACCAGAAGATTAAAAGTATAGTAAATTAAATGTATTTTTGTAATCCCAAAAAGAAGTTCTGAATCATTGAGCATAGAGTATCCTAATTTCACATATGTTGTTGCATCTTAATTTTGAGCAATGATAGTTCTTGAATGGTGTAACACCATATTGGTTTCTTTGAAGTTTACTGGAGAAGATTCTCAGACAATAATATGCATACTGTTTGGGGTTCAAGTGCAAATCTCTATCTGAGCTTCAGAGCTTCTTGTGCAGTTGGCTCAATAAGTGTCAGAAGCTGCCAAGTGATATTAGTTGCAGTCATGGTTAGACTCTGCCAATGGAAGTGATATTCTGTTGACTGATACCCTGAGTTCCGTTAGAGCACGTGGTTAGTTGACAGAAACATGAGGTATTTATTTTAGGGAATTGCTGTTAATGGGAGAAGCTCTATCGATGTAGATAATGAAAGTAGAATTTCCATCTGGCACTCATATTTTGTCATGATGCATCTAATGTAGGTAGTTCATACAGTCTCAAGTAATGTTTTGGTCTGCCTTGCATACTATTGAAAATTACCATTCTTCTTCCTGGGACTTTTCTATCGCTACCTCCTTGCTATTTTCAATTGAGGAAGCAAAACAAGATTTGAGTTTTACTCTTTAGCAACCATCCCTCCTATTCTTTAGTCAGTGTGTGGAGGATGTAACTGATCCACTGCAGTTCCTTCTTCCCTTCTCCCAAAAGCTAAGCAACCTCCAGCCAGATATGCTCTCCTAATATTACCGACATGTGCCAGATTGATGTCTACAATTTGTTGATTTGAAATTTCATACACATAATCAAATTTGACAGGTTTTTATATTGCTTCCAAGGAAATTTATAATTGCTCAAACTACTGAAGTAATAATTCAACAGATAGCTATTAGGCAAAAGCTGTCCTTCTTGGTATTGTTGTAGTTACTGTGTTGTTTTTGATGAATATTCTAAAGATGAAGGTCCAGAAGTTCTTCAATATGTAATAACTGTGATTTTTGTCTTTTCAAAAATGAATAGATAATATATCACTCAAAGGTTAGAAATTCTATAATATTTAAGTGTCATTGCCCTCATTATGTGCCTAGGCTTGGAGCCTGCTCTGGATTATCCAAATGTAATCTACTCTGCTGGATAATCCAGTTAGTGAAAATCAAAAGAAGTGCAGATGCTGGAAAACCTCAGCAGGTCTCAGGCAGCATCTGTGGAAAGAGAAACAGTCAACGTTTCTGGTCCAGGACCCATCATCAGAACTAAGAAAGAGATCAGCAAAGAGCTTATTGGTAAAGAGCAGTGGGTGGGATATAATTCTGGAATGTTTCTAAGCCTGCTCTTGTAGTCAAGATTCACAGCATTCACAAGTCACATACAAATGGTAGAAAGTAGCAGGAGTGACAATGTGTGCATTTAGATCCTGAGTGATGTCACTTAAACCCACCCAGCAGCTTTCACACATCAGCACAAAAAGCACAAAACAATCTGACAGGCAATTGCCTCTTTAGCCATGGAGTGATAAATGATTGATCATGTATTTTCCCCCAAGATATACTGCACTTTGAACAATTTCGCTCCACTACCCACAGAATAGCAATAGAATGATATTACTTCCTCACAGCAGTTCAAAGTATTACATATTCCACAGAAAGGTACTGTTTTATCTCCTCCACCTGGTTCCTGTATTTAACTTCTACAAAGAGTACAGTTTAAATTATAGTGAGAGTTACTTAGTTTCACTGAGGTTAGCTATTGAATGGAAACAGCAGCCAAGCCAAAAGCACTTCAATAGACAATAGACAGTAGGTGCAGGAGTAGGCCATTCGGCCTTTCTAGCCAGCGCCGCCATTCACTGTGATCATGGCTGATCATACACAATCAGTACCCCGTTCCTGCCCTCTCCCCATATCCCTTGACCCCGCTATCTATAAGAGCTCTATCTAACTCTCTCTTGAATGCATCCAGAGACTTGGCCTCCACTGCCTTCTGGGGCAGAGCATTCCACATATCCACCACTCTCTGGGTGAAAAAGTTTCACATCTCTGTTCTAAATGGCCTACCCCTTATTCTTAAACTGTGGCCTCTAGTTCTGAACTCGCCCATCAGCGGGAACATGCTTCCTGCCTCCAGTGTGTCCAATCCCTTAATAATCTTACATGTTTCAATCAGATCCCCTCTCATCCTTCTAAATTCCAGTGTATACAAGCCCAGTCGCTCCAATCTTTCAACATATGACAGTCCCGCCATTCCGGGAATTAACCTTGTGAACCTACACTGCACTCCCTCAATATCAAGAATGTCCTTCCTCAAATTTGGAGACCAAAACTGCACACAATACTCCAGGTGGGGTCTCACCAGGGCCCTGTACAGCTGCAGAAGGACCTCTTTACTCCTATACTCAATTCCTCTTATTATAAAAGCCAGCATGCCATTAGCTTTCTTCACTGCCTGCTGTACCTGCATGCTTGCTTTCATTGACTGATGTACAAGAACACCTAGATCTCGTTGTACTTCCCCTTTTCCTAACTTGACTCCATTTAGATAGTAATCTGCCTTCCTGTTCTTGCCACCAAAGTGGATAACCTCACATTTATCCACATTAACTTCAGTTACTGCAGATGAGGCAATGAACAAATTACTCATAAGAAGCTCAACACTTGCTCATTCACCATGCCTTCAAAGCAGTTCAATAGGTTGAATTATCTTTTTCAAGTTGTTCTAGATATGAGAAGCAGATATTCAGAAGAGATCATTTAATTCAGAGACTGCATGGAAACTGAAATTCCCTGACCTACAGCAGTCTCTTCCTAAGTTCTGTTGCCAAATATATGAACTCTATTTTGAACTCCTGCCGTCATTGCCAGCTCTCCTATTTTTCAAGCTTGGTTCTACAAAGGGAATGTCATTGGTTATTTCTCCATATTGTGCTTCACACCAGTTCAGACCAACTGAAGAGAATTAATTAAGCATTAAATTGATTACATGTTGTTTAATCAGATGGCTAATAAAAATTAGTCTGGTTTATTGGAGTATAAATCTCTAAGCATACAGTGAAACACAAGTATTTTAATCTTCACGTTATATTTGACTTACTGCATTTTGTGGTGTTGAGCCAGGTACTATCATTATTAAAATCACATACTTTTCTTCATAAAAAGTTAATCCTATTGAGTAAAATGTAAATATTTTACTGGCCTCATACGATTCATTCAAATGATGTTCACTTCAACAATATCATACCTAAATGGGAAAATTTAATTTGCTTTGTTTTGGAATGGCACTTAGCAATAGACTCTGAAATGCACCCTGTTATTTTTCACTAGGTTACTTAAACCTGTTTTAGAGCAGGTAAACATCATTCCATTTTGAATATTATTTGGTTTTGTAAGTATTTCTTGTCTTTTATTCTGTCTCTAGTTTTGTATTTTTTGTCTCGACTCCTGTAGTTTTTTTTTGCCTTTTCCTGTTTCTTGGAACTCAATTTTCCTTGGGGTCTCTTCCAGGAAAATGATAGCACCTCGTTATCATCCTATCCTTTCTTCAGTCCTGTGTTAATGCTTGCTTTGCCTATTGGAAATAACCTGCTGCTTTCCTGGTCACATGTTAACTTGCTCTTTAACATTCCAAAATAATTATGTTAATCTGCCTATTCTGTACATTGCAAAACCTTCCAGCACTTTAAAGTACAGTATATTTATTCTTTGCTGCATTTTTCCCAGCATTTTGTCTTCAGTTCACTCAATGTTGTTCTGCATTTCCCTCAGTTATCAATTAAGTTTCTGTAAGTTTTAAGTAATTTGTCCTTTTCAGATTCAGAATTTTTATTATTTTATCTTTTCTTTTTTTTTGTTTTAAGGTTCATCCTAAACCTTAACAGCAAACAGACTGAATAAACTTTTAATTTCATTTATCAAATCTTAAACTGAATTAGATTGCTCTAATTTCCCATTGGAAAGTTAATTCTGAATAAGAAATCAAGAAAAGCTCTTGTAGAAAGAGTACAGAGGGGAAGCTGGTCAGGAAGTTCCTGAAGGTGTAGAGAAGGATGTTGAGGCATTGGAGAGGGTACAGAAGAGGTTTACCAGGATGCTGCCTAGTTTAGAGGGCCTGTTCTATCATGACAGGCTGGACAAACTTGGGGCTTTTTCTTTGGAGCGGCGGATGCTGATGGGAGATCTGATCGAGGTTGATAAGATTATGAGAGACATAGATAGGGTAGGCAGGGATTATCTGTTTCCCAGGGTAGAAATATCTAATACCGGAGGACATGCATTGAAGGTGAGGGGAGGAGGTTCAAAGGGGATGTGAGTGGAAAGTTTTTTTACTCAGAGTGGTGGATGCCTGGAATGTGCTGCCTGGTGTAGTGATAGAGACAAATGCATTAGAGGCTTTTAAGAGATGTTTAAATGGGCACATGGATATGAGGAAATGGAGGGACATGGGCATTGTGTAAGTAGGAGGAATTAGTTTTTATGTGTTTTTGATTTACTCTTTAGCTAGTTTGGCACATTATGGACCAAATGACCTATCCCTGTGCTGTACTGTTCTACGTTCTAATCATCCAAACTCATCAGCAATAATAGATGATTCTTACTGGAACATCCTCAAAACTAGACTTTTGCTTATTCCCAGCTGCATTTTGTTGATTAGCTGACTCTTGGAGTCATATCTCCACACAATTTCTGTACTCGTGTTCTGTTCCTTCTGCAGTCGCAACAATAACTCTATCATCTTCAAAGGCACTGGTGGAATTGGGGGATATGGACTATGTGAATTGAGCAGCAACGTGGTGCTGCAAAGTACAAAACTCTGAACCCTCAGTGTCATCAGAACTGAGGCAGAGCTGAACTATTCCCTGCCTTTAGATCATAGCGATACCCCTGTCCAGCAATATTTGTGAAAGTAAAACATTCCTGAGGTAGGGTTCAGATGATGCATTGTGTTTGTGTGGGGGATGGAGAAGTGTATACAGAGTTAGGATCCAAATTGATAGTGACTATTAGCAGAGAACAATAAATACAGCTGAGGCCACAAAATGTACCCAAGGAGTGTGAGAAATAAGTGTTGCAAGTGATTGCTTTTAAAGCCTACTGTAGGAGCCAGGAAAGTAGAAGAGTGGCCATCAGGCCACACAAACAGCAAATCCAAAAGCCATGCCATGATGAAGCACAAGGAACATAACGTATGGATTAAGTTTGGTGACATGCCAAGAAGCTGGTATAAGACTTCATCAGAAGTTGATCGCTGCTTTTGAAAACAATGAAATCATGGAATTTCATCTATAGGCAGCTCCGCCCCTTTTCTCAAAGCTCTGTAAGATCTTGCACTGAGGAAACTTTTGGTCAGCTGTTCGTGTTTCCCTTTTGGTGGCTTTTTGCTTGATAGCATCCTCCTGAAGCATATTAGGACATGCATAATGCCATGTGAATGGAACTTTTTGTTGCTCTTGTTAATGCTCCTTTGTCCTTACTGCTGCAACACTGTATTTTATGCCATATTGAGAGAGTATTTGTAAAATTATTTAAGATCCCAGTCTCCATAATTATTTTTAAAAAAAGACAGAAATGCAGGGGAATTGTGTTAAATCTACATAATGTACCAATTAAGCCACAACTAGAGAATTGAATCTAATTTTGGTCAGGGCACTTCAGCAATGACATAAAGGTCCCAGAGAGGATGCAAACAATCTATTAGAAAGATTCCAGGAATCGGGGATTATGTATATGAGATTATACAAAAGAAGGTGGGTGTGTTCTCCTGAAGCAAAGAAGCTTGGGAAGGGATTTAATGGAGGTGTATGATATCATGATGGGTCATCAGGTGAAATGAGGAAAAATGGTTTTAGCGGATAGTTTGCAGATCGGGGATGCAGATTTAACCTGATTTGTGAGGATTTTGTTTTAACCTGAGAGTAATTAAGATGTGGAGCTCGCTGTCCACAAGTGTAATGAAAATGGCCAAGAATTGAACAAGCACTTGAGGGGAAAGAGCAGAGGAATCGATCTCCAGTTCCATTAATAGCTATGATGGGCTTGGTGAAGTAGAATGGTCACCTTCCGTCCTTTAACAACACATGCAGAAGAGTAGCAACAGACATCCTGGTCACATATCATGAGAAGTAAAATTAATGTGAAGTAAAATGGTGTGGGAAGGACAGGGAAAGAACCACAGCATCGCCATAACGATTAAGTGATTCTGCATCAGTGTGTCCAAGTAATGAATTTGTTCATTTTGTCAAAAGAGGTGCTGGATTTTGTTCTGTTTCAGTGGGATAATTCTATATCTCTCAAAGATTAATGCAAGAGCAATATCCACCTGTACTCATTTAATTAAATTCAATTGCTGGAATGCAGAGGGAGTTATCCTTAAATAGTCATTCAGCTATATGACAAGATAATGTAAAAGTGCATCTCAGTTTATTGCTCCAGGAAGTGGAAGACCATCGGAAGACTTTATAGTCTTAAGCCTTCTTTGGAGTCACACAACCTAATGATATGGACAGATATTATTGTATCCTTCCACTTGATACAGGATAAAAATATTCAAATTCCATTCTCAGCATCTTTGTGGGAGAACTGTCTTCAAAAGAGATGGCCAGGTTTTGTTGTAACAGTTGATTGAGAAGTGCACAGCACCTTTTCAGAGCCTCTAGAGAGATATAATACAGAATTACCAGTGTCAATCATATCCTAAGAACAAATAACTTCAGTAGTACTTTGATCACAGACTTGGCAGATAACCAGTTGTTAGTACAATATTTTTTTTAAATGCATGCTTCTGCTTCTGCAGTGTTAGTGGGTATTCATTTGGCAAATAATTTTTCATGTTTTACTTTTCCAACAGAGCCAACCTTTGGAACAGTCAGTCCAACACTATGTGAGAGGCTGATAAACTGTACCTTGACAGTAAAGGATTGTCCACATGGCTTTGTACAAGATGAGAAGGGATGCCTGATGTGCCAGTGTCTACCTAGTAAGTGTTTCAGGTTACCAGAAAACATTGAGTTACTGGGTACTAAAATCCTTAGAAAGTAAAAGTTATTTTCTAATAGATAATGCATTCCTAAACTGGTTATCTCCCTCCCTAAAATCTCCAGAAAATGCAGAGGAATTTTCATTGTCAATTGTGCTCTAACATTTCAGCTCTTTCTTGCTTGAACCCATCATTCTTGGTATTATGTACCAGCAATGATGTGTAGTGTGTAATTTTGCCGAAGTCCAAGTGCACAGTACATAGATGTTGAATAATTAACAATAAATGATGGTGAGCACATCAAGTCGATTTCCCTTCATCTGTAAACTATCAGCTTTGTTCACCCATGTTTGGTGCCATAATGGAGAATAGAGGGTGTTATAAGGGTCCAGTTAAACTATCTCAGAGGCAGGTCACAGTCAGTCTTTTTTCTCCATGCCTTTTAAGATATTTACCTTGGGTGTCTTGTGTCTTATGCAACTTTTGCACATTATTGTAGTAATTTTATGTATTGCAATGTACTGCTGCCGCAAAAAATAAACAAATTACATGACACGTGAGAGATGATAAACCTGATTCTGAAATAGGTCTCTTTCGTGGACTGAGAGTGAGAGGGGAGCAAGGAGAGGGAAATCGTGGTTGGGAAAAGGGGAAAGGAGAGGGGAGGAACAGGAAACACCAGGAAAACATTCTGTAATGATTAATAAGCCACTTATTTGGAATCAGATAACCTTGTCTTCACCAGTGCTCCCCACCCCGGTCTGTGGCACTCCAAGACTTTTGTACGGTACTGTAGCTGAAATTAAAAATTACCTCCATTCAGAAAATAAAATGTCAAGGTTATTCCATGTAGTATTGATCACGTCCATTCTACCAAAGATGTACTGAAGCAGTCCTAATCCTTCTCGGGTTTTTTATTGATAACAATAGAAACAAAATTAATGAAGGTCATAGTGTTGTTTATGGCTTCTCATGTTCCCTTTGCTTAGGCTTAGAGAGTGGGGAAGAGGATTGAGCGAAACCTTGAAAATCCCTGAAATTACCATTGTATTTGAATATTACCATATGATCCTTTGAATTGGAATTCCCTGCTCATGATGTAGTTTTCATAAATATTTTAGTACCATTGAGAGAAATGAATGCTGTAGTCCTTCACCCAACACTTCCTGTTGCAACTCAATTTACAAAATGCAGAACAGAATATACTTCTACATTCAGGGAATTGCAGCACATTTGTGGTAGCGCAGATGGTAAATCTTTCTTGGAAACTTGCAGTCTAGGGTTGACGCAAGTTCGTTAATCAGCTGAGAATCTTAGTTACCTATTTCCAGGAAACATCAGCATAGTAATTATTTTCTGTGCTAGCCTCCAAGTTTCCACTTGTCTGAATTATTTTCCTCTCATTAGCATTGACATTGCTCGTTTTGTTTAACCACTTGCCTTTGCCAAATATGATTCTCTGTCTCATGGAGAATTAAGTGATAAAGCACAGAAACACACCCATGCTGGTCAAGGTGCCTTCCTGAGTGTGTCCCATTTGCCTGCATATCTCTCTAAACCTAACTAAATGTCTTTTCAATGTTATGATTGTACCTGCCTCTACCACTTATTTTGGCAAACTCACTTCATAAACCCATCATCATCTGTAGTAAAATTTGTCCCCCTTAAATCTCTTCCCCTCTCATCTTAAACCCATGCTTTCTAGTCTTAGACTTCCCTAGTCTTTGAAAATTATGTGATTATCCTCCTTTTGTTTATGCCCCTCATTGTTCTATAAGGTCATGGAGAGGGAGGGAATACAGAGTCCAGACGTAACAAGGATGACTCTTAAGATAAGTTGGGTACATCAGTCTGTGAGCAGAAATCTGAGTTCATGTCATTTAAAAACTGGACCTGGTAAGAGAGAAATAATTGTCCACTATTGCTTAACCATTCACTATCCCTGACACCCCACTCTCGCCTTTTCTGGCTGACATCATGAATTCTCCTCCCTATCAAGAACAGTCATATTTAAGAACAACCTCACATATGGTCAAAAATACATCACTACCAAACCCAGCTACCTCTTCCATCCATATCCTTCTGGCATAATTCCAGGATCTGAAGTGCACAAGAACAGGTTCATAACTTATGCCAAAACAGCTATAAAACACATATTTTCATTCCATTGTGTTTAAAACAGGAACTTGCCATCTGTCAAGTATGCTTAGAAATCAGCTAATACTGTAAACTTCTATTGCCAAACATGTAAATACATGTAAAAGACTGAGTATTCTTAGAGCTTACTCATCACCTCATAAGTGACATCCTTGCTCTTAATAATTTCTCCTTTGGCTCCTCCCACTTCCTCCAAACTAAAGGTGTAGCCTTGGGCACCCGTATGGGTCCCAGTTATGCCTGCCTTTTTGTTGGCTTTGTGGAACAGTCCATGTTCCAAGCCTATACTGGTATCCGTCCCCCACTTTTCCTTCACTACATCGACGACTGCATTGGTGCTGCCTCCTGCACGCATGCTGAGCTCGTTGACTTCATTAACTTCACCTTCAACTTTCACCCTGCCCTCAAATTTACCTGGTCCATTTCTGACACCTCCCTCCCCTTTCTTGATCATTCTGTCTCTATCTCTGGACACAGCTTATCTACTGATGTCTACTATAAGCCTACAGACTCTCACAGCCACCTGGACTATTCCTCTTCCCACCCTGTCTCTTGCAAAAATGCTATCCCCTTCTCACAATTCCTCCCTCTCTGCCTCATCTACTCTCAGGATGAGGCTTTTCGTTCCAGGATGAAGGAGATGTCTTCCTTTTTTAAAGAAAGGGGCTTCCCTTCCTCGACCATTAACTCTGCTCTCAAACACATCTCTCCCATTTCACGCACATCTGTTCTCACCCCATCCGCCTGCCACCCCACTCGGGATAGGGTTCCCCCTTGTCCTCACCTACTACCCCACCAACCTCCAGGTCCAACATATAATTCTCCATAACTTCCACCACCTCCAACGGGATCCCACTACCAAGCACATCTTTCCCTCCCCCCCTTTCTGCTTTCCGCAGAGATCACTCCCTACACGACTCCCTTGTCCATTCGTCCCCGTCCCCCCCCCCCCCCCATCCCTTTCCATCGATCTCCCTCCCGGCACTTATCGTTGTAAGCAGAACAGGTGCTACACTTCCTCCCTCACCACCATTCAGGGCCCCAGACAGTCCTTCCAGGTGAGGCGACACTTCATCTGTGAGTCGGCTGGTATGATATACTGCATCCGGTGCTCCCGGTGTGGCCTTCTATATATTGGTGAGACCTGACGCAGACTGGGAGACTGTTTCTCTGAACACATACGTTCTGTCCGCCAGAGAAAGTAGGATCCCCTTGTGGCCACACATTTTAATTCCACGTCCCATTCCCATTCTGATATGTCTATCCATGGTCTCCTCTACTGTCAAGATGAAGCCACACTCAGTTTGGAGGAACAACACCTTATATTCCATCTGGGTAGCCTCCAACCTGACGGCATGAACATTGATTTCTCTAACTTCTGTTAATGCCCCTCCTCCCCTTCTTACCCTATCCCTTATTTATTTATTATTTTTTCCCTTTTTTTTCTTTCTCTTTTCTCTCTCTGTCCCTCTCACAATAACTCCTTGCCTGCTGTCCATCTTCCTCTGGTGATCCCCTCCCCCTTTCTTTCTCCCTAGGCCTCCCGTCCCACGATCCTCTCCCTTCTCCAGCTCTATCCCTTTTGACAATCAACTTTCCAGCGCTTAGCTTCATCCCTCCCCCTCCTGTCTTCTCTTATCATTTCGGATCTCCCCCTCCCCCACTTTCAAATCTCTTACTACCTCTTCTTTCAGTTAGTCCTGATGAAGGGTCTCAGCCCAAAACATCGACTGTACTTCTTCCTATAGATGCTACCTAGCCTGCTCCGTTCCACCAGCATTTTGTGTGTGTTGCTCAAATATTCTTTATTGGTGAAGTGAATGCTTTGATGTGTATACAATCCATAATTTGTCTCCTTGTCGCATCCACTATTTCCCATAATTCTGATCAGAACAACTGCTGCTAATTTCCAAGTTTATAGTACCAAAGTGCTCCACACACGCTGTGTCATTGTTCCAGTGGCCTAGAGTCAAAAGCTGAAAGCAGAACATACACAGTAATAAAATGGAACAGGAGTTGGTCTGCTTGCTTCTCGTTCAGGGAACAGTTTTATTGCCATGATGCTTAATACTGCAGTCATCTCTCAAGATAAGTGTGCTCATGATAAGTAAAATACTTTTGACATGATTAGTTACGGATTGGAGGTTTGAAAAATAGCATGTTATTTTACAAATTAGCTGTAAGTAAGGAACCGGATTTGCCACACCACAAACTCAGTTAATTTACAATTTAGAGTGATGAGATGTGGATCTGTTTGTTTGATCAGCCTTGCAATTAGCTGGAGCTGTTGTCCAGGGGCCAAGTACTTACAATTCTTCCAAGCAGCTATTGTACACTATTTATAAAGCCTGACCCAGCAAGAGGCAGCTTGGCCATTTGCCTTTTTCAAGTGAAGAATGATACAAGAATGTTGAATGAGAAGTGAGGAAGTGAATCACAATGTTTTGGTTGACAGAGATGTATTGTTTTGTTGTTAGTACATTTTGTACCAAGTTGTAACCAATAGTAAATAACATCTTTTTGTTCCAGAGGAACCCTGTCCAGATTTGATATCGTATTGCTCTTTAGATTGTCCCCATGGTTTTCTGATGGATATAGATGACTGCGTCATCTGTGAGTGTCAACCACAGCCACACAAGTGCCGAAAACTTTCCTGCAATAAGCACTGTCCCTATGGCTTTATGTAAGTACCAAGTGAATAAACCAGCTGGCTAGCTTTAATCACTTAGAGAACAGGTACAGCTGTTTCCTTTTAATTAAATAACCAGGGTTCATCACTTTCTTATTATTTAAAGTAACTCTTTATCTAGTCAAGGAAGCACAGCACTTTATCAAGAATTAACGGCAATTGGAGAATCTGAGAATGTATTACAGATTCTGATGCATAAAAAAATCTAATTTTTTCTTTTCAGTTGTTATTTCTGTTTAACTGAATGACAAATACAATCATACGCAAATTATTTGGAAGTATGTTTTTCAAAAGTGCTGTGCATGCTTCATCTAGCTCCCGCAGAATTGTCTTGGTTTCCAGGAAGAGAAGGTTTTCTCCCATAAGCAATCCTGAGTAAAGTTGATCAGGGCAAATATTTTATTTCATTAGTTTTTTTTTAATCTTTGTAGAGAGGAACTTAAGAGTGTTTGACAAAACTTATCTCATGTTTTTCACAAAGAAGGAGACCATTTAACTCAATGAGTCCACGTCAGCTCTCAGAGCAATTCCACCAATCCCATTCTCCCACTTATTACCCCATAACCTTTTCTCTCTTACATGCCCAGTTGTTCCATCCATTGAATGACTGTTAGCTTTCTTATTGGTGTGTTGGCCTGTAAGACAAAATTAGCAGAGGATATTAGATTTCAGAATGCTGTATATAAAAATCTACTTCAGATGCTCACAATCAGAAGAAATGAATGTGATGCAATTATTTGTTTATGAATCTGATTGCCTGTATTCATTGCTGCTCTTTCTGTATCATAGGCACATGTTTGTTATTAGCACCTGCAGAGAAAGCTACAGTACTAGCGTTGTTGAATTTAAAAATTAATTTTTACTAGGTGTATTTACCATACCAATAATTATGGCTTCCATACTAAGAAAGCTTCATCTACAATACACAATACAAGCAAGTTGACCTTTGCTGATATCTAAACATGAATCTTTTTTCAAGTTTACTTAATGCTACTTCCTCATTTACTGCAGATGGTTTAAAGCTTCAGCCCGTCAAAAATACTAGTTTGTGTCTTAATAAGGTGATATACAATTTCAATGTCATGAACAAACATATTGATATTCATCATATTGTTGTAAAAACTGTAATGTGTGTGTGTGTGTGTGTGTGTGTGTCAGCTTATCTCTTTGGTGGCATTAGGCCTCTACATCTGAAAGGTTGAAGTTAATTCCAGAATTTATCTCATATAACCTAACTGAACAACAAATACAACACAGAGAGAGCTTAACATTGACACATGTATGGTCCTTCAAAGGAACCATTCTGCCAAAGACATGAATGTCATTCTTTGTGAGTGAAATATCTTGTGATATTAATTTTAAGAAGCACATTTTTTTCCTGCCTAGTATGCTGCCTTTAATTAAGATGGCTGGAAGATTTCCCCTGCTCCTTGTGGAATCCTGATTTTGATTTTTATTTTTATTGATTTAATGTTTATTTAATCAGTGTTGTCAACATTGAAACAAGTGTTTGCTCTTCAGAAGTAATTTCTGAACATAAAGTGTTTGTAAATATTTTGACAGATAGGATCAGGGCTTTGGAATTTAAAAACAGATATTTTGATGTTAGAAAATGAAATTTAAAATATAAAGTGCTGGTAAAATACTCAGCTGGTCAGGCAGCATCTGAAGAACAAAGTTAATATTTCATGTTCATGAACCCGAGTCAAAATATAAGCATGCCTTTAATTAATAGGTATGTCCTGCATGAGGTCAGTCTCACCCAGAATTTGCTTTTTGCCTTGTTTTTAGGAGAAACAAACATGGTTGTGAGATGTGCCGCTGTGTGAAATGCCCACCGCTTACCTGTGACAAGTATTGCCCAGAAGGGTATGAAAAGAATAAGAAAGGATGCTCCATGTGCAAATGCAAAGGTACCATAACATTAACTCATTTAAGGATATATTTCGTCAATATTTGGAAAGAGATTATACGGTCAGGAATGTCAACAATGCAACAAATTTTCACATTGGTATTTGCATTGAGTTAAGGGCCATTAAAATATTGCTTAGCTCTTTTATAGATTTGACTCCATTAAAGTTATGAATATGTCTGATTTTTAATCTATGTCATGGATTATAATCTCAAAAAAACCAAAGGCAATATATTTTCCTTTTATTCTCAATTGAATTTAACAAAAGGAGAAAATGTATCGGATAAATAATTAGCTGTCTCCTGAAATCTTAGGCAGATTTTTTAAAAACTGAAATCTTGGTCCATCCAACCTTACTTGAAGGACATGCTGTTTATGACAAGAGTTTAAATTTTTCAACCAAATTCATTACTTTTTCTTGCTGGGGAGAAATAGCAGACAGCCAGTCTGAAGGTTGGAGATCTGCGTCATTGGTATTTTTGATGCCTGAAAGACCTGTAAGGACTAATAGTGTTTTGCAGTGTACATAGTTTTGCACTTTAACAACGTAAGAAGCTGCATGATGTTGACCCTCGGTGGGATTCATCTGAAATTAAAAGACTGGCTCAATTAACAGCTTGAGCAACATTGCTCAAGCCAGAAAACACAAGCCAAAATATTTCACTCCCAAATGTATGCTCCATGTAGAAGGAAAAAAAGTGACACAAAACACTGCAGCTGCTTGTATCTAAGGCAACAAACAATGTGCTGGAGGAACCCAATGGGTCGAGTAGCATCGCTATGGAGAAAGGAATTGTTGACATTCTGGGTTGAAAGCCTGCATCAGGATGTCAACTTGCACGTCAACAATTACCTCCCTGACACAGATGCTGCTCGGTCCCCACCTTTTAATCTGGGAATCCTCCAGCTTGTCCAGTCCTGATGGAGGGCCTCAGCCCAAAACATTGACTGTTGATTCATTTCCATAAGTGCTGCCTGACTTGCTAGTTCCTCCAGCATCTTGTGTGTGTTGCTCTGGATTTCCAGCATCTGCAGAATCTCTTGTGTTTATGTTCAATTCTCTCAATTCCCTGAATTCTCACTATTTTCTTTTTGGATGCCTCCTCCTGGTCATCTGTATTTAGCTCTTCCGAGTTCTCTTTTACCAGGTCCTATCTTATCACATTGCTATCAGTCTTTCTCCACTAAGGGAACTTAATTTCTGATATATTGTTCTTCTCCATAACATCCTTAAAGCAAGAGTTATGGTTTCTGTCTCTGAAATGTTCTCCCACTGACACTCCTACCAGTTACCGATACATTTTCAAACAGTAGATTTGCTCCTTCTTCAGTCAAATAATCTACAGACAGGCTAAAAAAGATCTCCTGGACATACTTTAAAAATTCTAACCCCTCTAAGCATTTCACATTAAAGTAATTACCGTTCATATTGGGAAGGTGAAATACAAGAGTTTGGAAGATGCTGTCTGCAGCGTCTTGGTGAGTTGCTGAAGTACATCATGAAGATGGTACAAACTGCTGCTACATTTAGACAACTCTTACCTACACTGACTTAACTTTTATCATTTAAAATGTGGGAATGGTAGTTATCTGGTCCAAGCGATTTCTCATACTTTGTTATCGCTATTTTCCTTCATTATTATTGTTATTGTGCTTCTGTTAATTTTGGCAAATCCCAGTCCCTGATTAAATATTAGTTTTCTTTGGATTCTCTTTCTCTATTATAAATCTTGAAGCAAGGTAATTATTGTCTGCTAATGCCTGAATTTGATTCATAATGTCACCATTATCAGTTATTAACTCAATACCAAGTATCCATCCTTTCAGAATAATTTAGTCGTTTATCAAACATCCAAAGCACTTCCATCAATAAATAAAACTTTTGTTTTACAATGTCGTTCTATGCTGAAATTGCAGCAACATGCATTTCGTAGAAATCTGTCCACTTAGTATCTGATTTCCCCCTCAGGCAAGTCTTCTAGGTCATATGGTTGAAGCTGTTCAGCAGCAATGTTACAAAAGTGGTCATTGCGGTCTTCCACAAGCTTCTAGCCACTTCACATTAGGCATGTTGCCACTCATGTGATAGTCACATGCCAAGATCAGGCTTATCTTTGAAGTGACAGGCTACCAGGCATCTTGCCAGATGTGAAAGGCTTACTACTATTACCCGATTGGGTGCCAAAACCCATTTTCTTTCATGCTGCTGGCTTTTATTCATCATGCTGCTGAGTATCGAAACTTGGCTCAAAAACCGATTTTTTTTTTTAAAAAGAGATAATGGTGGTTTACATAATCTAATGTAGGATCAGGAACTCTGTACATTGCAGATGGCATTTCTTCTCTGTCACCCCATTGGAAGTAACATAATAGTGATTTAATGCAAATGTGCAGAATATGATGGTTCTTTATCACAGAACTGAATTCAGTGCTTGGGTATCTAATGATACTCAGTGATCATTGTGGTAGGTTAAATCGTACAATATATTCTTTCAAATTTTGATTGTGGTTGAATGATGTGATGTAAAATTTCCTCTGTCTGTTTGGAATACCACAGGAAATTCCTATCACTTCTCTCTGACATCTCTCTCAAGTACAAGAAGCCGCATTGTATTAACAAAGGGTGCACAGACCCATTGAAACTTTCTTCTTCTTCCCATCAGTTTTTCTAAACAAATCATCTCCTTTACTTTCTACATTCACTGTCTACTTTTCTACAAAACTGTGATTGGAAAAAAAGGCAGTTTAAAGTAACCAGTCCTAGTTTGGTTAATTTAAACTACAGGTTGAAATGTTGCATGGCATTAGGTGAAAATCAACCATAATCACAACTACCTTTAAAAGTGTGCAATAGTTCAGTATACAACAGAGACATGAAGCATGGAAACACACAGACTTGATTAATGGTCCAGCTTTAATTTACAATTGCATTATCTGCTTTTAGCATCCACTGTATTCTTTTAGTCAGTCTAGGAATGTGTATATCAAAAATGAAGTGCTTAGAAGATTCTATATAATAAACTTCCTTACTGTATACAAAATGGTGATAATATTACTTTGGTATTTAAAATTGTTGCTGTAATTAATAAAACACAAATAACTGGTCCATTTATCCTAAAAGTTCTCTGTGTCTGCTTAGGTCATTTAAATGCACACTACAGTCTGTATCTGAGCTGATTAATGATCATGTATAAGAACAAAGCTAGAAAAAAAGTATCTTACCTGAAATAAATGTTGATTAAGCTGAATTTCTTTCTGTCTCTGTGTGTTTATCTTTTTTCTTTTCTGTTTTTATCCGCCAGACTATGAAAAGTGAGTCTTGTTCTGTAGAACAATCTGGATAATAATAACATTGTCTGTCTGACTGTAACTCAGTGGAATGTGTGAGTGGGTGGTGGTCTGTCAAAATAGGAATTATGAATCATTTATAAAATTCATTTAATAACACCTCGAACTATTGTATCATAATGTGAGCAAAAGAAGTTATTTTGAGAATGATGCAAAGTATAAAAGATGATTATCATGCATATCACTAGGAAATTCAATTCCTGTTTAATGTTCTTCAAATTTGCTGTATAACCAATTAAATTCACGTTGGTTTTTGCTTGAAACTTTTAATTTTTAAATCCATCTTTGCAGAAGTGGTCAGTTTTTTAAGTTATGAATTTGTTTATCATTTCTCCCTCTTTTAACCTCACCTCAGCACACGAAATGACAGAGAAAATGGGCAAGTAGCTTTTTCTCTGTCACTGAATCTGTAAAACGCTGGACAGGTCCAAGGTGCTTAACTCTCTTTGTGTTTCTCTCTGTGTAAAAGTCACTGACACTGATACATTCTTTTGTCACATATACTGTACTTAGGAAATGCATATATGCAATCCAGCATCTCTTAGCTTAATGCGTCAGTACTAAATAACAACATCAAGAGAAGACATTAGAGTTGTGTTAAATCAAAATAAAATTATTAGTAGTATTGGATATTATCTTCAAGACCTTTCATTAGTTCCTAATTTTATATCTGAGCCTAAATTAAACAAGTTCATTGACTTTATTTTGACAGGATAGATCTTATGTGATGTGTTTTCTGGGTTGAATCCAATTCCTAACAAGCCTCGCTCAAAGCTAATTGATAATCCCACTTCAAGAAATCTGGAAATGCTGATGCAGGCTATGGGAAGTGTTATACTGGGACCTGACCCTTTGGTATTGTGACTAGTGTAATAGAACAGAGATGTTTGTATTCTGTATAACCATTGTTGTAACTTATTTGGGACTTTACTTTCTGATATTGGGGCTGAGATTAAAACAAGGATGAAGCAGAGTTGTTTGCATTTTGTATCTAACTACTGTTATAACTTATCATGGTGTTCCTAGTGCTGTTCTCCTAACTTGAAAAATGCTGGAGATACAGCAGATCAGGGTGAAGCTGTGAAGAGAATAGTTAACATTTCAGGTTTCTGATGGAAGATGTAAATGCCAGCTCTGTTTCTCATTACACTGATGCTGTCTAATCTCCACTAGTTATCTCCAGGCACTTGCTGTCTCTATTTCAGTTTAACAAAATTTTCTGTTTTATGGTTTTTGATATTAAAGAAAAAAGTTGGTTTGGAAAATGATGCAACTTGACCTCCTAAAGCAATGCTAACAGCTAACAAAACTTAAGCCCTTGATGAGTTTCGGGTTGAGTAAATTAAATATTTTTACATTTTCACACTTGGTTACTTTTATAGAGGCTGATGTGCATCTTAGCACCACCACTGCTCCAATTCCAACCAGTTTCTGTTTGACTGCTAATGGCCATCGCTATGAAGAAGGAGAAGGCTGGCATGATGGATGTAGAGACTGTTATTGTTACAGTGGAAAGGAAATGTGTGTGCTAATTACATGTCCTGTTCCAAACTGCCTCAATCCATTGGTCAAACCTGGGCAGTGCTGCCCCACCTGTCAAGGTAAGGTGCACCTTAATCAGATTAGGTAAAAAGAAATTGATTTCTGCATTGAGTATGCCACTGAGCACAGCATGACTTTAAGTGATATGTTGTTAATGTAAAGCCGTTTAAAAAAATATAAGAGAGTTAATGACGGGGAATGAAACAGGAGATCAGTGCCAGAGGTCAGATTAGTTTTATCAGTGAAAAATGATGAACTAACCCCAACATCCAGTTCCCCAATTTGAAAATGAGGCATACAGTGTTCTAATTAATCAAAATGGTGAATTATGCTGCCATTTTACCATGCCACATCTGGATTTTTTTGAGTAAGTTGATGGGAAATTCCTCTGTCTATTGACCATCATAAACTATATTGAAATAAAGACAGCGGAGTAGGCTTGAGCTGGTTCTTGATGAATAGCCATCTTGTACTGATTTCTCCCGAGCTGTATCAAAGCTGAAAGATCATAAGGCAGGCTGACACTGGAAGTGGAAATGTTGCATGGGAGCTGTGGGTGATCATCTCAACTTTTCCTTTAGATAAGTTATTTATATAGAGCTACCTTTATTCTTGGCTTTGTCTCTGCTACACTGGACTTAACACTATGTGATGCTGTCACTGAATTGAAAAGTGCAGTAAAACTCTTGTGTTCCTTTTCCTTGAAATAAATACAATTTCAGAAGTCCTGACATGAGAATTAATGTGAAAGGAAAACTTTGGAGGAAACATAACTTCAAAGTCAAATGGAAGTTTAGTTCTTTATGTGCAGTACAGTGACCCGATTTTCTCTGAATAAAGCTAACATTTTAAGTCTCCTGGCATCATTAATCTTTGATGTTAGTTTTAGGATAATCTTGCATGTCCCAAAACATCTGTTATTTAACATCTTATTGCTTTGGACCAACCTCTATAGTGGTGTGCAAGTAGTTAGTGTAAGTTTTCTCAGCCTGTTCCAAACATATTACAAATTGGTCTTTTCTAATGAGAATCTATGCCACTATTAATCTGCTTATTAAATATAACAGGTCTGGTCTACCTATTTTCTTCTTATGCCTTTAGGTCAACAAATGTGGGTTAAAATATATAATGTTGATTGGAACTGCTGTCATCTTAAGTTTAGTGACTTTATATATTTTAGCTACTCGTTAACATCACAGATTTGCCTGTTCAATTTAAATTATAGAAAACTGTCCCAAGCTCAGAAATAGTTAGAGTAGGCTTTCTCGATCCATTGTAACTTTCTTTCAAACAGGTAGGAATTTCATTGGCTGTATTAGAATATGTGTTAAGCTTTACTTCCCAGACACACCCATGAGAGAGATCCTACATCCTGGTGTGAAAGGCAGAAGATCCAATCACTCCTCCCACTGCGCTGGAATTTCCTGTCCTCCTTACAGCAGTTGAAATCTCACTTACCAGATCCAAGTTAACAGGTTGAAAACGTATCAGTACACACCAAGTTTTCCCATTTATAATGTATCCAGTTTCACTTCCAGGGAAAATGAAATCACCAGTTAAGGAACAAGCTAATGGGGCACTTCTGCAATTTTTTCCTTAATGTTTGAAATTTATCAGTCAAGTCCAAAAGAAGTCTCAGATTCAATGCTGTTCCCTATATTTAGTGAACTGATTTCTGCTAGGGCAAGGATGCAACGTAATGGGGGCTTTAAGTATACTTTGTTCAGCAAGAGTACTTTTCCTTATCTGTTTTGAATCCAATTATACCAGGGGACATGGACACACACACACACACACACACACACACACACACACACACACACACACACACACACACACACACACACTCTCTCACTCTCTCTCTCTCTCTCTCTCTCTCTCTCCCCCTCCCCCTCTCCCCCTCCCCCTCTCCCCCTCCCCCTCTCCCCCTCCCCCTCTCTCTCTCTCCCTCTCCCCCTCTCCCTCTCTCTCTTTCTCATGAAGTTAGTATACAGTGTCAAGATTGATTCCAATACGTGACCGAGAGAGGAGAGGAAGGGATGTGCAGCTCAGTAGACTGAAGGGTCATGTGTTTTTTTTTCTCTTACACATCAGGCAGGCCAATTGCTCACAGAGCTACAATGGTCAAGCTCTGATGTTCTTTTAGATACAATATTTCTTCTGTCTGACTCTGAGTGACTGGGCAGTTAATTCTAACTGGATGTGCTTGCTCCCTTTCCTCAGGTTTGTGCTTAGTTACCAATCCTGCTAGAATCCCAATCAATTATGCCATCAACCTGAAAATTATTCACATTAGAACATTTTGTTTCTGTTTCCCATTAATACTGCAGAATTGTGTTAAACTTTATCCATTAAACTTAGTGAGATAATCTAAGTTTACAGATTTTTTTTCATACTCTGTGATTTTTATTCAGGTCCAATTCAACCAGGTCTTACTGGCATCTGCCATCCGCTCAATTGTCACCATGAGACATAGAAGCAGAATTCCACCACTCAGCCCATCAAATCTCCTCTGCCATTCCATCGCGGCTGATTTATTATCCCTCAGTCTCATTCTCCTGCCTTCCTCTGTAACCTTTAATGCCCTGACTAATCAAGAATTGATCACCCTCAGCTTTAAGTATATCCAATGACTTGGCCTCTACAGCCATATGTGGCATTGTATTTCACAGATCCACCACCCTTTGGCTACAGAAATTCCTCCTCATCTCTGTCATGTACTCCCACACTGAACTAGTGCAACTTACAGTGACCTGTCAAGTTTGCTCGGTATCTACCAAACTTCAGCAGCATAGTCTGCATCAGATAAAGCCCAGCACTGAAATTCCACTGAAAGCTTTAACAGGCTGGCAAAAGTCTTCTCCATTACCACCTTTACCATCAAAATAATGAGGGTTTATAAATGTCTCTGACGTTCAGACAAATAAATAATTAGTTGTCAATATTTTAAAATAATAAAATTAATTAACTATTTGCATGCATATGCATTAAACTGAAATAGTTAAAACAAATGATAATCAGTCAGAATACTTGTGACTTGTGCTTCTTTTGCTGCATTTTCTTTGACAAGCCTCAAATGTTACTTAACTGCTTATATTTTCAATCAGAGTGATTTTGAAATCATCCTTTTTGATAAACAATTCTCATAACTTTATTTACTAACACTGAAGATGGTACAGTATATCAAGAGAATTAAGCGTTATGTCCAAGCTGACAGCCATACATTATCTACATTCTGCTCATTGTAGCCTTCCGTCATTGCCCAGACTCCGCCTTTTTTCATGTTACATCCTCCTCACAATCTACCTTCTTAACCACTTGGTGAGTCACCTCTGCTGACCATTCTCCTACTTCATCCGAGTCTTGTCTTGCCCTTTTGTGATGTGCCTTGCCCCAGAAAATGAAATAAGGGATTTTATGATGTCCCAAGTGCTTTGCAGCCATTTATCTATTGTTAAATTGCAGTATTTCTTGCAATGTACAAACTAGGGTAGCCAGCAGATGTCCCCAAACAGCAAACTCACCTGTTCCCCTTTGCAGGCCAACTCAGTTTAATATCTCATACAATGATTGGAATCTCTCATAGTGCAGTATTTCTTCAGAACTCCAGTGACCAGTACAGTGTGTGTGTGTGTGTCTTTGAAATGAAATAGAACTCATTTCATTTTGCAGTTCTGACCCTGAATGCCAGTGAGGTTTAACGAATATAAAATGTTGTAGTTGTTTGCAGCTACAAAGCTATCTTTTTTTTTACTTTCCGCAGATGAGCCAGGCAGTGGACAGCCTGATACGGTGGACCTCACTGTATGTCAGGCTCCCGGAGGGGAATACTATTTAGAGGGAGAAACCTGGAACCTGGATACTTGCACACAATGTACTTGTCACAGTGGGCGCGTACTCTGTGACACTGAGGTGTGCCCACCTCTCCTATGCCAAGCACCAATCAAAGAATCAGATGCTTGTTGTTTGACATGTCCAGGTGGGTGACTGCTAGGGGAGCTGTTTGGTATGTATATATTGATCGTTAACATAATACGTACTCTGCTGAGGAAAATTATGAAACCCCTACGGGCAAACTATCAAAAGAGTTTTTCAGTATCATCCTGATATCTGTAGTGCTTTATTTATACACTTTATTAACTCTTCGAGGAAGGCAGTTTGTTGAACAACCAGTTGTCCAATCTTTCAGCATGTGTGCTGAAGGGAGCAAGTGCTTTCATGTCATTCTGTGTGTATTTATAACATTTTATAAACATAGGAGACTCTGCAGGTGCTGGAAATTCAGAGCAACATGCTGGTGGAACTCAGCAGATCAGGCAGCATCTATGGAAATAAATAAACAGTCAATGTTTCGGGCCGAGACTCTTCTTCAGAACTGGGGAGGAAGGAGGAAGATGCCAGGGAAAAAAAGTTTGTGGAAGGGGAAGGAGGACAGGCTAGAAGGTGATAAGTAAAGCCAGGTGGCTGGGAAAGGTAAAGGGCTGGAGAAGAAGGAATGTGATAGCAGGAGAGAGTGAATCATGGGAGAAAGAGAAGAAGGAAGTGCACCAGGGGTAAGTGATAGTTAGGTGAGGAGAAGAGGTACGAAGCCAGAGTGGGGAATAGAAAAAGAGAGAAGGGGAAGGGGTTAAAAGAAAAAGAGGGAAAAAGCATCACCAGAAGGAGAAATTGATGTTCATACCATCAGGTTGGAGGCTACCCAGTTGTTGCTCCTACACCCTAAGAGTTGCTTCATCATGGCAGTAGAGGAGGCCGTGGACTGACATATCGGAACAGGAATGGGGATAGGAATTCAAATGGCTGGCCACCAGGAAATTCCGCTCTTGGCATATGGAGTTTAGGTGCTCGACAAAGCAGTCACCCAGTTTACATCGGGTCTCTCCAATGTGGAGGAGGCCACATCAGGAGCACTGGATATAATAGACGTCCCCAGCTTGGAGCCTTGAATGGAGGTGAGGGAGGAGATGAATGGGCAGATATAGCATTTCTGTTGCTTGAAGGGATATGTGCCAGGAGGAAGATTAGTGGGAGGGACAAATGGAAAAAGGAATAATGGAGGGAGAGATCCCAGCAGAAATGGGGGGGGGGGGGGGGGGAGAGAGAGAGGAAGTAAGGACATGTTAGGTTGTAGGATCCTGCTGAAGATGGCAGAAGTTGCGGAGAATGATGCGTTGAATGTGGAGGCTCATGGGGCAGTAAATGAGGCAAGAGGAACTCTTATCACTGTTAAAGTGGTGGGAGGGAGCGGTGAGCACGGGAAATGTGGAAGATGTGGGTAAAGGCCACATCAGTGGTGGAGGAAGGGAAACCCAGTTCTTTGAACATTTTATAATGTTTATAAATGTTGTAACATTTTATGGTGCTTTCCATTGGAATGTGCACCTACTGATGGGGGAGAAAAGGTTGTTAAAAAAAAATCTATTTATAATGCCATCTGCAATCATTTTCCTAAATGTAATCTCACTTTAAAGCAGAAAGAAACCCTGTGACTGCAGTGTAGTGAGTGTTTTTTATCTTAGTGTGTTCGTTAAGATTAAACAACGGTACTCTCATGAAAGCAGGTGCGCCTTTGGGAATGCGTAACATCTGTTTCTTCAAATCAGATCAGACCGTATTTGTTACTTTTCTGTGAAGCAACTTGTGTAGCCAATTGTCAGTAAATTTTGAGCTCTTTTACTTCCTCCAGTATATTGTGGCTGTGAACTATTTTTAAGCAGATTTTTGACCTCTTAGCCTGTTTGCCCAACACATGTAATGAATATATATGATGAAAAAGGAACCTATAGTTAACAATAATGCAAATTAATGGTTACCATGGATATGTCAAAAAGAGACTTAGACAAAGATCCAAGAACAAAAGCTTCTTGCTGTATGTCAGTACGTATGACAATAATAGACCAGTTCCAATTTCAACACCCATAATAACGAAAGGATCAAAGAAGAAATCCTGGATTTTCTTTCCAGGGATGGAACAACAGCAAGGGAGAAGATGGAAGAAGAACCATTGGGAATATTTCTCATTGAGGCATTCATATCATTTTCTCTACCATTGTTTAACCACCCTGTCACATATCAATGTCTTCATCCAATGGCTATTGTGTTTTGTTTGTGATCCAGTGTCACTTCATCGGTGCATGCATTATTCCAAAGCTGTAAGTAGTTAGGGGCTTTAGTTATTTCTTTTCCAATCCTGATTTGCTTCAAATCCCTGCTTTTATTCATCTTCTGTCTGTTTATTAGCCTTCTTTTCTAAGCAGTAATGACAAGTGAAGTACCTTGCTGTACAATGAGATGTGCATCAAACATTGAAATTCTGCTTAATACTTAGTGAGTCTGGTGTGGAGAAATGATATTGATTTAATAAGGGAGCTTAAGGTGAAACGAACTCTCTGGAAGCAGTGATCTTAATATGATAGAATTCACCCTGCAGTTTGAGAGGGAGAAGCTAAAATCAGATTTACCAGTATTACAGTTAAATACAGAGGCATGAGAGTGGAGCTGGTTGAATAGGGACACTAACAGAGATGACAGTGTTGGCTGGAGTTTGTAAGAGAAATTCGGAAGGTGCAGGATCAGTCCATCCCAAAGAAGAAGGAGCATTTTAAAGAGAGCTGAGACAGCCATGGCTGACAAGGGAGGTCAAAAACACCATCAGAGCAAAAGAGAAGGCAGATAATATACCAAATATTAGTGGGAAGTTAGAGAATTGGGAAGCTTTTAAAAACCAACAGGAAGCACTAAAAAGCATTAAGAAGAGATAATATGAAATATGAAGGTAAGCTAGCCAATAAAATAAAAGAAGATGCCAGAAGTTTTTTTAGATATTCCTACAGTATAAAGAGTAAAAGAGAATTAAGAATGAACATCAGGCTACTGGAAATAGTGCTGCAGAGGTAGTAATGGGGAATAAAAGAATGGTGGAGGAACAGTAAATATTTTGCAACTTTCTTCACTGTGGAAGAATTCAGCAGCGTCAGAAATTTGAGAGTGTCAGGGTAAAGGTGAGTGTAGTCACTATTACTGACGAGAAGGTGCTTGGGAAGCTGAAAGGTCTGAACGTAGATAAGTCACCTGGACCAAATGCATTACACCCCAGGGTTCTGAAAAATGTCACTGAAGAGATAATGGAGGCTTTAGTAGTGATTTCTCACTAGATTCTGGAATGGTTCTGGAGGGCTAGAAAATCGCAAATATCACTCTACTCTTTCAGAAGAGAGGGAGGGAAAAGAGAGGAAATTATAAGCCAGTTCGCCTGACTTTAGAGGTTGTGAAGACATTAGAGTCCATTATTAAGGAAGATGTTTCACATTACTTAAAATAAGCTGAAGTCAGCATGGTTTCCTTAAGGGGAAATCTTGCCTGACAAATCAGTTGGAATTCTCTTGAGGAAATATCAGGCAGGATAGACAAAGTAGGGATAGTAGATGCTGTTGACTTGGATTTTCAGAAGGCCTTTGACAAGGTGCACATAAGGCTGCTAAACAAGTAAAGAGCCCATGATGTTACAAGAGAGATACTAGGATGGATAGAAATTTGGCTGAGTGACATAAGCAATAAGTCAGAATAAAGGGGGCCTTTTCAGGTTGGCCGCAGTGACTCATGGTGTTAGGTCCGTTGCTTTTCACATTATATGTCAATGATCTGGATGATGGAATTGATGGCTTTGTGGCCAAGTTTGCAGATGATACAATGATAGGGATAAGAACGATGATATTGAGGAAGCAGGTAGATTGCAGAAAGACTGAGACAGACCAGGAGAATGGGCAAAGAAGTGGTACAGTTTACATATCTTTGATTTCAATAGAACTACAACTCAGCATCTATTCCAACATGCAGGTGATCTGATCAAGAAGTCTGATTAGATATAATATTAAAACACAATCCCACCACTACCAATTCTGTTTAAGTAATTGAATCAATCTGGAATGACAGTTAACCTCATGAAACTATTGTTTTTTCAAGAAAAATAAAAGTTCACTTCACTGAATGAAACCTGGAGCCTTCTTTCCTCCATTCAGAATGAGTAAAGCATCAACAATAAATGCTGGCGTTCTGTTACTAGATCAATAAAAACTTGACCAAAGTCCATATGCTCAAATATTTTTCCGTACCTACACTAACCTGACCGAGCACAAAAGCAGACATGAAAACTTGTTATGGTACACATGCGTTATTTTAAACAAGAAGAAAGAACAAATGCCAAACAAATCATCCCACCTCAGATTAGTACTGATACAGACCAGTATGGCGTGACTTGATCTAGCCTGAACCATAATGTTTTAGAACACTAAAGTCCAACCTAACCTAAAGTTGAAACATGTCATTGGGTACTGTTAAGTTTTAGTTGGAGAGGCAGTTTTTGATTAGATTGGCAGATAATAGAACAGGCATCACGAATGGACATGCACTCAAAGTGGCCATTTTATTAGGTGCACGTGTACAATGTGTACACAAATATGTAATCAGTAAATCACGTGGTAGTAACTCAATGTGTAAAAGCATGCAGACATTGTCAAGAGCTTCAGTTGTTGGTCAAGTCAACTATCAGAATGAGGAAGAAATGCGTTCTAAGTGACCTTGACAGTGGAATGATTGTTTGTGTCAGACGGGCTGGTTAGAGTATCTCAGAAACTGTTGTTCATCTGAGTTTTTCACCCACAGCAATCTCTAGGGTTTAGGGAAAGGTGCAAAAAACAAATAAATAAAATCGGGTCAGTTCTGTGGGCGAAAACACAGTGAGAGAAGTCAACGGAGACTGGCTAGACTGGTTCAAGCTGACAGGAAGGTGACGTTAATTCAGATAGCCACATGTTATAACAGTAGTGTGCAGAAGAGCATCTCTGAGTGCACAGCACATCAAAACTTGAAGAGAGTGGGCTACAGCAGCAGACCACACCGTGGTCCCACTCCTGTACCTAATAAAGTGGCCACCGAGTGTACATTCCATCATAGTGTAAATTAGAATGAAAAATTATATATTTACTGAATGAAGCATTAAAAGATGCCTTAGTACAGATGAAAATTTTAGTACCTTTTGGTTTTGTGGAAAAGCATTAAGATTTTCTCTTGGAAATACATACCACGTTGCTTAGGTCAGTCTTCTCCCAAGGACCAAAGAAAGAAAATGTAATGATGTGTCCAAATTAAATTTCTTTCTATTATGTAACTGATTTTAAGGATGTAGATTGTACTTGATAACATTTCTAATAAGTAGTGATATTCTGGAGATTCTGTAATCTATCTGCTTCTGGAACTACTGTTATCTGATATTTGAATCACTTCATCGATTTCCAAGTGATGGTTCTGAAGCTGTTTGATGAGTATAATTTTCTTCACACCACAATATAACTTTTCAGAGGGTTAATGAAGTGCAGTTGGAGCATTTTATTGGTGATACTTGCACATAAAATTTGATGAAGAAAGGATAATTGAACATTTTGAAAGTGGAAAAAGATTCTTAGTCATAGAGCACAACAGCATAAAATCAGGCCCTTTAGACCATTGTCCATGCCGACCTGTTTTTCAGATTAATCCCATCTACCCGCACCCAGACCATAGCCTTCTGTACTCTAATCCATATATATGTATATATACAAATTTCTCTTAAATTTTGCATTTGAACCTGCATCTACCTCTTTTGTTGGTACCCTCTGATTGAAGAAGTGCTCCCTCAGGTTCCCCTTAAATATTTCACCTTTCACATTAAACCTCTGTTCTGTAGTTCTAGTCTCACCCAACCTCAGGGGAAAAGCCTGCATCTATTTACCCTATCTATATCCCTCGGAAATTTGTATACCTCTGTAAAATTTCCACTCGTCCTCCTTTGCTCCAGGGAATGAATCTATTGAATCTTTCCCTATAACTCAGTTCCTCAAGTCCTAGTAAATCTATGTAAATTTTCTCTGCACTTCTTAAAATTTACGGATGTTTTTTCCTGTCAATGAGTGATCAGAACTGCACAGAATACTCCCAAGTTTAGCCTTACCAATGTCTTATACAACTTCAACATAACATCCCAACTCCTATACTGAGAATTTTGATTTATGAAGGCCAATGTGCCAAATGCTTTCTCTACCTGTGACACCACTTTCAAGGAATTATGGATCTATATTCCCAGATCCCTTTGTTCTACTGCATTCCTTGGTGCCCAACCATTCACTGTGTAAGTCTGACCCTGGTTGGTCCTGCTGAAGTGCAACACTGCATAAAATTCCAACTCCCATTTTCCCAGCTAGTCACGATCCTGCTTCAAGCTTTGATAAACTTCCTCAAAATCCATTGTGCCCCCAAATCTTGGTGTAATCTGCAAATTTTCTGATCCAGTTTATCACATTATCACCTAAATCGTTAATGTAGATGACAAACAACAATGGAACCAGCACCAATCCTTGTGGCACACCACTAGTCACAGGCCTCCAAACAGAGAGACCACCATCTGCTACCACTCTCTGTCTTCTTCCACTAAGCAAGTGCTGAATTCAATTTACTGCTTCATTCTGAATGCCAAATTAATAACCTTCTAGACCGGCCTCCCATGTGGGACTTTGTCAAAGGCCTTGCATAAGTCCATGTAGATAACTTGCATTGCTTTTCCTTCAAAAACCTTCCTCATAAGCACTCAAAAACTCTGTAAGATTGATTAGACACTATTTACCTTGCAAAACGTCATGTTGACTATCCCTAATCAAGCCCTGTCTATCCAAATATTTATATATCCTGCCCCTTGGAATACCTTCCAATAATTTACCCACTACTGATGTCAGGATCACCGGCCTATAATTTTTCAGGTTATTCTTTAGTGCTTTTCTTGAACAATAGAACAATATTTGTTGTCCTCCAGTCTTCTGGCACCTCAGCCGTGGTTAAAGACATTTTAAATATCTCTGCCAGGGCTCCTGCAATTTCTGTACATTCTTCCACTGTTAATTTCAGCAGTCATTTATCCAGCAAGTTTTCAAATGTGGTTTGTCAAGTAATCAAATCACAAACAAAAGGAGCAAATGAAGTTGGGAAAAGTTTGCACCCCTTGAAAAAGAATGCGTACAATCGACAAGCAACTATCTTCTATATAGGTGTAATAGTGCCAATGTGTTGAATAATGTTAACAGTTATCAAATTCTCTTTTTTTATTTTGCGTATAAAACTATCGATCAAAGAAATTTTGCAATGTTGGTCCATTTTTATGTTTTAATGGTGTAGTTTTCTAAGTATCTAAAGACAAACAAGAAGACTTCCCAGTATCAGTCATGCCAATGAAAATGGTCTCCAGCATTTCAACAGCTTTTTAAAAAATATTTTTGAATGCTTTTGTTGAGAAGAACTGTAAGCTTATGATTTGCCTCAGCAATTTTCCCAATAATGTTTCAGGTTGTCTGAGTAACCTAATGTTTAATGGTGTTACCTGAATGAATGCATAAAAATATAATGAGACTTTGCTCAGTGCGGTAGAGTCACGATGAATGTTCATCATGTAATATAACTTGCCCTTCATTATTAAACCTTGAAATGCCTCAAGGTTTATGTTAGTCAGTTATCAGCACTGTGTTTGAGCCTTCATTTCAACATCACTATGATTTCATAGACTTCACTTTTGCAAGCATGACAGATGGGCAGATACAATTTGCTTCAATAGATCATCAAGAAAAATTTCAGCATCTGAGCAAACAGCTTGATTTTTATCATTCACATTTCCTGAACTTTTGACACTCCTTATTTTTCATTATTCAAAGCCATTCAATTAAGTCTTTACTCATAGTATATGGTCTTTGTGGCTCAAATCTAAGATATGTTTCTTAAAATCTTTTTCACAGAAGATCAGTTGAAAACCCTGTTGCTGACCAATGGCAGCGAGTCTGGATATTGTATGTCCAGTGATGGAGATATTCTGTTAGTTGGAGAGTCTTGGAAGCCAAACGCCTGTACAAGCTGCATATGTGGTGACGGTGCCATTCAGTGTTTCTCTCAGACATGTCCAGCTGCTTTATGTAGGCTGCCAGTTCTAAGGAAAGGACAGTGTTGCCCCTATTGTTTGGGTAAGTAAATTGCCTTTGTGCCCCCAATACATTGAAAGCCATTTCTTCGGATAAATATTTTCCCCATCCTGTCAAGGAGAAATGATTATGGAAGGTCAGACCATGGCAAGCATTTTTATCCAGTTTCAAACACTCATGTTGTTTATCATTGTGGTGTAGTTGGATGATTGCATTAATGTCTTGTAGTGAATCATGTGACAATCCAACTAAGCAAATTCAAGAGTAATTAATCCAACTTAGTCAGTTAAAACAAAAGTCCATAACTGGAAAATAACTTAACAAAAATGGTTAGATTCTGAAGTTAAGATAAATAATAATCTTTGCTGCCTTATAATTTTGTTGATATATTTTGGAATGCACTCTCAGAGAAGTATTTTAAGTGATAAATTTGCACAAGTTTAGGATGCAGGAAGATTCCAAAGACATCTTTAAATCATCACGCATGATGAGAATGAAATTCTTTAATAAGAATTACACTTATTAACCATTTAGCTTTCTACTTTTACTTTAAATTCCTAATATCTACTCAGATTGGAATAGGGTAGGCACAGAATACAGTATATGACTACCAGATTTTGAAATGTTGGAGCATACAAGGGTACAGCTCAGGAACAGGCTTTTCAGCCTGTGATGTCTGTACTGGATATGATGCCAAATTCCCTAATGCCTACACATTTTACAAATTATCTCCAATCCTGCATTGTCATGTGCCTATTTAAAAGTCTCTTGAATGCCACTGTTATATCTGCTGCCATTACCACCCCTGGCAGTGTATTCTGAGTATTTTCCACTCTGTGTTTAAAAAAAATCTTACCCTGTACATTTCCTTCAACACTCCTCCTTTCATTTTAAAGCTATGTCCCCTAGTCTTCAAAGTATATTTTATATAATCAGGAATAGCCTGCCACCTTTAAGAAATCATGTTCATCTTAGCAAATGTCTCAATTCCATCTCTTTTGCTCTCCAGGGAGAGACTGCTAAGATAATTTATTTTATTGTGATACATTTCAGCTGGAAAGCTTTTCCTCACTTCATTTTGACATGCAACTTCCCAATGAAGAATTTATATTTTATCCAATACTTTAGCAGGTTGATGGAAAAATTACAAATGCATTCGCAAGCAGTAAAATATTGCCAGAAGTAATTAAATTTGCTGTTAGGTTGTAGATTAAAACTAGACAAATACAGTGGAGTAGTTGGTAGATTGGAAGAAAATGTAGGAATGAGTAAGTTTTGTGCATACAAGATTCCATAAAAAGTTGGAGTTTGAAATATCCTGCTGAGTTTTTGGTGCAAAATTTGTTGCATTCTCTGTGTGCACCTTTTATTTATGTTTTATTCTACTGAGGGTGAATTAACAGAGTTAATTGAAAGGGGTAACAAATAATTCCTCTTCATATGGGTTTAAATTTCTCACAAATAACTCTAGCCATATTAAAGAGGATGGTTTTGTTTTAATATGCTTTACTACTATCTTACTGAAAACTTGTTTTATTTTATTGTCAAGCTCTCAATCTTTTCTTGGAGAATTTTGTCAAGTGAGCATTAAATCAGCTTAGATCAGCTATATATTTAATGTAAACTGCCAGTACGTGAATGGTGGGTCATAACTACTGCTTGGGCCCCTAATGAGAAATGGATGTAAGGAATGGAAGCCAAGAGATTAGATTGAAAAATCAGACAAAGCTGCTGTGACTTGCTGGAAAATAATTCCATTTTTCAACCCAGTGAATCTGAGAGTGCATTCTTTAGCAGTAATAATGATTGACACCAAAATGCAGGAGATGCTCAGTAGTCTTCCTCTCTTTATGAAGAACTTCTTTCATTTATTGCCAATTTTTCCTTGTCTTAAGACATGCCAACAGTTTCTTCACCAACAACAGAGGCTGCTGATATATCACCGGAGAAGTCAACTGAACTAAAGGATAAGGGGTTACCTCCACCATCTGTTCAGCCTGATTTATCATTATTCACAGGTAAAGGAAAACTTGGATCACATGCCATTGAGCTCTAAATTATTTTCAATAAAATGAACAAAGCAAGGAATCCTCTTACAATGTTTCTAAAATTATGAGTTAGGAGTATAGTTTCAGTTAATAACTCTTGCTGTGTAGATTGGTCAACTGATGAATTGGATTTATTTATGTAAGCTCTTTTTCTTTCAAAAGTGCCATATCATGACTATTTTATTGGGTACCTAATTAAAGTGGCCACTGGGTCTTCTGCTGCTATAGCCCAACCACTTCAAGACTCAACGTGTTGTGCATTCCCAAATCCTCCTCTGCACACCACTGTTGTAACACGTGATTACAGTATTTGAGTTACTGTTGCCTTCCCGTCAGCTTGAACCAGTCTGTCGATTCACCTCTGACCTTGCTCATTAACTAGGCATTTTTGCTGAAAGAGCTGCTGCTCACTGGATGTTTTTTTTTGTGTTTCACACCTTTCTCTGTAAACTCTAGAGTCTGCTGTGCATGAAAATCCCAGATGATCAGCGGTTTCTGAGATACTCAAACCACTCTGGCTGGCACCAACAATCCTTTCATGGTCAGAGTCACTTAGGGCACATTTCTTCCCCATTTTGATGTTTTCTCTGACCAACCTCTTGACTATGGCTGCATGCTCTTATGCAATAAGTTGCTACCACATAATAGACTGATTCGATATTTGCAGGTAAAGTGGCTACTGAGTTCAAGTTTAATTGTCATTCAACCATACATAAATATCCATGAATACAGCCAAACAAAACAGCATTCCTCCGGGGCTAAGGTGCACAATACAGTACCAATAGTCAAACACAGCACAAGACACACATGCTACTTATAAGACAGCAGTAAAATACAGTCACACAAAACATAGTCCAAGTCCCTGAGGCATGTGTGTGATTGGCATTGAGATGGTTAATGAAATAATTAAGCACATTACTCCAGTGTGTTGCTATAGTTTCTGTGACATCATTCCCCTCATCCCAGCTCAGCCAACAAATTTATAATGTATCAACCTGCAGCTGGTCTGATTTAGTTTCCCTGATGCTCTCAAGGCAAATCCTGAATCTTGGATCTTATGACTGTTGATTCCTTCTACCTTCCAAGCTGGTGGACTAAGATAGGGACAGGGGCTGTTACAGACTGTCTGTAAGCATTCTTGCTGGGCAGGATATGCCATTGGAATCAGGGTTGTTGAGCTAAAGAATTCAAGTATCCACTCCTACCATTGAACTGTACAGCAAGTTCACACTTAAAACTTCCTTAGAACTTCCAGTGACAACTTCCCATTAGTACCATGGTGTGTAAATGCTGTAAAGGGGACCAGAAGAAACTCCTCCTACGAAACAAGTGGAAGAATGTGGCACAGTACTAATCACTGTCCTCTGGTTTAGCCTGTTACCAAACCTGTGAAAACCCTTCTATTTGAAATCTCATCCACAGTCAGAAACATTTAAAAGCCAAAAAATAATTAAAATTGCTTAAATGATTAAAATGTTTTAAGGAAGTAAACAAGAACTGTAAGTTTTAATAGCATTTAAAATAATTGAATTCAGTTAAATGTTTTTATTAATTCAAAGAACTTTGAAATTATTAAAACTTACGTGTGTCATTAATATCTATCTCTCTATTCGAATGAATGGAGGTGCTCTTCCAGCTCTAGTTCTAAACTGTTTGGGCAACTTTCTCAGCGATGTGCTGGAGAAATGCCACAGATTTATGTTCCACTTCAGAGGGAACACATGCCCGCTAGTTCTGGGTTAAAGCATTCACGTGCACGTACTTGGAAATCCAATGTTTGGTGACACTTGGGAAAATAACTACAATTCTGTGCGGGAATGTGGTCAAAGAAAAGAGTAACCTACCCAAAGCCGGATGTTCAACAAGCTAGAAACTTGGGTAGTACTTGGATAGAGCTAGGAATCATCAACAGAAATGTGAGGACTGCTTTTGCCTCTGGATGCATTGCTGAATGATCAATGGCTTGTGGTAAACGGCTGTAGATAGCAGTGCAGGGCTAAGAAAATAAGTCACTTTAATAGAGGTCTTGTTTCAGATATTATTCAGTCAGCAAATTGCAAATAAAGTTCTACTGCTCAGGAGAATCTCCGTTGATAGGGATAACCTTGTTGAATGACAGAGTGCTGCAGTGCATCAGTAGTTAATGTGCACAGCAACCACTCTGCATGTGTTGGAAAGAATAAATATGCATATTAGAAAGAGGGGATTTGGAACAAAGCTGACAACTTTTTTGGAAAAGCTGTATTATGAAGTTGTGGCAAGATTGGGAATGGATCAGGAACCAACACTTTTGTGGATTTTGCAAAGGACATGGCGTTTAATTAGAATAAATAGGTGCTGATAGCAAAGGGCATGAAGGTTGCAGAGTGTTAGTGGATCAGAAAGTTACCGTTTCAGAGGGAAGGTGAATAGACACAAGAAACACTGCAGATGCTGGAACTCAGCAAGTCCTGATGAAGGGCATCAGCTCAAAATGTTGACAGTTTATAATCATATGTAACCATATAACAATTACAGCACGGAAACAGGCCATCTTGGCCCTTCTAGTCCGTGCCGAACGCTTACTCTCACCTAGTCCCACCTACCTGCACTCAGCCCATAACCCTCCATTCCTTTCCTGTCCATATACCTATCCAATTTTTTTTTAATGAAAATACCGAACCTGCCTCTACCACTTCTACTGGAAGCTCGTTCCACACAGCTACTACTCTCTGGGTAAAGAAGTTCCCCCTCGTGTTATCCCTAAACTTTTGCACCTTAACTCTCAACTCATGTCCTCTTGTTTGAATCTCCCCTACTCTCAATGGAAAAAGCCTATCCACGACAACTCTATCTATCCCCCTCATAATTTTAAATACCTCTATCAAGTCCCCCCTCAACCTTCTACGCTCCAAAGAATAAAGACCTAACTTGTTCAACCTTTCTCTGTAACTTAGGTGCTGAAACCCAGGTAACATTCTAGTAAATTTCCTCTGTACTCTCTCTATTGTGTTGACATAATTCCCCTTCACTGCGTTCCTCCAGCATTATGTGTGTGTTGCTCAGCCACTTACAATGTTAGTGAGAATGAGGAAAGAAGAACTGAATGGTAGTCATAAATACTCCCCCAATGCTGATAAGGAATTTTAGAGTTTTGACCCAGAAACAATGAAGGAGTATTTTATGAGATGTTAATTGGTGAAATTTAGTTTTGAATGAATTCCCACAGAACAAACACTGCTGCTTTTACAGGAAGTGCAGGGTGAAAGTTGCAAATTCTGGACACAATATGGGTCACATCTTGGTGAGTTGCTGCAGTGTATCAGTAGTTAATCTGCACAGCAACCACTCTGCATGTGTTGGAAAGAGTAAATATGCATATTAGAAAGAGGGGATGTGGAACAAAGTTGACAAACTCTTTTTTGATTCTTTGCTTTTTCTTTGGTTGGCTGGCATGATTTTGTTCACAGTTTAGTAATTACAATGTCTTACCTCTTGTATGTTTTCCTTATCGTGTCATTGCAGCAGCCACTGAGAGACCCCCCAAGCAAACTGAAATGGCAATAATCTACCAGTCAGCAGCATGGGTCCTGGCAGCCATACTGCTAACAATCATCACGTTTTTAATAGCCACACTCATAATAAACAGAAAGAAACAGTGGTTCCAGATGCCATGCTACCATGCACCAACAAAGGTAAGAAAATCAAACTCTATAATCAATGCAAAACTGGTAAGGTGCAGTAGAAAAAAAAATCATAAGGATATCCTATGCCCATTATCTTTGCTGGTGCTACTCAGTTCAGTTAAAACTTTACAGTCTATTCTTTTTATGAATCTGCAGTGTATCATAAGAGTCAACCTAGCGTTTTGCTGGTTCCAGAGCATTTGTGGAGATTAGCGCAGCTTTATCTATTGACATGAAGTGACACTAGTTCACTGACTGTTTTCTTGTATTCACTGTAGTCTTAAAAATTAAGATAAAAACTGAATTGAGCAAATTGGTACTACAAAATAATTGTAGTTTAAATATTAATTCACCAGTACTGAACTTGGAAGATTATGCAAAGAATGGATTAAACTTGTGCTTTCTTAGTGAATCTGTGCAAATTCAGCAGTCAAGTTCAACTCTAGATCATGAAAGTTGATTGAGTGATGTGCCAAAGCAGAGGTATTACATATCTGAGTGGAGAATTGTCACAATTCACAATTCTGACCAATATCTGGTGATCACTTGGGGGGGTTGGGGGTGTGAAGCTTTGAATGAAAAGATCGCATGAATATCATGTCTTCATCACATTCTCAAGATTGAATGTTTAACGACCACTCCCAATTTAGGCTCCTATGTAAAAAAAAATTATTACTAGAAAGATTTAAGAATCACTGAAATGAATCCATGAGAAAAAAAGGAAGGAAATGTAAGAACAAATTGATTTGCTCATTCATGCATAAAAGTTTAGAACATGTAACATGGAAATCTACAGCACATTACAGGCCCTTCGGCCCACAATGTTGTGCCGACCATGTAATCTACTCTAGAGACTGTCTAGAATTTCCCTAGTGCAAAGCCCTTTATTTTTCTAAGCTCCATGTATCTAAGATGCTCTTTAAAGACCCTATTGTATCTGCATTAAGTATACCGCATTAATGTACAAGAATTAGCTTCTTGTGTTCACAAGTGAAGTCAGTATGGTGCCTCACTGATTTTTGATTTGGCACCCCTTATTACTGATATAGATATCCAAACTTAGAGTAAAGGTTCTTCAAATATCTATCTTCAGTGTGTTCAATGTGAGGTTTTCAAATTCAGAACCTCAAGATATCACAGTGCTAATTACCTGTAAATGTTTTGGGGTGTAGTCACTGTTCCCATGCAGCAGCCAGTTTCAAACCAGAAACTTCAATGGGATATTATTGTTATTACTGATGTTGGCTGAATGATGAATATTGGCAAGAACAGAAAAGGAGAACTTCCCTGCAATACTTCAACATATTCCCATTTGATATTTTTCCCTTTTTGACGGTTCTTCAGTTTAACACCTTATCTACGCGTCAGTGTTCTTGGGACTGCACTGGATCACCAGCCTGGATTTTATACTCAACTCAGTGAACCACAAGAATGGAATTGAAAGTGCTGCCAATTGATTCATAGCTACAACCTTAGCATTAAAGGATATTAAAGGCAGATTAGTCAATTAAGTCAGAATTGTATGGAAATTCTTGAGCTCACAACATTCAGAGTGTCAAAGAGACTTTTATCAGCTTCTCTTGACATTTTATTTGTCTGGTTAAAATTCCAAAACAGTTGAGAAGGGAATGTTCAATGGATTGATTGAGTACCTATACTGCACAATATAATAGGGAAAATATTAGTCTGTGTGATTAGAAATGAGATATTGGTTGGTTATGTGCTATTATTCTGCAACTGTTTCAGCTTCACCTGTGGTGATGGCCTCTGCCGAACTAAAGGATGTGAATCTATCTAGAGCCACCTGCTCCTATTATTCATTTAGTTCTCTAATACTATCCATGGGCTACAGTGCTTTGAACAAATCTGTTGGTCTTCAAATTCTAATTACACATCCATGGATATTTCTTTCAAAAATGAGGTGGAGAAATCCTTAATGCTAAAAATGGGAGCCACAACTACACCTTTTTAGAAGGCTATTCACATAATCTTCAGGTATTTGGATTTTTTTGTGGGTGATGACCCCTCAAAGTAATTAAGAGATTTGCCAGTATAAGCAAAATTGCTTCAAAATACTATTAATAAGGAATAAAATGGTAGGTTAATTAAAATAAGGTGGGGCAGTAATTATTATGTTCAGTTGGTTTCAATGATCAGTTTCACACATACTAGCCTGAATTACTACCCTAGTATATACCACTTTGTACCATGAAAGTTGGAGAATCAGGGCCAAATCTATGCTTTTTTAATGTTGGACAAACTGAAACTACTCTGTTAATAGGGAAGAAGCACATCTGTTCTATGCCTTCATTCAGGAAAATGTCTTTGAGATGTCATTGTTTGTGTATCTACAAAATTAGTTGTGAATAACCTAAGTATTTAATACCAGCTCAGAAATGCTTTCATATAATTGTCTTTCATCTTTGTTTGTGTAACAGACGCAGTTTTTGAAAAATCCAGTTGACAAACAAACTGTGGTTTACATGGACTCTGTGAAAGGAAACAAAATGCACAGCGTTAATAACTGCTGCAGAAAGGATCTAATGGTGGAAGCAGATTCCCAGTACAATGAGAAATACCGTGTGCGTGCAGAAAAACAAACCAACAGCCAGCAAAACAAACTGCTTGGATAGAAACATGAAAAAAAAGTTGGCTTCTGAACTGATGGAGACTTGGCAATAATTCAAAGAGTGTGCTCCATTCACCAGCCTTGCCTCTTCTGGTTTCCATTATATTTTGAGTTAATGATTCCAGCTTGTTATCTGTGTATGATTCAGGTACTTGCAAAATAACAGTTACTTTGAAAACCACGTCTTTATTGCCTTTCCTGTTCACTTAAAATACCCAAAAGAATTAATAGAAAAACTTGCCAAAAAATAGTAATCAAGCCAGAAAACAAACACCAAACTTCTCAGTATTTTTGTACAGTACAATATATAGGGGGGAAAGTGTGGGGACAATGTATCGGGAGGAGTAAGCCTTTAGTCAGTTACTGTAACCACTTTATTCAAAGAGTACTTAATCAAGCAATGGCTGAATTAAAATTGTCCCCAATGTTATAGAATAAGCATTTTCAAACACAGGTGGATTTTAGCTTGTTTAAAATTGATGTTTTGGAAATGTGGTAATGGAATATATATTTCTTAATGCCCTAAGAGAATATTGTAGCTTTTTTCCTCGTGCAGGAGAAATCTTTAAAAATTATCTTTCATGGTGACATTTTTCAGCACTAGTGAAAAGATAAATTACTGGGAACCGGAGAGTAGCTGTAATGTAAGCTGACACTTTATTCCACCTCCAGAATACATGCAAAACAGTAAAACTTTCATCAGCCTTTGGAGTGGTGGAATTCCTCATCTATTCCAAGACAGCACTGTAAATGCCAAGAGGGATGGACAAATAGTCAAATAGGAAATGAAAGATACCAAATTATTGCTGCAGAAATATACATTTAACTATAGTATTATTAATGTTACAGTTAACATTTGCTATGACAGTGATTTACATGCTGTATCAATTCCTATACCTGTACTCTATATTTTCATTGTGTTGAATGTATTCACAATTTTTGTTTGTGAACAGACTGTCATTCCAGTTTGTAGAAGGAATTGAACTGAGCATTGCTGCTTTATCTGACTGGTGGTGACAAAACTCAATATAAATGCCAAAAGCAGGAAAAGCTAATGTGGGAAATTTATTATCAGGTTTAAATTAAAGGTATTAATCAAATCTCTGAGTGAACCCTAGTTCACCATCAAGGATAAGATGGGTGGCAGAACAAGGAACAGAGCTAAAATATTGTTTAATCTGGTTGGAGGAGGATGGCGTAAAGGAGTTGAATATAAGCAGTGTATGAATAATGAAAAGCACATACCTCCCCAAACTGTTCTAGCTTCACCCAGGCTTAACATGCAGGCTTTACCCATTTACAGTGCTCTAGATGGCTGAATAAAAAGTATTTCAAAATATTGGTGGTGTTTTGAGGTGTCAAGGAAGAGTGAAATGTTGTAACTACTCTATGGTTTAAAATGTGGGAGCACAGGGAATATGTTGGTAAGCTGTGGCACTTTGTAGTCAACTTTACTAATAACATTAAGGATTTTAAGAAAAGCCCTATTGATACCAGGCTGTGAGCGTACAAATTCTTTTAAATTGTAAGAAGTTTCAAGTATTTTTGTAGATACTTAGTTTGCAGATAATTGAGCAAAAGGGAGGAGAGTTTCTTAATTTATTTTTTCAGATAGCTTAATTTATTAATCTAAGTAGAATCTGTATAGAAGAATAGCAGAGGGCTTAACAATTCTGTTTACTTCTATTTGTTACTGTGATTTGTAGTCCAATAAGTTGAGATGTGGCAAAGCTCTTCGGCCATGCAATTTTGCTGGCGTGTTATGCTGAGATAATTACCTGATCATATGCCTTAAAAACCTGTAAACCCCTTTGCTGTACTTTTTATGTAAGTTCTTAATTTTTGTTTAACTCTTTACTGTTGATATATAGAGATCTAAGTTGCTTATTTATTTACAACAATGTGTAGTAGCACTTGTAAATGCACATGGCCTAGCAGCTGAGTTGTAACTAGTAAGAAGGCATTTACTCATTTAAATAAATTTTGTTGTGGAAATTGTCTGAATCTGTGGTAAGGTATTTTCCAAATTTGCTCTGAGAAAAACTAATCAAAAAGGAAGTAGCATATATATTATAATTTGACATCCGAGCCACCAGGAAAATATTTACAGCATTGAGAAATATATATTTCATTATCAAGGGTAATACTCAGCAAGAAGAAGTTTTTCTGAGTACCATTTTGAGACTTTCAGTGTGATTGGGCCTTGTTTTGAAGTATGTTGCAAAGTGAACTGTCTAACTATATTAATAATTTTCAGTCAATAATCGATTGGTAAAATAAATAGTCAGTGTCCTCACTGGAATTTGCATTGAAATTTACTTCTTTTGCAGAATATTTTGGATTTTTTGTATTGCCATTCAGTGTTACTCGAAACACATAAATTAATAAGATCATATTATATACTGCAGGAGCAGAACCGGACCACCATTTGGCTGTTGAATCTGCTTCACCATTCAATCATGGCTAATATTTTTTCTCTCAACCTGTTTCTTCCACTTTCTCCAAGTAACCATTTACCTTCCCCCTTATCAATGAAGAACCTGTCAGTCTCATCCTAAGTCTTTGTGGCAACAAAAATCACCACCTTCTGGATGAATAAATCCCCCTCTTCTCAACTCTAAAGAAACATCCCTTTATTCTGAGTCTGTGCCCTCGGATCCTAGATTCTCTTACTAATGGAAACATTCTCTCCACATCCAATTTATGTGCACCTTTCAGCATTTGGTTGGTTTAAGTGGAATACCCCCTCATTCTTCCAAACATCATTTGCAGAGCCATCAAACACTCCTCATACATTAAGCCTTTCCTTCCCGGGATCATTCTTTTGAACCCCCTCTGGACCCTCTCCAGCACCCGCACATTTTTCCTTGGGGGGGGGGGTCAAATTATTCTCAATATTCCAAATATGGTCTGAGCAGCACCTTATAAATCCTTAGCTGTACATCTTTGCTTTCATATTCTAGTCCTCTCAAAACAAATGCTAACATTGCATTTGCCTTCATTAATATGAACTCAAACTGTTAGTCAACTTTAAGAGAACCCTGAACAATGACTCCCTACTCCAGATCTTAATATAAGCAATGTTTCTAAAATAATCCTTTTTATTTTTCAAAACTTTCCACCCATCGCCCAAAATAATTTATTCACAGTAACTGAGTCCTTTGCTGAAACACATTGAAGGAACTGTAAACTTCATTTTTAGTGCCTTAATACCCCCAGAATCTGTCAGGCAAATGGACAAGATTCACAATATAAGTGTCATTGCAACCCTGTCTGTAGGCCAGAGAGAGCCAGGTTTGACGAGATACCCAGTAAACATATTCCCGAAACCTGGAAATGGACAGTAGCTTCTTCAAAGAAACTACAGGAAACATGTTTCAGCAATACCACCAATTAGAGGCTTGCTCCTTCCTCTGGTGTATTGTAGAGATGTTAAAAGTCCGAGAAATACTGTATGAGAATATTGACGGTCAATCTTTGTACCAGAATGGAAGATTTAGATTGGAAGGAGAATGAGAATGAGTACCTGCAAGGGAAATGGGAAATTCCTGGAATTCCAAAGCACCAAAGGAACCAACACAGAAAGAGACTTCCAGCTGCCTTCAACTCATGTTGCTGACCCCATCAGAAATTGTGGGGCCACGTAAATTGAAACTGCAGATAATAATATGCTCCGAAGGCTCGGAGAATATGTAATTAAAAGATGAACTGATGGTAGATTGGAACACACAAAATACTTAGCAGAAATGGGAGAAATCAGAGAAGTGAGAGGAGAAAGTGGTAAAGGAATATTCTCAGAAGAGATGCAAAGACACAGTAAAACAGGAGCAGGATATAAAAATTGCTGTAAAACAAGTTTGGCGGCCAACTCAAAGAGAAGCAATACATTTCAGGAAGCCACTTTTGATGGCTGTGTAATGGATGTTAAAAATTGCAGGGAAATTGTTTTGATGTTAAGAGTCAAAGCCTCCTATGAATGGTGTATATCATATATGAATGGATGTGAAATGTGATATTGAATGCCACAAAACGTAATGGCTGCAGCAGAGCACTCCAGACAAGCAATCAGCTTCCCCCCATGCATGGTCCTGTACTCACATATGTGCACCTTCATTGAAAGTGTAGCACCTGAACCTTAAAATGAAGTCTGATTTTGGAGAGTGGAGGCTTTGAAGATGTTGGCTGCTGGTTCCATCATAAGAGGACTCAGTTCTTTGCACCTTGCTATGCATTAACTTGGAATTGTTGAAGATAAGTGTGGAAAGCTTGTGAGAGATAGGTCAATCTTAATAGCTTAAATGATATCAAAATATCCATCTTACTTTTTGAAAGAGCCCTCTATACAAACCAATGCATCTAAGAATCATCCAACAGAGTCTTTTTAAGGAGAACACCATGGAAAACAGCTTTCTCCATTATGTATGCTGATTTCAGAGACATATATGGCAAGAGATTATATCAGACACAGAATCCACAACACATTGGTTTCCATGGGTTGAAAGGAAAGATAGGTACATTTTTAAATATTCTTAATAATTCTACAAATGTTCTGATAAGTCATTAGATTTTCTTTAACTATTTAAGTAAATTAATCTATAAACTATTTTCCTAGATTTGAAATATTTCTGAAACATTTAAAGACCTTAAGAGTATTGATGGTCAAAAAACCTAGGGAAGGGATTGCCAGCTGTTAAAGATTTCCAGTGGAGTTTTGGCAGCTGCAAGGATTTGTCCTGACTCACTTGTCACTCCATTCATTCAAAGCCTTACCATTGTTTGAGGCCTTGCCACTGGACTCTGGTATGTTGAAGACCAGAAAGGTAAGCCAGCCATTCCAAGCTTGGGTGAGGTAAGTTTGACTAAGGATTGAGTGAGGGGAGGCAAGAATGGGTGGCAGTCCACTCTAGTAAAATCATTTTTATTACATAACTTGAAAATTATATATGTGTAAATTTCAATATTTAAAGATGACAAAATTTGGAATTGATGAGCAGAAAGAATGAAGAGAATCAATATAGCCCATGCAAAGTTCCTGATCCCAAGAATAAGACCATAAGATATAGGAGCAGAATTAGGCCATTTGGCCTATTGAGTTTGCTCCGCCATTTCATCATGGCTGATCCATTTTCCCTCTCACCCGTATCTTCTGCTTCTCCCTGTATTCCTTCATGCCCTAGTTAATCAAGAATCTATCAAACTCCACCTGAAAAATACCCAAAGACTTGGCCTCCACAACCACCTGTGACAATGAATTCCACAGATTCACCACTCTCTGCCTAAAGAAATTCCTCCTCATCTCCTTTCTGAAAGGATGCCACTCTATTCTGAGGCTGTGTCCTCTGGTCTTCGATACCCCACCACAAGAAACATCCTCTCAAATGAGGCCTTTCAACATTCCATAGATTTCAATGAGATCACCCCTCATTCTTCTGAATGCCAGTGAGTATAGGCCCAGAGCCATCAAACGTTCTTCATATGACAAGCCTTTCAATCCTGGAATAATTTTTGTGAGCCTCCTTTTAACGCTCTGCAATGTCAGCACATCCTTTCTTAGGTAAGCAGCCAAAAGCTGCTGGCAGTATTCTCAGTGAGCCTCACCAGTGCTTTATAAAGCCTCAACATTACATCCTCACTTTTATATTCTAGCCCTCTCGAAATAAATAGCACCCCTGGATGTATATTAATGAAAATTATAAGATCTGTTGAGAGGAAAAATGATGAAACATTTGGATTTTAGGCTTTATAGATAAAGATATGGAAGACAAAAGCAGGGAGCAATGTTGATCACAACTACAATATCCCATTCTGTTGTGGCCATTGCACAATATGGGGAGGATGTCCTGATACTAGAAATGGTACAAAATAAATTACTTGAATGGCTCCAGAAAGGAGGAAATCTAGCTATAAAGTTATACTGGAGAAGCTGAGGTTGGAGCAGGAAAGGTTAAGAGAGGATTCATGAAGATAAAGAGAGAAGAAACATTCCCATCAACAGTTCAAGTTCCTGGGATATAGATTCAAACATATGGGGAAAGGTGCAAGTATAATGAAAGGCAGCACTCTTCATAAAGAGAAGTGGGTCTAAACTGTAAGTTACAACTTCAGGTATGGTGTAAACAAGTACTAATAGGATTTATGAGAAGGAAATAGATAGGCACTTGAGGGGAAATAATTCACAAGGGAGAAGCAGGGGAATTAAGTCTGTATTGCTCTACAGTGAGTCAGTATTTGCCCAGTGGGTAAAATAGCCTCCTGTGCCATAAGAATTCAATGATTCACTGTTGGCTAAAATACATTAGTAACTGTGTACAAGGCCCAACATTCCTATACTTCGTCATTCAATAAGTGTAGATTGTTCAGATTTTTTTAAGTAGAGATTGATTCAGGTTTACTGTTTGAACTTTTCACAGAACCTACAAACAAACAGGACAAAGCCATTTATGTATGTCTTCCAGTCATTTTTAAAATCACATACCGAATCGATTAAATCATTTTTTTAGGATTTATTTTGTACTTTCCTTTGCTCTTCTATTCTTGTCGGAGCTTTGAATTTAACTGATTCTCATGCCCAGCCATGCAGTCAGGCGAATTTATGCTGTGTGACTCAAGTTGGGCAGTATGAGAATAATATTAGCAAAACACATCATGTACATGTTGTAGCATAAACCTGGTCAGACATCCTTTTCCTTCTGATGTTTTCCACCCATGAAAAAATTGAAAAATGTAATTAACTGATAATGTGGAGTAACTACTTCAAAGCATTACAGATCTTTCCTCCAATTGATTCAATCAATCTGCTTTGATTGGCCAGATTAACTCATTCAATTCATTCACAGATGTTTGTATTGTTACCGTAATCTGCTTGCCCTTATTTATTGTAACTTGGTTTTTTTCCCACCGGTATGTAAGCACTTAGGCATATACAGTATTGCACTAGTTAGTTACCACAATATATTCAATTATAAGTTCTTCTGCCTGAAACATTCAGCAATAATTATTGCCAGGGGAAATGTGTTTTGAATTGCCACCTCTCTCAGTTTTTGCAATATTACAATGAACCTAAAGATATTCAAAATCTGAGTTCAGCTACTCTGGGAAACTATACCACAGTGCTTTCTGTTCTCATATCATAGCTTCACAAGTTTTCCTGCTGTGGGGCGACTCAGGTCTTTCATTTGACAAGACTGGCAGCACACCTATACACACGCGCGGAACTGAAAATGGTCCATTCCTGCTAACTCATCACTGCAGCTAAAAATTACAGTCCACTTCACTGAATTTCAAATTACCTTTTCAATAACCAGTACTTATGCATTACATAGAGAGCATTTATTTGTTTGCTTTAATTGGGAGATAGTCATTGGGCCTAATGTGGCTTATTGTCTGAATATTTTAGCAGGCTATTAATTCTTAAGCTGGAATTAGAGCCACAGCACCTTATGACAGTGCAGTGGTGCAGCTTAAAGTGCTACTGCCCCACAGTTCCCGGATTCAATTACTACACTACATGGGCACTCACAACATGAAATTTGTACATCCTCCTTGTGCCCACATAGGTTTCCTCCAAGTTCTCAAGTTTTCTTCCAAGTCACAAAAGTAGGTTTACTTGCTAATGTAAATTATCTTTTGTATACAAGAATGCCAAGAGAGTCACTGGGAAGTTGATTGGCATATAGGGGAGAATCTGCTACAGGGATGGGACTAATGGGAATTCTATTAGAGAGCTGGCAGAGATCCAAGCAGCTAAATGACTTCCTGTGTCTTAATAAAATGATTCTTCATGATGACTGACATTAGTAGCAAGTTATCAAGGAGTCATACAATATTCTAATTCTTCTATGACAGCAGAAGAGAATGCAGTATAACCAAATCGAGAAAGATATAAAAACATGGAGGTGGATTAAAGAGCAAGTAAGATTGGGAAAATGTGAAAGGATAAACAAGGAGGCAACAGTGGAAGGGTGTAAAATGGAGCAAGAGTTAGCCAACGCACACAACAGGAAGTTGGAATTAATGCAGTTAGGATACCTGAGAAGAAAAGAAAGGAAAATATAATTTAGGATTTTGGAACAGCGGGGGAAGGGTGAGAGTTTCAATGCTGACCAAATGCTCTGCTTCTCCCCAGGGTGAAGGACTTGTAAATGGTCAAAATCAAGTTCAAGGGGGTGGCTTGAGTCATCAGGGCTCTCGACCTGACGTTGCCTGACCTCAACAGATGCCAACCTGTCAGATACATCGTCTCTCTGAAATGTCTCCACACTGCGCAAAACATATATGATGGATACTGTAATGTATGCATCTGTTTCTTTTGAAGCAATGACACCCCCCACTTTAGCACTACGTGTTGATCTGTTGTCTACGCGTGTGCATTGTTCTCTCTCTCTCTCTCTCTCTCTCACGGCAATGTGAATACACTAGTTAAACCCATCTTCTGCATGCGTATTTTTTTACTCAATATGTAGCTGTGCACAGACACAACAAATTGGCGACAAATACGAACCTGAATGTCAGAAAATATCATGAACTGCAACGACAGTCACGGCATGATTACAGGACAAAACAACAAGAGTTAAACAGTACAGAGAAGTCAGTCACGCACACTAACAAACGCATGAGCAACAGTGAAAGATGCACTGAATTTAAAGGGAAAATAACGTGGCAATGGTTTCATTCAGAAAAATTGACAAATTTGATAGCACAAATGAAGCTTAGGGGTCATATATTGAGAGCATTGAGCTGTATTGTAACGCGAACAACATGGAAGAGCAAAAGAAAGCCTATACACTTCTTAGCTTAATGGGTGTAAGGAGGTACAGCCTCTTACATAACCTTGTAACCCCTGAAAAGCCAGCAAGCAAGACGATCAATTGTTACAATCTTACAAAATCACTTGAGCCCTAAACCACTGGTAATAGTTGAGAGATTTAGATTTTACAAAAGAAACCAGTCAAATGATGAAAACATTTCGGAATACATTGCAGAACTGCGCAAACTTTCCCAATACTGTGACTTTAGAGAGATGGACTTTCTGATGCATTAAGGGACAGGCTTGTATATGGCATGCGTAGTTAAAGCACTCAAATGAAAGACAGACAGACAGCTGACCTTAGAACTGGCCTTGACCATTACAATATTGTTAGAGACTGCAGCAAAGAATGCAGCTGTACTACAGAAAAGGAGGTTAGAATGTGAAATGCACAAATGTCCCTGAATGGTGCAAAAATGCAAAGATGTTATCAATGTGGCAAATCCTCCCGTGACGCAAATGACTGTTGGTTCAAAGAAAGAGTCACAGGCAAGGCCACATGGAGAGAGAGTGCAAGGCAGACAAAAAACACCAAGTGGAAAGTCACAAACACAAATGCAAATGCAGAATCAGGCAACGTAAGGTGTCTGTTGTAATCAGTTCTCAAGGTGAACTGTCATGCCTAGAACTGCATAGTATAACTGAAGCAGATCACAAAATAATATGGATCACAATATATATGTCTGGCATAAAGCTGAAAATGGAGCTGGATACAGGGTCAGCTTTGTCCATGATTCCAGCGGATGACCACAACAGACTGTTTTCTCAGCTACCTTTAGAGAAGACCTCAGCGACGCTAAAGACCTACACAGATGAAAAAATGTCTCCCAAAGGCAAACTGGAAGTAAATGTGGTGTGTGGAGGCCAAACACAGCAGTTAGAGCTTTAAGTATTGAAAAGTGTAGGGCCAAAACTTTTCGGACATGAATGGTTGAGAAAAATTCAACTAGACTGGCACTCAATCAAAGCTCTCAGTATGGCATCAACAGGCAACTGCAGCCCAAATGGTAGAACTAACCAGAGACTGGCACAGCTGCTTAATGCTAATGAAAAGGTGTTTGAGACAGGAATTGGTAAACTCAAAGGCATGAAGGCTAGAACTGAACAGGATGAAACAGCAACACCAAGATTCCATAAAGCATTCCAATGCCTTATGCACTACGTCCTAAAGTGAATGCTGAACTGCAGAGCTTGAAGGCGCCTGGAATTCGCTCCAAGGTTGAGTGGAAGGATTGGGCCATGCCTATTGTCCCGGTGCTCAAGAAAGGGAAGGCTGGAGCCATTCATATATGTGGGGATTTCAAAGTGAGCATCAACCTGGTGCTGCATACTGTGCAGTATCCCCTGCCATGAATAAAAGACATTTTTACATCTTTGGCAGGCGGGCAGAGGTTTTCAAAGATTGACTTGTCACAAGCCTATCTGCAAATGGATGATTGAGGAGTCAAGCAGGAAGTTCCTCACAATCAACACTCACAAGGGACTGTTCCAGTATAATTGTCTCGTCTTTGGCATCAGATCAGCTCCAGCAATTTGGCAAAGAGCAATGGACCAAGTGCTCCAAGATATCCCAGGAACACAATGTTACCTTGATGACATCATTGTGTCTGGCAAGAATAATGCAGAGCACCTCCAGAAGCTTGGTAAAGTGCTTACCAGGCTTAGTGAATATGGTCTGAGTGCGATGAGAGAGAAATGTGAGTTTTTCAAGAATGAAATCCCAGTATTGTGGACATGAAGAATGAGAGGAGATATTATAGAAACATATAAAATTATAAAATGGATAGATATGATAGAGGCAGGAAAGCTGTTTCCACTGGTAGATGAGTCTGGAACTAGGGGACATAGCCTCAAGATTCGGCGGAGTAGATTTATGATGGAGATGAGGAGGAACTGCTTTTCCCAAAGAATGGTGAAGCTGTGGAATTCTCTGCCCAATGAAGCAGTGGAGGCTACCTCAGCAAATATATTTAAGACAAGGTTGGATAGGTTTTTTGCATGGTAGGGGACTTAAAGGTTATGGGGAAAAGGCAGGTAGGTGGAGATGGGTCCATGGCCAGATCGCCCATGATCTTATTAGATGGCAGAGCAGGCTTGATGGGCCAGATGGCCGACTCCTACTCCTATTTCTTATGTTCTTACATCATTGACAAGCGTGGCTTACGTATATCACAAGAGAAGATTGAAGCAGTGCTGCAGGCATCCAGACTGGAAAATGTGTCACAACTCAGGTCATACTTGGGCCTTATAAACTACTACCACCAGTTTCTCCCAAACGTTGCTACAGTGCTGCACCCATTGAACACACTATTACAGACAGGAGCAAAGTGGGAATGGTCAGAAGGATGTGAAACAGCATTCAAGGAAACAAAGAGACTAGGAACATCAATGAGCTCCTCACCCATTATGACCCATCCCTACCCATCAGACTGACTTGTGATGCATACCCTTATGGCATTGGAGCCATTTTGTCACACGTTATGAAAGATGGATCTGAATGCCCAATTGCATATGCTTCAAGATCACTGACAAACGCAGGTCGCAACAACGCACAGATCAACCGAGAGGCCTTTAGTCTAGTATGGGGAATAAAGAAGTTTACAGACAAATGTTTACGCTAGTGACATATCAACAGCCTGTTGTGTCCATTTTCAATCCCAGGAAGGGAATTCTAGTGATGACTGCTACCTGGTTACAATGGTCACTATTCCTAGGAGCCCACTCTTATGACACAGACTTCAAGGGTGCCAAGCAACACAGCTATGCTGATGGCTTGTCATGTCTTCCACTATTGGCAACTGAAGAAGAAAAGTCTTCATCCTGTGACCCAGCAGAAGTGCTCCACACTGCAATGGTGGACCAGTTGCTGGTTACAAATTACAAAATACAAAGGGAAACAAGGAATGACCCAACATTGTCAAAAGTCTATGAAATCACCATGCAAGAATGGCTAGCTCAAGGCAACCCTATGTTTCTAGAGTTCTCAGTCAGACAAGACCAACTGGTGGTACGTCAAGGAACTCTGATGTGTGGATCTCATGTTGTAGTTTCCTCTGAACTGCACCAGAATGTTAGAAAAGGACACCTGGGTACAGTCAAGATAAAGAATCTTGTCTGGAGCAATGTATGATGGCCAGGAATAGATACACAGATTGAAGACTTGGGGAAGAAGCTGTTCAGGATGCCAAAATCTTCAAAATGCACTCCACAGGCACCATTACATCCTTGGGAGTGGCCATTGTCACCATGGCCATTCATGGACTCCATGTTTCTGATTGCTGTTTTTACCCATTCAAAGTGGCCAAAGGTTATACCAATTAAGTCAACCACCTCAGCAAAGACTCCATTCTGAGGACTGTCTTCACCAGAAATGGCTTACCAGAACAAATTCTGAGTGACAATAGACCACAATACACGTCAGAAGAATTCTGACTATTCATGAAGAAATATGGCATTAGTCATTTCAAGTCAGCTCCTCACCACCCAGCAACAAATGGTTTCAAGAAGTCTTTCAAGAACTTTCAAGAAGTCCATTAAAGTGACAGACAAGGAGGCTATTTCTCTACAGCACAAGGTGGACAAATTCCTTTTTCGGTATCAGAACTCTGTTCATATGATGACAAATCAAACACCTCCAGCGCTGTCCATGAACAGGAATCTGAGACCTCGCAAAGACCACCCAAAAACTCATCCACAAAGGAAAGTGCAGAATAAACAGTTCAGCCAGCTGCCAGTGAAGCACGCAGGAGTTTCAAGATTGGACAGGAGTCCAAGCGCAGGATGACTGAGAAGACAAGTGGACATCTGGTGGGATAGTTGCAAGAACTGGACCACTGATGTACACAGTGGATATTGGAGATCAGACATGGAAACGTCATGTGGACCAGATATTGGATGCTCAACCGAAGAACACACCTGAGTTGACTACATCCAACAAGATGGACACGTTACAGCCTTACCTTCAGTGATGATCATGTCACTAACAACAACGTGACACCGGAAGCTGAGAACGTTGTCTTAGACAAGACACCTGCCAAACCCAATGCCACTCCACAGGTCCAGAGGCATTATCCTGAAAGAAACAGAGTGCCAGGCAAAAGACTGAATCTTCAGAACTGTGAAGTTAGTTATGAACTGTTATTGTGAAAGCATGTTTATTTGGAATATGGGTTTATGGAAAGGAAATTGAATGGTTTGTACAGATACAGTTTATGTTGCATTAACCTAAAGGGGGGAATGTAATGTATGGATGTATTTCTTTTAAAGCAATGACCCCAATGCCCCAGCACTACATATTGATCTGTTGTCTACGTGTGCAGTTCTCGCTCTGTCTCTTGTTGCAATGTGAATACACCAGTTAAAGCCATTTCCTGCATCTGTGCTTTTATTTAATTGATACATAGTTGTGCAGACACAATAGATGCAAGTTAAACAGTACACAGTTAATACCACAGAGTATGTACTCTACAATCTGCCACTAACATGTGTCTGAACTCATAATGCCTGCTGTATTCCTTTGCATCTAATTGTCACACCGAGGCACACACATTTACAAACACATATGCTAAAATACAGTTCCCGGAACAAGTACAGACACCTCACTGGTATCCCAAACCTTCAATAACCACCCTTGGTAACTGGCGGTCCCATCTCACCAAATGACCACACAAAGTTTAGTCTCTTACATAAACACACATATGAACACACACACCACATCACTTTTATTTTCCGGTTCAGCTCTCCGCTGAATACCTCACAATCCCATGTAGCCACTAACATGAAGAGGTGCAAGTGTGAGTGCTAATTTTAAAAGTACTCACCCACTTGTACTGCTGTGATCACCAGCGGCATGATGGGTCACTAAAAGGTATCCTGGACGAGCACCCAGTGTTGTGGCATGACAAAGTCACAGAAACAGTCTCCTTATTCAACAAAATAAGAGACAGCAGACATCATATTGAGACCCCTTTCGGAGGAGGAGGCCTGCTCAACCCAACGCTACACAATATTGTTTGTGCTAAAAATCAAAGGGCAATTCCATATTTACAATGCATTCACAATGCTTCCTTTGAACTACTCACAACCCTCACATCTCCCACTTTGCTCCCACACCACGGGCAGCCAAATGAATTTTAATCAGCATTGTCTGGTCTTCCCATTAACTGTGATTCACTATTCTTAGGAACACATTGTTTGCAGCTACATTTTAAGTTTAATCTACATTCCCTATTCAGATTTGAAGATTGGTGGTTGAAATTATTTGCTGTATGTGCCAACCCCAACACTGCCCTAACAATAAGGAAATGTCAAGAACTGGTTGAAAAGAAAATGGAAAGAAGATAAAATTGGAAGTGGGTGAAGTGGAAGTCAGAAGTAGAGGGTGACTCTAAATATGCTTTTTCACAATGTGTACAACTTACTTAGTGAGCAAGGATGTTACCAAATCAACCATGTAATTCAAACACTCACCTCAGCTTTGACATTGTAGTGTGTGTTGGACAGGGCTGATGTTGTATACATTTACTAACTCAACCTTTCTAGTCAACCTTTCTCTATAGTATGTGGGTCAATGACTACTTGTGCCACTTTCTTCATAAACACCCATACTCCAATGCATAGCCCTCAGATGTCACTCTCTTGAAGTCTTATTTGTAGATAAAATGTTTATCTAAAATACGCTAGGCCAGTTTCAACAGTTGAACCCTGTTTTCCTCATGGAACTGCTTTGGAGAATTCTTCAGAAGCTTTTGCTCTCATTGTTACATTGATATTTTGAGGCCCGTTAACACCTTCACACAACTGTAACATTTTTATCTCTCCTGAAAGCAGTGAGAACTGCACCAAACTTAGCTTGCTTAAGAGATTGTGCTCTCCCAGAAAAAAGGATATCGATTTACCACTGTGTTGTGCAGCCAAGCAGACCTTATGCCCTTTTGCTGCTACGTACCATAATGTGTTCTTGCACAGTTAATATTTTCAAAAAAAAGTAAATAATAATCACCACAGAATTTCACACATTCAGGCCAACACTTTTTGAACGGGTAAATATGTTGACATAACATAGCATATCTCATTTGATGATATATCTGTTTTTTCTTATTCTATTGACAGTATTTTGATTCAGAGAATTAAATGAAAAGTTCACAGAAACTTGCCCAAGGATTGCCAACATCTGTTTTTCAAGCATCTCTCAAAGGACTACCAGTTTGAACTTTGGAATAACTTAGCAGAACATTGAACACATTGTTGCATAAAGACACTAACACACAGCAAATGAGTAAACTTTACACTTAAAGACTTGACTTGTTCCAGTTCTGCTCAGCATGCCAATAATATACTGTAAATTACTATCCTTCTTCTAAATGTCTCTGAAGAATTATTAGACATCTTACTGCAGTGTATCAGCACATTTGACATAATGGAATCAGGACACATTAACCAGTGTATGCTACTACTCATAAGGTTCAGTGGCTGAACAAATTTGCCTTTCCTTTTTGGTCAAAGGATGAGTAGAGATCTTTTTCATATAGTTTTTTGCTACCACCTACAGGCTAAAATGAAAATCACCACAAACTTTGCAGAGTGCTGAAGGAAAGTCTAGTAAAAGCAATGATTATTATGTAGACTGAGAGAACGTTCTGTGGCTGTGAAATAATTATGAAACTACAAAACTGTTACTAATTCCTAGCAACTGATTAATTTAATGCAATTGGAGATAACTCTTGCTTTCAAATACTGGCTGTCCATAACCATTTTATTGACAAGTACAATGGTCACTGTGCCCACATTTTCCACACTGACAAGAGTGATACAACTTTGAGAGCTTGGTGCATTATTAATGCTGATAATTCATCCATTTGCATCATCCCCGGTGGCATTGAAAGTCCTGATGTTAAGCATGTTTATACAGAAGAGTTGGTGCCCTGTAAAACTTTTGGTTTGTTCCCTCCTGACAAATGATGGCATTTAGGAGTAGGTTGTGACATCTGTATGTAGTTGACAACACCGAATTACTCAATGACATCTTCCTGCTTGGTTAAGGGGAACTGGCTGCTTCTACTGACTTCAATTTCAGAAGTAGACTTATTATGTGGTAAAAGTACATACAAAAGGAATAGTGCGAAGAAAAACTTTACATTCTTCTTCAGAACATCATGCTGTGTAAATTTAAGGAGGGTTAAAAACCAAACATAGCATCATTACCATAATGTAGCCCCGATAGCTGTTTCATCATTCAAGAGGCTTCCCCACCCAACTCCCGCTGCACCTTGTTTAAAGGAGCCTAGATTGTGGTCCTTCCCCACAGAGCCTTAATGTGGCTGCACTGAGCATCGTTCAGTACTAAGCCTGTGCTCAGCCAGTCTACAGTGTTCAGGCCTTAAGATATAGGAGCAGAATGAGGCCATTTGGCCCATAGAGTCTGCCCTACGATTTCATCATGGCTGATCCATTTCTCTCTCAGCCCCAATCACCTGCCTTGTCCCCGTATCTCCTCATGACCCAACTAATCAAGGATCTATCAACCTCTTCCTGAAATATACCCAATGACCTGGCCTTCACAGCTGCCCGTGGCAACAAATTCCACAGATTCACTATTCTCTGGCTAACAAAATTCCTCCTCATCTCAGTTCTAAATGGATGTCCTTCAATTCTGAGATTGTGTCCTCTAGTCTTAAGACTCCCCTACAATAGGAAACGTCCTCTCTGGATCTACTCTGTTGAAGCATTTCATCATTCGATGGGTTTCAATGAGATCTCCCCTTATTCTTTTGAATTCCAATGAGTACAGAATCAGAGCCATCAAACTCTCCTCATATGATAAGCCTTTCAATCCCATAATAATTTCATAAACCTTCCTGACAGACACCTGACTGTGTTGGAAGATGAACGAGTTACTTCTACTGGGAGGCAATAAAGTAAAAAGTCACTTCTGACCTCCACCACCAAGTCATGCTCTCTTCTCACTGCTGCCATCAAAAAGAAGGTACAGATGCCTCAGGACCCACACCACCAGGTTCAGGAACAGTTACTACCCCTCAGTCATCAGACGCTTGAACCAAGGAGGAAAACTTCACTAGACCATCACTGAACTGTTCCCACAACCTATGGACTTACTTTCAAGAACTCTTCATCCCTTGATCACAATATATGTAATGCTCATTTATTTATTATTTTTATTATTTCCTTTTTCTTTCTTTTTGTACTTGCACGGTTTATTACACTCTGCACATTGGTTGTTCATCCGTCCTGCTGGGTGCAGTGTTTCACCGATTCTATTCTGTTTCTTGCATTCACTGTGAATGCCCGCAAGAAAATGAATCTCAGGGTTGTATGTATATGGTAACATGCATGTACTTTGATAATAAATTTACTTTGAATTTTGATCACCAACAATTGGCTGCTCAATCTCTTCTCACCTCGGCACAGGAGAGAACATGGAGTACGCTAACCTGCACCCTGCCCGCCCAGTAGAAAATTAATCTGAAAGGGTCAGAGCTGTGTAAATGTAGAGACTGCCACAGAACGCTTCCATGTACAGTATCTGGTTGTTCCATGGCCCTCCGTAATGTTTTGTACTTTCAAAACATTAGACTAATTCAAAGGAAGATATGGGAATCTGAAAATGCAGGTCCAGCTTCAAGTTTACTTTAGCAAGGTGCGTATGTATCACACAGGAGCACAATAATGTACACAATTCATGTATTTATACATGTAACCCATAATGAATTATTATAATGAACAACAACACGTAATCAAACTATATATATATATACACACACACAAGATCACTCAAATATTACTGAAATATTAAATACACAACACTCCTCCCTGCTTAGCTACAAGCTCCAACGCAATAGAGAATGCATCTGAACTATATACACAGTATACTATATAATGCAGCTACTATACGCAGACATCCACAGCGTAGTAACTTTTAAATCGTCCCATTCAGGCTTAAAGATTTAACTACTGTGGAGACTTTCTTATTCTTGTAGGATAGCATTTTTCCTGACAAGGGGGTCACTCTGCTTGGCAGGTGAGACTTGTGGTTCTGAAACAATCTCAGGTTCCGGGGCCTCCTCCTCCGTGATGGTTGTAGGAATTGACTCTGAAACTGCAGGAAGTGGTTCTGACAGCTCTGGACACATTTCTTCTTCTTCCTTTTCCTTCTTCTAGTTTTACATCTTGATCTTGGGAAGGTACATTCAGTTCATTGGAGTATTCTCTTATTAATGCTTCTATGCTCCCTTTACGATCTGATCTCTTCTCTTGGTTTCCACATCCACATCATCTAACGAATCCTCTGTTTTCATATCTCCACTGACTCCTTTCTTTTCATCCTTCCATTCATCAGCAAGACAGTGGTCTTTGCATTTTTTCATCTCCCTTTTGAAGTTCATGCATTAACCTTAATGCACACAGAGTAGATTCTGCTTGTTTATACGCACAAAAGCCGAATGTTTGCAACTTGTATGCCTTTAAATCCAATGCACTTAGCAAAATTGCTACCTTCCTCTCATTGGCTATTTGATTTGCTTCAAAATACTGTTCTAATAGTTCAGTATACATAAGCCAATTACCCATTGTGTAATCAAACTCATCAATTTTTCCAACATAGCCAGCCATTTCTGTTCCCTTTTTTATGATTAACAACCAGTACTCACTCTTTATAAAACTGTGAATTCTTCAATTCTCTGACTTTTTAAAAACTCGATTGTGTCTTCCCTTCCAAAGAACATGTGCCTTTTGTAACTTGACAGCTCTACATTACTCAGGTATACAATCACCTACGTGCAGGGCAAAGGGTTAGATGCCTGCCTGGTCAGCTTAGATCAAGAAAAGACCTTCAACAGGATGTCACACATGTACAGTGGGTTTTGGGAAGGTGATCAAATATTGCATCCAGCTGCTCTGCATAGATCTGTAATGGAGTCCAAATTAATGGGTGGAAGAAAGATAGCTTCCACATCAAGTCTGGAGTTAGGCAGGGTTGCCCACTCTCCCTTATCTTGTTTGCATGCGACATAGAACCTTCTGCAGAGAAGACAAAGGCTGATGTTACCAGGCAGTGGAGGCACACAAATTAAAACCTCCCTGTACACAGACAATGTCATTATCTCCTGCCCAGATCCATGACTGATTTGCAGGCTGATCAGCATATGAGACCAGTTTGAGATGGCATCAGGGGTCAAGGTCAACCACAGGAAAAGCAAAACAATACTCTTCGGTAACTGGACCAAGCATTCCCATCTCCACTTCACTGTCAGGCCTGACTGCACAAAAGTGCTGGGGATCTGGTTCAGAGGGGCTCAGGCATGTACGAGGGGCAGTCTTATGATGGTTATGGGGGATTTCAAAATTCAGGTAAATTGGGGAAATCAAGTTGATGCTGGATCCCAAGAGACGAATTTGTAGAACGCCAATGAGATGGCTTTTAGAGCAGCTTGTGGTCAAGTGCAATAGGGAAAAGGCAATTCTGGGTTGAATGTTCTTTAATGAACCAGATTTTCTTATGAAGCTTAAGATAAAGAAACCCTAGGAGGCAGTGATCCTAATGTGATAGAATTCACCCTGAGTTTGAGAGGGAGAAGCTAAAATCAGATGTATCAGTATTACAGTGGAGTAAAGAGAACGTCAGATGCATGAGAAAGGAGTTGGCCAAAGCTGATTGGAATGGGACACGAGCAGGGATGACGGCAGTGCAGCAATGGTTGGAGCTTCTGGGAGTCATTTGGGAGATATTGGATCACTTCATCCCAAAGAAGAATGGGCTTTCTAAAGGGAGGATGAGGCATCCATGGCTGACAAGGGAAGTCAAAGCAGCTTTTAAAAGCCAGCAGAACACAACTAAAAAAACAATAAGGATAGAAAAGATGAAATACGAAGGTAAGCTGATAATACAAAATAGGATACAAAACATTTTCAGATATATATTCAAATTTATTGCCGACTGACTGTACATATATATATATACAACCAAACAAAACAACGTTCCTTCAGACCACAGTGCTCCCATAATAGATACATCACACACAGCACATAAAATAAAATAATATTGCAAATAAGTTATTAAAACATAATGCAAGGTGCATGTGGTAGTCATCTCAGATAAACATTAAACAGTAAACAGCTTGCTGTCCCAGTGAAGAGAGCCTTGGTTGTGGCAGGGTATTCACAGTCTCACAGCCTGAGGGTTCAATAGGTTCTATAGGTACATTTAATATCAGAGAAATGTATACATTATACATCCTGAAATTCTTTTTCCTCACAAGCATCCACAAAAACAGAGGAGTACCCCAAAGAATGAGTGACAGTGAAAACGTTAGAACCCCAAAGCCCCCCCAGCTCCCCCTCCCACGCACAAACAGCAGCAAGGCACTAAACCCCCCCAACAAGCCAAAAAGCATCAGTGCCCCCCCCCACTGAGCACTCAAGCATGCAGCAAAGCATCAATAAAGACACAGACTTGTAGTACCCAAAGACTACTCATTCACCCAGTAATTTGACATACCACGGGCTCTCTTTCTCCCTAATAAGGGGAAAGAGGTGTTCCCGTTTCACAGCAAGAGTGGAGACACAACAAACAACTCGCTGATTTACAAGTCTGCTGTTGCATTGCTTTTTCTGAGCTCTGTGCCCAGAGGTTCGGCCCCAAATCTCAGCTCTCTGGACACACAACCACCGGCAGCTAGCCTGCTGCTCCCAATGCTCCGTGTTCTCCCTCAACACCTCAGTCAGGGACACCGGCCTAGAATCAGCCCGTCTCCAGAGCCGCGAAAATCCGGCACCCTGAAGGTGTGCTCGTCTTCCAGGCCACGTCCTTGGGATATCAAAAAGTGGCCGATCGTGAGGCCCTGAGAGCCGATCCCATTCCAAAGTTAGAGTGCAACTCCAGGTCGGGGTCTTCAAAATAACCTCGAAAAGGAAAAAAGAGATATCAGAGATAGAAATAGAGCTGTTTCTGAAGATGCAAGTGTTATGATACCAGCCCCCTCCTTTGCGAGAATCGCAAGAGCCCTAGTGAAGGGGGGGGTCAATGACGCAAGAGAGAGAGAGACGTGCTGAATAGCCACAGGAAATGGGAGAGAGAGGGAGACGTGCTGAATACCACGTTCCACCGGGATGCAGAATAAAGCGACCCTGACTATTGTCTCATGAAGACCACGTGTAAAGCCCTCGGGCAAAGTGGGCTGGTTGAGAGAGAGATTGACACCTGCGATCCCGTGAGGAAGTATAAAGGAGGGTCTGGGGGGGACGACCCCTTTAGATGCACCAAGGAGACACGATAGCGATCCCGTCGTAGCGGGAAGCCATTTTGAAGGAAGCCACGTGCGTTAGATTCCAAATCGGGAGTCTGTGGCTGGAATCACGGACAATCGCTTTGAACTAACAACAGGAAAGCCTGCTCTCCTGATTCCACAGCTTTGCTTCGTAAGGACCTGGGCAAGTGTTCCTTTTCTCATCAATCTCTCTCTCTCTCTCCAACATGGGAAACTCAGCGGTTCCCAAAAGGCTGAAGCCTGCCGACTTTTGAATGACTGTTATATTTTTCCAAATGGCCAAGATATTATCCCCTAGACAACGATAGAGCTTATTTCTGATTGATCATTACTATACCTGCGCTTTAGATTGAGTATTGACGACTTATGGTATCTGAATGTTTGTATTAACCTTCCTTTAGTGCCCCTTTATAAATAAAAACGTTTAAAAATGGTACCATCAGACTTCAGTGGACCTCTCTATCTTTGCTGGTAAGTAAGTGATCCAGTTACGGTATACGTAACACAAGCAAAGGAGTTGCCATTTAGCACCATCATAACTTCGCTCTGCCACTGTTACGCAGTCTGGCAGTCCTAGTCCTGATGCTCCTGTACCTCTTTCCTGACAGTGGTAGGTCAAAGAGATTGTTGGATGAGTGGTAGGGGTCCTCAATAATACTTTGGGCCCTTCAGCATACAACGCTCCCAATAAATGTCACTAAGAGGGAGGAGACCCAGTGATCCTCTCTGTGGTTTTTACTGTCCTCTGTAGGGTCACATGGTCCAATGCCTTGCAGCTTCTATATCACAGAAGACAAGTTACAGATGAGGCCAACCACTGTTGTATAATCGGAGATCTTGATGATGCGATTTGAGCTGAATTTGGCAGTGCCGTCGTAATTCAGCAGCGTGAGCAGCAGAGGGCCGAGCACACAGCCCTGCGGGGCACCAGTGCTCAGTGTGCTGGAGCTTGAGGTGTTGCTGCCATTCTGGACTGACTGGGCTCTTTCTGTCAACAAATCCAAGATCCAGTTACTGAGAGGGTTGTTGAGTCCCAAAGAGGACAGATTACTCACCAACCTTTGAGGGATGATTGTGTTAAACATTGAGCTGAAGTCAACGAACAACATCGTCGTGTATAAGACAGCATTTTTTAGGTGCGACAGGACGGAGTGGAGGGCCGAGGTTATGACATCATCTTTGCACCAGTGTGAGCGGCAGACGAACTGGAAAAAGACCAATGTATCTGGAAAATGGGATTTTATGTGGTCCAATACCAGCCGCTTCATGATTGTTGAGGTCTGTGCCACTGGGGGGATAATCGTTTAGGCCAGTTATCATCAGTCTCTCAGGCACCAATAACACTGCTGTCTTGCAGCCTGCAGGAACAGTGAACTGCTGCAGAGAAATCTTAAAGATGTCCATTAAGACTAGACCTCTGTTAGCTGGGCCATAAAATCCCTCAGCACATGGCCAGGTATGTTGTCCGGAGCCACAGCTTTGTGTGAACTTACTGGTCCTCCTCACTGTGGCTGTGATCAGACGCCATGCCTGTTCCACAAGGGGGAGAGGGGGCTTTCCTCAGTGTCACATCATTCATCACGTCAAATCGTGCATCGAAAGCGTTCAGCCTATACGGAAGGGAAGCGTCATTGTCGTTGACTCGCAGGGTGGACTTGTGGTTTGTATACCTTGCCACATGCACCGCATGTCCCTGGTGTCACAAAGGTGTCTGTGAATTTTCTGTGAGTACTCACGCTTTGCCTTCCTGACAGCTCGGGAGAGCACAGCTCTTGCTGACGTTAGAGTCGTCCCATCCACCGATCTGAAGGCAACATCCCGATCCCTAAGCAGCCCACCAACCTCAGCGGGTCACCGAGCAACACACACAAAATGCTGGAGGAACGCAGCAGGCCAGGCAGAACTATAGAAGAAATTACAGTTGACGTTTCAACATTTTTGATGGCCCGAAACATCGACTGTACTTTTTTCCAGAGATGCTGCCTGACCAGCTGAGTTCCTCCAGCATTTTATGTGTGTTTCTCGAATTTCCAGCATTGGCAAATTTTCTCTTGCTTCTCAGCGGGTCACCCATAGTTTTTGGTTTGCTGTGGCAGCATAATGCTTAATCATGATATATAAAGAGTAAACTGGAGGCAAGAGTGGGCATCAACCCCTGGAACATAATGCTGGAGAGGTAGTAAGAGGAACAAAGAAATGGTGGGTGAAATTAATATGTGAATATGATGATGCACCATCAATAACTCTCGGAGACGGGAGGCGAACAATAGGCTTTTATTAGCATCAGAAGTGACCACATCTTGGAGACTGAGGGAGGAGCAGTGCCTCCAATCGCCTTTATACAGGGGTCTGTGGGAGGAGCCACAGGAGCAGACAGCGGGGGGGGGGGGGGGGGGGGTGTCCAGACAGGTATACATAGTTTACCACATATGTGAAACTAAATGTGTCAGTCTGCACTGTGGAACACACGACAGTATGTCAGAAAGCCTGAGCGTGTTGGGGCAGAAGTGTGTGTAAACGTTATTACTAAGAAAAAGCTGCTTTGGAAGCTGAAAAGTCTTCAGGTAGATAAGTACCTGGACTAGACAAACTACATTCCATGGTTCTGAAAGAGGTAGCTGAAGAGATTATAGAGGCATTAGTAGTGACTTTTCAAGAGTAACTAGATTGTGGAATGGTGCCAGAGGACTGGAAATCACAGATGTCATTCCACTCTTGACAAAGGGATGGAGGCAAAAGATAGGAAATAATAGCAACACACACAAAATGCTGGAGGAACTCAGCAGGCCAGGCATCATCTAGGAAAAGAGTAAACAGTCAACTTTTCAGGCCGAAACCCGTCCGCAGTACTGGGGAGAAAAAGCCAAGGAGTAGATTTAAAAGGTGAGGGGAGGGGACAAAGAAACACAAGGTGATGGGTGAAACCTGAAGGAAGAGGGAAGAAGTAAAGAGCTGGGAAGTAAATTGGTAAAAGAGACAGAGGCCATGGAAGAAAGAAAAGGGGGGGAGAAGCACCATAGAGAGGCGATGGGCAGGCAAGGAGACAAGGTGAGAGAGGGAAAAGGGGATGGGGAATGGTGAAGGGGGGGCAATACTTGAAGTTCGAGAAATCGATGTTCATGCCATCAGGTTGGAGGCTACCCAGACAGAAAATGAGGTGTTGTTCTTCTGACCTTAGTGTGGCCTCATCATGACAGTGGAGGAGGCCATGGATAGACATATTGGAATGGGAATGGAAATGGAATTAAAATGGGTGGCCACTGGGAGATCCCACTTTTTCTGACAGATGGACATCCAACGTAGATTGGGAGACCGCTTCACCAAGCACCTATGCTCCATCTGCCTTGTGTTTCTCTCTCCCCTCCCCCACCCCCACCTTTTAATCTACTCCTCAGCTTTTTGTTTCCAGTCCTGCCAAAGGGTTTTGGTCAAAAACATCGACTGTACTCTTTTCCTAGATTCTGCCTGGCCTGCTGAGTTCCTCCAACATTTTGTTTGTGTTGCTCGGATTTCCAGCATCTGCAGATTTTCTTTTGTTTGTGACAGGAAATAATAGGCCAGTTAGCTTGACCTCACTGTTGGTGAAGATGTCAGAGTCCATTTTGGGTTTCAGGGTACTTGGAGGCACATGATAATACAGGCCAATGTCTCCATGGTTTTCTTAAGAGGAAATCATGCCTCACAAATCTGTTGAATTCTTTGAGGAAATACAGTAACAGGCCGGATAGACAAAGGAGAGTCGCCAGATGTTGTTTACTTGGATTGAAGACTGCAAAAGAGGCTACTAAACAAGATAAGAGCCCATGGTATTACAGGAAAGATACTAGCATGCACAGAAGATTGGCTGGATGACAAAAGAGTTGGGAAAAAGGAGACTTTTTCTGATTGGCTGCTAATGCTCCAGGTTCTGCAGGGCCTCGTGTTAGGTCTGTTTTTTCACATTGCATGTTAATGATCTGGACAGAATTGATAGTATTGTTGTCAAGTTTGCGGGTGATACAAAGAGAAGCGGAGGGGTTGGTGTGTTGAGGAAGTAGCAGATGGAAGTAGTTGAGGTAGTCTGCAGAAGGATTTGGTTAGATAATGGGAATTGGCAAAGAAGTAGCAGATGGAATACAGGTGACAGATGTATGTGCAGGGGAACACTTTGAACTTTGTGATCATTTGTCATTAGTTTCAAAATAATTATGGAGAAGGATAGGTCTGGTCCTTAAGTTGAGATTCCAAATTGGAGAAAGACCAATTTTGATGGTATCAGAAAGGATCTGGCAAGTGTGGACTGGGACAGGTTAGCTTCTGGAAAACATGTGTTTGGTAAGTTTGAGGCCTTCAAAGGTGAAATTTTGAGAGTACACAGTTTGTATGTTCCTGTCAGAATAAAAGAATAGCAGGTTTAGGGAATTTCAATTTGTGAGAGATTTGAGGCCATGGTTAAGAAAAAGGAGGTGCATAATGGGTATGGACAACAAGGAACAAATCAGGTACTTGAGGAGCAAAATAAAAGCAAGACAACACGTAAGAAGGAGATCAGGAGGGGAACTCTGGGAATTCCAAAGTTTGAAGTTCAATTCCAGTGCTATGTGTAAGGAGATTGAACATTCTCCCCCTTGACTGCATGGGTTTCTTCTGGTTGTTCAGATTTCCAACCACAGTCCAGAAACGTACTGGTTAGTACGTTAATTGGTCATTGTAAATTAATGATTGGGCTAGTGTTAACTAGGTGGGTTGCTGGGTTGTTCAGCTTGTTGGGCCAGAGACTGTATCTCTAAATAATCAAAATAATTAATTCATTAAAGAAGGCATGGGGTTGCTCTAGCTGGCAAGGTGAAGGAGAATCCCAAGGGTGTCTATAGATATAGTAAGAGCAAAAAGATAGCAAGGGACAAAATCGGTCCTCTTGCAGATCAGAGTGCTCATCTATGCACAGAGCCAAAAGAGATGGAGGAGGTCTTAACGTTTACATCTGTATTTAATCAGTGGTGGACACAGAGACTATAAAAGTGAGGCAACACAGCACTGAAGTCATGGACCAAATACAGATTACAGAGGAGGTGGTTTGCTGCCTTGAAACAAATTAGGGTGGATAAATCCCAAGGTCCTGACAAGGTGTTCTCTCTGGCTTTGTGGGAGGCAAGAGCAGAAGCTGCAGCACCCTAATAGAGATATTTTTAAAATCCTCAGTCGTGGGTGAGGTGCCAGAGGATTGCAGGAGAGCAAATGTTTAAGAAAGGCTCCAAGAATAAGCTGGGAAGCTATAGGGCGGTGAGCTTTGCGTGGGTAAGTTGTTGGAAGGTACTCTAAGCGACTGGATATATGAGTAGTTGTATAGATAGGGACTAATTAGGGATAGTCAACATGTCTTTGTGCATGGTAGGTTATGGTTTAACCAATCCTATAGCGCTTTTTAGAGGAAGTGAAAAGCTTAAGGGGGATCTTTTTCATTCTGAAGGAGGTGAGAGTGTGGAACAACCTAATAAGACCATAATAAGACATAGGAGCAGAATTAGACCATTTGGTTCATCGAGTCTATTCTGCCATTCAATCATGGCTGATCCTTTTATTTCCGCTACTCAACCCCAGTTCCTGGTCTTCTTCCCGTAACCTTTGATGCCATGTCCAATCAAGAACCTATCAATCTCTGCCTTAAGTACGCCAAACAACCTGGCCTCCACAGTTGCACATGACAACAAATTCCACAAATCTACCACCGTCTGGCTAAAGAAATTTCTTTGCATCTCTGTTTTAAATGGACGTCCCTCTATCCTGAGGCTGTGCCATCTTGTCCAAGACTTCCCCCATGGGAAACATCCTTTCCACATCTTCACTGTCTAGGCCTTCCAACATTCGAAAGGGTTCACTGAGATCCCCCCTCATCCTTCTAAATTCCAGCGAGTACAGACCCAGTGCACTTGCCTTCCTCACCACAGAATCAACCTGCAAGTTAACCTTTATAGAGTGTTCTGCACAAGGACTCCCAGGTCCCTTTGCAGCTCAGAATTTTGGATTTTCTCCCCATTTAGGAAATAGTCTGCACATTTATTTCTACTACCAAAGTGTATGACCATGCATTTTCCAGCATTATATTTCATTTGCCACTTTCTTGCCCATTCTCCTAATCTAAGTTCTCTACATCCTACCAGTTTCCTCTACATTACGTGCCCCTCCACCAATCTTCATATCATCTACAAACTTGGCAACAAAGCCATATATTTCATCATCTAAATCTTTTATATACAGCATTGAAAGAAGTGGTCCCAACGCCGACCCCTGCGGAACACCACAAGTCACCGGCAGCCAACCAGAAAAGGATACTTTTATTCCCACTCACTGCCTTCTTCGAATCAGCCAATGCTCTAACCATCTTATACCTGGAATACCACTGGCTCTTAACTTGGTAAGCAGCCTCATGTGAGGCACCTTGCCAAAGGCCTTCTGAAAGTCCAAGTATACAGCATCCCTTTATCTTTCCTACTTGTAATCTCCTCAAAGTATTACAACAAGTTCATCAGGCAGGATTTTCCCTTGAGAAAACCATGCTGGCTTTGTCCTATCTTGTCCTGGGTCACCAAGTTCTCCATCACCTCATCCTTAACAATTGACTCTAACATCTTCCCAACCACAGAGGTCAGGCTAACTGGTCCATAATTACCTTTCTGCAGCCATCCTCCTTTCTTAACGAGTGGAGTAGCATTTGCAATTTTCCAGTCCTCTGGCACCATGCCAGAATCCAATGATTTTTTGAAAGATCATTGCTAATGCTGCCACAATCTCCAACGCTACCTCTTTCAGAACCCTAGGGTGCAGTTCATCTGGTCCAAGTGACTTGTGTACTTTTTGGTCTTTCCGTTTTTTGAGCACCTTCTCCCTTGTAATAGTAACTGCACCCACTTCTCTTCCTTCACACACTACAACATTGGGCATGCTGCTAGTGTCTTCCACGGTGAAGACTGATGCAAAATTCTCATTTAGTTCATCTGCCATCTCCTTGTCCCCGTTACTGTTTCTCCATAGGGTTTTCCCATAATGGACTGGGCTGTATTCACCACTTTCTGTGACTTTTTCTGTTCTTGAGCATTGGTATTTCCATTCCAGACCATGATACCATCAGTCAGGAAATATACCCAACAGTGATCTCATCCTGATGACCTCCTTAGTTTGTGGCTGGATCAAGCTGTGTATGGATCCAAAATTCATGGGCACCAAGATAAACAACATTATGAGGAGTATAGGTAGGATTAATGCAGACTTTTTCCACTGAGCTTTGGTGAAACTAGAGCTAGAGGTCATAGGTGAATGGTGAAAGGTGAAATATTTAAGGAGAATCTGAGGAGGAACTATTTCACTCAGATGGTGTCATGAGTGTGGAACATGAACCAGTGGAAGTGGAGGAAGCAGTTTCAATTTCAACATTTAAAAGAAGTTTGAATAAGTACGTGGAAGGGGCTAGTATGGAGGGCTCTGGATCAGATGGGACCTTAACCCTCCATACCCCTCCCTTCCATGTTGATGTAACCATGTTTAAACACAAGCCTATCAGGCAGTGGTCAGCAGGGAATGTACTACAGGCACTGCAAGACAGGGACACTATTAATTCTGTGGGTTTGTTCACTCAACAAAAGGGTCCAAACCACCTGACAGAGAACTTCAACGCCAGATTTGACCGACAAGCATCAATGCTTCACTTTGCTGGTGGCAAGTGAGGCCCTCCAAATCAGAGCCTTCCTGTATCACCACCAGTGTACACCACCCTCAGGATGGCTGTGGTGAGGGTGAAACAGTCACCCACCTCCCTGCGGACTGTGGATTTGCCAAGTGGGTGCTGTTCCTAATGCAAGAGTTGTGTCCCAGTTTATCCCAGCAAACGCATAACAGAGGACTCTGATTTATGGACTGTTCCTAGGTCACACGCTGAGACAGACATCTAGTACTGCTGGAAGGTCATCAACTCAATAGAAGATGCCCTTTGATCTGTCTGAAATGTGTTGGTCCTCCAGCATAGCAAGATATCTAAGGGAATGCAGCAGATTGGGATAGTTCGGTCTGCAGGAGTACATGCTGAGGGATGCACTGACACTCAGTGAACCAATGCTGAGGCTCTGAGGGGAAGGACCACAGTCTAGGTTCCTTCCACACAGATGGCAGAGTTGGGTGGGAAGCCTCTCAAACAATAAAAAGGGGTATCACCTCAGGAAGCCATGTGAGTGACAATGGTGCGACCTTTATTTGTGTTCCTTTTGCTACTACTGAATGTAATGATCTTGAATGTAAAAGATTTTTTGCACATCCTTTTCCTTTATATATAATCTTTTTTATTATGAATAAAGTTAATTTTTGAAATTAAAAAAGTTAGCAACACCATAAGATTTACAACATTCAGCAAATTCCAGGTGTATTCTTTATCTTCTAAATGCCTTCCATAATTTCCCTTTCCAGTCACATCTGTATTTGAAATCAGTGCCCAATAACAATAATTCAGCTACATTTCCCGTGTAGCTGCATGCTTGCTTCAGCATGGAACTCACCAACCCAGGAAACTGCACACCTGGCCGTCTATAACAGGCCTATTTATTATGTTTTGACATGTATCTGTTGACAAGAACAAAGAACATGGGGTTAATTTTCTTGGGCCTCTTTCATTCATGCTCTTAGTCTACAAATTGCACCAGATGTTGTCTTAAACAGAAAGTGTCCTGTATGCTCTTAAATCTTGCTATTGCTTATTTACCGCATGTGACATGGACACCGTTGGCAAGGCCAGTGTTTATTGTCCATTCCTAATTGGTTACTGAACTGTGATATGTGTTTTAGAGCGCAATTAAGAATCAAACACGTTGCTTTATTCCTTGCAAGATGCTGGTCAACCAGACAGCATGGCAATTGGATCATTTTACCTTCATCATCATTAATACTAGATTATTATACCTAATTTTATTTAATTACCTTCCTTAGTTGTAATGGGTTTTGAATTCATGGCCCTGGGTTTGAGCAGCACAGTGGAGAAGTTAATGGAACGGCAGCCTCACAGTGCCAGGGACCCGGCTTCCATCCTAACCGTGAGACCCGTCAATGTAATGTTTGCATACCGTGTGGAGTTCTTCCTGATGCTCCAGTTTCCCTCCACATCCCAAAGATGTTCAGGCTGGTAGGTTAATTGGCCAGTGTAAATTCCCCTTGCTGTGCAGGTGAGTGGTAGAAAGGTGATGAGAATGTGGGGAGAATAAAAAATACCTGTGATGAATGTAAGATTCATTTTAATAGGCAGATGGTGATCAGTGAGGACTTGTTGGGCCAATGGACCTGTTTGCATGCCATTAAGACAGTAATACTGTGTGAAAATGCCATGCTTCTGGCTATTAGTTCAGACCATTAACCCACATAGTGAGTATTGAACATTGTTGCTGCCGAGAGAAGGAAACAGGACATTCAGCATGAAATCGTGCCCTGGTTTTAAGAGAATACCACATCTGTAAACATCAGAATCAGAATCAGCTTTGTTATCTCCGGCATGTGACATGAAACTTGTTAACTTAGAAGCAGCAGTTCAATGCAATACATAATCTAGCAGAGAGAAAAAAATAATAATAAATAAACAAGTAAATCAATTACATATATTGAATAGATTATTAAAAATGTGCAGAAACAGAAATACTGTACTGTATATTTAAAAAAGTGTGGTAGTGTCCAAAGCTTCAATGTCCATTCAGAAATCAGATGGCAGAGGGGAAGAAGCTGTTCCTGAATCACTGAGTGTGTGCCTGATGACAACAGTGAGAAAAGGGCATGCCCTGGGTTATTTTAAGCAACATTTAATTTCCTGTGTTATTGTTTGTAGGATTACTTTATAATGAGTGTTGCAACATAATTTTCTGATAATTACATCATATTAATAATGCCTTGGAGGAGATGCTATCTCTGAAGCAGAAGATCTGGCATTTCTAATAAAGGTTGGGTTGATTAGAACACACTGACCAAAGAAGCATTGATCAATCATCACAGGGAAAAAAGCAAATGGTTGTTTTTTTCTTTTTGTGACCTTGAGGTCACCAGATATAAAGGCCTTGCAGCATAGTGAGAGATGGTAAAGCAATTAATAATGGCAGTGCTTTTCCCAGAACCTGGAGAGTGCAAGAGAAAGAAGTACCCTATTGGCCTCAAAAAAGGGTAAAGGTAGCCAACCCCCATTTTATAACTAACTTTAGTGTGACAATATTTGGTAAACAAAATCAATAATCTCCAAAATGTGGATTTTCTCCCCCTTGGGCATTTCATCTCCATATCCACTAGAAGTCACAAGGTTTATTCACAAGTTGACCCTCACTTTCTAATTTTGAACAAATCAACCCCCCCTATTGTCTTTGCCTAAACTTAATCACCATCTTTTTATTTCTTCATCATTTATAACTCGAACCCTTTTCAATTCACCACTAATCAATTGTCTATGTGAAATTTCATAATTATTGGTTATTAAAAGACATATGGCTTACCAGTCACAAAGAGTGACTGGAACTTGTGGGAGAGTAATTTTCATAATGCTACCTTGTCTACCTAGTTGCAGTTCACTTTTAAGTGTCTACAGAATATCTATCAGTTGATTTAGTTGTACTAAAACAGAATGGACTGTTAAGAGGATAGGGTAATTAGACACAACAAGAAATGGCTGCCTTTGCAATCTGCAGCTAAATCCAGAGAATAAATAAAAGAAATGTGATATTTCAAGCATTTTTGAAATGAATTAGATGCAGCTTATCACAAGTTCCTGATTTTTAAAAAGTTATCACCCTGAAAAGCCAAGTCTATTTCTCTCTTCATAGCCACTGCCTGACCTGCAGAGTATTCCTGGCATTTTCAAACTTTATTTCAAATTTTAAGCATGTGCAGACTTTAGTTTTTCCAAGAACTGTACACACCTCTAGAGAAAAAGGAAAGGGAAAGGAACCCCTTGACAAATCCCTCTGCAGAAAATGATCCCCTTTGTATTCCTGATAATACCTGACAGGCCAACCTTTATTCTGCTCAACTTCAGAATCTTTTCATCAACAGGACAAGAAAATATAGTGACAATAAATTGTTGCTGCTATAGAGATTTATTTTTATCCTCTCCTACCAGGTAACACTGGAACTTCAAATCGGCCCTCCACGCTAAAACAAGTTTCCTCCTTGCCCACAATAGATACAGAGTTTTCCTATCTGTGCAGAGAAGCATAATGATTTTCATTATTTGACTCTGCATATCATGGGTTCTACATTAAACCAGTAAGTTTAATGTACTATGTCTCAGTCAGGATTATTCTTAAAGCCTATTGAAGATAATCTCACTCTTGGCTGAAATGAACCCTAAAAATCTCCTTTGATACAAGTTCAACCATTGTTGTGCATTCATATATGTAAATAAGTCATGTGGGTATAAAGCATAATGATGTCATCATGAATATCCTGCACATACACATGTTATTCTCAGTGACAAGAATAAAACACATAGTCCTGTTTATAAACTCCTGATGTTCAGGTAACATCATTGCAGATGGAACTTGTAAGTATTCCCAGCATAGGTCAAGTTCAAACCAAAATATACAACAATTAGCTATAAGGATAATCACATGTTCTGTTATAGATCAGCACCAGTAGGAAAATGCATCAAAAAAATAATTGTTGCTCCTCTAAGGGATTGCTCCTTCATTCCACTCCATTGCAGCACCCCAAAAAGCAACCGCTGTTGCAAGGCAGAAGCAGCAGAAAAGGCGGAAAATGATCATGAACTTCGATGCTTCTGTGCGGGTGATCAGTGAGTTCAGAAAGTCAGGTGGGAGAGAGAACTGCAAGCAACAGCAGCTTTTTTTTTCTGAATCATTACAGCAACTGCTCTTAAAGCTTTACTGAATGCTTTTAAAGTAAAATTCCAGTTGGAAAGGCTTTGCAAGTCTGCACTATCATGGAACTTGTTGGGTGTGAAGTAGAAGTTGACTATTATGATGCTATTTTGGAGGGGAAAGAGAGAAACTGGCAGTTCAAACTGAAATATCTTTCATAGCTAGCCTGGGATGGATAACAAAGCTTTTAAATCATCTACATTCTATGTGGAGACCTATTCATGACCAGTAATATTACTTGAGGTGAAGTACAGACATTGAGATGCAGTGGGGGAACAAAACCATTTAAAAGAAAGAAATAAGCTTCAAAGTATCTCATTCACTAGCAGCAGCTTGACAGAAAGCTAAGGATGTCCTGTTTGCACAGAGAGTTAATGAGCACTTCAGCCACCTGAGATAGTACACAGTCATAAATTTGACAAATGAAATGAGAGATGGGAGAACAGTCAGTGATTACATTGTTGATCTGAAGAGGCACTATAACTTCGAAAAGATTTTTAGATGGTCCACTGAGAGACTAAATCACATATAGTTTAAGAGGCTAAAGGATACAGCAAATCTGTTGGACACAAAAAAAAACTCACCTTCAATTTAGCTTATGGGACTGCATCTTCACTGGAGATGATTGTCAAAAACGCAAGGGAGCTCACAGCACAGATAGCTCTGAAAGCTTTAGTCCAGAAAGATCATCATATGATTGCAAGAGACGCAATTCCATGTGGACATTGCAGCAGCATCCATTCACCTCGCAATTGCTATGTTAGCATCCAAAAGCTACTTGTGCTAGGAAGGAAAAACACACACGGGGCAGTATATAAATCAAAATATAACATTTTTACATATAACAGCTTTACTTTAAATACAACACCAACATGAATGGGAGAGTTCTCTCATAAGCAATGACAAAGAGGAAATCAGCACAGCATTACATTGTGGCAGATGAGAAAGAAGTTAGTTTGTATAGGCAATTATACACACGGACAACTGGACTTTCAAGGCAAGACTCTGGCTGACTCCTACGAGGAGCTGAGATCAGCAGAGATCGGCTGTGATCATATTGAATGGCAGGGCAGGTTTCAGCGGCTAAATGTTGATTTCCTGCTCTACCTTCTTGTGATTTTTGTATTGCTACAGCGGGTACAGAGGATAATCAACGTATTTCAGAGAAAATACTGAAATAACTTCACTTCTACACATGAAGTTGGAAGAGTTTAAATGTGTCTTTGCAATACCTGGGGAGGTGCACCTCAGTATAAAGTTAGATGCTAAAATGCTAAAACCTAGTAAAATCAGTTTGATTCCATTGTGAAAGCCAAACATCCTGAAAGTGTTGCAGAACTTTGTTTCATTCTGCAAACTATCCAAATTATCACCTAAGCAAACACGAGGAAATCTGCAAATGCTGGAAATCCAAGCAACAATCTTTATACTTCTTAAATATTAGAAGCGGAATTGAAGTGATGCACCACAGAATGATCATTACTAGCACCATTATTGTAGTGAATCTCTCAGTTCACTATGATTCAGTAAGAAACACTTCTTTTTTGAAGTAAATTCTGACGCTCTCCAGGCACGTGATCTCCCGACGGCCTCATGGACGCCGTAAACCCCGCAACCCACCGGCGAATCGACCACGGCTGCTGCCAGTCGCAAATCCGCAAAATGTTATTTTGCGCAAAATGAGGCATGGGGTCACCATCTTGCCTGCATGCCGCCATCATGTGCGAGACATGGGGGCGGCCATCTTGGTCGGCGCCACCTCACACCGCCTACAACCCACGGGTGCTTACCGGGCACCCCACCGCGCCAGAACAAGACAGCGATTCAACTCTGGCCTCCGTGACCCTCGAGCAAAGTGCTCCCAACCAGCTCGCAAGGTCAATGATGGACATCCTGGTGGAGAGGCACAGGACAAGCTGCCTGTTTGACACAGGCAGCACTGAGAGTTTTATCCACCCAGACACAGTGCAGCGTTGTGGACTTGTGACACGGCCGGTAAACCAGAGGATCACCATGGCTTCTGGGTCGCATACAACAGACATCCTGGGGGGTTGTGTAGTGATGCTAGTTGTGCAGGGCACAGAATACCAAGACTTTACATTACTGGTCATGCCTCAACTGTGTGCCCCTGTGCTATTGGGGCTCAACTTCCAGAGCCACCTGAAAAGCGTGACAATGGAGTATGACGGGCCCCTCCCACCAATCACTGTCAGAAATCCTCAGTTCTGTGGGACTTCATCATATACCCCGCTACTGCCTCCACACACACACCGACCCGCACATCCCACCCAACACCATGCCAGCAGCTGCGCTACTGACACCACTTGCAGCCTCTCCACCCTCAAGATCCCTCCCCCACCGCTGTTCACCAACCTGACCCCCGACTGTAAACCTGTGGCAACTAAAAGCAGGAGGTACAGCGCGGGGGACAGGGCCTTCATTCAGTCAGAGGTGCAGCGGCTGCTCAGGGAGGGGATCATTGAGCCAAGCACAAGTCCTTGGAGGGCCCAGGTGGTCGTTGTTCGGAATGGGGAGAAAAATAGGATAGTCGTGGAATACAGCCAGGCCATCAATAGGTTCACGCAGCTTGACACGTACCCCCTACCCCGCATCGCGGATATGGTCAACCAGATAGCTCAGTACAAGGTGTACTTGACCATAGATCTGAAATCCGCTTACCACCAGCTCCCCATCCGCCCAGAGGACCACCCTTACACCACCTTCAAGGTGGACGACAGGCTCTATCACTTCCTGCGTGTCCCCTTTGGTGCTATGAATGGTGTATCTGTCTTCCAGAGGGAAATGGACCAAATGGTGGACCCATACCAACTGAAAGCCACGTTCCCATATCTGGATAACATCACCATCTGCAGTCACGACCGGCAGGATCATGACAACAACCTCCATAAATTTTTCCAAGCGGCCAAAGCTTTCAATCGTACCTATAACAAGGACAAGTGTGTGTTCGGAACCACCCGACTTGCTATCCTTGGGTGTGTCGTGCAGAATGGAGTCATTGGCCCTGACCCCGACTGTATGTGCCCCTTGTTGGAACTCACTCAACTCCAACACCCTCAGAGCCCTCAAAAGGTGCCTGGGCTTCTTTTCCTATTACGCCCAATGGATCCCTCACTACGCAGACAAGACCCACTCCTGGTCAAGTCCACCGCATTTCCCCTCTCAGCCGAGGCCCACGCAGCCTTCAGCAGCATTAAAGGGGACATTGCCAAAGCAGCAATGCGTGCAGTGGACGAGACCATTCCCTTCCAAGTAGAGAGTGACGCCTCCGACTTTGCGCTGGCTGCTACCCTCAATCAGGTAGGAAGACTGGTGACGTTCTTCTCCCATACCCTTCAAGGCTCTGAAATTCGGCACTCCGCGGTGGAGGAAGAAGCCTAGTCCATAATGGAAGCTAATAGGCACTGGAGGCACTATCTTGCCGGCAAAAAGGTTCACCTTGCTGACCGACCAGCGCTCAGTTGCGTTCATGTTTAGCACCCAACAGCGGGGCAAAATCAAAAATGATCAAATTTTGAGGTGGAGAATCGAGCTCTCCACCTACAACTATGACATCATGTACTGGCCTAGAAAGCTCAATGAGCCCCCGATGCCCTATCCTGGGGAATGTGTGCCAGCGTGCATATTAACAAGCTATACGCCCTACACGCAGATCTTTGACACCCGGGGGTTACCCAGCTTTTCCACTTCATGAAAGCCCAGAACCTGCCTTACTCCCTTGAGGAGATCAGGACGATGACCAGGGACTGCCAAGTCTGCGCAGAGTGCAAACCGCACTTCTACCGACCTGAAAAGGCACAACTTATCAAGGCCACCCGCCCCTTGAGCGACTGAGTGTCAACTTTAAGGGCCCCCTTCCCTCCGTCGACCGCAATGTGTACTTTCTTAACATAATCGACGAGTACTCGCGGTTCCCCTTTGCCATCCCCTGCCCCGATACCACTGCCACATCAGTCATAAAGACCCTGCGCAAGCTCTTCACTCTGTTCGGATACCCATGCCATATCCACAGTGACAGAAGGTCCTCTTTTATGAGTGACGAGCTGTGCCAGTACCTACTGGCTAGGGGTATTGCTACTAGTAGGACCACCAGCTATAATCCCCGGGGGAATGGACAGGTGGAGAAGGAGAATGCCACGGTGTGGAAGGCCACACTCTTAGCCCTTAGGTCAAAGGGACTGCTGGTCTCTCGCTGGCATGAGGTCCTTCCCGAGACACTCCACTCCATCCGCTCCCTGTTATGCACGTCCACCAATGCCACCCCTCATGAGCGACTCTTTTCTTTTCCCAGGAAGTCGACCACCGGGACCACCCTACCAGCTTGGCTGACGTCCCCGGGGCCAGTACTCTCCGGAAACATGCGAGCAGCAATAAGTACTCCCTGATGGTCGAGAGAGTTCACCTACATCATGCGAACCCACAGTAAAACCATCAGGTTTTACCTGATGGGCGGGAGACATGGTCTCCATCCGCGACCTGGCGCCCGCTGGAGCACCTGCCCCTACCCTGAACACTCCATGGTGACTATGAACCTCATACGCACCAATATATATACCCACGAGACACCGTGCACTCCAAGCCCTACACAGACACCTCACAATACTCCCATACTGGGCATGATGCAATCGCACGAGGGATTACCGATGCCTAATGTGCTGGCACTTTAAGTCAGGCCAGAACCAGCACAACCACCGTCACCGGTGCAATCAACCACCGGTGCTACGTAGATCACAGCGACAGACTTGAACGCCTGATATACTTAACCTGTAAATATACTTGTTTTAAATATTGTCAGTCACTTCACCCCACGGGATTCTCTTTTTAAAAAAGGAGGGGTGAATGTGGTAAACCATGTCTATCTGTCTGGACACACCCCTCTGCTGACTGCTCCTGTGGCTCCTCCCACAGACCCCTGTATAAAGGCGATTGTGTCATTGCTCCTCCCACAGTCCAGGTCAGACACTGAATACAATGTCAGCATGGACATGAATCCATTTTACTGTTAATAAAAGCCTTTCAGTATTTACTCTACTTCCAGTCTTTTGAAGTAATTGATAGTACCCAATAGAGACAAGGACAGATCCAACTGCAGGGTAACGGCAAAGACTTACCCCACAGAGACGAGGACGGGATACCGACAAGATGAACCAGCACCCATACTTGAACCCAGGGCCACTTATATTCCAGCCCCAATATGAGAATCAGGTGCCTGTGATTAAGCCCAACTGAAACAACGGACAGCCAGAAGACCCGGAGTCCGGAATCCACTGACCGGACCATGAACCGGAACGCAGACTTCACGGACCGGACCGTGACAGCTTCCCCTTAAATGTATTCATACTCATCTCTGCAACTCATTTTCTAGCAGGTTTCATAAGACCCATCATAATCTGGGTAAAGAGGATAGATTCATATTTATTTCTGTTTTGGCCCTAGTTCTGATATCCTTCATCAGTGAGAACATCTCTCTGTTTACCTTTTCTGTTGTGTTTCTCTGCAGTCTTCACTTTCCAGGAATGAAACATCAAACTTGGATTCAGGATTCAAGATTGTTTAATGCCATTTCCACTACTCAAGTGTAAGGAAGAACAAAATAATTGTTACTTCAGATCCAAGATAAATAAGATAAAGAACACAATAATGATTAAAAAAACATAATAAATTATTCTTTCCAGACAGGTAAAGACTGATTGCTAGTAAATCTGCTTTGCACCTTTTGTCATAAGTTCATGATCATATTAAATGGACATCACAACTGTTCAGATAACTGTGTGATCTTGATACAAGTCCAAAATACCATACATAGAAACATAGAAAACCTACAGCACAATACAGGCCCTTCAGCCCACAAAGCTGTGCTGAACATGTCCTTACCTGAGAAATTACCTAGGCTTACCCATAGCCCTCTACACCTCCAGAATGGAACTCCAATGCTTAGTTCAGGATTATATTAATCTGCATTACTTTGTTTAGAGATGCATAATGGTGTAAAGGGGATTTCTTCTTTTTCTTTGTTACTGTGTATGTAATCAAAATGGCTTCTTTGTTTTGTTAAAAGTAGGAATGCTTCTTTGTTGCGAGAGAGTGCTGGAAGCTTGTTTGGGTTAAAATTTACTGATAACGAGAATTGTATTCCTTTGTAAACCAATTGGGATTAATGTTGTTCTTTCTTCTGAGTCTGTAAGCTATTGTTGGCGGGCTTTTGGGGAGATTGGCGCAAGGGGTTGAGAGAGAGAGGACGCGATGCTGTAAACTGGGCGAGGAACGGACCCCAAGCAGGGGTCCAAGGCCAGGAGGTACCCCGAGGAGAGGAGATGAAGCTAGATGTGCTTAGTCAACCACTTTGGATGGTCCTAAGCTGCAAGTCGAGGAGTTTGGAGGGGATCAAATGGTGGCCAGAAGACTTCAGTAATTGAGCTCCAACAGTTGTGCACGAAGTGGTTTGGACTTTGATAAGTTTGGTGCCTTTTCTTTATTTTTTTTCCTTCATATATACTGTATCGTTATTAATCACTTAGTTATAGTAACCTTTATAAATTGTACTCATTTAATCGCATATGGTGTACTGTCTGTTTTTGGGCAAAGAGCTTGTGTGGATGCTGTGTGATGTCCCCGCCTCGCCCAAAAACAGACAGTACACCATATGCGATTAAATGAGTACAATTTATAAAGGTTACTATAACTAACTGATTAATAATGTTATGCCTGCAGCCCCCTCCTTTGTGAGAATCGCAAGATCACTATTGGGTTGGGTCAGGGGACCCAGGAAATGAGAGAGACGTGCAGAATGCCTCGTTCCCTGGCGATGTAAAGCTACGGGACATGGCCATTGTCTCTTGGAGACACATTTGTGGATTGAGATACTATGCTACGTGACAGCCCTCAGGCAAAGTGGGCTGGGTGAGAAAGAGATTGCATCACCCCAACCTGATTGACATCTACGACCCTGCGAGTCAGGATAAAAGAGGGTCTGTAGGAACAGCCCCTCAGATGCACCAGAAGAAACGCTAGCGATCCCGTAATAGCGGGAAGCCATTTGAAGGAGGCCACGTGCGTTCAGTTCCGTTGCCTGGAACTGGTGGCTGGTACCACGGACAATGGCTTTTAGCTAACAACGGGGAAACCAACTCCCCCGACTCCAAAAGGATTGGCATCATAAAAGACCTGGGCAAGTTTAAACCGTCTCTCTTAAACCCAAAACGCTGCAGCTTGAACGAACTAACAGTGGCTGTTATATTTCCATCGGACAATACATTATCCCCTAGACAACGATAGAGCTATTTCTTATTGATTATTATTATACCCGCACTTTTAGATTTAGTATTGACGACGTATATTATCTGTATGTTTGCATTAATCTTATTTTTGTGCCCCTTTATCAATAAATACTTTTAAAAATAGTACCATCAGACTTCAACGGACCTCTCTATCTTTTCTGGTAAGTGACCCAGTTACGGGGTACGTAACAATAACGATACAGTATATATGAAGGAAAAAAAATAAAGAAAAGGCGCCAAACTTATCAAAGTCCAAACCACTTCGTGCACAACCATTGGAGCTCAATTACCTTAGTCTTCTGGCCACCATTCGATCCCCTCCGAACTCCTCGACTCGCAGCTTAGAACCATCCAAAGTGGTCAACCAAGCACATCTAGCTTCATCTCCTCTCCTCGGGGTACCTCCTGGCCTTGGACCCCTGCTTGGGGTCCGTTCCTCGCCCAGTTAACAGCATCGCGTCCTCTCTCTCTCAACCCTTCGCGCCAATCTCCCCAAAAGCCCACCAACAATAGCTTACAGACTCAGAAGAAAGAACAACATTAATCCCAATTGGTTTACAAAGGAATACAATTCTCGTTATCAGTAAATTTTAACCCTAACAAGCTTCCAGCACTCTCTCGCAACAAAGAAGCATTCCTACTTTTAACAAAACAAAAAAGCCATTTTGATTACATACACAGTAACAAAGAAAAAGAAGAAATCCCCTTTACAATGGACAAGAGAAAAAGAAGTTTAAGCATTTGGAATGCTTGTCATGCACAAAAAAATCACAACGTGAACAAACATCTTACTTGGCTCAAGCAGCAGTGCAGGTTTGGAACTGATAAACAGAAGTAGACAGCCTTTGCTTTGATTTACTGACCTAGGAAGTCTAACAGCTCAGACACACAGCTGCGAATTTTGTTAAGATTTATTTGCAGGTTAGCGTTTAAAGGAAGTCCAGAAACAACTTCTGGTGTCATTTATTTTTCTGTAAGTTCCTTTTATCTTCACAGAACTAAAATTCAACATGACCAAACTCAAGGTCTTGAATCAGTAACTGTTACAAGCTCTGCATCTCCAAACACACCTTTGTTACCTGTGAGGAATAGTGATGCACCTTGGATTTGTGCCTTAGACCTTTTTCCCTTTCGGTTCTCTGGTAGTAAGGACCTTCTGAGGTTGAAGGAAAAAAGATTGGTTGGTGTGTTAGGCATAGTGGTGTGGAAATAAGTATAAAATCCAGCTTCTCTCCTTTTGATAATGTTAATGCCATAGAACAGTATGACTGAAAATGATGGATAGAAGATGTACAGCGCCTGAGATGAGGAAGTGAAGTGGATTCGTGCAACATTACAAACTTTTTGCAAAGAAAGCAAATTTAAGATATCAGGTCAGTTGGTCACATGGTATCCTCTGAGTCAGATGGTCATGGGTTCAAAGGCAACTCCACAGATTTGAGAATAAAACCCCAGGTTTTACTCAGATGCTGAGTAGAGTGCTGCATTGTCCAAGTTGCCTCTTTCAGATGATAAGTTTAACCAAGGCCCTTTCTGCCCTCTCAGCTGGATGTGAAAAAAAATCCATCAATAACATCATCCGATTTAGAGTTGGACAAGGCATGTAACAGCACAGGCCTATTTACTCAAGGGAAGCTTAAGTTATGAGTGCAGAGAAAGGGAGGGTCAGAGAACAAAGATGACATCTGCTTGGATGCAAACCAAAGATGTCAAAGTAACATTTGCTTAGGAGGAAAAACATAAGTTGGCTGTAAAGAAAAGCAAATTGAAACAGAAGTGTAGGAACCTATATGTGAAGAGTAGAAAATAAAGAGCTCGACTTAAATTATTAAACTGCATATTAAATTCCAAAAGCTGTAACATAACAGATGTGATGCTGTTCCCAGAATGTACGTTGGGCTGTATTGGAAAAATGCAGGACACTGAAGATAGCAGTCTGAGTGGGAATGGGATGGTGAGCTAATGTGACAGGGAGTGGAAGCTCAGGGTTACCCTTGCAGACTGAGTGGGGATGTTCTGCAAAAGGGTCACCCAATCAGCATTTGGTTTCTCTAATGGACAGGAAATCACATTGCATGTTCAGAATGCAACACCCTAAATGACAATAAGAAACATTTAGTATGGCGGGGGTGGTGGAAGCAAATAGAGACATTTTAAAAGGTGCTTATGTAGGCACATGATTTTGCAGCAAATGGGGGGTGTGGACCACAAGCAGATAGAAGGGGTTAAGTTCCATTACCTTAATTTGTGCAGAAGAGCATTGTGTCTCAGTGCTGTATTTTATACTTTGTTCTCTTACAACCCGGCATTTCAGACAGCATAACAGCGTTCTGTGACCCTACAAATGTGTCATGATCTGCTCACCACCTATATTCTGATAATTATTTGTTATTAGATTGAGGCTCAGGTTATAAACAACAAGTTTATTGAACACAAATACATTTTTTCATGCAGAATCTCTCATCTCTTCAGGAGACTGTTTGCTCCCAATAAAATGCTTCTTTCAAGCCAAGTTACGACTGTAGTGTTACTAAATTGACAGCCAAGTTGTGCCCAGTAAGCTCCAATACAACCCAGGTTAATTAAACCAAAAGATGTAATGTTAGAAAGCTTCACCTGAGGAGGGATGAAGACAAGGTTACCGAATTTTTTGTGGAAAAAAAACTATGTGAGAACGAGCCGTGGCTGACGCAGACGCAGACAAGCGAGAGAAAAGCAGCAAACTATTAGAAACTAAAGATATATACTATTAAAAGTAGAATTATTAGTGAGTATCTCTAACCTGCTTACTTGAAAACCTCAGGGTGAAACCTCTGGAGGAGAGATGATGGTGATAAAAGAGCCATTGAAGCTACTGCTATAACAAGCAGCAGCCATAACGACACAATATTGGCAGAGACGAGTGTCCAAGATCTCTCCCACGTAACAGGGAATTAGTTCTGTTAAATCACAACAAGGGATTTGGTCAGGTTTTCCTTTTTCTGTAAGTGTTCTGAATTGACTTCCTGCGGATGATCAACTATTTCATCCAACGAATCAAGAAGATGGCGAGCCCCCAAGATTAAGAACCGGCGCGGGGACGAAATGTTTAATGACCTAGAGGATTTAATAAGGTCGGATGTATATTTTCATTTGAAGGATTTGAATCTGCAAGAACTGATTATTTTTGCAAAGACTTTGATAAACTACTGTATGAGATTTACTTTGTTTAAAAGTTGTGATGCCGGAGAATTGTCATGAAAGGAGTAACGCTGTATACAGTATAAATATTTTCTGAATTTGTAGACATACTGACTGGAACTGAAACGGAAGAGTGGGAATTTGATTAGCTTTCTAACTAACCAGGGATAAATAAAAAATGAAAGGTTAGCCTGTAAACCTTTAAGTAGGGAACAACACTAGATCTAATCAGTTAGAAAAATTGGAGTAACAAAGGATATTCTAATGAATATCACTGATTCTAACTAAACAGAAATTTAGTTTTTGATTGATATCTGAGATTTGGAAACTAAACAGAGTGTTGGTATTTTGAATTGTATATATTCATGTAAATATTTTATATATATTGCTTTTTTAATGAACAGAACTTAACTCCAGAAGTGTGTGTTTTCTACTCACTGCCTCCTTTCCATACCTAGAGCTTTTGATGGCCTACTAGCACCTAGTGTATTATGTAATTTGTTTTTCTCATAAAGTGTGCTGCAACCAGTTACACTAGATAAGACCAGCAACTGCAGTATGTTAAAGCCACATCAGTTATTTTAACTGTTTTGGTTGCTGGAGAATTCAGCAAGTAGAGCTTCCCTTCTCTTTCAAAAAGCACACGAGATTTTTTAACAATTCACAGGTGATGCAGCACGCACAGTCTTACGAAAGATGGCACACATGATCCTTCACTGTGAAAATCTACCCCTTCCTCACATTCTCTCCTTTCTGTTGTGAAGCCAGTGTGGTGAACTACATATACCTGTCTGGACTGCTCCTGTGGCTCCTCCCACAGACCCCTGTATAAAGGCGATTGAGGCCTGAGCCCGGCCTCATTCTCCAGGATGTAGTGTTGTTCATTCTTCCAGTCAATAAAAGCCGATATCTCGCTTCTTACGTCTCAGACTGAGTTATTGATGGTGCATCAGCCAGCCAGCATTTTCTTAAGGTACTTCTCTCTGGACTCTGCCTTCTCTAACCATATTGATTAGTCTAGTACAAAATATCCTATCAAAGGCCTTTTGAAAATCTAGGTAAACAACATCTACCCTATTTCCTCTACTCTCTCTACTACTTGTTCAAAAAGGAAATCAGTGAGTGGTCAAACAAGGACAGAACAGGACAGCACAAGCTTCCAGGCTCTCCTTCAGGCTTTGACTTCTGGACTACCGATCGACCTTTGGGCTTTGATCATCGATATCAACCCTGGACTAGTCAATGAAGGGATTCAGAACTGCAGGCTTGTCAACTCACCAAACCTACCTTGTTTTACTTTGGTAATATTTCCACTTCCATATCTTGGTTCCATATTTCTTAGTAAACCCACCTTGTAAAAAATCTATGGAAATTTTGATTATGACGCATAGTAAAATTTCAAAGTCTGAAAAGTGCTTCCAAAAAGTTAAACTATCAAAGACTGAAAACATCTTTATAGAACATAGAACAATATAGCACACTACAGGCCCTTTGGCCCACAATGCTGTGCCGACCCTTAAACCCTGCCTCCCATATAACCCTCCACCTTAAATTCCTCCATATACCTCTTAAATTTAGTAAAGTAGTCTCTTAAATTTCACTAGTCTGTCTGCCTCCACCATGACTCAGGCAGTGCATTCCACACACCAACCACTCTCTGAGTAAAAGAAACCTTCCTCTAATAACCCCGTTGAACTTTCCACCCCTTAACTTAAAGCCATGTCCTCTTGTATTGAGCAGTGGTGCCCTGGGGAAGAGGCGCTGGTTGTCCACTCTGTCTATTCCTCTTAATATCTTGTATACCTCTATCATGTCTCCTCTCATCCTCCTTCTCTCCAGAGAGTAAAGTCCTAGCGCCCTTAATCTCTGATCATAATGCATACTCTCTAAACCAGGCAGCATCCTGGTAAATCTCCTCTGTACCCTTTCCAATGCTTCCACATCCTTCCACATTTATCCACAATTATCTCATGAACACTGAACTCCAGGATACATTCATCAATGATGCCAGTATTAAACCTAATTTTCCATCTTTCAGTCTTCAGAGGCAAGGTGAAAAGCATGGTTTTTGATTCCACTTGCTAAATCTGGAAACAAAAATACCAATTACAATTTACTATTGGGAAACAGAATTTATGCTCTCCATTGGTTGGAGTCATATCTTGTACACAAATTGTTGGAAGCCAGCACTACAGCAGCTCCTTAGGACAATGGCTTGAACCTAAACATCTTCAAATGTTTCATCAATGGTAATTCTTCCATCATAAGAACAGAAACTCTTCACCTCTGTTCCCAAGAAGGAAAGAGCACTGCCACCTGCAGGTTCTTCTCCAAGAAGTGTTTCAGGTCAAATGGCAGGGGCATCAGTAAAACTGCACAGCAATCATCGAACCTTCAATCTTACCAAACTTATTTAATGGCCATTGCCTTCTTGTCTGCCCCTAATATCTCCTAAAGAATGTAGAATTTTAGCATCACTAACAGTAAATTAAAATATTAAAAAAACAAAATTACTCCGACTTCTGACCTTTCTGAGTCCCAACCTGAGCCGTTCCTTCCGAAGGCCGCACTCAGTCTGAGGCCTCTTGTTTTCAGAGTGGTCCATATGGTCAAATTGGGCAGAAGAGCCTGATTCCATATTGTATGATTCAATGACACTCACTGCTCAGCGATCCAGCTATGCTGCAAACCCTTGGTGGTCTGTAGATTGCTACATCCAAACGTTACACACTGACACTAGGTTAGGAGCGTCCACACTACAAGTGGTGCAACAATGGGCCAATGAGCTGCTGATCAGAAAGTGGCTGGATTGGTGAGACCCACAAACTCTACCCCAGATGGGGTAGGAAGGTTGATGGTTTGTGAGCTGCTGCACTTTTTTCCTTCTTTAATATTAAGCCTCCGTGTGCTGCCAATGCCTGGACTCAAGGTTTTCAGTCATCCTGTTCAGCTACTGCTAGATTTTGAAAGGTCACAGACCATAGATTCCCAGGTGTCAGTGTTGCAATTTGTTTTCAAGGAGATTTGAAAGACATTGCTGAATCTTTTCCTCTGTACATTTGCTAATCTTTTCCCATGATAGAGCTCAGAACACAGGGTTTGCTTTTGGAGTGAATGTGAGGTATGCAAAAGAGTATATCCAATGGAGCTAACGGAATATAATTAGACCATCCACGCTGAGGATATGGACCTGGGAGAGGAGACTGACATTGGGTTTACTCATCCTGTCAGTGAACAAGAAGGATTTTGTAGAGACAGCGTTGGTGATGTCTCTCCAGTATCTTGACATGTACGGGGCATCCCCAGGTTGCGTTCCTGGGATCTGTCCACAAACTAATTTTTCTGTAAGTCAGAACCAAATTGTTTCTCCCTAAATGATAATGTAAAATCTTTACTTTGGGTGGCAGGGTGGAGATACATCGCAACAAAAGATGTGTAAGACACTCCTTCACACTAGCTTGCAGGTCATCCTTGGGCAAGGTGTGGCACCTGCTTATTACCCCCCCCCCCCCCCCAATCAGGGTCACGTGAAGTCACGGGACCAGGTGGTGGATGGTCGTATGAGTAGCTGGTGCATATCACAAGACCTGGTTATGCAACCACTGCCGCCAGGCAGACAACCTCTGAAGAATATTGATAATGGCTGGGGTCAGCCATCTTGTAAAGATACTGCCCAGAATAAGGCCATGGCAAACCAATTCTGTAGAAAAATTTGCCTGGAATAATCATGGTCACGGAAAAACCAGTATTTTCTATATCATACGACACATAACGAAAGAAAATCTTTAGTCTCAACAGTGCTGAGGAACAGATTAGTCGAGGGTAGACTGGAGGAGGTCAGCAGGCAGTGTAGGTGAGAAGAGTTGTTCCCAGCAAATGAACTGTGACAAATGTTCGTCTGAATGCAGCCATCCAGGTTGGGTGATGGAAGGGGTTGATTTTCTAGTTTGCAAAATACTGTAGTCTTCTTAATAAAAGAAAGTGTACACTAATGAGAGGTGCTTAGTGTTCATAAAATTTGAGCATACCTAAAGGAGAGCTTGGAGAAGATACTGCTTGTTTTCCATGGGTGATCTCTACATTGTTTCTCGGTGAACTCATTGCCAAACTCTTAGACATGGGATTCAAAACCTCCCTTGACTTCCTGACTAACAAACCACAGTCAATAAGGATAAACAACTATGTTTACACCATGAATACCAGTACAACACTGGTATCCTACAAGGATGCAACCTCAGCCCCCTACTCTACACCTATCCATCCATCACTGTGTGGCCAGACTTTGCTCGAACTCCATCTACATTTTTGCAGTTGACACTACTGTGGCGGACTGAATCTCAAATAACAGCAAGTCAGAGTACAGGAAAGAGATAGAGAGATGTGGCATGGTGTCATGATAACAAAGTCAAGGTCAGCAAAACAAAATGACTAATCATTAACTCAGGAACCGGGGCAGTGTGCACATTCCAGTTTACATAAGTGGATGAGACCTTAAAGTTCCCGGGAGCAAATTTCACCACTAATCTGTTCTAGGCCAACCACATGGATGCCATGGCCAAAACATTAAGAATCCAAATCAGGTTTAATATCTACAGCATATGTTGTGAAATTTGTTGTTTTGTGGCAGCAGTGCAAAGATAATAAAAACTGTGAAGTACATAAGTATACATAAAATAGTTAAATTAAATAATTAGTGCAAAAAAGTTTGTGAAGTTGTATTCATGGGTTCAATGTCCATTCAGAAATCGGATGGCAGAGAGGAAGAAGCTTTTCCTGCACCACTACTTCTACAGAAAGCTAAAGAAATTGGCATATCCCCTTGGACCCTCACCAGTTTTTATCAATCAATCATAGAAAGCATCATTGCTTGATATGGCAACTGCTCTGCACTAAACCAAAGGAAATCAGTCTCTGTCAGGCCTTCGTGGACATAAACCTCCCAGTCTCCACCCAACTAACACCTGCCACGCATTTCCAACTTATCATCTGCAGCCTACTTAAACCCAACTGTCATCCACAGTCCATGTTCATCCATTGAACCAGCCAGCCTCAACCAGTTGCTCCTAACTTTCAGTTACCTTGTCACCTGCTGCTTATCTGTTCTCCCTTGTTTTGTGCCCCTCGTGGCTTGTTGTCTTGGAGTTATTAATAAAGCATTGTTTACTCCTAAATAATCTCCACTGCTATGCTTTTGGGTCAAGCCTACTCTACAATTCCTCACAATCTCCCCTCCATGGAGTCTGTCTACGCTTCTCACTGCCTTAGTAAAGCAGCCAATGTGATGATCCATCCTACCCTGAACATTCTCTCTTCTCCCCACTCCCGTCTGGCAGAAGCCAGAAGAGCTTAAAATCACATACCACTTAGACTCAAAGACAGCTTCTATCCCGCAGTTATAAGAACATGCAACAGACCTGTTCTATGTTAAGGACCCTTGACATTACAATCTACCTCTTCATGCCCTTGCACATTGTTGCCTGCCTATGACGTACTCTCTGTAACTGTAATATTACATTCTCCTTTCTACTATTTTTTGTACTACTTCAATACACTTATGTGATGAAATTATCTGTATAGAAGGCATGCAAAACAGGTTCTCTACTGTACCTCATAACATATGACAATAATAAACCAAGTTTGAGGAGATTCGAATCGAGTACCTGAGAGCTGAATCGGGGAGATTATATATAAAGTTGAATTTCTGTAAGTCTGGTCTTTCGAACCCTTATTCCAAGTCTCAGAATCACATAGACAAATGCTGCCTAATATAAGTTTTTTTTTGCTGGGTTTTATGTCCTGATACCATACATTGTTTTCCTCAGTAGACAAGACCTTTGTTACACAGGTGAGTTCAATTTCACCATCCTTGCCTGCCTTCACAGAGTGGTGGCACCCAAGACTTAGAACGTGGTTGTTCTTTTACAAGGTTTCCTGTGAACTCTTATTGACAGAGAGAAGTGCTGCAGAATGCAGGCAGATGGTATGGGATCTTTGTTCAACAGATATTGAATTTAAGCTCTATCTCATTTTCGTTTCAGTGAACCAGCTGACAATGATTTAATGCTCATTCTCCTATGAAAAAGAGCTTTGACCAGCGACCAATCCAGACATCGGATGTTTGGAGGGGAGGGGATTTCAATCAGATCCACTAATTGAGGATAAAAGGAAGCAGCGGGTCAGAGTGACAAAAAAGCAAAGAGGGCAATAAAGAAAGAAAATATAGAAATGCACATTAGTATCAGTAAAGCAGAGGTTAAGTGTGTAATCTGGGGGAAAATTAACCAAATGTGACAAGAAAGATGGGACAGGGAGGGGAAAGGGAGGCATTTATATCAAATACAAAAAAGTGTTGCAGGTTCTAGGGTAGGAAGTAGATACAGAAGAGAGGGAATTGTGTGGACTAGTGCACTGTGCACTAAACCAAACATTGAAATTGATAGGGAAACACCAGACAGGATTGTGTGTGGAATGTCAGGAAGAGGAGTCAGTAGAACATGTAGTTCTGAGTTGCAGGAAGTATGGGATACAGAGAGAGATGATGAGAATTAATCTAAGGGAATTGGGGGTGCAGGAATTCACATTAAAAGGGTTGCTGGGCATGGGTGAGAGAACACAGGTCAGAGTATTTTTAGCTTTCTTAAGGGGTATAGGGGTTTTTTATAGGATATGATGGATAAACAGAAATAGGGTACTAGGATGGGGAGGATAAAGTGTAGGTTAGGGTATGTGTATGTGTGCGATTGGGTGAAGGGGTTTAGAATGTGAGTCCATCACATACTCCGGAACAGAAGGTGGCACCATTAAACTGGGTGCCAAACGCCATAAAACAAGATGGGGAGAGGGGGAGAGAGAGACAGACAAAAAAGAGTTTTGACCAGTAACCAATCAGCATTTGGGATTGGCGAGTCAGAGCAAAGTAAAGGAAGGCAGAGGCAGGTGCCTGTTGTCTGAGTCATAGTGGTGATCTTTAGCTCTTCAAGGCTTCAGCCAGCAAAAGTAAAGGGAAGAAAGCTCAAGTTTTTTTCCCCATCTCTTTATTTGCTGAGCTAGGAACAGTAGCGATGCTAGGCAGGACAGTGAAATGCTCCTCTTGTGGGATGTGGGAAGGCAGGGTGACCTCCAGTGTCCCTGACTACAACAGCGAGAAGTGCATCAAATCAAATAAAGGCACGCACTCGGAGGAGAAGTTAAATTGTATATTCACTTTGCAGAGAGAACAATAGATGGATAACACATGGATAAGTTATCAGTCAATAATTAGTGCTAAGGGGAGTCATTGCACTAACACTACACTGGAAACCCAGAGTAACACACACAAAATGCTGGAGGAACTCAGCAGGCCAGGCAGCATCTGGGAAAAGAGTACATTCGACGTTTCGGGCCGAGTTCCTCCAGCATTTTGTGTGTATGGCTGAGTGCCTCAGGCGTTATTTCTTTTATCTATGGCGTTCAAACAACATGTTTATCCATCAGTGAGACCTGTCTCCTCCCCGGTGTATTTGTACGCTGCTCCGGTCTACTGACACAACAGTTCTCCCCGGACTTTGGCCTGCGGTTTCCCCGTGGAAGAGTGTCCGACCTTTGGCCAGCCCCGTTACTGGGAATCCCGATGTCATGCGCAGTACGCGGCCCCTTAGTTGACGATCGGAGGATGTTTGTTGTGGCGGGGTCGGCGGTGCAGTTGCTGCGGAACTTTCAGTGGAGCCGATCTGACCGAGTCGCCATGTCTGCGAGTGCGTGGCTGGAGCCGGGCGCCAAATGCCTCTTCGATGAGCCGGTGCGGGTCCGGGTGAGTGGTCTGTCGCCGCTGCAACAGGTCACCATGAAGGCCGCCCTCGCTGATGAGAAGGGCGAGACTTTCAGTTCGGCGGCTTTCTACCGGGCAGACAAGCGGGGCGAGCTGGACCTGAGCCGCTTGCCGTCCCTGGGCGGCCACTACTCGGGCACCGAGCCCATGGGCCTCTTCTGGTCGCTCACGTCTGCCACTCCGTACAAGCGTCTGGTGAAGAAAGACGTGGCCACTTCGCCGCTGCGGGTCCGCATCGAAGTGTTTGATGGGCACAGCGGCGACCCCCAGGGGCTCCCACTGGCCGCCTGTGTCAATGAGCGGTGGTTCATGAGTGAAGGGGTGACCAGGGTCCCAGTGAGAAAGGGCAGGATCCGGGGGGTACTCTTCGTCCCACCTGGTAAGAATGGCACTTGTATGTATGTAATTGAGCCAATTTATTGTGTGTGTTTACCTTGCACTAAACTTAGAACATTTCAAGTCAAGTCACTTTTATTGCCATTTCGACCATAACTGCTGGTAGAGTACATAGTAAAAATGAGAGAACGTTTTTCAGGACAATGGTGTTACATGACACAGTACAAAAACTGGACTGAACTACGTTAAAAAGAACAACACAGAGAAAGCTACACTAGACTACAGACCTACCCAGGACTGCATAAAGTGCACAAAACAATGCAAACATTACAATAAATAATAAACAGGACAATAGGGCAAGGTGTCAGTCCAGGCTTTGGGTATTGAGGAGGGTATTTTTGGCTTTATAGAAGTTTTTTTTTAATAACATTGTACAATTTGAAACAATAATAATGTTAGCCAGCAGTTCAGTCTGCAGGAAGCTTTGGAAGATACAGGCTTTGGGTTTACTCAGGTTGGGGGTATGATCTCAATAGCCACCCAAAAGTTACTACCGTAGATTCCGGATTTTAAGCCGCTACTTTTTTCCCACATTTTGAACTGCTTTGAACTCTGCGGCCTTTAATATGGAGCGGCTAATGCATTTTTTTTTCATGCCGCCAAAAACATTTTGCCTCGTAACAGTAGACCAATAAAATCGATGAGTAGTTCACAGAGGTCCAATGAAATTGTACGATAAATCAAGCGCACTTTCACAATTAAATTATTGTAAATCAGTCATTTGTACTCACCCTCATCAACATGGAAAACACTCGAAGAAAAGCATTGTGCTGCCTTTATGGCAGTTATTTAGTTTATAATATTTTCGCTTAGTAATTCATTTTCTAGTTAAAGTTAGAAGAGTTTTAACTATATTTGTTTTCTGTACTACATCGCGGGATGCTATGACATCACACCCGGTTTCGCCGCGTCTTGTGGGAAATACCGGTTTGCGATAAACGGGAAGGAGGGGGGCGAGCGGCGGAGCGAAAACGCTGCTTTTAAGTTAAAGGCGATCAATAACTTTTCCTGGTAGGCTGCAGTATATATATTTTTTACCAGTCGTTAGGAGATATTGGAATGTTGTTCAGTAAAAAAGTATACGCAACGTATATTTAAAAGTAGCCGCGTTACAGGCACGGTTCGAAAAAAAGCATTTGCAATATGTATTTGTTTATGTTACCATATGGATTTAATTAAAAGTTAAAAAATCCTCACGTGTAATATCTTTCTGTGTAAATATCTCATATTACAACGTGGGACACCTGCGGCCGAAAATCCGGTGCGGCCTGTACAAGTAAAAAATTGATTTTCTTTCTAAAATTAGAGCCAGCGGCTTTTAATCAGGTGTGCTCTATAGTCCGGAATCTACGGTAAATGATAAGGCATTGAACGCTTTAGGTACATTGAAAACCTGCCACATTCTGATCTGGGAGTTTAATTGTAGGGATAGAATGTGGTTGTTCTTGTCTAAATACCTGCTGCAGTTTTAAAGATTTTCATTGGACTGCCTTTGGCAGTAATATTTCTCAAATAATTTTCATTAAAAAGACACAAGCACTTAGTTAATGCATTGCTTTGCATGGTAGCTTGTTTCAACTGCTATCAAAGTAGTATATTACATTGACAATTTTGCTTCATGTTGATTATTTGTGTAAAGTAGTGGTCACCAACCTTTTTAAGCCCAAGAACCCCTACCTCCGCCTTAGTGAAAGGCAAGATCGACCTACTAAATCGTTTAGAGAGAAAACAGCTCAGATTTTACTTCCAACTTGAGGCCCTTTATTTGGGCTAATTGTATTTTAATTACATCAAATGCTTTTATCAAACTTTCAAATTAATTTAACCAAGAAAACACTGTAACTAGCATATCAAACAGGCCATAGCTGCATCGAGCTCATCCAATAACGCCTTGAATAAGCGGTGCTGAAGCGCTTTTGCTCGAATCAAGTTTATCAGTTTGACCACCAGTGTCATTACATGAGAAAAGTCCACGACCTTCCCAGCCAAGGCCTGCTGATGAATCACATAGTGATAATCCAGGAAGTCAGTAAAATCAGGGTTATTACGGCACAGTGCTATAAAAACCAACGGGCACACCGCGCATTGCTGGGGCCCCATCAGTAGTAATTGCCACCAGTTTATGAATGGGGATGTCATTCTCATGGACTTTTTTTTAAACTCATTGTAAATATCCTCACCTCTTGTTCTCTCCTTTAAGTGCAAAAGAGTGAGGAAGTCCTTTTTTATAAAATCCTGGAAAGCCATTCTGACAAATACAAGCTGAGCTGTTTGCATTACATCCACGGATTCATCAAACTGTCGTGAAAAAATAGTCACAGAGTGACAAGTCCTTTAACACTGTCGATCCACGTCCTCTGAGTAGCATGTTTGCTGGGCCTTCAACCCCGATTTCAGCTCCTCAACTTTCCTGGTATTGGTAAACTTACTGAGACACTAGTATAAGTTTCAGGGGTACGCAAGCTAATGACACCACTGTTTTTGTTTCCCATTTCTTGTATTTTTGGGGAATGTTGGAATTTAAAGAGGGAGAAGGGTTGTAATGTGAGTATTATAAAGATAAGTTAATTCCAATTAGGATCATGGTAATATAGCAATGCTCCCGCAACGGAAACTGTTTGTAAAGAGAGATTGTTTCCGGGGTTGCGGGGTTTTCCTTCCGATCTTTTCAGCCCAGTGCGCATTAGTGAAAACATCTGTATGCGAATATCGTTTTACCGTCCTAGATAAAGTTATTCCTTTTGGGCATGAAGTTGTCAAGTTTTCAAAGTAGAAGTTACTACATATTTGCATCAAAAGGTTTATCAGGCATAATGTATTTGTGTATTTATTTTTCTTTTTTTTCGGGATCTACTGGGAAAGTCTCAAAGATCGACCGGTCGATCACCATCGACTGGTTGGTGACCACTAGTGTAGAGATACAGTGATGTTCACTTCAATGAACTTGACATCACCAATAGCCTGTCCTGATCCAATCACGTAGATGCCATGGCTAAGAAAGCACACCAGCACCCCTACTTCCTCAAGAGACTAAAGAAATGTAACATATTCCCTTTGATCCTTAATCCTTTAGTATCCTCATGTAGGAAAACAGCATCAGCACTGAGGCCACGGATATTCTGAATGGGCTTCACTGGGTAGGCCTTGTAGTTAGCTTCTCTGATGTGCAACTCCCAAAGCAGGTATTCTATTCCAAGCTCTGACACAGAGGAAATTACCAAGTAAGCAGAGAGAAAGGTTCAAGGGTGTGCTCAAGGTTCCTTGAAGAAGAGTCCAGGGAACTTCAGAGGAGAAGGTCCATTTGGATTAGTAATGAGAACCTCAAGACCATGCATGGGATCCTGCAGAGGCTCTGCAAAAGAAACATGCTTCTTCATGAACTATCCATGTACCAGTTCTGTTAGGTATCCGTGGAAGCATTTGTGCTTGGGTGTTGGCCTCTTGCTCCTACTCTTCTTGAGCAGTGAGGTCAATAATCCTTTTAGTGTGTCTTGCCCAGGTGGTGTTGGTAGCTTTACACATTGGTAGTGCTTAAGTAAAGATTTCTATGTAGTATTGACACCCCCACCCCCCCCCCAACTTTTGTATGTGACTGTGCTGATGCATTGGGCTTCTGTCATGCAAATTTAAATCAGTATCTATCCAGAAACCAGCCATGAATATTCATTCAGGAAAATGGTATGGACATAAGAGATTATGCAAATACTGGAAATCTTGAGCAACACACACAAATGGGCTGATACCCATTATCAGGACCGATGAAAGATCTCAGCCCGAAATGTCAACTGTTTATTTCTCTCCATGGATGGACATGTTACAGTTCTGTCCATCAGCTGGCATTTGTCCCTATGGGCTTTGTCTTTCTCAACTGTGTGGAGGAAGATGCTATCATACCATATTGCATCCAGACTCACTGAATTATTAATCATGTCACTCCTCTTGCAACTTTATAGTGTTGGCCTGGCCTTTCTCTCATGCCACCCTTTTCCTTGGCCCAGTACCCTCTACGTTAGGTGGAGGTATAACTTCTTTAGCTGGGATGGATGTCTCAAGGAAATCCTTCTCGATCCTTGAAGCTTCAATGCAAAAGAATGCCGGAAGAAATGATCGTGCAGAAACAAAAAAATTAATATCCCCAAATCAACCAAAACTCTGGCACCCTCCAGTTCCCATTAACTTAAAAATTGAGGAAGTTACACATTTTGAATACTCCCTCCCTCTGGTGCTCTTGACGTACTGAGGCCATCCTGAGAGGCTGACCAGATGCAATTGTGGGACATCCTTGTTCATGTCCCTGTGGTTCCTGTTGGGGTGTCCTACATGCCCTTGCAAAATGACCTGGTTTCCCACAATTCTAATTCTTCATCTACTTTGGGTTTCCTGGGGCTGATATCTTCTCCTTGCCTTAGGAGTGCGTAATTGAGTGGGGAATCTTTGGTTTTACTCCCCCCACTTGTAATCCCCCTCATCTTCATTCCAGACTGGGATAGAATTTACGCCTGCCTAACAGAATCAGTCTTAGCATTCTCTGTAGCCTTTCCTATTTCTTTCACCTCCTCTTCCCATGCTCCAGCAAGCCTTTGGAGTACCAAATCATAAACACAAGGGATTCTGCAAATGCTGGAAATCCAGAGCAACACAAAATACTGGAGGAACTCAGCAGGTCAGGCAGCATCTATGGAAATAAGTAAACAGTCAATGTTTTGGGCTGTGACCCTTCATCAAGACTGAAAAGGAAGGAGGGAAGACTGCAGAATAAAAAGTGGTGGGTGGGGGGAGGCAAAGGAGGACAAGCTAGAAGATGATAAGTGAAGTCAGGTAGGTAGGAAAGGTAAAGGAGGAATATGATAGGGTAGGGGAGTGAACCATGGAAGAAAGAAGAAGGGGCACCAGGGGGAGGGTATAGGCAGGTGAGGAGAAGGGGCAATCCTATTCCAAATTGTCAGTCCGTGGCGGCCTCTTTTGCCATGATAAGGCCATTCTCTGGGTGAAGGAGCAAAATCTCTTATTCCATCTAGGTAATCTCCATCCAACCTGACAGCATGAACATCAATTTCTCCTTCCAGTAATTTTTTCTTTTCCCCTCCCTCTTCTGTTCCCCACTTCTGCATCTTAACTCTTCTCAATGTTGAGGCAGGTATACTAACAACATTTAGAAAGTACTAGGACAGGTACATGGATAGACAGGTGTAGAGGAATGTGGGCAAAGGGGACTAGCTTAGATGGGAATCTTGGGCGGATGGACCAGTTGGGCTAAAGGCCCATTTCCATGCTGTATTATTCTATGACACTGATTTTAGTTCCAGTGCCAAAATTATATCTTTTGTGAATAGCTAGGACCTAAATACTGATATCTGTAGTTCCCCACTTGTCACCACTAGCTATCCTAAGTAAGCCCCATTTATAACAATTCAGAGTTTTGTGCATAATACATGATGTACAGAGTCTTAATTACATTGTAAATTTCTGTGATGAATCACTGTAATCTTTGAATTTGACAGGCGATGGTCCATTTCCAGGGGTTATTGATGTGTATGGGTCAGTCGGTGGGGTGGTTGAGCACAGAGCTAGCCTCTTGGCAAGCCATGGATTTCTGACGCTGGCTTTAGGATATTTTGGATTCGACGACCTTCCAAAGGACTTTCTCAACCTTGATCTTGAATACTTTGAAGAAGCTGTGAACTTTTTGAGGGACCATTCAAAGGTAAGATGCTTCATGTTCCATTTAGAAAATAATTTTGAATATGATTCTTTGAAAAAGAGTGCAATTAATTTGCATATTTTCCTTGCCATCTTGTGATGTCAAGTAAGATCCTGGGGGAGATAAAATGCCCAATTCACGAAGATCTCGGGAATGTCGATGTTGAATGCAGGGAAGGAAATACTCAGATATCAGTGCTTGTTATAACTGGACAGCAATTAAACCAGCTAGCAGGAACTCCTCCACTCCCTTTCCTGAGATGGCCATACACATTTCAGCAAACTATTAAGAGGTTGAAAACTGGAAAGAAGTAGTTCTGGGCATGTAATTTCCTTGCTGCTTTTGTCATAGATAAGTTACCTCTTAACAGTTCAATTAGGTGTTCAAACTTAAGCCGTGCATGCCTGAACATTTGAGCTATCTGTTCATTTGGGACAATTTTTGAGGAGAGTTGAGTTAAAGGAACAGGGAGGGATGAAAGAATGGAGGGAACAATAGAAGGGGATACCAAAATTCCACATTGGTTGGGGTATTTCCTTTCTTTAAGTAGGAAATTGCCCGTCTTATGCATTTTTACATCATTTTCACAATCTGAAATCCATCTTGCAAAGATTGGGATGATGAATAATTCCAAGCTATTGTTCCAGGGACACCTGATAGGCACAACCACCCAGGAAAATGTGATTTGTTGCTTGTACTCTGATTGGTCTAGAACATCCCTGGTCTTCGAAATACAGACTATTGATTTAAAATCTCATCTGGAAGACTAAGCTAAGCATTTTTAATGTATGTTAAGACTGCTAAAATAATATAAAGATAACGGGTAAACATAAAAGAATCAAGCTGGGATTTAAAAATAAATGAAATCAGAAAATCTGGAAATTGTCAGAAAATCCAGCAGAATCTGCCAAAAAATTCCAGTTAAAATTTGAGTTGGTGACATTTCATCAGAACTGGAAAATGTCATCTATCAACAAATGAGAAACTGCAGAAGCTGGAAATGCTGGAGGAACTCAGCAGGCCAGGCAGCATCTATGGGGAAGAGTACAGTCGACATTTCGGGCCGAACCCTTCGGCAGGACTGGAGAACAAAAACTGAGGAGTAGATTTGAAAAGGTGGTGGGGGGATGCGGGGGGTGAGAGAAACACCAGGCGATATATGAAACTTTGGAGGGGGAGCAATGAAACAAAGATCTAGGAAATTGATTGGTGAAAGAGACAGAAGGCCATGGAAAAAAGAAAAAGGGAGGGGGAGGAGATAACATGAGAGAGGGACAAGGGGATGGAAAATGGTGAAGGGAGGGGGTGGAGGTATTACTGGAAGTTTGTCAAATCAGTGTTCATTCCATAAGGTTGGAGGCTATTCAAACGGAATATAAGGTGTTTTTCCTCAAACCTAAGTTGGAGGAACACCTAAGTGTAGCCTTATCCTGGCAGTGAAGGAGGCCATAGATCGGTGGTTCCCAACGTGGGGCGTACGCCCCACAGGGGGGTAATTTGATTTTTAAGGGGGGCAATTCGAGAATGAGTTATTAACAGTGAATTTTTTCTAGTAAGTCTGTGTGAGTATGAGTGTGTGTGCGAGTTAATACATATGTGTATATACAGTATGCATACATAAAAATACTTGTGTGTATGTACATGTGTAATTGCATATGTACTGTATATATAGTGTATCACCATCATTACAACCATCAAATGGCTTTCATAATTAAATTAATGAATTGACTGATGTAGGAAGGAACGAATGAACAAGTCCAAATGCGTAAGAAACTCGTACGAGGTCGCGCCAATGCTGCTTTTTGCAGTAGCTTTCGGTTCTTGGTGGTGTGAAAGTGTGTACATTGCGTCATCTCTTTTAAACGGTGTATCTGTCTTTGTATGCTGTAGAAACGAATCGGCATTGTTTTATTTATTTATTATTATTATTTTAATATCACTTAATGTTCTTTTTTTTACAATTTCTTCCTCAGAACTTTAACAGTCCTTTGGTTCTTTTATTTTTCTCTTTCATGAATGCCATGTTCTTTGGAAGCTTGTTTAAACCAAGTTAATGGTCTTTTAGGCTTCCTCCAGGTGAATAGGAGTTCACTTTTTAAATAATAAGAATTATATATCACCACAGGGGGCATCAGGATTTTAGAGGTGATTAGGTGAGGCATGGCCAAAAAAAGGTTGGGAACTACTGCCATAGATGGACAAATCGGAATGGGAAGTGAAAGTAAAATGGGTGGCCACTGGGAAATTCTGCTTTTTCTGACGGACGGAGCGCAGATGCTTGGCGAAGCGGTCTTCTAATCTAGGTTGGGTATCACCGATATGCAAGAGGCGACACCGGGAGCACCAAACACAGTATATGACCCCAACAGATGCACTGGTGAAGTGTCACCTCACCTGGAAGGACTGTTGGGGCCCTGAATGGTAGTGAGGGAGGAGGTGAAGGGTCAAGTGTAGCACTTGTTCTGCTTGCAAAGATAAGTGCCAAGAGGGAGATCAGTGGGGAGGGGTGAATGGACAAGGGAGTCGCATAGGGAACAATCCCTGCGGAAGTGTGGGGGGAGGAGTGCAGAGGGAAAGGTGTGCTTGGTGGTAGGATCCTGTTGGAGATGGCAGAAGTTCTGGTGAATTATGTGCTGGACTTGGAGGCTGGTGGGGTGGTAGATGAGGACAGGAGAAACCCTATCCCTGATAGGGTGGTGGGTGGATGGTATAAGAGTAGACATACATGAAATGGAAGAGATACGGTTGAGGGCAGCATCGATGGTGGAGGAAGGGAAGCCTCTTTCTTTGAAAAAGGATGACATCTCCTTTGTTCTAGAATGAAAAGCCTCATCCTGAGAGCAAATTTTTTTTACAAAATATAGTTTATTCAAAAATACAATTATGTACAATAAACCATTAAATGTCTCTCAATCCTTTACAAATGTTTCCATTACAGTCTTTACATTCCCACACTTTTAGCCACCCACGTGACACTCTGTTGTTTCATATTTACATACCGTTGTTGAGGAGTATACTCCCCGCCACCCTACCCCTCAACTCCCGCGGGAGAAGAACTCTAAACTGTGGTCCTTCCCCTGAGAGCAGATTTTTTTTTATTAAACAAAATATACTTTATTCAAAAATAAAATTATATACAATACACCATTCAATGACTCTTAGTCCTTTACAAATGTTTCCATTACGGTCTTTACATTCCCACACTTTTGCCACCCACGTGGCACTCTGTTATTCCATATTTCCCTCAACTCCGGCGGGAGAAGAACCCTAGACTGTGGTCCTTCCCCACTGGACCCTTGCGGTGGCTGCACCAGGTTTCAGTGCGTCCCTCAGCACGTACTCCTGCAGCCGAGAATGTGCCAGTCGGCAGCATTCCCCCACGGACATCTCCGTGTGCTGGTAGACCATCAAGTTTCGGGCCGACCAAAGAGCGTCTTTGACCGAGTTGATGATCTGCCAGCAGCACCGGATGTTGGTCTCGGTGTGCGTCCCCAGGAACAGCCTGTAGATCAGAGAGTCCTCTGTCATGCAGCTGCTGAGGATGAACCTCGACAATGTCCCTTCCATCCTCCTCCACACCTCGGCGAACCCACAGTGTGCAAAGAGATGGGTCACCGACTCCTCCTCACTGCAGTCCTCCCGTGGGCAGAGGGGTATGGAGACGACATTCCGGGCATACAGGAGGGATCGGACTGGAAGGGCCCCTCTCACCGCCAGCCAAGCGAAGTCTTGGTGCCTGTTGGTGAGGTCTGGCGATGAGGCATTTTGCCAGATGAACTGGACGGTCTGCTCAGGGAACCGCCCCACTGTGTCCATCACGTTCTCCTGCGGTTCCTCAGGACCACAGGACCACTGCCTGATGGCCCTGTGGTCAAAGGTGTTGACCTGAAAGAACTTCTCTACAAAGGACAGATATGGCGGCAACGACCAGCTGACGGGTGGTGCATGTGAAAGGGACCAGACCCATCCTTCATATCCAGGGCAACAGGTAGAACCTGGGCACATAGTGGTACTTGGTGCCCACATACCTGGGATCCACACACAACCGGATGCAGCCACACTGGAAGCTGGCCATCGGGGTGAGGGCGACATTGGGAACGTTTTTGCCCCCATTGTCCAGGGACTTGTGCATGGTGGTCTGTCTGACCCGCTCCATCTTGGATCCCCAGACGAATCTGAAGACGGCCCGGGTGATTTCCGAGCTGAAGGAGCGGGGGACTGGCCACACCTGCGCCAAGTACAGCAGCCCTGAGAGCACCTCACACCTGATGACCAGGTTCTTGCCCGCTATCGATAGGGAGCACCCTCCCCACAGTCCCAGTTTCTGTTTGACCTTGGCAGTCCGTTCCTGCCAGTTCTTGTTGCATGCCTCGGCGCCTCTGAACCAGATCCCCAACTCCTTCACGTGATCAGACCTGATGGTGAAGGGGACACTGGATCGGTCGGGCCAGCTGCCGAAGAGCATGGCTTCGTTCTTTGTGCGGTTGACCCTGGCCCCCAAAGCCAACTCAAACTGTTTGCAGATGCTGATCAGCCTGAGAACTAACCTCGGATCAGAGCAGAAGACGGTGACATCGTCCGTGTACAGGGAGGTTTTGACTTGGGTCCCTCCACTGCCTGGCAGCATCACCCCTCTTATGCCCTCATCCCTTCTGATGGCTTCGGCAAAGGGTTCTATGCAGCACACAAATAAGACAGGGGAGAGGGGGCAGCCCTACCTGACTCCAGACCTGATGGGGAAGCTGTCTGTTTCCCACCCATTGACCTGGACTGTACTACACATATCTGTGTAGAGCAGTTTGATCCAATTCCGGATTCCCTCCCCAAATCCCATTTTGGAGAGTACATCCGCCATGTACATGTGCGATATCCTGTCGAAGGCTTTCTCCTGGTCCAAGCTGACCAGGCAGGCGTCCACCCCCCTGTCCTGCACGTAGGCAATGGTGTCCCTCAGCAGCACGAGGCTGTCTGAAATCTTCCTGCCCGATACAGCACAGGTTTGGTCCGGATGGATCACCTGCTCCAGTGCAGACTTGACCCTGTTGGCGATAGCCTTGGACAGGATCTTGTCCACATTCAGGAGTGAGATGGGCCTCCAATTTCTAATGTCTTCCCTCTCCCCCTTCTGCTTGTAGATGAGGGTGATGATGCCCTTCCTCATGGATTCTGACATGCTGCCCGCCAGGAGCATAGTGTTGTACACTTCCAGCAGGTCAGGGCCCATCCGGTTCCACAGAGCCGAATACAACTCGACCGGTAAGCCGTCGCTTCCGGGAGTCTTACTGACTCAAAGGAACGGATGGAGCCAGTCAGCTCATCCAGGGTCAGTGGCTGGAGAGCCCCTGAGAGCAGATTTTTTTTAACAAAATATACTTTATTCAAAAATAAAATTATATACAATAAACCATTCAATGACTCTCAATCCTTTACAAATGTTTCCATTACAGTCTTTACCTTCCCACACTTATGCCACCCAGGTGGCACTCTGTTACTTCATATTTACATACACCTGTTCGGGGTATACACCCCACCTCCCTACCCCTCAACTCCTGCGGGAGAAGAACCCTAGACTGTGGCCCTTCCCCACTGGGCCCTTGCGGTGGCTGCACCAAGTTTGATTGCATCCCTCAGCACGTACTCCTGCAGCCGAGAATGTGCCAGTCATAGTGGAGATGGAGGAATTGAGAGAAGGGAATGGTGTTTTTACAAGTGGCAGGGTGGGACAAGGTATGGTACAAGTGGTTCCCCCCAAAAGTTGTTCTAACTTAATTTATTAGAAGTATATATAATAAAGTTGATGCTGTTAACATGTGCATAAATTACTGTTTAAGGTATCAGGTCCTGGAGTTGGAGCAATAGGAATATCAAAGGGAGGAGACCTGGTTCTTTCAATGACTACATTTATACCACATGTCAGAGCAGCTGTCAGTATTGGTGGATGCAATGCAAACACTTTAGGTGCTTTGCATTACAAAAACATCACTCTTCCAGGCCTGGGTATTTCATTGGACCAAACTAGGTTTCTGGAATCAAATCTTATTGATATCTCTCAAGTAACTAATAACCCAAGGGATGAAGAAAATAAAGATTGTATCATCCCATTAGAAAAGGCTGAGGGTAATTTTTTGTTTGTGGTTGGAGAGGATGACAAGAATTGGAACTCTGCACTCTTTGCTCAGCAAGCTATCGAACGACTGAAGGAAAATGGAAAAGAGAACTATGAAATTCTTACCTACCCAAAGGCAGGACACCTGCTGGAGCCCAGCTATTTTCCATTCTGCTTTGCCTCTTTTCATCGGTTGGTAGGGCTTCCTGTGATATGGGGAGGAGAAATGAAAGAGCATTCATTAGCCCAGATAGACCTTTGGCCGAAGATACAAATGTTTCTGAGAAAACATCTTGAAAAACAACGAAGTAACTTGTGAAAATAGCTAATATCTAAATATTTAATACCTGATTCATGAAATGGATTGGATTATTTAATAAATCATTTTTTTTTTAATATTAAGTATTTGATTCCATTTGTATTTGCATGTACTTTGTGGAGAATGATTTTAAAAGTTTAACACATTGAAACCAGTAACATTTTCCTTACCTTTCCCATATCTATGATGTAATATTTTTCTGTCAATTTCATTAATGGCATTAAAGTTTTCTGCGTGAATATTTTTGGTTTGCTTGTTTGCTTCTGTTCAATTAAGATTCATTATTGAGAATACAGGAACTTAAGAAGTGGACTGCTGTTGGTAAAGGCCTGTTCTAAAGCATACAGGTGAAGAAATACCAGCTATTATTGATCAGGTTAGATTACATCAGTACTTCTAGAATGCTGGTATCTAATTAATGGTAGGAGAAGGACATTTTCATATCTTAGAGAGCATTTGATCTTCACACGCCATACTATTAACCCAAAAGAGAAAACAACAAAAAAATTATTTTGACAACAAATTCTGAACTGTTCCATTGTTCATTACTGGACAAGCCATTTCTTAATAAATAGACTGGTCTTACCAATGTGGTTTCCTAGATTTTAACCTGAGTCACCGAACCACTGTGCCTTTTAATTATTAAATAGTGCATGTCTTACAAGATTTACCGGTAATTTAATTTTTTAATAAGTGCAAAACTCCAGGTGAAGTTTTTAAATATTATTTTGCAAATATCCCATGAATTGCTGTGGGATATGGAATAGCTAGCAAAAGGAATTCATCATCCATTCCTAATATCACTGGAGATGGTAGTGATAATATATCTAGAAAAGTTTTTATATTTAGCTGAATGCCATTGTTGGGTTACGTACCACAGTAATGCACAGAAGCAAGCCCTTTGGCCCATATAGACCATTTTGGATTATTATGCTAACTTTCCATCAATCTGTATCTGGACCACAGCCCTCCATAACCCTCCCATCCACATGCCTATTCAAACTTCTCTTCAACTTGAAATTGAGGATGTCCTTTGAGCTCTTTGTGCTTTGATCTGGCTTTAGATCCCTTAGCTATTGCTTTTTGAGAATCTAGTGATAGCACTGGTATTTTAAGGAGAGGTACTACCCAAAGTGTTTTGCTCTATGCTGATGATCTATTGCTTTTTATTTCTAATGTTGAGACCTCGTTACCTCCTACACTTTCTTTACTCTCCTGTTTCAGCCAGTTTTCAGGATATAAATTGAATTTACATAAGAGTGAACTTTTCCCCTTGAATAATCTGCTATCAATTAATACTAACCTTCCTTTTAAAATTGTAAGAAATCAATTTACCTATCTGGGTGCAACAATTACTAAGAACTGTAAACACCTACTTAAAGAAAATTTTCTTACCCTTTTGAATTACGTGAAAAGAGCACTATCAAACTGGTCGCCCCTCTCTCTCTCATTGATTCATTGAATTAACTCTATTAAAATGAATATCCTACCTAAATTTATATACCTTTTTCAGGTCTTACCTGTTTTTATTCCTAAGTCCTTTTTTGATTCTCTCGATTCAATTCTATCGTCATATATATGGAAAAATATTCTCGATGAAATAAAGTTCACTTTCAAAAAGTTAAAAAGAATGGAGGTTTAGCTTTACCAAATTTTAGGTTTTATTACTGGGCAGTCAATATACGGAATCTGATGTTTTGGTCATATTACATTAACCGTGAGGACTGTCCAGTATGGGTCTCCTTAGAAGCTAACTCTGTTAAAAAAAAAATTCCATTATTTCTCTTCTTGGATCATCACTTCCTTTATCTTTAAATAAACTATCTGACAATTTGGTAGTTAAACATACTTTGAGGATCTGGTTACAATTTAGAAAATACATTGGTTTATTGAGATTTTCTCTTTCTAGTTCCATATTTTCTAATTGATTTTTTTAAACCACCTATGACCGATGTAGTTTTTAAAGAATGGGATAGATTGGGTATTAAATGTTTCCACGATCTGTTTGTTGGAGGAAGTCTCTTTTTGTTTGAGCAACTGTCAGCTAAATATAGCTTACCAAAAGCCCACTTTTTTCGATATCTACAAGTTAGAGACTTTCTGCGATCTCAATTGCACACATTTCCTATGAGTCCTGATAAGAACTCATTAGATGTAATTTCTAATTTAAAACCTTTTCATAATGGCTCAATATCCAATATTTATGGTATGTTGTTGGGAATAAGAGAGGCTCCTTTAGACAAAATTAAAAATGCCTGGGAACAAGATTTACAGATTTCAATTTCTGAGGAGACTTGGAATGAAATCTTTAAATTGGTTAACGTTTCATCACTATGTGCTGACCACTCCCTCCTACAATTTAAAGTGGTCCAAAGGACCCACATGCTATCTCATTTTTATCCGGATATATCTCCCTATTGTGATAGATGTAACAATGGAAAGGCTTCACTAATCCATATGTGTTGGACATGTCCACGTCTTGAAAAATACTGGAAGGAAGTATTCCAAACGTTTTCTGTACTTTTTAAAGTAAATTTTAAGCCTAACCCTTTGACTGCCTTGTTTGGTACTGCTGGAGAAATAGGCGTAACTTTGGAGACATCTGACTTGCATATATTGGCTTTTATTTCTCTTGCAGCTAGGAGGGCGGTGTTACTTAAATAGAAGGATGTAGCTCTGCCTACTCGCAATGGTTACGTGATGTTATGTCATGCTTAAATTTAGAGAAGATTCATTGTTCAATTTCTGATTCTAACCAAGACTTCCAAATATTGTGGGGACTATTTTTGAACTACTTTCAAAACCTTTGATTTGGTGTTAAAGTACAGATGTTGGCTAATAACATAAATCAGTATGTGATAACGATTTTTTTCTGTCTTTCTTTCTTTACCAAACAGCTTCGATCTTGGTAGTGGGTTTAGATTATTTTTATAATAAAATTATTACAATTCAATTTACAATTTAATTAATGTACGTGTTTGATTATGAATATAGGGTACTGTGATTTAAATATAATGTATTTGGTACTTTTTTAATTCATAACATATATCCCCATGTACTCTGTATTCTTCTATGTGAAAATTAATAAAAATATTGAAAAGAAGAAAGAAACTTGAAATTGCTTCCACCACTAGCACTGGCAACTTGTTCCACACTCTCACTAACCTCTGAGTTAAGAAGTTTCGCTTCATCTTCTCATTAAACATTTCACTTTTCACCATTAACCCATGGCTTCCAGTTGGAGCCTCACCCAACTTCAGTGGAAAAACTCTGCTTGCATTTACCCTATCTATACCCCTCATAGTGTTGTATACCACTATCAAATTCTCCCTCAATCTTTTATATTCTCTGGAATAAAGTCCTAACCTATTCAATCTTTCCTTATAACTCAGGTCCTTCAGTCCTGGCAACATCCTTATAAATTTTCTCTATCCTCTTTCAATCTTATTTACATCTTTCCTGTAGGTAGGTGACCAAACTACACACAATACTCCAAATTAGGACTCATCAATGTCTTGTACAACTTCAATATAACATCCCAACTTCTGTACTCAATACTTTGATTTATGAAGGCCAGAGTGCCAAAAGCTTTCTTAACAATCCTATCTGCCTGTGATGCCACTTTCAATGAATTATGGACCTGTGTTCACAGATCCTTTTGTTCTACTTCTCACTGTGTAAAACCTATCTTGGTTAGTCCTCCCACAGTGCACCACTTCACACTTGTCTGCATTAAATTCCATCTCCTACTTTTCCAACTGGTCCAGATCCCACTGCAAGCTTTGATGATCTTCCTCACTGTCCACTACATCCCCAATCCTGGTGTCATCAAACTTGCTGATCCAGTCTATCACATTATCGTACATTTCTTGTTAGAGATGACAAACAATAATGGGCCCAGCACCAATCCCTGCAGCACTTCACTAGACACAGATTTTCCAGTCACAGAGGCAACCATCTACTAATACTCTGGCTTCCCTTCAAAGTCAATGTCTAATCCAATTTACTACCTCATCTTGAATACCAAGTGAATGAACCTTGTCAGATGCTTTGCTGAAGTCCATGTGGACAACATCCACTGACTTCACCATCATCAACTTTCCTGGTAACTTCCCTAAAAAGCTCTATAAAATTAGTTAGATATGACCTATCATGTACAAAGCCATGCTGATTATCCCTCATCAGTCTCTGTCTACCCAAATAATCATATCCAGTCCCTTAGAATACCTTCCAATAACTTCTCCACTACTGAAGTCCAGTTCACCGGCCTATAATTTACAGGTTTATTTTTAGAGACTTTCTTAAACAGCAGAATATTAGCTACCTTCCAATCCTCCAGTAACTCACTTGTCACTAAGGATGATCTGAATATCTCTGCAACTTGCATCCCACAGGGTCTGAGGAAATGCCTTGTCAGGCCCTGGGGATTTATTCACCTTAATTTGCATCAAGACACCAAATACCTTCTGTGTAATCTGTATAGGGTCCATGAGCAAATACTTTGAGAGGCTGATCAAGGACTACATCTGCAGCATGCTGCCACCCACACTCGACCCCCTACAATTCACCTACCAACACAACCGATCGACAGATGACACAGCCTCAGCTCTACACACCACCTTTACACATCTGGAGAAAAGGGATGCTTATGTGAGAATGCTGTTCTTGGACTACAGTTCAGCTTTCAATACCATAATTCCCTCCAGGCTCGACAAGAAGCTCAGAGACCTCAGCCTTCACCCTGCCTTGTGTAGCTGGATCCCGGACTTCCTGTCAGATCGCCAGCAGATGGTAGGAGTGGGCTTCCTCACCTCAGACCCTCAACACAGGTGTCACTCAGGGCTGTGTACTAAGCCCCCTCCTTTACTCTCTGATACCCATGATTGTGTCGCCACCCACAGCTTCAATATGCTAATTAAATTTACTGCTGACTACACTGATTGGCCTAATCTCAAATAATGAGGCAGCCCACAGAGAAGAAGTCATCACCCTAACGCAGTGTGTCAGGAAAACAACCTCTCCCTCAATGTTGCAAAAACAAAGGAGCTGGTTGTGGATTACAGGAGGAATGGAGACAGGCTAACCCCTATTGATATCAATGGATCTGGGGTTGAGAAGGTAAACAGTTTTAAGTTCCTCGGGATAAACATCACCGAGGATCTCATGTGGTCTGTACATGCTGGCTGTGTGGTGAAAAAGGCACAACAGTGCCTCTTTCACCTCAAACAGTTGAAGTTTGGTATAGGCTCCCAAAACATACAAACGTTTGCAGAACATAGAACAATACAGCACAATGTTGTGCCGACCTTTAAACCCTGCCTCTCATATAACCCTCCACTTTAAATTCCTCCATATACCTGTCTAGTAGTCTTTTAAATTTCACTAGTCTATCTGCCTTCACCACTGATTCAGGCAGTGCATTCCACGCACCAACCACTCCGAGTAAAAAACCTTCCTCTAATATCCCCCTTGAACTTTCCACCCCTTAAAGCCATGCCCTCTTGTGCTGAGCAGTGGTGCCCTGGGGAAGAGGTGCTGGCCATCCACTCTATCTAATCCTAAGAATTTTCTACAGAGGCACGATTGAGAGCATCCTGACTGGCTGTATCACTGCCTGGTATGGGAACTGCAGGACTCTGCAGAGTGGTGGTGCAGACAGCCCAGCGCATCTGTAGATGTAAACTTTCCACTATTCAGGACATTTACAAAGACAGGTATGTACAAAATGCCCGAAGGATCAATGGGGACCTGAGTCACCCCAACCACAAACCATTCTAGCTGCTAACTGCTACCATCCAGGAAACGGTGCCACAGCATAAAAGCCAGGACCAACAGGCTCCGGGACAGCTTCTTCCACCAGGCCATCAGACTGATTACCGTAATTCATGCTGACACAACTGTATTTCTATGTTATATTGACTATCCTGTTGTACGTATTATTTATTAGAAATTACTATAAATCGCACATTTAGATGGAGACGTAACATAAAGATTTTTACTCCATGTGTATGAAGGATGTAACTAACAAAGTCAATTCAATTCAATTCACTGCGGCTTTACCTCACTTCTATAGACTCTGTGTCCATCTCCCAAGTAAATACAGATGAAAAAATAATCCATTTAAGATCTCTCCCATCTCTTTTGGTTCCACACATGGACTACCATTCTGATCTTACAAAAGACCAACTTTATCCTTTGTAATTCTTTTGCTCTTAACATATCTGTAGAAGCCCCTGGGATTCTCCTTCACTTTGTCTGCTAGAGCAACCTCTGGTCTTCTCTTCGACTCCTTATGTCTTAAGTGTTCTCTTGCATTTCTTTTACTTGAGTATCATTTGTTCCTACCTGCCAGTACCTGCTATGCATTTGCTTTTTATTTTTCTCTTAAACAGGGCCTCAGAAGCTCGAAAACCAAGGTTCCCTAAATCTGTTGACCTTGCCTTTTATTCTGACAGGCATATACAAGCTTCATATTCTCAAAATTTTACTTTTGAAGGTCTCCTACCTATCAAGTACACCTTTGCTGGAAAACAGCCTGCCCCAGTCCAAATTTGCCAGATCCTTTATACCATCAAAATTGTCATTTCTCCAGTTTAGAATCTCAACCCGTGTACCAGACCTACCCTTTCCATAATTATCTTGAAACTAATAACATTATCTTCACTAGATGCAATATGTTCCCCTACACAAACTTCTGTCCCACTCCCTAATAGGAGATAATGTTGGGACTTCTCTATACTGATTAAGGAAACTTTCTTGAACACGTTTGAAAAATTCTATCCCATCTAGTCTTTTACAGTACAGGAGTCCCAGTCAATATATGGAAAGTTAAAATCACCTATCACTGCCTTATGTTTCCTGCAACAGTCTGAGATCTCTCTACAAATTTGTCCCTCTAAATCTAACAGACTATTGGATGGTCTATAATATAGCCCCATTAACATGGTCATACCTTTCTTATTTCACAGTTCCACTCATAAGTCCTCTCTAGACAAGTTCTCCAGTCTGACCTAACTGAGCAGCACCATGAGATTTTCAGTGACTAGTTATGTCACCATATCCCTCTTTAATTCCTCCTGCTCTATCATGTCTAAAACAATGGAACCTCAGAATATTTCAAAGGTACATTTAATGTCAGAGAAATGTATACAATATACATCCTGAAATGCTTTTTTTTTCACAACCATCCACAAAAACAGAGAAGTGCCTTCAAAGAATGAATGACAGTTAAATGTTAGAACCCCAAAGCTCCCCCCAGTTCGCCTCCCTCCCGCGCTAAATGGCAGCAAGCAACAATCCCCGCACCCCCCACTGGCAAAAATAAAAGCATCAGCACCCACCACCGAGCACTCAAGTGTGAGCAAAGCAACAGCAAAGACACAGACACGAGGGAATCTGCAGATGCTGGAAATTCAAGCAACACACACAAAATGCTGGTGGAGCACAGCAGACCAGGCAGCATCTATAGGAAGAATCACTGTCGACATTTCGGGCCGAGACCCTTCGTCAGGACTAACTGAAAGGAAAGATAGTAAGAGATTTGAAAGTAATGGGGGGAGGGGAAAATGTGAAATGATAGGAGAAGACCGGAGGGGGTGGGGTGAACCAGAGAGCCAGAAAGGTGATTGGCAAAAGGGATACAGAGCTGGAGAAGGGAAGTATCATGGGACAGGAGGTCTAGGGAGAAAGAAACGGGGAGGGGAGCACCAGAGGGAAATGGAGAACAGGCAGAGTGATGGGCAGAGAGAGAGAACAAAAAGGAGGGGGGAGAAAACAACTCGCTGGTTTACAATGTTAAACATCCATTGCATTGCTTTTTCCAAGCTCTATGCCCAAAGATCTCAGGTCTCTGGGCACACAGCCTTAGATCTTCTATCTCCCATGATACACAGATCTTCAGCCCAGACACCAATCTCCAATTCCATCCCCCCACCCCCCCCCCCCCCCCGGCATCTCCAGAGCTATGAGATCTCGGTCCTCCAAAGGTGAGCAGGGCTCTTAGGCCGTGCCCTTGCCATGCCAAATAATGGCCATTTGTGAAACCCCAAGAACGGGTCCCATTCCCGCCAAGAACCGTAGTCAGCATGTAACTCCAGGTCAGGGTCTTCAAAAGTACCCTGAAAGGGAAAAATAGAGATATTAAAGATGAAAATAGAGCTGTTTCTGAAGATGCAAGCAAAGGAGTTGCTATTAGGTGCCATTTATCCTCCTAAGCTCCTCAAAGAATATTTGAGCTACCAGTTCTGTCCCTCCTGCAACCAAGACTAGCTAATGGCTACAATATCATAATTCTATTTGTTGATCCATGCCCTGAGCTCATCTGCCTTTCATACAATACCTAGACAATAGACAATAGGTGCAGAAGTAGACAATTCGGCCCTTCGAGCCTGCACCGCCATTTTGAGATCATGGCTGATCAATTCCTTATCAATACCCGGTTCCTGCCTTGTCCCCATATCCCTTGATTCCCCTATCCATAAGATACCTATCTAGCTCCTTCTTGAAAGCATCCAGAGAATTGGCCTCCACTACTTTCCGAGGCAGTGCATTCCAGACCTCCACAACTCTCTGGGAGAAGAAGTTTTTCCTTAACTCTGTCCTAAATGACCTACCCCTTATTCTCAAACCATGCCCTCTGGTACTGGACTCTCCCAGCATCTGGAACATATTTCCTGCCTCAATCTTGTCCAATCCCTTAATAATCTTATATGTTTCAATCAGATCCCCTCTCAATCTCCTTAAATCCAGCGTGTACAAGCCCAGTCTCTCTAACCTCTCTGCATAAGACAGTCCAGACATCCCAGGAATTAACCTCGTGAATCTACGCTGCACTTCCTCTACAGCCAGGATGTCCTTCCTTAACCCTGGAGACCAAAACTGTACACAGTACTCCAGGTGTGGTCTCACAAGGGCTCTGTACAAATGCAAGAGGATTTCCTTGCTCTTGTACTCAATTCCCTTTGTAATAAAGGCCAACATTCCATTAGCCTTCTTCACTGCCTGCTGCACTTGCTCATTCACCTTCAGTGACTGATGAACAAGGACTCAGAGATCTCTTTGTATTACTCCCTTACCCAACTCTATACTTTTTTGATAATAATCTGCCTTCCTGTTCTTACTCCCAAAGTGGATAACCTCACACTTATTCACATTAAATGCCATCTGCCAAGTATCTGCCCACTCACCCAGCCTATCTAAGTCACCCTGAATTCTCCTAACATCCTCATCACATGCCACACTGCCACCCAGCTTAGTATCATCAGCAAATTTGCTGATGTTATTTTCTATGCCTTCATCCAAATTGTTAACGTAAATGGTAAACAGCTGTGGTCCCAATACCGAGCCCTGTGGCACCCCACTAGTCACCACCTGCCATTCCGAGAAACACCCTTTGCTTTCTATCTGCCAACCAGTTTTCTATCCATGTCAACGCCTTCCCCCCGATGCCCTGAGCTTTGATTTTACCCACCAATCTTCTGTGTGGGACCTTATCAAATGCCTTCTGGAAATCGAGGTACACTACATCCACTGGATCTCCCCCGTCTAACTTCCTGGTTACATCCTCGAAAAACTCCAACAGATTAGTCAAACATGATTTACCCCTGGTAAATCCACGCTGGCTCGGCCCAATCCTATCACTGCTATCTAGATATGCCACTATTTCATCCTTAATAATGTACTCTAGCATCTTTCCCACCACCGATGTCAGGCTGACAGGTCGATAGTTCTCTGTTTTTTCCCTCCCTCCTTTCTTAAAAAGTGGGATAACATTAGCCATTCTCCAATCCTCAGGAACTGATCCTGAATCTAAGGAACATTGGAAAATGATTACCAATGCACCCGCAATTTCCAGGGCCACCTCCTTTAGTACCCTAGGGTGCAGACCATCTGGACCTGGGGATTTGTCAGCCTTCAGTCCCATCAGTCTTCTCATCACCGTTTCCTTCCGAATGTCAATCTGTTTCATTTCCTCTGTTACCCTATGTCCTTAGCCCATCCATACATCTGGGAGACTGCTTGTGTCTTCCTTAGTGAAAACAGATCTAAAATACTCATTAAATTCTTCTGCCATTTCTCTGCTTCCCATAACAATTTCACCCAATTCATTCTTCAAGGGCCCAACATTGTTCTTAACTATCTTCTTTCTCTTCACATACCTAAAAAAGCTTTTGCTATCTTCCTTTATATTCCTGGCTAGCTTGCATTCGTACCTCATTTTTTCTCCCCGTATTGTCTTTTTAGTTAAGTTCTGTTGTTCCTTAAAAACTTCCCAATCATCTGTCCTCCCACTCACCTTAGCTCTGTCATATTTCTTTTTTTTTTAATGCTATGCAATCTCTGACTTCCTTTGTCAACCACTGTGGCCCCTTTCCCCCCTTTGAATCCTTCCTTCTCTGGGGGATGAACTGATTTTGTACCTTGTGCATTATTCCCAAGAATACCTGCCATTGCTGTTCCACTGTCTTTTCTGCTAGTCTATCCTTCCAGTCAACTTTGGCCAGCCCCTCCCTCATGGCTCCATAGTTTCCCCTGTTCATCTGCAACACTGACACCTCCGAGCTGCCCTTATCCCTCTCAGATTGCAGATAAAAGCTTATCATATTGTGATCACTACCTCCTAATGGCTCCTTTACTGCAAGATCGCTTATCAAATCCTGTTCATTACATAACACTAAATCCAGAATAGTCTTGTCCCTGGTCGGCTCTCGTACAAGCTGTTCCAAGAATGCATCCCGTAGACACTCTACAAACTCCCTATCCTGTGGTCCAGCACCAACCTGATTCTCCCAGTTCACCTGCAAGTTGAAATCCCCCATAACTACTGCGACATTACCTTTGCCACATGCCAATGTTAACTCCCTATTCAACTTGCACCCAATATCCATGCTACTGTTTGGTGGCCTGTAGACAACACCCATTTGGGTCCTTTTGCCCTTACTGTTCCTCAGTTCTATCCACACAGACTCTACTTCTCCTGACCCTATGTCCCCCCTTGCAAAGGACTGAATCTCATTCCTCACCAACAGGGCCACCCCACCCACTCTGCCCACATTTCTGTCCCTACGATAGCACGTATACCCTTGTATATTCATTTCCCAGGTCTGATCTCCCTGCAGCCACGTCTCCGTTATCCCAACAACATCATAGTTACCCATTCGCACCTGGGCTTCAAGCTCATCCACCTTATTTCTGACACTTCGTGCATTCAGATATAGAATTTTTAGCCCATTTCTCCTCTCTCTGTTTGAATCGCTGCCTATTGTGCTTAACCCAGCTCCCCGAACTCCCATTCGGGACTTCTAGCAAGTCAGAACATTAGTCCACTATCCTCAACCTTTTGATTCCTGACTTTGCCTGAGGAATTAACAACAACCACTCCACTATCTGTTCTGGCATTCTGGTTCAGCTGTAGTTTAACTTCCCCCACCCCCCCCCCCCCCCCACCCCGTGTAGTACTAACAAACCTTTCCGGTCGGATATTAATCCCCCTTCAGCTTAGCTGCAAAGTCATCCCACCTTCCCTGGAAGAGAGCCCAATGATCCAAAAATCTGAAGCTCTCCCTCCTATCCTAGTGTTAAACTGTGTTATCTTCCTATTTCTGGCCTTACTAGCATGTCACAATCCCGAGATTACAACTCTGGAGGTCAAGTCCTTAAACTTAGCACCTAACTCCCCAAACTCACTTTGCAGAACCTCATCCCTCTTCTTGGCTATGTCATTGGTACCTGTATGGACCACAACCTCTGGTTGCTCACCCTTCCATTTAAGAATGCTGAGGACTCGATCCAAGATATCCCAGACCCTGGCACCCGGAAGCAACATACCATCCAGGAATCTTGTTCTCGCCCATAGAACCTCCTTTCTGTTCTCCTAACTAACAAATCCCCTATCTCCACAACTCACCTTTTCTGCCTCCTTCCTTTCTGAGATGCAGAGCCGGACTCAGGGCCAGCGACCTGACCACTGCGACTTTCCTCTTCTAGGTCATCACTCTCAGCAGTATCCAAAGTGGAAAGCGGCCACAGAGATATTCTGTTCTGGCTGTTAAACCTTTTTCACCTCCCTGACTGGCATCCAGCTTCCTGTGCCCTGCCTCTTCAGTGTAACTACATGTCTATCACCCCCTCAGCCTCCCAAATGATCCAGATTTCATCCAATTCCAGCTCCAAATCCTTGACACAGTCTGATAGACAGACAGACATACTTTGTTGACCTTGAGGGAAATTGGGTTTCATTACAGTTGCACCAACCAAGAATAGTGTAGAAATATAGCAATATAAAACCATAAATAATTAAATAATAATAGGTGAATTATTCCAAGTGGAAATAAGTCCAGGACCAGCCTATTGGCTCAGGGTGCCTGACACTCCAAGGGAGGAGTTGTAAAGTTTGATGGCCACAGGCAGGAATGACTTCCTATAATGCTCAGTGTTGCATCTCGGTGGAATGAGTCTCTGGTTGAACATACTCCTGTGCCTAACTGGTACATTATGGAGTGGATGGGAGACATGATGGATGGATGACATGATGGAGTGGATGGATGATAAAAGCTGCAGCTGGATGCACTTCTTGCAGGTGAAGTCATCGGGGACATCGGAGATTTCCCTGCTTTCCCACATCCCACAAGTGAAGCATTCAACTATCCTGCCTGGCATCCCTACTACTCTAACTGCAATTATAAAGAAAGAACCAATAAATAAACTGGAAAAAAATCTACCTACAGCTTTTCACCTTCTCTTAAGCCTCAAATCCCCAAAGCTTCAAATTCCCACTCTAACACTGTCAATTCCAATAAAGGCCACTCTGCGTATGTCCCTGCCTTATTTTTATTTGCCCTTTCTGATGAATCTTGATCTCTGATTGGCCACTGTTCAAACACCAAAACTCCCATGAAGCACTTCTTTTTAATGCACGCTCACCAACCTGTGTGAGCCACTTCTTCTCTTGCGCCTGATCTCGGTTTGGCCACTGTTCCAAGTTATTACATTGTGTTCTATTTTCCTATGAAGGTCTCTGAGATTTTCCGGAGATTCAGTCCATAAAACATTGAGATATTGTTGAAGACAAACATCAGTTTGATTAGCCATTTAAGGTTGACATTTTGGTAATGGTTAATATATTTGTACATTTATGGCGTTATGTTGGCCTTGTACTGTAATTGCATTAGTAACTTTGTACCAGCTTTCCCGTGTCCACAAATCAAAGGGCAGTCAAAATTAGTCAATCACAAGATGAGAGTGGTGTCTTCAGGTTAAGCTCCCTCTTGTGCTCATTTTTGATACATGCGTGACAGTCAAACCTAGGAAACTTAAGTTAATTGTTCATGCATATTTCTCATTAAACAGGGAGGGAGAAATGAGTGAAAATTGAGATATGGAAAACTTATCTCAGAATAATATGAAATAAAATCAGTTAACGTTGGGAAAGCTGAGTTCACAGAAAATAGTGCAAAAAAACCCCAAAATACATCCAGTGAGCGACAGCTTTATTAATAAGAGAATGGCCAGACTTGTTCAAGCTGACAGGAAAGCGACAGTAAGTCAAATAACCAGACCTTACAACAGTAGGGTGTAGAAAAGTACCTGTGACGGCACAACACGTCAAACCTTGAAGTGGATGGGCGACAGCAGCGGAAGACTTTGAACATACACAGTGGCCACTTTAAATAAAAAGGCTGATGAGTGTAGTTATTTTCTTCCCTTTGGAATATCGTGGTATTAAACAGAGACGTCAAACATTCCTGTTTTAAAAGGGTTCCGGTCAAGAAATTTACTTGACCACCCAATAACCCCGTGATTGCATTCCTATTTTCCACCCTCACTGCCCCAAATGTCATTGTCTCGAACTTCCTCGACTACAAACCCCTACGTTTTAGCCCGAGTATGAGTAGATGTCTGCATTATTTTGAAGGTGTGGAAGCAAACAAAAAGCTTAACTGTGGTGAAAAAAAAATCTGATTGGAGCATCTGTCACAGCCGCTTCAGCGATGAAGTCCGCGTTTGATGAACTCCTGCCAGTTTTATGTTGGTTTGGGGTTGGGTGAGCGTGCGGTGTAAAGGTCACCGTCGGTTCAGTTGGTTGTAGTGGCGGAGATGTTGGGGCGGACGTCTTTCTGGCTGTTGCAGGCCCGCTGCGGACCTTGGCGGTGCCTGGGCCAGAGCGGCAGCCGGGGGCGGCGCGGTGCAGCCACGCTCTCGGTCACGCCGCAGCCGAGCCTGGCGGACGAGCCGGTGTGCGTCCGTGCGGCGGGGCTGTCGCCGCACCAGGAGGTCACGCTGCGAGCCCTGGTGCTCACCGAGAGCGAGCAGATGTTCGACTCTAGCGCCCTGTACCGCGCCGACGATCGCGGCCTGCTGGACGTCAGCCGCTCCCCCTCTTTGGGCGGCGACTACCTGGGCGTGGTGCCCATGGGGCTCTTGTGGACCCTTTCTCCCGCTAGTATGGAGATGCCCTACCAGAAGTTAAGGCCCTGCACCAATCTGACCGGCAGGCCCCTGCGAGTCGACCTGTCCTTGCACTCGGGCCACACGCAGGCCGGAATGATCCCTGGGCAGATCCTGGCCAAGCAGGCTGTCGACAGGTGGTACAGCAAACCCGGAGTCCGCTGGATTAGGTTAAGGGAAGGCAGGATAAGAGGCAGTTTGTTTCTGCCTCCAGGTAAGCAAAGAGGGGAGTGTTTTCCCTGTGATAGACTGGGCTATAGCCACTACTTTTGTAGGCTTTTCTGTTCAAGTGCACCTATGCTGAGGGAGATTGTGGGGATGATGTTGCCAGTCGGAACTGATTGGGGTCTGCAATTGAGGATACAGTAACACAGGTATTGGATACCCAAGTATTGGAGCTTATTGATTCGTTTTGGATGGATGGTAGTATTGAATGCTGAGCTGCTGTCAATGAAGAGCATCCTGATGTATGCATTTTCACACTTCAGATGTTCGAGGGTTGAGTGATGAGCCAATGAAATGGTATCTACTGTTGACCTGTTGCGATTGTAGGCAAAATGAACCAGATCTAAGTCACCTCTCGGGCAGGAGTTGATATCAGCCTCTCAGAGCACTTCACAACAGCGGTTATAAGTGCTACTGGATGATAGTCATTGAGGCAGATTACCCACGTTCTTCTTAGGCACCGGTATAATTAAAGCCTGCTTGAAACAGGTGGGTACCTCAGACAGCCAAAGCAAGAAGTTTAAGATAGCGGTGAACACTCCTGCCAGCTGATCAGCACGTCTTTAGTACTTGACCAGGTACCCAGTCTGGGCCCATGCTTTCCGTGGGTTCACCCTGATGATTAATGCTTTCACGTTGGCCTCAGAGCAAATTCGCAGGATCATCAGGATCTGTGGGACCTAAAATGTGATCAGATATTCACACCAGTCTTGAAATTAGATAGAGAGAACCCAATTAAATACCGTAAATAATGCAAACAAACACTAGTATATTTATTGAGATATTACAGGTATTTGTTGGAAAAAGTATGTGAACCTTTGCTTTCAGTAACTGGTATGACACCCTTGTACAGCAATAACTTCAACTAAACATTTCTATTAACTGTTGATCAGCCGTAAACATTGGCTTGGAGGAATTTTAGGCCATTCCTCCTTACAAAACTGCTTCAACTCTGGATTATTGATGGGCTTCCTTGCATGAACTGCTTGCACAACAGTCCTTCCACAACATTTCTAAATGATTAAGATCAGGTTTTGACTGGACCATTCCAAACACGAATTTTCATCTTTTTAAACTATTCTGTTGTTGTTTAATTCTTGTCTTTCAGATTATTGCCTTGTTGCATTACCTAACTTCTATTAAGCTTCAGGTGACAGGCTGTTGCCCTAACATTCTACTGTAAAATGTCTTAATACAATTTTGAATTCATTATTCTCTCAATGATTGCAAGCTGTCTAGGTCCTGAGGCAGCAAAGCAGCCTCAAACCATGATACTACTTCCACCATGCTTCACAGTAGGGATGAGGTTGTGGTGTTGGTGTGTAGTCAACAAAGCAATGTGCGTTTCTGCCAACAAGTTCAACTTTTGTCTCATCTGTCCACAGAACACTGTTTCAGAAGCATTGTAGAACATCTAGGTGGTATTTTGCAAACTTGAGACGTGCAGCAATGGCCTTCATGAACACTGTCCTTGGTCAGTATTCTTCTTATAGTGGACACAGAACAGAGACTTCAGCAAGCTCGAGAGATTCCTGCAGGTTGCCATTGGGTCTACTTTTCACCTCTGTCATTGTATGTTGTGCTCTTGGTGTGATCTTTGTAGGATGCCCACTCCTATGGAGAATAGCAACAGTACTGAGTTTCCTCCATTTGTAGACAATTTCCCTTACTGTGGACTGATGAACAGTCAGGTCTTTAGAAATGCTTTTGTAGCCTTTTCCAGCTTGATTCATCTTCACAATTCTTCTAAGTCCTCTGAAGGTTGTTTTGATTGAGGCATTGTGCGCATAAACAGATCTTTCTTGAGAAGAGCAGGCTCTATCAGTAACCTAACTTTATGCATCTTTTTTAAAAGGCAGGGCACCTCTACAACCCACACCTCAAATCTCATCTCATTGATTGGAACACCTGACTCCAAATAGCTTTTGTAGAAGGTATTACCCAGAGGTTCACATACGTTTCCCAAAAAAGATGTGTAATATTGGATCATTTTTCTCTATAAATAAATGACCAAGTATAATGTTTTTTGTGTTATTTAATTGGATTCTATTTATCAAGTTTTAGAACATGAGGATCTGATTACATTTTAGGTCATATTTATGCGGAAACAGAAAATTCTACAGGGTTCACAAGCTTTCTAGCACCACTGTACTTTACCAAAGTCCATGTAGTCAATTTCCATTGTTCTACTCTCAAAAATGATATTTGCAACTTTAAGAATTCAATCAAGCTTTTTGAGAGATGTTTTTCTTGATGAGCACAAATGACACCATTTATCTATTCTCCAGTGTTAGGGGACCTCACAGGGATAGGTTCCAGCAGGCCCTGGGGATTTGTCCACCTTAATATTTTTCAAGAAATCTAATGCTACCTCCTTAATGTCAAAACCCCCTCACCGATCTCACCATTACCCATATCCTTCACCCGGTGAATACTGATGCAAAGATTCCCTTCTTGTCCTATGTACCTTTTCCCTGGCTACCTTCTCACTTTGAATTATACATATAAAATGTATTTTTGTATAAATGATCAGAGATGGTTAAATATATAATTAATTTAACATAAATGTATAAATAGTCAGGTTCCTCAAGGTCGTCATAGCCTTGCGTGATAGTGTGGGTAAGCTCCCACTACCTATTAAATGCACCCAATAGCGTGTGTCTCAAATAGCCACTAACAACTAAGTCCAGCTCCTGGCATTCGCATGTGGCTTAGTTACTAAGCTCAGCGGAACTGTTTCTACTATCAGGAAAAGGGTTACTGGCACCTTAAACCCAGCATCTTTGGGCAGATGAGGCTCACCAGTCGTAGTTGGCAACTCATCTAGGAGAAGGAAAACTCTGGTCTCAAACTTCTGCTATCTTGCAGCTATATCCACTCATGGGAAAGGCTTTTGGAGTAAACCTCAAGGAAAAATCCAGAGCTGAGGTCCCTGAGGCAGTCCTACATTGAGTTCAGCGCTGATTGGCAACTCCACTGATGCCAAGCTATATCGATCTCCGCTCTTCCTTTGCGTGGAGGAGTCTGCTACGTGGGCTCACCATATTGTACTGCCCTGGCTTGTGCAATACATACTCAGCTGGGATGCAGCATCTATGGTCAACACCAATCAACAGAGAGCCCCTCATAAATAGTCACTGAAACCAATGAGTAATCAAATTAGTGTGATAGCAAGCTCTTTATTACATTAAGTGTCTCGTGTTTTCCGCAGTTTTAAAAGCTGTGGATTCTTCTGGCAATAATGGTATTTATGTCTGCCCAAACTGAAGACATTTCAAAGTTGAGCTGGTTTGTGGTCTGGAGTCAGTTGTGGCTTCAGATCAGGTGAAGATGGCAAATTTGGAGGATGTTGCAAAACCAGATCAGTTATTACAATAATTTGGTACCAGAAGGAGAAATTGATGTTCACGCCATCAGGTTGGAGCCAATGCTGAGAATGGCGTCATAGTGGCAAGAGGCCATGTACTGAAATGTTGGAATGGGAATGGGCATAGGAATTAAAATGGTTGTACAACAAGAAACTCTGCTCCTGGCAGACAGAACAGTGGTGCTTGACAAAACCATCGCCAAATTCACGTCAGATTTCAACAATGTAGAGGAGGCTGCATTGGGAGCACTCAATAAATTAGGCAACTCCAACAAATTTGTGGCTGAAGTGTTGCCTCACATGAAAGAACTGTTTGCTCCCTTGAATGGAGGTCAAGGAGGAGGTAAATAGACAGGTGTAACATTTTGGTTGTTTGCAGGGATATGTGCCAAGATGGAGATCATTGGGGAGGGACGAATGGACAAGGGAATCACAGAGGGAGTGATCCCTTCAGAGAATGAGGGGTGGAGGTGAAGATGTGGTTGGTGGTAAGATCTTGTTGAAGTTGGCAGAAGTTGAGAATGATGTGTCAAATGTGGAGGCTCATGAGTGGTAGGTGAGGACAAGAGGAACTCTATCCCTGTCGAGGCAACGGGAAGATGGGGTGAGCTCAGATATCTGGGAAAAGAAGCAGGGTGAAGGAAGCATCAATGATGGAGTAAGGGAAACCCCATTCTTTGAAGGAGGAGGACATTCCTGATGTTCTGGAAAGGAAAGTCTTATCCTAGGAACAGATGCGGCGGAGTCAAAGGGACTGAGGAAAGGGAATAACATTCTTACAAGAGAGTGGGTGGGAAGAGGTATAGTCAAGATAGCTGCTGGCCCTTCCCATGGTCTTGTGCAGCATCAGAGAAACTCCAAACTAAAAGACTAGACTAAGCCTAGGTGGACTAGATGCATTATTACCCAGAGCTCTTGCCCTCAGAACGCATATAGACACATCATGACAGACAGCCTAGTTGACTACCATGTGAAAGTAACCCAGGCTGTTCAGTCTGCTTCTCCATAGGTTTCTGCCACCTGGAATGATCCACCAGAAGGATGCACCTTGATTCATAGTGAGTGGATCCTGAATCAAGAAAGCAGATAAGGAGCTATTTGGGCACTCAGTGGGAAGGACCGTATCAGGTGCTGATAATTACTAATTCAGCAGTAAAAGCAAAGGAAAAAGTGGATTCACACTAGCCTCCTCCTGAAGTCAATAATCATCTCCTTGGTCTTACTGATATTGAGCGAGAGGTTGTTGTTGTGGTACCACTCTGCCAGATTTTCAGTCTCCCTCCTATATGCTGATTTGTCACTATACTTGGTTCAGTCAGTGACAGCGGTGTCATCGACAAACTTAACTATGGTATTGGAGTTGTGTTTAGTATAAAGTGACTAGAGCAAGGGGCTAGGAACACAGCTTTGTGCTGCACCTGTGCTGAGGGAGAATTCCATTTCCAGTGTATAGTTTTACAAGATCTGAGATGTGAATTAAAAGTTTCTAGAAAGTGTAGGCAATGACATTGTTGGTGTCTTATAGAAAGTAGCAGCAGAAATGGTTTGCAGTGCGAAAAATGGTCCTCCAAAGTTGTGTAACATTAGATCTTAACCGTTAAGGATGGTGGTGGGGAAAAGGTGCAGCTATAGGCAAAGAGTGTTGTACCTATTTACCTAATGAGTCTGAAAACATATCTGACTTGGTTGATCATAAAGAAGCAATCAAGATGAGTACAAACCACTGAGTAGAATTTCTTCAGCTGGATCAAATTACCCCTAAGGAGCTGGGGTTATTGGATGTTTGAAGTTTAGTGCTTACCTCGCTGTGCTTTATCATAGTTTATATTTTAATTACTGATATAAGGGCATCATTAGTAAATCAATCTGCTCAATCTCAAGTGAGCTTCCCCACACATAAGGACAGCCCACTTGTTCATGACATCACTGTTTAAGTAACCCCAATGTTTGAAAACTCAAGGTTGATTATGTCGTATATTCACCACTTCTAGCACGTTTTCCTGCCTCTGAATCTTCATATGTCATGGTTCAAAATGTTGTAATTTGAATCAAGGGGAGGACTGTTGGACTAGGATCCAAATTGTTTTTATTGGTGTTTTTCCTTGTAGTTTTAGCTTTCTTTATGCTTCCTAATATGTGTATAATCATATTTAGTAACTTGTATATTTGGTTCTATAATTGGTTTCTTTGTCTGCAAAGCTGAAGCGTGATTCATTCAGTACTTGTTATCTTGACTGGTTTCCATCAGTTTGCAGTATAAAAGGAAATCGTGTGCTTAGGTTCTGCTGTTGCTTTCTATTTGTTACCGCTTGCTGGTATTGGCTGACTCAGTGACCTGTACTATGCTTAACATCTAATAAAATGGCTATAACTGTAAGATTTGTGCAATGTTGTTGACTTCCAGAGTACCTTTTGAACAACTTCATCTCCAGATCAAACACCCTCCTCCATCACACATGCCCCTTCTGCTGCATCCTCTCTCCCTATTGTTCCTATCTGCCACCTGACTTCCATTATTTCATTTCATGTTTAACCAACCTTTCCTATCACATTCTATCATCCTTTTGATACCCCCCCCCACCTATCACCTTATAGCTTCAATTCCTATCTCTACTCTTCCCTCCTGCATCTGCCTATCACCACACCTACTACTTATCAGCTTTTGCTTCACCCCTTCTTTTCATCTCTTAATACCTGCCATCTCTTTGCTATCTTCCGGTCGAGATGAAGGGTCTCAACCTAAAAAGCCAAATGTCCATTTCTCTACAGATGCTGCATGACCCACTGAGTTCCTCCAGAACTTTATTTGCTGCTTGAGATGCCAGCATCTGCATTCCCATCTTCTTACCCCATTTACTTGTTTTGCTTGGAGTTACAGTGCTGAGCTCAGTACAACCCTGCCTCTACCTTGTCAGAAGTAAAACTGAGATGAGATCAGAAACTGCCCTTACTGAATGTCAGCAAGATACTTAGTCGTGGTGGCTGTCACTTGTCACTGTCACAAATCCTGTTGCTTTGCTGATAATTGGGAGAAGAAGCTGTTAGATGTGGAGATGATGTTTTCCAGAAAGTTCTTCAGAAGTCAAGAATGAGGTGCAGATCACGGTGTTACGGGTGTTTTATAAGATGTTCACTGTAGTACAGGTCAAATATAGTCAATCTGTACTAGCAAGCAAGGCAATAAAGGAACTCGGGCACTTGCTTTCTTTTTGCCCTGAACTACCAGTCTGAACTAAATTAGATAAGAAATCTGTTAACAAGTACTGATTGAGTCATACTCCAGCTTTGCAAAGAAACTGCAAACATATGGGTGATTATACAAACACATAAGCAAGTATAAAGAAAGCTAAAACTACAAAGAAAACTACAATTTATAAACAACATCTGGACTCTATTCCTATATAACAGGTTTTTGAGCTCAGGTTTTTGATAATATTAAAAAAAAATTGAATATCTGCTGCATATCCTTATTTGATTTGTCCAGACACTAGTGTATTGTTGGTTCTGGGGTACACTGACATACGTCAAGCCTAATCAATAGATCATAATTCGCTATGGACTTGAGAATGCTCTTTGACCACCTGTAGAAGAATAATTTTGAAATTGTAGAGTGTGAAATATCTTTCCACATAAAGAGGTTAAAAAAAAGAGTGGAGGCATATTTAATGGATTCACTGATTTCACATGAAGATGAAAGGTAAAAAAATGGCATGCTGATGGTACCCCGACACTCCAAATTCAGCACCATGAGCATCAATTTGAAACCGTCATCAGAATTTTATCTTCCTGTGACGTATTTGTAACAAATACCAGACTTTAATTTTAATTAATATTGATGTCTGCACAGTTTTTTTTAAGAGCTGCAATTCTTAAAATCCAGTACTGAATAGTTGTGATGTTATAATTCAGGGCAAAATTTGTGGCTGCATTCCAAAACAAATGGGTAGATGATTCTTCTAATAAGCAATTTTGTTCTCCTTGTTCCTTCAGGGGATGGTCCTTTTCCTGGAGTGATAGACCTGTTTGGCGATGAAGGCGGTTTGACTGAATTCCGTGCCTGTCTCCTTGCAAGTCGAGGCTTTGCTGCCCTTGCTCTTCCCTACTTTGGGTTTGAGGATCTACCAAAGACCCTGGTAGATTTTCATCTAGAATATTTTGAAGAGGCTGCAGAATATTTATGTAAGCATCCTAAGGTAAGATGGGTCTATTATTGTCTCAGCTATTTATTGAGACCCTTATTTAATCACAATGATACAGTAAGCATTATTACATGTAACCCCTGTCTTTCAATTCAAAGATAACACAGCATGATGAGCTTTTTCTTGGCCAACCCAATATGACACCCGTACCTTGGTCAATGAAACATCCATATGATTTAATCAATATCACATTTTTCTGAAGGTCACTTATACTCAACAGATTTTTTTTTTGTAGCCATATTTCCTCTGATGACCATCTGAGTTTACAAACCCATCTCCTCTCCAACATTCTTGGAATAAAGATATATCCTTTAGGACTGAGATGAGAGGAAATTTCTTCAGCCAGAAGGTGGTGAACCTGTGCACTCTGCTGCTAAAGAGGCCCATGGAAGCCATTGTTGTTGTATTTAAAGCAAAGATTGATAGGTTCTTGACATGCAAGGGAGTTAAGTGTTACTAAGAGAAGACAGGAGAATGGGATTGAGAAAAAAATTAGCCATGATTGAATGGCAGACCAGACTCAATGGGCTGAATGGTCTAATTCTGGTCCTACATCTTGTGAGCATTCTGGGAATAAGCTTGTGGACTTTTAATCTCATTTTCATCCCAGCTTGTCAACCTAATATCTCCTTTTAATCTCCAACATTGAATTGTATCCAGTGGTATGAGTAGTTAATTGTATCACAATCAATTTCTTAATTGGATTTATGCCAGTGCTTTGGTGTCTATGAGCTACATTATCTGATTCACACTATGCTGTTAAGTTTCTGTCCATTGGAGAATCTGGAATTCATTGCCAGAAATGGCTGTGGAGGCCTAGTCATTGTATATCTTTAAAGTGGAGGTTGAGTATTAAGAGCTTCAAAGGTTACAGGGAGAAAGTAAGAGACTGGGGTTGAGGGGGTAATTAATTTAGCCATAATCATATGGCAGAGCATGAATGGCCTAGTTCTGTTCCTGTGCCTTGTGGTCTTGTGTCTGAGATCTTCCCAAGACTAGTTCTTGAATTTCAATAACTTGCTGATTGCATTAATGATCCAGAGGAAAAAGCAGAGTGTAAGGTATCAATTGTTGCCGATAACACCAGAAATAGATGAGAGGCTGTGTTGTAGTGAAGATTTTTGCATTCTGCCACAAAATAACAAGTGGGTGAACACAGCAGAAGTGGAGGTTGCAGGTTCAATTTCAATATTTATGAGTAATTCAGATGTACATGGATCGAAGGGGTGTGGAGGGCTATGGTCGATGGGCCTTTACAGGATGTTAGTAGATGGCCTGAAAGGCCTGCTTCTGTGCTGTAGTGCTCTATGACTCTGTCTCAGAAACTGGAGTTTAATGTGGGGACAGTCTGAGGTTATTCACTTTAGTAAAGAGGAATCAAAAGGTAGACCACCATCCAAGTGGAGAGAAATTGCAAATGAGTGAAATGCAAAGGGATCTAGATGTTCTGCCTAAATCATAAGGATGATAGTCAGATACAGCAATTATTTAGGAAGGGAAATTTTGCATGTACCTTTATTACAGGAGGGTTGGAGTTTAGAAATGGGATTAGAGTTTACAAATGGGGAACTATTATAACAATGACACAGGGTGTTGGTCAGCTCATTAAGTACTCTACATAGTTTTATCCCCCTTAAGAAAGGATGTACTAGTACGTGAGGCAATCTAAAACTAATTGAGGATCATGAATTGTTGAAGAAATTAGAACCTAAGATCCTAAGAAGGCAGGAGAGGATAGAAGTTTCCATGATTCAGAAAGTCAAGGAGACACTATTACAAGATAAGGGGACGTCATTTAAAACAAATGTTTGTCATAATCTCGTACCACAGAGGATGCTAAATCTCTTGGAATTCTCAATTCCAGGAGGTCATAGAGACTAGAAAAGTCAGGAAATTCTGGGCTGTGGGGAACTTGCATAGAGGTTAAGGCTGAACTATGGCCCTGTTGAATGGTGGGACACGCTTAAGAGGCGTGGTGGCATACTCCTGCTCCTCTTTCCTTGAGTTCTTATTGTAAAGTTATTGAGTATTTCCAGAGTAAATTTCCTCAATTAGACTTGTGATGGCCCAGCATCATGCCAGTCTCAAGTGTGGATCAGTCTTTGGCTTTTAAGTATAATGTTATAACACAGACTCGGGAAATTTAGAATTGTCCCTCCATGTCTCAGACATCAGGATATCAAATGCAGTTCTTTTAAAATAGTCATGTATGAGGACACAATGTTTTCCAAGAAGGCAATAATTATATCCACTGCATCTTCCCTGACTTTATCTTCAAATCAGCATCAAACAGTTTAATAAGTTATCATTGTATGCCCCTTTATTAGTTTTAAATTTTTCCAGCATTTTCTACCATTCTTAGAGTCACACATCACAGAACCCGGCCTTTCAGCCCACATGTCTATGTGAGCCATAAAGTATTCATTCTATTTACCAACACTTGGTTTTAGCCCACTTTGCAAAGTACTCATCCAAATATTGTGGCATGGGAAAAAATTCTGAGTAACCATGCTTCTCAAATTTATAAGCTGTATCAGATACCCTCACAACCTTCTCTGCTTCAAGGAAAACTAGCCTTTCTAGTGTATGGATTGAAAATACCAGCATTAGTTTACCCACTATTTAGTCTTTATGGTTCAAAGTTCAAAGTAAAAATTTATTGTCTAAGTCTATATATGTCATCAAATACTTTTCTGAGATTCATTTTTGCAAGAATCTTTATAGAGCAAACAAATGCAATAGAATAAATGGAAAACTACACATAAAGACTGGCAAATTGTGTAAATAGAAAAAGAAACAAAAATAAGTAAGTAAATAAATTGCAAACTGAGAGCATGAGTCATGGAGCCCTTGAAAGTGAGTCCAAAAGTTGTGTTCAGTGATCAGTTCAGTTGTGGTGAGCGAAGATGCCCACATTGGTTCAGAAGCCCAATGGTTGAAGGATTATAACAGTTCCTGAACCTGGTGGTATGAGACCTAAGGCTCCTGTAAGTAACATCCTGATGGTAGTAGCGAGAAGAGAGCATGGTCTGGAGGGTGGGGGTCCTTGATGATGGATGCTGCTTTCTCGTGGCACTGCTCCTTGTAGATGGGAGGGTTTTTCCTATGCTGTGTGGGTCTGTCACCACCATTTTAGTAGGCTTTTCCATTCCTGAGCATTGGTGTGTCCATACCAGACTGTAATGCATCTGGTTAGGATACACTTCGAGTGATTAAAATTATTGACCCTCTCCATGTCCAATCCCCTAATGAGCACTGGCTCATAGACACTCAATTTTTTTCGCCTATAGTCAATAATCCACTTTTTGGTTAGGTTGGGTAAGTTTAATGACCTTATTTTGATATACCCTAGGACAGCATCATATTTCTTTGTGGTTCTGCTGCTTATTACCACCTCACATGTAGGATCTAATTTTCACTGTTACTTAGTTGGTATGCACTCTTGACATCACCAGTCTGTAGCATAATGCATAGGTATGTAATATCATACCACTTTACCACATTAACTTATATTACAGCAAATGATCCTCCTTCAGATACATATCTCTTGGGACTTCCTTCAGGTATTATCTCATATAATAAATAAAATTGTCACATCTGACACTGATAATGAATGGTGAGTGTTGTAGTGCATGACTTTGACATCTTTGAAAGTTACTTTCTGCCTTTCTTGTGTGTGGGAAAGTTTGATGTAGGATTAAATACTGTATTAGTCACTTATTGAACAATAAAGATTGCACCATTGTGAACATTTATGCATTTTTCTGGATTAGTTTGTATGTATATTTATGTTATTTAGAGCAAGCTTCTATAATGGATTTTGAATTTTTGTAGGTGAAAGGCCCTGGTATTGGAGTAATAGGTTCTTCGAAAGGTGCGGATTTGGCTCTATCAATGATCACGTTTATACCAAAAGTGATGGCATCTGTTTGTATCTCTGGCTGCAATGCAAACACTTTAACTGATCTGAATTACAAAGATGTGCATCTCTCCTGTGTGACTCACAATTTAGATGAAATCATTCGTTTGGACTCAGGAGTTCTAGATCTGTCTGGTACACTTAATGACCCCAATGAAAATCAAAAGAGCATCATCCCATTAGAAAAAGCTGAAGGACACATCCTGTTTGTGGTAGGAGAAGATGACAAGATATTGAACAGCAAATTCTTTGCTGAGGAAGCGATAAAAAGACTGAATACACATGGGAAAAATAACTACAAACTCCTGAGTTACCCAGGAACTGGGCATCATATTGAACCTCCATGTTCTCCATATTGTTTTGCGGTGATTGACCGCTTCCTTGGGCATCCAGTACTGTCAGGAGGAGAACCAATACAGCACTGCTACGCCCAAGAAGATTCCTGGCAAAAGATTCAAGAGTTCTTGCATTTACATTTATGATGAAATGAGTTACAGATTTAAGAAGATCCTTTTTATAAACTTTTAAGTGTTACTGATCTAAGAAATTCTTCAGTATTTCATGCAAAAAAACTGTACAGAGTGCAATCTAAGAACATCTGAAATTCTTATTATGAGCTACTAATTACATTACTGTTGGAATATTTTTTTGTTCAAAAATACTTCATTAAGCATTCTGTTAAAGCAGTGCTGTCGATAAGTATTTCATCAATACCATCCGGTATTGTAGAGATTAAATTCACCTTTGCATGAAGACTTGAAAGCCGTTGATTGTAGTTGTTTGTTGCATTTTATCTTCATGGTGACCAATTTAGTTTTATATCACCACAATTGATCTTTTCTTCCTTTGCTTCTAAAGATTGTAACACAGGTTAGGTTTAAAGTGATAATTTCAAAATTAATAATCATTTTATACAACTCCAAACTTCTTTAAAAACACAAAATGCTGGCAGAACTCAGCAGGCCAGACAGCATCTATGGGAGGAGGTAGTGACAACGTTTCGGGTCGAAACCCTTCATCCTCCCATAGATGCTGTCTGGCCTGCTGAGTTCTGCCGGCATTTTGTGTTTTTATTTATTTCCAGCATCTGCAGATTCACTCGTGTTGCCTCCAAACTCCTTTGTTTATCGGATCTCTCTCTCTCTCTCTCTCTCTCTCTCTCTCTCTCTCTCTCTCTCTCTCTCTCTCCCTCTCTCCCTCTCTCCCTCTCTCCCTCTCTCCCTCTCTCCCTCTCTCCCTCTCTCTCCCTCTCTCCCCCTCTCCCCCTCTCCCTCTCTCTCCTCTCTCTCTCTCTCTCCTCTCTCTCTCTCTCTCTCTCTCTCTCTCTCTCCCTCTCTCCCTCTCTCCCTCTCTCCCTCTCTCCCTCTCTCTCTCCCTCTCTCTCTCCCCTCTCTCTCTCCCTCTCTCTCTCTCTCTCTCTCTCTCTCTCTCTCTCTCTCTCTCCCTCTCTCTCTCCCTCTCTCTCTTCCTCTCTCTCTTCCTCTCTCTCTTCCTCTGTCCATTTTGGGAAATTGTATTTTGGGGACAAATACTCTTAGGGTGGAATTTACCACTGGAATCTTGTTTTGGCCATATATACATCTAGACAATGTTGTTTTCAGCCTAGATAGCTGGTCAGTTAGCAGATACCCACACTATGATTATTTCTGTTTGCTCTCCTTTCTTGAGCCAATACACTGGCAAGGTCCTTTGTATGTTTCCATTTTGCTTTTGGGCACCTATAAACATGGAAATCAATTACCTAGTGTAGCAATTCTTTCCTCTCAAGTGAATTGAAACTAACAGCAAATCAAACCTTTTTGTTCAATTGGAGTTCTCAACTATAGTTATTGCAGCCTTTGAACATGTATTCATTTTCTAGGGTGCATTAATCAATAGGCAGTATTAGTGGAGTGGCTGACTGCCAGGGTTCTTTGTTTTAGTCACTTGGTGCTTGTGAGTAAGACAAAGTAATGGTGCATACAAAGGCAATGATAACATTGAATGAATAAATTTAAATATATGAGGTAACCAGAATTGTGCCAATGATGACTTCTGTTCACTAATGTTGCCAGAATTATTTTAATGTGAAAATTGGATTTTCTTGTATTGTTTTCATATGGAATATGTGTAATTAAAACATGCACCTGTTTTGATTGGATAATTCAATTGTCAGTAGGCATTTTTTTTTATTAAAAGCTTTTCCTTGTTGAGGGGAGGGAAGGTGTGGAGAGCAGGTATTTTTGCTGTGGAACTGTTAGTGGCGAATGTTACAAAGAATGAAAATTGGAAATTTGTACCCCACTTCCAAGCAATCGAAAAGGCATCTTTATTGCAGGAGAAACAATTAAAAGAAGATTGTAATTGGAACTCTTAAAAACAATCTGCCAGCGTTCAGTAAGCTTATCTAATGAGTGACTTCCTAAATTGCTAAAACATTTTGATGTGAAAAGAGATTCTACATACATGTTGATAATGGGAGTACTTCATGTTTTAAAATTCTGACATTCTGTGCTTCCTTGTCACAAAACATACAATTGTAACACATTTCTTGGTTGTCATTATAATATTGGTCACATTTTTAATGGGCATTGCATATATAAGGTTTGACGGTGTTGCTTCATGACATTATAGTTATTTGTTTTGACACGGGAGAATATTCAGCTCACTTGTTCCGTGGTGACTTCTGGTAGGTCAAACCTGTCAGACCCATTCTTTTTATTTCCCTGTACTCTCCATTTCTGGTGCCCCTCAACTCCCCTTTGTATCATTTACAGTTGCTGATTAATCTGCATCACTTCAGAGGTGGGATGGAACTTGGGGGCATGCTGGTGATAAGTGGAATACACCTAGCCAAAGTAAGAATATGTACATTTCATGCAGATGGTGACAGGCCAGGTTCAAATCCAGTTTCTTAGAGCTGTGAAACAACATGTTAAATGGTGTGATACTCCTGAGATTCTCGACAGTACATAGTGGGAAAACACCTAAATACCACTTTTTTCTGAAAAGTAGAGTTCAGATAGTGATCTTTCAAGATTGTACAAGTTTTAACCAATGTCCTATTGAACATTGGGCAGTACATCTTAAATCCTAAATGGATTGTTTAGAATCATAGAGAAACACAGGTCCTACAGCCCAAAAAGTCCACTGCAACCACAGTGCCCACCTATTTCATCCCAATGTCCTGTGTCTGGCCCCGCATGTACCTATCCAAGTGGGAAGGCAGTATTGTTTTCTTCCATTGTTGTTCATGTGAAAGTTCTTCCAATGATACAAACATTAAAAAGGATATTCAGTCTTCTGTGCAGCATTCCAGTGGATTCTTAATGCTATCAGTTGCTTTGAGTCACCTCATTAGATCTAATGTCAAGTAGAATTTTTAATGGCACTAATAGGTCTAATGGCACTAAATTGAACAGGGTAAAAATCCTGCCGCTGCCTGTAATGAGTTTGTACGTTCTCTCCGTGACAGTGTGGGTTTCCTCTAGGTGTTCTGCTTTCCTCCCACAGTCCAAAGACATACCTGTTGGTAGGTTAATTGATCTCTGTAAATTGTCCCATGATTAGGTTCGGATTAACTCGGACTCTAAGGGCCTATTCTGCGCTGTATCTCAATAAATAAATAAGGCTCTCTGGCGTGTTCTTGCTAGCCTATTTAAACAACGAAACAACATTAGACACCTACCAACCTTTGGGAGCTTCACCACTGGCTAACAACAAAATAAAGTTCAACTTCATTATCGAAGTATATATCTGTCACAATATACTACCCTGAGATTCATTTTCTTGCAGGCATTCACAGTACAATAAAACAATAGAATCAATGAAAAAACACACACAGCAAAGACAAACAACCAATGTACAAAAGACAAACTGAAAATAGAGAACAAAAATATAATAATAGTAAATAAATAATCAATAAATATCCAGAACATGAGTTGTCAAGTCCTTGAAAGTGAGTTTATACATTGTGGAATCAGTTCTCCGTTGGGTTGAGTGAAGTTATCCACTCTGGTTCAAGAGCCCGATGATTATGGAGAAATAACTGTTCCTGAACCTGGCAGTGCGGGACATGAGGCTCCTGCACCTCTTTCCCGATGGCAGCATCAAAAAGAGAGCATAGCCGGCTGACGGATGCTACTTTCCTGCAACAGTGCTCCTTGCAGATGTGCTCAATGGATGGGAGAGCTTAACCTGTGATGAGCTGGGCTGTATCCACCACTTTTTGTAGGTCTTTCCATTCAATGGCATTGGTGTTTCCATACCAGGCTGAGGCAATTAGTCAACGTTTTAGATGACGTGCCAAATCTTCGCAAGCTTCTAAGAAAATGGAGATGTTGCTGTGTCTTCTTTGTAACGTCAGTTACGTACTGGACCCAGATCAGATCCTCTGAAAGGATAAGGTTGAGGAATTTAAAATAGTTGATCCTCTCCACCTCTGATCCCCTGATGAGGACACTGGATTCCTCCTCCTGTAGTCAATAATCAGCTCTCTGGTTTTGCTAACATCGAGTGAGAGTACCAAGTCACTCTTTCAGCAGGAGATGATATGCTCCATCACCAATCTCTCAAAGCACTTCACCACTGTGGATGTAAGTGCTACTGAATGATACAAACATTCGGGTTTGAGGTGGGTTACCACATTCTTCTTGGACACTGGTGTAATTGAAGCAGTGGGTACTACAGACTGCAGAAGAGAGAGGTTAAAGATATCAGTGAACACTCCAGCTAGCTGATTAGCACAGGTTTTCAGTAGTGGGGACAGTTACCCTGTTCCGGCCAGATGCTTTCCATGGGTTTGGTAAGAGCAAATAGATCCACATGGGAATCCACAATTTCTTCTTTAGCCCCCGCAAAATCTGAGATTACCTTGGTCCGGCCCTGGTGATTTATCAACTCTAATGCACTATTAGACTACAAATCTCTCTTCCCTAGTATTATGAGTGTTCTCTGAAACATCTTCACTTGTTCCCCTTATCTCTTATGCAATCATGATCTTTCTCATTATGCCCTGTTGATAACTAAAGAGATATACTCTCTTTTAATATGGCTATAGTAACTCTTGGGATTTGCCTGCTAGATCCACCTCATGCCCTCTCTTTGCTTGCAGTTCCCGCTGCTGTGCCGTCAATGTAAAGAGGGGTGTGAGATGTCCAGAAGTCAATGACCATCTCCTTGGTCTTGTTGATATTGAGGAAGAAGGTATTTGCCAGGCACCAGGCCTTGAGTTCTTCTACCTCATCTCTGTAGGCTGTCTCATTGTTGATGAGCCCCACAACTGTAAGGCCATCAGCAAACTTGACAATGTGCGTGGACTATACTGGCTAGGACCACAATTATTGCTCAAGCTAACTCAGCTGTATAGTATTCCTCTTTTTCACTGACCACTACTAGATCATTAACCAACAATTTTTGACAATCGAGTGTACAACCTTCAATATCTGCCCCACCCCATGTTGTTACAGCCTAGACACTGGGATCTACCTGTCTTTTTGATGCGCTAAACCATTGTTTGAGTTAGTGGTAACGTTGATTTGGGACCTTGCAAAACCGTGAAATAGGTCAGAAAAGATGTTGCATGCATCACTCAGGCAGTCTATGATAGCTTCCTGCTAAAGCACATTAATATGGATTACAGCTTCTGAAAATTTGCTGTGCAGCAAACTGATAAGGCTCTAGCCCTTAAAGACACGGTCAATATGTCAGCATGACAGTAGGGTACAGAGGAGAGAAAATGACTGAGTCACTTCTCTTCCGTGAGTTAACTGCTAGCTCAATATATATATTAGGTACAGAAGGTACTGGATAGATAGATAGATAGATAGATAGATACTTTATTCATCCCCATGGGGAAATTCAACATTTTTTCCAATGTCCCATACACTTGTTGTAGCAAAAACTCATTACATACAATACTTAACTCAGTAATAATATGATATGCATCTAAATCACTAACTCAAAAAGCATTAATAATAGCTTTAAAAAAAAAGTTCTTAAGTCCTGGCAGTTGAATTGTAAAGCCTAATGGCATTGGGGAGTATTGACCTCTTCATCCTGTCTGAGGAGCATTGCATCGACAGTAACCTGTCGCTGAAACTGCTTCTCTGTCTCTGGATGGTGCTATGTAGAGGATGTTCAGGGTTTTCCATAATTGACCGTAGCCTACTCAGCGCCCTTCGCTCAGCTACCGATGTTAAACTCTCCAGTACTTTGCCCACGACAGAGCCCGCCTTCCTTATCAGCTTATTAAGACGTGAGGCGTCCTTCTTCTTAATGCTTCCTCCCCAACACGCCACCACAAAGAAGAGGGCGCTCTCAACAACTGACCTATAGAACATCTTCAGCATCTCACTGCAGACATTGAATGACGCCAACCACCGTGTACATTTGTGGTCTGCTGCTGTTCCACCACATCCACTTCGATGTGTTGTACGTTCAACTATGCCCTTCTGCACACCCCTGTCAAAGTGTGGTTATTTGAATTATTATCACCTTCCTGTCAGCTTGAACATTTCTAGCCATTCTCCTCTGACCTTGCTCATTAACAAGGTGTTTTTGCCCACAGAATTGCTGCTCATTGTATGTTTTTTTGGGTTTCCACACCATTTCTTGTAAACTCTAGAGATTTTTTTTGTGTGTAAAAATCACAGGAGATTTGCAGATATTCTGAGATACTCAAACCACCCAGTCTGATACCAACAATCATTCCATGGTCATAGTCACTTCAACCACATTGCATCCCCATTCTGATGTTTGGTCTGAACGACAAATGAAACTCTTGACCATTTTTGCATGCTTTTATACACTGAGTTGCTGCCACTTGATTGACTGATTAAATAATTGCATTAATGAGCAGGTTTACATGTGTACCTAATGAAACACCCAAGTGTAGGAAATACTTGATGGATAAAAACCAGTCCAGCCCAGCAGTATCTGTAGAGGATACTAAGGTTTCAGTTCAAATCCCTGCAACAGGATTTCATGGGTTTAAAGATACAACTTCAGCAGCACTGAAATACTGTTAATGGAATGCATTAATTTAATGGTACAATGAAGATAAAGAGAGACACGCACCCATTACATTTATATTTCTGTTTATATTTTTATGAAAAACATTCTGTTTTTGGAATTAAAAGGCACACTGCTACTTGAGCTTCAGAATTTTCCGTCCCGCCAGGTGCTGCAGGAAACAGAGGCTATAGTGGATCTGCAACAGATCGCAGAGTTTGGACCAGAAATGTCCAGACAACGGCCCAGACAAGAGGCCGAGCCCCGGGTCGAGGTCCGCCAGCGGCAGGTCCAGTAGTTTCAGAACCACAAAGCCGAAGCAGGAAGCCACAGCTAGCAGCAGGTACCGGTGGGAAACCGCGTCGCCCAGGCGACGCTGCGCCGCTAGCCCGGCCCGCACGGCAGTGGCGATGTGACAGCCAAGGGCTACCTCGAAGCCGCGGCGGTGGAGCAGCGCCAGACCGTAGCTGGCGATCGACGCCGCCTCCACTGCCAGCGCGCTGGAGAGGCAGCGGCTCTTCCCGTCCTCCTGCCCCTCCAGCAGGTACGCCACCCACACCGACACCCAGGCGAAGATGGGCAGCGTGAGCCACTGGTCGAGCACGGCTGGGCGCTGGGACTGCGAAGCGATGCGGGCCCACTGCACCGGCCCGTAGGCCAGCACCATCCAGGCGAACGCGTCCTTGTGGTAGCAGTCACCGCCCGCAGCCTCCCGCCGCAGCCAGTGGGCCCCCAGCGCCACGTAGCCCAGGTTGACCAGCGAGTTGGCCGGCATGGCCAGATAGCGCGGCAGCCAGGCCAAGGGCCGCTCGGCGTAATGCTCGTACCCCAGCTCGGTCCACACGCCGTCCATGGCGCCGCTGCAGGTGACGGCGATGCAGAGGCCGAAGAGCAGCAGGACGTGCAGGAAGGCGCTCTGCTCCGGCGCCCACATCCTTTGACTCTACTTCCCTACAGCCTGGGCTTGGAGGCTGCGATCGGTGCTCAGTGTCAGTCTCTCTCCTCCGCACACCCGGAACAGCAACTTCCTGCTATGTCGGAATCTTGCCGAGGTGGCGAACTTTAGTTTCAGGCATCTACAGTATTTGTTTGTAGATAGTTACAACACTTACAGCCGCGCCGTCCAGCAACCCTCGATTTAATCCTAATCACGGGACAGTTTACAATGGCCAATTACATTCTTTGGACTGTGGGAGGAAACAGAAGACACTGACCTGTGGCTCATGGAGTTGTACAGCACAGAAACAGGCTCCTCTGTTTCTGTTTCCTCTATGCTGACCATCTGGAGATGCACGAGACTGCAAATATTGGAATTTGGAGCAAAACAAAAGACAAGGTGCTGAAGGAACGCAGCAGGTCAGATAGCATCAACGGAACGAAATGGACAGTCATCATTTCAGGTCTACATGCTGCATTTGGACTGCCAGATGAAGGGTCTACAGCCAAAACTTAGATGCGACTTGGCTTATTTTAGCTCCAGATCCCTATCTACACTGATCCCACTTGACTGCTTTTGGCCCACATCCCTCTACTTTGACAGTTCCTTTCCCTCTTTGGATGCTGCTCGACCTGCTTAGTTTCTCTGGCATATTGTTTGCTGCTCTGGGTTCCAGCACTTGCAGGCTCGTGCAACTCCCTTGAAACCTTTCCCATCCGTGCTCCTGTCCAGATGTCTTTTAATGACTGTTTTTGCCGCAGCCACAGAACACAGAACCAAGCCCTTCCGTGTCCTCCAGCCCAGCATGTTCATTTAATTCTATTTTACAGCACTTGGCCTGCAGCCTTCTATGCTTTGGTGATGTACTTAATAATAAGTACTTTATTGATCCCGAGTGGGAAATTCTTTCATTACAGCAGCAACATATAAAAAACACATTTAGCAGTGTGCAGTCTTAACTAATAAAATACATCATAATAATATACACAATAATTTACTAATGTGCAATAATGTACAAAATAATAAAGCAGAGACTATTGTGCTATGTGTGATCTCCTCTCGTGCAGAAATGAGCTGTTGTACAGTATATGCTTATTGCATTGGTAGGAAAGACTTCCTGTAACGAACCTTGTGACGATGGAACTGAATGAGTCTGTCTGAAAGGTGCTCCGCTGTTTATTCAGTAGGTCATGGAGAGGATTGTCCATAATGGTCTGTTTAATGACCTCCTCTCCACCACTAACTCAAAAAAGTCCAGGTTGTAGCAAAGGACGGAGTCAGCCTTTTTGATGAATTAATTTAGCATTTCTGCATCACCTGCGCTGGCTGCTCCCCCAATATAAAGCCACAAAGAAGACTGCCCTCACTGGTGAAAGATCTCCAACATCCTGCTGCACACATCAAAGGATCTCAGCTTCCTTAGAAAATAGGGCATCTTATAAAGCTGTTGTGAGAGTATCTGCCTCCACCATCCAGTGCATTTCAGACTTTATCTTCTGATAACTCCAGAAAATTGAGCACAGAATTTAAGTCTGGCACTTCCTCTTATCACCAAAGGAAAGTAATATCACATGAAAGGGTTATTAAACTGAGTCTTTAATTCTGTGGCTAAGCTCAGCTCCCATACCATCTACAAATTATTGTTTTTGTTGCTGGCCAAATCAAAGGTGGTGATGAATCTACATATAGGAGATTGTAAATCTGGTTGAATGGTGCCACAATAACAACTTCTCACTCAGTGTCCATGTCACACCTTGAGTTTTGGTGAGGGTTGTTTGCCCTTGTAAAGGCCACATTCAGTGCAAAGGAGTTTATTGTGTCCCAGAGGTTAAAAACAATTAGAAAAAGTGCACAAATATTTACAATGCAAAAAAAAGATAAAAATAATAGAGAACCACCAGACCTTTAGGATTACAGCTTCAAAACATCAGTCTGAAGTAATACACCTCACCTCACCTAACCATACCCTCCACCCCTTTCCCACTTACACCAAATGAACCTTTAACTCAGGATCTCCTTACTTTAAGAGAAAAGGGATAGTCCATTATTTGGAATGCAGAGGAGTAGTTAACATGAGCCCGAATAATTATACAAAACCCAAAAGGCAGGAATTCACATCTTTCTTCACAATCACAAATCTCCTCAAATACATTCATCACAATAAGATCAAAATTGCATTTTGCAACAAATCAATCAATAACTAACCATTTTCCAGGAGCCAGCCCTCTTCCCCAACCCCTACTCTTCCACAGAGGCGGCACAGCGCATGTGCCACCACAAACAGGCACCTTTGTTAGATACCTGTCATCAGTCAGGTCCCCGCCCTGCAACAAACAGGGCACGTCAAGGAATGCAAGTACAGACAAAAACAAAAACATCCAAGCCTAGTGTGTGCACCCAATCAGCATAACGTCAGCACTGCCAGACAGGGATAATGAGAATTACAGGGCTATTGTGGGGGGGGGGGGGGGGAGAAGAGTTTGCTTGTCACATTGGCTCTGTCACAGTCTGCTAAACTAGAGAGCTGATAATTGGTGGATGATCCAGTCCTCATCAGGGGATCAGAGGTGGAGAAGGTGGGTATCTTTAAAATCCTAGATGTTATCATTTTAGTGGATCTGTTTTGGGACAAGCAGGTAAGTACCATCAGAAGCTGGAGAGTATCCTGACTGATTGCATCATGGCCTGATATGGAAACACCAATTCCCGTGAAAAGAAAAGCCGACAAAAAGTAATGGCTACAGCCCAGTCCATCACGGGAAAACCACACCCCCTGATTGAGCACATTTATATGGTGCACATCCATCATCAAGGATCCCCACCATCTAAGCCATGTTCTCTTCTCATGCCATCAAAAAGGAGGTACAGGAGCCTAAGGTCCTTCACCACCAGGTTCAAGAACAATTATTGCCCTTCATTACAAGTCCATCCTGTGTGTCAACTGCCAGGTCTGCACATGCAGGCTCCTCCCAGTCACCACTCAGCTAATGGGAGTCACTTGCCCACTTGTTTTCAACTCGTCACCTGCAACCTATTTAAACCCAGCTCTCATCCACAACCCTTGTTCACTCATTCGGACCAACCAGCCTCAACAGTTGCTCCAAGCCTTCAGGTGTTATCTTGTTGCCTTGCTGTGGCTAATTTTCTCTTTAATTTTGTGGCCCTTGTGGCTTGTAATTTTTCAGTTTATTATTAAAGTAATCACTCATCGCTTAATCGTCTCCACTGCTCTGCGTTTGGGTCAAGCCTCCTCTACGTTCCCTGACAGGATGAGTGAACCTGCATTGACCCAGCAGAGTTTGCTCGCCTAAAGGAGGTTGCCTGTCAACATGAGCACACGATCCACACAACACCACTGACCATTTGCTCGCCATTCTCTTCCAACTCTCCATCTTAACACAACAACCCTGCACAGTGAACCTCCCTCTGAGCACAAATTCCAGTGCCCAAAAGCTTTGATGGATCCCCAACCCAATGCTGCAACTCCCAGTCTCAGTGTGTCTTCCACTTCAGTCTCCAGCAATCGTTGTCTGCTACAAACTGAGCCAAGAGTGCCTTTGTCATCTCTCTCTTGACTGGACAATCTCTGACCTGGGCCAATACACCACCATTTGCAATAAATATGAGGAATTCACCGTTGAGCTGCACTAGGTTTTTGACCATTTGGGAAGTGGAACGGGGGACAGCGGACCAGATACTTCACCTGTATCAAAGCGCAAACTCAGTGTTGAATTACACTGTGGAATTCAGGATCCTTGCGCACAGTGCAGGTGGAATGTGGAAATGCTGCTGGCCCATTACTGTCACAGCCTTTAGGAGTGCTTGAAAGATGAGCTGTGTACCTTTGGAGATGCCCACTGACCTCAAAAGCCATATAAATCTGGCCCTTCAAATAGAAAAGCGTCTTATGGAATGACCCTCCAGATCATCAGCTGGATCCCCAGTTCGATTCCCAGAACTATTTTGGGCTGCAGGACACTCATCGGCCACACCTCCAGAACACATGCATTTAGGAAGAGCATCGTTAACCCCCGAGAGTGTGAGCATTGGTGGAAAAGCAACTTGTGTGCTTACTGCAGAGCAGCTGACCACCCACACATCAAATGCCCAGTGCATCCAGGAAACAGCACTACCAGGAAGAGACCAGGGACCTCTTATCTGGTAAGCTACCCCTGGTCTCTCATTCTAGCACCAGAGCCTGACTCACTATCTCTCCTCCTCTACACATACAGGAGGCTCTAGTGGATTCTGGTGCAGATTCTTCTGGACCAGACTCCATGTGTGAAGCCTGTCTCTCGCCTATTCTGTATCACGGCCATTGATGAACATCCCTTGGGATATGGGATGGTCAGAGCACACACATGCCTATGTACATGATCATTGGAGAGCATCAGAAATCCATCCAATTTCTCCGAATCGACTCACTGAACATTTCTCTTATCTTGGGTTGCCTCTGGCCCTCCACTCACTTTGCCTGATCATCCAGGTGGGGACCCACCTGCCTGCAACCTCAATTGATTTCACCCTGTAAATCTGTCGAGACTAAGGAAACCCCTGACCTCATTGAACTCCCACAGGAATACCACAATTTAGCCATTGCCTTCAGCAAAAGAGAAACCAGCACCCTACCATCTCACAGACCACAGGACTGTGAGGTCAACCTCTATACCACCTCATCCCCATGGCATCTGATCTCCCTCTACCTTCCTGAGACCCAGACCATGAATGACTCCATCTCCAAACCATTACAGCGTGGCTTCATTCAACTATCCCAGTCTTTGTCCGGTGCAGGGCTCTTCTTCATCAAGAAGAAAGGTGGGGGTCTTTGTCTCTGCATTCACTACCGTGGTTTCAACAAAGTCACCGTCAAGAACTGCTAAACTCTCCCCTAGATGGATAGAGCATTCAAAATACTCCGTGGGACCAAGATCTTCACTAAAGTGGACCTATGGAGCGTGTGCAATCTGATCCAGATCTGCCAGGGGATGAGTGGAAGATGGTACTCATAACACCCACTGGCCACTAAAAATATTTGGTGATGCCTTTCAAACTTTCCAACGGTCCAGCCATTTTCCAAGCCTTCATCAACAAAATCCTCAGATGTACTACACAGGTATGTGTTGACCTACCTCGACGACATTTTCATCTTCTCCAAAAAATCCCCAAGAACACATCTGTCACGTAGATCAGTCCTTCAGCATCTTCTCAAAAACCAAGTGTACCGCAAATTAGAAAAATGGCAGTTCCACACCCCAGTCATTTCCTTCCTCAGTTATGTGCTTTCACACCACGGCATAACCATGAACCCAGAGAAATTGTAAATGGCCCCGACTGCGCTCCATTAAACAGCTGAAGCACTTCTTGGACTTCTCCAACCTCCACTGCTGCTTCATCAGGAACTACAACCAAACCGTCGTTCCTCTCACCTCCCTCACCAAGTCACCTACCTCATGGATAAATACATCTGGTGCTGTAGACCACAACTTCAAAGAGCTCAAGAGACACTTCACCACCACTTCCATTCTCTGCTGTTCAAATCCCTCCAGACTTTTGTGGTAGAGATGGGTGCATCTGACATGGGTGCCAGTGCATCCTGTCCTAGTGAGGACAAGACGGATAGACACACATTTGGTCCTTCTTACGCAAGTTCAATTCTACACAGCACCATCATGGAGTAGGAGACAGGGAGCTACTCGCCATCAAATGGGCCTTGGACGAATGGTGACACCGTCTGATGGGAAACACCGAGCCCTTCCTGATCTGGACTGGTCGTATCCATTCAGCAGACCCACCAACTCAACCCACATCAGGTTCACTGGGCCCTCTTCCTCAAGCAATTCAATTTCACCATCGCCAACTGACCCGGCTCCAAGAACAGAAAGGCAGATGCCCTGTCACGATAGTTCAACCCAACTGAAACTGAGTTCAACCCTCAGCCCATCATTCCATCCTCCCAGATCCTTGCCCTGGTCATCTGGGACCTTGAGAACCAGACCCACCAGGCTGTACAATACAAGCCTGCTCCAGCCAACACACCTGACAACTACATGCATGTGCTGATGGCCATGTGTTGAACAGACACTAGTGGTCCCACTGGTCATCCAGGTGCACGACACACTCTAGGTTTTCTGTAGCACTGGTTCTGATCTGATGGCCCACCATGATCACAGTTCGTTGCTACCTGCCCTCAATGTGCCTATTCTATTTCCTCCTACCAGTGGCCTTTTGGATTCCTGTAGCCCCTTCAAGTCCCTCAACGACGATGATCCCACATCACCACGTTTAGTCTAATGGCCAAAAAGCTCAATTGTGGTTTCATCAGACCATGGAATCTTCTTTCAGTTGACTTCGTAGTCTCCCACATGCCTTCTGGCAAACTCTTTCATCTGAATTTTTTTCACTTCCTCTTTGCCACTCTCCCATAAAACTGCGACTGGTGAAGCACCCGGGCAACAGTTGTATGTGCAGTCTCTCCCATCTCAGCCACTGAAGCTTGTAAATCCTCCAGAGCTGTCATAGGTCTCTTGGTGGCCTCCCTCACCAGTCCCTTCTTGCATGCTCACTTAGTTTTTGAGGGTGGCCAGCTCAAGGCAGATTTTCAACTGTGCCTTATTCTTTCTTTTATTTCCTGATGATTGACAACTGTACTCCAAGGGATAGTCAGTGACATGGAAATTTTCTTGTATCCATCTCCTGACTTGTGCTTTTCAATAACCTTTACGCAGAGTTGCTTGGAGTATTCTTTTATCTTCATGGTGTAGTTTTTGCCAGGATACTGACTCACCAGCAGTTGGACCTTCCAGATACAGGTGTATTTTTACTACAATCAATTGAAACACCTTGACTGCACACAGGTGATCTCCATTTAACCAATTATGTGACTATTAAACAAATTGCCTGCAACAGTGATGATTTGGTGCATCATATTAAAGAGGGGGTGCAATCAATTGCTTTGTGTTCTATATTTGTAATTAATTTAGATCACTTTTTGGAGATCTGTTTTCGCTTTGACCTGAAAGAGTCTTTTCCTGTTGATCAGTGTCAAAAACGCCAAATTAAATCCACTGTGATTCAAAGTTGTAAAACAATAAAACATGAAAACTTCTTGTAGGCACTGTCCGGGTTCATTACATAGATGCAATCATGAAGATTGCACAATGACTTGAGCACCTTGACTTTATTAGAAGCTTAAGGAGATTTGGCATGTCACTAAATATTGGCTTTTAAAGATATATTGTTGAAAGTATCCTGACACTATTTCACATTCAGTTATGGCATTTCTGATGTATAATCAAGGATATAATCACGGATCTCAGCATCTGCATCATGCCCTCTTCTTGTTGCTATCGTCAGGCTGGAGGTTCAGAAGCCTGAGGTGCTAAAACACTGGGTTCACAAATAACTTTCCTATAAGCATCAGGTTCTTGAATCAACCAGTGTAACCCAAATCATACCTCAGTAATGGAACATTCTAGGCCAGCTCTTGTACTTCATTTGACTTGTCTCTGATTGTGATTTACTTTTGCAATAATGTTTTGGTTTGCACAATCTTTATTTTCTTTTTACTGTGCTGTATAATTTATGTTTAACTTATGTATAATTTGTTGTCTAAACCTATATGTAATGCTGCTGTAAGCAAGTTTTTCATTGCACCTGTACCTCAGCATACTTGTGATCAAGACAATAAACTTAACCTGAACAGCAAAAGGAGTCTGTGAAAAGTTAAGAAAAAGGAAGAACTAGAGTGTGACATAAACTTTGCTAAAAATGTAAAAAGCAGGTAATTTTTTTTGCAATTTTTTAAAGGAAAGTATTAACAAAGTGAATTTTAGGCCATATAAAGTGTGTCCATGGATTTAATAATACAATATAGTAAGATGACAGATGAATTAAATAGGTAATTTTAGTTTTAGTTGTTACCACATTCCAGAAATAATGATAAATTGGGAATTAAGCAGAAGATCTTGGGAAAATTGTAATCATCAGAGAGTCAATACTGAGTATTTTGAGCATACAGAACTGCAGGTTGTCAAGTTTCTAAGTCCTATTGAACTTTACCATTGAATCTCAAAGAAAATTACGACCTTCCAAAATTTCACACATTTGGGGAAATCTCCAATAGTTGTGAATATTGCAAATACAACTCCTTTATTCAAAAAGTCAGGAAGTAGAGAAATATGGGCTATCTTTCTTTAACATATATCAAACAAAAGCTATTACAGGCATTAGAATAGCACGGGGCACAGAAAATAATCATAATAATTAGGTAAAGTCAAGATGGTTTTGAGAAAGAGAAACCATATTTGGCCATTTTATTGAAGTTCTTTGAAGAAGTAATAAGTGCTTTGGATAAAGTAAACATTTGACATTTAGAAGGCATTGATAAACTACCTCATCAAAGCTACTGCAGGAAAGAAAAGTTCCAGATGCAGTAGGTAACATGAATAGAATGTTGACTGTTTTTTGGGATGACAAGTATGATTCATAATTTTAAATTGTGTCATAAGAACATAAGAAATAGGAGCAGGAGTAGGCCATCTGTCCCTACCATTCAATAAGATCATGGCTGATCTGACCATGGACTCATCTCCACCTACCTGCCTTTTCCCTATAGCCCTTAATTCCCCAAATATGCAAAATTCTTTCTAACCTTGTCTTAAATACATTTACTGAGGTAGCCTCTGCCACTTATTTGGGCAGAGAATTCCACAGATTCACCACCCTTTGGGAAAAGCAGTTCCTCCTCATCTCCATTCTAAACTTACTCCCCCCCGAATCTTGAGGCTATGTCCCCTAGTTCTAGTCTTACCTACCGGTGGAAACAACTTTCCTGCCTCTATCTTATCTATCCTTTTCATAATTTTATATATTTCTATAAGATCTCCTGTCATCCTTCTGAATTCCAGCGAGTACAGTCCCAGGCGACACACTCTCTCCTCATAATCTAATCCCCTCATCTCTGGAATCAACCTGGTGAACGTCCTCTGCACCACCTCCAAAGCCAGTATATCCTTCGTCAAGTAAGGAGACCAGAACTGCACACAGTGCTCCAGGTGCAGCCTCACCAGTACCCTGTATAGTTACAGCATAACCTCCCTGCTCTTAAATTCAATCCCTCTGAAGACCAACATCCCATTTGCCTTCTTGATAGCCTGCTGCACCTGCAAACCAACCTTTTGGAATTCATGCACAAGCACTCCCAAGTCCCTCTGCACAGCAGCATGCTGCAATTTTTTACCATTTAAATAATAATCTGATCTTCCATGTTTCCTTCCAAAATGGGTAACTTCTCATTTACCAACACTGTACTCCATCTGCCAGACACTTGTCCACTCACTTAACCTATCCATATCTCTCTGCAGACTCTCCGTATCCTCTGCACAATTTGCTTTTCCACTCAATTTAATGTCATCAGCAAACTTGGTTACACTACACTCAGTCCCCTCTTCCAGATTATTAATGTATATCATGGACAGTTGCAGGCCCAGCACTGACCCCTGTGGCACACCACTCACCACTGATTGCCAACCAGAGGTAACACCCATGTATCCCAAATCTCTGCTTTCTATCGGTTAACCAATTCTCTATCTATGCTAATACATCACCCCCAATTCTATGCATCCTTATGGATAAGTCTTTTTTATGTGGCACCTTTTCGAACGCCTTCTGGAAATCCAAGTAAATACTCTTTGTAGTATCCGTCTGTTTCCCCTCTATCCACTGTGCTTGTTATATCCTCAAAGAACTCCAGTAAGTTTGTCAAACGGGACCTGTCTTTGCTGAATCCATGCCGTTTCTGCCAGATGCCTCTTTCCAAAAACCTTGCTATTTCTTTGTCGATAATAGCTTCAAGCATTTTCTCAACTACAGATGTTAAACTAAATGGCCTGTAGCTACCTATATCCTTTTTTGAACCGTGGCATGACATTTGCCTTCTTCTAAACTGCTGGTACCTGCCCAGAGTCCAGAGAATTTTGATAAATTATCACCAAAGCCTCAACCATAACCACTACTAGCATTTCTTTCAGTACCCTAGGATGCATTCCATCAGGACCAGGGGACTTGGCTATCTTTCGGCTCAAGTTTGCTCAGCACTTTAGTGACAGCTATTGTATCAAGATCCTCACCTCCCATCACATCCATATCATCTCTCTTCGGCATGTTAGACGTGTCCTCCACTGTGAAAACCGACACAAAATAGTCATAGAGACATTCAGACCACCAAGTTCACTTACATTAATTCTTCCTTTACTTTCTCTACATTCTTATTAACTGCCCCTCCACATATACCCTGGTTAATCTTTCATATGTGGAAGGCAACCAGAGTACATGGTCAGAGGGAGAATATACAGGCCGAGATTGTACCTGGGTCTCCAGTGCAATGAGGCAGCAGCTCTACAAGTTGTTCCACACAGTTGCTTTTTGATCTTTTAAAATCATTTTATTCTCCCCATATTCCCATCACCTCTTCCTCGGATTATACCATCACTCATACATAAGGGACGATTTTAACCTACCAACCACCCCGTTTTTGGGCTGGGAGGAAACGGTAGTGACCTGGGGAATTCTACAGCACACGGACAGCACCACAAGTCATGACTGAACACAGATCACTGAAGTTGTGTGTTTTTGCTCTCTATTATATTAGCTAATCAATTATTATGACAGGAGTAGCTGGTGTAATGTTAATAATTAATAAGAATGTAGTAAATACAGATCCTGCCCTGACCCAAGAATGATGGTAAAGGATGTAAAATCAAACCGATGATTGGCATTCCCAAACATTCCTGTGACGCTGCTGATGTCAAACTGTATCAGTCTCTGCCATTCCTTTGGATTCACCAGCTGCATGGAGAGGGGGAGCCTGCTACCTGGGCAACAGCTTGCTCTTCATATCGTACTGCCTTGACTTCCATATTATGAAAACAGTTGGGATGAATGTCAACCTCAACCAAAGGGCCTCAATGATAATATTCTCATGTTTTAATTTTAAAATATCATCTGGTCAATGTGTGCATAAATTGACAGCTAAATTACAAACACTGCAAACAGTGCCTATACGTGTCTTAAAGGATGGTTCATTGAGATTAAAGCAGATAAGAATGGAAATGTTCAGCAGGTCAGATAATACCTGTGAAGCATTAGATTTTCAGATCAGTGACCCTTCATCAGAATTCACAGAACACTATGAGCTGTACTTATAGGCAGACTGACAAACAAAAAATGGAGACATGAGACACTGCAGATACTGGAATCTGGAGCAACACATTAGATGCTGAAGAAACTGAGCAGGTCAGGTATCATTTATGGAGGGAAGTGGACAGTTAACATTTTGGGTCAAGACCCTTCATCTAGTCTGAAAGATAGATGGGAAGTAGCCAGCATAAAAAGCTGGAAGGAAGGGTGGAAGAAGAGGTAGAAGGATCCAGATTAGGAGATGAGTTAAGCACATAGAGGAGAGGATTGTGAAAATAAAAGGAAATGTCTGTAAAAATGGAATGCAGAAGTGATTAAATAATCAAAATTAAAGAAAAGTTACAAGCACTGTAAGTCCAAAGATAAAACAGAAAATGATGGAACTTTCTAGGAAATCAACCAGTATCTGCAGAGGGGGAAACAGTTTTTTTTGTTTACAACATACAGGAAATGTTACATGGAGGCAGAAGAGAGGCTGTGGATGCTGAAATCCAGATTAACGTACAAAATGCTGTATGAACTTAGTGGGTCTGGGAGGATGTATGGAGGAAAATGAATAGTCAATGTTTTGGACCAAGACTCATCATCAAGCCTGGAAAGGGGGCAGAACCCTTCCTTTCCAGTCCTCTTCAAGGGTCTCAGACCAAACCGTCGACTATTCATTTTCCTCCATGGATTCTGCCTGACATGCTGCGCTCCTCCAGCATTTTGTGTGTGTTGATCAGGAAATGTTTTCTCCCTCCATAACTTCTGCCTGTGAACAAATGACAGCAGGGATGGTGATATATGAGAGATTGGTTATGGGCATAAAAAAGCAAATGGTGGTTCAGTGGAGATGTAAATGACATGAGAAGTGTTTGAGCAACAGCAAAAAGCAATATAACTTCTTCACTTTTTTAAAAAAGTCTAATTTTTAAAATATATAATAAAACCCAAGCTATTTACAAGATGCATGTGATCTGTCTTACACTTCCTTACGGCTTTGGTCCCACCCCCAAAAGTTGACATTTCTGACTGCACACAGAAGCAGGCGGCGTTATTTGTGGGAGTAGTGATCAGTTTGCTCAGGAAAGGTTTTGTTCTGTAGTGGTGGGGGTGTAATGCGAGCCCCCCGGCAACAGTTTTGGTTGTAGCTGTGATTTTACATAAGTGGCGAAGCAAAGGGTATCATCTACTTCCAGTTCAGAGGGGTGAGGAGCGGCTGGTCAGCAAAGAAGGGGAGGCGGCGGCGGCGTGTGGTGTTGATGTCGGCCCGGGACTGCCGTTAATCCGCTGGAAGGAACCGAGCCGATGAAGGGGAGTGGCGGTGGCAGTGAATGAGCGGAGCTGGAGGCGGCGCGATGCGGGAGCTCGGCCGCTGTCAGCCGGGACCCGGGCCGGGGCCACTGTTACGGTTCCTGGGCCACCGGGAGCTGAGCGGCGACCGTTTCCTCAAGGAAGGCTTCCAGCGCCAGCGGCTGTCGGGCTGCAGGAACCTCTTCAAGAAGGACCTGCTCGGCCACTTCGGCTGCGTCAACGCCATCGAGTTCAGCGGCGGCGCTGGCGAGCTGCTGGTGTCCGGTAAGAAGTGGGGGGCCGTGGGCCGGGAGAGGCCGGCGCTGGGTAGGGGAACAGAGTCGCACAGCCGCCTATTTACACAGACGCGCCCTGTTGTTATGGATACAACCCCTCCTGCACCTCCACTCCTCTCACTTTTGCAGCTGGGGGATGGGGCCGCCTGCCTTCCCCTGCGCCTCGGTCACCAGAAATCGAGGCCGTGGTCTGAGAAGCGCTGCAGGCCGCACCCCAGCCTCCCACACTTTGCTGTCACCCTTTCCCGTTCCAGGAGTGGTTGCACTTTTGTTTCCTTAAAATCCCAGATGTTAATCTCCCACTTCATGTTCGCGTCCTGGCAGAGGCTGCCTAGACAGAATTTGTTAGTGGCATTCTCTGTTTTAAATTCATTGCTACTGGGATATCTGTTTTAAATCAATTACTGCTGGGTAACAAGGAAAGGGAAAGGATTCATTGTACGATATTACAATATTTGCCTGTGTCCCCGAGATGTTCAGTGCAAATATCAGCTTTTGATAGGAGCATAATTGGACAGAATTTGATATAGAAACACATAAGGGTAGATGGTCAACAGCTTGATCTAGGAGGTGCTTGATAGGAGCATTCAAAACGGGAAAGAGTTGAGCACATAGAGGTTAGTGCAGATAAATCCAGCACCAAGATAAAGACACATCCATAATGATGGAACACTAAAACAGAATATTCAATGGTTCTGAACTAATGAACAGATCTTGAGAAATAACGGGGTTGAGGAATGAAAGGCTAATGTTACAAAAATCTACTGGATGAACCCAGTGTGTCAAGCATCAGAATTGTTTTTCTCCCACAGATGCTGTTTGACTTTCTGAGATCCTCCAGCAGATTGTTTGCTGCTCCAGATTCCACCATCAGTAGTCTCTTGTGTCTCCAAAGACTGGAGTTGTTACACCAGATGATGTTCAAAATGCAGAGACTATGAAAGAATTTTCAAAAATATAATTAGCCATTGTTAACGCCAATTTAGATCAGCAAGCGTTAAATATGATGGAGAGGGTGTGAGTAACAACAAGGGGATGAGAGCTTTATGAAAGAACTCGTGGTTCACTTGGTAACAAATTGCTAATGTAATCTAATCCTCTCAAAGGGGACTTTAATGTAGCATTTCATAAACATGTTATTTTTTTTTACAATGTATGGTAGATCTGAATGGTAAACCAGAGCAGTATATCTATTCAGATGGGACTTGATCATCAGATATTTCCAATCTATATTATTATTCAGCCAATGTTTTTTAATTGTGCATATAGGTTTCACATAGTAGGAAAATGATTCTGATATGTCACTTGTATTCTTAAATAAATTTGACATCCGGCCTGATAGGGAGTTAGAAGGGCGGATAACTGTAACTTAGTCAAAGAAGGTAGTTTTAGAGAAGGGCAGAGAGGCAGAATCAGAATCAGGTTTAATGTTGCAGAAATATGTCATGAAATTAGTTGTTTTGTAACGGTACAGTGCAAGACAAAAAAACTTACAAAAAAGTTACAATACAAATATGCAAAAGAGGAATAGCGAGGGAGTAGTATTCATGGGTTCAGAGTTCAAAGTAAATTTATTATCAAAGTATATGTATGTCACCATGTCCAACTTTGAGGTTCATTTTCTTGTGGACATGCTCAATAAATTCATAATAGAATCAATGAAAGACAGCACCAACTTGTGCATTCAACCAGTGTGCAAAAGATAATAAACTGCAAATACAAAAGGAAATAATAATAATAAATAAGCAGTAAATGCCAAGAATATGAGATGAAGTCTCCTTCAAATGAGTCCATAGGTTGTGGCAATACACACAAAATGCTGCAGGACCTCAGCAGGCCAAACAGCATCTATAGAAACATGTAAACAGTCAACATTTTGGGCTGAGACCCTTCATCAGGACCTGAAGAAAGGTCTCACCCCAAAACTTTGACTGTTTACTTTTTCCATAGATGCTGCTTGGCCTGCTGAGATGCCCCAGCATTTTGTGTGTACTGCCTGAATTTCTAGAATCCGCAGACTTTCTCTTGCTTGCCATAGATCGTGGGAACATATCAGTGATTGGGCAAGAGAAGTTGAGTGAAGTTATCCCCTTTGGTTCAAGAGTCTGATGGCTAATAACTGATCCTGAACCTGGCGGTGTAAGTCCTGAGGCTCCAGTGCTTTCTTCCTGATGGCAGCAGTGAGAAGAAAGCATTTCCTGGATGATAGGGCTCCCTGTTGATGGATGCTACTTTCCTGTAGCAACACTTTGTGTAGATGTGCTCAATAGTGGAGAGCTTTATCCGTGGTGGACTGGGCCATGTTCACTACTTTTTGTAGGACTTGCCATTCAGGGGCATTGGTGTTTCCATGTTAGGCTATGATGCAGCATATGTAGTACCCAGCACACAGATCTGTAGAAGTTTGTCATGCCAAATTTTCACAAACTCCTTAGGAATTGGATGTCTTGCCATTCTTTCTTTGTAATTGCACTTGCATGCTGGGCTTAGGACAGGTCCTGTGAAATGATAACACCAGAGCATTTAAAGTTGTTGACCTTCTCCAATTCTTAACCTCTGATCAGAACTGGCTCATGGACCTCTGGTTTCCTCCTCCTGAAGTCAATAATTAGAACTTTTCAGGAATCTGATTGAAGAGGAGAAGAAGATATTCCTAAAATTAAAGTGTGGCTCTTCAGGCTTCTGTACCTCTTCTTTGATGGTTGTAATGAGAAGAGCGCATGTCTCAGATGGTGAGGGCCCTTAATGATGATCTTTTCTTCTTGAGACGCTACCTTTTGAAGATGCCCTCAATGGTGATGATTCTTGTGCCCATGGTGGAGCTGACCGAGTCTACAGCCCCTGCAGCCTTATTCAATCCTGTGCATTGCAGCCTGTATAGCAGGCAGTGATGCGGCCAGTAACAGTGTTTTCCACAGTACACTCAGAATGTCTATGATACAGGCAGAGGGATTTAAGTATGCGTATGCCAATGTGTTGGTAGAGCTACTAATGATACTGAAAGGTTATCTTGTAATTAGTTTTACATAACTTTCTGTTTGTACCTTTTAACCGTGGAAGATGTACTTTATTTTGAAAGTACAATTTACAACTGGAATTAAGCTTGCTGGAAAAATCTATCGGATTAAAACAACATGCTGGAAGTTGTCTTACAGTAGCGGCAGATTAGACATTATTAATACATATTTTTAGGTGTTTAGGATATTTCTGCACATGGATTTAATTCTATTCCTCAGTTTTATAATTAGCACATTGTTTAGAGGAGTGATGTGATTATTGTGGCAATTGATTTGAAGATATAATTTTTGTCTAAAAGAAGAGCAGTCTGTCTGCCACAGGTGAAATTATATTCTCCCCAGTTATTAGTATAGATGAATGACTGACAGACTTGAAGAATTTAATATTCTATACTGTCTTTGCATTTTCTGTATGATGATACAAATGTACATTGACAGTTTTTGCTTTTTTGTTTCCTGACGTATGCATGGCTTGTCATTTTAAAATTTCTTTTAGAAATGTTTGACATTGTAGATTACCTACATTGAAACTCCATTACTCTGACATGCTGAGCACTTAGGTGCTGGAATGGTGGATTTTCTGGACTGTTAGATATTATTGCAATTAATGTACAACAGACTTTTGTTACACAGTGGTATAATAAATTCTCCAGTGACCAGTCCAGGAACCAGGACCTCTGACATTTTCAAAATTTCCAAACATTTGGATAGCAACTTTGTTTGGAGATGTACTGTATATAATAATGCCCTTATGTCTAATTCATTGCAAGATCATTTTTGGTGTCTAATGACTATTTCAGTAATTGTGTGTGAGAATATTTTCTTTTTTTATCTGCTCCCAACTCTCCTAATGTTAGACCATAAGATATAGGAGCAGAATTAGACCATTCATACCAGTGAGTCTGCTCTGCCATTCCATCATGGCTGATTTATTATCCCTCACAATTCCATACTCCTGCCTTCTCCCTGTAATCTTTACTAATCGAGAACCTATCAATCTCCACAGCTGTCTGTGGCAATGAATTCCTCTATTCTAAGGCTGTACCCTCTGGTGCTGAACTCCCTGACCATAGGAAACATCCTCTCCACATCCACTCTATCTAGACCTTTCAATATTCGATAGGCTTCAAAGAGACCCCACCCCCAATTCTGCTAAACTCCAGCGAGTACAGGCTCAGAGCTATTAAACAATCCTCATACATTAATCCTTCCATTGTCGGAATCATTCTCGTGACCCTCCTCTGGACCCTCATCGATGCTAGTAAAACTGCTTGCCAATGCTTTATAAAGCCTCAGAATTACATCCTTGCTTTTATATTCTAGTCATCTCAAAATGAATGCTAACATTGCAATTCAGATTTAGTTCATTGTTATTTGGAAACCACAAATGCAATGCAGTTAAGAAATGAGACAACGTTCTCCGGAACGATTTCACAAAAAAAAGCACACGACAAAACAGATCACACAAGAAAAACCACATAACATTTGGTAATCTCCAATCCAGAGTCCGGAAAGGCTGCTGCATATCAATATCGCGCTACCATCTTAGCACGTTCCCCGGAAAGGAACTCCAAACCTATCAGACAAAACAAGACTACCCAGACACACCAAGTCAAGAGACCAGCACTACCACCCAACAAACCAAAAACCTACACAAAACCACATAGTTATAGTTAACATTTAGTTACAACAGTGCAGACAATACCATAATTGATAAAAGACTAACTAACAAAAACCACATAATTTAACATATAGTTCTAATAATGCAAAGCAATACTGTAATCTGATAAAGAGCAGACCATGGCACGTTTGCTTTCGTTAAACCCAACTCAACCAGCAAGTTAACCTTTAGGATAGTGACTCCAGCGTGAGAACTCCCAAATCCCTTTGACCCTCGATTTCTGAATTGTCTCTCTGTTTCGAAAATAGTCTGCCTTTATTTCTTCTACCGAAGTGCATGACCATGCACTTTCCAACACTGTATTCTATCTGCCACTTCTTTGCCCATTCTCCCAATCTGTCCAAGTCCTTCTACAGACTCCCTGCTTCCTCAGCACTACCTGTCCCTCCACCTATTTTCATATCATCCGCAAATTTGGCCACAAAGCCATCAATTCCATCATCCAAATCATTGACATATAATTTGAAAAGAAGCAGACCCAACACCAATCCCTGCGAAACACCAGTTGTCACTGGTAGCCAACCATAAAAGGCCCCCTTTATTCCCACTCGTTGCCTCCTGTCAGTTAGCCAATCTTCTATTCGTTTTAGTATCTTTCCTGTAATACCACGGAATCTTGTTTAGCAGCCTCATATAAGGCACCTTGTCAAATGCCTTCTGTGAATTCAAGTAATATTGGAAATACATTCTCCTGTTTGTAACCTTACAAAATCTCTCAATTTTAATTTTCTCTATTAAACTTAAGAGCTGAGAGTATTGAGCATTTATCAGAATCGTCCTTGTTGCTTGGCCCCTCTCTAACTCTAAAGGCATTTGTATCCGATACTGTTCTTGTCAGTTTATTCTGTAGCCTATCATTTTATGACATGCACCAGATAAGGCCTAACTAGTAAAGAAGTACTGTTTTTTTAATAATTGTACACAATGTCTCTGATCTCACTCCACCAATAATTAATATCTTCCCTAAAGTGACTGCTTTTCTAGGTTTTGTGCCATCTATAAACTTTGAAACTTAAAACTTGATTTGTATGTTGTATTTTTTTAAATGAAGAAGTACGAGCTCTAACCTCTGGTGCACTTCCTTCGAATCTGGGAACGTTACATTTTATAAAGCTGCCTGCTTTATAATCTTTTTGTCAAATTTATGTATGTGCTGCAATTGTTTACAATTATCAGTTATGAACACTTAGAACGTTCATATATTACAAATGCCACCATCTTCCATGCTTTGTTGTTTTATGATAGAGCTCCCTGATTTTTGTTAGGCAATGTTTGCCTTTAATAAATTATGTCTTAATCTCAGGGTTTCCTAAGTGCTTTTTTTTCCTATTTATTTTCTGCTCCTTGGACAGATAGTTCTGCAAATACAGGCTTCCCCAGGTATTGAATAGTTTCTGTTTTACAAATGTCCTTTAAGTAAATTTTGTCTGTGTCAGAAAATACATAAAAATCACTGTGGAAACCATTCCTCCATAGTGTTATATTGAATAGCATTAATAACACTTAACTAATAAGAAAGAATTTAGTTTTGCCATTCATAGGAATGAAGGTTTTATGTACATCAGACTTTTGAATATAATAATGTTAGAGCTCACTTTTACTTATAGATGTCTACAGTTTGCATGTTCATAAGCTGGGGATAGCTTTGTTAGGATCAACTAGTACATTTCTGAATGAAGATTTACCATTTGTAATGTTATCATTTTATGGCAAAACTCCCACATCCAGCCCTGGTTAAGAACTTCTACTAACTCCTCCTTTTGATTTCAGTGAAAAATGTTTTTTGTATAGGGGCGATTTGTTTGATTCAGTGCTGTTAGTTGCTACAGTAATTGTTTTCCAAGCTAAGTACATTCTGGACTGGGCTTACATTACCTAGTATGAGCTTATATAGCATAATGACAAAAGGTTGTAGCTTCAATACCTTACAGTGACATGAATTGGGTATTCATACCCTTGTTTCCATTTGTCTCTCCAAATATTTTGCTTTGAAGCATTTCAGTTACACTTGATAGAGTATGGGTATGGGATAGGGTATGATAGAGTAGTGCTGATTTATTTAGTACAAGCAAAGGAAGAAATGCAACCAAACCCTGCAAATTCATCCACGAAATCCTTCATTACGTATTACAAAATGATGAGCAACTCATTCTAAACTTGCTTGACTAAAGAAAATTATAATAACCAAATCCAGTTTTGCAACTAATACCAGCTATTAAAAAAAATCTTCAACTTGACCAAATTGTCAGTAATTAAATTTTCTGTGGCATTGGAATGGGTCTGTAGAATAGTTGTAATGAACAGATTGCTGTGTCCTTTATTCCATGATCCTGTAATGTACCTTATTAATGGCCATTAAGTGCAGACCATTGCTGGGGGTTGGCAGCAGCTGCTTCATATGATTAGATGCTGTGATCTCTTTATCTCCTATGTGATATCATGGAAGCTGCTGTCACCCCTTCTTTATTTTGCTGCACAGTTCTTCCCAGGCTGTGGATTTCTCTTTGGCAATAAACTCAACATTGATCACTGGCATTTAAGGTCACTAACATGGCAGACCTCTGGCCTGAGAAGAAATGTGTAGCCAAAGACAGGAGATGCAACAATTTATAACAAATCCAACATAGTAGTGAGAGGGATTGTAGGACCTGTGCAATTTGACAGCACATGGAGCAGGCACTGCCATTCCCTAGCAGAGGCCTGGACTCACTTGGTAATTGCAAAAATGCTAATGTTGAGTTCTGATATTTATTCATAAACCTTTGACTTTGCTTAAGTTATTTCATTAGTTTTGAAAACTCTTTTGGTCATGATATACAGGTTTCATTCCAACCTTCCTTTCTGTTTACTTTGTATAAACAGCCTTAACTATTTAAGTTGTATGACTGAAGAGTAATTTGCAATATTGTTTTTAACAGGTGGAGATGATCGCCGTGTATTGTTGTGGCACGTTGATAAAGCTATTCATTCAAAAGCTAAGCCTACCCAATTGAAAGGTGAACATCTATCCAACATTTTCTGCTTGGCATTTGACAGCACAAATACCCATCTGTTTTCTGGAGGTAAGAAACCATGTGAGCAACATAACAATCTATCACTTAAACAATGATTTATTTGAACATCAAGCAAAATCACTTGGGTTTCTAAAATATTACAATTTATGTGCACTTTAAATAGGAGCTTGGATTGCATATTAAGAAATTAAAGTTGTGAATATTTAGTGTTCATTTTTGATTACTTCTAAATGTTCTGCTTAATATGTTTAAAATAATTCATGGACTTATATAAGCTGACCTGCATTTTTCTTCTAGATGCAGTTTAATGAAATAATTTGTTTAATTCTTATCAATGAGGGAGCTAACTTGTTGAACAAAACATCTGATTGCCTTGTGTACAAAATAATATGCTGACCAGACAGCAACATGAGCAAACTGTAGTTTTGAGTAAATTTTGAACGACTACTGAGTAGAAATATTGGACCTAGTTCTTAACTCACTAGTGTTCCACTGCAGAGCTGGCATTTGATCACATATATTTAATTGAGAACTCAAGACAAATTCCAGACATGAAGCACATTTCTACAGGAACTGGATTCCTCTGGTTTGCAGTACTGTGCAAAAGTCTTAGAATCATATATATCGCTAGGGTGTCTAAGACTTTTGCACAACTGTAGTAATTTTATTGTACTGTATTGCAGCTGCAAAAAAATAATTTCATTATGTACGTGAATGATGATAATCCTGATTCTGTTATGGCTTTGTATTGTGGATTAAGAGTGGGAAGGGGTCAGGGAGAGGTGAATCATGGTTGGGAAAAGGGGAGGGAACGAGAAGCAGCAGAGAGACATTTTGTAATGAGCAACAGACTAATTGTTTAGAATCAAATCATCTTCCCTGGTATCTCAGGGATGGGTGTGCCTTAACTGTGCCAAACCCCATCACCCTGTCACCTGTCCCATACCTCTCCCGCAGCACTCCACCCCCGCCATTCCCAACACCCTTTGGTCCTGCCAGATTTACAAACTCACTCTTGCACATTGACAAATACAGTACAGGTGGCCCCCATTTTTCGAACTTCCGCTTTACGACACCTCGCTGTTAACAAAAGACCTACATTAGTTACCTGTTTTCGCTAACAGAAGGTGTTTTCACTGTTACGAAGAAAGGCAGTGCATGCCCCGAGCAGCCAAGTTCCTCCCCGGAACTGCATTTTAGCCACCATTGCTAAACACGTGCCTGTGAGCATCTGTGCTTTATGTCGATTTATTTTGTGCATCCGTTAGCAAGATGAGTTCTAAGAAGAGCCTAAAAGAGCTCATAAGGATGTTACACTTAGCATAAAACTAGACATAATTAAGTGTTTTGATCGTGATGAACTAAGTAAGGACATTATCCGTGTGTTGAACTTGCCTGCGTCCACCATTCACACTATTTATACGCAGAGAGAAATCATCTTGAAAGCTACTGATGTTACTGTTGGTTCTGCTCGTAGCAAAGTGGTCTCTCTTAGTCAGCATCCAATAATGAATAAAATGGAAAGTCTATTGCTTGAGTGGATTGATGGGTGTACAAAGCGTGGTGTTCGTTAAGTTATCTTATAATTGAGAAATCAGTCAGTCTTTTTAATAAGCTGAAACAGAAAGCACTGGACAATGGTGATGAAAGTGTTGCGAAAGTAATTTAAAGGTAGCCATGGGTGGTTTGATCGGTTTTTGAGGCAAGGGCAGCTTCATGGCTTAAAGTTTACTGGAGAGAGGCTGATACTGAAGCTGCTAAAAAGTTCCCAGCGGAACTGAAGAAAATAATTACAGAAGGTGATTATTCATATAAGCAAGTGTTTAACTGTGACAAAACTGCAATTTATTGAAAAAAATTGCCGAGCACCTCAACCTCCGACGACTCAGCCTAACACACCATCATCAGTGTGCTCGCTGTCTTCCCGATTCCGGTAAGTGAAACTACACCGTACATACATTATTTCTACTTTATATAGGCTGTGCATTTTATGTGTTATTTGGTATGATTTGGCAGCTTCATAGCTTAAAGGTTACTGGAGAGACTGCTTCTGCTATGTAGTATGATTATACGTTACATAGTGAGATTTTCGCTATGCTAGACAGTGCTGCAATGATTGCAGAAAAGTATTTCTACTTTATATAGGCTGTGTAATTATCATATCATTCCTGCTTTTACTATTAAGTTACTGTTATTTTAGTTTTATGTGTTATTTGGCATGATTTTGTAGTTTATTTTTTGGGCCTAGGAACACTGAAAAATTTTTCCCATATAAATTAATGGTAATTTCTTCTTCGATTTACGACATTTCGGATTACAAACAGTTTCATATGAACACTCTACTTTCAGATTGCAGGGGAAACCTGTATTAGTGTAATGTGTGATATGTTAACTTTGTGCAAATTTGGCAATGAAACTGAAAATGTTTGTCGAGCAATTATTTTAATATAATCTCTCCTTTCTCTGAATTTATTGGCTTTATTAGATCAGGTTTCTTAAAACAAAATACTTCTACATTTTTAAGAAGTTAAAAATGCACACCTAACAAGCACAGTTTGAACGCCTTCCTTGAATGGTGGATTAGCAGAAACTCTGCTTAATGAGTTCACTCTAGCGATGTAACCTGATTTGGACTCCCTATCTGGAACATTTAGGAATGTAATTACACATATTGATTTTCAGCTGAAACTAAATGGAAAACAGCTGCGTAAATAGTGATTTTTGGCAATCAATTAATCATGTATTGAATTTTTAGAGTCAGGTACATATGTTTATTGACATTTGGTTACATTCTGCCATCCCAGGCAGAGAATTGGTCAATAGCTGCTTCCTCCAAGACTTACCAAAGCTACTTCCTGCAAAGGGCGAATGCGCTTTGTTTTTTTTTTCCTCCTAGAGTTATGGTATCAAGAACTAAGGCATAGGTTTAAGGTGAGAGGGGTAAGATTTAAGAGGAACGCGGGAACTATCTCTACACAAAGTGTGGTATTTCTGTGGAATTAGCTGCAAGAGAAAGTGTTTGAGGCAGGTACAATTACAACTAGTAAAAGTCAATTTGATAGATGCATCAGTTGGAAAGATTTAGAATGATATGGGCCAAATACTGACAAGTGGGACTAGATTGGATAAGACTTCCTGGTCAGCATGGGCCAGTTGGGCCAAAGGGCCTACCTCCATGCTGTATGACTCCAAAATGACAGACATTATTTGATAGTAACACATACAAAATGCTGGAGGTACTCAGCAGGTGAGGAAGTGCCTGTGGAAAAGAATAACAGTAAATGTTTGTGCCAAGACCCTTCATCAGAACTGGAAAAGAAGGGGCAAAATGCCAGAATAAAAGTATATTCAAGATAGCAGTGAGAGTCGGTAGGTTTGTAAATGATATTGGTATACCATTTCTGAAACCATTCTCATTTTCTCAACCTCTCTCCCCCTCCCCCTCTGGGACAAACTGTAGTTTGTCTGTGCCAATGTTCTGATTGGATTATATGTAAAGTCAGTTATCAGGTGACTGCATGACACTTTACATAACATTACACATTAAAAAAAACTTGAATGGCTTCGTCTGGATCTTCATTTCTTGGAAAGATTTGGGCACTTGATTGTTGTTTATGAAACTTATTGAAGAAACTCTTGTATGGAGGGGCAACTGCACAGGACCAAAAGAAGCTTCAAAAGGTTGTAAATCTAGTCAGCTCCAACTTGGTCACTAGCCTACAAAGTACCCAGGACATCTTTAGGAAGCAGTGTCTCAGAAAGGCATTATTAAAGACCTCCAGCACCCAGGGCATGCCCTTTTCTCACTGTTACCATCAGCTAGGAGATACACAAGCCTGAAGGCACACATTCAGCGACTTAGGAACAGCTTCTTCCCCTCTGATATCCAATTCCTAAATGGACTTCAAAGCTTTGGACACTACCTCACTTTTTCAATATACAGTATTTCTGTTTTTGCACACTTTTTAAGTAATCTATTCAATATATGTAATTGATTTACTTGTTTATTTATTATGTTTTATTTTATTTATTATTTTTTCTCTGCTAGATTATGTATTGCATTGAACTGCTGCTGCTAAGTTAACAAATTTTACATCACATGCTGGTGATAATAAACCTGATTCTGAGAAACCTAGAGTTTAAAAAAGAGAAAATTCTCACGTTGATATTGATACATTTTTGGAAAAAATAGCTAATTGTTAAGCAGTTGAACATCTGGAATACAGCTAAAACCACAAACCAGAAATTGCATTTGTAGCTTACTGGTGCATGAATACTGTGCTACCATTTAACTGTATAAAGCAATATGATTATTTCAATTACTTTAGATAATTAGTGTGCAGTATTTCATTTGTGTTACAACATTGTATTTTGTTGTGAAGGTAAATATCATTTTCTGTTGTGCCTATGTTAGTGTCTCCAGAACTGATCCTGAGATTTGGGCTATTCTGTTGACAATGCCAGTGTGCAATATTGTTAACAGCAATTTTTAGAGTTTGTTTTGAAGGCTAATTGTTTTCAATTTCCCTTAATAGGAAATGATGAGCAAGTGATTGTTCATGATGTTGAAAGGTAAGTCAAAGAGAAATAAATGCCAACTAATGATATAATATTTAGAACTTGGCAGAGGTTTTTATTGAAGAGCTGAATGCAAGGAGAAATGCAATTGACAGAAGTCATTAGAACAGTGCTCAGTTTTGAATGCACTATAGGTGTTGTTCACTGTTTGTATTACACTGTTTAAAGAAAGATCTTTCAGATTGGCAGCAGTAATAGTGGGTATGGCATTTTTGCATGTCTTATTTGGAATGTTATCTGGACATGAAAGTCTTTGATAAATTTTTGTATATATTGGTTTGAAATTGATTTAATAAAGGTCTTCGTTTTGGCTAGTTCCATGACATTCTGAATTTTGTACATGGTGTGATGTCAAGGTCTTGATTCATCAAACTATTCTTCATGAGAGGGAGCTAATGCAAGGCATGTATATTCATTCTTGTAAATGTAGGAACTGGGACATTATGCTGGAGGAAACTGTGTGTGTGTGTGGGGGGGGGGGTGGGTCTGGAAGATTAGAGGGAGAAGCAATGTCATTGAATGGAGTTGTCATTGTGGGCAATGATTTTGAAAGTGGGGAATCAATGAAAGGAAGCAAGTGCAGAATAATGGGGGAAAACATCTCCACAAATCTCTGCAGTCAAAATGTAGCTATTCACATTAAGAACTGGTATAAAGCTTAAATAGAACCTGCTTTACATTAATTTTGAAGATCTTGTAGATTATTGCATTGATCCTGGGAAGCTGCCAATGTCTAAAAGTAGGTTTCAGTGGTATCAGGAATGAGCTGAATGACACTTCGGAGGTTTAAGTAGACACTGCTAATGATAATAACAAAGTGAGATTAGATATTGAACTGGAAATCTAACAGGAGTTTGTGTCTTCCAATTTGGTCTGAGCAATTGACCCCAGTGATTGGTTGAATAAGGGCAAATGTACTTGGTTTTCTATGAAAGCTTGAGTAGTGCTTTTTTTTGCAGGAGAAAGCAATGGTGGAAAACTGGGTTTGAAATACTAAACTTAGATTGCAATAACAAACAGTATTAGTTGTGTACTCATTATCTGACACCTTAAGTGAATGTGTTATCTAACCTGAAGTGTCCGGTGAACACTGAATGTTCTTTAGAAAATTCAGATTATGCATGATGGTTAATTTACAGCAGTAATGCGTAACCTGTTCAGCAGATATCAAGATTTTGTTCAGCCAGTTATGAATATCATAATTACATTTAACATTCAATGGAGCACTTTCCTCAGTATAAATGAGGAAGGTTGTGCTAAGGTCTATATGTACAGTTGGAGCGATGGGAGATGTAAAGGTAATTGTGCTGCAACAATATATGTGCTTTGATGTGGCAATTCATCTTGGTGTACTTAGAACATTGTCAAGCAAAACTTCATGCTGAGATAAAAGATGGTAGTAAGACAGAGGATGGAAAGCTAGCCTAAAAAGGCAAGTTATAGTGCATCTTAAAGGGGAAAAGGAGACAAAGAAAGTATACCAGATAAGCAAAGTTGAGTAATAGAATTATTTAAATTTGAGAATATTAGGCCATTATGAATGGAACATGGATATTTCAAGGTGTACAGAGTTTGAGGGAAATTAAAAAGGCCATGAGCGATTTGAAATTGATAATTTTAAATATCAAGACATAAATTAGTCTTCATCAGTAAGCACACTAATTTGAAAGTAGAAAGATGTGAGTTAACAGTGGGACAGCAGAGTTTTGAATAAGAGAGTTGGGTGAGGAAAACAAGTCAGCAGTATCCATATGCCTAATTCATTACAATATAGTTACTGGTTATATCTAGAGGTTTGCATGGTCATGGATGAAAGATTTAGCCACAGATAGCTGGTGCAGGTACTGAATCAAGTGGTATTACAAGGGTGGAAATCAGAAATATTAATGACGAAACAAATGTCTGAAGCTCCTCTTGATGTCAGATAGGATGCCAGGATTATGATCTGTCTAATTTTTAGACTGTTACCAGGTAGAGAAGTGGTAAGAAATAAGAACAGCTGGTAGTAGACTTCAGTTGGAGGACATTCCTGGCCACCTGTTATGGATATCAGATAAGCAGCCTGAAAGTCCAGATACTGTAGTGAGATCAAGAGAGATGGAGAAGTAGACATGAATCTTATTACTGACTCTGCAGTAGCTATATTTTGGATGTTGTTGTAATGCAGCATGAAGATGGAAATAGATGAGAGGCTTGGTTAGATAATGGAACAACAATATTACAAATTCAGGCAGAGGAAGAGAAGCAATAGATGATGATCCTCTTGCCCTAACTAATATTTTCACGTGAGTGGACTTGGGAATCTGAGCATGAATTTGGAAAGCGGTAACACAGTCAATGAATTTGGACAGAAAAAGGATCTTGGAGAAAGGATTGCAATTAACAATATGACCTGTAACAAATTTCTTTTTTACACATTGTTATTTGGGGTAATTTGAGGTTGTCAGGTGAATTTAGTTTTATTCTGCTTTTCTCATTGTTCCATAGTTAATAGCTTTTCTACAGTTATTAATCTCACACATTTAACTCATTCATTACCTGAATCTTTTTCAGCACTGAAATTGTGAATGTTTTCCCACATGATGATGCTGTATATGGCCTTTCTGTGAGTCCTGTGAATGATAATGTGTTTGCCAGTTCATCTGACGATGGCAGAGTTCTTATCTGGGATATACGGGACTGCCACGGAGGTACGTATGAAGAGTCATAAAGCTTGACTAATATGTAGTGGTCCCTAATGAGATCTTCCTAGGTTCATATTGACCAAGGATGGCCTGGTTCAATTGCACTTCTGAGGTGACTGTTGAGGTAAATTTTGGATCTGCATACTTTGCTGTAGATCAGGCAGGAGGTGAGTAATGAGGTTCCACAGGCCTTCTGTTGGTTTTCTGGTGTCTGTGTGCTTCTGACCTGTGAAATTGAGGTTGTCAATTCCATCCCCAATTATCCTAGTTTGATCAGGCTTATGCCTTGGATTCACAGGAATCACTGGGGATGTTGCATCTATTGAAGGAGGATTTGAGAACATCCTGAATCTTCTCATCTGTCTTCCTGGTAGCCTCTTCCTATAACAGAGGATGTATAGTGTGTTTGTTTCAAGAGCTTCTTGCTAGGCTTGAAAAAGGTGTGTCCTGCCCAACTGAGTCAATTGAGTGTGATTAGAGCCTCAGAGTTCTGAATGTTGTTCTCAAAGAGAATGCTGTCATTAGTTCGCTAACTCTGAGAGTGGTTTTGGAGGATTTTGGTATCCATTGTTATGAAGTGTCTACTATATGTTGTCAAAATTTCAAAAATGTTTAATAAATCTGGTATACACAGGGTTTTGTGTCATGTTTGAGTACTTGAGGTTTTTGATGTTTAGGCAGCCAAGGGATATACTGACACAAACAATGTAATATCTGCCTTTGCTGAGAGGTGGTTCTTGTGGTTCTTTAAGAGTGAGGAATGGGAAGTATTTCATGAGCCTTTATTACCAGGTTGGGGGAGGGGGGGCATCATGAATAGACTTCTGTTTTGAGGATGTTGAGTGCAAACCAATCCTCTCACATACTTCAATGAACACGCTTATGGCAATTTATTTACCCTTTTAAGTGTGCATATTTTCAGTGTTATCTATATCCTGTAGTTCAGCTGTGGGGAGAGGAGGCAACATTGATTGAATAGTTTACTGTTAGTCCTTTGTTCTGCTTCAGCACAAAGTTAGGTGGAGATGAGGTGCACTGTTCAGGCCCAAATCTGAATTCAGTCCTACCTCTGGCACTGCATGTTCAGAGTTTGTAAATTCCACGACTCTGTGGCTTTCTAACCAATGCAAAAGATGTACAGTTTTGTAGGTTAATTGGCTATTGTAAATTGTCCAACTATGTAGTTAATTGGTAGAATGTGGGACATTGGTGGGGATGTGGAGAGGAAAAGGGTGCTTGATGGACAGCAGAGACTTGCTGGGCCTATTTCTGTTCTCAATGCAAGACTGGGGGTAAAAATGCAGATTCAGTGATGCTGCCTTGAACGGCAATCATCTACGCTGACATTGGCTATAGGACACATTAATTCATATCATTGCTTACATGCCCTTAGGTCTCCCTAATATTACAATCTTTTATTCACTTCTTTTTTATTAGTTTTCATAGAATCATAGCCCGAATGTGAGTGAAAACTTGAAGCATTTTAAAGATATGCATTGGTGATAAATGAATATCCATTCCCTCCTTAATATTTTTATGCTTTAGGGTTAAAGAATTTTTAACTTCGGTTGGCAGCAGCTGTTATTAAATATAAAGCCCTTTCTGTTATGTAGCCTTGACCTAATTCACTGCGTGCATTGGTTCAATGATTGTGATCTTCCAGAGGAAAGAAAATTGAACTAGAGAACTCTAATCTAAAATATATTGTGATGCTTCTCTAAGTTGATTATAGTTTACTTTTTTTAAAAATGCATCAGAGTGTTGCTGACACGCAGTTTAAGGAACTTCCATTTCTTCCTGCCATCACTTGTGCCATTCCCTCACTGAAAAACAAACATACTCTGCACTTGCATTGCGAAGTTGCAATTGATTAACCTTGATAGGTAGGACTTGCTGCTTCATTTCATCAGTGCTGCAAATATTGTTGAGCTAGCATGCATTGTGGTGCAAGTTCTGCTTAATGCTTCATTTGTACTCTTAAGTACTGTTCAGATTATGCCAGTGGTAGAATATGTGAAGGGAGAAACCTGGCTTGAACGCTGTTTACAATTTAGTGAATAGGTCCAAGAATGTACAACATATCCCAGTGAAAGAATTTAAACTAGAAGCAGAAGAATGCATTTACTATAAAAATTTACCCTATCAAAATCCATGTCAGTAATAGACAACAATTCCTTCAATGATTTTTTGTGTTTGGGGTGGTGGGTGGGTTTCACATTAAATCAATACATAGCCCTTTTCATTTAAACCTCTTCTTAAACATTTAATCACCACTCCTAGTAATCTCCTTGATGGATCAGAATTGTGTTGTTTGTCTGGCTTTTCCAGAAAAATATCTTAGGAGATGTTCCTACATAGAAAGTGCATTTAAAGCTCTTGAGAGTTATATAAATGCCATAAACCATAGTCATAAATGTCAAAAACCGTAAGGGGTGGGAAGATGAAATATAAAGGTAAGCTAGCCAATAATATCAGAGGATACCAAAAGATTTTTCAAATATATTAAGAATAAATGAGAGACAAGAGTGGATATTGGACCACTGGAAAATAATACTAGAGAGGTAGTTACATGGGACAAAGGAATGGTGAATGTGCATAATAAATATTTTGCATTACTCTTCACTGTGGAAGACACTAGCAGTATGCCAGAGATTAGAGAGTGTCAAGACAGAAGTGTATAGTTGTTATTACTAAGGAGAAGGTGCTTGGGAAGCTGAAAAGTCTGAAGGTATGAAAGTCACCTGGACCAGATGGACTACTCCCCAGAGTTGTGAAAGAGGTAGCTGAAGAGATTGTGGAGGCGTTAGTAATGATCTTTCAAAAATCACTAGATGGTATTCCACAGGGATCGGTATTGGGACCACTTCTTTTAATGTTATATGTCAACAATTTGGATAATGGAATTGATAGCTTTCTGGCCAAGTTGTAGAAAATACAAAGACAGTTGGAGGGGCAGATAGTGTTGAGGAAGCAGGGAGTCTGTAGAAGGTCTTGGACAGATTGGGAGAATAGGCAGAGAAGTGGCAGATGGAATACAGTCGGCCCTCCTTATCATCAAGGGATTTGTTCCGAGACCTCCTGAGGATACCAAAAAACGCGGATGCTCAAGACCCTTATATAAAATGGGGTAGTATTTGCATATAACCTATGCACATCCTCCCGTATACTTTAAATTATCTCTAGGTTACTTATAATACCTAATACAATGTAAGTGCTATGTAAATAGTTGTTATACTGTAATGTTTAGGGAATATTGACAAGCAAAAAAAACTGCACATGTTCCTCTCGCTCACAACACAAGCAGCAAACGAACGAGACGCGAGGCGAACAGTGATCAAACGACAAGTAAAATTTATAATACCTGTACAGTAGTTGTTACATTGTCTTGTTTAGGGAATAAAGATGCTTTGGAGGAGGCTCAATAACTAAAGTCAGGAACTGTGGAGGTTGAGGACTGTGGATCTTCAAGCATTGAACGTCGAGACTTCAGAATTGCAGAATTGTACCTTCTCTGGGAACGCTGCTGCGGCCTTGGCATTAGCCGATGCCCGTTCTCCTGTGATCTTTACGTTTTTGAGGCTGTAATGCTTTACATAGCCAGTGAGCCATCCCCTACTAGCCTTAAACATTTTTCTCTCGCTCTCATCAACCCCATCTGCTTTATTGTGTGAATGCTCCATTTGTTCTTACCGATCTTATGCCCACTTCGGAATGCGACATGCCACTTTTCAAAAGATCTAATATTTCTACTTTCTTGGTCAGAGATAGCACTTTACGCTCCCTCTTAGCCTTTGAGGAATTGCTTTGGCCACCTAATTGCTTTTTAGGAGCCATTTTTTCACAGGAACAAAGTAATGAACGAGACACGAGGCGAACAATGCTCGAACAACAAGTGCTGGAAGAGCACTTCCGGGTTTTCTTGATTCGCGGTCGGTTGAATTTGCGCATGCGGAACTTGCGGATAAGGAGTGCTGACTGTATGTCAGTGTATGACCATGCACTTTGGTAGAAGGAATAAAGGCATAGACTGTTTTCAAGATAGGGAGAAAATTCAAAAATCAGGGGGGCAAAGGGACTTGGGAGTCTTTGTGCAGGATTCCCTAAAGGTTGACTTGCTGGTTGCATTGGTTTTGGAGAAAGCAAATGCAGTGTTAGCATTAATTTCAAGAGGACTGGAATATAAGAGCAAGAATGTGATGCTGAGACTTTATAAGGCATTGGTCAGACAGCACCAGTAGGTTTGGGCCCCTTATTGAGGAAAAGATGTGCTGTCATTGGAGAGGGTCCAAGGAGGTTCACAAAAATGATAGGTTAATGTGTGAGGAACGTTTGATGGCTCTGGGCCTGTAATCGCTGGAGTTTAGAAGAATGAGGGGGGGATTTCATTGACATTTTTTGCATATTGAAAAGCCAAGGTAGAGTGAATGTGGAGAGTACGTTTCATATAGTAAATGAGTCTAGGACCAGAAGGCACAGCCTCAGAATAGAGGGATGTTCATTTAGAACAAAAATGAGAAGGAATTTTGTTAGTCAGAAGGAGGTGAATCTGTGGATATCATTGCCATGAATGGCTATGGGGACCAAGTCGTTGAGTATATTTAAAACAGGTTGATAGGCAGCAAAGGTTACAGGGAGAAGGCAGTAGAATGAGGTTGAGATGGATAATACTGTAAATCAGCCATGATGGAGTGGTAGAGCTTACTCAATGGGCCAAGTGGCTTAATTCTGCTCCAATGTCTTAAGGACTTAGGACCTTACCCCACTCTGAATTTATTCCATTGACTGAGGAAAGCTGACCTAAAGTCGATTGCTTCAGTCAGTTCAATTGGTATCCTCATCTCGTTAACAAAGTTATGGAAATATGGTTTCCTGGATTGAAGCTGGATGGATAAACTTTTCACACTTGTATTACTTTAAAGGCCAATTAGATTACCAATGCCTGTATTTTGAATCAATAATTTATTACAATTTGGGCTTTGCTCCTTGCTTGTAGCTACACAACGCAGTAACTACAATAGAAATAAAATTAAAGGTACATCCACTTTAGGTAATTATGCTGAAGAGCTATAGTTTGAAGATGAAATATAACATTACTCCTATGTTTGAACTGGGAATGCAACATAATACTTCAAGAGCCTTGTTCTGGTCATTCGCTCTTATTCCTGCCAGCCCTTCCATCAGGCAGAAAATTTTTTAAAAAAGCTTAAAACACACACCACCAAGCTCAAGGGCAAGTTCTGTTGTGTTACAAGACTTTTGTACAGTAAAGATGAACTTGATCTCTCAATCTACCTCATCATGGCCTTTACACCTTATTTGTCTAGCTGCACTACATTTCCACTTTCTCTGTAACTAACACTATCTACTGCATTATGTTCATGCTGTTCACTTTGTGCTTGTGATTTGAAATGTTCTCTATGAATGGCATGCAAAACAAAGCTTTTTACTGTATCTTGGAGCATGTACAGTGAATTGATTATCAATTAATTTAATTGCCTGCGCTATAGATCTGACATGCCTGGATTCTTGAAATCTCTATGAAACCTGATGTGCTGAGTGTAAATAATCTGCATTTAAGCATGATTACAACAATTCTTTTAATACTTTTTGCCATTAGCTGTTTTTATTTTGCTCTGTTGTGTACCTGGCATTGAATTATCCGGTACTGTATATAATACTGCCAGAGGAAGATCAAACGGCATTTCAAATTGCATCTACAGGTATTATCATTCAGCCAGAATATGTAGGCAAAATATATTAGCAAATCAAAGCACAATATTATTAGTGTGGGATGATTGATTTAATTATACTGGGAAGGATGTGCAAAGTGAATTGTGGATTGGGAAAAAGTTGTTGGTTTACTTGTGCCACTCTGTCACTAAGCTTGCAAAACTAAGAATTTACCAAAAACCTCCCAATTTATATCGAAGCATTACTACACTCCCTTAGAATAAAAGTTAAATCTGCTGTATAAATGATCAACTGGTATAATGTTTTTATTAAAAAAAACCACGTGACAATTAAATCATTGTCCTGCATGAGTCATGGATCTAGGTAACACATTAATTCAATTTTGCTGACTTTTTCATTTCATCTGTTAACTGACAAAACATCTATTAAATCAATTTTCATTAGATGCTGTCTGGAAATAACATCAGTACTAAATTTATTCCAGCTTGTCAAAATATGGAGCATGCAATTTTTAACCCCCCCCCCCCCCAGTTATACAGCTAACATATGCTTTAAATTGCTATACAATTATAGAGCATTCACACAAATGTATGAATGATCAATTCTTGAATTTCATGAGTTAAAGCACAGAATTTGTCTGAATCCTGGTTAATAGCTAGCCTTATTTGTACATTTGCAATCCCTCCTCAGGTTATGAAGGGATTCCAGTCCTGTGAACTGTTGGTAACCAAAACAGTTGACAAGTTGGAAATGCCACCACAACTCAAGTTCCCATGTATCAGAAAATGCCTGCAATCTCACAGCAGGCAACACATCCAACCTGCCAGACTCCCAAACACTCATTTATTATGTATAGCTATATATAGGTCAGGAATTCATATGCTAGCAGGGATATTTAGTACAAAGTAAATTTTTTTTCCTCCATTTTGTAAGTTGTTTAACATAGTTGTAAGCCATTTTTAACATTAAAGTAGCCACTTTAGAGCTTTAGTAACAAACTAAATCCCTCAGTTTAATTGGATATTGTGATGGATGAGAGTATTGATTTTTCTCAATGTTACATTATCGGTTGGCACTTTCACAAATGTAACTTGTGGCACTTGACTTTCATAAATGATAAGTCAGTGTGTTAAAAATTAATATTATAATTAAAACCTCAGTTGTATCTATTTTCATTAGCTAAAATTTTTTCAATTGTATCTTATTTGTTTCAGAACCTTTTTGTTTGGCAAATTACCCTTCAGCCTTTCACAGTGTGATGTTTAATCCTGTGGAACCCAGACTTTTGGCCACTGCAAATTCCAAAGAAGGAGTGGGTCTTTGGGACATCCGTAAGCCGCGAAGGTGAGCTGATTCTCAGATTTGACCTTTATTTTTTTCAAGGTTTTGCTTTGCCATGACTTTGGGAGAAGTGAATGTCATGGAAATTGTGGAACTGATTTAATTCATAATAGTAAAACTACTGATTAAGAATTGTCAGCAATTAATCAGGTTGCATGGCAATATTTCAGGGCTCTTCATCAAATGCTTACCTAATAAATTGTGGATACACTATTATACTAATTATCAAGCCATCAAGTAATATTCATAGGTTCTTGATCACATTTTTAAACATTGGGTAGCTCATAAATGAACTTTTCAAGTCAAGTCAAGTTGCTTTTTATTATCGTTTCGACCATAACTGCTGGTACAGTACACAGTAAAAACGAGACAATGGTGTATACTCTTCAATAATGTTGATGGTGTTGTAATTAATTTTTTGTTTTAAATATGAGATTGATTTCTCATTGTTTCTATTTGATTTTGATCTTAGACTTTCTTAGACTGCATAAACATAATAAATCATGAATATTCAAAACAGAATAAGATTATTTTGTAAGTCACAGCTGCTTAATTTATCTTTATTTTGAAGAATTAAGTTCCCACTTTTTGATTAAGTTGCTTAATTCAGATTATTTCACTTATTTCAGCACAATATTGTATTAAGAATAAACTGTGGATTAATCTTCAATGTTTAAATAAGTGAGTAATTTAAGTGTTGTGAAATCATTTCTGATTCCCTTTAGAAGTGAAAAAAGAAACCTTTGCCTATGATATAATTAATGCTTTGGATAGATGCCACAGTGGTATAGAGGTTAGCACAATGCTATTACAGCTTGTGGTGTTCTGAAGTTCAATCCTGGCACCCTTCTGTAAGATGTTTGTACTTGCTCCCCAAAGAATGTGTGGGTTTTCCCCAGCTGCTCCGGTTTCATCCTGCAGTCCAAAGACGTACTGTGTAGTTAATTGGTCAGTGTAATTTATCCCGTGATTAGGTTAGGTTTAATCAGGGTTGTTGGTGGTTGCACAGCATGGCTCGGAGGGCCCGGAGGGCCTACTCTGTACCGTATCGCTAATTAAAAAATGATGAAACTCCCTCATGGGAGGTACAGTGTAATAATTAAAATGTCCCATTAGTTGGTGTGTAGACATGGACAGTATGTAACTGTAGGATTGTCTTAAGACCTAAATTCATTGCATTATAATCAAATTGAATTTAGGAAGGCAATATTTGTAAATTTTATTACAATTTTAAAGAATATTAAATGTAGAAAAATACAGTGACACCAAATATAAAACATTGCACTTTTGCTGTGGTCTTATGGGATCATTTAAGTAATTCTAAGTAAAACAAGATTGAAAAATTAAAACGAACTGCAAATACTGAAAATCTGAGATTCTTTCAAATACAGAGATGACCAAAAACTGCTTCCCTTGCACTTCTCTCTTCTACTCTTTACAATGGAAATAAACCAGCAGCAATCATGCCATTCATTGCCTCCCTAGGTGAATTATTACATTGATGCAATCGTCGTAGAATGGGAATCCACTTTGTCAGGCACCTTTGCTTCATCTACAAAACGCAGGACTTCCCAGTGTCTAACTATTTCAGTTCCAATCCCCATCCCCATTCCAATATGTCAGTCCACGGCCTCCTCTGTTGCCAAGATTGGGCCACTCTCAGGCTGAAGGAGCAACACCTCATATTCTGTCTGGGTAGCCTCTAATGCCGATGCTCATCTCATGCCAATGGCATGATGACATCGATTTCTTTAACTTCTGGTAATTTTTTCCCCCTCCTCCTTCCCTCTTCAGTTACCCACTTTGGCTCCCCTCTTACTTTTCCCTTCTCCTCACCTGCCTATCACCTCCCCCAGTGCCTATCCTTCCCTTTCTCCCATGGTCCATTCTCTTCTCCTTTCAGATTTTCCCTTCTTCAGTGCTTTACCTTTTCCACCTATCACTATCCAGCTTGACCTTCTTCCCCTCCCCCACCTTCTTGTTCTGGCTTCTTCCCTCTTTTCCAGTACCGATGAATGACATGGGCCTGAAATGTCAACTGTTTATTCCTTTCAATAGATGCTAACCTGTTCTGCTGAGTTCCTCCGGCATTTTGTGCGTGTGTAGCTCCAGCTTTCTTTCAACCTTGGCCGTATTATTTGGGTGGATTGCAGCTTGCAGCTAGTGGCAGCTGTATTCATGAATTCCCATAGGAGAATACAGCGCATGGAATGTAATGGGGAAAGATCAAATGATAGTAAACGCCTTGACAAGTTCTGCAAATCAGAAGCAAAAGTGGAAGAAAGTTATGAAACTGTCCATTTTTTTATATTTGTAAAATGAGGATTTAATTTCAAGGAACAATAAGAAATTGTAGTATTTTGAAAGGCAAATTGAAATTAATGAAATGAATCTCAGGGTAATGTATGTATTTTGATAATAAATTTAATTTGAACTTTGTATAAGATTCAACTGAATTTTTATGCTGATGTATTGAAATTGGTGATGATTAGTAATAGTTTTCATATATTCTGCATGATTTTTCAATATTGAAACTAAGCCTATTTATTTATTGCATAATTTTTGGTTGGAGTTTCTGTAATTTTATATAATTGACCTGTCTGCATTAATATCCTAAGAGCATAGTCTGGAAAGGAAGATAAAAGATTTTTTCTTCCATGTTCAAATGCACAACAATTTAAATCTCTCCATTTCACTGTGTGAAAAAAAAATTAATAACTCATCTTTTCAGATAAATTTGTATATCAATTCAAGTAAGCATAGGATCAGGTCATCTAGTCAAATCATAACTAATACGTAAGCCAGTCCCATTTGCAAAATTCTGCAATATCCTTGTGCAATATAAATCAACCTCAGCTCTGAATTTTTCATTTGCCTCAAAGCTTTTTTTGAAAATAGTTCTAAGTTTCCTCAGCTCCTTCTTTTAAGAACTAGTACCTAGTGTTACCTTTGAACAGACTATTTCAAAAGGATGAAAAAGATGCATCTGTAATTTTAAGGCACCTCCAGAGAAAATGGGTCTCCTTACTGACCTGATCAAAACTTATTTTAATACCTCCTTGCCAGAGTAAACGAAAGAGTAAGTCATATAATCTGTTAACATACTATGACCCATTGGCCTAAGTATCATTCTGTGGAATCTATGCTGCTTTTAACCCCAAGGGTTAAAAAGGTACTCAACTGCAACAAAGCTTCTACCCCTGTATTGTCTTTTTAAACTATCTGACCTTTTTTGTCAACTGAATATATAATAGGAGTGGGCCATTTAGCCCTTCAAGCCTGTTCTGCTTTTCAATATGGTTGTGGTTCATATTCAAATTAAGTATTCCCTTTCCATAAATGTTGATTCCCCTAGCTCCAAGACCCATATCTTAATTCCCTCTTGAATATACTTAACAATGTTGCTTCAAGTTGCCTGTTGTAGTAGAGAATTCCACAGGTTTGCCACTCTGGTTGAAGAAATTTATCCACACCTCATTTCTGTTTGATATAACCCCTTAGCCTTGTACATTAACCACTGTTTTTGGACATCACTGCCATCAGTAACACCCTTCCTGCATCTATTCTGTCTAATCGTGTATAAACTTTTTGTAGGTATGTATAAGATCCCCTTTCATTCTTCTAAACTCTTAATGCAGGCTTTATAAAGCTTTCAGAGAGTAGTTCTGCCATCCCAGAAATTAATCCAACAAGTATTTGCTACAGACTCATCATAACAAGAGCACCCATATATTCTTACCTTTACTTTGAAATGTACTGCCTCGTAGGAATGGTGAGCATAAAACAGTTAGATTGTCATAAGACCCCAGATTTTAGAAAAGGAACATCTGTGAGCCCTGTGAAAGTATTTTTACCATTGACACTTGTCCTTCATGTTCAATGTCACTACTCTAGCTGTATCTCCCACATGTCAAATGATAAAATAATTTTAACTGGTCTGGAAGTGTATAGCTACAACAACTTTCACAAGTACAATGCCATTTGATACCATGTCTGCTTGACTGGCAGACCAGCAACCATCCTAAATATTAATATCCTCTTCCAATAACATATAGTGACCAGAGTCTGTACCGTCTACAAGATTTACTGCATCAATGCTACCCTAACAGCACCCCTCAGGCATGTGACATCAATTATCTTTTCTTTTCAAATCTTTTTATTAGTTTTTTAAAAAAAAAACAGAAGAAAAATATTGTTACAAGACATTTGAGAGTACATAATAGATTGATAAACATTCAAATATATATTGATCCATACATAGAATCTCTCAAACTCATATAATAATATAAATGATTAAGAGAAACCCCCCCCAAAAAAAAAAACAACAACTGAATAGAAAAAAACTAACCAACATGGGCAATCGCATAATGTTATATATATACAGTAGTGCCTATGACTCCCAACCTCCATCCACACAATTCAGGATAGTGACAATAAGGTTCAGGATCAGACCGTTTAATTCATATGAAAATGCTGAATAAATGGTCTCCAAGTTTCCTCAAATTTAACTGAAGAATCGAAAACCACACTTCTAATTTTTTCTAAACTTAAACAGGAAATAGTTTGGGAAAACCACTGAAATACTGTTGGAGGATTGGCTTCTTTCCAATTCAGTAAAATGGATCTTCTAGCCATTAGTGTAATAAATGCAATCATTCGTTGGAATGAAGCGGATAAACACTTATTATCTATCATTGGTAGGCCAAAAATTGCAGTAAAAGGATGTGGTTGGAGATTAATATTTAAAACTCTTGAAATAATATTAAAAATATCTTTCCAATAGTTTTGTAAGCAAGGACAGGACCAAAACATATGAGTCAACGAAGCTATATCAGAATGACATCTATCACAGGTTGAATTAACATACGAGTAAAATCGAGCAAGTTTATCTTTAGACATATGAGCTCTGTGTACGACCTTAAATTGTATTAGAGTATGTTTAGCACATATAGAGGATGAGTTTACCAATAATAAAATTTTTTCCCATTGCTCAGTAGAAATAGGGCAATGCAGTTCTTCCTGCCATTCCTTCTTAATTTTTTCAGATATATCTGGTTGTAGATTCATAATCATATTATAAATGATAGCAACAAGACCCTTTTGACAAGGATTAAGAGCTAAAATTCTTTCTGTAATGTCCAATGGACATTCTTTCGAAAAAGACTTTAGTTCATTATATAAAAAATTTCTAACTTGTAGATATCTAAAAAAATGGGTTTTAGATAAATTATATTTATTAGATAATTGTTCGAAGGACATAATGTTATCATCCAAAAACAGATCACGAAAACATGTTATACCTTTTGTTTTCCATAAATAAAAGGCTTGATCTATGGAAGATGGTCGAAAAAAGTAATTAGATGTTATAGGACTTGACAGTATAAACTTATTCAAACCAAAAAATTTACGAAATTGAAACCAGATTCGTAATGTATACTTGACTATAGGATTAGTTATCTGTTTATTCATTTTAAATAACGAAAAGGGAAGTGAAGATCCTAAGATTGAAATCAATGAGAAATCTTGCACAGATTTACATTCCAAATTTACCCATTGTGGGCCAGCAAGTGTAGTCGAT